>NC_139004.1:20058540-21376040 GCF_964374135.1 Grampus griseus
GGGGAGTTCTGGAAGCGAGGAGAATCCTTCACAGCGCCCAGCCCAGTGTCCTCAACTCGGGAAGTCCGGGAAAGCCCAGCACCGGGACGGCTGGCGAGCGCACAGTGGGTCCCCTCCGGCACGTGCCAGGACCACCCTGACCCCAGGAAATAACCGGCGGGAGGTGCCCCTGTGACGTACAGACTTGGGGGAGGGGGGCGCTAGTCCGGTATAATGACTGAGCCTAGCAAGGCGTGGCTTCGCCTAGCGAACTGGGAGCGAAAGGGTTACAGGACTGACGCAAACTCGGGCCAGGAAATGAGGGTTAATGATAAAAACCTTATTTCAGTAATGATTAACCTACCGATTCTCCCCATCCCGGATCTCTTAGGGAACCTGTGTGTGGTACCCTATGCAAGGTGACCCATTGTTTGAGTCCCTTGAGGGTTCTTTTTGGGGGAGTGGTGAATATTTTGTCTTGGGGTTAACTTAATTAAGTGGATGGTTAAAATGGCAGAGCTCAAATGAGGTTTGGGGGGAAGAGTGTTCGGAAAACCAAGCGTTTAAGCGCGCGTGTGTGTGTAGCATGTTGTATTGTAACAAGGTATGTGTTTCTGTGTGCGTGTGTGTTTTGAGCCCCAGTGACCTGTATTCCTTACTGTCCCATCCTTGGCACACTACACAGCCTACAGCTCAGAAAGACGTTTAATCGGTGATGACAAGAGTTCTAACCGCCCATTCATCTGCATCTGAGGAATTTGCCCCTCTGTTTCACCTTCTAGCAGTAATACTTTGGAGGAGTTTGTGTGTGCTCTTGCATTAGTGACTGTTAGCTCAGCAGGTGAAACTAGATGTAAAGAAGCTGTTGCTAGGCTTGTATGGCAGATAGAAGCTTCTGCTTTTGTTGAATTAAAATAAACCTAACTACCAAATTTAGGGTATTAAGTCTACCCCCCCTTCCCCCCCAATCATGCCTCTTCTCTCCCCAACCCTGTAGAGTCCACTGGGAGTGAGTGGTCCATCCAGTTCTGGGAGGCTGAGATCTTTCCAACATCCTTCCAGGAAGGAAACAAACACCCAGAACCTCTGAAGATGCCTCCAGAGGTCCTGAGAAAGAGAATTTAGGGGCGGGTTTGCCTCACTGGCCAGGAGATAAGGATAACTAAAGAAGGTGGCAGAGTTTTAATTAGTTGTCCTTGAAGGTGGTGAAAAGTTTAGGTAATTACCCAGGAAAAAGGGCGATGAAGGATAGGATGGAAATAAGGTACCTGGTTTATATTGATGGTCCTCAAAATAAATCCTTTGGTATATTTTAAAAGTTGAATTTAACCCTTATCTAGAAATGGAATTTTTGTGTTTATCGAGTCCTGCCCATCTCACATATCTTTCAAACAAAGGACAAATGTTTTTGTGATAGGCCCAATATGATTTTTCTGGGCCTTTAAATGGTCTAATTGGCCTGGGCTAGGGAAATTCCTGCATCTGCTTTAGTCTCTAATTTCAAGTGCTTGCAGGAGTTCTGCTCTCATCAGTTCAAAATGGCAACCACGTGAAAACTTCAATATAGTCCCTGAAGCTAATCCCCCAAGGCATTTAAAAAATGTGTTGTGTATCTTTCTGATTATTAACGTAATACAGGCTTTTTATTTAAAAAATTTAAATGCAGAGAAGAATGAGAATATATGCCACCCATGTTACCACTCCAAGATAGCTACTTTTGACCTATGGGTGTATAACTTACCCATCTTTTTCTTTGTGTATGTATTCTTAAATCACTTTCAGATGCTCATTTCCCACAGTTCTTTTTAGGGGAGGACGAGCAGCCTGTACCCGTTTTGAGTTCTGATAAGATAGGAGCTGCTTAGAGAACTCCCTGTGTAATGAGCTCCCCGACCTATCCCCCACACCCCGGCCAACATTCCACCTCATTGCTGTTCCCTGGACAAACTGTACTTTTTCTTGTTCCCATGCCCTTCTCTTTGCTGGCACTGCCCTATCCTCCCCTCCTTCACTCTTCTTATCTGAGTGGCTCTAAACTCTTTGTGGTGGGTTTCCAATAAGGATATTTTGATCACCCCTTAGTAAGCATATATTTATTTGTTAAGCTGCATGCATACTTCATTTAGTGTGTGTAATCTAAAACATAAACTGAAACACATTGCAAATAGAAGTAAATTCTGTTTTCTTCCTGCACCCCAATGGATTGTATTGTGCACTGTGCTTTGGAAACCAGTGGTCTATTTCCTCCTCCTTCAAGCTTCAGCTCAAGGGTCCCCTCCTCCCTGAAACCTTCATGTATCTTCTTGTCCATGATCTCACGGTAGTGAGTGCAGATTCATCGAGTGACATCAATCCATCTAGTGGCTTACAATCATCCACTAGATGGTAAGCACTTGTGGAAGGCAGGGGTCATCTCTAGCCCGGCATCTAGTAGAGTAGTTGGCACACTAGGTATATTTGTTGAATATATGAATAAACCAAAATGATTATAATACACATTTCAGAGTGGTGGGAGTATAAAGGAGTTTGCTATGTTTTGAAGGAAGGTAGAATCTAACCAGCAGGAGAATAAGGAAAGTGCAGCCCAGGAAAGAGAATAATATATACAGGATCCTAGGGGTGTAAAGGATAGAGAGGATAGAGGTAAGTGGGTGTGTGCTGAGAAGTTAAGCTGGAAAAGTGTGAAAGGCCTTGAGTGGCCTGCTGCAAGGTTTGGGTTCATTCAAAAATGACTGTGACTCATAGAGCAAGAGGGACACGATCAGATCTGTGGCTTTGGAAGGGTCGCTTTAGTGCTGGGGGAGGTGTGGTACAGGGGCTGATAGGTTGGAGGTGGTAGGCTTAGTCTCGGTGAGAGATTCTGAGGCCCTGAATGCAGGATCAAGTCCACGGGTCAGGAGCTGTTAGGAGGTGGTCCTAGGAGAGGAGGTGACTGGCTCCCTGAGAGAATGGAGTTGGAGATAAACAAGATTTCTAACTTCATTAAGGGCCAGAGGAGGAGCAGGGAAAATAGTGACTTTGATTTGGGACCTGTTCAGTTTGGGGTCCTCACGGGAGTCCCAGAAGGGCCTTCCCGCTACCATCCAACTTTTCAACTCTCCCCTTCTCTCTCAATTCTGCCTGTGACCACTCTTCAGGGATGCGGTGGTATGAAGATTTTGAAAGGACAGATGGCCAGGAGCACCCTGACTGAATTGTCTGGGCCGGTTCTGGTTATTTGCCGTATTTCCCAACCTTCATGTCAAGGCACTCCTGGAAAATGATAATACGTATATGGCACTGTCATGAACACAGATCTGCTGGGGGCCAGAGGTAACCAGCCAAGGGATTTTATAAATTCCTGTTGTGCTTATGGTCTGCCTGCCTGCAATATAGTGCTCTATGCTACTGCCTGACTTTGCTGCTTTTTTTTTTCTTTGTGTGTGCTTGTCCTCTTTGCCCAGCAAGATTATATCATGCCTTGCATGGACTGGTATTATATCATATGCTTTTATATTTGCCTCAGCATCTGAGCACACGGTCCAAGGCACAAAGTAGGCGTTCATCGAATACTTGGTGACCAGTAACTATCAGGCTTGTTAAAACAAGCAACAACAACAAACAAACAAAAAAAAAAGAAAACTAAAAAGAAAAAAGACAATAAAAAATAAAAACAACCAAAAATGCTCCTTCAAATGCTGTCCCCCCCAATGCTTTTCTCTTATTAATAAAAGAATATAACAAAAGTATTCCTTTCTTTCAGAAAGCATAAAGGATGTTATTGGCAGAAAGATAAAGATTGCATTGAAGAAGAAAGTAAAGTTGGAAGTGAAGGGAGACAAAGTTGAAAACAAAGTGCTGGTAAGTATTAACGTTTTTCTTAAAAACAAAGTTGGGAAGTAAAAATGTTTTTCCCCTCTATTGTTTTGATTGCCTAGTTTTCATGCAGCACTGGTTCTGTGTTTTATATTTTGTTCGAAAGTTCTGATGCCCATTTTGTCCTAGGTTAGTTGGAATATTTGTCCACTGAAAGTTAAAAGTAGGGTTAATTTAAATTTTAGAGACTGAAGTTTTTAAAAATTGTCTGTCTTAATGTTGTAAAAAGTCACCCACATCTAGGTCATCTCCTAGAGACCGTTTTCAAGTTATTCAAAGTTGGATGTTAAAGGGGGCTTGCTTATTATCTTTGTTGTGTCTGATTATCTGATGTTATTTGTGAGGACTTGAGATGAAATTTTTAAACTCCTCCTATGTCAGTATAATTATTAAATTTTCTCAAATGTTATATCGGCAGCCATCTCTGGGTGATGGTCTGAGAAGGCGAAGAAAACATTTGTCTTTTTAAATTGGTTTTGGTGTTTGGGAGGGAAATGCCGGCTCCTCCCTCTAGCTTGTGAGAAGAGTTGCTGGGGGGCTGAGGGACTGGCCCTTGTTGAGCACAGGATTGCTAGGGAGTTGTCAGTGCCTGAGTTGTACCTTTAGAGAGGTGAAAAGCCTTTTGTGGTGTTTTAGTGGTTTCTGTGTTGAAACTGTGGCAAACCTTAATTTAAGCTTAGGTAAATATACCTTGTTTGTGTTTTTGTTGGAGAAAATATTCGGTTTCATCTTTTTACCATTAGAAAATTTTAAACATATGCAAAAGTAGAGAACAGTGTATTGAACTTTATATACCTTTCATCCAGCTTCAACAGTTTTCAGCATTTTGACAATATTGTTTTATCTCATCACCGTTTCCCCCGCCTCACACTTCTGGAGTATTTTAAAATAAATCCCAAGCATATGTCATTAAAAGAGAATATTTTTAATATTCTGTTTCTTCAGTTGAAGTTGCCACAGAGTTTGAAGTATCTTTCTGATACCATCTGTCTTGAGAATCTTTTAAAGTATCTGACTGCCTTCCCCTGTGGATGGAAGATTGTGCTATTGATGGATGACTTCTATCTCTCTGTGTACAAATCAGGATGGCAGAGAAATTGAAGTGGAAAAACGTGATTGAGTGACTTTTGCCCTGCAATGAAATGTGTTCACACAGACTGCAGCATTAAGGTTACCAATAGCAGAAATGATGGGTGTCATCATTCTGCTTTATTTAGTTTTAATAAAGAGTAAATTTCCTTAAAGTATGTTTTACTTATTGTTGTTCAGCCACAGGATAGAGGTATGTTTTGGCAGTGGTAGTGCAGAGAAGAAATTTTGTTTCTGCCATTTGTTGTTTTATACGTTTACAGTAAATCTTCACAAGACGGATTCACCTTTATACAATTTAAATATCAAGTAGGTTTCCTGCAACAGTCTAACATGGTATGTGGTGTTATTTGGTATGGACACTATTCATCAAAGTAGTATTCATAAACCCATGCCATGAGTAAAATTGGCAAAGTTAAAACTGCAAAGACAAATTTACATGTCCAGTGTCATAAAGTTGGCACCATTAAAGAATAGTTAGGATTGGTACTTACTGTTAAGATGTTGTCGGGGGGTGGGGGGGTGGGGCTCTTAACGTCAGCTGGAGTTGATTAAGGTTGTAACCAAATTACAAATGTATTTGAATTTAAGCATTTATCTCCCCAAATCTGGAATCTGAGCAGTTTCTAGTGGCTTGGGGTAAACTTGTCTTGCCTGTTCCTTACTTGCAGGGGCAGGAATTGTTAATAGAAATATTCAAGGTTTGACAAGCTTCAGGTTTGAGCAGGATGGTCTACGAATTAACCTTTTTAAGTCTTTGATTTTCGAGTTTCTGAATTCAGAGAAATTCATTTACTTAAATTAAAACATTGGGAATTTCCTTATAATTTGCATTTCTGACTTTCTTTTGGCTGTCAGTTCAGTAAAATAGGGTATACCTGAATTGGCTTAAATCAGTATTTCTGTTCTGATTTTTATTTCTTGTTCCTTTTCCCTAAGTGCCCCGCCCCCACCCCCCCTGCCCCGCGTGCTCTTAGTATCCTTCCTTATAAAGCTGGGAGTGTGTTATATAGGACTTGGTTCCTTCTTTTCACACTTTGAGACTTTATGCTATTTCTAGCTTATCTTTTGTAGAGGGTTTATCTTCATCTTCCTTCTCGTGGTCCTAAGAGCTGATGTTCATTCAGCGGGCTCTGTTGGACACTTGATTATGCATTGCCGTATTCGCTCCAGCAGCAGCCCTCTGAGGTAGGCACTATTTACATCTGTATTTGGGGGAACTGAGATTTGGAGAGGCTAAAGGAACTTGTTTCAGGTCATCCAACTAATGAATGACAGAGCCGGGAGTTGAATGAACCCAGATCTGTCTCACTCAGAGCCTGTCCACTTCCCCATTATGCTCAAAATAGAAAGAAAATATCCTTTGGCTTGTTCAGTGGTTGCAAACTTTCAGGAAGATTTGGACTTTAGAAGGATTAGTGCTCCCTTGTGTGGATTTGACTGATTGATGGATAACATTGTACATTGCTTGGTTCTACCCTTGTTGAGACTCTCCCATGTGCCAGATGTACAAGATGGACGTAGATTCTGACTTCATGGGATTCAGAGCTCAGAGTCGAGTTGGGAGGTAAACATCTCTAGAGGCAGAGCTGTGAGGTGTGCTGTGAGCAAGATGATTGGGGGCACATGGGAGGAACCCCTGACTCAGGCCTGAGGGTCAGGGAAGACTTCCAGAAAGAAGGCAAAGGTAAACGGACACCCAATGGATGAATAAGAGTTACTAAGGGAAGAGAGCAGAGACATGTTATAGACAAAGGAAACAGAATATGCCTGGAAGCCAGAGAGAGCTTAGCACGTTAAAGGCAAATACTAAGTACAGCTGGAGCAAGGGGTACGGGTGGAGAATGGCTGGGCTTAAAGCTGATTCTTTTTCTTGCAATTGGGATCAGGTGAAAGTTGGGACGGGTTCAACAGGTCTCTTCCCACCACCTGTTTCTCATGACCATCACATGAACTTTATCCTCCCCTCTTTTAGGGAGGCAGTAGGACTCAGCGGTTAAGGCCTTGGACCTTGAGTCATGCCCAGTTCACACTGCAGCCTAGCCACTTGATAACGTTGTTCAGCCTCAATTCCTTTCTCTAATGAAACAGACCTTCTATTTGTACATGGTTTCTTTGTAGATTAACTGGGATGTATCTTAACACTGCTTAGCACAGTGCCTAGTACATGATGAACACCCAACAGATGATAAAGCAGAAGGAACCGAAGGGTTGTGCATTCTGTTTTTTCCGTGGCACAGAAAATGCCTGTTCTTTCCATGCCCAGGTATTCACTGCCTTTATTGAGGGATTGAGCTTAGTTCACTCTAAGGCCAATAATTACTTATAGTTTATGGTACCTTTTAAGCTGGATGGAGTGTAACTGATGAGATCCCAAATTCCTAAGGTATGTGCTGGTCTAGTGAAATCAGAAATCGATGTTCGGGGGGAAACCAAGTTTGACAGTCAAGTGGTAAACAAAGATAAACCAGCGTCTTCACTGCATGGCTTTGATTCAGAGCCTTTAGTACACCTTTGTGCGTAGTAGATTTCTCAGAATGAGCGGAAGTATACTGTCTTTCTCAAACTTATACGGCCAGAGACCCTACTGACCATAGTTTGGGAAACTGGGATGGAACAGGTCCAAGCTGGTGCCTTTGGGAACAGTGAAAGGGAACATGGAACAGACTAGAACAGGCTCTCTGTCATTGGAGTGTCCTCCTGGCGGACAGTTCTTTGGCCTGTACGTTTTGGGGACTTTTTTTTTTGGCCGTGCTGCTCGGCATGTGGGATCTTAGTTCCCCAACTAGGGATCGAACCCGTGCCCCCTGCAGTGGGAGCACGGAGTCTTAACCACCGGACCACCAGGGAAGTCCCCGGCCTGTACCTTTTATCTAAGTTGTGGGCAGGTCTGCCGCAAGCCACACACTGGCACCATGTCATCCTTTGCTGTACGGCCTTTCTCTGTTGTCTTTAGGGGATGTCATCAGGAAGAGATTGTGTTCCCTAGACTCTCAGTCCTTCCTCCCATTTGCCACTTGAATCTCCACCCAAGTTTTGTAGTACCTGGACTTTTTTTTTCTTTTTTTTTTTTTTGGCGGTACGCTGGCCTCTCACTGTTGTGGCCTCTCCCGTTGCGGAGCACAGGCTCCGGACGCGCAGGCTCAGCGGCCATGGCTTACGGGCCCAGCCGCTCCGCGGCATGTGAGATCTTCCCAGACCAGGGCACGAACCTGTGTACCCTGCATCGGCAGGCAGACTCAACCACTGCGCCACCAGGGAAGCCCGTTTATAGATTTTGGTGTGAAAATAAATCTCCATTTCTCCCTTTGAAATGCCAAAGAGTATAATTGTGGGTTTGTATAGGAATTGCCTTTTTTTTTAGAAGCCGTCATTTTCCATTTTCCAGAATGGCTGAATCATTGTGTAGTCCTACCAGCAATGCATGTGTGATCCAGGCAATTTGGTATTGCCTGGCCTTTTTTTTTTTTTTTGAGGACTAATGGTTGAAAGAAAAATGTTGTCAGGGGAAAGCAAGGTCCTCCACCCACGCTTCTGCTGTTGCTTGTCTGCGGGAGAGGAATGTGTCTCTCTCTCCAGAACAGTGCCTCTGAATTGTGTAGATCTGTTCCTGGTCTCAGCTTTGTTTTTTCTGTTTCACTTTGGAATTTGGGTTCAATCATCTTTGCCAACCCTTTGTTCTTCCACATCCCTCTTAAAAGGGGGCAGAAGCAGGACTCTCTTATTAGACTGAGCATGTCGAGGAATGGCATGTTAATGTAACCATGTCAGTTTGTTCACCGGTTCCCTTGAAAACACTTGATCCATCCTTCATTTATTTTCTTTTGAAAAGTTAACCTGAATCTCTTTAATGTATTTTCTCTTGTTTGGCTATTTATTTATAACTTTTGAGCACCTGGATTCGGCTTGATTGGAATAACTAAGTTAACTTTAAGACGAGGAAAAGTAAAAGAACGTTATTTGGGGTAACATGTATCCTTAAAATATTTTGGTGGCAGTGGTGTCTTTCATTAAAATATAAACTCTACTCCTACCTGTTTATTTTTAAAAAATGCATTAAAAAGGGAATATCTCTCACCTAAAAGTTTTGTAAGCATCTGGCCCACATGATCAGGAATTAGTTTAAACCTCAGTCTCTGATACGGAAAGCGTTGTTCTTTTACACGAGGCCATGCTCTTTTTTTGTGGCTAGTCTGTTTAATATTTTCCTAATTCCCCTGTCTCTAATACCTAACTTGATTCAGCAGCACGACCCACGGCACAGTCACTTCTCAGACAAATATTCACTCTGGAAATTACATTTTGCAGCTACTTTCAGGTGACATCAACCGTAGCCGATGGTTTCTAGACTTTTTTTAAAAAAAATCAGTTGTACCCTTTTAAAACACATAATTTTCCATGGGACCAATAAAATAGTGCTATTTTAGGAGTGTAAGTGTGTTTTGCAAATTTATAGTTAAAATCCAAAATATGAGTATAAACCCAATCAGTGATGTGTGTGAGGCTGTTTTGATGAACATAACTTAGAAATAGAGGGGAGATTGGATTTGGTTTTGGCTCCTTAGTATAGAGAGACTCCCTATTTACCCTTTAAGTAGTACAAATGTCACAGTTTTTAAAATAGCTACTTTTGCAACCTCGGGATGCTTTCCAAGGAAATAGAGATGTCAGGAGACACTTTATCCTGAGTTCTGCACAAAAGTGGGGTATCCTGACAGCAAAGCTTACCTCATTGTTATCTCCAGTAAGTTAAATTTGGTGTAACATCAAATCATGTGTTTGTGTTTTGTCCCAGCAGTTAGAATAGAAGTAAGAATGAAATCCACATCAGATGTTTGTAGATTGCAGTGGCTTCTGAAGAATGCTATTGGAAAATCGTTGTTCTAGGCCTCCGGGTTTACTTCCCTCTGCAGGAGGCTTGTACCAGTTGTTGGGTAATTTGAACAGTTCTCTTTGTGGAACTGTAGGAGCCTCAACTTTTAAGGATCACTTACAATTCAGTGCATAGGTAATTTTCAAAGCGCCTGGGTGAAGTTACATGACGAGAAAATTGAGCTTTAGAAAACAGCAACAACATTGAAACAATCTTCAGGAGTAGGTATCAGAGAGCACACATTGTTGCCAAGGGTCCTGGCAAAAGTTCTGGGAAACTCAAAATAAAATAATCCGTATTTGAGTACTTCAGAATTTTCCCCAACTCAGAACTGGAGTCAGCTCCCGCTGACCTCTGGGTAGGGGTTGGAGGCAGGCTATGGCTCTGGGCACATGTTTCCAGGAGACAGTTCTGGCCAACTTGAACTTGTTACCTGAGCTGCATTTACATTCTACTTTCTCATCTGCCCCAGTTTCTTCTGTAGTTGGGTTAGGTGAGTCAAATGACCTTGGGCAAGAAGCTATTGAACATACACCAGCCTTGGTGTAACTTTTCATTGTTCTTAAAAAGATAGTCCTTTCCAGCCTCTGGGATTTAGGCACCCTGGGAAGGGGGCATTTTGGACAAGGAGGACCCGGGAAATCTAACTAGAATATGCCATGAATTGGAAGAACTCATTTTTCATAGTCGTAAAATAGGTACAGAGAAAACAAAACAGAAAGGCTTTGGTGAAAGGTTACTGTAACACCTTTATGTTTCATTTCATTAGAAACGCTGTTAATATCTTTTGTTAAAGTAGATTGAAAATGCAACTAAAATCTGATGAAGGATAGAACTCTCCCCCTTTCTAAAAAGCTTGTTGTCTTTGAACAGAATACAGGATTTGGATTGGTATATATGGGGCCTATTGTTTCTAAATCTTCCTGTGCCCTAATTCTCTCTCTCTCTCTCTGTCTCTCTCTGTCTCTCTGTCTCTGTCTATCTGTCTCTCTCTCTCTCTATCACTTTCCCCAACTCTTTGAGAAAAGAGGGGTACAATAAAGGGAGGAAGGAAGGATGCTTGGGGGTGGGGTGTGTGTGGGTGTGTGTGTGTTTACATAAAAGTCTGTTCACTTTCACCCACTGGGTCCTTTCCTTCATCTTGGTTGTTTGGGAGAGAATTTTTCTTTTTTGAAAACATTATCTCTCGATGAACCTTTGCCAGCAGGTATCTTTGTCTCTTTAGACACACTGGGTGCACAGCAAGTCTTCTTAGAAGTAGAAGCAGGGCTGTACAAATGCCCTGAACTGTGCTTAGAGCATCTCCAGCCTGTGGCAAGGGTTTGGGATGAATGTGCTGAGTTCCCACTGAGGAGGCAGGTGTGTCCATTCCTGCTGATCCCTGGGCTTTGGGGTCTCAGGAGACATTTACGGGCATCGACTGGGATGAGTAGGCGTGTCCTCCAGACAGGATCTGGTGTGGACAGATTGGCTTAAGCTGACTCTGGGGAAGTTTCTTCAGCCCTGGCCCCCCTTGATTGCTGCCCAGAAGATCTTGAGGCTGGAGGACTCTTGGTAGCCATCTAACCATGCACTCTAGCCTATGAGAAGTTGCTTCTGTAGCATCCCTGATAGCTGAGTATCCACTTTCTGCTTCAGTGTTTCTGGTGATGGGAAAAGCAAGAATCCCAGAAAGCCCTTTCTTAGTTCAGGCTGGAACCTGCTTCTCAGTAACTTCTCTGAATTCACTGTAATGTAGGCTACTGGAACATCATAGGACAATTTTGCTCCCTCCTACATGAGTGCGGGTCAGGTATTTGAGGACAGTTATGTTTTTCCTTGGTCTTTTAGTCCTCAGGCGAAATATGCTCACTTCCTACAAATCTTAATCCTTGGAGGACATTGCTTTCAGACTTTTCACTGTTCTGATCGCCTTGCTTTGGACCCATCCTACTTTACCAGTGAGCCTTTTAAGCTGTAGGTGTTTTGGGATTACAAATGTTTGGCAAACACTGTTAAAAACTGAATTAAACAGACTTTCTCAGAGTCTTTAATGGGCTTTTGTGGATTGTGCCACTTGAAGGGGGGAATGCAGTGTGTGGCATCACAGAATCTGTTCTCCAGACTCTGTAGGAAACATGGATGTGGGTGCAGTCGGCCAAGTGAAGAGTACCAGCTGCACGTTGCTCTGGCCAAGTAAAAGTTTTCTTCTTAAAAAAAAAAAAAAAAGTTTTCTTCTTGTTTTTAAAATTTTGAAAGTATCTATGCTATTTGCATTACTAAAAAGTTATAAAATATAAGATAGTAAAACTGAAGCATCATCTAGTCCTATCAATTTGGATGTAATCATTGGAAAAAATTTTTCTATGCTAACATACATAAACTATATGATGTTTTTAAAATGGAATCCTGAATCCTATCTTGTAACCTACTTTTAAATTTTACTTTTTGAGGTCAAAGCTTTCCATGACAATTATATATATATTATATAAAATACGTATAATATATAATACATATATATAATATATATATTATATATATATTATATATATAATGTTTTGAATTTCTGCCTGGCACTCTATTAGCCCACTTGAGAAGCATACCATAATTTATCTAACACTTATAATGAGATAGTTAGGTTCCTTCCAGTATTTTGCCTTATAAGTGACACATCCTCACTTTTATTTTTCTTGGATAAATTCCTGGCAGTGGAATTGCTGCCTGACAGACTTTTTAAAGGATGTATTTTTCACCTGATTGTTATTCAGGACGTCTCAATAGAGAATAATTCCCCCACCTCATTAATTTTATTGTCTTTAGAAAGGTCTCCTTAGCAGAATGGCTGGTTCTCTTTTTTCAGGTCCTTATATTTCTTAGGCAAGGACTCCTTGGACACTAGCTCCCAAGGCAAACTTTGTCCTTGCAGTTTAGGGCCCTTTTAAGTCTGCCTGGGTGGATGCGACATTGTCTTCTACTGGAGTATATTTGCAGGCAAGGAGTCCTGTGGCTCTGGTGTTTGCCGGTGGGTTCTGGAGTCCCGGGTCTTGCTCGGCCCTGGCTCCTGCTGAATCAGCCACAGCTTTTTCGTGGCTGCTCCCCAGCTCGATGTGAGACTGCATTATACAATTTAGATCTTTGGTCTTTGCTCTGGTCTCAAGACTTTCTTACCTTGGGTCCTTGAGGCTCTGGTAAATGGTAGTTGAGCAGATGTGCAACTGATAAGGCCCATGGCACTTTCATTGGATGAAGTGTAGCTAAGAAGAACCCTAAGCCAGTGTGCATGTACAGCTCGTCTGGTGTCTGAGAAGATATTTTAGTATCATAAGGAAAGGAGACATTGCTTTTTCTCTCAGGCAGTTCTGAAGGCAATTGACTTCACCTGTGTAGCTAACATCCATCTCTTAAGTGGCATGGTCCTTCCCCACCCCACCTACACCTGCAGAGTAGTTCTTGCTTCTCTTCCCACTACCTCACCCTTTCCCTGTCTTCCCACCCCTGAGGGGGTGTGTCCAGGTCACGAGGACCCTTGGGCTCTCCTCCCACGAGCAGCTCCTCCTGCAGCCCCGTCTTCCTTGGTGAGTCCCTCGAGTGTTCAGCCTGCATTTCTCTCCTTTCAGTGCTGCCCTTGGGTTCCCTGTTGCCTGTGGTTATCTTTCTTTCCAAGACTGGCAGGTGGGATGAGGTTCGTCAGAAAACAAGCACGTAGGACCCCTTCCATTTTCAGAGTTACATTCTCAGTCCCAGTGTGGAACAGACAAGGGAAAAAATAGAACCAGAAGTAGGGAAGTTACTGAGATTTCCGAAGTCTTGCAAAGTCTCTTTTAAGACAGTTTCTCTGCAGTTTGATTCCTGACTCCCAGGCCTGAGGAGCCCAGCAACACTCTCCTGGTGAACCTGAGCTAAAATATGGCTGGTGAAGTCCAGCTGGTTGGTTAGGTGTTACCAGTGGGCATTTTCGGTTTCCTGAATTCATCTGTCTGAAATCGGTTGTCACTGGCAGCCAAAAGAAGATTGGATCATCCCTCCTAGGCATGAGAATGAAACCGAGACCTGGAAAGAAGTACTTGTGGTTCTTGGACAGATCATTTTGGCACTTGGAACATTTCAGCACTTTTTCCTTTAAGTCTCCAGGAGCCGGTTTCTATTTTCGCCTGCATCCTTGGGGTAGCAAAAATGTTGCAGTCTGGGGAAACTTTTTGTACAACTTAGTTCACTGAATCAGGGGCACTGCCTGTGCTGATGGAAATCAGAACCAGCCTGCAGGGAAAGGCTTAGTTCATTGGGCACTCGGCTTGTGCGGCTGTCTCCATCGCAATCTCCTGGGTGTCGTATTCCTTATCAGAACTTTTACCCCCTCAAAATTTATCATTGGTGAGTTACCTGTGAAGTTCGGTTTCCGTTTCAACAGTTCTCTCTAGAAAACAAACTTCTGAAGCTCCAGTAGCCCTTAACCCTCCATCAGTTTACAGTCCTCTAAGTGGTCTCTGCAAGAAATATGGTAGGTCTCTCTGTCAATATTCCTCTTTCTCCACAAGGCCTGGATGCAAGAAGTCGGTCCAATCCTTCCTGTCCAGTGTTGCTTCTTAACAGAGCAACTGGAGCAAAGGAGAGGCTGTTAGCACTTTGTCACTTAGAGTTTCTTAAGCATCCTCCCGTTTGAGAGTTCTCACTGCAGAGACTTAATGAAGCGTCTGTCTTTACATCAGATACGCGCAGGTTGTCCGTGGAACTGAACAAGTGTTGTCAGCAATGCTGTGTGTGCAGGAAGCCTTCACACTCGGGTCCTTTTTGGCAGGCTCTGTGTTCTCTGGGAATAAACAGTTTCTCTACCCATCGGAGTAGGGCTCCATACTTTCATATTCTGGAGAGTCATGCTTGTGGTATAGTTAGCCTGAAATTCAGGGATGGCTTTTTTTTTTTCTTTTTAAATATCTTTGCAGACATTTTATACTTCCCACTCTCTTAGAGGCTTCCTCTGTGTTATGGGATCAGTGTGCCTGGGTTAGAATCCTAAAACTACTAACTATGGGCAAGTTATGTAACCTCTCGGTGCCTCACTTTTTTCATCCATAGAATGGGTATAATAATAGAACCTACCTTTAGATTTGTTTTGAAAATTAAATGAGACATTCCATATAAAATATTTTAAATAGTGTCTGGCATAGAGTAAGTCCTCAAGTCTTAGTTATGGTTACTGTTGTGAGGGGTGTTGCAGTGAACTGTGCTGAATGCTCTGATATGAGAATCTGGTTATGTGTCCATAGTCATAGATTACTTGGATATATATTATCTGAATAGCCCCAAAGAAGTACTTCTTTTCTTTAAAAATAAATTTATTTATTTATTTTTGTCTGTGTTGGGTCCTCATTGCTGGGCGCGGGCTTTCCGTAGTTGCGGGGAGCGGGGAGCTACTCTTCATTGCGGTATGCGGGTTTCTCGTTGCGGTGGTTTCTCTTGTCGCGGAGCACGGGCTCTAGGCGCACGGGCTTCAGTAGTTGCGGCACACAGGCTCAGTAGTTGTGGCTTGCGCTCTAGAGCGTAGGCTCAGTAGTTGTGGCGCACACAGGCTTAGTTGCTCTGTGGCATGTGGGATCTTTCCAGACCAGGGCTCGAACCCGTGTTCCCTGCATTGGCAGGTGGATTCTTAACCTCTTAACCACTGCACCATCAGGTAAGTCCCCAGAGAAGCACTTCTACTTTGCATCTTTTCCTGGCTCTGTGCAAGATACCTGTTTTGATGTTTTCTCTGGTCAGAGCTCTTGAATCCAGTATCGGCTGTCTCCACAAATGGGTTTAGGATCTTTTTTTCACTCTGCTGGTCTTAAAGAGGGTACGTGGATTTTGGAAAAAATCTTTCTTTAAGAAAGGGTTTAGGTATGTACATTGTTGAGATATATGTCTCTGAAGACAGGACTGTGCATTTTCTGTGGGTACATTTATGCCTCCTTTTCCCTGCAGATCCCGATGTATTCAGAAATATACTCGAGTTCCGCTTTCACTTTCAAGTCAGATCTCAAAAAAGCCAAAAATCAGTAGTTGGCCCCGTTCATCCTCGTGGGGCTCCCACGGGCCCTGCCACCTGTTCGTGGTACCTCACTCCGATTGCTTCCTCTTGGGTTTCAGTTATGATGGCTCTTGTTTGATGCCAGGGGATTTATTTGCGTTCATGGGCTCGTGTAGCTCTGCTTTTCCACCATTGAGGACTCCTGGCCATGCTGGATTCTCACTTTCTAAATAAGTGTTAGAGCAGCATTTCTTAGCCGCAGCACTGCTATTGATTTTGCACCCAATAATTCTTTGGTGTCAGGGGCTACCTGTGCGTTACTGTGTGTTTTACTAGCATCCCTGCCTCTACTCACTGGACGCCAGCAGCAGCCCTCCCTTCTCCCGGTTCTGACAAATACAAATGTTTCCAGACGTTGTCAGATGTTCGCTGGGTGGCAGAATTGACCCCAGTTGAGAACCACTGGTTTAGATCAGCGGGTCCCCAAATGTCAGAGAACAAATGCATACCTTGTCATACTTAGCTTATAAAGTTATATCGAAGGCTGAAAATGTATGTTCTGTAATATAGCTTTGGTTAATTTAATTAAAAATCCATAGGCACTTTAAAATACTTATTTTTGAAGTACTTAGATCCCTATATCTGTATGTAACAAAAATAACAGATGGCAGCAAATAGAAGTTTGTCTTGTTTTAAGATACCTGGTCTTAAAACCATTGATTTGGCCAGTGGTTCTCAATGTGCGGTCCTGAGAACAGCAACTTTAGCATCACCTGGGAACCTGTTAGAAATGCAAATTCAGGGCTTCCCTGGTGGCGCAGTGGTTGAGAGTCCACCTGCCGATGCAGGGGACACAGGTTCGTGCCCCGGTCCGGGAAGATCCCACATGCCGCGGAGCGGCTGGGCCCGTGAGCCATGGCTGCTGGGTCTGCGCGTCCGGAGCCTGTGCTCCGCAACGGGAGAGGCCACAACAGTGAGAGGCCCGCGTAACGCAAAAAAAACCCAAAAAACAAAAAAGAAATGCAAATTCATAGGCATCACATCCAGAGCTACTGAATCAGAGACTCTGGGAGTAGGGCCTGCAATCCGTTTTAACAAGCCCTTCAGGTGATTCTGATGCACACTGAAATTTGAGTAACACTGAGTTAGAGTCTTAAGTAAGCTCCAACTAGATGCCTGTAGAATAAGCCTTATTGAGAAATAGTCGTAACCCGCCACATACAGAACTTTGAAATCTGCTTAGGGGAGTGTCTTTTACTAGGCAGGTCATGCCAGATGTCTGCTGGTCATACTGGTCCCCTCTGAGAGTCTGTGACATCCACAACTTCCTTTTGGGGGTTTCCTTTCCTCAGCATCTCTGAACTAGGGGTGGTTATGACCGCCAAGATAAGCCTCTGTAGGCCAACCAACAGCCTATACTTCCCAGCTGTGCCCCACAGGGCTGATCTGTATGAGACAGAGATTCTTCCTCTTGGGAGTCTGAGACATGGAGAGCGATGCGGAAGAAAGTAGAAGGCACGAGGCAGTAAAAGCCCCGATACAAGCAGAAGCCACAGAGCGTGAAGAGGCTGTTAACAAGCCAGCTGTAGTAAGAACAGTGGGAAGAGGGGGACAGAGCCCTGGATGGCTGCTTTTGGAGGATGATTCCAAAAGTTGAGTGAATCAAACTATTGACCGTATCTTGGAAGAGTAGTTTTCAGTTTTCTAGGAGGCCCAACTGGGCCGATAGGGATTCCAGTCTTGCTTCCTTCTCTAGGTATCCTCATGGTAGACCATCATTCACCGAGTTGGCTTTAGTGTATGTCTATTCCTTGCCACCTGAATGGGCCCAACAAATCCATACTTAGATTGGAAGACCAGGTGGTCTCTGCAGACTGGCTTCATGGCACGCTGCTTCCTTAAAGCAGAGCCTCTCAGGCTGTCTGTGCCTCAGAAACACCTGGGTAGCCCCGCCTCTTTATTTAAAAACACTCTCAGAGGCCACTGAAGTTAACATTACAGGAAAGAATGGGCAATGGACGCTGTTCGTTTCAGCATGTTGTATTGACTTGCCCCAAAGAAACCTGCGTAGAGCACATTTCAGGAAACCTCAAGCCGGGCTTCACTTCCTTAGAGCAGACCAAAGAGGCCAGCTCACCGTAGTCATTCCAAAGATCTATTGCTTTGACTCCAATAACATTTTCTCCTAGTATTTCCTGTGAAGGCATCTCAGTACCATCTCTTTTGAGGGATGTGCTAAGAGTTAGACCCTTAGAACAAACAAACAAACAAAAAACCAGTGGAAACAGCGGCAGTAAAATGTTGAAATTAACCTTGTGTATCGTTTTCTAAAAATTCAGTGGGCCTACAGAAATTTCTTTCCGGTATGAACTATTGACATCAGCCCTATATAGTTCATTAGTACTTCCCTCATCCATGCAGTCATCCCTCCCTCCCTCTCTTTTCCATTAAAACCTGGGAAAGAATATGAGTACCTTCATGTAGCAAATCTATTGGATTCCTTCACACGAATCCCTCTGGAGAGGAGTGAGTGGAGATACAGAATATTTTACATTGGAAAGTTGGCTGAGTTCATTAGGGTAATAGAGTCTGGGAATGTGGGCCAGTGGTTATTTTCAAGTCCTGCTTAAAAGATTTGGGGCCCGACCAACAACATAATCAGATTTCTCCTATTCTCAAATTAGTATCCTTGAGGAGACTGTCCACTACTCCAGAGCCTAGGGCTATTTCCTTATTGTACTTGTGTACCAAGCCCTCTACCCCTAGTGGTGAACTTTTCATGGTAGACACAGAATAGTTGGCTAGTAAAGGACCCAGGCCTGGAGTACAAATTTCAAGCCCAAACTGGTTTTCCCAGGGACCTGGTTAAGTCTCTTTACTCAGCAGCCTTATCTGACGTAGTGCATCTTTAATTTAGCCCTGTGCGGGATGCAGGGACCAATAACAGTGAAGCAGTAGGTGGGGGAGAATGTCCAGCTGCAGACCCTTGGACTGGACTCTACTTAGGTCAGAATGATGAGTGCAGTCCACAAAGCCATGAAGTGCTCCCTGACTAGTTCACTTGAGCTCAGCTTCCCATTACGGCCAGTTCCTAACCCAGGAGATTATGGAATGCTTCAAAAGAAAGGTGGTCACGTCTCCCTGTTGCGGTACTGTGCAGTGTTTGTGCCCCTGTCTCAGGAATGTGAACCTTTGTGCAAATGAGTCACTTCTCGTTTCCCTTCCTGCATATCATGTCAGAGAGAGTGATTTATTTCCTGTTTGTGAAGGCTTGGTTTCATCAATTACATGGGAGAGAAATTGGATGTCCTTTCAACTTTTTGCTGGTTACTGGGTCCTCCTTTGCCTGGAAAGATAGTCTTTCCATCATGAGAGTTATGCCGATTCAATGAAAGGATTTCTTTTCTTAGGCTTTCAGAGACGACACTTCATTGCTTTTGTGTGATAAAATTATAATGTGTGATTTTATTATTTTTAAACACGTAGAACTGACATCTGAAAGTTCACCTACAGTTGTTGGAAAAGCCAAGAAAGCATCTCATTTCCTATTGGTTCCACTAGCAACCCATTTTAACATATAAACCTTGTGTAGCTCCAAGCCTGTGTTTCCTAAATTGGAGAACAGATCCTGCTCCCAAGATATGAATAAGATGTGCTGGCAGCAAAGTGCTGCTGCCCAAGGACTTGGACCGTGTGTTTCCCAAACCTAAACAGGTTTCTCCTTTCTCTATTCTCAGAACCTTTAGCGTTCTTACTAATATACATTGTACATGTCATAAAGCACCGATTAACATCTCATAGGGCAGCAGGGTTCCAAGGAACTCAGAGAAAGGCTGACAACTTACTTATTTCAGTGTTTTATCTTTTACACAAAGGACCTATGTATTAGAATTCGCACATCCCTTTGGACTGTTGTCGTGATCTGCTTCTGATGCTTTACAAATGAGCCGATGCGGGAAAAAATATGTCAAGAAGACACACTCGTCCATCCTAATTTTAGGAAGATTATTGAAATGTTTCATTTATCAAATAATTACTTCATGCCATCTGTGAGTAAAGGAACTCTGGAAGGAAGAAGGCAGTGCCTTGGGAATTGATTGAGTTAAAGTCAAAGAAGAAACCTTTTTTTCAGGAATCTCTTCCATTGGGTCTGATCTGAGGAAGAGAAGTTGGGTTGGATGTCAGTCTTCTTATTATAAATGTTTAGGGTAATTTCAGAATACTCTGCTTTAAGACAAGTTTTGAGAAATGGGGCGGGGAAAGTTTCCTTACCTATACGCATCTCACAGATTGTGTGCAGTTTATATTATGAGTTGCCTTCTCGCGGTGCTGAGCGGCCCTCACATATGGGAGGGGCCGTCACAGAGGAGAGGGTGTGGATTTATTGTCTATAGTCCCCAGCTGGGAGCAATGGATAAAAACTACCAGGGCCTGAGGATTGTCTGGAAACTCAAAATCTCCCCAACAGCCAGAGCCGTCCTGTAATAGAATTTGCTGATTTGTGTGGAGGGGGGAAGCTTGAGTTCCCTGGAACTGGACAAGTTCAAATGTGGATTGCTGGACCTCATAACTGGGATGTCCTAAAGGACATTCAAGTAGGAAAATGCATCCTTTGATCTAAGATTCCAGGATTCAGAGTTTTCACTCCTCATGTGTCAAATAATTTTTGTTAGTTAGGGCTTATTAACTATTGCAAGTATACTGTTAAAAACTGAAAACTTCTATTAGTGAGGCTAGGACAGAGCAGTTGCTGGGAACTCTTGAGTCTCACACTGCTGGTGTGGACTGGCTTTGTGTTTTAGGATTGAATACACTTTATTACTTTGATGAGGTTAAAATCCCGTTGGGAAGTCTGGCTCTTTGGCCTACAGCAGCGCGTTTGCTGCTTTGAGTTCCCGTAGAGATGTGAGAAGCTTTGTCGCACATGTTTATCAGGGTTGGATTTTGGCACTTCTGAATCTTACCCTGAGCAGAATTCTCCCCCTGCTGTCCCGGTGGCAGAGAACAACAGGCATTGTGTGTCTGTCTATTTGCGGAAAGATGTAGGGGCACTTACAGAGCCATTCTCCTTGGGGGGACTTGGGAATCGGAAGACCTGAGGGTTAGTGCTAAGGCTTTTGAAAACATACTTAGGAGACTTCCCTGGTGGTCCAGTGGTTAAGACTCCAAGCTTCCAATGCAGGGGGTGCGGGTTCGATCCCTGGTTGGGGAACTAGGATCCCGCATGCCGGGGCACAGCAAAAAAAAAAAAAAAAAAAAAGTCCTTAGTCTGCTGTTTTAGTTAATAGTGTGGGGATGGAAAAGCTTCCTTCTAGGAATACTGTGAGAGTAAGTGGGAAGTAGAGCTTTTAGTATTTTAGGAGAAGAGGGCCCAGTTCATTCAGTTAATAATGCATGAAGAGTTCTTCCCTTTGAGATTCTTTCTTTCTTTGCTTTTCAAAAGGTAAGATAACTTACTAGTTCCGCACCTCCCGCCCCCAAGGTAAACTGTGGAGCTTTCCTCAAAGTATTCTTATTGTACATCTACTGACATTCATTTTGCTAAGTAGTTAAAACAAGTGGCAAGTTGACTAGGGAGTTGCTTCCCACTCTTGCTTCCCTAATGCAACCTGCTCTTTCAGCATTGCTCGCAGTCTCAACTTTGAGCTCTTGAATTTTATCTAGTGAGTTGCATGCAGTGGGGGCTGTTGATAATTTTTTGTTCTAAAGTTTCCTTTATGGGTAGCCCTGGCCATCGTGGGAGCACACAAAATAAAGCAATACAACGTTTCTCTCGTGGGAACTTGGAGATAATTGTCCTCTTCTGTGAATGTGTAGCCTCCTGTAAGTTACTGGCCTCTAGGAGGGGAAGGAGAGGCCCGTCTGTTTCTACCATTGATGAGCCGCTTTATGGCCCAGCCATTAAAAAATTCATTTTAACTTAAAAAAAAGATGGTTAAATATAGATCACATAAAACTTACGATTTTAACCATTTTAAGAGTAGAGTTCAGTGGCATGAAGTATATTCACAATCCAAGCATCACCACTACCCATTTTCTGAACTCCTTCATCATCCCAAACAGAAACGCTGTATCCAGTAGACAGTAACGCCTCATTTCTTTGTTCTCTCTGCCCCCAGAAACCACCATTTTACTTCCTGTCTCTATGAATTTGCCTGTTTAGTTACTTCATGTAAGTAGAATCACACAGTATTTTTCCTTTGGTGTTTGGCTTATTTCACGGAGCGTAACGTTTTCAAGGCTCATGCACGTTGTAGCATGTACTGGAACACCATTCCTTTTCACGGCTGAATGATACTCCATTGTATGGATGTTCCACATTTTATTTATACATTCATCTGTCACTGGACACTTGGGTTGTTTCCACCTTTTGGCTGTTGTGAGTAATGCTGTGAATATCGATGTACTGCTCCCTGCTTTTGGTTCTTCTGGGTATATGCCTAGGAGTGAAATTATTGGATCATATGAGAATTCTGTGTTTGACTCTTTGAGGAGCCACCAAACTGTTTTCTATAGTGCCCTGGTGATTTTATTTATTGGTTTGTTTGTTTGTTTATGTTTTTGGCTCCGTTGGGTCTTCGTTGCTGTGTGCAGACTTTCTCTAGTTGTGGCGAGCGGGGGCTACGCCTCTTGCTGTGCGCGGGCTTCTCATTGCGGTGGCTTCTCTTGTTGTGGAGCACGGGCTCTAGGCACGCGGGCTCAGTAGTTGTGGCTCGTGGGCTCTAGAGCGCAGCCTCAGTAGTTGTGGCGCATGGGCTTAATTGCTTTTGCGGCCTGTGGGATCTTCCTGGACCAGGGCTCGAACTCATGTCACTGCATTAGCAGGCGGACTCCCAACCGCTGTGCCATCAGGGAAGCCCATCCTGGTGATTTTAAAAGTGGGCAGTAGTACCTGTGTTTGTAAAAAGTGTTCTCAGATATTTATCAACTGTTTGGAACTTTAAATTAGAAAACTGAACAGAGTGTATTAGCACTTTATGTACTTATATTTTGTCTTGCTTGAATTTCATTTGTTTGGGTACCTGTCTGTGTTTTCTACTTCATTAGAAGTTCCTTGACCTGATCTGCATTTTTCCATTGATGGCCACCTTTTTTTTTTTTTTTTTTTTTTTGCGGAACGCTGGCCTCTCACTGTTGTGGCCTCTCCCATTGCAAAGCACAGGCTCCAGACGCGCAGGCTCGGCGGCCGTGGCTCACGGGCCCAGCAGCTCCACGGCATGTGGGATCCTTCCGGACCAGGGCACGAACCCGCGTCCCCTGCATCGGCAGGCAGACTCTCAACCACTGTGCCACCAGGGAAGCCCGATGGCCACCTTTTTTGCACTTCATACATCAATAGTTGTTTGTTGCTACATTAGTTAGATGTGCAACATACTCTAAAATATCATTTAAAAAAAAGAGGTCAGTTTGAAAGAAACACATTGGAGTTCTTTCTGAGTTTTGTTTTGCCAGAGCTAAGATCCGGTATTATTTAAGTTCTCTTGGTTGCGGAATGGGAAGTATTCCTGCTGTTAAAAATAAATGCTAAAAAAGAAGATGGTAAAATGGAAAAATATCGGGGAACAATACATATTGGGGAACAGCTTCCATCGGGAACTGAAACAGTACGGGAAGAGAATATAATTGAGGATAGTTCTAGGTCGTGTTAGTTCTTATTTTGTTTAGACTGCCTTTGCTTTGGCCACTCTGTAGGCATCTAAATTTGAAGTTTAAAGGCTTTTTTAAGAGATGGGGGATGGGTGAAAGACGGTTTTTTGTGGCTGTTGGTTTTATTTTTAATAGACAACTAGAATTTTCACCTCTTGGGTCAGAATGTTATCCATCTATTTATAGCAAGCTTGTGTTGTTAATGGCAAGTGGCTGGGCATCCAGACACTGATAAGACCTTCGGTGAAGTAGCTATCCAGTTATGCTCAGGCTAAATGAATGTGTGGATTAAGCTCCATATTTAACACGGATGTAAAAATTGTATTTTTATTATCAAAAGTAGCAGTAGCACAAAATCACTGCTTTTGTGATTTTAGTTCCACTCAGCCTTTATTTCTGGTCTCTTGGTGGTTAACTGCCATCCGTAGCTGAGCCCAACTGTAATTTTACAGGAATTAAGCTTAACATTGGCAGTTTGAGGTCGTGGTCCACTGCAGAGGCATGACCTAACTTTGAGCAGCGCCGTTTTCAGCAATCCTTTCTCACTGTGGCTGAGAAAGCTGTTATTAGCGCGATTTCAGGTGAGGTGCTAGAGGGCAGACTGTTGTACTAGCTTGATGACTTTTTCTTTTCGGAACAGTAGAACAGTAAAAAATAATGTTGTTCTCTCTTTAAAAAAAAAAAACCCTTGAGTTTGTAATCATCGAGGTTATTGGAATCTGGATTAATTTATAAATGAAGGTGGTAGGTTGTTTAATAAAAACAAAGCCCATTTCCTTCTTCGAGTGGTTAACCTCAGGCTGACCCGAGTGGTAGGAGTGTCTGCCTGAGGAGGAAGCCCATCCAATCCTCCTCTTGGAGTCAATTATTAACTCACCAAATACTCACAGAACCTCTGCCACACATCTGGCTTTGTGCCAAAAGCCGGGGATTAAGTGTAAGGAGGCAGATTCTCCCCTGCCTTCTGCAATGTAGGCCGCTTCCCAGGTCTCCCCCTAATTCCCTCTCTTATTTTTAAGCTGCTTTATTAAAAATATCCACATATCATGCCATGCACTGATTTGAAGTATGTAACTCAGTGGTTATTAGCATATTCACAGAGCTGGCATCCATCACCACAATCAGTTTTAGAGTCTTTATATTTCCTGCAAAAGAAACCCCGTCCCTTTTAGCTCTCGTCTGAGTCCTCCCATCCCCCTCAATCCCTGGCAATCATGATCTACTTTCTGTCTCTATAGATTAGCCTATTCTCGATGTTTCACATAAAAGAATATACGTGACGTTTCACGTGTGGTTTATTTCATTTAGCATCATGTTTTCAGGGTTCATCCCTGCTATAGCTTGCGTCAGCACTTCATTCCTTTTT
Organism: Grampus griseus; assembly: GCF_964374135.1. Taxonomy (NCBI): domain Eukaryota; kingdom Metazoa; phylum Chordata; class Mammalia; order Artiodactyla; family Delphinidae; genus Grampus; species Grampus griseus. The sequence goes on from NC_139004.1 coordinate 20,083,333, forward strand.
ATGGCTGAATACTATTCCACTGTATGGATTATATATATATACCACATTTTGTTTATCCATGGTGGACATTTGGGTTGTTTCTACTTTTTGGCCATTGTGAGTATATGCTCCTCTGAACTTGTGTGTACAAGATTTTGCATGAACATATGTGTTCACTTCTCTTAGATATCCTAAATCTCCTTCCCATCCCACAGATCTGTTACATAACAGTAGAGGGGTCAGATATTATGGGAACATGAGGCAACGACATGTAGCCCTAACTGAGGGAGGCAGAGAAAGCTTCCCCTGAGGACACGATGTCTAAGCTGAGACTTGAAAGTATGATTAAAAATGGTTTTCAAACTGTAGGTCATGACCCATTAGTAGGTTGTGAAATCACTTTAGTGAATCATGGCTAGTGCTTTTAAGAGCTGAACTATTGTAATAAATAGAATAGTTGATATCAGAGATCAGAGCGTCCCATGTGGGAAGGGTGAGTATTGTGTAAAATTTTTGTCAGCTACACGTGAATGTGTAGTGAACTGTAGTGTAAAATGGATTCGGCACTCTGGGTTATAGTCAGAAGTGTGAAATCCTGGGGCTTTTGGAAAAGGGGATTAGGTTATTAATCTGGAGGTTTAAACATGGTCCTACTTGAAGATGGAGAGACACAAAGGTAGAAAAGAGCATAACCTAGAAATCAGAAGGTCCTTTCAAAGCTTAGAGGTCTGTGATCTTTATGCTTTTAGAATTATTCATTTATTCAACAAATACTAGAATATCTACCATGTGTCCGGACTGGGCTGGGTTCTGGGGGCATAGCATAAGTAAGGTTTGTAAAAGCCCTGTTCTTCTGGACTTCAGAATCTGGCAGGGAGACGTACAAGTAAAGCAGCAATCCCAGGGACTCCTGGTAAAGCATGGTGGACTGAACACATGAATATCTCTAGTCCTTCCAAAACACCTCTAAAAGGAGAAAGCAAAGGAATAAAAAAGACGTAGGCCGCACAAAGATGGGAGAATAGGACGAGAGACCACAGCAGGTAAGAGCCACCACCAGAGTTTTGGAAGGAGTGGGTCACTGACTTGGTAGAGCAGAGGCAGCTGGACTCTAAGGTCGCAAAGAGGGATCCCAATGAGAAGTGAGCCAGCTAGCTCCGCAGAACCCAGGAAGACCCAGGATTTGGAAGCCCCAGGTCTGGCAGCAGTGGCTAGAGGATGTGGAGCTGAAAAGAAGGGCATTAGGTAAAGGTCTATAAAAGCTATTAAACCCCAGTCCCCACCCCCATCCGTCAGATTCAGGTGACAGCTCCTCCTCTTATCCTAAAGGAGATGCCAAGGTTACAGAGTGAAGCTGTAAATCATTAGCCATCAACACCCACCCACACACCTGAGATAAGACACACATCCCTCAGAAACAATGACACACTTGGGCAATGCTTCTCACATGGGGCTGGGGAGGAGGAAGCGGGGAAAGATGCCAAACCCCTATGGATGTGTCATAGTCTCAGAGGGGCAGGGGATGTGTAGTTTCAAAGTCACTCCAAGGTGATTTTGTAGACACTACCCTCCCATCCACCCTTGTTTCCCAGTCACTGATTTTCTTCCAGAAGGCATTAGCTGCCTATCATACTGGCGCATTATTTTCTCCTTGGTCAGTACGACTAGTTTGAACATCCATAGTATGTACGGTGTGCCTAGCCACATGCTGTGTCTGGTGGGAGGCGATAACAGTAACAACAACAACAACAGAATTATCCCATGCCAGTAGAACTTAAAATCTAGTTATTAGTGGGCTTCCCTGGTGGCACAGTGGTTGAGAGTCTGCCTGCCGATGCAGGGGACACGGGTTCGTGCCCCGGTCCGGGAAGATCCCACATGCCGCGGAGCGGCTGGGCCCGTGAGCCATGGCCGCTGAGCCTGCGCGTCCGGAGCCTGTGCTCCGCAACGGGAGAGGCCACAACAGTGAGAGGCCCGTGTACCGCAAAAAAAAAAAAAAAAAAAAAAAGACAAACCTTCATGAATATAAGAACATAAATTGAGGACCACAACCATAATACATGTGGAATTTTAATTCCTAACATCTTTTTCTCCCTCAAATGTGTGATAAGCCTTTTTAATTGAGGATACATACTTGGTGGGAAATTAATATTCTGATGTGGAAACTTGCTTTTTAGAGTTTATTTTTTGGGGGGGTCATTCAGTCCTATTGTTGGGATAGCTTTTGGAATTCCCATCCCCCCTTTCAAATGACTTTTGTCTTCTTTTCCCTAAGAAATTACCAAAGACAGTTGTTTGAAGTGTTGCCAGGTGGTAAGGAGATTTGCATTATTTAAGGAAACAGCTGGCAGATTTCTGCAGTGTCCCAACTCTGTTCATGCCAGTGCCTGAAATTTCCTTCGCGTGACTCAGTAAAAAAAAAAAAAAAAAAAAAAAAAGCCAGCAGAGGGGAATAAGTGGGGAGAAGAAACCCTTGTTTCCAGTTCTGAGTTGCCAAGGGCTTTTATGAAGGTTTTCATTTAATTGTGCTTGTTTCCTTCTGTGGACCACAGTGTGTGAGGAACTCAGAGAAACCCTCCTTCCAAATTCAGCCTGCGAGAACTCTGCAAAAACTGTGTGTATACTGGCCTTGCCTCCTGCATTTTTATTTGGAAAATAATTTTTCTTTTTCGCTTAGTGAACATAGTTATCTTCCTAAGTGTGGGAATGATTAATGGAAGAGGAAACACACTGTCCTTAAATTTACAGAAGGAGTAGCCTGAATATTTGCCCAGAGGGAAAGAGGGGTCCTTCTCTCCTCCCATCCTTCCTGTGCCAGGCTGCACCCCGCCCTGGAGGATGGCCTTCCTCTGGGGACAGGAATTGCTGGCCCCCCTGCCCGGCTTGCCCACAGCCCAGGCTCGCGTGGAGTGGCTTGTTTCCCTGGGGCTTCTCTTTCCCTAATCATTGTATACTGTTAGTGCCAGTGTGCTGTTGGGTCTCTAAGGCTGCAGAGTTGGTGGACAGAAAGATGTGGGGCTGAGGACGCTTGGCTGAGACCCATCTGGATGGATGACGTTTAGGATCGGAAGGGCTTGTAGGGTGAGCGGTGCAGCTTGGGGATGAGGGGATGGGCTTCTGGACCAGGAAACTAGTTAGCAGTCCAGCCGAGAGTTGAGGACAAAGATCTGCTTGTGTGTACCAGTAGTGCTGGCATTTCTAAGGTCTTTAGATCTTTACCCAGGGAAAGCAGTTTTTTTTTTTTTTAAAGGTTATTTGGGAGAAACCAGAGGTAGTATATTTTTAAAAAGATAGGTGCCTTGAACTTTCAAATAAATGTGTTTTAGGGCTCACTTATCTGCGGGTTGGCCAGTTCCTTCTCTGATTTCTTGTCTTTCAATGATTTCTTTCATTCCTCGGAATGGGTGTGAGAAACCAAAGGATGTAAAACATGGAACGAATTTTGCTAAAGTAAGCCCCAGCAAAACTTGGAGGGGAAAAGAAAATGAAAACTATTGCATCCAATGAGATTTTTAAATTATGCGTTCAATTATTCTGTTTTCTTTTCAGTTGATCTTTTTCTGATTATAGTGGTTCAGACACTTGAACGTTGGGAAAAATATTCTAGGTAAAATGAATAAAGAACCCTAGAGGAACCGATACACACTACTACATATAAAATAAAGAAGGCCTTACTGTATACAGCACAGGGAACTATATTCAATATCTTGTAATAACCTAAAATGGAAGAGAATCTGAAAAAAATATATGAATCACTTTGCTATACACCTGAAACTAACACAGCCTTGTAGATCAACTCTACGTCAATTAAAAAAAGAATCTGCAAAGGAATATATGTGTAACTGAATCACTTTGCTATATGCCTGAAACTAACACAACATTGTAAATTAACTATACTTCAATTAAAAAAAAAAGAATCCTAGAGGAAGTCTAAGCTGTTTGGCAGGTCTTTTTTCTGCCCAATTTTAAAGCCAGCTTATTTTGCTTTAATGTGTGTATATATTTGTAATTATAGTCAAACTAATTTTTGCTACTCCTCTCTGTCAATATCTCTGTATATCCATGCTATTTCCTGATATATCCAACTGTTTCCGAAATGGAATCTTTTTCATCTTACAGATATTTATCAACAGTTGAGCGTATACTTGGCTTTATTACAAGAACTGGCTATGATACAGATGGATGTAGTGTGTATAAACTCCCCAAAATAACTTTTAACTTTCTGATGGTTAGATTTGCCTACATATTTAGGGTTTTGCTTATGAACTGAGTTGCTTTAGTGTCGGAAAAATAGCAGCAAAGTCTTAGAGGGGACCGAAAAGTATCATTGAATCATAGAATGTTATAGAGGGGGTGGTACTTCAGACATAGTGTGTGCCACTGCTCTGTTGAATGGAGAAAAAAGAAAAAGAATAGAGGCTCCCATTTATTAAAGGCTTCCTATATGCCCTTACTATATGCAGTAACCAGTTGAAACCTCTCAGTAAATGCATGAGGTGGGTCCTCTTATTTTCTCCATTGTACAGATGAGGAAACCGAAGCCAGAAACTTTAGCTGGGCACCCAGGTTTGCAGAAGGAGGGAGGAATGTGGATGAGGCCGTATGTCTCAGATTATAAGGACAGCGCTCATTTCCCCTGCCTGAAGGAAAATTTCCTAGTCTACCCTGTCTAATCCTAGGAATCTTGTGATGTGGTGAGGTTTTCTCCTACACCCCAATTCTAGCCTGTGCTTTGATCCTTTTCTTGTTATTCATTGCTCACTGTTTGAGAATGATAGGCACTGCTCAGTTATAAACATCCCCCTTGCAGAAACAGAGCTTGTACACTGTTGCTTCCTCCACTGTCCACCCTAAGGGCTCCCCACATACCTCCTCTGTGGTGGACGTCACTGGCTCTTCCATAGCCTTCCCTATAACGATACATACCACTTCATTCCTTTTTTCTCTCCAGCCTCCTTTTTGTGTGTATGTGTTTCCCTCAAGGCATATGAATTGATTCCATCTCAGGAAATCTTATTCTATGACAAAATGCGTTCTTAGTTTCACACCTTTGTCATACATATTGAAGGTACCCCTTCCCATGAATTGGGGATTGCTGGGATCTGATTCATCAGTATTCTAAGCTTAGTGTTCCTTTCCCTGTGCTCACTCAGAATAAGATACAATAGAATTAAAAGAAAAAGAAATAGACACTATGTAGCCCCTTGCTACTCAAATTGTGGTCCATGGACCAGCGTCCTTGGCGTCACCTGGGAGCTTGTTAGAACTGCAGAATCCTAGCCCCTCCCAGACCTACAGAACCGGAGCCTGCAGTCTAAGTGATTGTATGCGCATAATGTTTAAGAAACACTGTGAGTCTGCTTTACCTTCGTCCCCCGCTCTTTGAAGGCTAAATGTTAAGACTTGGTCACAGGTGAAAGCCTTCAATGTCATTATTAGTAGTGACGCTGGTGCTGATGAGCTTTGTGAACGACCTTAAATTGGGAAATGTTTCTTGACATAAGCTGAGAAATGCTTCTAACAACTAAGACGATGGAACTGAAAGTAGCCTTAATTAATTAGTGAAATGATTACACCAGGTTAAAAATTTGACAGGGAGCCCTGGCTGCCAGGCAGAGCACTGTGTGGAGTTAGGAGTGAACCCTGACACAACTCAGGGTGTTTGCATTTGTCAGGAAACACCATCCTTGTGGTTCTCCAGCTTGGTGGGCAGCCTGTCCCCCAGGGGCTGGCAGGGTCTCAGTTTTGAATTGCCTTAATGATTCTGGAAAAGATGGTTCATATTCCAAAGGGCTAATTATTAAATTCTCATCATGGCACAACTCTTGAATCGCTACATGAAGGTAGTGTACCTGGCGGTGTGGTCCTCCGGTCCTAGGGTGGTTTTTCTAGAGGCAAGATTTATCAGTAGGCTCTCAGTTTTTAATCAGAATGTTGAACGGAGGGGGAAGGCTTGAGGACTGTTTCTACATTTTACAAAGTAAAAACTGTCACTGATCATTTTTTTCCCTCTCTAATGCATATTTTGGGGATTGTCCTTGGGACAAGTTTCTCTCAAAGTTGCGTTGGGAAGGTTTTTTGCTGTTTGTTCCCTTTTATTAGAGAATGAGAGCCACAACTCATAATATTCTTTGCATATTCTTCTTCCTGGATGCCCCTAAGTTTTGTTCACTCTGTACTGGAAGCTCCTCTTTACTTACAGAGCTTCTAAATCTCACCCATCTTTTCCTCCTTGTCTTCCAATTCTTGTTTTAATTAAAAATTTGTTTTTTTAGGATCTGCATTTTAAGGCATTTCATTCTTTTTGGAAGTAGTGAGGAAATACATATTAACTTAGTATCTCTTAGAAAGAAAGAAAGAAAGAAGCATATTCGTTTTGTTTCTGTTATTAGCTCCCCCTTGCTTGAGCATCTTCTATGTGCAAGACTCTGGGCCTGGTATGCGTCAGACCACGCAGCCTCTAATTTTGTTCTGTCTGAACCGAGGAGCTGTGAAGGTTTGGGGCAGGAGGAAAGGGGTCTGCCCTGGAAGATTGCTCCGGCAGCTGTGTGCACAGTGGGTTGGAAGGGGATCAGCAGGGCACCGGTTTGACAGCTTTCTGGGTGGTCTCAGACTGGAGCATACCCAATGAAATTGGAAAGGAGGGGATGCAGAGACGTGAAAGACCTTCTGGGGACAAAACCAGCTGATCTGGGCTACTGGTCGGGTGCAGAGAGTAACGAAAAGGGAAGAATCTGTGTGACCTTGATTATCAGGCCTTGATGTGGCCTTGAGAAATTCCTCTTCAGATTTTGGTGTTCTTTTCTCCTCTCTGGGAAACCTTATCAACTAAGCTTTGAGCCAGGAGAGTTTGCTTTTTTTAAATTTTTAATCTTTTCTGAGCTGTTTTTCGTAAATCCTACTGAGGGAAGTGAGAAGTGACTGCAGAAGGCACCTCACCTTTTCTTGTTTTCTTTCTTTTGCCCCATGCCTCAAGTCCTCCAGCACGAGGAGGTGGGTAGCCTGAACTTCCTAAGCAAGACTAATTCTTTGGGACGCCCTTTGTCTAACACAACTCCTTTGCCCACGGTTCCCTCTTGGGGATGAAGCATGAGGCAGTATTTATGAGGCTGCCACCCAGGATGTTCTGTACCTGGGAGAGGTGTTCCTGCTGCCCCAGAGCACCTGGGAGTTCACTTAAGTGGGTGAAGTCCCGAAGTGCCCGGATGTCAACCTGGTCTTAATGGCCCAGAAAACCCAGTCCTGTATCCTGAAGGTGGTTGCTTACCCACATTCATGAGATGCCCAACAGGGATACAGGGGCCACCAGGGAAGGTCAGAATGCTTTTTCTTTTGACCTGAAGTGGGATCTGGACACATCTCATACTTAGTAAAGCCTTACTCAGTGAATAGCAGAATTTGAAAATTGTATTTATCGGAGGCTGGACTTGTTGACATCCATTATTAGCTCTTTATTCACGAGGTAGGCCACTTAATATAGACACAGGAAGGTAAGTCAAAGGGGAAGGAGTTGCTGTGTTTGAAACAGCTAAGAACATAGGCTCCTTTTTAAGTGTCCTGCTCTGGCCCTGCAGAAGTCTTAGCTTACGTGTTGAGTAAACTAATTAGACTTAATTGTGCACCATTCTGATTTATTCATCAGAGGAATCCTCTGCTTTGCAGCCTGTGCTGGGCTTCACTCAGCCGACTTGTTCTGATTTCTTTGAATGTTGCAAGTAATAAAATAACTTTTTATAATTCACACTTTAAAAAATTAGTGTAATAATTTAGGTAAGGTTTTGTTTAGTAGCATGCATACTTTGAAACTGTGACACTGAAAGTTCTGCTAATTTCAAAGAGCTAGATTTCCTTAAAAGGCAGGGAGTGTATAAATCTGATAACAGCTAATTAAGGGAGGCTGATGGTCCTTTCAGGAGAGGGGATGCACGCACAGAGTTTTTAGCCTTTGTTTTTCAGACTAACTCTCTTAATCCTGGACCCATTAACCTGCTAGAATATACATGCTAACTTAATCTGTATTGATTTTTCTGGGACCCATAGTTTATTAGATTTTCAAAGGAGGGGTTAGCCCCCTTAAGAGTAGGAATCTCTGCAAAACTTTTTTTTTTTACTTGAAGTATAGCTAATTTACAATGTTGTGTTAGTTTCAGTGGTACACCAAAGTGATGTATATGTATATCTATTCTTTTTCAGATTCTTTTCCATTATAGATTATTACGAGATATTGAGTATAGTTACCTGTGCTAAACAGTGGGTCCTTATTGTTTATCTATTTTATGTATAGTAGTGTGTATATGTTAATCCCAAACTCCTAATTTATCTAATAAATTAGGTAAAATGTTTTCTTGAGTGGAATAACCTTGCCGCAGATTTGGGAAATACTGACTCTACGTGCATTCACCTCTTAAAAAAAAAAATTATGGCTCCCTGAGAGTGGGTTAGTTAATTCCTGTTTGCTCTGCGTATGCATCAGCAAAGGCACCTGCACATGTTATGTTCAGATGGTAGTCAAAGAAGATTAATCATTGAGGCCTAGTCAATGAACACAGGCGATCTTGTTTCAAAGACCCAAAAGGTAATCAGAATATGGTGTTATTTCTACTGCGCTTGTAAAGTGGTTACTAAAGAGAAAAAGCACTCTGATTAGGTGAAATGGGAACATTCTCCCTTGTCTTGGCCCTCCTGCTGACCCCTCTCCATGGTTAGAGGCAGGTTTTAGAGGAGGGGTGGGCACCGCTGGATGCTTTAGAGGAAGCAGTACCTTGTGAATTTGCTGCATCTACGTAAGCAAAGCTATTGCCCTAAACTTGCAGGGGAGGGTGCGCTTTCGTTTGCTTGTTTTTAGGATTGCGATTCCCCAGGTCTGTTCATTTGCACGTGTGGCTGAATAATGACACAGTAGACAAGTCAGAGGATCAGGAAGATAACTGTCAGCAAAATGTCATGGTTCACCTTTGCCCCAACTAAATAGAAAACGATATTAATAGCTAACAGACATAGAGTGCTTACTGTTTCTAAGCTTTTTACATATCACAGCCCATTTACATACATGTAATATGTTACATTACATATTACTCGGGAAAATAAATTTAAGTATTTGATGCTGTTTTGAGTCTTCCATTTCTTTCAGTTAATTTTAAAGAAATCAGTGTTTTGATGCAAAGGAGTAAATAGGGTGATTGTTAAAGTGCTCTGGATTAAACACACACACGCAGTTTAGGTGACATAAATGTGTGTGCACGTCAGTGAATGCTGCGTATAATTTTCAGTGTTCTCTCCTGCTGCGGGGATGGTATATCATTATGTGTTGAAGTACTTACAATCTATAGATAATTTCTTTTTTTTTTTTTTTTTTGCGGTACGCGGGCCTCTCACTGTTGTGGCCTCTCCCGTTGCGGAGCACAGGCTCCGGACGCGCAGGCTCAGCGGCCATGGCTCACGGGCCCAGCTGCTCCACGGCATGTGGGATCTTCCCAGACCGGGGCACGAACCCGTGTCCCCTGCATCGGCAGGCGGACTCTCAACCACTGTGCCACCTGGGAAGCCCTATAGATAATTTTTGTAAGTGTCAGAATGTGTCCCAGAGCAGCTAGGACACTTATGAGGAAGAATGCAGGAGGCAGATGAAAAATCGTTTTCAAGTTTGGCCAGTGAAGTTATTAGATACAACCCATGAGAAATGTGTCTAATGGCTTCTATGGGCATGGGGAAGCTGCGGGAGCATTGGGGCTTTCCCCGAGCTGTCATCTGTGTTTACTGTCAATGCCAACCTCAGGTCAGAGCTGTATTGATGAACATTTCTTCTCTAAGAAAATAACTACAGGGCTTCCCTGGTGGCATAGTGGTTAAGAATCCGCCCGCTAATGCAGGGGACACGAGTTCAAGCCCTGGTCCAGGAAGATCCCACATGCCATGGAGCAGCTAAGCCCGTGAGCCACAACTGCTGAGCTTGTGCTCTAGAACTCGTGAGCCACAACTACTGAAGCCTGCGTGCCTAGAGCCCATGCTTGGCAACAAGAGAAGCCACCGCAGTGAGAAATCCGTGCACGACAACGAAGAGTAGCCCTTGCTCGCTGCAACTAGAGAAAGCCTGGGTGCAGCAATGAAGACCTAACGCAGCCAAAAATAAATAAATAAATTTATAAAAAAAAAAGGAAGAAAATAACTACAGTTGACCCTTGAACGACACAGGTTTGAGCTGCGCGGATCCACTCATATGAGGATATAAAGACTGTAAATACTGCAGTACCACACATCCAGGATTGTTGAACCCAAGGGTGTGGAGGAACTGCTCCTGTGTACGGGGACGCTGGCCACACGTTGTATGCAGATTTTCCACTGCCCCTAATGCTCACGTTGTTCAAGGTCCACTGTTTTTCAACACAAAGGCATTGTGTTGGCCTTGGTTAGTAGCACTGCTGCCTAATCTCACATGGGAGAGGGTTCCCTGGTGAGTTGGGTTGACCCCCTCGACTGTGGATGCCCCAAAGGTGGGAGCCGTTGTATTGCCAGCATTCAGCGCACTGTGTGGACCTTGGTAAACACTTGAGGAATGAGTGTCCCCATCACTTCTAGTTGTGGGAACCTTTCCATGTAAGTTATCAGTAGAGAAAAGACAGAAAGTTGTCTTATTCTCCCTAAAGCTACACAGGAAAATGCCAGAAGTACAGTGAAGCTGCATTCGACCTTATTTAACGTTTTCCTCTGTCCCCCTAGGCGCTCCCTTTGAGTTGCTTGGCCATCAGGATCTTCTGTTTTCCATGATCTTGTAAACTTTCCTTTACTACCACAGTCTCTGCATTATAATGATTTGAAAAAAATGCTACCTCCACACTGTAGTGGGACGTTCTTTGATCCAACTGGATTTGGATGGCTTACCTGAGTGACAGTCTTAGGCTGAAGCCTCTGGGGAGCAGGCTTTCTGTTAAGCTCTGATAACTTACTGCTATCACGGAAGCCCAGGTTTTACGTCTCTCTGCCCCTCCTTATCAATATTCAGATAATTCTCACAGGAGTCTCTCTGCCAAATGCAAAGCTGGGATCTTATCTCTGAACAGATCATCATTCCATCCAGTCCAAGGCCCCATCTCTTTGGCTGGGCTGCTCCAGTCAGCTTCAAAGACAACGTGATGATTTATGGTCTGCATGTACTGAGGGAGGAGACTGGGGGGAGAGCTAGAGTAGTGATGGTGGGATTAATTTTTTTCCCGCAGTAGCACTCTTTTCCCCTCTCCCTTTGGTGTTTTGAAAATGTTACAAGTAATTAATTCCAACTTTGTTTGGAAAGTTTCTCTCACTGTAGCCTGCTGGCTAGGTAGCTCTTGAGTTCCAACAGATGGAAACAGAGAAGTAAAAGTCTGTTAGGTGGATAGAATCAAAAGGGATGTCTATCTTGTGCTGGATCAACATTTGGAAAAGTATTCGTAGAAAAAAATATTCATAGTGACAGAGGGAAGGAATGGGTAAAAGGAAGTGAACTGAAAAGTATTCCTGGGCTTCCCTGGTGGCGCAGTGGTTGAGAGTCCGCCTGCCGATGCAGGGGACGCGGGTTCGTGCCCCGGTCCGGGAAGATCCCACGTGCCGCGGAGCGGCTGGGCCCGTGAGCCGTGGCCGCTGAGCCTGCGCGTCCGGAGCCTGTGCTCCGCAACGGAAGAGGCCACAGCAGTGAGAGGCCTGTGTACCGCAAAAAAAAAAAAAAAAAAAAAAGTATTCCTGAAGCTTGGTTGGTTGTCTTAGTTGAAGCTGACCTTAAGGAATTTGTGGATGGTTGCAAAGAGTTTTGAAAACCATAAGTAGTTCCTGGTTATTTTTTCCAGTTTTCCTGACAGCTCCTTTTATAGATAGTCACTAGATTATACACCTGTGGGGACTGGGACTGTTGCATTCATCTTCACATCCCCCCGTGCAAAGCGCAGTTTGCTCATTTGCTTGTTTCATTTTTTCCCCCTCTCCGCTATCGTTTTCACATATAAGTGATCAGGTTACAAGAGGGTAAAACATGGCTCAGGACTTAGGGAACTTTGGTTTTCTAGCTCAGAATAGAAAGCTGGAAGAGTAGTGATAGTTGTAGGAATTAATCATCATGGCAGAAAAAAAAGAGGCACAGAGAAAAGAGAAAAAAGACGAGTATCTGGCTGCCATCCCAAGTCAGCAGTTTGGGAGCCCATGGCTTAGATAATCGTCTAGCTAGTCATGAGTTGTGGAAGTTCACCTCACTTAATGCCCCACAAGGGCGCTGGCCTGTAGGAACGCCTTCTCCTGTCTGCGGCTGCTACAGAGGGTAGCAGACCCCAGGCTGGGGAGTGTGGAGGAGACTTGGGTTACCCCTGAAGGGAGACCCTCCTGTTTCCACTTATAGAGCTGGGGACGCTCTGACAGCAGTATAGCATCCCTAATGCAAGGTAGTAATTATGTTGAAAAGCGTCATACCTCACGATTCAATACATTTTACTTTTGGGGGGAGGCTCAAAACACACATCTGTTGATAGAGGGACTCTCAGGGCAAAGCTCTCGTGGTAAACACACTGGTCAGAAGAAAATGAGAAGTAAATTTCTGGTGTTGGGAAGTTGCTGCTGATTTTTGCAGGATGCTTAAGCGTGGCACGGCAGTCCTAAGAGTGTTAAGTGTCACGGTTTCTCATATAGGGCTGAATGTATCTTGCTCTTTATTTAACAAACATTTGGGTGTTTACCGTAAGCCAGGGACTTTCTAGGTGTTGGGAATACAGCGGCAAGCAAAACAAGTCTCAGAGTCCTGTATTCTGGTGGAGAGATGGACAGTGAATGCCCAGATAGATAAACACGTGACAAAATCTCTGGTAGTAATAAGAGCAAGGAGGAGAGGGGACCCAGTGGGGTGAGGGGTGCTGGTTTAGGGATGGTGGTTGTCAGGAACTTGAGGACATTCAGTAGAGAGCTCTGCAGTGATGGGGGGAAGCATTCCAGCTGGGGCACAGTGTGAATGGAGGCCCTGGGGTGGAAGTATGCTTCGCCTGATCAAGGAAGCACACGTGTGAACCCCAAGAAGGCTGCTGGGGCTGGTGGAGGGGTAACCAGGGGCCGGGCCACACAGGGCCTTGTCGGCCCTCGGCTTGCTGGATGGTCTCCTCTTGGTTTGCTTTGGAGCCTTTCTCATCCTGCAAAACTGAACCTTTGGGCTTCCCTGGTGGCGCAGTGGTTGAGAGTCCGCCTGCCGATGCAGGGGACGCGGGTTCGTGCCCTGGTCCGGGAAGATCCCACGTGCCGCGGAGCGGCTGGGCCCGTGAGTCATGGCCGCTGAGCCTGCGCGTCTGGAGCCTGTGCTCCACAGCGGGAGAGGCCACAACAGTGAGAAGCCCGCGTACCACAAAAAAACAAAACAAAAAAACCCACAACTGAACCTTTATACCCATTGAATAGCAACTTTCATTTTCTCTGCCCCTCTGTACCCGGCAGCCACCATTCTGCTTTCTGTTTCTAAGAGTTTGACTACTTAAGATATCACATATAAATGGAATCAGTAAGTATTTGTCTTTTGGAGCCTGGGTTGTTTCATTTAGCATAAAGTTCATCGTCGCATATGACAGGATTTCCTTCTTTCTTGAGGCTGAATAATATTCCACCGTATGAATATACCCCATTTTCTTTGTCCATTCATCCGTTGGCGGACATTTGGGTTGCTTCTGCTGTTGGTTTTTGTTACTCTCTTTTGAACCCTGCTTGTGTCAGGCTATGTGCTAGGTACTGGGATGGGAAAAGAACACGGCCCGGATCAGACCCTCAGGGACATCACAGTGTCGTCAAGGAGAAAGCAAGTAAATGAACTATTTCCGTGGAGTCCAGGAAGAGCGATGGTGGTGGGAAGCCCAGAGAGTGGCACGTGGTCCACCTTTGTTACACCAAACTAAGTGTTGAGGAAAAACTAGAATTAGATGAAGAGGAGATGGTCGGGCTTCCCTGGTGGCGCAGTGGTTGAGAGTCCGCCTGCCGATGCAGGGGACACGGGTTCGTGTCCCGGTCCGGGAAGATCCCACATGCCGCGGAGCGGCTGGGCCCGTGAGCCATGGCCGCTGAGCCTGCGCATCCGGAGCCTGTGCTCCGCAGCGGGAGAGGCCACAACAGTGAGAGGCCCGCGTACCAGGAAAAAAAAAAAAAAAAAAAGGAGATGATCAGTGGTGGGTTTGCTGAGCAAGGAGACTTGATCTGAGGGGAAACAAATTTGGTTACAGAATTGCAAGAGGAGAATCCAGGGAGTGGTGAGAAATGTAGCTGGAAGCATCAGCCGCAGCTAGGAAAAGCAGGTCAGGAAGGACTCACGTGCCACACTGAGGAATGTATAGAGTTTTTCTTGAAGGCCCCTGGGAGCTATCAGAGGATTATAAGCAGAAAAGTGATAACAGACTCTAGGAGGAATATATCAGTGGCGCTGTGGTTACAGGATACTGCTGTGAATGCCCGTGATGTATGATTTTACTTATTCCTCAAAAAAAATTTGCTAAATGAGCAAGCATGGAGTAGGCCTTCTATCAAGGATCAGAGAAGAGCAGACACGATTTGGGGGGTTGGGGGTGCAGGTTCCTTTGAGCTTTGTGATCATTTGCCTGATTTATTACTGAGTATCAGTGGAGACCAGTTCCCTGAGCTGTGCCTTGAGATGAGGTTTCCACTACCATGTGGTGGAGACTTCGTTGAAACTTGAATATTTGCTGTTATGTGACGCAGGAGTATATATTCTATGAAAGCGTGTTGACATATTGTCATATACCGTGAGTTGTTTAATATGGAAATGTTTTGTAAAAATGTCATCTGGTGGGAAGGCTGATATTTAGTTATCTTAAAAAAAAAAGTACTGGACAAGACAGTCTACCTTCAGATTTCAGGGTTCTGCTGTGGGTCTCTTTTTGTGGAAATGGTTTGTGTTCAGTTGTATTTTTCCCACCCCTTACAGCTCTCATATGGTATTGTTTTGACTTGTTTGCAACATAATTAACTTGTCCTAAAGAGACGGATTCAAATAATCTGGAAGGTGGTTTGATTATGTTAGCTAGAAATTTGAAGTCATTGTCTGCTCTTGTTATAAGGTTTGTTATTTATTCATTCATTTATCCATCCATTTATACAATAGAAATTTATTCGGTATGTACTACATATATATAGCAGGCCCTGTGCTAGGTGTACAGCAAGTATGACACATATGGCTTGACTAGCCATCTAGACAGTGAGGCAGACAAACAGGTGAATAAATACATACACATGAATTGTGGCAAGGCTAAAAACTGTCGAAAAGGGTGCAATGATAAGGAATTTGGAGTGGGGTGGGGGGTTCTGTAGGGTAGTTAGATGAGACATTTATGAGGTGACATTTAAGGTAATGCCTGAAGGAAAAGAGAGAACAGTCAAGAGAGAAGAGTGAGGGGAAGGGGCTTCTAGGCAGATTCAGCAGAATATGCAGAGGTCCTGAGGAAGCTTTTGGTTTTAGGGGACCTAAAGGGGCACCGAGGCTAGAGCACGATGGATCAGAGAAGCCACGCCAGACCACATACACTGTGGTAACTAAGGAGTTTGGATTTTATTTTCAAATAACACAATCTGATATGTATAAAATGATCACTGAGGCTTCTTAAGTAGAGAATAAATGAGAGGGAGGCAAGACAGTGGGACAACCAGTAATTTAGGTGTTCCTGGGTAGGGAGGTGAGAGATGATGACTTGGTGTAGGGTGATGGGTCTGCAAGGTGTTCTCAGGACCAGCAGCAGCAGAATCACCTGGGAACTTATTAGTAATAATGCACATTCTCAGCCTTATCGCACACCTACTGAATCAGAAACTCTAGGGGGTGGGACGGGACCCAGCAATCTGTGTTTTATCAAGCCCTCCAGATGATCTGATGCACGGAAAAGTTTGAGAACCGCTTGTCTCAGGATCGCTAGAGGAGGTGGTGAGAGGTGGACAGATTCGGGATGTGTTTGGAATATAGAAGTAGTAGGACTTGCATATGAGAGTTGAGGAAAATAAGAGGAATCAGTGATGAGTTTGAGAAGCTGGGTAGGTAGCGACCTTGTTCAGTCAGTGTGATGCGGGAGACTGGTGGGGTTGCGAAAGGACATAACTTTAGAACACATTGAGTTTGGGATGCCTTTGAAACGTCCAAGTGAAGATGTTGACCTTTGGTGGCAGTATGAGCGCATAGCCCAGGGAAAGGTTTAATTTCAAGAAGTATGTTTGGGACTTGCCAGTGTACGAGGGAGTGTTTGAAGGAAGCTGCTCCTTGCTGTGTGCAAACCAGCTCTGAATGAGCATTTTGTAGTCCTGAAAAGGAGTAGCATATGGGCTTCAACAGCCGGTCATATTTTCTTTTATTACATATTTAAAACAACATCCAAGATTAAAAAAAAATATTTCCTGGCAACTAGCGCAACAGGCGGCAATAAAAATTATTACTGGCTGTTGATATGGGCTACTGTGTGTTTTAAGTTGTGTTTTTGCATCCAACTTCGTGGAATTGACAGTTTTTTAGTTAATCTGTCACTGAGCAAATTTATATTAATGAGTAAGAAGAGGAAAACGAGATTTATCACTTGTGTATCGCTTCAAGCGTCTGTTCGGTACAGTCAGTATTTCAGAATTTTGTACTTTTGAAACTTTGGGTCATAAACTATAAAACGTTGGGGCTGAAGGGGGACGGGGTTGAGGGAGGGGGAGGGATGGAGTGGGAGGTTGGGGTGAGCAGATGTAAGCTTTTATATAGAGAATGGATAAACAACAAGGGCCTACTGTATAGCACAGGGAACTATATTCAGTATCCTATGACAAACCATAATGGAAAAGAATAGAAAAAAAGAATGTAGATATTATATGTGTAACTGAATCACTTTGCTGTACAGCAGAAATTAACACAACATTGTGAATCAACTATACTCCAATTAAAAGAAAAGGAAAAAGAAAGAAAACAATGCTGGGGCTGGAGTGGGAGACTGGGCTTGGGGGGAGAAAAGAACATTTGAGCACCGTTTATGGTTGGAATCATTGATTTATTATTTCAGCTCATCCCCACTGTGAGGCAGGTGGGATTTCCTCATTTGTAGCTGACGAAATGAGCGAATAAAGAAAATTTCTGTTTAAATCCAAGTTTAAAATGGATCTTTCTTCTATGCCAAGCTTATGAGGGCAGAGTAGGTGTGAGAGCGGAGTGTGGGACAGGGCTTACAGAGTGAGTTTCTCCAGATAAAGCCAGACGTGTCCGCAAGGGATAAAGGACCAGTGAGGTACTTTATTTTATTTTTAAAAAAATGTTTATTTATTTGGCTGCGCCGGGTTTTAGTTGTGGCACGAGGGATCTTTAGTTGCGGCATGCAGGGTCTAGTTCCCTGAACAGGGATGGAACCTGGGCCCCCTGCATTGGGAGCACGGAGTCTTAACCACTGGACCAGGGAGGTCCCTAATGAGGTACTTTAAAGGAGACTGAGCCATGGCAAGGCACTTAAGTTTAGTTTCACTGGCAGGTACCTCACAGAACAGAAAGGACTCTTTAGATGTTCAGTGTTGGGCTTGGCCCTTAAAGACGGACCTGGGAGTTCTCTAGATAGTCCTGTGAATCTTACGTTAAAGCAGCTACAGACCAGGCGCTTCTTTGGGCATTTCATTAAAAGCGTCCTTTTTATTTTGAGGTTTATTGACCTTTTCTTCCCTCTAGACCTGGAAGGCCTTGTTCCTTTCCTATAGAAGTTCCATCTCTCTGAGTTCAAATGTCTCAGCCTCCTAACCTATTCTCTCTCAAGTTCCACTCTACGATCTTGGGATCATTATCTCTCTCTCTCTCTCCCAGACTTATCTCGGGTTCTGTGGGCCTTTGGAGCAGTTCCCTGTAGACTGCATTTGCTGTCACCTCTCCCCTGGCTCCTGGTGGAAACAGTGGTTGAGGTAATTAAGCTGAAATGTGGGGGAAACTCCTGGAATGATGAGCTGGATGAAACTCTTGTTGGTTAACATGGATGCTTTAATCCAGCTGTTCTGGAGCCCGGGGCATCGGGTGTTGGGCCCTACAACTGGTGCCAGTCTTAGAGGGTCGTATGTATTTCCAGCCACAAAAGATCTCTGTGTCATGTTGGAGAAGACAAAAGTTTATAATCAGTGGGCCACTGAAAATGACAATGGGTAGCTTAGACGGAAAGCAGATGTCACCAGCTAGCGGCCTGCAGCCTATTCTAACGTGCTTTAAGTACACAGAGTTAAAAGAAAAATTAAATTGGTTGCCAGTATTTACAAATTGGGAGATTTCAGTCATATATCTCAGTTCCAGCCGCTCTTGAGAGCTTAGACTTTGGAATCAGGCCTACGTCTGTGCCTAACACAGATCAGAAGAGGTGGTGACTGGCCCAACACCACCTTGGCCTCTGTACACATTTGGGTTCCCTGACCCTCACCCTAAGTGATCAGAACATGATGCGTTTGGGAATGTGTATTTTTTTTGCGGTACGCGGGCCTCTCACTGTTGCGGCCTCTCCCGTTGCGGAGCACAGGCTCCGGACGCACAGGCTCAGCAGCCACGGCTCACGGGCCCAGCCGCTCCGCGGCATGTGGGATCTTTCCGGACCGGGGCACGAACCCGTGTCCCCTGCATCGGCAGGCGGACGCTCAACCACTGCGCCACCAGGGAAGCCCAGGAATGTGTATTATCCTTGCAGAAGCACAGGGTGAGAAGTCTTCTCATCTAAGAAGCATTGCTGGTGTTCAGATCAAGATATGAGTAAGAGGAGACATGTGTTTAAATGGAACACATAAGGGATCTTTTGGAGAAGTTCAATGAGAGAACTGATCATCTCTTCCGTCATATCTAAGTACAGATCCCTTCTTGTTTCAGCCCGGATTTTTCAAAGATATTGTTGCATGTGTGTGTTTTGAAAGATAAGAGTTGAGAAGAACGATGAGAAGAAAGGATACTTTTACCCCAAAGAGTTGTTCAGGCTGTTCAGTGTATATGAAGATATATGGAAGGTTTCAATCTCTAGTCCGGGCATTAACTCATTATTATTAATCTAAGTAGACATTCTTTTTTAAAAAATAATTAATTAATTTTTGGATGTGTTGGGTCTGTTGCTGCGCGTGGGCTTTTCTAGTTGTGGCGAGCGGGGGCTACTCTTTGTTGTGGTGCACATGCTTCTCATTGCGGTGGCTTCTCTTGTTGTGGAGCACGGGCTCGTGGCACGTGGGCTCAGGAGTTGTGGCTCGCGGGCTTAGTAGCTCCGCTGCACGTGGGATCTTCCCGGACCAGGGCTCGAACCCGTGTCCCCTGCTTTGGCAGATGGATTCTTAAACACCGCGCCACCAGAGAAGTCCCCTAGCAGACATTCTTTGATATGAGTTGTTTAGTGGTGAACTTGTGAAGAGTATGTGATTCTATTCAGCACCGGGGATTCGTGGGTAAAATAACCCATTTGTGCACATTGAGGCACACAGTTGTAGGGCAGGAAATTGAAGGTCAGGAGTAGAGAGGGAAGTCAGAGAAGAAGTTTCATTCTGTAGTTAGTTTAGCAAACGCCAATGAGGTGCCTGTGATGTGCTGGGCCCAGTGCTACTACCAGGGGTAGGAAGATAAGCAAAACAAAGAGAACATGCAGACTCTAACGGACAATCTCAGTATCATGTAGTAAGAGGTGCGCCCACAGTGCTGTGGGATGACAGACTGGCCCTTGGCTTAGTTCAGAGCTAGATGGACGTTCCCCTGGGAAGTTGACGCCTGAGTTGAGGCTTGAAGGCTACGAGTTAGTGACAGGTGGGAAAAGAATTTAATGTTTGAAGTATAGTTTGGAGTTAAGTCATGGAGGGCTTTCCAGAACCTTTTAAGGAGTCCGGAAAGAAGGGGAGACATCAGATTTACGTTTGACCCCAGTGTGGTAACGGGCTTACAGAATGGCAAGGCTGGAGGCTGGGAGACCTGCTAAGTTGTAACCAAGTCAGAAAATCCTTTTTGGTTTTAGAAGACAGGTGAGGATGGGACCTAGAATGGCCTAGGCCATGGTTTACCTGCTGCCTAAGGCGAACACTTCTCAGAGGTGCTGGCTCTTTGCCATTTTGAAGGACTGGCTCAGGTGCTCCATTATAGACTTAGAAAGATCGAGGATTGTTGGTCAGTCTTATCATTTTGTTGAGCTCTTAAATTATAGTTTGTATTTTAAGGGTTTTTTTTGTTTGTGTGTTTTAGATAGGAGAGGGAGGACAGAACTTATTGTAATATAATTTTGCTAAAAGTTTTGCAGAAGTGAATCATGTTTATCAAGATAAATTATACAAGAAGTTTGTTTGATTCTAACATTGTTTCTATGGGAAATCAGTCTTCAACAAGGGGAAACAAGCTTCCTGGGAGGAGGTAGGCAGCATCTCTTCCGCCCATGAGGACCCTGAGGAACGAAGCGTTAGCCACTGCTCGCGCTCTGGGGTCAGTTCATTCTGGGCCTCCTCCAGCCTCTTGCTGTCAGAACCATTTTTCTTCTGTTTGTTTTAGTATAAAAGGTGAAGAAGTCACTTGTTCTCTGCTGCATGCAAGGACCTCATTAGTGGGTGGGGGAACAGCCCTCCACAAAATATTCTGGGGAAGGACTGTGTGTTCCTGGGGCACCACTGCTGTCATAGACGCCTCACGAGTGAGGCTGGCCTGTCGTAGACTAAGGAGATTTTGTGAGCACTAAGTCCCATTAAAATTTCGTTCAGGCTGTCATCACCGGCTCTCCAGGCAAACTTCAGCAGCCTTTTAACTACTGGCCCCATGGCCTGTGGCCTCACTCTGATCCTCTGTCTGCACAGCTGCCCCAGTGGCTTTCTGAAATGAAAAATCCAAGCGTTTCATTCCCTGCTTAAAATCCTTCAACCATTTTCCAAAGCTAATCAGTGGAGGCCAGAAGCCGACAACGTTGGTCGTCTGTCCAACCCTGAGGCCTTTACTCTTTCTTTTCTGCCTCACCGCCTGGCAGGACCCAGAGGACTGTCCCCCAGGTAGTCAGAATAGAGTCCTCTTTGTTACTAGATTTCTAGAAAACTATCTGGCTGGACCCACCCGGAAGAAGCACCCTGAAGAAGTGTCTTTAATTTTTAATGTTTGTCTTTTAGCAAAAGTTGATATGAGAAGCTGAGTGTGAAGGACATGTCCACATTTTTTGGTTAAAGGAATAATCAGTCCATTTTCCTATTCTGTGCTCCCTTAAGGACCCGTGAATGATATTTCTGAGTGAATAGCTTCTATGCTAAATTGCTGTTAGCATCTAGTGCCAGGAAAACCAAACTTTTCTCATTTAAAAAACTTAACCTGTTTCCTTTTAAAAAATCAGTTAGTTAAAATAACACTGTGTTTGCTTTTTGCCTCTGTTGCCAGGACTCTCAGCGCTAAAATTTTCAGTCATAATAATCATAAAAGCCTAGGTAGTGGTTGAACTGGCAATCTGCTGTTTGTCTGCCCAGCCCAGCAGCCCTTTCCCAGTTTATTCATTTGTTTGCAAATATTTATTGCGTCATTGTCCTGTGCTTCTGTGCCTGCTGGTCCCTGTGCCCTAGTCCCTTGACCACAGCGATTAGTCCAGGAGGTGGACATGTGACCCAAGCAAGAGTCCTAACTGGGGTCTTTGGAAACACTGCCCTGGAGAGAGAGGCAGTATTTCAGTTGGAGAGACTGTGTGGTACCCCCTCCGCTGCCTGTGCCTTGATCCTGCTACATGGGAGGAAACCTTTCTGAGTAGCGGAGGATGAGATCCTCACCCAGGAAAGCTGAGCTTTGTGGAAAGACCCCTTCCCTGCTGTTTGCTATGCTTTGTCTCTTGGAATGCCAAGGTTCCAAAGTGTTAAATGACTAGAACTTTATTTGGTCAAACAAGTTTAAAGAAAGAGGTTTCTTGATGGCAGAACTTGTCAGAGCCTTTAATATTGAATGTGTTTTGCGCGTCTTCCAGAGGATTAGTAAAGTACGCAGTATTTTTTTTTTTTTTTTGCGGTACATGGGCCTCTCACTGTTGTGGCCTCTCCCGGTGCGGAGCACAGGCTCCGGACGCGCAGGCTCAGCGGCCACGGCTCACGGGCGCAGCCGCTCCGTGGCATGTGGGATCTTCCCAGACCGGGGCACGAACCCGTGTCCCCTGCATCGGCAGGCAGACTCTCAACCACTGCGCCACCAGGGAAGCCCAAGTACGCAGTATTTGCCAAACTTATTTAACTGTGGGTTTAAAAAAAGAAGTGAAACACCTATAAGTATCCCATCTTTACAAATGAGGAAACTGAGTCACACATAGGTTAAGAGACTTCCTGAGGTCATACAAGTCAGGGCTGGTCTGGAAGGTAAACTCAGCTTTCCTGTCTTTGACATTCATTTCCCCATCACATGTGGGTTGTCGTATAAGAACGCTTGTCTCTGTGAACCATATGCCACGGTCTGAATGTGTTTGTTTTTTAAATTGCAATTTGCATCGCAACTTGTGCTTCTGGTTCTTGTATTATTACTCAGGCCTTCTCTATAGGTGAGCGGCCAATCCTCAGAAATCCTGGAAAGCACACAGTTCTATCGATTTGATTTTGTTATAAGGAATATATAATAACTCTGGGTTCCTGGCTTTAAATGATAAGGATGTGTTAAATTATGAAGGTGACATGAGGTCTCTGTACGTTCCACGTTCTAGACAGTGTCATTAGGCATTTCCATTTTGATGCAGTGTCTGTTAAAGAGATCTATTTTCTGAG
Organism: Grampus griseus; assembly: GCF_964374135.1. Taxonomy (NCBI): domain Eukaryota; kingdom Metazoa; phylum Chordata; class Mammalia; order Artiodactyla; family Delphinidae; genus Grampus; species Grampus griseus. The sequence goes on from NC_139004.1 coordinate 20,106,007, forward strand.
TGTGGTTGTACTCTTATTTTTAATCTTTGTGATTTTTGTGAAGCTGTGTTTGTTGTAAACACTTGTTGAAAATAAGCTAATAGAGAAGTAGGATGAAGCATTTTACTGATTCTGACACGCCTCCAGCTGAGAAATGGCGGGCAGAGACTCAATGAGAAGGAGACGTATAGCTCATTTCTAGGCTGATTACAGAGAAGTGAGCAGCGAGTGGCCACGTGGGCTGTCGCAGTCACCCCGCTGTGGTGGCAGAGCGGGGGCTGAAGCCGTGCTCCGTGGGTTCATATGCAGTGCTCTTTCCCTCGCCTCGTGTTGGCATCTGTATTTTTGTTTATGATCTCTAGGTTTCCACATCACCTACAGGTAATTAAAGTCATGTTATATGGAAGATATGCACATCTTTTACATGAAGATGGTGCATGTCTAAATTATTCATTCCTGGCGGATCTCCATGCTGTCGTGTTGCTATGATCGTTGGTCGCTTGACCGTTCCCACCACCTCCATTAGATCCTCATCACTTTTCTCTTGAATTGCTTCTCAACTTGCCTCCTCGCTTCCTAGTTCACCCCCCTTCCACCCATCCTCGATATTCCCAGGAGGAAAAACCCTTCACTCACCCACTTCCCGCCCATAGGTTTCAGGTGTTGTTCTCTGACCCCTGCTTCCCTCTCCAGCCACGTCTCCTGCCCCTTGTTGTGTGCATCCTTAGTCCCAGCTTTAGCAACTACTTGCTCTGTGGATGAGAAGAGGTTTCTTGCCTCTATGCTCTTAGGTAGCATTAACCTCTGACCGAAATGCCTCCCTCTCCCCGTTCCATCCACCTCATCCTTCAGGACTCGGCTCCTATGTGTGTTTCTCTAGGAAGCCTTTCCAGATGCAGCCACCTTCCCATCAGCCTGTGAGCAACTTAGTACAACATGATGGTGAGGAGTGTGGACTGTAGTCCCAGGTGGCCTGGGTTCAAACCCGTGCTGTACTGGCTCCATGCTGTGTGACATTGGACAAGTCACTTAACCTTTCTGTGCTTCAGCTCTGTCACCTGTAAAATGGTTATCTCCTAGGATTGTTTTTAGGATAAATGAGTTAATGCATGTGAATCACTCATGAAAGCACCTATGCTTAAGTCCTATTGATTATTATTTATATTTTCAATCTAGTATTATTATTATTGGTTTTTATTAAGAGTAAAAAACTACTCTCATTCCATTTTTATACCCTCAAGCCCCTTTCATAGTGCACGGTATCTGGTAGGCACTCAGTAAACGTTGCCTATCTGAATGAGTCAACCGAAACAATCAGTTAACAGAGCACCTATTTCAGTGTTTGTCAATTTATGCCCAGCTGTGTTCCAGAAAAGATTTATTTCAATCACTGTTTTAGATGCATCCTTTTAGGAGCAATGTATAGATATAAACTTTAATATCTGTATCTTCCTCAGACTCAGGAGTCATTTAGAGCTGCCTTTTTAAAATTCTGTTCGTTCACTAACAGATTTGTAGTGTTGGTACAGTTGCCCTTTAAAAGACAGCGTATAGATTGGATGTAAAAAATATCATGTTTAAATAAACTGTATGCCTGCTCTAGTAAGTGAAGTGCTCTTTGTAAAGGCAGTCATTGTGCTGGATTATGATGTCATAAAGTTTAAAGAGACAAATGCTTATCATGATTTATGCCTTTAAAAAAATGTAGAGCTATTCAAATACATCTCTCTACCTCCTCATGATGCATTTCCACTTCTGAGTTAATGAATGTCTTGCTGTGAGTCAACCATATATCCGTTCAAGATTCAGGTACTGATGGCTCAGTGTCCAGTATATTCACTCCAGTATATTTGCACTCGGTCTCATTTCTCCACAACTATTTAAATCCAAATAACATTCACGAGCTAAGGGTCTTAATTTCTTTACTTTTTACGTTTCTGTTTATTCATTGGTATTATAGTAACTGGGCACCTTTCTTCTGACCTTGATGATCTCACCTCTATTTTAAGGAAGCTGGAAGGAAACTGAGATCTGGACCACCTCTGAAAAACTGAATGTCAAGTCAGTTGTCCAGTCACACAATGGTATAAGCAGCCAACATCCTCTAAAAGGTTCCATGCCCATAATGGCATGATTGACATTTGAACTGAGTGGAGTTGTTCTCTGAAAGGTGCCATAGAGAAAACACAAGGCGGTGGGGGGGGGGGCGATCGTGGTGGTGATGGGTCAGAGGTTCTTCAAGTGAACTGAATGAGGCCAGCCGCGAATGAGGACAGCCCAGTGAGTGATTCCTTTGTTCCACTGTGAAACAAAATACTCGAAAATGTGCTTGTAACAAAGAGTGTTATTTGCTCAGAGTGGACATGATGTAGTGAAGAGTTTTTGAAAACTTTCATTTGGTGACTAATATTTTGACTCAGTAAAGATATTAAAAAACACTTCTTTAACCACAAGGTCTTCGTGTGTAAAGAAGGTTATTATAGTTACAAATACTCAGTAGTGTTTAACGTGATAGGAGGGTACCCCACTGGCTGTGGCTGTACACTGATGCGTTCTGTCCCCAGGACTTTTGTCCCCTGGGAGACTATTTTGCAAGGGTTGTCAAATCACTGTCCTCATTTTCTTTTCTTTTTTTCAAACAAAAATATGCTTTTTCCACTGCATCAACAGACTCAAACAGCACCAAATACAGTATAGGGACTCAAAATGTTAAGCCAACGATGATATAAAGAAATGAGAATTAAAAGCAAACTGAGGGCTTCCCTGGTGGCGCAGCGGTTGAGAGTCCGCCTGCCGATGCAGGGGACACGGGTTCGTGCCCCGGTCCGGGAAGATCCCACATGACGCAGAGTGGCTGGGCCCGTGAGCCATGGCCGCTGAGCCTGCGCGTCCGGAGCCTGTGTTCCGCAAGGGGAGAGGCCACGGCAGTGAGAGGCCCATATACCGCCAAAAAAAAAAAAAAAAAAAAAAGGCAAACAATTCACTTTCCCTTCACGTGTGTCCTGTAACTGTATAGTAAGACTGGCAAACCAGGGGAGAGAAACTCAAGGCACCCCAGTTGGCAATTTACAAGGGATTGCAGTTTTAAGACTTCCATTAGTCCTACCTGGCTCAACATTTCATACTCATACCAACGAACCCAACTCGATCCAGGCTTGAAGTACATGGGTCACCATTACGTCTCCCTACTGAGATTCTAGAGAGAATAGAATACATAGAAGCACGTCTTGTTTCTGTGCCTAATATTTAGGTAAATAAAGGTTAAGGCACCCTGACCTTCCCTAATGGGCACGTGCATAAATGCACCTGGACTTCATGTACCTCCTAGTGTCCCACAGCCTAAATCCAATCCAGCTTTAGGATTTTAAGTTATTGACACCCACGCTTGACTAGCCTCAACCCATTTCTCTAGGTTCTAGGCTGGCCTTGTCGTAGTTGTGATAAATGTCCACACCCAAGAAGCCCTGACTGTCAACAGTACCTTACTGTAAGCCTGTCTTTGCTGTGCTCTTCTACTTGCCAACACTGAAGTTACTTACTGGTTGGGAGAATAGCCTTTCACTTAGAAACCAGGAGACAGATAGCATGCTGCCAGTTATTTTGCAATGAATATCTTTTGTCCTTCATTAACAGGGACCTTACTTCCCTGCCCCAAATAAAAAACCAGATATGAGGAACAAGAACGCAGTTTTTTAATTTGATCATTTCTTGCGTTTGAAGTACTCCTCGATGACATCCTTGGCCTGAGACTCTTTGCCATAGTCCTTAACCACCACACAGCTGCAACCAACCACTTTACGGGGTTTTCCTTCTCTGTCAGTTTTACAGAGGCCTCTACCCATTCCCCTAGTTTCTTGTGGTCATCAATCTTTTTTTTTTTTTTTTTTTTTGCGGTACGCGGGCCTCTCACTGTTGTGGCCTCTCCCGTTGCGGAGCACAGGCCCCGGACGCACAGGCCCAGCGGCCATGGCTCACGGGCCCAGCCGCTCCACAGCACGTGGGATCCCCCCAGACCGGGGCACGAACCCGCGTCCCCCGCATCGGCAGGCGGACCCCCAACCACTGCGCCACCAGGGAAGCCCTGATTGGGTTTTTTTGTTGTTGTTTGTTTTGTTTTGTTTTGTTTTGTTTGCGGTACGTGGGCCTCTCACTGTTTTGGCCTCTCCCGTTGCGGAGCACAGGCTCCAGACGTGCAGGCCCAGCGGCCATGGCTCACGGGCCCAGCTCCTCCGCGGCATGTGGGATTCTCCCGGACCGGGGCACAAACCCGTGTCCCCTGCATCGGCAGGCGGACTCTCAACCACTGCGCCACCAGGGAAGCCCCATTGATTGGGTTTTAACAGCTGTTTTGATGAATGAGTTGTTGTTATGAAGGGATTTCACACTTAAATCTTACTTCTTGGGCTGTGCTATTTTTGTCTTTTGAAAGTTATTTAAAATGAAACGGATCGGCACATGTTTTCTATGCTGAAAGTTACAGGGTGATCCCACTGTTTCAGAATTTGAGTTTCCACCAGCATTACTCCTCCCATAGAGGGTCCCTAAGGGGTGTAATAGTTTTGATGGAATTTGTATATTCCATGAATGAAAAACAAACTACAGAATTTCCTTTGTGACTTTTGTTTTTCCTACCCAAGTTCCCGTTTGTTCCCCCACCAATATAAAATAATATAAAACCACCACAACCAACTGATGGGGGTGAAAATGAAGACGTTGCCCTTGTTATAAATAGGGGCCTACCACCTCCCCCATGCACACACCCACAATCTCTTAAGCTTGGCCTGGGAGGGGAAAATGTTTTCCCCTCCTTAGCTGTTCGAACCCTCTTGGGAAGTCATTTGAGTCTGAGTTTGCCTGGCTGGCTTCTAGCTAGCATACGAAGGTGGAGTTTGGTTTTCCCCACATCCACCTCCCTCTACTTCTCACCTCCATCTCCCTCTGCTTCCTTTCACCGGGATTCACGGAGTTTTCCCTGCCAGGAGGTTATTTTCTTAATGTAATATTGGGGCAGGAAACCCTTCACCTTTTATGCAACCTGCCTGCTTCTTTTCTGGGCTTACTTTGATTCCGATCATGGAGTTTGTCCAGTTTTCATTATCCTTCCCTGTGTGGTGGATATTCAGGTAGTAGATATTTCAGATGGTCTTTCTTGAACAGAACAGCAGCTCCTAGCAGTGTGGCCGTAGACAAATCGGTGGCCTTTGGGACCATGGTGTCCAGTACTGGTAAAGCCACCAAATGGAAGTTGCTGTTCTCTTCAGAGTTGGGTCTGTCTCTGGCTGGGAAGTGGGAGGCCAGAGGCAGGGATGCTGGTGTTAGTTGGAAGGTAGTAATTAAGGGCATGGAGTGGCTTTGGTGTTTGAGTCCCAGCCCTGTTCTCTGCTACCTTGGGCATGTTACTTACCCTTGTTAAACCTCAGTAATCTCTGCCATTGGGGTTTTTATAAAGATTAATGAGGTATGACATGAACACTCTTAGCACAGTCATTTACTGGCACATGATCAGTAGATGGTGGAGGTGATGGTGATGTTATTAAGAAAGAATTGGCTGTAGACGCTCCCTTCCCAGTTTCCAAGATTCCACCATCATGCCCATTTAGGCTGCGTTGTCGTCAGACTCAAGGAAACTGTCAACTTCATTATTTGTTTGGTTCCTTATTACTTTCCCCTCCTTATAGATTCATTACTTATATTTTTAAGATGTTTTCTTTAGCCTTAACCACAGTCAGAGACCACTTTCTAAATAGCATTAAAATGGAACTTTGACTGAGCCTCTGATTCTCTCCCCAACTAACCCAGGTGGGCAGACCTTCCTTGGGAGGGTCATTTGTTTTTCAAGCTCTGTACTGAAGAAGCAGAAGGTTTCTCCTTACTTCTAAAGTCAGCTGCCATTAAAGTCTTCAGTGTTCAATGTGTAGCTTAATGTCTTTTGTAACAATTGCTATTTTTGAACCAGTGTTTATGTCACAACATTTTTTTTTTTTTTTTTTTTTGGCGGTACACAGTCCTCTCACTGTTGTGGCCTCTCCCGCCGCGGAGCACAGGCCCCGGACGCGCAGGCTCAGCGGCCATGGCCCACGGGCCCAGCCGCTCCGCGGCACGTGGGATCCTCCCAGACCGGGGCACGAACCCCTGTCCCCTGCATCGGCAGGCGGACTGTCAACCACTGCGCCACCAGGGAAGCCCTGTCACAACATTTTGAGTGTAGAATATTCGTTATCTGACAGATCCTCCACTTGTAGAACTTTACAAACGACTAAGAACAATCCACGAGAATTTGTTGCTTTTGTCTGGAGGCCAAGAATATGGGCCTGTTGGTTTATGTATGATACTTAAAAAGGCCAAAGACCAGAGGTTTAATTCCCAGATAGGCCAATTAGTGTAGCTTTGTTCCACAACTTCAGATTGAACCTCAGACCCCAGCCATCTGTCTTTAACATGTGTGCCGTTGACCACAAGGGGCATTGGTCACATAGATGAAAGACCGGATGGATCTGCAGAAGACCGTGAACCAGCCACTCACTAGGAGGAGAGATCCGAACGCCCCCTGCGTACGAGGTGGTGAGTCGGTAGACCCAGCCTCCAAAATGAATGCTGGAGAGACTGTAAGGGAGCTGCTGTTTTAAAAAATGTTGAATAAGAATTGCTAAGTGATCATACTCCAGATGTCAGGAAAGTTAGGAGACTCTCAGATGTTTTAATTCTGACTGTGTATTTATAAAGGAATCCTTCGTAGAAGATAAGGGGAAAGTACCAGAAGGAAGAAGTATGACAATGTGGCAGTTTCCTGATGAACTTAGGTCTTAAAAGCAAGTACACAAAAAACAGAGGCCTGACAGTCAAGGGGAACCGCAGTGATAGTAGCTAATGTTTACATACTTGTGCCAGGCACTAGGTGTTCTTATTTGACCTCACTAGAACTTTATGAGGTTGATGTTATTGTTATGGCCATTTTACAGATGAGTAAATTGAGGCACTGAGCTTTTAGGTAGTGCTGTAGGTTGCACAGCTAGTTAAGTAGCTGGGGTGTGACTCGAGGCTGTCTGATTCTAGAGAGATGTGAGACTTGCAGAAGATGCTATGGACGATAAAATGTTGTCAAAGGAGTGCTCAGAGCCAGAGGAAAATAAAAGCTGCATCTGAACGGAACTGATGGAGGGTGTGTGTACTGATGGAGCATAACCCTTCACCTCCTGTTATCTTTTTTTTTTTTGGTCTATCTTTTATATACATATTTAAAAATCCAGAATGTTAACGATGTGTTGGGGAAGTAATAAGAAAGATCTAGTTTTTCTAAATGAATTTAAGTCTCTTAGCCTAACAGAATACCTTCCCAGGGTCCTGAGGACATTTGGACTAGAGGTTGTTCATCCATGCCTGCAATCTTTAGGGAACGTGGAGAGCAGAAAATAGTGCCTGACAGGTGGAGGGGGGCGCAGGTGTGGAACAGGTTGCGAAGCTCTTCTTCAAAGGAGCTGGTATCTTCCAATATTTAGAGCTTCCTGAGTATCCAGACTTGCTCTGAATGAGTGCATAGTATTCAACTAGAGTCAGAGAAAGGACATTAAATGGGACAGAGTTTAATTGTCTGGAGTTAAAGTGTTTTTCTTCATTGGCTGGTGAGTAACCTGCACTTGGAAGAAGTCAGGTGTAAGATGGATGAGACTTCGGCACGGGGATGTCTCAGATGCGATATAAACACCAGGAGGTGATGAGACCATTAAGGTTTCCCCTGACCTGTTTCTAAGAACATGACTTTGTATGTATAAGACTAGGCCAGAGACTTATTTGGATCTTTGGTTTTCCCTCTGTGAAGAGGTTATTTAATCTCATTTCCAGATGAGGAAACTCGGGTTCAGAGAGGATGAGAGTGACTTTCTCACGTCAGCTTTTGGTGACAGACAGGCTAGACGCTCATCTGGACTGATAACCTGACTACAGCTGTCGTGGATACCGGGCCGTCCCGAGAGTCTCTAGATGCAGGGCAGGTTTGGGGCTGGGCTCACCGGGGTTCAAATCCCAGCTCTAGAACTTACAGTCATCCCTCGGTATCCGCGAGGGGATTGGTTCCGGAACCCCCCCCCCCCCCGAGGATACCGAAATCCAAGATGCTCACCTTCCTTATATAAAATGGCATATATTTGCATATAACATATGCATATCCTCCTGCACACTTTAAATCATCTCTAGATTACTTATAATACATAATACAATGTGAATGCTGTGTAAATAGTTGCTAGAGTGCAGGAAATTCAAGTTTTGCTTTTTGGAACTTTCTGGAATTTTTTTTTCAAATATTTTCGATCTGTTGTGGGTTCAGTCTGCGGATGCGGAACCCTCTGATCCAAAGGGCCAACTATACTCTGTAACCTTGATTACTTCTTTGACTGCTCAACCGAAGAAATGGAGTTGTTGCGAGGATTAAGTGAAAAGAAAGTGCTCGGCATCTAGTAAGTACTGAGGATATGTCTCTGTTCTTTGTAGTTAGGCTTGAAATCTTTATTTTATTTATTATTACTGATAAGTTTTCCAGCATCTCTCAACTCATGCCTAAGAAGTTTCATTTTTACCTTATTTTTCTCTTTGGATGATGTGAAATTTCAAAAGAGCATTTCTTACAGTTTCTCTATATGTAAGAACTTTGTATCCTCTAGGGCCCTTTGGGTGAAGGATCCAACTACAGGGCCTTTAGCAGTTCTTACCTGCTCTGAAAGTATGTCATTTATTCTTTTTGAAAAAGATGCCCTCCAACTTTCCTCCTCCTCCAGCTCTGCACGTGGCTCACTGGTTACTGTGGCGACCGCACTCTAATAATCTTGTCAGGAAATATGATGTAGCTATCTGTCTAATCTTATTTTCCAGACGTAAAATAAGCACACAGTTTCCTTCTAAGAATCCTGAAGCATTCAGGGCCTAAGCACTGCTGCTCCTTGTTCCGATGTTTTATAAGATTGTAGGTACTTGCGGAAGAATGCACATCATTGGGTGTTTCTTTAACTTAGAATGTTTATAGCACCCAATGGCCAGTGTGCCACTGTGAAGGCTTATGTGCTTTCATGTTCATTCTCCCGTAGTTGAGGAAATTTGGGGTAGTTTATTTTATTTTTTTGGCCACGTGGCTTGTGGGATCTTAGTTCCCCAACCAGGGATGGAACCCGGGCCCTGGCAGTGAAAGCCCCGAGTCCTAACCACTGGACTGCCAGGGAGTTCCCTTGGGTAGTTTAAAAAACGCAGAATTGTGGTTTCTAGAGGATTTACATTTATTTCTAGACATAAAGGATCTAAGGTAATTGCTGGGATAGTTAGGTCAAGTCAGTATTTTCACGTTTTTCGGAAGAGGCTAATTTTACAAAACATCTCTCTACTGGCCCATTAGTGAGGAGTAAGTCTGTATCTTCTCAGCAGCCCCTCACCTTCCTCAGCACCCCTAACGTCCTCAGTAGGGGTCAGATAGGACCCCAGTTCTCTGCTCCTGGAAAGACCCTTCCGCACTGCCAGCCTCTCCATCACTCTCTACCTTCAGCATCAGGACCAGTCGCATCACACTTGCTACTCCTGTTTGTGCCAGTCACCATAGGAGGCCTGGACTCCCAAGGCATCCCTCATCCCTTTGTCATATCCTCATTTCACTCTTGACTTCAGTTTTTAAAATCCTGTCTCTCCCTCTGGAGCCCTCTCCCTGTGCACTCTGTGCCCTCGGGGTCAGTCATCAGCAAATCCCCAACTTCCTGACCTTGTCTGTGGACATCCCCTCCCCTTCTTGCTTTTATGGAAACCTGGGGCTCCCCTGACAATACTGCTTCTCCTGCAGGCCTCTCAAGTGGCTGCAGGTTTTTAACCTTACCCTGTGATTAAGAATCTGCCTGCCAATGCAGGGATACGGGTTCGAGCCCTGGTCCGGGAAGATCCCACATGCCGCGGAGCAACTAAGCCCGTGCGCCACAACTACTGAGCCTGTGCTCTAGAGCCCACGAACCACAACTACTGTGCCCACGTGCCGCAACTACTGAAGCCTGCATGCCCAGAGCCCGTGCTCCGCAACGAGAAGCCACCGCAATGAGAAGCCAGCGCACGGCAACGAAGAGTAGCCCCCGCTCACCGCAACTAGAGAGAAGCCCGCGTGCAGCAACGAAGACCCAATGCAGCCAAAAATAATAAATAAATAAATTTATTTTTAAAAAAAAAAAGGTTTTTTCTCCGAAGTTTCTGTGCTGTGTCCCCTCCTCCCGAAAGCCTCCTGCTGTGTCTCAGGTCTCTTTGTGGCCCCCCGTCCCTTGCCAGGCATCTGCTCCCCCACGCAGTCACTCCCCTCGTTCCCTGAAGGGCTCGGTTTCTGGCTCACTGTCCCTCTCTCCAGCGCAACTCCTGCTGGTTCTCCTGAATTTCACTCTTCATGTCGGTAATCCTCCCAACCCCTTCATCCCTCAGCTTCTCAACCTCATCTCCTCCCGTGAGTGGTCTCCCAGCTTCCTCAGTGACTCCATCCCAGGGTCATGCCCTTGGTCCTGTCATCACCAGTAACCTCAGTGCCTCCACAGCTCTCTCTGGACACCCCACTCTGACCACCACTCCCGTCCTTCTGGCTCGCCTTGTGTGGTACCTCCAACCTCGACAGTCCGTGGACCACCAGGACCTTCAGTTCATTGAATCCGCCACCTCTTCACGGTTCCACCCTCACCCCAAGTCCTGACTTCTCTCCTTTCCCAGCTTGAATTCCCTGATCAACCACTCTCATCACTACTTACATCCTCATCACTCTTGTCCCTCTCACACTGTGTCTTTCTCGCTTGACTAAACCACAATTCCAGTTAAATCCATCTCTTTCTCTGCACCTACTCTGTACTTGCACCTGTGCAGCCACATGCGCCAGGACAAAACCATACCCCACCGTATTGATCATCTCACTCTAAGTTAGTGATCACAAGTGCCAGGTGGGCCCTTGATGTCACCTGACAGTCATGTCGTGTTGCCACTGTCTGTTCATTCCCTCCCTCTCTTAGACAACCATCCCATACTTTATACTTGCTCTTCAAACATCCATTGTCTTCTGTACTCTTTGCCATTCCCCTTTTCACTAAAAACTGAAAATAAAAATGGAAGCAATTGGAAGAGAACTTCCACATGCTCCCTGCACCACACCTAGCACCTGCCTGTCTGTGCCCGAGCCCCCAGCTCCTTGGGCACGACATCCCATTTCCATCTCCATAAAATTTCTCCTTTCCCTCCTATATCATCAGTTTTCTTCTCTCTACTGAATTCCCACAGGCATACAAGTTATTATTTTTCCCATTAACTAAAAACATCCTCTCTTGACTCTGATTTCGCTTCCAGCTACTGGCCGATTTCTTCTCTTCCTCTTACAACAGAACATTTGGAATGAGTCATCTGTATTCATCACGTCTAATATTGCTATCCGCCCCCAACCCCGCCCCGTTCTATCCGGAACCCATACCGTGGGGTTTTTACCCCTCATTCGGACTCCACTGCCTCTGCTCTTATCAGGTCATCAGTGACGTTTAACTGCTGCGGTCCACCATGGTCCCAGTCTCCTCTTATTTCAACTACAGCAGCATTTGACACGGTCGATTATTCTGCCCCTTGAATACATTCTCCACTTGACTGCCAGGACACACCCCTCCTGGTTTTCCTTGTTCCTCTCTGGCTGGTCTTTCTCAGCCTCCTTTGCTGGTTCCTCATCTCCCCAAACTCTAAATGGAGTGCCTCAGGGCACTTATATCTCTTCTCTGTTTAGCTTATGCTTTAAAACTCATCTGTATGGTGAAGATTGCTACATTTTTATTTGTAGCCCTGATCTCTCCTGTGAACCCCAGGCCCCCTTTATCTGCCTGCCTGCTGGTCGTCGATACTCAGATGTGTCTAATAGGCATTTCAAACATAACATGTCCTTGGAACCCCTCAAGGGTGCTGAGAGGTGTCTGTTTCACTGGGTGATCATTTCTAGGGGATCCTTTCTGGGAGATTGCATCTTGTGGGGATCGCACAAGGATAGGTGGGCAAAAGGGAGGGGAAAAAGAGGCAGGTTGGGGGCAAAATTGCCTCGTTAATTGCTTGAATCTCGTCGAAGTTACTACTGCTGAGGAGCGTTAATGTTTTCGGAGGGAGAGTCTGAGAGGGGTGTAGGATGTGGGGATGAGCTTTGGAAAAGGTAAATCAGTGATGAAACCTAGGGCTGATAATGCCTTTTCTGAATGGACCTTGAGGTAATATCCTGTCAGCTTGTTTTTTTTGATTATATAAGTTCAGGAATACTGGAATAAAAATCAACTGCATGAAACGTACAGATTTTTTTTAATATTTTCTAGTCCACTGATACATTCAGTGCCATTTCTCCATTGACTTTGGTGAGTAAAGTGTTCTGGATAACTTGATTAGCTGGGTAACTGAGAGTTAACTAGGTTTCAGTATTGCTAGTTACTAGTTATTATTTTGTGATTTATCTGTTCAGCTCTGTGTTTGGCTGTTTAATGAACCTTGGGGAAAAGGCAAAACTTCAAGTTCTTTTGTTCTTTTGGTTTTGAAATGTTTTTAATGAAAATGGTGTGGCTATTACTTAATTTTGGGAAGTGTGTTCAGTTAGGGCATTTAGCCAATTAAAACTATTCCCACGTGAAAAAAAAAATCTAGTGCTTGAATTTAAAACCACAATAAAAACAAACAATGTAATTGTCCAAAAAGGAAATCCTAATTCTCCTCTTACCGCCAAGCTGCTCCCCTCCCCCACCAACCTGCCCCGCCAGTCTTTCCATCTCAGTGAACAGCATTCCATTCTTCCATTTACTTAGGACAAAACATTTGGAGTCGTTCTTGAATTATCTTTCTCTCACACCCCATCAGCAAATCCAAATCCTTCAAAATATATTCAGAATCCATTTCTTATCATCTGACTGCTATCACGCTGGGCCAGGCCACCATAATTTTTCACCTGGATTAATGGAATGTCCTAACCGGCCTCTCTGCTTCCAGCCTGATCCCCTTTAGTCTGTTATTAGATGTGCTCAGATCATGTCAATCCTCTTTCCATCTCATTCAGAGGAAAAGCCAAAGTCATTCCTGTGACCTGTAAGCTACTATGTGACCTAGGCCGCCATTCCTCTCTCACTTCATCTTTTACTTTCCCCCGTTTACTTTCTCCACTTCATCCATCCTGACTTTCTTGAAACAGTCTGAGCCTGCTTCCACCTCCGAGCTTTTGCATTTGCTGAAATTCCCTTTCCTTTCCCGCCCTGTATCCATGTGGCAAGGCTCCCTCACATCCCTCAGGTCTTTCCTCAAATGTCACTTGTCCAGTGAGGCCTTTCCTGCTTTTCTGACCACCCGCCTTAACTTTCAACACCCCTCCAACACTTTCTGTCTCCTTTCTTTACTTTATTATTCCTTAGCATTTAGCATCATCTAACAGAGTCTACATTTTATTTACTGATCTCATTCCTTGTCTCTTCTCCCTTCTGCTAGAATGTAAGTTCCACAGGACCAGATGTCTTTGTTTTGCTCACTGCTTATTCCCGGGCCTGAGCGCATAGGTTGCTTTGTGGTAGAGCCTCATAAATATTTGTTAAACAAGGATGACTATTTCTTGCTCTGGGCATTCTTGTGGCTTAAAGTTATTGTAAATCTGTTTGCCACAAAGCACTAATGAAACTAATTATTTTATTTCATGTTTTCTAGTAAGTATATTTACTATATATGTCACATTGATTTAAAGACTGTAATAATAGGAATGGCAGACAGAATGCAAATTAGAAAAGAGTTCCTACAGCTTTTCCTGCTGGTTGATTTCAGTGCGTCCCATTCATGGTACAGCTTTCTCTATACATTTGGAAATATGTCAGCTTATTTCTGTCCATGTATCCCGCCTTATTACAAAAGCAAAGAAAGATTGAAAGGAGCTGGTTGGAAACTGATGATGTAAGTATGTTGTAACCTACGGTGCTGTTTCAAACGCTGGGTGAGATGTGAATAGACTGTATGTTATTTATGTTAATTACCTCATTTGCCAGAGGGCACTGATCACTGCCTTTTGTTGTGCAGTTTGCATTATTCCATGCCAGAACTTTTCATTTATTACTTCGGTTCTACCTCTCTTGTTTGGGTAATCATGTCTCCAGTCCTCCGGTTGTAAGTTAATTTGTATTCTAAGACCAAAAAGCTGTTGAGTATTTGGCAACTTTCTCAAGTCAAATTAATCATAATTACCTAAATTCAGCCATTTGCTATCTTAGTAAAAGTCCATTGATTCCATGCCCCACAGGTTATTGCACAGACGCTATAAAGCAAAGGACAGAACCTGTCCTGGTACGTTCTGGTTTCTCTTAGTCTATCAGAGTGAAGATTCAAGGCAATTCATGGTTGTGCTTACCAGCAAGTTTAAAAACACATTTCATTTTAGAAATTAATGTACTATAAAGTCAATACTTTGGGTGGGGTACAGTTCTATGAGTTTTTTTAAAAAAAATTTATTTCGAGATCATTTTAGATTTATGGAAGAGTAGCCAAAGTAGTTCAGAGAATTCCCATGTACATTTACCCAGCTTTCCCTAACGTTAACAGCTTACTTAACTGTAGTAAACTTACCAAAGCCAAGATACAGGGATACAATACTGTAACTGCCAACTTCATTTGGATTTTTACCAGTTTTTCCACTAACGTCCTTTAATTCCAGGATCCAATCCAGGATACTGTATTTCATTTAGTCATTTTTCTCCTAGTCTCCTGCAATCAACAGCACCTCCTTCAAAGCTTTACATGAGAAAGTGGGTCAAGTTAATGCTGCAGGGAAGTTGTGAGAATTACACGTTTAAGGGGCTAGGTGGAACTTTGGAGACGTCCTGATCCAGGGGCTACAAAGAGGTGGCCCTGTGAGCTGAATTCAGCTCATACAATATTGGAATAGGATTTGAATTAGTTGCCAAGATTTAATGATTTGGAGGTTTTCCAGAAAAATCTGTATTTTTGCCTTCTTTTTAAGACATTGGTAGCTCCTGCTGCCCCAGGTCTGTCCACTGACTGGGACAATTGTGTGCCTCCAAGATGCGGCTGTCCCTTCTCTACGGGCAAGTGTATTCCACTCACTCCAGATTGTGCCCCTCCCGATGCAGCCCTGGGCTAAACCAGCCCCTCATCTTACAGGTGAAGATGCCCCAGGAGGCAAACGTTGCACGTAGCCCACCCTGTCTTGCTTTCTGTGCTTCTCTTGGTCTCAGAGCTGGCAAGGCATGGTTTTGTCTCCCCCAGAGGACAGCAAAGATCATGGCAGGAAGAGGGTGCAGTGTCAGTGCTCCATGAGGTCTAGTCCCACTCTTAGTCTGCATGTAAACTCTGAGTGTGCAAATGAGTTCCCTGAGATAACGTATGATTTGCAGCCACTTCCTGTTTAGCTGTACACGGTTATCTAAAATATTATGTGAGTTGCTACCACGTAAAAATCAGGTGATGAACCTGAAAATCCAGCTTTGTGACTTCTCTTGAGAAGTCAGGTGACCAAGCAACGCTGGGGCCACATTCCCACCCGCCATGGTCTCCTGGCCTGGACTCAAGTCTGTGCCCTCAGCTGGGAACAGGCTCATCTGGCCCCTGCATTCCATCTGTGGGACCCTGTGGGCATTTACAGCGTTTGCCTTAGGTTATTGGGTTGGAAACCAGGGAAGCCCCAGTAGTTTCCTTTATGTATTCCTTTTTAAAATTTATTTATTTATTCATTTTTGGCTGCATTGGGTCTTCGTTGCCACCCATGGGCTTTCTCTAGTTGCAGCGAGCGGGGGCTACTCTTCATTGCGGTGCGGGGGCTTCTCATTGCGGTGGCTTCTCTTGTTGCGGAGCATGGGCTCTAGGCACACAGGCTCAATAGTTGTGGCTCGTGGGCTCTAGAGCGCAGGCTCAGTAGTTGTGACACAAGGGCGTAGTTGCTCTGTGGCATGTGGGATCTTCCCGGACCAGGGCTCAAACTCGTGTCCCCTGCGTTGGCAGGCGGATTCTTAACCACTGTGCCACCCGGGAAGTCCATCCTTTTTGTGTTTCTTGACATTAGTTATTCTTGACAAGGAGTGATTTCAGTAATTCCTCCAAGTTGTGGAGGACAAAGGTAATTTGGGACAGGGACTTGTCATAGGCTCAGAGCCTAGGTGTGCCGAAAGTCGGCTATCTCGTTTTGTCTTCTGTGTCCTGTCCACTCTTCCCGGACATGCTGTCAGCTCCCTTTGTGTGACCTAAGGTTTAATGATGCATATCAGTGTAAAGTGTTCTGTTCAGGGGTGTTTTTGTTAGAACAGCTCAAAGTACTATATTTAAAGAACTAAGTGGAAGCTACAGTGGTGGAATTTCAGGCAGTGTCTGGTTGGTATCCCTGTAATCTCATCCCAGGAATGTAAACTTCTATTTGTTTATTTGTTTATTTATTTAAATTAGGAATTGTACTTAAAAATTTTTATTTTATAGAACTGTAGTTGATGTACAGTGTTGTGTGAATTCCTGCTGTATAGCAAAATGATTCAGTTATACATAGATATACGTTCTTTTTCATATTCTTTTCCATTATGGTTTATCACAGCATGTTGAATGTAGTTCCCTGTGCTATACAGTCTGGCCTTGTTTTTTATCCATTCTATATATAAGAGTTTGCATCTGCTAACCCCAAACTCCCAGTCCTTCCATCCTCCACCCCACCTCCTGTTTAGGAGTGTGTACATATAGAAGCAAGAAGAGAGCAAGAAGAATTTTTTTTTTTTCAGATCATTATAGAGACACAGGGCTAATTATTAAAGGGGTTTTGTACATGTAACTCTAAGGGTGTATATCTGTGTGGCCCAATATGGTAGCTGCAAATTTACATGGAGCTACTGAGCACTTGCAGTGCGCTAGTCTGAATTGAGCTGCACTGTGAGTGTAAAATACATACCAGATTTCAGACTTACCATGAAGGAAAGAATGTAAAATGTCTCAGTAATAATTTTTGTATTGATTACATGTTTAAATGCTGCTATTTTGGATAATTAGATTAACTAAATTAAGTTGTTAATTTCATCTCTCTTTTTTTACTTAAAAAAATGTGGCCACAAGAAAATGTAAACTTACAGACATAACTCATGTTATGTTTCTACTGGATGGGGCGGCTCTGGATTCTGCTGTATTTGATGGCAGGGAAGGGTGAGCAGCCTGTTTTCTAGGCTATGGTAAAGTCAAGTTCAAAGAACAAGTGTGGACAGAATGGAATGGTAAATTGTTTTCATAACTCTTGGCTTTAATAAAGTTTGTACTTCACTGATCACTGTAGTGTATTTGGTGCATGTAGTTGGATACCAAGTTGCTCTGTTGCTTGTTTAGCTGTATTGGTGGTGTGACACTGTTGGAAGTCAGAAAGATGCTCGTTGGAATTCAAGCTTCTCTACTATGCCCTTGAGTCAATTATTTAACCTCCTGAGCCTCAGAGCCCTGCCCTGAAAATTAGGGACATTGGTGATCCACCCTATTGTGTGAAAATCAGGGAAAATAATAAATGTAAAATGCCCAGTGTAATATTGAGGACACAGTACAGTAAATGATATTTATTTTTGTTTAAATTTATCATTCCTGGTAGTATGAAAAAAGTCTCATTTTATCACTTCTGTGTGCTAGAAGTAAGGCTGCCCCGCAAATCAGAAAAAGGCACCTGTTTGCTTCTGTGATGTGATCGTGGATCCACCAGAAAACCTTTCTACGTGGAGTTTTTTCTGCTCACTCCTTCCGTGGCAAAGGTTTTTATTATAAGTGGATCAGTCTTTTCAGTTGTTGAGGTTCAGTATTTATTGAAACCCAGCAGTGAACTAAATGACAGATACTTTGTAGAAAGTATTGGACGCCTTGAATTTTGACAGAAGCTGGAGGCATCTGTCGTGGGTACGATAGAAAGCAATCTATATATTACTACATAAAAGATCCCAGATAACTGGACAAGTGAGGATGGGCGGAGTAACCAAAACCATGCCGTGGAGAACGCATCCCTGCTCTTCATCTGGTCCTCTCCCTTTGTGGGTGTCAGGCACACACAGGAGTACTTTGTAGTTTTATGTTGTTTTCTTTTTTTTAGGTAAGGCTAAGTTTTCCACTTCCTCAAACTATTATTATGTGCCTTATGGAACTTATTAAACTTAGTGGAAGTTGAATGTGTATAACCCTGGGGAGCATCTGCAGGTGTTAACTGCTAGAGAGACCCTGAATGGAAGCACAGGGTACCAGGAATAATTGGTAGCTGTGTGTGTGTTTTAATCCTTTCTCCTTTGATCATAAAAGAATCAGGACGCAGCAGATAGGAGTTTGGGACTCTGAAGGCTCATTGGTGGCCTGCTCACAGATAAAAATGCATAACTGGAAAATTTTTT
Organism: Grampus griseus; assembly: GCF_964374135.1. NCBI lineage: Eukaryota > Metazoa > Chordata > Mammalia > Artiodactyla > Delphinidae > Grampus > Grampus griseus. The sequence goes on from NC_139004.1 coordinate 20,124,357, forward strand.
TTTAATGCTCATCTATTTTCTCTTAAATCAATGAAAGATACTGCATTAATCAATCATTTTATGGCTCAAATCCATGTCTCGTGCTATAAAGGCAAGTCTTAACATCTCTCACTTCTTTCCCCAGATTGGCTTTGCTTGGCAGTAACTTTTCACATGATAAATCGAACCCCTTCTTGCCAGGGTAGCTCTCTATTAGCTGTGGACGGGCTTGTTACATGCAGAGTACTCAGCTAGTACGTGTAGAAATGCTTTGTAACCTACAACTCCTTTATAACATATGTCTTGTTGTTGACTGGACCATGGCTGCTGGCAAGGAAGTTTACTAGAAATCACCCACAGATTCCAGCCAACCCTCCTGCCGCCACCTCTTGGTAGGTGTGGATGGTGCTTTCGGGGTGGTCCTTCTGCTGTCCCGCCTGGATCTCAGCCAGTATCTCACGGCCATCAGGAGCCTGGCTTTACCCACCAACTCTAGGTTCTGGTTGTCCTGCTTAGAATATCACAGCTACTCTCTAACAGGGACTCCTCTGATTCCTGATAGGCAGCCTCTCTTTCTGAATTCTTACTATATTAATTAGTATATCATCTTATAGCTGTACAATAACAATCGAAACTAACAACTGATTGCTTACTATTTGTCAAACACTCTCACTTGATCCTCTCAACAACCCTAGGGGGTAGATGTTGTTATTCTCTCCATTATACAGATGATAAAACTGAGGCACAGAGAGGCTAAATGAGTTGTCCATTCTCAGGCTTGACTCATCAGAACCCAGGCCTGTTGAAGAGTAGCTCCTGAGCTCTTAGCCATGCTCACTCTATGACTTCTGCTTAGATTGTTTTCCTTCTCTCCGGCCACTTGTCTAAGTATTTCGAGTCTTCAAAAGCAAGTTCTGCTCTGAAGTGACATTTTCATTACGGACTCCAGGCTACACTCTTATGTGCTTTTATCCCTCCTGATCTAGACCAAATGAAAGATGTCTTCCCTCTCTCTATGGTTTAAGTCCTTTACAGTATATTTTTTCCTGCTGATTATTTCTTGTGTATTAATCTTGACTTTTAAATTTTATTGTTAGTACTTCTAAGATGGGGGGGCACTTTGCTTCTCCTCAATTTTCCAAAAATACTTAGCATGGTGGTAAGTGAGCTCATTTGAAAACATTTAAGAAATAGGTATAGAGGGCTTCCCTGGTGGCGCAGTGGTTGAGAGTCCGCCTGCCGATGCAGGGGACATGGGTTCATACCCTGGTCTGGGAAGATCCCATATGCCGTGGAGCGGCTGGGCCCGTGAGCCATGGCCGCTGAGCCTGCGCGTCCGGAGCCTGTGCTCCGCAACAGGAGAGGCCACAACAGTGAGAGGCCTGCATACCGCAAAAAAAGTATAGAGCCTCTGCGGCAGGCTCTGTTGGTTGCCTGACTGCCCCGTTCATCACTCCCTTGTTCATCTTAGCCTATGGAATGGTGATTAGCGTAAGAGTGGTTCTTAACCCGGGGTGATTGTACCCTCCGGGGGACATTTGGCAGTGTCTGGAGACATTTTTGATGGTCACAACTGGGGTTGGGGTGCTAGTTGCATGTGTGGGTAGAGGCCAGGACTGCAGGTAAACATCCTGTAATGCACAGGCTGGTCCTCCACAAGAGAGAGTTATCTGGCCCCAAATGTTGGTAGGGCTGAGGCTGGGAAACCCTGGCCTAGAGAGAGCCATGTGATACATTCTGGCCAACTAAATACAAGTGAAAGTCCGCTGGGGCTTTCTGTGAAAGTTTTGCTTTTCTGGGACAGGAGCTATCCCTTCCTGTTTTCAGCTTCCTCTGCCTTCCACGTGGGCTTGAGCCTAGAGGCAGGGCATCCATCTTATGCCCAAGAGGTAACAAGAAGATAAAAGTCGACACATCTCCAGAACTTTTGCATCTTGTCTGCTGAGTATGCTTCACAGTGACGTAGGGTGAGACACGTCTTTATATGTTTGTTCATTTACCGCTTGCCCTGCTGCTTGTCCCCCTTCTACAAAATGCTCCTACTGAGGCTTTTAGTCCAGAAAAGATGCTCCTCTGGCCAGACTTTCCTCCCTGTAAAGACTGCTGAGCCAGCCATTCAGTGAATTTGCCCAAGTTGTTGTATTGTCTTTACAAACTTGCTACCCGCGAATCTAGGTAGAGGCAGGGTTTGAAAAACCAGAGATTTGGTTTAACGAGAGGGAATGTTTGGGGCCGCAAGTATAAACCTCACCAAATAGTTCAGCTGAAAATATTCTCTGAGTTGAGCACAAGGTCCCAGCATGGAAAGATGTACAGGGTTGTTTTTCCTGGCTCTTCTCCCTCTCCACTATCCCATATGGTAGCTCCCCTAGTTCTTAATGCCCCCTGGCAACCATGCCCTTGTCTTGCTGGGCCTGAATCACAGGTGTTGGGTGCTGTTTAATTTTGAGTTAATTGGCCTTATTGCTGTTAGGCTCTTGTGTGGTTTCTTGAATTCATGAATTAGTCATGAAGTTGTGTTTACCAGGCAGGCACCCTGGCAATCTGTGGTCTGTCCAGCTGACCTTCTTTTAGAAGGATGCTGTTTGTGCAGCCTTTAGTAAACAATGGTGGGAAAAACAGAATTCTCTTTGGGGACCCTTTAACTGCAGCCTTTTCTTCCACCTCTTACCTTTGCAGGTGGTTTTGTGCCTTACTTGAGAATTTTAGTGGGCTTATCTGTCAGGGTGGGATGGGAGCTGTGTTCTGAGACGTAACAGAGGCTTTTGTATTATTTTTGTAGCCACCTGTAAGGGTTGAGGAAAGTCCGTTATTAGATGAATTTTCCCCAGGAGGACTCACCTCTAGAATAAATGAAATTAAATTCGATAACTGGGATTTCCTTCTTGGGGCAGTTGTTGTCAGGTTCTGTTTCTTTTTTTAATACAATTGAGAAAGCACTTGAAATTTCAGAGTCACAAATATGTGTCACAAAACTCAACACAGTCTGAAAGCACATAGATATTTATGGTTTATTATTCTAATTAATGTTCAGTAAGCCTTGAGAAGCTGTCATTTACTGCCTATCCTGGGTAGGGGTAAATTTCCCAGCTCAGGGTAAACAACCTGTAATTATGTGGTTAATGAGATAAGAAGCTCTAACTATTTTCTTAAGTTGAAGTGCCTTTGTAACAAGTAGCTGGTGAATGAAATGAAGGCACAAGCATTCCAGCCTTCCTCCCGAGGGGCGGACTGATGTGGTGTGTGGCGGGCACGTTGTCTTTGATGGTATGTTGTGAATGCCTCAGATTTCTAGGTGTGATCATCTCAGAGTTTGAAATCACACACTTTACGATTTACGCGAGGGCAGGGTGAATCTAGTTAGTTAATTGAGTGGGGTTGTAAGCTTTTAACCCCTCAACTTGGACCAACTTGTCTTATTCACTGGTTTTGTTTATACAAGGAGTAACCAACAGTGCCTTACATGCACTTAAAAAAAAAGCTTTCTGGTAATAAAAATTAATATTGGTTTAAAATAAAACTTAACCAATTCAGTGCATGGACCGACCATTTCTGAACTAGATTATGAACACAACTTATGCTGTTGCTGTGTCTTGGCTGTTGGCTTAAAAACATCAGCAGAAAGTGTCGTATTGGTTGTCATTTTTCTTCCGTGAAATAAGAGATGGGTTTCATTTCTGGGTGAAGCATTGTAATTGTCTTGTACTTTCATTTCTGGTTAGATTAGATAGACAGTAGAAACAAAGAGGGAATATGAAGGTAGGAGAGGTATTACTTTAATGTGATATGTAGAAAAAATATACGGGGTTTTCTATTTTCTGGGGGTTAGAGCACATGCTAGAGATTAAAAAGAAGTAAAAGTTAGGAAACTAATCAAATAACACATTACCTATAAACATTACAATATTTGTAAAGCATATCAAAGGCTGTATAAAGTTGGGACATTCAGAGCCAATCTGTATGCCTCAGTGATAGTTGCGTCATACGGAGTCGTTATTTTAAGGAAGTGATGTGTCTCTGAAGGAGGTATAAGTAGTCTCTAGCTGCTTATATGAGAAGCCATAGATTGTTTAAGGCCGGTCCCCTAGCAAACAGTGGCAATATGTACCATGCATTTCTGAGAAGTAAAGCCAGGAAACGTGCAGCAAAACAACGGAACTTAGTATATAAGCAATTTAAGAAATATGACATGAGGAGGGTCCAGCGATCTGAGCAGCAATCGTGTTAGCCACATGCAATTCATGTATACTGACGTTGTGCTTAGAAATCTCTTAGGATAGCAGTTTTATTATGTGGCCATTGTGACCAAGAATACTGATTGTTTCACCCAGTTTGGGACGCTAACTGTGAATGTATAATCATGCCAAGTTTGATTTGTGTTCTCTGCTGGGTGTGCATTAATTATTGGGACCATGGTTTGTCCTTTTCTGCCAGGGTGCACAGAAAAGGCTTCTTGAGTGCCTTAAAGGGAAGGCTCCCTCCTGCTGGGCAGAGGTCTGTGAAGGCCGCTGGGGCTAAGACTCTCCCATACTGGCCAGAAAGGGAAGCCGGAAGGACTTGGACTCGCTGATTTTTGCTGACACCATTCAGTCCTGCTGCTGGAAGCCTTTAATGAGCTGGTGTTTCAGAACCGCGTGGCAGGGCAGGCTGCTTTCTCAGACACACACAGCTCTGACGGCTGGCTTCCCTTAGCTCACCGAAGCTCTTTCTGCCTGGCCGGGAGGATCTCCTGGCTGACTTGCCACTGGACCCAGGAAGGCAGGAGCATCAGCCATTAGGCTGGCCCAGTGCTTAAGATAAACGTGAAGATACTTAGCGGAGCAAGACCTGGAGGCAGGCACACAGCCTCTCCTCAGTGGCAGCGTTTCAGGCATGTGGGTTTGTGTTTGGAATTGGAGAGGAGGTGCTCTGATGATCCAGCAGGCTTTGAGCTCCAGTGGCATAGTAATTTTTTTTTTTTTTTTTCCTGTTGCTGGGATTGCCTTCCGTTGACTATGGAAGCAGAGGAATCGCAACGGGAATCATTTCCTGTGAGTGCCCTAATGTGCACAGTGGGGGAACCAGGAAGCCCACCTGGAGGCTTTAGCTCATTTCTGAAGCCCTGAGTCTGGCTCTTCCCTTAGGGTTATTTGGGCCAGTTGTTACTGTGTTTCCCACTGTGCAAATGGAAGGTTTGGCCAAGTCTCGCTGAATGGTTTAGTCTTTTACAAAAACAAAAGCACTTAAAAATTTTTTTTTGTTTTAGATTTTTAATCTTTTTTTTTTTGGTCATGTGGTGTGGCATGCGGAATCTTACTAGTTCCCCTACCAGGGACTGAACCCGTGCCCCCTTCATTGGGAGTGCCAGGAAAGTCCCAGCACTTTTTTTTTTTTTTGCCATACGCGGGCCTCTCACTGTTGTGGCCTCTCCCGTTGCGGAGCACAGGCTCCGGACGCGCAGGCTCAGCGGCCGTGGCTCACGGGCCCAGCCGCTCTGCGGCATGTGGGATCTTCCCGGACCGGGGCACGAACCCGTGTCCCCTGCATCGGCATGCGGACTCTCAACCACTGCGCCACCAGGGAAGCCCTTTTTTTTTTTTTTAATGAGAAAAGTTTAGCTTGTTTTTGAACCTGGCTTTATTGACCTAAATGAGGTTAGGCAGATTAAAGGATAAAAGGGAGTGCTTTTGCTGCAGGTAGGCAGGGCCTGTCACTTTGCAGGTGCATCAGTGTCCGAATGGGAGCCTCCAGATAAGATATGAGTCAGCCTCCTGGAGAGGTGAGGGGAGCAGAGTGCCCCAGTACAGTCATTGTTCATTGTCCTCCCACTTACATTATTTTAATATGATTTTTTAAAAAAATTATTTATTTTTGGTTGCATTGGGTCTTTGTTGCTGTGCATGGGATTTCTCTAGTTGCAGTGAGCGGGGGCTACCCTTGGTTACGGTGCGTGGGCTTCTCATTGCGGTGGCTTCTCTCGTTGTGGAGCACGGGCTCTAGGTGCGCGGGCTTCAGTAGTTGTGGCACGTGGGCTCAACAGTTGTGGCTCGCAGGCTCTAGAGCGCAGGCTCAGTAGTTGTGACACATGGGCTTAGTTGCTCCACGGCATGTGGGATCTTCCCGGACCAGGGCTCGAACCCATGTCCCCTGCATTGGCAGGCGGGTTCTTAACCATTACACCACCAGGGAAGCCCGCACTTAATTATTTTAAAAAGTGCACAGCATTTAAAATTCTATTAATAGAATACTGGATTAGGGATAGAGTACCTAGGCTTTCCCTCCTTCCATCAGTGTTAAAAGGAATTTAGGAAAATCACTATTTCCTGTGTTCGTGAATGGGGGAGGGAAAGAAACAGACCACTTTTCTCCCTTTGAAATCGGAAAAGAACATCTTGCTGCAAGGAGAGTATAAAAGATACCTGAGCTCCTTGTAAGAAACCTGTCATGGACTGTTAGGGCGTTTCAGTTAGTCGGCAGGCAGATTTAGAAATTTTCTGTTGACTTTCTTATCTCCAGTTTGCTGAGTTTGTGGGGCCGGAGTTCTGGAAGCTCCTTGGGATCTCTGCTAAACCATAGATACTTTGTTGTTGTCGTGTCAATTTCAGCTCAATTACAAGAAAACATTTTTTTAACCAAAATACTTAATATTTTCGCCATAATATTTTCTGGGCCAAGAAGAGGAGAAGGCTGAGACAGTCAAGGCAAAAGCTGCTCAAATTATTGTAACCAAGGGGAGAGATGCGGTCCTGTGATGCTGCAGGGGAGGACCACAGAGAAGGCAGAGTGGAGGGCCAGATTGACATCTGTCAGTTGACATCTTAGTTCATTTGAACTGGAACGATTAGACCTGGCCTTATTCATACTGAGAAATGGATGTGTGTGATAGCCGTATTCCTGTGATGTGGGGATTATTCACTGTGATGGAATGTCTAAACCATTGCTCAGTTCTCCACAGCAGCCTTGAAAACCAGGAATGCTTGCAAAGCTAGGTTCTGCCGGTTAAATTGATGTTCTATCTGAAACCCATTTTGTTTTCAGACATGTTGGAAATGTTCCTAAAATGCATGAGTGTGCCTTGGAGGGGAGTGCTCAGTGAATTCACTTTATTATCCTTTGGTGATACATTTTTCTGGTACATCAGGGGTTCATGATAAATTTTTCTTTTCCAAATCTTTACATAGAAGGTGTGTATAATTTAGTTAATTTCCAAGTGCATATTCCTCAACTGCTTTGTGTTTTTTTTTTTTTTTTTTTTTTTGCGGTACGTGGGCCTCTCACTGTTGTGGCCTCTCCTGTTGCGGAGCACAGGCTCCGGACGTGCAGGCTCAGCGGCCATGGCTCACGGGCCCAGCCGCTCCGCGGCATGTGGGATCCTCCCGGATCGGGGCACGAACCCGTGTCCCCTGCATCGGCAGGCGGACTCCCAACCACTGCGCCACCAGGGAAGGCCGCTTTGTGTATTTTTTAAAGAGCCTGAATGTTTGTTTCTTATTCATTCTTCTGATGAATTTCATTCTTTTAAAATTATTCTGATTAATTCCTTTTAATTTTCCAGTTGGTTTATGGTTCTTCACGTTGAGTATGGGTTATTTCTATAAATGGAAATGTGTCATTGTAAACCAGTGTCTCTGGCCTTGAGGTACCCGTGAATTAAATGGAGCTTGTTTTTGATACTGTCTGCCTCCCTTTTCTCTTTCTTCTTCTGCCCCTCCCTAGGATTCAGGGTCTTCACCTTTCTCTTGCCCTCATCCAAGCCTGATCTCAGAAAACTCTCTGACATTCGAAATTCATTTAAGCTAAAGTCATCTTCATGAAATGACAAATTTAACTCATTCCCTCTCCCAGGAATAATCGCAGTTACAGCTTTTTCCCTTATTTTTGGTATGCAAGGCCCTATATCTTGCTAATCGAGTTTCAGGACCTAGAGTTTTGAGTACAGATGTTTTTAGTCTTGAGCTTATTCCTTATAATCATACCATGTGGTAAAGTGCTGTTTTAGTTGTGAGTAGCTGCCACTCAGGAGGAGACAAGTTTCTGAGAAATGTTCAGAAACTTCTAGAAAGGAGCACCTTTGTTTTCTCAACTGAGACTTAAAAAACACACAACAACAACAACATCAGGAAATGCTGCTTCTCCTATGCCTAAAGTTGTCATCCTGGAAATTGTACCTGCATTGTATCTAATTCAGCAAACGTTTATTGATGACCAATTGCATGCAGTGAAAACTACTGTGCTAGCTATAGAAAAACCATCCATTTCTCTTCTAAAGTACATAGAGGGTGAAGAAATGTGGTAGTGAGTAGCTGACCGATGTAGAATGATTTTTAAATTTCTAGACCTTGGGAGTATTTCTCAGGATGCCGGTAGGTATAATAAAATGGTTTTGTGAACAAGTAAATTTGGAAAAAGCTGAGTTAAATGAAGGGGATTCCTGCCCCTCGCCCCCACTAGAGCTCTCAGAGGGGGCAAATGTATGCAGTATTTCCCAAATTTACTTGACCGTGATTTTAAAATTTTGCATTATCATTATTGAATTATTAGTCCCTGAGGGGGACTGGTGTTCCTTGGTTGGAGAATAGTTTGGAACATGTTGCTCTGGACCATGAAAGTACTTTTTCTCTCTCTTTTTAGAGAGCTCTTTTTTATTAGTGTGTATGTGTTTATTACTCCCAGACAGAGAAAAGGTTCTTTAAATAGTGTGGTAAGTGGATTCCTGTCAGTAAGTTTCTCCATTGGTTATATAAAGAGTATGTGTATTTCACTTGGATATTGGTGAGGTTTTGGAGGGCTGGGGTCCGGAGATGGTGGTGGTGATAACCTCTGTGGCATGAACCCCCACATAGTGTGCTCACTCTGGGATGGCGCTCAGCATTTCTTCTGGAATCTGAAGCCGGAAGTAGGAACTTGCGGTTCTGGTTTATAGGTGACAGATAACTTGCCCAATATGCCACTTAGGGAGTGTTCATGACATGCCAGCCACTTTTTTTTTAAGGTGATGAGATTTTTTTTTTTTTTTTTTTTAAAGAAGACAGAATTTATTAGAGGGAAGGGTCGCTGCCAGAACAGTGGGCCGACTTCCTAGTAGTCTGGGAGAGCTGAGCCCGAGATTTTTTTTTTTTGCGATACGCAGGCCTCTCACGTTGCGGAGCACAGGCTCTGGACGCGCAGGCTCAGCGGCCATGGCTCACGGGCCCAGCCGCTCCACGGCATGTGGGATCTTCCCGGACCAGGGCACGAACCCGTGTCCCCTGCATCGGCAGGCGGACTCTCAACCACTGCGCCACCAGGGAAGCCCCCGAGATTTTTTTTTTAAACACTTATTTGAGATAATTATAGATTCGTATGTAGTTGTAAGAAAGGATAGAGACCCTGTATCCCTTGCATCCATTTCCTCAAGTGGTAACATATTGCATAACCGTGTTACAGCTTCACAATCCAGAAATTAACATTGATACAATCATCAATCTTATTTAGATTTCCAAGGGTTTACGTGCACTTGTGTGTGTGTGTGTGTGTGTGTGGAGTTCTATGCAGTTTTATCACGTGTGACAATTCATGTGACCGCCATAGTCAAGATACCGAGCAGCTCCATTCCAAGGATCCCTCGTGGTCGCCTTCTATAATCATAGCCAACTTTCTCTCTATCCCCTGCCCTCAGCCCCGACAACCACTCAATCTGTTCTCCTCCTCTGTAATTTTGTCATTTCACGCATGCTCTATAAATAGAATCACACAATAATAACCTTTGGCGATTGGCCTTTCTCCACCCTGTCCCCTTTTCATGCACCGCTTCCAATCTTTGCAACCATCTAGCACTGTACGGATTATGAATCCTCTCCCCCAGATGAGGAAGCGAAGCCTCGAAAAGGTGAAGTGGCACAGCCACGGCCACACAGCTAGTGGAGCACAGAGGGGGCCCAGGTGTGCCTGACTCTTAGTCCTGGGGCCTCTCACTCTGCCCTTGACCTTACTCTGGACTCTGGGGATTCACAGTCTGTTCTTTTACGTACTCAGTTCTCCTTTTCCTTCCCCTGTGTTCAAAATTAGAGTTCTTGGCTCTTTTCTTTTTTAAAAAATTGTAACTTTTAAGAAAGCAAATTGGATCACATTATTATTTTGGAAGTGCAGAGATGGGTCCTTTTTTCCCTCCAGCTCTGCTTTGAGCTTATTACCATTTTTGGAGATTTTTTTGCTGACCTCTCACTACCTTGACACCGGAGCACAAATGAGGAGGATGTTGTGGTGTTAGGGAATAAAGGTAGAGATTCCTGCACGCCTTTCCTTGAATCCATATATAGGCATCTTTGACTTACAGCATATCTGAGTGCTGTACTAGCTTTGGTTGCTGTGGTACTAAACATACTCCCAGGGCCCTTGGGACTTAAGTCACTGCAAACAAGAAGCTGTCAGTGCATGCAGGGATGGGGGAAAGCAAAACACATACATTTCTATGAATCACACTCATGTCAAAGGCTATATATATTTAAGAGAAAACTCCAGAACTGTAAACAGTGAAGCCTTTTGACATCTCTATGTGGGATACAGTCTTTAACAAGATTATGGAATAGTTAGCCAATTCTAGATTTTTGTTGATCACTGAACCCAGCAGGCACGCTGCTCTTTCAGGGCCTTTGAACTAGCTGCTCCCTCTGCCTGGAAAGTTATTTTCCAGGACTCCACCTGGCTTGGCTCCTTCCCTAAACCTTCTTCAAGTCTCTGAACAATGTTGCCTTTTCCCTGTAGTCTTCCCTGATATTTAAAGTTATAACGCCCCCACCCCATTCTCCTTACTTGCTTTATTTTTCTCCATCACACTTTGATCACCATCTAACATGCCTGTGTCTTATTTATGTGACTGTATTGTTTTCCCCCGGTAGAACATGAGCCTCCAAAAGGCAGGAGTTTTTGCCTATTTCATCCCTTGCTGTATCCCCAGCATCTTAGAATAGTGCGTGGCAAATAGTATATAATGGATATTATTCAAATAAATGTTTTCAAGAGTACAGATTTGTTTGAACTAAGTTGTAGGACACAATAGAATAATCATGTCTGCACAGGTCAGCTCCTGGTAAAGATGCTCATTTAAAAATGTTGAGTCAGTTTACTACAAGTGTATACTTTTCTTGCCTATGCAGAAAATGTTCCTAGCAGTGACTTTTCTGTTGGAAAATGATCGACTTCGGGGGAACTCTTTCAGATGTAAAGGAAATTAACCAGGCGATCTAGATAATTGAACCTTGCAAACTGTCCTAGAAATGTTTACCCTTCTGCCAGATTGAAGCATGACTTCAGTGTTTGCATAACCACCTGTGTAATTACTCACATCAACATTCCAGCATGTATTTGGTGAGCTACACTCTGCAATTTTGCAATGAAAGTATTCGCACATGTTGGCTGCTACTGTGTAAATTGGTCTCCCTCATACGTTCTGTTAGCTTGTGTCACTCTTTTGATCTGGGGGGTGTGGTCCAGTGTTGTAGAGCATTTACTTTCTGGGTGAAAGGAGAATCCATGATGGAAGTAAATTATTGGTTTAAATTTTTCTTTGGGGGCTGTTTTTGTTAATGCAAAGAATGGAAAAAGATGTAAGTATTGCTCTCGGGATACTTTCTGTAATATATGCTCTGGTTGAAAAAAATACAGTGTTGTCTATACAACAGCATTGTAGGGTAGGGTGGAATTGGAAGCTTCCGGGCTGGATGAAGGTCTGGTTTCCCTGGGACTGCTTGAGTGGTTTGGGAGCGAGGTTTGGAGGGTGGCAGCAGCTGAGGAGCAGGAAGGGGGTGTGCTGTAGCTGGAAAAGGCCTCCTAAGGGAGAGCTAGCACCCCCTCTCCCACCGGTGCCTGCAGGACTTCCAGCTCTCTGTGGTGTGGCTGTGTGGGTGCTTCCTGTTACTTGGCCCTATATGAGTTAAGAATGCCTGGAGAAAACAGAAACACTAATTCGAAAAGACACATGCACCCCAACGTTCATAGCAGCATTACTGACAGTTGCCAAGATATGGAAGCAACTTAAGTGCCCATCAACAGATGAATGGATAAAGAAGATGTAGTATATATACCCAATGGAACATTACTCAGCCATAAAAAAGACTGAAATAATGCCATTTGCAGCAACATGGATGTACCTAGAGATTATCATACTAAGTGAAGTAAGTCAGATAGAGAGAGACAAATACCGTATGTTTTCACTTATATGTGAAATCTAAAAAACAAAACAGAAACAGACTCGCCGGTACAAAACTAGTGGTTGCCAGAGGGGAGAAGTGTGGGGAGAGGGGCAAGATAGGGGAAGGGGATTAAGAGGTCTAAAATAAATAAGTTACAGGGATGTAATGTACGGCACAGGGAGCATAGTCAATATTTTATAATAACTTTGTATGAAATATAATCTATAAAAATATTGAATTACTATGTTGCGCACCTGAAACTAATATAATACTGTGAGCCAACTATACTTTAATTAAAGAAGAAAAGTGCCAGGAGGAGACAGCTTGGAGAGGGAAGAGTTAAGGGAGAATGTGAAGACAGCAAGAAAGTAATTCATTTTTTTGAGACAGGCCCCACGTGTGAACACTTGGCTCGCAAACAGCTCACACTTCCCTTCATTATCCACAGACACCCCCAAACCACCTTTCATGTACTGGATTCTGACTTTTCCATGTCAGCTGAACGTTAAAGAAAATTCTGTGTACAGCTGTGAGGGAAGTGCGGCGAGTTCAGTCATTCAGTATGCTGAAAGCAAAGAATCCTGACGTTCATTCGAGCTGACTGGAACACCTTCTCTTTGTTAGTAAAGTTACTACTAAATTTAAATAACTAATAGAGGTCAGACACCCCTTAATTAATTTCTGAGCCTAGTCAGCTAGCTGTCCTTTTGCCAAGGGAAATAAGCTCAGTTGCGTTAACTTAAATCACACTTTTCCCATTTCTTGAAATCATTTCCATTACCCTGCCCTAGAAAAAGTAGGCGGCTGCAGAAGGAAGGTTGAGACAGAACTATAAAGCCATTTGCATTAAATGAGCTTACTACATCGCTCTTTGAGCTCCTTGAGCAGACAGGTAACACCTCCTCATAAGCACCAGATACATACAGATCAAGGTTTTTCCAATGAAACTGAAGGTGGGCAGTCAGTTTGGGGAGACAAAGCAGACATGAGAATCTCACAGAACACCCAGTGCAAAATGACTTGGCATAACCAATAGCACAAGAACTGTCTGATAATCTGTGAATCTTCCCACTGAAGTGTGTGTGAATTGGGCAGTCTTTACTCTTAAGCCCTCTCTCTGCCCGCCCTTCAGAAATGGCGCACATGTCTAGATGTGGAATTGATGAGACTTCTGCGTGTCTGCAGCCTTACTTCACATGTATGCCATTGTCCCTTGTCCCAGGCTCATGTTTCTCCATCCAAATTTTGAATCAGGCAAAATGCTTGTATGGACCAATATGTCCTTTAGAATGGTACAGTTATTGATTTACAGTAAGGAATTATAATGAAGCGTTCTTTTAGGAGGGTTTTGTTTTTTTGCCATTTTAGCAAAAAAATTTTCCTATGGTCCTATTTGCCAGTCATTTTGGCTGAGTTTTAAAAACCTTTACATGATTGGATTACACATTCTTTCTATCTTTGCTCTAATGGGTGAGTTCAAGTAGTCAAGTTTATCTGAATTTTTAGGAGGCTCTTCTTAGGCTCAAATGACTAAGTCTGGTGTCCATACGGGGCCTTTGTTAAAGGCTGGTTTTAAATACTGGGTGGATCTGTCTTGGACCCTGTTCTAGGGAACTCTTCTTGTAAGTCCCAGATGGGAGAGCTCACTATAAGCTGGCTTTACCCGTAAGTCTGGCCCCCGGGCGTAGATGCCATTAGAGCAACGCTTAGTGTCTTGGGTTTTAGTTTTATTCTTAATCCGTGGATCCTACTCGCAGTCTACCTAACAGTTGAATGTAATGCTGTATTTTGATTTTTTTTCCCCAAGTTATTTCAGAAATTACCACAGCTGCTTCTCAGATACTCAGATGCTTAAGACTCCTGTTTCCACGCTGCTCAGCTGCTGTGGTTTTATTAACACCACAGCTGTCTGGGTGTAGCTTCTACCCTCACCCCATCCCATCTGCCACCTCTCACTACTTCCTCACTTGCTACGCTTCAAGGTGGCAAACTCCCAAATAAGCTTCTGACTTCTCACCCTTATGGGCCTTAGGTTCATAGTAGCTTCTTTCACTGGGAGCACTTCCTTCAGGTGGGACCGTACCCTGGGGTACTGCTGCCTCTCCAGGGCCTGCCTTGTACGGTAAGTGTTGATTCTTCCCCTTCCTTGACTTGGAAACTTTTCCAAGGAAACTGAAAGATGCTTTCAGATTAAGCAGCTGTGGCTCCCCCCCCCATCCACTTGTTTTTAAAGCTCAAAATCTTATTGGAAAATCGGAGGGTTGCAGTCAAGGTTTCATCCATCTCTGAAGGATGTCGCTTACCTTGGATACCCTTCTTCCTAAAGGTGTTTCCAGTCTTGGCCTGTTTCCATATGCGTAGCGTCCACAGGGGGCTGGTTTTCCTTGCCACCTCTTTTAAAGCTTATCAGACTGTCTCTCCAGTGCTCACCCAGCAAGCTGTATAGTAAGCAGAAAAACAAGCCCATTAAACTAAGAATCCAACGCTGAGTTTCTCTGTCCCCGCCAACCTCAGTAGAAAACAGTGACAAAGTATGTATGCAATATAATTACATGATGCATATAATTAAACACTTGAAACCAGCATGATAGGAGACCTTCTTAATGCTTTTCTAAGTATGGAATTTTCATATCAGAATGGGGAGCTGGATGCCTGCGTTTTATTTAATCCCTCATCTCACTGGGAGTAGGAGGGAACAGGTAAAGGAGAGTCTTCATTTTGACCACAGCTCCAAGGTTCCGTAAGAGTCATTTTGCTACCTGTAGAGTAGACTGGAACAGACCTACTCTCTCTGTAACTGTGTTTATTTTTGAGGGTGTGTAGTCTGATGAGCTCAGTGGTCAAAGATAAAGCCACGCATCGCCTGGCAGTTCAAAAGAAGCGTGGAAAGTAATTGTAAACTGTTTGTGTGATATGCTTGCTCACAGGAGTGAAAAATAGGGATATTCGGTATTTTGTACCATCCCAATGGAGTCTTGTAGTCACTCTGTGTGGGATGGTAGGGCACTAGGAGATTTGCCTGCCTCAAAGCTCTCCCACTCTGTGGGCTGTTCTAAGTAAGAAGTGGAAAGACCAAAGGGTAGCTAGGGGTTGAACTAGAGTTTTGGTCTGCGAAGCAAGTTTCATTGAGTACCTTCTGGGTGAGAGTTAGAGTATCATTTAAGGACATTGGCCTTGGAATCACAGACCCCAGTCAGAATCCTGGCTCAGCCACTTTCTAGCTGTGTGGCCTCCGGCAAATTTACCGTTTTTGTCTTAGCTTCCTCACCTATGAAACTGGAAAATGGTGGTAATGCCTACTCATAGGATTATTCTGAGAACTAAATAAGATGACGCACACAGAGCATTCAGTGCGGGGCCTGACTCACGGAGGGCTGTTTGTTGTTAGTGTCACTGCTGACTTACGTATGGAAAAAATACATAATGCGAGCCCGGTGAGGGCATGAGACACACGTATACTTTTAGGAAAGAGAGAGGGACTGCCAGCCTGCTCTGATGTGGATGGGAGAGACTTTATGGAGGGGCTGGGATTGGGGCCGCCGTGTTGTACAACTCCGCGAGCAACCTTCACACTATCGTCTTTGTGAATGGGTCCCTCTGACTGCTACAGGTGCACTGGTTGGGATTTTGAATGGGACCATGAAGGATAATAGGTGGCTATGGCTAGGATCGCATATTCCCCAAAAGGCACTTTGCTGTGATAGCCTTTTAGTCTGGATAAGCCGACGTATCCAAACAAAACACTCCCTTATTTTCTCTACAATTAAAAAATGTTTTCTTTACCATTACTCAGACCTCTTTCTCTTAAATACCACATTTGCTCCATCTGTGAAGAGATGAAGGTGTTGTGTGCCTTGTCCCCTGCCTCAGTTGGTACAGTCTTAAATTTCTTCTTAGCTTCTCTATGCAGTTTTTCCTTTCCTCCTCTTACCTCTATGAAGTTTATTCTGCTCTCTATGGGCTCTCAAAGGCTTTAAGAAAACCATGGCATAAGTTAGGTGGCAAGAAAAAAATTTCCTTATCATTAGACTTCTGGTTTTTTTTTTTCTTTTTTTTTTCGACGCACGTCTTTGGTAGATTTCAATTTTGAGGATATAATAAAACCATAGTGGCCAGAAGTAAATAGTATATTCAATTAACTTGTAAATAACTTTAGGTCAGTAAACCTTCCAGCTATTTTAAACGACACAGTTTTATTGGATATTAAGTATTACATGATGCCGTAAAGCAGGGTCAGCAAACTTTTCCTATAGAGGGCCAGATAGCAAATATTTTAGGCTTGCAGGTCAATTCTCTGTGGCAAGTCCTCAGCTCTGCCTTTGTAGTATGAAAGCAGCTATGGACAACAGATAAATAGTTGCATATAGCTTTTTGCAATAAAACTTTATTTATAAAAATAGATAGCAGACTGCTTCAGAGAGTCAAATTTGGTCCACTAACCCTGCCCTAAAGGAAAGAGATTTTGTTGGATTGGAAAGGTAAGTGGCAAATTAAAAGTAGGCAAATCACAACATTTTCAGAAAATTAATTCCACCAAAAGCTTGAAAAAAATTTTCTCCTATTGTTTGGATTAAACTTCATGTTCAATAATGAGTTTGTGAATAAACCCCAAACATCTTTATCTATAGTTTTTTTTAAAATCTAGGATCTAAGGTTCAAAACAAGCCTCTCTTTATTAAGCGACCATTTATTGTTTTCTTTGTACCAGACACTGTATAGGTCATTGGAAGTTCACAAATAATTTAGGCACAGACCTTTCCTCTAGGGAGCCACAGTCTAGACAGTGCATCGTTGTTGCCAAATGAGGGCCCATGCCTTGGACCACATCAAATTTACGGCTCAATGTACCAAGGAACCTGCATCGAAAAAGAGACTTTTTTGGGGGGGGGGGACACTCATCTTTTCTTTCTCTGTTGTATATCCACTTGGGACTTCTGTATTTTTGTTTCTCTTTATTTGCGTGTTGTTAGAAAAGTCTGCTCAAAGAATTTACAAGTGGTGAAAATATTTATTTTAGTACTTGGTTGCCAACACTCTCAGTCTTGATAATTCAAGAGGTTGTGTGTTTTCCTGCCCTTTGTAGTTTTAACTTAGTCACCTTACATCATTTTGTGAATTTTTGTCAGCTCTCCCCATCAAATTATACACCAGCCCCACCAGATTGCTGAGGGTAATATGCTAATAGTGTCGAAATACACAGGTGTAGAGAATTGTCCTGTGTCTAGTCACCTTTCCAGAGTGTTCTTTGGACCTGAGCCGTTCTGGCCTCTGCAGACTGGGTGGAGTTGTTGGGCAGTTCATGAAGGAGAAGGCTCTAAAGTCCAAGTGGGTGTGGAATGTGAGTTCTCCGACCCCAAGTGGCGTGGCCCATTGAGCACTGTGGGTTGGCGCAATTGGACAGGTATCTGTGATTCTGATAGCGGAGGACCTTGGGAGCCAGGCTGAAATTTACATGTGATGGAATGGAGGACAGATAGAACGTTGTTCCCGAAGTAGGAGTATGGCATGAGGAGGTGATTCCCTTTCGAGGGATTGTTCCTTTTATCAACAAAATGCAAGGGAGTTGGAGAGAGGGAGCAGACTCGGCTTCAAGATGAGAAAGATCTGGGCTCAGGTGACTTTGGAAAAGGCTTTGGAAGAAAGAGGCTTTCATTTCTTTTTACTTTACATATTATAAAAAATATCCCAAAGATGTGCTTTAGTAGAGTTTATTGAGGTGAGAGGAAGCAGTTGGGGTTGAGGGAAGAACATTTAAAGAATAGAAATAAAAAGATACATTTTTACAAATACAGTTGGCAGAGTATGTCAGTGATGAAGACACAATGAGGGAGTGAATATAAAAATATGTAACTGGCAGCGGTTTATATATTCCTCTATAAAAAATACAGAGGAAAAGCCTTTTTTGTTTTGATGAAATAGTGGCTTGCTTTGAAGTAGAGGGAAATTCTACTTTGCCCTTTGCGGTCATGAAGGGTCAGCTGGTGGGAATAAGATGGGCTCAGATGGTGGTATTTGAGGGTGCCTAGGACTGTCTGTGTAAGGTTTTAAACATATATAGATGTAGAAGAAAAGCATCACGCCTATCTGAAGTATTTTAGAAATGGAAAACAAAAATAATATATTGCAGAGGCACAATTTCCACAAATATATAACAATTCATAGAGAAGAGTATGATCTGCTTCTGGTGACATTAATCGAGTCACTCTATACCAGGTGGGATGAAATCTAAATTTAAATCTATTGTTCGTATTTTGGCATTTTTTCCCCTTCAACGGGATAATCACTTTCTTATTTTTTAGTGTCCCAATTACCTTGGAATTAAAGTCCTGAGATAGAAAACTATGAGTTATAGATCCAAAAACTTACTATGGAAAATGTCTTGAGAACAAATTATTACCGGAAGTTTTAAATATCTGCAAAAATAGAATAGCATAATGAACCTCCCATCTATTTTCTGTTTTGAAGATACAGAAATTCAGAATAATTGTTTTCAAGAAGCAAATGCCAATTGTCCCCTGTGTTCTATCTGGGGACAAAGCCTGAAGCGCAGGAGCATGACACGGTGGGACCTTGCCCAGCTCAGATGCAGCAAAAACACTCTAGTTTTTTGTCCGTTTTTGCCAACATTGATGCTCAGGTCCCCCTGTGGCCAGCAGCACTCAGCATCTGTGCCAAAGGTGATGCCTCAATTGAGACACTAACCAAAAACTTCTGGCCAGCGTTCTGGTTCTAGCTAAAGCTAGACTGACTAAATTCTGCAGTGCCAGCCCAGTCAGTGCACACCAGGTACTTGGGCTTCTGATAGCGGTCTCTTCTACAGGAGGGTGGGTTTGCACTGGTGTGCCTGTGGGGTGATGGTTAAGGCTGCACTGGGCCAGCCCCCGCCCGCTCTGCGCTGAGTGGAAGCCGTGTGCCTGCAGGGCACTGCAAGGGCATTGGCTTGTTTTTCCTTAGCACCGGCTGAAAATCATTTCTGTTTTTAGATTTGCTTTCAGAATGTTACCTCTGGAGAAGGGAACACACGGATGTGTAGCTACCGCGTAAGCTCCCTGTTCTTAGTTTTGCCCAAACCTCATTGCCCTGAGAAATTAATTGAAAGTCCCAACAGGCAGTGCCTTCCATGATGAGTGTACATTCTGTAATCATTGCTAATACTGGGGAGTATTTTGTTATGTAATTCGTTTATGGTGGTTTTCGTTTCCTCCTGGCAAGTCTGAAATTATCATCCTTAAAAGCATGGCTGCCTGGGATTTTTATGAATAGATGTAGTACTGTTTGATTTTTCCCATCTATTCATCCATTCAGGCCTGCAGTAAACATTTATTGATATCCACTGTGTTTTGAATACTTTGCTAGATGCTGGGGACACAGTGATTACTAAAATAATCTTCCCTTAAAGAGTTCATAGGCTGGGGGGGGCAGTTAGACACCAAAAGAGTTAGTAACAGTGAGCTAAGTGCAGTGATAAAGATAGGTGCAGCCTTTCAGGAGAACACAGTCAGCTAAGGCATCTGGTGGACGGAAGGGAGGAGAGGACACCATGGGGAATTTCACTCTCGTTAAGGTGAAGAGTGATGAGACTGGGCTGGAGATGTAACACAGTTGCTCTGTGACAGAGTCAGGTCTGTTCAGCTTGCTGATGAGGTGTGGGGAAGTCTGTGAAAGGGATACAAGTAGTGTAGCAACATAGATATATTTGTGTTCTGGAAAAGTCTCTCTTGTGTTTATGTGCAGTCTGGTTTTCAGGGGCCAGGGACTGGAAACTCAGGGAATGCTGAGGTGCCTCAACTATTCATTCATGCATTTCATTAAGTAAACCTTTCCTGAGCACCTGCTCTGTGCCCTGCTCTGTTCTAGGCACATGGAATATTTGTTCACAAAGGAGAACCAAAAAGAGAAATAGTAGTAAGATTTTTTGAAGTTATTAATACCAAATAAATTGCAGAGTTTGCTGTTCATGATGATGCCAAACTTTTGAATACATGCTTGTTTTATAAAGGAATAAGCCGATTTGGGGTATTTTATCTTGGATTTGAGCCACTTCTGTGGTGCAAATTAGTAAAGTTTTATTAAATCAGCCCTTGAGGTTTCAAAGATTGATTATTCCAGTCTGTAGATTATTCTAGGCTGTAGGCTCTCATTTTTCTGTTCATTAGCACCTCTACCAGAGACTGGGGAGGACGGAGGAGAGTGAAACTTCTGTTTGACTTGCTCCTTGTTAGCAGATTCGGTAAAGAAAGTGATGAGATTAATATTTCATACAAAAGATTGGATTGCAAGTTGTCTATGGTCTTGTTCTAGTCTGTAGTTCTTACCCTCTCTGAAGCCTGGGTAACTCCATGTCTGGATGTATCTGGTGGGTGTGTGTCTCACACACTGAGGGGTCAGATTAACCTTGGAAATTTGATGTGAGCAAATAACCCAGGAATTAATATACTTTATTATTTTACCTATCACATTAATCATCTGCAGTATGAAATAAGTTACCCTGGTCTGATATAAGGACATGGAATTTATTTTGTTATTCCTCTGATCTTTATTTTTACTTGCACTTTGCTGGTATAGTTTAGGAGTAGGAATTTTAAAATAAAAACAAATGACAATTCCCTGAGGCCTTGGAGAGGTAATAGTACCTACCTCCTAGGGTCAAGGTGAGGATCCTATGAATTAATATAATCAATGCCTAAGGTCCAGCACTTGGTAAATGTTATATAAATATTGGCCATTATTACGGATGTATATACTTCTGAAAATCAGTCGAACTTTGTTTCAAATTAATAAGCAACAGGTGAGAATCAGGACGATACTAGATGATACAATATCTAGATAATATAAGACAATATGGCATATGGGACTAGATAATATAAAATTATATCACCTTTTACTTCACTAGCAAGGGCAGACTAGACGTTTTAAAATACTTAGGTTCAAGAAAGTTAAAAGTGTTTATAGGTGTAGACTTATGTTTGAAAAATTCTTACTACAAACTGAGGAACAGGTAAATATAGCATTTCAGCTTTGACTTTTCTTCAACAGTTCCCAAAATAATAATTCTGAAGAACGCATGCAGAAACATCAAAGTCTGTGACTAAATATTAGATAGCTCAGTTTATCAGGCACTGTGCTCACCAGCCCTATTTCAAGACAAATGAAACATTAATGTAAATTGTTCTGAATTTTCTAAGAGGTCTACTCTTCCTTAAATAGAGGACGTACAGACTCTTAAATAGCAATATATATTCTGCAGTTCAGCGGCTTTTCAAGCTACGATTTTTATAACCGTCTTTTGGATTTGAAGATGCAGAATCTGGAATTTCTACTTTTGTTCAATTCAGCAAGCCTTTCTCTAGATGCACCTGGCGAAGATGTTGAGCACAACGAGAGGGAGGGACGGAAACTAAAGCGACTTGTTTCTTGGCTGCAGTGACCTCTAAGCAAAATGAACCAGGTATACACATGGGTGGCGATGACTTTATAATTACAATTAGAATAGTTTTAGTACAAGAATGAGGCCTTGGAGGGAAAAATGTAAACATGTAGGCATTGTATGAACTGGAGAATAACCACCAGTCGTGACTATGGACCCCTTTTCCAGTGGGTAATGACTTCTTGGACTCTGGCTATGAGTTGACAAATGGATTCTGTCATTTTGGATATCTTTTGGAAAAATGAAAAGGAAACAGGGGAAGCATATTCATAAGGAGAAAAAAAGAAGGGACCTTGAGCGGGTGGGCAAGTGGGAGCAAATGTCTCAAGTGCAAGGAGCCTCCAGACCTTGTGAATCATGTGATTGCAGCATCACACCTGTCATGTGTCTGCGGGTGTTTGGAAATAGTCTTGATATCCACGAGCTGATAAATGTTACGCTTGGCATTGTTCTCGAAAACTCCAGGAGAGTTAAGGCCGGAGAGTATTGAAAGGCCAGTGTTCCTTATGGTGATATCTGTCCTAGTTGAAAGAGCTGAAGTTCTGTGATAGGAATGACGCTTCCTGTTATATTAATCCTGCAGCTTTCCGAGGTATTTAGTCAGACAATGGCATTATTATTTTTTCATCTTTCAATATGGGTTTCTCCATTTATTTACGAGATAGGCTTTACCTAGAACGTAGGAACAACTAGCTGAAGGGGAATTCAGCTTTCATTCCTTTTTGCTGGGGATTTCCTCCATCACGGCCCGGGAAACCCACACACCCTCGTTTGCAAATTCACCATTCATCAGGCATTTCCAAGTGCCTGGAACTGTACCATGCACTGTGCTTCTCTCACCTCTGGATACCTTCCCTACTGAAAATGTGCTGATCTAATTCAGAAGATAAGAGGAGGACTTGCATGCCTTATGTGGAGTCTGCTATGGACTAAATGTTTGTGTTCCCCCAAATGCATCTGTTGAAGCCCTAATCCCAATGTGATGTTATTTGGAGGCAGAGCCTTTGAGAAGTAATTAGGTAATGAGGGTGGAGCCCTCATGATGGAATTAGTGCCCTTACAAGTAGAGACCAGAAAGCTAGCTCTTTCTCTCTCTGCCATGAGTGGATACAGCAAGAAGGCATCTATTGGCAACCAGGAGGAGGGCTCTTATCAGGAACAAAATTGACTGGTACCTTTAGCCCGGACCTCTCAGCCCTCTGGAACTGTGAGAAGTAAACGTTGTTTAAGCCACTCAGTCTAAGGGTATTCGTTATACCAGTCCAAGCAGACTAAGACAGGGTCTATGGGCAACTTTAAAGGAATCTGTCCTTCAGCCTTTCATTAAATGTTAAAAAATTATGGTACTGTCCATTATATATAATTTGTATAACCTCAAGTTATTTTTAAGTCAAGTGTTTAAAAAACGTTAGCTGCTTAAGTCAGATTGGAAGTAGCTGATCACTTTTCTTTAAAGTCTAAAATGGGATAATTGCTGGAGTTGAATATCAGTGTTTTTTATTCTGAACACTCTGAAACATGAACACTCATGCTGGAAATTCTTGAGTCAGCATGTGAAAAGAAAAAGGCAGTGTCTGCCCAGCGATCAGAGCCAGCTAAGCAGGGAAAGGCAGGCTGATGCTGGTATGGGCACAGCAATGGAGCTTTCGTCTGCCTCGTTCCCTGGATATAGGACTCATGATAATTACGAGCAGTATGCGTTATCAGCAGAATGCAGTTCAGGAATTAAGAATCAGCAAGCTGACATCTGAGTTTTCTGCATGGAATTCCCTCTGTGAGACTAGCCAGTGGTGGTGCATTAGATGCTAGGAAGCCATCCACTCAGTTGTTAAACAGATGATTGACTTGTAATTTGTAAGATTTTTTTTCTGGTGGCCATTGCCTAGTTAAAAACAAAGACTTTAAAATATTGCAAGAATAGAGTACTGCAATAATAATAATAATAATAATAATAATAATAATAATAATAATAATAAAAAAATATCCTAGATATGCTGTGAACTTTTTCCTAAAAATAGCCCCTGTGATTAGGCTCCCTGCCCTTTCACATTTGCTGTTTTGAGGTCTCATTTTCCAGTGCTGTAATGATTGATATTACTAATATATGTTAGTAGATTTGTCTCCAGCTTTTTCCTAAAGCTCTGGAACATGCCTGTTACTAACGTTATCCGGCAACTTTTTAAAAGGGAGTTTTTCTAGACCCTTTACATTTCTTAAACAACCAAGATGACTCTTTAAAAAGTCATAATTTTTGGCTTTTATGACTTCGTATGTTTTCAAACATGTGAACGAGCTTTTAGGGTTGGTTGCACAATTTGATCTGAAATCAATAAATAAAACTAAATCCGATGGTGTACTTCATAAGAGATGTTTAACTAATTTAGAGGTAGCTTTTTGTACTCTGCAGGGAACCTTATATTTCAATGATAGGTGCTACTTATTCACTATTATTCACAAATATCTCACTGATGTCTTCATATTAGGGTAGGTGGCTGGTGGTATTACTGGCTGGTGGTATTTCCCACCAACAGGGCATTGCACTTCACAGGTGATCTTTTCCGGAGAACTTTGATAATTACACTGCCATACTTGAATGTGGAACCCAACTCTGGACATTGAAGGATAAAGGGCTACTGGGCTGTCTATCCCAGGACATTGGACAGATGATCACTGGAGAGGCAGTAGCTGGCAGGAGCCCTAATAATCTTCTGTGGTTGGGCCTCAAGAATTTCATCTCTCTTCCTTCTCACACAGCTGCCTCTATGGTATTGAGATCTTACTCAGGATGATGGGTTGAATGAAGTTGGTCTGGAATCGCACTCTCTCCTTCAGAAGTGTTCAGGAATCATTAGAGTTTGACTGTTCAGTACAATAGCCACTAGCCACATGTGCCTGTTTAGATTTAATAAATTAATTATGAGATATAATTAAGTTATATTTACATTAAAAATTCCTCTGTTGCACTAGCCGCACTGCAAAGGCTCCAAAAGGAACGCATGGCTAGTGGCTACCATATTGAATTGCATTCCAAGTTCTTTTGGACACCGACATCTATGGAGATGCAGTGGCACGCCCCAGGTCACGTAACTAGTTAGTGCAGAATCAGGAGTTTGCGCTAGTTTAGCAATTAAAAAATGTATATATCATGCAGCTCTTCAGTTTTGGACATCATAATTTGAATTAAAACGTTTGTCCCTGGAGTATTACATCCTTCTTCCAAAGTCTGTGAGAGAGACTCAATAATAGAACTAGAGATTAGTTCTTACTACATAATTCTAGTTTTATAAATATTTGTGATTCACCTTAGGCTGTGTGTGTGTACACACTTGGATGTGTGTACAGTGGTAGTTTGCCACATGTGCCATATATTGCTAACCCTGGTCTATATGATGCCCATCACATAGAGGACATGGGAATCTAGAATCACAGGGTATTGGAGTTGGACAGGACTTTTGTAGGTATCTAGTTTAACCTTGCACGTACTCTTTTTTTTTTTTTTGCGGTATGCGGGCCTCTCACTGTTGTGGCCTCTCCCATTGTGGAGCACAGGCTCCGGACGCGCAGGCCCAGCGGCCACGTCTCACGGGCCCAGCCGCTCCGCGACAAGTGGGATCCTCCCGGACCGGGGCACGAACCCATGTTCCCTGCATCGGCAGGTGGACTCCCAACCACTGTGCCACCAGGGAAGCCCTGCACATACTCTTGACAAGGCTGTTGATGGTGAGAGAACTTCTAAAAGAGTTTATTTCTTTCCACAACTTCTAATCTCGTTTTTTTTTTTTTTTTTTTTTTTAGTATCAAGCTAACATGTTCCTTCCTTTAATTTCTACACATTGGTCCAAGTTGGCTCACAAAAAAAAGTTTACTCCCTCTGATATGCAGCCCTGTCAATACTTGAAGACTGTTTTCCTGTCATTCCTATGTCTTTTCTCCTGTATGCTAAGTAGGCCTACTTCCGTCAGCTATGCCTTATGTGACATGTTTTGCAAACCTCTCACCATCCTGCTTGCTTCTGTCTGGACAAACTCCACAGGATGGCTTAGATCTGTGTTACTGAAAATTTCATCTTTCATTTGAACGTATCTCATGGCTAGGTACATTCAGAAAATGGCAAGTCTTTCTTGAGGGAAAAAAATGGCTACTATTATCCACCTGTAGGAGACATAGTAACTTAGTTTTTTTTGGTAAGAAGTAATACAGTTGTCTGTAATAAATATGTATTACTTTTATAATCTGAAAATATTATATAATTTTAATAAAAGCACTGTTTCTCTTTCCAGTCACTATATTGGGTAGAGTTTGGATGTAGTGAGTGAAACAAGAAAGTAATGTTCCCAACCTCCCTCCATCTCTCCCTCCTTCCCTCCCTCCCTTTCTTTCTTCCTTCATCCCGTTCATTCACCAATCTTTGTGTGCCTGCTCTGTGTCAAGAACCATGGCACTGGGGACACAGAGGTGAAGGAGAGAGGTTTCTTCGTTGAAGAGGGCATAAATGAGTGGTAGAATTATTCCGGCAATTGGGAAGGATGCAGCAGAACATGTTTAATTCTCTGTGATGACACTTATCAACCATATGGTCCCCAGCAGGTCTTTCTGTCTGTCCTTGCTTTTGAATTTCTGAAATGGGAATGGTCCTTGGAGTAGCTTCCTCCTAGGCTCGTTCTAAGCCTTAAAATCAATATGATAGTACACGGTAGGTGAGACTTCTGTGACGATCATGGCTGTTACTGTTGTGCTCCCATTGTTGTTACTGATGAATAATACTTTTTTGGAGGGAGGTCGAGTGACTAATTGCCCATGTTAATTTCTCTTTCTTTTTCACGTATTTCTTCCCCTTATCCAGTTCTTTCACCATTTTATTATGAACATTTCCAAGCATATAGAAAAGTTGAAGGACTGTTACAGTGAATACCCACATACCACCACCTAGTTTCTACCTTTTACATTTTACTCTGTCACATAATCTATCCATCCCTCTGTCATTATCCACTGTTAATGAACTTGTATTTACAGAGCTGATACGTGGTAGTCATTTTCTCCGGGAACTGGAGCCCTTCCCACCATGGTTTTGTCTCTCTTCCCAACACTGGTAATGATGGTTAGGATGATGGCGTGGGTACTCAGCGCAAAGTACTACATTATTAACTCATTTAATCTTTATAATGATGCTAGTAGACAAATGCTGTAATTTATCTCCATTTTATAGAAGCGGAAACTGAGGCACAGGGAGATGAAATGATGTGTCCCAAATCACACAACTAGTAAGGAAAAAAATGAGAAATCTGGTAATCACTCTGGTTAGGCTAGGTTTAAAAAATTTTTTCTAATCTATAGAATTAATGGAAAAAATTTGAGATACCATTTATGATCATGAAAAGTAACCTCTGCATTTGTCTTCAGCTGCTAGTTTGTGGCCACTGCTGTGCCAGGAGCTGGGGTTATGCAGGTGATGAAGTCATGGTCTTCTCCCAACAAGGCCATCATGAGTTGTTGGAAGGATCAGTGTTTTGATATAAACAATTTTGCTGGAATAGTTAGAAATGAAGGATTTCAGTAAAGGAAAGTTACATTATGTATCTAGTTTTACTTCAAAGAAACCTTACACATAAACGTTTGCTTTTTGGGGGTGTTTGTGACAGGATAAAGGATTCCAGCAAATGAACACTACCTATTTGGAAGTGTCTTACTATTTATAGACTTATTTTCTTTTGCCTTAGCAGAGGAAAATAATTTGGGGGAAATGTATCCAAGGATTATTTACTTTACCCATAAAACATATTCTGATTAATGGTATTGTAAAGTGTGCCTTAATTACACTTACCAAGGCATCTTATCACTTAAAAAAAATACTGTTCCTTCAATATGTTTTCGCTTTTATCTTTTTTTTTTTTTTTTTGCGGTACGCGGGCCTCTCACTGTTGTGGCCTCTCCCGTTGCGGAGCACAGGCTCCGGACGTGCAGGCTCAGCGGCCATAGCTCACGGGCCCAGCCGCTCCGCGGCATGTGGGATCTTCCCGGACCGGGCACGAACCCGTGTCCCCTGCATTGGCAGGTGGACTCTCAACCACTGCGCCACCGGGGAAGCCCAAGAATTTTTATACATCAAGAACAAAAGCATCCTTTGTGTTAAATGCTTAGCACTACTGAAAATTTAGAAACTTCCTGCTCCAGGCTCATTGGCTTCTTTGGGTGGGGTAAGGCTTTTTTAAATTACAGTTAAAAAAAAAAAAAGAAGCTAAAATAAAGTATTTTCAGTTGACCCTCTTTGGGGCCACTCCTTGATCAGTATCTGTGAATAAGATTGTTAACTGAAGAATGTCTCTTCTAGTCGGAAATGAGATAATATGCAGTTTTGTTTTAATTTTTCCTGTTAAAGGATTTAAAAAGGTGTTTTAATTTACATATAAGTAAAAATCTGAGAACCTCTTCAGTAATCACTCATATATTGTTATTTACTTTTTTGAATCAGTGAGCTGCCTGAGCATTGCAAGTCATCCTTATCAGCATTCCTCTAAAGGTGCTCTTATAGATGATAATTTTATATAGAGGATGGAGGAAATAAGAAAATTGCATTTGTCATCCTGTTGAGGTGAGACACTTGCAAGGGGAAGATAGTTTCTAGCAGGGTGATGAAGCCTGTTGTTCATGCTGTGGTGTTGACTATTCTTCTGGGTGGCTACTTTGACCGTGGGGGTCCTTGTGATTTCCACATGACACAAATTCTAAATACGATTCCGTGCCTCGCCCTCCTTCCAGAGTCTTTCTTGCTCTGTGGTGATTTCTTGAGTGGTGGGTAACACTCAAGCCCTTCTTTATCCCATTCAGGGCATGCAGACTCCCGGTGAAAAAGCCAAGCAGATTTATTTTGACAGCACTTCCTGGAGGTCTTTCCCCATTTCTTTCCAGGAAAAATTAAAATTGCTCTGCCTTTAAAAAAATTTTTTTTCTTTAAGGACTGTCTATTTCATAAAAGCCACAGCATTATAAACAACTTAATAGCAGTATTGTAACGTTGTTTTGAAAAGTCCTCACTTGGTCACAGAACTGAAAGAAAGAGCTCTTCCAGGACCCATTGCCCACATCCTTGCTTCCTAAAGCCCTGGGGGCAAAAGCATCCCAGGAAAATCAGTAAATATTATACCTTAGTCTTTAGGTGGTTTCACTAACTCACAGTAACAAACTCTGTTTTTTGTTTTGATAGGAAGTTAAAGGAAGTTCTTCCTTAACCTAAATGTAGAGAATGATAGGGCCACAGGGTCCCTTAGAAGTGGTCTTGGTCATACTCTGCAGAGATGAGGAAATGAGTGCATCAAGGGTAGGGGGCTCACCCAACATGGAATAGCTCATTAGTGATTGCTGGTCCGGTGCTTTCTTCACTCCATGGAGCCATTTTCGTTAAGATCTCTTGTCCCAAGCTGATTAACAATTTTCATGTAAGTAGCCAGTTGACGAAAGAGGCTGGTGAGAGGCTTCGTCGAAGAGGTTGTCATTCAGCAAACACTTTTGGGGGAGTGAGTTACCAAGATATAAAGATGATTGAAGCCTGGTCCTGCCCTCAAGGAGCAAATAGTCCAGAAAAGTGTTTGAAGGCGTTTACAGTTTTAAAGTTCTTTCTAGCCCAGTGATTCTAGCTTCTTTTTCCAAAAAAATGTGTGTTATTTTCATATCTCCACAAAAACAAATGCCTGGTGGTTAAACTGTCATAAAAGGTGAGACACCAAGTTGTAGTGTACGGTGTCTGAGGCGGGGAATGCAGGCTGATTGGCCCAAGTTCCCATCAAGAGAGCATCGTCAAGTAGATGGTCGGAATAGAAATCTGGATGGTTTGGGGAAATGGCAGCAAATAGACCTTGGGGAACAAGCACTCAACAGGAATGGGGGCAATTCTGAATGTGGGCTGGGATAATGATGAGTCTAAAAAGGCAGAGGGTAAGTGATGAAAGTTGCAGCTATAGGCACCAACCAAAGAAAGGGTTTTTTTTTTTTTTGGCTGCGTCACACGGCATGCATAGATCTTAGTTCTCCAACCAGGGATCGAACCTGTGTCCCCTGCAGTGGAAGGGCGGAGACCTAACCACTGGACCACCAGGGAATTCCCAGAAAGGGTCTTTTTTATGTGCACTTTAGTGGTTCCCGTGGAGGGACCATTTTTGGACACACTTGTTTTCTGTCAAGTGCACAGCACGGTGTTCACTGGAGAAGTGCTGCTTAATCTGGGTAAAGGATCGTTTGCTGTCTGGCTTATCTCTAGTAAGTTGGCCGTCATCTCTTTTCCCCTTAATGTATTCCTAGGCCTTCCGTTACTCAGTATAGTTTTCCTGGAGAATCCATGAAATTTGAAATTTTATTTTCGGCACTTTAAATTAGGCAGATATACTCTTTGCATATGTACAGATTTGAAATAAATTTAGGTTTATTTCCTTTTATTTACATAGCTATGTGGAGGGTGTGTGGGGGACATGTACACATCTTTTCCTGGATTATCATTTAATATTGATGCTGACATTCGGTGCAAATTCGTATGTTTTGAGAGTATTGGGAGGAAAAGGATTCGTTTCCTAAGCAATCAGAAAAGGGGTCACATCTCTGAATATTTACTGCAAAAGAGGCATGGCTGGAGGAAGAACTGTTTACAAATTAATGAATGAGACAATTATAATGTTTTTCCGATGTGGATGGAGCTTTGCATCTCTAATAGTGAGATCCAGTGATATTCGTGACTAGGATCTGTTCCTCCAAGAGCTTTCAACTAGGGCTAATTCATCTGTTTGCGCTCAGAAATCACAGCCACGACACGCCTCTTTAACGACTCAGAGGCAATGGAACACACAAATAGAGAAATTAGCACGTATATGAAAATAATGCATAGTCCCCCCCTCCTCCAAAGGTCTCCCTACATAGGAGTGTCAGTAGCGTCCTCCATTTGAGTTAATCCTTTTCTTAACGTGAAGTGCTTAGGATGAGGGACCAGTGCATCTTTTAATTACCAACTCGCCTGTTATTTAGTGGGAAGAGGCTGGTTTTTGGAAGCTTGACATTACTGAGGCTCATTTATGTGATAGTCACATGCAGAGGACACAGGCTTGCTGTCTTCAGGTCAGGAGAGGGGAGACTTAGATCGGGCAGCTGCCTCCTTTCTACCAGACACTGTGCTGAATGAAGTATGACGTGGACAAGCTCTTTGAGGTGCGTAGAAATTGTTGCCCGACACGAGAAGACGCTGAGGTGAGGAGTAAATCAGGTGACTCACGGTTCAAGCACCACAGCTTGATTTAAGGTGGTGATGACAAGCACTGACAGTGAGAGGCTCACCCCACAGGGGGAGCTGCTGGGAACACGGGTGTAGGAACTGATGGATGTGGGTTCAAATTCTGACTCCTTTCAGTGTCCTTGGGGCAAGTTAAATTAAACCTCTCTGTGTCTAGGTTTCCTCATCTGTAACACGAGGATTATGGTACCTTCTGTACAGGGTTAAATGCAATGAGGGAAGTGCCTCCCCATTCCTGGCTTACAGCAGACTTCAAAAATATCTTCCTTCCTTGCTTCCTCCTCCCAGGCAGTTCTTAAGAGGAAGAGTGGTTGTGAACTAGCATATCTTTTGATACGTATCTAAAAGATACTATATGAGTGGTCCAGAGCGGAAGGCCAGTGTTTGCATCTAGATAAAGCCTGGGTTCCCTGCTTGTGCAGGTATAATGCAGACGGCAGGGGCTGCCCAGCTGCTGGGGCTGTCGTTCCAAATACATCTGCTAACGAAGGATTCTGGACTTTCCGTCTTCACGCTCTGCCCAAATGTGGCTGTAAACCTGCCCATGTGCTAGAGAAGATTCCTCGACGGCCGTGGTCCCTTTGACCAGGGATGCTTATAGGAGACCTGAATGGCCACCTTCTATTGGGGATGGGTGTGTATTTGGTGACTGGGTGTGAGTCAGGTTTCTGAAAATGGTTGCAAATTGGCAAGTTTTGTAAAAATGTCAGAGGTATCGAAACCAGATATCAAACCAGCCCTTGAACATTCAGAAAATATAAGAGGCTGGCTTCTAATGAGTGGAAAACAAAAGTTTCTGCTAACTTATTAAATTGGAAAATAACACTAATGAATGTGTAGGCATGGTTTGGATGGAACCTGCTCTGTGTATGTCCTTTATGTAATCATTAGAGAACTTGTAAACCAAATTATGCCTGGGGGAAATTTTAAATCCAATTTCCGTCAATTTATTGGTATGTTAGGGGAATTAAAAAAATGGTTTCGCTTGGCCTTTCAGAGAGCTGTTATACTGTTTGAACCATGACTACTATTGTTATTATCATTAGACAGCTAATATTTATTGAATTGTTATTGTTGGCTGGGCCCTGTGCCGGAAGGCTTTTACATCCTCGCATCTGATCTTCACAACACTCATAGGAAGTGGATACTGTATTGTGTCCATGGACAGCCGAGGATGTGAGGTGTAGGGAGATTAGATAATTTGCCTAACACCACTGGTAAGCAGTAGAGCTGGCTCAGGCTTATCCGTCTTGAGAAGCTCTGTAGCATCATCTAGAATTATGTCTGTGGGAATTGTGTGACATGCAGAATTCATGCCATATGTCTGTGCAGCTTCCGTTTCTGTTCTATTCCTCTCTGTCTTCAGTTCTTCACCTTAAAATCTACATGTAAATCATGCTAATTTAGCAAAATCTATGGTGAACCCACTTAGCATTTTCACTGAAAAGACCTAAAGACTGTAAGGTGAAGTCTCTGGAACTTGGTTCTTCCAGTGCCCATTCTGATTGCATTAGCTTCTCTCTGTGTTAGACCAACACGCATCTTCCTGGAAGCGTTTCCTTCCTGCATATCTTTGGAAGAATTGGAATCAGTTTTCCTGCCGTGAAGGTGTCTCAGGGTATCAAAATGACATTTTAAGTATAACGATGGAATTTTGACTCATCGCCCTTTTTTCTAAAATGCTTTATGCAGATTATATCCCTGCCCCTGGCTGTACTTAAATGGTATTGGCCAAAATTTTTTTCAGGATTAAGATGGGGAACTTTTTGGACTCATATCTTGAAGGTCCTTTAAAAACTTATAATTTGGGTAATGAAAAAAATCGCTTACGAAGGAAATGTGTTTTTTCCTAACAGTGGCTATCAAAGCGATAAGCCAAGTGACGCCACACAGCTGGCAACCTTCGGGCAGGAAACCTGGAGCAGAGCAGAATCGGCCTTACTGCGCTTTAGCATTTAAAACACCATCACCACCAGCGTGTTCATTGTCGTGGGAAACGCATCTGAAGCCACTGCCCGTATACAGCATTTTGCCTTATCGCTATGGTGGGGCAGGGGTGGGTGGGATGTCTGAGTATCTGCTCACTGAAAGGAAGCATCAGTTTGGACTTGACCAGACTGCGTTTGAAGGCCAACCAAGCCTTCCTGAGGAGGCCCTTCCAGATTCCAAGAAGCATAAATTCCAAGATTTATGATATAGATAGTTCTCATTTTATGCATTTCCTAGGTATTGAATAGTACTTTTGGCTCTGTTTATAATATATTTAGTATACTTATGCTTATTTCATAGGAACTAACACGCTCTTGAACAATTTTGAATTATTTTAATGGTTTGTATTTGCTTTATCTTTGCTTTTATAACACTGTTGTGTCTCAGTTCAGATTTAAGAATGTTGTAAAGGGATGCAGTCACCAATTTTAATATCCTTCCTGTGGGGGAAATTATATAAGTTACACATACAAACTGTATATATATATAATTATGTTATATGTTATTGGTATGTGATAATCAGGTTATATGTTATATGTATAATATAACATATATAACATTGATTATCCTCTAACCTATAGTTTCTAGAAACATATTGGAGTTACAAAATAAGGATAGTCTTTTAACTGTTCTTCTTTTAACTATTTATGGGAGACACTGCACCATATCAGTTATACGTAACATAGGAATGCAGCCTTGCTTGTTTGTAAAATGAATAACGTTTTGCTCTTTTGTAAGTATCACAGTGTTCCTGGGATTTAGTATCCGCATTCTCAAAATGAAGGAATTTAACTGACAGCTTCTGAGGTCAGCTCTAAACTGATTGAATTGCCCTGTTAATCTCTTGGGTCATGCAATTTAGTGATATAACTGGGGTTAGCCTGAGTGTTTCAAAAGCAAGATTAATGAAAGCTCATTCTCCAGCTGTCGGGTTAGGAGATTATTCAAGAACGTTGACCTGTCATTTGAACCTGGGTTGCTGATGAATAAGCCAGCATCATTATCCTGAGACCACCTCATTAATCGAGCCACAACCTGACCACTGCATCTTCTTCACCCTCTAGTTGTGGAGCCAGCATCTTGCATCAGGTGCACTGTAGGGACCCACAGAAGGTCTGACACCAACCCTGTTCATCCCGACAGCATTTTCTAGACCCATGTCTCAGCTCACTTGACTTTGGTAACCAAGGATTTACATGTAGTTTTTTACCCCCCCCTCATTTTCAACTGATTTCCCTTTTTATATCTTCCTAATTTCTGCTCTTTTCCAACAAAACTATGGATGTACATTGTATAACGGCCTGCCTTTAATCTTCTCCTTTGATTTTCTCAACTGAAAAATGGTGGTACTAACTTCAGCCCTTTCATTCGTTTTGGGAAGAAAAATGAGATAACTGATGCCACAAAGTGCTTTGAATTTAGAGCAGGAGGGAAGTTCAATTAAAATAAGAATCTTCTATCTTTATTTTTATGTGACATTTAAAATGTTAGCATTGAATACGCATCAGGGAGGGAAATCTCATTTTGAATGTCATTGATAGAATGATGGCCGAAAAGATATTAGAGTTGCATTGCAGAAACTAAGAAAATGTGATCAAAAATGATTAGAACCAAGCCATCTACTGTTTCCTTTCAAATAGGAGAATTAGATGGTGACTGTAGGGTAAAATAGAAAATAAGAATGCGTACTTCAAGGTTTTACACATCTATTTCGTATATATCCGTTAAACTCAATTTCAAGGAAATAGTGTTATGTTTAGTTCAGGAATGTTCCTCTGTGTGGTGAGCTGTATGGTTCAATCTGGTGGCAACTAGCCAGGGGTTAGCTATTTTAATTAAAATTATAATCAGATGAAATTAAACTTTTAGTTAGTCCCATTTTAAGTGCTTAGTAACCACATGTGGCTAGTGGCTACAGTATTGGAGAGTCCAGATATAGAACATTTCCAGAAGGTTCTGTGAGACAGTACTACTCTAGAGGAACTGGAAAAAGGCAAAAGAAAATTCCCTGCCTCTTCCTTCCCCCAGTTGCTTTTTAGAATTCAGATAGAATCTCTGGCCTTATATTATTAAATTTTAAATGTACATTTGAAATGGTTAAGGGAAGCAAAAGGCGTTTGGGCAGAGAAGAACCACTTACTTCCAAACATCATTTGTTTCCCTGCTGAGGACAAACATGCTTTTCAGAACAACACTTGGAAAATCTTGGAACCAGTTCTTTGCTCTCAAGTTGCACTTCTTCCATAATTATTTTCTTACTTAAGTAACGTTACCCAGACCAATACAGTAGTCACTTAATCATGTACCATCTTCAGTTATATAATTATTTCACGGGTATGAACCAAACTGTTGCCTTTAGCAAAATAACTAATATATTCCAAATCCACTCGGTTCACAAATCCATTCGGGCTCTGTCATCAAAGGATATCCACTTCTCCCCACTCCCACTGACCACTCTGGTCCCAGCCACCGCCCTCTCTCTCACAAGTTATTGCAGTTGCCTCCTGACTGGTTCCCCGCGTCTGTTCTTTTGCCCTCTCACCCACTTTCCAGTCTGTTCTCAACACGGCAGTCGGAGAGATCGTTTTAAATGTCAGGTCACATCACTCTTGTGCTCAAAATCCCCCAGTGGCTTCCCCTTTTATTCCAAGTAAAAGTGAAAGTGTGGACAGTGGATAGTAGCGCCTCACGGGTCTCACAGCCCCGTCTGACCTCACCGGTTCTCATTCCCCTCAAGCTACAGTGAGCTCTTCTTTCTCCTCCAAGTACCACAGGCATAGTCTTGCCTCAGGAATATGCTGTGTTTGCCTTTGCCACTTCCTCTGCCTGGACCACTCTTATCTAAGATGTCCACGTGGCTGATTCCTTCACTTGTTTTAGACGTTTTTCAACATCACTTCATAATGAGGTCTCACCAAACTATTTAAAAATGCCACCTACCCACCACCCCCTCTCCAGTGCCCACACAGCACTCACTCTTCCGTTTTCCTGCTAGCTTTTTCTCCATAACATTCGTCACCATCTGACATACCTTATTTTTACTTATTTATTTGTGTGTAGTCTGTCTCCTCCCGGTAGACTATAAGCTGCTTGAAGGCAGGGCTTTATGTCTTTTTATCCTTAACGTCTACAAGGCAGACAACCATAATCTAATGAACGAATGAATGACTTACATATTTAATGACAATTACAAATAGTACAAAAAAGAATAAGATAGGTGCATTTAAAAGAGAATTCTACTTTTTTGGAACCAAAGAGTGCTAATTTAATGAAATTCATTTTAGCAAGAGATAGAGAAACACAAAGGCACACCTTCCGGCATAATCCTGCCTCTACCCCGTTCCCCTCTGAGACGACTCTGGGTTCAGCCTCCACTTTTTGCGGGCTCTGCCAGAGGCCTCTGTTGTTCTCCCTCCTAGTCTTGAGGGGCCCCAGAGAGGAGAGTTTGGACCAGGGCTCCAGGGCTTCTATGTGGACAACTTGGAAAAGAAAAAGAACTTGGGGCTCCAGTCTGGGCTGACCCTTGGGCAGACCAGCCAGTCCTTTGCGGACATTCAAAGAAGGCAGAAGAGGGATCCTCTTGGTGTTGGAGCTGGGCTGCACGGGTATGTGTGTCTGAGGAAGCAGGGGCCATGGGGGAAGGGGCCAGCCGGAGTTTGCTGCCTTGGGAGGGGAGGTGATGAGCTATAGAAATAGGAATCTAGAAACAGAGAGGCAGAGAGTTCTTGTCCCGTGCTGGGAAGTGGCTGATGCCAGACTGGGGTACCCGGCCTGTTTCTGGCATGGCTGGGGAGAGGGGAAAGCTTGGGAGTGGTCGGGAGCAAAAAAAATACAGGGGTCACTTACAGTTTGCTGGTTCCTACCGAGGCAGGGAGGAGGAGGCTTAGCCACACGGAGAGCCAGTTGCTAATTTCTACATTAAAGGGCGTAGCAGCAGCAGTGTTTGCGCTTGAGGGATGTCAGCTTTTCACTTCCTCCCATTGTGCAAAGGCTGGGTTTGGCTTAGAAAGCTCTGCCCCTAGTTTCACTTTATCTGGCAACTTTGAGCCATTGGGCACAACGTTCAGGTGGGGTTCTTTGAACAGGTGAGTGAGGTTTCTGTGTTCCCAGAGCGAAACACTTCTCCACATAGCAAATCTCATTTATCTGAAGTTTCAAGAAAGAAAAACATGCTCTGTTTACAAAACTAGGTTTCCTCTCTTTGGCATGTCCTTTCATTATGCCTGCATTTTAAAGATAAGTTTCCTTCTGTTTAAATGGTCTATTAATTGTCAGTTAAAATAACATGTGATGTTTTTCCCTACATTTTGTATGAAGTCTGTCCCATCAGTACCCTGACCCACCTTTTGTGATTTGTGTCGTTTTGTGGACTTAACTCTGTTGGCACAATCAAGGGCAAAATCAAGGTCTAGAGAGCCTTAGGACGCCTGAAATCATTCATTGGAGTGGATTTTGCTTTTCCTGCATCTGTTGTTAGAAATGACATTCCCAGCCTGTGGGAGCTGCAGAAAACTAGAGTCTTTCTGTAGTGAATTTTTGAGTAAAGAAGTTCTTCGAACACAGTAGGCGAAAGGCAGGTATGTCGGCGTTTGGCATTGCTACACCTTTTCTCTGCTAGGTTACCGTTTTCTTGTCCTGTTATTCTTTTTTTGGCAGGTGAGTTGGGGATTAGCTAGTAGATCTGTTTGAAGTGGGTCGAGATGAGCTGCACACAACAGATTTTCAGGTACTTCCCTTATAGGATATGACTATTACATAGGAAGGATGTGTCTATTATGTGGTAGCTGTCAGGAATAAACAGGCATAACAGAATTTTTATAATTGGATTCAAAGATTGTAGCAACTCTTTTCACCTTCTGAACTCGAGTTTTTGCAGCTGAAAAGGCGGTGAGGTAGAGCAGTAAACTCTGACTAGGACGGATACGGCCCCTGCTCCCAGCTACCTTACAGTCTGGTGGCGCTGTTAGATGTTACGTATACAATTCCACCAATAATTAAAAGGTATTACTAAGGAAATGTGCAAATACTGGGAGAATATATGATCGGGAGACCTGCTCTAGTCTGGATTTTCTTAGGGAAGTTCTCTAGGTTAGGATTTGAAGGATGAGCAGGTGTGAATCACGTGAAGGTGAAGAAAGCGGGAAGGAAGAGCAGTTGGAGCAGAGGGTGGGGCAGGTCCCCTTGAGGGGACCAAGTTCCAGTGTGGCTGGAACTGGAGGGGGAGTGGGGAGGAGAGGGAGGGAAAGGAGGCTGCAGGTGGAAGCAGGGATCAGTGGAGTCATGCAGAGCCACCGGAGAGCTTAAGCAGAGAAGCGATAAGATAATGTTTGGGTTTCTAGAAGATCGCATCAAGATTCTATATGGACAGCTGACTTGGTGAGGCAAGATGGGTCTGTGGGGAGGCTATGGCATGTGGTACAGGAGCAAGATGATGGTGGCTTGGAGTACAGTCATTGCACTGGAGCTGGAGAGAAGTGACTGGATTTAAGAGATGTTTAGATTGGACTGAACTTGGTGAATGACTGAGGTGGGGAGTGACATTGACAATGCCTGGATTTCTGGCTTGAGAAACTGTATGGATGGCCATGACTCATTACTGAGCTCAAACTCTTAGAGGAGGAGCAGATTCTGGAAGAAAGATCACATGCTGAGTTTAAGCTTCGGAGAGACATCCAAGTGGAATTAGAGAGAGAGATCTGATGATCCAAGAATGATCCGGGCTGCACGTGAACTTGGGATGCCTCTGAGATCCATCGAAGTCGTGGAAGAGAATGGAAGGTAGCAGGGAGTGGGGAATGGATATGACCAGGGAGGTGGGTGGACAAACCTGTGGAAAAGAGAATTCCAAGCTTGAGGGCTGTGCCAGTGCTAAGGAGAAATCTTGTTAGGAAACGTTAAGAACTATACACGGGGCTCAGCAACAAAGAGGTGATTGGGACCTCAGTGGAGCTGTGGGGACAGAAGCCAGTTTTGAACAGTAGAGTGAATTTGAGGCAGAAAAATGAAGACATGAGGTGCAGATCCTTTTTTGAGAAGTTGGGCTCAGAGGAAGGAGGGAGTTAGATGGAGCTACAAGAGGGGTGAAGAATCCAGGATACTGATCTAGATCTTGGGATCTCTCTATCTGGATATTTACATATGGAATGGAAGGCATAGTTAGTCACTTAAAGTTCCTGCAAAGGTGGGCAGGATATAATCCAGAGCCCAGGTGAGGGGGTGGGCATTTACCTCCAGCACGGCAGAAGAAGAGGAAGATGAGAGGACAGATGTAGCTGCAGGGGCAGGCAGGTGTGGAGGGTTGGGGTGGGATGGTCAGCGGTACCATTCTGATGAAGTCTGTGTACTCAGTGGCGTAGGAGGGAAGTCGTTTTCCCAGATGCAGGAAGCGAAATCAACTCGTGGGTTAGACCTGTTCTCCAGCTGCACCTGGCAGGCGCCACTGCAAACCTGGAATAGGTGGCTGGGTGGGTTCATCCAGGGTTGAGGGTTTTCTCTGTGGGCGTAATGAAAGGATAGGGCACACAGGCCGAAGGTATTAACAGTGGAGGAATGATTTCAGTGGGGTTTTAGTGGGATGAAGATGGGCTGGGGGGAAGTAGGATGGTCAGTGACCTGGTAGGGTCAGGGGGCAAGTAACAGAGTGGCAGGCCCAGCTGAGGAGAGGGAAAGATGCTGCATGTGCTTCGCTAACTGTAATGTGTATATAAATCACTGGGGGATCTTATTAAACTGCAGATTCTGATGCAGTAGGTCTGGGAGTGGGGCCTCAGATTCTGTATTTCTAACAAGCTCCTAAGTGATGCCAGCCCCTCTGGCCCATGGGTCACAATGAAGGAGAAATGAGAAGGTTGTGGTCAGAGAGTGGGATGCATGAATTCGGAATCGTAGAGCAGATAGACAGCACGGCCCAGGGAATGACTAAGGGGACCAAAAGGTCAAAGAATGAGAAGGCCACCTGATCACTGAGTCTTGCCGATGCATGACAATGATGCTAACACTTACTGTTGGCAGCACTGTTCTAAGCACCTTGTGTATATCCTCACAACAGCCCCCAATGAGGTGTGTATGATGATCCCTTATTTTACAGATGAGAAAGAGAGACACAGGGAGGCCATTCTCCACATCACCCACGCTTGTGAGTGGCAGAGTCAGGATTCAAACTGGGACAGTAAAACTCCAGTACATCTCCGGAGTCTAGTGCCCTTATGTGAATGGATGCATTACTGACCTCTGATCTCAGAAGTTGGAGAGGAGATGGTGTATAGAGACTTTTAGCCAGGT
The DNA here is from genome assembly GCF_964374135.1 of Grampus griseus. Taxonomy (NCBI): domain Eukaryota; kingdom Metazoa; phylum Chordata; class Mammalia; order Artiodactyla; family Delphinidae; genus Grampus; species Grampus griseus. The sequence continues at coordinate 20,164,450 of NC_139004.1, forward strand.
GTTAGCATCATCAGTGAATAAAGTTAGGGTGTCTAAGAGAGTGCTAGTGTTTTTACAAGTTATCTCATTTAATCCTCACAACTGTCATAGAGAGCTTATGCCATACCCATTTTACAGGTAATAAAATTAAGACTCAGAGATTATATAATTGAAGTGGGGGAATTGGCAAGTGAATTCAAATTGGTCTGAGTCGAAAGCCCATTCTTTTTTTTTGAATTTTATTTATTTTTTTATACAGCAGGTTCTTATTATCTATTTTATACATATTAGTATATATGTGTCAATCCCAATCTCCCAATTCATCACACACACACACACACCCGCCCCCCCCCCCGTCACTTTCCCCCCTTGGTGTCCATACGTTTGTTCTCTACATTTGTGTCTCTATTTCTGCCCTGCAGACTGGTTCATCTGTACCATTTTTCTAGGTTCCACATATATGCATTAATACACGATATCCATTTTTCTCTTTCTGACTTCACTCTGTGTGAGTCTCTAGATCCATCTACATCTCTATAAATGACCCAATTTCGTTTCTTTTTCTGGTTGAGTAATATTCCATTGTATATATGTACCACATCTTCTTTATCCACTCACCTGTTGGTGGGCATTTAGGTTGCTTCCATGACTTGGTTATTGTAAACAGTACTGCAATGAACATTGGGGTGCATGTGTCTTTTTTTTTTTTTTTTTTTTTTTGCTGTACGCGGGCCTCTCACTGTTGCGGCCTCTCCCGTTGCGGAGCACAGGCTCTGGATGCGCAGGCTCAGCGGTCATGGCTCACGGGCCCAGCGGCTCCGCGGCATGTGGGATCTTCCCGGACCGCGGCACGAACCCGTGTCCCCTGCATCGGCAGGCGGACTCTCAACCACTGCACCACCAGAGAAGCCCAGCATGTGTCTTTTTTTTTCTAGCATGTGTCTTTTTGAATTATGGTTTTCTCTGGGTATATGCCCAGTAGTAGGATTGCTGGGTCATATGGTAATTCTGTTTTTAGTTTTTTCAGGAACCTCCATACTGTTCTCCATAGTGGCTGTGTCAATTTACATTCCCCACCAACAGTGCGGGAGGGTTCCCTTTTCTCCACACCCTCTCCAGCATTTGTTGTTTGTAGATTTTCTGATGATGCTCATTCTAAATGTGTGAGGTGATACCTCATTGTAGTTTTGATTTGCATTTCTCTAATAATTAGGGATGTAGAGCAGCTTTTTATGTGCTTCTTGGCCATCTGTATGTCTTCTTTGGAGAAATGTCTATTTAGGTCTCCTGCCCATTTTTTTGATTGGGTTGTTTGTTTTTTTAATATTGAGCTGCACGAGCTGTTTATATATGTTGGAGATTAATCCTTTGTCCGTTGATTCATTTGCAAATATTTTCTCACATTCTGAAGGTTGTCTTTTCATCTTGTTTGTAGTTTCCTTTGCTTTGCCAAAGCTTTTAAGTTCTATTAGGTCCCATTTGTCTATTTTTGTTTTTATTTCCATTTCTCTAGGAGGCAGATCAAAAAAGATCTTCCTGTGATTTATGTCAAAGAGTGTTCTTCCTATGTTTTCCTCTAAGAGTTGTATAGTTGTCTGGTCTTACATTTAGGTCTTGAATCCATTTTGAGTTTATTTTTGTGTATGGTGTTAGGGAGTGTTCTAATTTCATTCTTTTACATGTATCTGTCCAGTTTTCCCAGCACCACTTATTGAAGAGACTGTCTTCTCTCCACTGTATATCCTTGCCTCCTTTGTCATAGATTAGTTGACCATAGGTGTGTGGGTTTATCTTTGGGCTTTCTATCTTGTTCCATTGATCTGTTTCTGTGCCAGTACCATATTGTCTTGATTACTGTAGCTTTGTAGTATACTCTGAAGTCAGGGAGTCTGATCCCTCCAGCTCCGTTTTTTTCCCTCAAGACTGCTTTGGCTATTCGGGGTCTTTTGTGTCTCCATACAAATTTTAAGATTTTTTGTTCTAGTTCTGTAAAAAAATGCCACTGGTAATTTGATAAGGATTACATTGAATCTGTAGATTGCTTTGGGTAGTATAGTCATTTTCACAGTATTGATTCTTCCCAACCAAGAACATGGTATATCTATGCATCTGTTTGTGTCATCTTTGATTTCTTTCATCAGTGTCTTGTAGTTTTCTGAGTACAGGTCTTTTACCTCCTTTGGTAGGTTTATTCCTAGGTATTTTATTCTTTTTGTTACAATGGTGAATGGGATTGTTTCCTTAATTTCTCTTTCAGATTTTTCATCATTAGTGTATAGGAATGCCAGAGATGTCTGTGCATTAATTTTGTATCCTGCAACTTCACCAAATTCATTGATTAGCTTTAGTAGTTTTCTGGTGACATCTTTTTCTTTTTAACATCTTTATTGGAGTATAATTGCTTTACAATGGTGTGTTAGTTTCTGCTTTATAACCAAGTGAATCAGCTATACGTATACATATATCCCCATATCTCCTCCCTCTTGCGTCTCCCTTCCACCCTCCCTATCCCACCCCTCTAGGTGGTCACAAAGCACGGAGCTGATCTCTCTGTGCTATGTGACTACTTCCCACTAGCTAGCTATTTTACATTTGGTAGAGTATGTATGTCCATGCCTCTGGTGGCATCTTTAAGATTCTCTATGTATAGTATCACGTCATCTGCAAACAGTGACAGTTTTACTTCTTCTTTTCCAGTTTGTATTCCTTTTATTTCTTTATCTTCTCTGATTGCCGTGGCTAGAACTTCCAAAACTATGTTAATAATAGTGATGAGACTGGACATCCTTGTCTTGTTCCTGATCTAAGAGGAAATGCTTTCAGCTTTTCACCATTGAGAATGATGTTTGCTGTGGGTTTGTCATATATGGCCTTTATTATGTTGAGGTAGGTCCCCTCTGTGCCCACTTTCTGGAGTGCTCTTATCATAAATGAGTGTTGAATTTTGTCTAAAGCTTTTTCTGCATCTATTGAGATGATCATATGGTTTTTCTTCTTCAATTTGTTAATATGGTTTATCACATTGATTGATTTTCATATATTGAAGAATCCTTGCATCCCTGGGATAAATCCCACTTGATAATGGTGTGTGATCCTTTTAATGTGTTGTTGGATTCTGTTTGCTAGTATTTTGTTGAGGATTTTTGTGTCTATATTAATCAGTGATATTGGTCTGTAATTTTCTTTTTTTGTAGTATCTTTGTCTGGTTTTGGTATCACGGTGATGGTGGCCTCATAGAATGAATTTGGGAGTGTTACTTCCTCTGCAATTGTTTGGAAGAGTTTGAGAAGGATGGGTGTTAGCTCGTCTCTAAATGTTTGATAGAATTCACCTGTGAAGCCATCTGGTCGTGAACTTTTGTTTGTTGGAAGATATTTAATCACAGTTTCAATTTCATTACTTGTGATTGGTCTGTTCATATTTTCTATTTCTTCCTGTTCAGTCTTGGAAGGTTATACCTTTCTAAGAATTTGTCCATTTCTTCCAGGTTGTCCATTTTATTGGCATAGAGCTGCTTGTAGTAGTCTCTTATGATGTAAAGCCCATTCTTTCTCTATATCAGGTTTCACTACATCCCCATCCAGACATGGAAATTCTTTTCTAATTCTCAGATAGGCTGTAGTTACCATGGGAATACTCTCCCCCTGCACTGACTCAACCTACATCCTGGAGATGATGTGTCGAGAACGGGATTCAGGGAGGGAGACAGGGCATTTGGGCTTGTCTCTGTCCCTAACTAACAAGTGTGCACATGTCTCTGTAGGTCTCAGTTTTTTATCCCTATAGATCACTTTCAGAGCTGTATTCTTTGAGGCCAGTTACAATGACTTCTTTTTTTTTTTTTTTTTTTTTGCGGTACGTGGGCCTCTCACTGTTGTGGCCTCTCCCGTTGCGGAGCACAGGCTCCGGACGCGCAGGCTCAGCGGCCATGGCTCACGGGCCCAGCCACTCCGCAGCATGTGGGATCTTCCCGGACCGGGGCACGAACCCATGTCCCCTGCATCGGCAGGCGGACTCTCAACCACTGCGCCACCAGGGAAGCCCACAATGACTTCTTTGATATTAATGTGTGCTCTAGGCTTAGCACTTGATAGGTAATCTCCAATTCTTACACAAGGACAAATACTGTCTCCACGTTAGAGGTGTGGATACTGCAGCCTGGAGGTTTAAAGGAACTTGCCTATGACCAGTCTGCTCACAAAATGCCAAAGCTGGGATTTTGTTGTCTCCAAAGCTCATGTTCTTGCCATCCTACCACGCTGCCTCAACCTTCTTATAGCCTCATGGCGGATCATACTTATAGGTGCGGATGGTGCCGTAAACCAGTCTTTATCAAACTCTCAAAATCTGGACCCACAGAAGAAATGCATTTTATATTGATTCTGAGAAGCACCCCCCCATGTGTGCACACAGTCTTGCGCACACACACACGCATGCCTGTGTGCCATGAGCACACTGATATCTCTGAAACAGAAGTTTCATGAAACAATGCTCTGGTTTCTATTTGCAATGCACTTGATTTTCTTTTCACTTCCACTTCAGTCTATTTTATTAATATGCTTGTTAAACTCTCCTGAATTGATTTAACCAGCCACCAGTGGGCTGCAGCCCTCAGTTTGAAAATTATGTGCATACCTGGATTTCTCAATATAATCACTCCAAATCTTTTTTCTCCTTCTCTCCCTGTTTATCGTGGAATGTAATGAAGAATATCTCTCAATCTGATTATTTATGCAACAGTATTAAATCTAAGCCAATTCCCCCTACCATATGCCACCCACACTTCTGCAGAGTGGAGGAATATTTCATAAATTTGCTCTGAGAGCAGGAAAGAAAATGTGAACTTTTTTTCATTTGATGAAAATGATAATTAACAAAAGGTGAAGAATAAGGAAGTGACATTTGTGCCTCCTTGGCTTGAGAAGATGGGGATCTAAGGGCCCCCCTTGTAGGCTGACAAGTTGAAATAGTGTAGGTTGGGGAGGGACCACAGCATGAGAATTGTGATAAAAGATGAGTGAAACTTACTTCATGTTCCAGCTCTGCTGTATAGCTGGTTAACTAATATTACCACTGAACTTGTCCAAGAACATGTGTTTATTGGACTCTTTTATGTGCCAGGTCTTGTTCTGTGTAACTATGTTATCTTAGTGGGCGTATTGTATACATGTTTTTACAGGTGGGGTGATTAAGGCATGGAGAAGCTAAGTAACCTGCCCCAGGTCACACAGCTAGTAGTGAGTGGTCTAGCGGGGGTTCATACCCAGGCTTTCTGCCTCTGGAGCCCGTGGTCTTTGTCATTAAGCCGTAACTGTTACGTGTCTTTCCTTTCAGGTAATTCTCTGTGGTCTTTATTGGGTGCCATGCCCAGGATGGGGTTCTCGCTTCTGGGTTTTGAATCTTGAGAGGAATCATACTTGGAAGAAACATGGCTGAAGTCCATTCACTCCATCAGGGCAGCCAGAAGGGACTCCCCACTAGTTCTTCTCAAATCTGTAGAGTTCATTTCGTTTCTGTCCCTCTTGAGCTCTGGTTTTTAATGAAAAACATTTTTTTAAAAAAAATTTTTATTATGAGAGCTACTCATTTCCTTTAAAACATTTATTTGTGCTTAAATTCCATTGTTTGGAAAAAAAAAAAAAAAGCAAGCCCTGATAAATGCAGACAATTGTTTGACCCTTCCTGGTCTGTTTCCTCATCTATAAAATAAAGGAATTAGATATGCCTATCTCCAGATTGCTTTTAACTTTGTGATTTTTTGCTAGAGTTAGGTTCTGGTAACTCATGGCTTGTTCAAGAAGAGACTGGCTGGCCTTGTGTTAGGGAAGCACGAGGAGTTTTGTTAACTGGGTTAATGTGACCTTTACATTCATGTTGTATTTTTCTGTATTCTTTGAATGACTGTGATTCTACTGTTGGTGAATTCATTTAAACCATAAATATGACAGTGATGACTAGCAGAGGTCCCTTTCCACGTGTGCCCCATGCAGACCCATGAGACCCCAATGCTGAGAGGTCTGGGCAGAAACTCTGCCCCATGTAAGTGCCTTAGCCTGACCTTCCTGGACCTGTGGAGCTGGTTCTAGGTGTTGGGCTCATCTTTACTCTTAGCCTAAGAGGTGGTCCCATTCCAGGGATTATGGTCACGCCATCATTCTGCCTTTAAAAATATGTTATCATCATAGAATCAGTGCATCTGGTTCCAGAGTTTTGTTTTGGCCAGTGCTTTGAAACGAAGATCTGAAATGTTAGTGACATCAAGAAGAATTGATGTTGTTTGGAAGTAGCCACATGTTCATCCGTGGGGAAAAATTAGAAACATTTGTTTTCTTTCATGCTTTGATAAAACCTTACAATTTGCAATGAAAGCACTGCAGGAAGAATGAAGCGATTGTGTCTGACAAGCTGTATGTAAACATTCCATTTCTGCATAATGGCATAAATAACCAGGTGAAAAGAAGTGGATTTACACAGGTGTTAGAGTACAAAGACTTCCCCCGAAACTAGATATCAGAAGACAAAAACCAAACTCCACTGACTTCCTTGCCCCCCTTGTTGAGGGAGCATCTGTCCTTCCGGGGAGCAGGGGCCCAAGAAGGAATTAATTCCTCTCAGCAAATATTTACTGGCGATTTGCCATTCTTGGCAGTCCATGCAAAGCAAAGAGAAGAGGGGTCCTAGAACTGGGACATTTCCACAGTGGGCCTGAGTCATGACCCAGAGTGTAGCAAGGTAAGTTAGACACCTGTTCCAACCCCCTGATTTTACACTTGGGTGAATTGAGGTCCACAGAGACAGTAACTTGCTCAGAGTCAGGTCACTTGGCCAGTTTGAGGCCAAACCCAGGCTAAATCCAATAACTCTGTTCTTAGTGTAATACTATAATGGACATGTATAATATTATTATAATATTGTAATGTAAATAATAACAAACACTAGCACTTTCCGTATATTCTTCTCAGCACTTTACATATGTTCACTTATTGACACACATTAACTTATTTAACCCTCATGGCTCCATGAGGTGTACCTTGTTGCTCCCATTTTACAGAAGAGGAAACTGAGCCACTGAGAAGATTAAGTAGTTTGCCCCAAGTCACACAGATAGTAAATAGTGAAGCTTGGAAGCCCAGGCAACCCGACCCCAGAATTTGTCCTCGAAACCACTATGCAAGGGGTCAGCAAACCTTTACTTTCTGTAAAGGACCAGATAGTAAATATTTTTGGCTTTGTGAGGCATAAAAATCTCTGTTGCATCTGCTCAGCTCTGCCTTCATAGTGTGAAAGCAGCTGGAGATGATCCATTAAACATGGTTGGGGCTGTGTCCCAGTAAAACTTTATTTATAAAAAACAGGTGGGGCTGGATTTGTAGTTTTCAGGACCTGCGCTGGACTATGCTGCCTCCTAGTGTGGTGATCCAGTTTTATAAGGGATTTGGGGCCAGAAATTGCGCTAAAACGATGTGTTATTTTGTATTCCTTTTGGGTGAAGGGTCGTGCTTTGGCCAGAGAGGGTGAAGGTCATCAGAGCTGTGTGCAGTGGGTTGTTACGAGGCTCAGAGCCAGAGGGGCTTTTTATTCTTCCTCAACTTTCTGGGTGACCTTGCACAAGTCCCTTAGCATCTGTCACTCGTAACTCTCCACGGTGGCGCTAACAGTCCTCGCCACCTGCCCCTCTCCCTCCCCAAAGCTTGTGTCTTGGATTAATGAGGTCTGGGGGTTTGGAAGAGGGGAAACGTATTAAATGGCACTCATCATTTAGTTTGCTTGCAAATTAGAGAGCATTTGGGTGGTATAAGACCATTGGTCGAATGTTTGCCATGAAGAGCCCAGTTTTACAGGAAAGGCGTTTTTGGTAACGTTCAGGGGAGAATGTGGATTTAGGGGCCGTGAATTTATGGATTGCCTGTGCAGCAGTAGGCTTTAGGTAATGGAGTCCTATAAGAGGGTGAAACAGATACTTTTGTTTTTAGTAAGTGTGCCATGATAGGGTTCCATGACCGACCTCATTTTGTATCATTTCCATAAGGAAATTTAGGCTTCTCTGCTAAGCTATGAGTCTTAACAGTAGGGAGGATTTTTATAAATGTTTCCAAGTGAAATTTTGAAGTTAAAAGTTGAACCAAGAAGCCTCAAAGGGAACCAGGCTGCTGCTTGCATTTCAATGAAAGGGAGAGGAAATTCATTATAGAGGTTGAAAATGTGGTTTGCATGCTAAGACTCTTCTGGAAGAATGGGCCTCGCAGAGGAGGTGGGAGGGAAGTTCTAGCTTGCCCTTTGTGGTTAAGGTTCCTTGGCTCAGCCCATATACTTCTTCTAATGCCCTCCACACACACCCCCACCCCGAACCCCCGTTTTTTTTAACTCTGCAAGAAAATTCTTCTCCTTCAAGGTTAAAGGTATATATATTGAACTGAAAATGCCAGCCTAGGAGATGTCTCAGAATCGTTGTTTCTGTTTTGCTGTTGTTTGTTTTGTTCTGTTGACAAAAGCCATTATTTAAAAATTCAATAGATGTTAGTCTTACTTTGGGAATCTAAATTTAAGATGCTCTCACACCAATTATTTTGATATATTCAGCAGAGACGTCTGGGTGCTGGGCTAGGGCTTTATCTACATTTGTATTTTACTTAAAACAACAGTATTAGATTAGTCCTGCACAGCAGGATTATTCTTGTTCTACAGGTGAGCAAACTGAGAAGTTAACTAACTCTGTCAGCGTTAAACAGCTAGAAAGCAGCAGAACCAGAATTGGAATCTGTCTTCCTGATTCCAAAACCCCGGCAAAGTAGGGCAACCAAGGGTTCCAGTTTCTGGGAGACAGGATTCTCAGAGCTAAAACTGGAAATGAAGATGTGGTCACCCTGCAAGGAAGACGCTTGCTATCCCTAGCACCAAGGTAGTGCACACTACCGGGAAACACTTCCTGCTAAATCAAAGAGGAGTTTTCCTGCGCGATTTCCCCCCTCACCTGCTAGAAGCCATGTGTGTGTGTGTAAGACCTCCAAGGCCACAAATCCTAGGGCATCTTGGCCCCAAACAGGAAAGCTAGGAGATTGAGTTCTTTGGGGTTCTCAGCATGGATGTGTCCCCATTTATTGGCCCAGTTTGGGTTGATAAAACAAAAAGCACGGGCTTCCCTGGTGGCGCAGCGGTTGAGAGTCCACCTGCCGATGCAGGGGACACGGGTTCGTGCCCCGGTCCGGGAAGATCCCACATGCCGTGGAGCGGCTGGGCCCGTGAGCCGTGGCCGCTGAGCCTGCGCGTCCGGAGACTGTGCTCCGCAACGGGAGAGGCCACAACAGTGAGAGGCCCGTGTACCGCAAAAAAACCCAAAAAACAAAAAGCACAATTCTTGGAATGGTAGCATTCATAGTTTTGCACACTTGCTTCAAAACATTGCTACGCTCTTGTGCTCACAAGTGGGCATGGTGTTGGGAAAGGCTGGGTCAGCATTGGAGAATTTCATCCCTTCGGCTCCATCCCCTTCAAGGCTTTCTAAGAACAGTCCTCATGCCTCTGGAGATCTGAGCTGATCACCAGAAGCGGGGACCCGCCAGCACAAAGCTTGTGCCTTCAAAGCCTGGGTGTGTCTCTTTTCAAACAGATGATTTTGGCCTGTGTCCAACTTCTGAAGGACACTGTGTACCTACGCGGCCTTTAAAACATTTCTAAAGAAAGGGAGTTGGCGTGCAGGGCCACAGATTGTGAGCGCTGTTGTTGCCAGAGTGAAAGCGGAAGTGATCATTAGAACCTCACGTATCTACATATGGTCAAGAGTTTGCTCTTTACTCGAAAGGTGAATCCGTGTGAACACCCTGGGCTTTTTCCCTCTCTTTTAAAAAATATATTGAGCCAGTTAATACCTTGTCAGTGGCCCCTAGCAACCCCCTGGTGACTTTCCAGGAGAGGGCAGATCAAGAGAAGTCAGGTAGGTCACCTGATGCCTCGGCTGCTTGTGGGAGACGTTATTCTCCAAAACGTGACACTTGTAAACGGGCGGAAAGGCCAGCCCGCGCCTCGCGCTGGAGATTGCTGGCGTGTGGCAGTTATGTGGGTGCCTGTTTTGAGATTAGTTTTTAGTAACTAGGTTCACCCAGGGGACCTCGTAATCACTTAATTACTGATGTGCTCGTTGTATAATAATGTCAAAAGGTGTCTTGTCATTTTTATTTCATGGTTTTTTCAAGTTTCTCTGTGACTATGTTCCAAATGAAATACTCTTTGAGAACGCAGAATAATTTCTTCTGTGATGGGTGCCTGTTGTTTTGCAATGGGCATAAATAAGATACAAGCTCTCAGTGATTAGCAGAGAGAAAGCGCTGGGAAATGGGGGCAGAGTCAAGGGGGTGGGGAGCCAGAGGAGGGAAAAGAGAACGAGAAGATGGGTTGGGGCATGGTGGGGATAGCGGAGGCCGTAGCAGAGAGGAGGGTTTGGAGGGAGGGGTGGGGAATGGGCAAGGAGAGACACAGATAAGCTGAGAGATACACGTGTAGAATCAAGTAGACAGATCCAAACAGAGACTCACAGAGATTACCCCGTGATCAGAGAGAGACAGAGACAGACAGACACTGGTCTGGACAGACAGTAGAGACTGGTCCTTGTTCTTACGATATGCAAATATCCATCATCTTATGGATGACCTGTTACCTGTTTGCCTCTTTCTGGCTTTAAAGCTCTATGACTCATCTGTGTTTGCATGTGTGCAGACTATTGAGGAAGCTGGTTCTTGGGCAGGTGAGATTTGAGAGCCCTTATAAGTAATTAGCACAATCTCTGGGGCCAGACCATCTGGGTTCGAATCCCAGCTCTGCCACCTACTTGCTAGGTGACGTGGGCAAGTAATATACTCTCTGTGTGTCTCAGTTTCTTCTTCTTAAAATGAGATTAATAATAGTATCTAGCCCGTAGCCTGCTGTGAGGGTTAAAGGAGATGATGTATGCAAACCTATGAGAACATGGTACCCAACATGTATTGACTGGTATTACTGCTATGCTTGTAAAAGGATCCTGGATGTTGTAGGACCAATTTTCCTTTGAGGGAATGTTCACAGAGCTAAACATATTTTTCTGACTACTGAAGAGGCTGTGTGTTCCTGCCTGGGGCTTTTGGCATTGACCCTTATTGCCGTTTGAGGAGAGAGTGAAAAGGTAATACGCTGGGAATAAGGAGTTGCCTCTTCTAGTCCAGCTCTGGCACAAACTATCTACGAGATGAGTTTCTTTGGATCTGCTCTCAGATTATAAACTCTAAGGGGGTCTTTCACTAGGTGATTGATATTGAGTCCTTTCTGGCATGTGAGTTTTATGATTTGACTCTGTGTAAAGGTTTGGTGGACTTGAGATTCTTGAAAAATCAGGGATTGATCATACAAGCACCCCTGGAAGAAAGAAACGTGTGTGCTGCCATTGTACCATTGACCCTTGAACAACATGAGTTTGAACTGCAGAGATCCACTTTTATGCAGATATTTTTCAGTGGTAAAGACTGTAGTACTGACTAGATGGTCTGTGGTTGGTTGAATCCTCCGATGTGGCCGAACTGGGGGTATGGAGGACCCACTCTAAGTTATATGCAGACTAAGCCCCGAGTTGGTCAAGGATCAACCATAGGTAAAGAGGTGAGGAGTCTGGCTTCCTATAGCCATGCTGGTCATCACGACTGTCAGCATGATTTCCTTCTTTTTCTTTTTTCCTTTTCCCCTGGAGGAGGAGCAGTGTTTGAAAGGATGCCACATCGAGATGTGCTGTGGAATGGAATATTATTCAGCGGTAAAACAATGAAATTGGCAGCAATGTGGATGGACCTAGAGAATATTATGCTTAGTGAAATAAGTCAGACAGAGAAAGACGAATGCTGAATGGTATCACTTAGATGTGGAATCTAAAAAGTAATACAAATGAATGTATATGCAAAACAGAAACCAATTCACAGATATAGAAAGCAAACTTGTGGTTACCAAAGAGGAGAGGGAAGTGGGGAGGGACAAATTAGGGGTATGGGATTAGCAGATACAAATTACTGTATATAAAATAGATAAGCAACAAGTATATACTGTATAGTACAGGGAGTTATACTCACTATCTTGTGATAATCTATAATGGAGTATAATCTGCAAAAATACTGAATCACTATGCTGCACACCTGAAACTAACACAATATTGTGCATCAGCTAAACTTCAGTTAAAAAAAATGTGCTGGGCTTCCCTGGTGGCGCAGTGGTTGAGAGTCCGCCTGCCAATGCAGGGGACGCGGGTTCGTGCCCCAGTCCGGGAAGATCCCACATGCCGTGGAGCGGCTGGGCCCGTGAGCCATGGCCGCTGAGCCTGCGCGACCGGAGCCTGTGCTCCGCAGTGGGAGAGGCCACGGCAGTGAGAGGCCCGCGAACCGCAAAAAAAAAAAAAAAAAAAAAAGTGCTGTGGGACAAGATCTTAGTTCAGAGAAGGCAAATTTTTCATCCTTTAAGATGAGTCCTGATCTTGTAATTTAGTCACAGATAACCTGTTTGCCAGACCTAAGCAAATGAGAACACCGGCCACGCCTGTCTCTGGCCCCCTTTTATCTCCCTTTCTATTACTGTCAGGCCTCTTCTGACTGTCTGATGTTCACCACTGAACCCTGTGTGTCTCACGCAACAAACCTGCCTCTTGCCTTTTCCCCAAAGGCAGCCAAACTCTACTTCCCTGGGTACTGCTGTCTTAGTCAAGGCTTGGCTAGTGTAGATGACTTGAAAAATTTAGCTCTCCGGGCCATTCTTGGATTTGAAAAGAGAATCTTTTAAACTACTGGAATGTTGAGGAAGATACTGTTTGAGCTGGGAGCTTTGTGAATCCCTTCCCAGTCACAGGTGGCCCTGGGCTCTTACCCTTCTACCCCAAATCTAACTGAACTGCCAGGGGCTAGAGACCAGGAGGCAAGATTGGGTTAGAAGGTGTAAAGGTAGCCTAATGGTGAAGAGCATAGGCTTTGGAGTTGACAGACGTGAACCCTACTCCTGCCCTTGGGTTATATCACAGAATCTGTTTATTCATCTGTAAAATGGGGGTAATAATGATAGAGAATATGGTTGTTGGGAAGATTAAATGAATCAGTGTATCCAAGGATGTTTGCCCATTTATGGCCCATAGGGAACACTTGATAAATGGTAGCTACTACTCAGGGCTGGCTTCATGGGCATGTGACCTGTACAGGTGCACGGGGCACTGCTCTCAGAAGGGCCCTACGCTTGGGTAAATGCTTTCTGTCTCTGTCTTTAAAATTCTTCATAATTTTTGAACAAAGGGCCCTGCAGTTTATGTAGCCAGTCCTGCTACTTCTGGGCTGCAGTTGACCTCCACTCACTCATCTGACCCCACTTCTTACACGCCTCTCCCCTCTCCATTGCTTGTTGCTCCCCCCGCCCCATCTCTGAAGGGCCTGAGTAAAAAAAAGTAAGGATCATTCCTTTGGGAAAAGAACTGTGGTTCATGGCCTAAGAATATTCAAATATAGATGTCTTTTGTTGACTCCACTTTTAGAGCACATCACCTCTAAAGTCAAGTAGCAAAAATGAACCCAGGTGAAAAAGGATCCCCTGAATAACTGTGATTGAAGGCATCTGGGTGGAAAGTCTTCAATGGGCTGTGCCCCTCCCTCTCTGCCTTCCCTTTGCTTGTTATCAGACTCTCCCAGCCAGTGTTGGGCTACCTCTCTTTACCATCTGTCTCGTAAAGGGTCCTGACTTGAGTTATTCCCAATAGCAGTGACCTCTGATTATTCAAAGAAGAGTTATCTAGAAAATATACTGTTTCTGTTTAGAGTTGGGAGCCTAAAGAGAGGCACAGAGCAGGCTACAGGCACACCCATGGCCTCACCTTCTGTGTGTGAATGAACACGATGAGCCCTGGCCTGAATCTGGATAAATCCTGTAGCAACTTGGGCCTCAGTGGCCTTGACTTATGATTTCTCAAGTCGTGTTCAAATCTAGCATTCTTAGACTAGCACATACGTATTAATTTGTTAAATATTAACTTAGTGACAAGCAAGTTGTTTGGAAAATCAAAGACAGGTCTCCCATCAGAACTTGAGAAGTGCTGGAGTCCGCCTTCTTCATTGCAAAGGCCCCCGAGGCCTGCCCGGACCTCCGGGTTGCAGAGCGGCACGTTTAGAGATTAAGGTTGGTAGACTGGGATCTCTGCTCCAGGTAGGAACTAGGAGTTCAGCCTAGTTCCAGCCCCTTTGTATTCACAAGGGCCCCTGCTGGGCAAGAGGTGCCTATAGGCATATGGGACCCCATGGGCTATCTGTATGTTCTTAGCTGAGAGCTGGAATTGGTAAATGTTCTGTCTAGGACTGAGAGAGGCATAGCTGAGGAGCAAAGTCGGGGTTGACTTCTTGGGAGAGTAGCCTGTTTTGCTGCCTGTGTGTCATGTAAATGTTATCAGTCAGTGGACAGAGAACAGGAGGCAAGAGGGCAAACGTGGGTGGCGGTTGTAATTTGGAAAGTGTGAATGAGTACTTGGCTTCTTCATTAAGTTTGCTGTTGATATAGTGAGGCTCCTCCTATGGATAAGATATCTGTATTTTAATATCTCAGACACCTGTCTTACTCAACTGGCGTAATCTGTGGCTTCTTTGGGCTGCTGACTGGTTGCTCGTCTTGAGATTTCGCAGGTGATTTGCTTGATACGGCCCTTCATACAGTGATTCTTAGAGTACAGCTAGTAATCCGACAAGGCCAACAAGCTGTCCCAGGTCACTTATTCTTCTTACATGTCAGGAACCAAGCCTCTCGAGGCTTCAGTATCATTAAAGTCCTGCGGGTCACACCAAAGCCCACCAGCTCACTTTTCGGTACTTATACTGATGCGGCTGCTTCTGTCTTACAGGTGCTTACATCATGCCGAGCCTTCCTTGTCACAGCACGAATCCCCACCAAGGTAAGTGTTGATGAGTTTCCTCCTTCCAACACACACACACACACACACACACACACACACACACACACACACACACACACACACACACTGCAAAACGCACTCGCTTCTCAGTTGCGTACGCTTATGAATTAGGCCAATGTGTCCAGAGTTCTCTTTGCACAACCATATTTTCCTTCCTTCTCCCTAGAAAGCACCTAACCATTTCCTCCTTTGTTCCCTCTCCATGTTAAAGGCATCCCAAGAAAAGTGGCGAAGCATTTCATGTTCCATATCCCCGAGGCTTGTGGATTTCAGTTATTTTTCTCTCTCAACTGGGGCAGGGTTTACACTTTCTTCAAGTCTAGTTCTTATTTCTTTGGGTCCAGTAATGGCCCATTTTTCTAAGGCTTTGACACGTGGGAAATAACCTTCATAACTCTACAGAGTGCATTACCGGGAACGTAGCCACCTAGCCCTCTTTCATGGGCAGACTCTGGTGTTGCCTATGAAAAATAACACGGTGCCACTTGGTTCCTTAAAAGATCTAACATTTTCCATAAGATGTCCTTCGTTATAGGGTGCAAATTAACATTTGAACTGATAGCTCATGAATTAGGCATCATAATTGCTTCTTTTATTTTCTTTATGGTAACAGAAAGGTGTTGACTGATTTTATAGGATATGAACTCACCTGCCCACAAACCCAGGAAAATGGGGAAGGTTTGGGAGGCGCTTTCAGCCTTGCTCCTATGTTTGCGCTGCAGTGTTATTTGCTCATTTTCTCAGTCCTTTCTTCTTAAAATTCAACATGTAGCCACTGTCTTGTGAATACCTACTTATGTGCTGGACACGGTGCTGTAATGCAGTGGACTTGGTAGGACTGACAAACTAATGATTTGCATGATTTTTGTTGAACTTTGAGAAGTTACCAACCCACTTTTTTTGCTAGTCAAAGGCCATACTGCCTTTTTTCTTTCTGATCATACAAATGCTAAATTTTATAAAGTTTCTCCGAGGAATGAGGCTTTGTATTATCCCACCCCTTTTGATAATATAAAGTGAGTCTTTATGTTTATAATGTGTTATAAGTGAAATCAGTCATTATATAAATGGTGTTGGACTAAATTACCTATATGCTAAAGTACCTGAAGGCAGGATATGAGGAAGTGTTAACCATTATCCCGCTGGTGAAAAAGTAATTGTGGAAGGAAATTTTATGGGCTTGAGAAAATAGTCAAGCAGCCTATTGAGTAGAAGGCTCCTGAAAGATATGTTTACCCTAATTAAAAATGTTTTGACACAGCAGAAGGTGTATTACCTCTTGGGAAGTCATCTGCCTCCCTTCTGTTGCCCCCTCCTTGCTCTGCCCCTGAGGGAAGGCCCAGCTTTACCCCAAGATGTATATAACATCTCACATCGGCCTGGCTAGGGTAGTTTGGACATTGGTGCTGATTTCTGATACTGTCAGCATCACAAATAAAGGCAGATCTTCTTCCAAAGTGACCTGCCTGCAGAAGGCTGGTTTTCATGTGTCACAGTGCACCTTGGCTAAGAAGCAGAACCGGTGTCAATGACATTTTTCTGGGGAAATAATTATATTCAGAACAGTAGTGTACAACAGCCCCGATTTTCACATAGGTTTCTTCTCTTTTCTCTGGGGGCTGATTAATTAAACATTTTCTTCTTTTGTCCTTTTATTGTTAAATGTACCACATACGCAGTCAAATGCACAAAATAGAAATGTATATCACCGTGATTAATTGCAAAGCAGATACCTCTGCAGTCACACGCAGATGAAGAAGTAGAACTTTGCCATTCCCTCCAGAAGGGGGGAGGAGGGGGGCGGGTGATTGTCAAATCAGGGAGGGGTCTACAGAGAAGCTGGACTGCAGGATCAGCCTGCGTCAACCAGGCAGATAAAGGGGTCTCCTGCTGGTCAGAGGTTTAGCAGTTTGCAAGAGCACAGTGTGTTTGGGGAGCTGAGATGTGGGCCCAGAACTGAGTAGGAGGCTGTGGAGGGAGGGAAATTGGTCAGAAAGATGGGCAGTCATGACATGGGTTGCTTCATGTGGAACAGCTGGAGTTCCCGAAGGAGCATCACATAATCACATTTAGATTCGCTCTGTTGCCTCTTGGGTGGGGACTGTCTTGCTGAGGGTAGAGGTGGGCCTTGGATGATTCCTTCCCCTTATCTAACTGATCACTTGTATCTGTGGTTCTCTCTCTCTCTCTCTCTTTTTTTTTTTTTTTTTTGCGGTACGCGGGCCTGTCACTGTTGTGGCCTCTCCCGTTGCGGAGCACAGGCTCCGGACGCGCAGGCTCAGTGGCCATGGCTCACGGGCCCAGCCGCTCCACGGCATGTGGGATCTTCCCAGACCGGGGCACGAACCCGCATCTCCTGCATCGGCAGGCGGACTCTCAACCACTGCGCCACCAGGGAAGCCCTGTGGTTCTCTCTTAAAGATGTCCTCAGGTCTTCCTGCAGCCTGCCTGTGTCTCAGCTTCCTAACTAGTCCCCCTGCCCCCTCCTGCCCAGTGACATTCTTTAAACTGTCTTCCGGGTGGGCTGGAGTCAGGAGGGTCAGTGGTGGGAGCTGAGAACAAAGGCCTGTTAAAAAGAGCCATGGGTGAGATTAGAGAGAATGGCTTGAACCTTGCTGTGATGTCGGTCAGTGTGTCCCCATATCTCCCCTCCTCACCATTGATAAGAACCAGGGCTCTGATGAATCGCGTGCTCAGCCTGGCCCCTTACTCATCCCTGAAACTGCAGGGTCTACTTCTCGTTTCTGTCTTGCCCTTGTTCTTTGAATGCCTCTATGCTTTGGCAAATTCTTCTTCTGCTGCCTGGATTTCCCTTTTCACTCCTTCTTTCTTTGACACACTTGAAGTCATTCTTCAGGGCCTAGCTGGAATGTCTCAGTGCTTTCCTGGTTCCCTGGCACTTCGCTTATTCCAGGGACAGCACTGAGGTGCAGCAGAAGCATCCTACCTGACCTCCAACTAACCTCCCCCAGCCAAACTGACCAAAGCTGCCCATGCTAGTCCTGATACACTGACTGATGCCAGCTGCATCTTCAGAGCTGCTAGGTTATAAGAGACTGTAGCTGTTTACACCTGTTCCCACCAGTTGTATGAGATGCCCACCAAGGGTCAGTGGTTTGCTTCCAAACCTATTCATAGCAGTTATAATTACAGTAGTAAATTGTTAAAAAGATATTTTACATATCAATGAAATAGGCTGCAAAAGGAGAGAGTATCTGTGAAATACTGAATGTTGGTAAAATAATTCACTTTAAAAAATTACTGTCTTGTTAAGGACCGAACAACTGTTAAAGGCTGGGGGGTTGGGGAACATAATAATCTAGAGAACTTATGCCCTCACATTGCTTTCCCAGTGTCTTCAAGCTCTCACTCCATTTTAAAGAGCTTCAGTTGGAAGTTGTGTGTCCTGCATTTACGGGTGTGGTCCACAGAGGAAATGCCACTGGAGGGCCAGACAATGGGACTTGACTCAAAGAAGAAAATTTGGCATTATGTCCAAGGCTAGCAGATGAAAATGTTTATAAGTTTTAATTTGAAATAAATGAAGGTAGAGAGGTACTGTTTTTAGAGAATGATTCCCTGCTTGAAATGACTTTTCAAAATCCACCGAGTATAGATCTTGATAATGATAAGTAAGAAGACGTCCACTCTAATGGAATGTTTGAAATGTGCCCCCTATGCTGCATGTAACCATGGGAGGACTAGATAAATGTCTCATTCCTCTTTCCAGTCCTGGCACACAGTGGGCCTTCCATAAATTCTACTGGTTGGCTGTGTGAATGACGAAAGAATGAATTATCTTTCTACCTCCAGCCCTCATCACCATCCTGGGGATTCAGGGGTTCTCTGTTCTAAAATTTATCTGACCAAATGTGTAAAGGTACAACATAGCACCAGCAGGCAGAACTAAGGGTCCTATGGGTTTGGTTCTGAATGGGTTCTTTTTCCATTACATTGCTAGTTTTTTTTTTAAAATAAATTTATTTATTTATTTTTGGCTGCATTGGGCCTTCGTTGCTGCACATGGGCTTTCTCTAGTTGCGGCGAGCAGGCTTCTCATTGCGGTGGCTTCTCTTATTGCAGAGCATGGGCTCTAGGCGCGTGGGCTTCAGTAGTTGTGGCACGTGGGCTCAGTAGTTGTGGCTCGCGGGCTCTAGAGCACAGGCTCAGTAGTTGCAGCGCACGGGCTTAGTTGCTCCATGGCATGTGGGATCTTCCCGGACCAGGGCTCGAACCCGTGTCCCTTGCATTGGCAGGCGGATTCTTAACCACCGCGCCACCAGGGAAGTCCCCACATTTCTAGTTTTAAGACGAGAGGGTAAAATAAACTGATCCAACTCAGTTCTTCATTGTCTTTAGTACCAGGCCCTGTGACTGTTTGTACTGAGATGAGAGACTGAAAAACTGGGAGAAAGATTAGTGGCTGTTTTCCAGGAAAAATAGGCAAAGAGTGTGAGACTAGAGGTATTTTGAAGAAAAAGAAATGCTGATTACAGGAGAAGTGAGGAAGGGACACTTGTTATTAAAATGGAAAGGAAATAAATCATCATTTATGTATATACACAGAGAGAGAGAGAAGACTTTAACTATGTGTGTTTCATTGAAACACAGATTAAAATTCCTAAATATTGTATTCTTTTAAATCCATTCAAAATATGAACTCTAATGAAAGACAGTGGAAGGAAAGATGACTCCAGTAAGTGGTCAGAGGGTAACCCAAAGAGGTAAAGGTTTAGAGAGAAGGGAAAACAAACATTGTCTCTATCCTGATCTGATTTGCTGAAGCAACATCTTGAAATAAGAGAAAAAAAAGTCTATTTAGATGACTCCCTTCATCTATTCATTTCTCAGTAAATAAATACTGGAGTAGAAGTACAGAAACTTTCCATTGGGTTTGTCCTTGGATGAAATTTAAAAAGTCAGACTTGGAGTTTCCTTTCAGCCCTTTGGGAAAGTGAATAATGCTTTTCCTGAAATATGCTAGATCAAGGTCATGTTGTATTGAATGTATGGAGATATTAAACCAGCCTACCTTCAGAAAATGCCCAATGTTTTGTTTGCACTGGACTGTTTCTAATTGTAGCATTTTTACTTTGAATTATAGGTTTTAAAACCCTCATTACAGGTCTTTATTTCCCCCTCCTCCCTCAATTGCAGCTCGAGGTAACCTTCAGCTACCTGGAGATTCACGGTGTCCTGTGCAGCAAGCCAACTCAGGTGGGTGTGAATAACCTGTTTGTCATTACTGCAAGGTCAGAACCTTTCTTGAGTTTCTGACACCAGCTAATACCTTCTATTTGGTTCACTATTGAAAGTTTCTTGAGATAATGTGGAAAAACAAGGTAAGGGAAAATGGAAGTTTCTGCATGAGAGACTGAACAGGGGCTAGGTGGGAGGGGACCGGGAATTTGTGATAAGGGAAACACGTTCTCCATAACTCAATTTGAAAAGAACAATTAGCTCTTACGTTACCTGGCCATGTAAACATGAGAGTACTGTTCCTTAGAGATGTTGTACAAGTTACAGCAGTAACATTTCATAGCTATTCTACAGTAATCTGTAAGATCTTTCTGGGAATAGAGTGATAAGTGAATCTTTTGGTATTAATAAAATGTAGATTTTTAACAACAGCATTATTGAACTATAAGTAACGGGCAGCCAACTAAAGTGTACAGTTTGATAAGTTTTGACATGCAGACCCTTGAAACCATTACCACAGTCAAGATGCTGAATATACTCATTACCTCAAGGTTTTCTCAGGCATCTTAGTAAACATTCCTTCTTGCCTCCTCATTCGTAATCATCTACAGGCATCTACTCTCAGCACTATAGATTAGTTTGCATTTTCTAAAAATTCATATGAATGGAATCATACAGTATGTGTACTATTGTCTGCCTTCTTTTAGCCAGTGTAATTAATTTGAGACTGATGAATTTTGTTGCATGTCTCAATACCTCATTCCTTTTTATTGCTGAGTAGTGTTCCATTGTATGACTATATCACACTTTGTTTATCCATCACCCACTGATGGACATTTGTGTTGTTTCCAGTTTTTGGCCGACAAGCAAAGGTGCAATGAACATTTATTTACAAATCTTTGATTGGACATTGGCTTTTATTTCCTGTGGGTAAATATCTAGGAGTGGAGTGGCTGAATTGTATGTATGTATATAGTGTAAATATGTATGTAAACTTTTTAAGAAGCAACTAAATTGTTTTCCGAAGTGGTTGTACCACTTTACGTTGCCACCAACATTGTGTAAGAGTTCCAGTTCCTCCACGTCCTCCCAACGCTGGTATGGTCAGCGTTTTAATTTTTAGCCATTTTAATAAATTTGTAGTGCTTTCTCATTTGTAGTTTTAATTTGCATTTCCCTAATGATTAAAGATGTGTGGAGCATCTTTTTATCTGCTTATCTGCTGTCATATATCTTTTTGGTTCAAGTGTCAGTTCAAATTTTTTGCCATTTAAAAAATTGAGTTGTTTTCTTATTAAGAGTTCTTTATATATTCTGAATACAAACCCTTTATCATATATGTGATTTGTACATATTTTCGCTCAGTCTGTGGCTTCTTTTTTCATTTTCTTTACAGTGCTTTTCAAAGAGTGGAAGTTTTAAATTTTGATGAAGTTCAATTTATCAGTATTTTCTTTTATGGATCATGCTGGTATCATAGTGAATAAATCCTTGATTAACCTAAGGTCACAGATGTTCTATGTCTTCTAGGAGTTTTATAGCTCTGAGTTATACATTTAGGTCTATGATCCATTTTGAGGTAATTTTTGTGTATAAAGCAATATGTGGATCAGTTTTTTTTCCCCATTATGTATAGTATTTTTACTTGTTCAAGTACCATTTGTTTGAAAGACTGTCATTTCCCCAGTGAACTGGCTTTCGCTTTTGTTGAAGATCAGTTGTTCACATAAATGTTGGTCTATTTCTGGACTCTGGTCCCTTTAATCCTGTCCCTTTGGTCTATTTGTCTATCCTTATGCTGCTCTCACACTGTCTTGATTACTGAGGCTGTTATAGTAAGACTTGAAATCAGATAGTGTGAGTCCTCTAACTTTGTTCTTTTTCAAAGTTGTTTTAGTGATTCTAGGTTCTTTGCAATTCCATATGAATTTTACAAAAAGGCCTGCTGAGATTTTCATTGGGATTATATTAAATCTATAAATCAGTTTGGGACGAATTGACATCTTTTTTTTAAAATTTTTTTTGCGGTACGCGGGCCTCTCACTGCTGTGGCCTCTCCCGTTGTGGAGCACAGGCTCCGGACGCGCAGGCTCAGCGGCCATGGCTCATGGGCCTAGCCGCTCTGCGGCATGTGGTATCTTCCTGGACCGGGGCACGAACCCGTGTCCCCTGCATTGGCAGGCAGACTCTCAACCACTGCGCCACCAAGGAAGCCCAGAACAGATACTCTTGATTTACTTCTATCTTTGAGAGAAAGCATCATTCTTTTTCCATTAAGTGTGATTTTAGCTGTTGGTTTTTATAGATGCCCTTTATCTGGTTGAGGAAGTTCTCTTTTATTCTTAGTTTGCTGAAAGTTTGTATTAGGAATTATTGTTATATACGATTATTGTGTGCTTTTCTTTTCTTTTGTTAATATGGTAAATTTTATTAATTTTTCAAATATTAAATCAACCTTTCATTCCTGAGATTAACCCCACTTGGTTCTGATGTATTGCTCATTTTATATATTGTTGGGATTTCATTTTTTAAAATTTCGTGAAGGAACTTTGCAACTATGTTAATGAGACTTATTGGCTGTAATTCTCTCTTTCTCTCTTTTAAAATGTTTTAATCTGCTTTCTGTATTAGAGCAATCATGGTATCATGGAATGACTTGGGAATTAGTCCCCCCTCTTCAATTGTTTTTAGAAAATTCTGTGTAGTGTTGGTGTTAATTCTTCTTTAAATGTTTGGTTGAATTTCCAGTGAAGTCATCTGGGCCTGGAGTTGTCTCTTAGGGAAGGTTTTTAACTACAAATTCAGTTTCTTTAATAGATATGGATACATTCATATTTTTTTTCTTGAGTGAGCTTTGGTAGTTTGTGTCTCCTAAGAAATTTATACATTTCATCTCAGTTGTCATATTTATTGGTATAAAGTTGTTCATAGTATCCACTTGTTATCCTTTAAATATCTGTAGACTGTCATTCCTGATATTGATAATTTGGTTCTTCTCTGTTTTCTTTTCCATGTCAGTCTGGCTAGAGGTTTATCAATTCTTTTGATCTTCTCAAAGAACTTGCTTTTCAGTTGCATTAGTTTTTCTCTATTGATTTCATTGATTGTTTTCTATTTCAGTGATTCTTACTCTGACCTTTTTATTTCCTTCCTTCTACTTATGTTTTTTTTTGTTTTTAAAACTCTAAAGAAAATGTGTGTGTGTGTGTGTGTGTGTGAGAGAGAGAGAGAGAGAGAGAGAGTGTGTGTGTGTGTAGTTTGCTGATAGCATTCGTAAAAGAAATTGTCAAAATCATCACTTTATGTTGATTGAGATTACATACAAATCCTTGGAACTTTTCCATAGTTCATCTTAGAGCAATGTTTTATCCTATGTTTATCATTCTCCAAGAACTGGCGTTTGGAAGAAAAATTACAGCACCATATATTTGCCCAAATGGGCAAACATATGCAGGAGTGAGTGATAACTCATGAATGATGACATAACCAGGGCCTTCTTGATGGTCTTAATTCAGGAATGTTTATGTTTATGATTTTGGGGTTGGGATGGGAATAGAAGGGCGCTATTGAAATGCCAGTGCCAAGGTTATATTCAGAATATAATTAGACTGTGGTATTTAATTATGAGAAAGGATGTTGATATAGCAAGACTAATTTTCCCATGTGGCTGCTGAAACTGCTCTTACTACACTTGTGGTGCTGTCTGTTCAATATGTCCAGCATTCAGAGGAACTGGGTGTAAAGCAATCCACCTTAGTCCCATGGAGCTGTTCTGTGGTTTTAAGTACCACAAAAATAGCTCTACAACATGACCTCAGTTTGACTTTGTCCCATGGTACGGACCTTGGGAATGAAATTACTATATAGTGAAACAGTGGTACTACTTCACAGAGGAGCTAGCAATCCAGACACTTGGAATACGAGTCACTTAGTGGTATTCAAAATTTGATGTTTCAAAATTGCCTATGGTGCTTTTTAAAAATACTCATACCTCAACTATTGGGTTTAAGACAGGCTACAAGGATGTATTGTACTACATGGGAAATATAGCCAATATTTTTAATAACTATAAATGGAATGTAACCTTTAAAAATTGAATAAAAAATCAAAAAGATACTGATACATCCAGCAGCTCTACCCCATCCCGCTGCCACACACACACACACTTTCTCACTCTCTCACTCACACACACACACACACACACACACACACACACACTCTCTCTCTCTCTCTCTCATGACAGTTAGGCTTCGATATGTCTGGGGTGGGCATTTGATTCTGTTGTGTTCCAGAGGTTGAGAGTGAATAACCTGTGTAACCTCAGGACCCTTGCTGTCTCTGGTTTTGATTTTCTCTGATGTGAAATCATAAGGATGATCGTGTCTGCCTGTGGCACTTGCAGTCTAGCCTCGATTAGAACATTTTTTTTCTGATGTTCTCTGGGGTTTATTAACTTCTCTGTCATTGCTATTTTTATCATTATTTCATTACAGTTTGTAAATTCCAATAAAATGCCAGGGGGTACAAACAATTCATGGTATATGAGTGAGAGTGAGTGAATGTGTTGTTGAGTTTGTGAAGTGTGATTTTACTGTTGCTCTTTTCCTCTTTCTTGTGAAAATGGGGGAGACCTTCATCTTACTTTACAAGTCTCCTTGCCATCACACTTTCTGGTGTTCAAGTTCTCTTGCTGTCACAGTCAATAAATAGAGACCAAAAGTTGTATAGTTTTATAGTTATAGAATTTTTGGACCTTTTTTTGTACAACTGAAGTACCTGCTAAATTTTTTTTTTTTAATTATAAGTTAATTATTTGCTACGTCATAGAACGATTTTGGTAAACCACCCCTGGCTGTTTTTGTTAGAAGAAAGAGAAACACTTTACAGATCTGTTGGCTGGGGTTTAGTAAAAAGTGCTTTTCTTGGACTTCCCTGGTGGCGCAGTTGTTAAGAATCTACCTGCCAATGCAGGGGATAGTGGTTCGATCCCTGGTCCGGGAAGATCCCACATGCCGTGGAGCAACTAAGCCCATGCGCCACAACTACCGAGCCTGCGCTCTAGAGCCCGTGAGCCACAACTACTGAGCTCACGCACCTCAACTACTGAAGCCCCTGCACTGTAGGGCCCACATGCTGCAACTACTGAGACTGCGTGCTGCAGCTACTGAAGCCCGCGGGCCTAGAGCCCATGCTCTGCAACAAGAGAAGCCACCGCAAGCAGAAGCCCACGCACCGCAACAAAGAGTAGGTCCCGCTTGCCGTAACTAGAGAAAGCCGGTGCGCAGCAACGAAGACCCAACGCAGCCGCCCCCCACCCCCCAAAAAAAACACAAAACTTAAAGGTTAGTTAGGTGGTTCTACCTTAAAACAAGAGGCAGAGTGGGCTTGGAAACTTGAGTCTTAAATAGGATACTAGGGCTTATATTGCTATTATTTTAAATGTGTATTGGTTGTCATGAATTATGTTCTGCTAGGTGTCTAAGCAAAAATTGTTTCAAACATTCTATTTTTCCCCAGCTGAAATAGGAGGAAAGAGATATTTGAGAGGGAGTTCTTTTTCCTGATGAAATGATTTACTGTGTTGGTCTCACCTCTATCACTTTGTTGTAATGCTTTACATTATGCAAAGGTGGTGACACATTATGCAGGGCTGGATGAATGCTTTTATGTGAAGTTGAATTTTAAAGGCCTCATTTCTTCCCACCTGTCACCTTTTCTTCTTCCGTGTCATTCTATTCAATCCTGTGCAATTAAGGATGATTAGATGTTAAGATTAAGTGGAATTAGAATAAGCTAATTACTAATTACTCGTACCCAAACTGTGAACTGAATAGATGCACTAGATGTGAAGAAAGAAGAAGTACCTTATAGTGAAAAATATAATTACCTGTGGTGGGAAGGTAGGGGGTGGGGTGTGGAACATAGATAAGGTGGCTGCATCCCAAAGTATCTGGCTTTTTAAAACATACATTTGCCCAGATAGGTGCCTATAAAATATCTGAGCCTCATTTCATAAAGCAGTTTTAGTCTTACTTAAGACACCTCACTGAAGTGTTGCATCAGTAAATACCTCCAAGTACAATAATGCTTGCTGCCTCTTTGGGGGTAAATATCTCTTGGACCAGCTTCTACAAGACCGGGGCAATCTTTTGTCTAGAGAATTTCAAAGGCAGTGCCATTAATTCCTTGAGGAATGAATGTGCTGAGAATTAGGATTAAAAAATGTTTTTTATATAGGGAGCCAACTAACTGGTACAAAGATGGTAATGTATTAAATACCTGTTAACAGATTCTCCTAGGGGTACTTACGAAGAAGTAACATTTTAAGGACTCAGATCACTGAAGTCTTTTTCTTTGATCTCATCATTTTGACAAATAGATTGGATTGCTTGTTCTTTTAACATAAACACTCTGAAAGACAGATTATTTTTTTAAAATTCAGCTAATCATAGGACAACCTAAAGCAAATCTAAAAGCTTCTTTGTCAATCCAGTTGGCTAATCGCACATTAAGGGTAGTGTTTCCCCATCATATTTTTGTACAAATTAAGTAACAACAGGAGGTAAATGTATAAGGATATTTGGATGCAGTGATCATCAAAAGGACTGAATTGTACATGAATATTTTTGAGATCCAAGATAATAAATAGTATTTTTTTTTAAAAAGAGTGATTGAAGTCAGTTCTTTTTATTTGGAACGTGTTTATAATCAACCTGTCTTCCCTTTTGTGACCTGCCCTTTTTGTCAGGTTGTTTTATACTTACTTGTAAGACTAGCTATATGACCTCAGTTCAGCATTTTTGGACATCTCCAGCAGTTACTATAGGAATGAGTCTCGCCTAGCATGAACGTTATTACTTTGTTCCCTTTGTATAATCCTTTCCAAGTATCCTGTCTTCTTAGAATAGTTGAAGCTTTTATAAGCACTTGATTTTTCTTTTGTTATCAGGCAAAAGGTTTCACCATTTTACTTAAACATCTCATGATGTGTCTTGTTTTTAAAACACATTTTACAAAAAAGTGACTATTGGGTTATCCTCCGGTGCTCACTGAAGGAGGTATTCTTACTTACACTGGACGCTAGGGATATGACAGACTTTGTAAGTCAAGGTGAAATCTTGGTAAAAGGAGAACTCACCTGCAAATGTGGCTATTCAGTTTCCATCACCGGGGGTGGGGGTGGGGGTGGTGGTCTGTTTGAATCTGCAGTTTGGCCCTTAGAAACTTGCTTCAGTTTCTGGACGTTTCTGACAAACTAACCACCCTCTACCCAAACAGTTCTTTCAGTCTTAAGGTTAAGAGCATTATTTTAAGGAAGTGCTTCTTAAGAAGCTGGTATTGTATTAGTATCTATCAGCGTGAGTACAGAAGTTCCCCCTTAACCGCAGTTTCACTTTCTGTGGTTTCAGTTACCTGTGGTCAACTATGGTTGGAAAATGGAAAAGTCCAGAAATAAACAATTCAAAAATCTTAAATTTCATGCTGCTCTGAGTAGCATGATGAAATCTTACGCTGTCCTGCCCCTTCCCACCCAGGACTTGAATCATCTCTTCATCCAGCGTTTCCCACCCGTTAGTCATTTAGTAGCCAGCTAGGTTATCAGATCTGCTGTTGTGGTATTTCAGTGCTTGTGTTGAAATAACCCTTATTTTACTTAATAATGGCCCCAAAGCACAAGAGTCATGACACGGGCAATTTGGAAGTGCCAAAGAGAAGCCATAAAGTGCTCCCTTTAAGAGAAAAGGTGAAAGTTCTTGATTAATAAGGAAAGAAAAACATTTGTATGCTGAGGATGCTAAGATCTATGGCAAGACCGAATCTTCTATCTGTGAAATTGTGAAGCAGGAAAAAGAAATTTGTGCGAGTTTTGCTGTTGCACCTCAAATTGCCGAAGTTATGACCACAGAGTGTGATAACTGCTTAATTAAGATGAACAAAGGTATTAAAGGAAATCATCAACAGAGTGAAAAGACAACCTACTGAATGGGAGAAAATATTTGCAAATGATATGACCGATAAGGAGTTAATATCCAACATATATAAACAGCTTATACAACTCAACATCAAAAAAACAAACAACCTGATTAAAAACTGGGCATAAGACGTGAATAGACATTTTTCCAAAGAGGAAATGCAGATGGCAAAAAGACACATGAAAAGATGCAAAACATCGTTAATCATCAGGGAAATGCAAATCAAAACAATGAGATACACCTCATACCTGACAGAATGGCTGTCATCAAAAAGAACACAAATAACAAATACTGGCAAGGATGTGGAGAAGAGAGAGAAGCCGTGTACGTGATTGGTGGGAATGTAAATTGGTGCAGCCCCTGTAGAAAACAGTATGGAGGTTTCTCAAAAAAACTAAAAATATAACTACCTTATGATCAGCAGTTTCAGTCCTGGGTATATATCCTAAAAACCCAAAAACACTAATTTGAAAAGACACATGTACCCCAGTGTTCATAGCAGCACTGTTTACAATAGCCAAGATATGGAAGCAGCCTAAGTATTCACCAACAGATGAATGGATAAAGAAGATGTGGTATGTGTACACACATACACACACACACACACACACACACAGAGGAATACTACTCAGCCATAAAAAAGAATGAAATTTTGCCTTTTGCAGCAACATGGTTGGACTTGGAGGGCATGATGCTAAGTGAAATAAATCAGACAGAGAAAGACAAATACTGTGTGATACCACTTATATGTGCAATCTCAGAAATACAACAAAATAGCAAATATAACAAAAAAGAAAGACTCACAGATATAGAGAACAAACTAGTGGTTACCAGTGGGGAGAGGGAAGGGGAAGGGGCAATGTATGAGCAGGGGATTAAGAGGTACAACTATTAGGTAGAAAATAAGCTACAAGAATATATTGTACAACACAGGAAGGAATATAGCCAATATTTTTATAATAAGTATAAATGGAGTATAAACTTTAAAAATTGTGAATCACTATCTTGTATACCTGTTACTTATATAATATGTACATCAATACTTCAATTACAAAAAATGGAAAAGGCATTAAATTTATACAGTAAGATGTTTTGAGAGAGACCACATTCACATAAATTTTATTATAGTGTATTGTTATAATTGTTCTATTTTATTATTAGTTAATTGTTGTTAATCTCTTAGTATGCCTAATTTATAAATTAAACTATCACAGGCATGTATGTATAGGAAAAAACAGCATATATAGGGTTCGGTGCTATCTGAGGTTTCAGGCTTCCATTGGGGGTCCTAGAATGTTTCCCCACGGCTAAGGGGGGACTGCCGTATATAGTTTACATTATTTAAAATAAAAAAATCGAAGGAATTGGATCCATTATTAAGCAGTGTCCAACCTGGTTGTTGCAGATGGTTGTGGAAACTGAGAAGTGCAGCATCTCCCTGAAGATGGCATCACCTGAGGACGTGAGCGAGGTGCTGGCACACATCGGCACCAGCCTGCGGAAGATCTTCCCTGGCTTCTCCCCATTGTGAGTTCTCCCGCGGGAGGGTGAGGAGAGCAGAGACCTGGTCTCTCCCTCAAACTGAAAACAGCCTTTCTCTTGCCCCTTCACTTGGTTCCTCTCTCATACTTTCTTCTTCTCTTAAACATTACATGTTACAACCCTCTCTCAAACCTTTGTGTTTTATGTCTGAGATTTTCTGTATGGCTGCTCTTTATTTTTATACTTTTTGATTCAATTTTTTTAACATCTTTATTGGGGTATAATTGCTTTACAGTGGTGTGTTAGTTTCTGCTTTTTAACAAAGTGAATCAGTTATACATATACATATGTTCCCATATCCCTCTTGCATCTCCCTCCCTCCCACCCTCCCTATCCTACCCCTCTAGGTGGTCACAAAGCACCGAGCTGATCTCCCTGTGCTATGCGGCTGCTTCCCACTAGCTGTCTATTTTACGTTTGGCAGTGTATATATGTCCATGCCACTCTCTCACTTTGACACAGCTTACCCTTCCCCCTCCCCATATCCTCAAGTCCATTCTCAAGTAGGTCTGTGTCTTTATTCCCGTCCTACCCCTAGGTTCTTCATGACATTTTTTTTTTCTCTTAGATTCCATGT
Source organism: Grampus griseus (assembly GCF_964374135.1). Taxonomy (NCBI): domain Eukaryota; kingdom Metazoa; phylum Chordata; class Mammalia; order Artiodactyla; family Delphinidae; genus Grampus; species Grampus griseus. The sequence continues at coordinate 20,194,662 of NC_139004.1, forward strand.
ATATGTGTTAGCATATGGTATTTGTCTTTCTCTTTCTGACTTACTTCACTCTGTATGACAGACTCTAGGTCCATCCACCTCACTACAAATAACTCAATTTCGTTTCATTTTATGGCTGAGTAATATTCCATTGTATATGTGTGCCACATCTTCTTTATCCATTCATCCGATGATGGACACTTAGGTTGCTTCCATCTCCTGGCTATTGTAAATAGAGCTGCAATGAACATTTTGGTACATGACTCTTTTTGAATTCTGGTTTTCTCAGGGTATATGCCTAGTAGTGGGATTGCTGAGTCGTATGGTAGTTCTATTTGTAGTTTTTTAAGGAACCTCCATACTGTTCTCCATAGTGGCTGTACCAATTCACATTCCCACCAGCAGTGCAAGAGTGTTCGCTTTTCTCCACACCCTCTCCAGCATTTATTGTTTGTAGATTTTTTGATGATGGCCATTCTGACCGGTGTGAGATGATATCTCATTGTAGTTTTGATTTGCATTTCTCTAATGACTAATGATGTCGAGCATTCTTTCATGTGTTTGTTGGCAGTCTGTATATCTTCTTTGGAGAAATGTCTATTTAGGTCTTCTGCTCATTTTTGGATTGGGTTGTTTGTTTTTTTGTTATTGAGCTGCATGAGCTGCTTGTAAATTTTGGAGATTAATCCTTTGTCAGTTGCCTCATTTGCAAATGTTTTCTCCCATTCTGAGGGTTATCTTTTGGTCTTGTTTACGGTTTCCTTTGCTGTGCAAAAGCTTTTAAGTTTCATGAGGTCCCATTTGTTTATTTTTGTGTTTATTTCCATTTCTCTAGGAGGTGGGTCAGAAAGGATCTTGCTGTGATTTGTGTCATAGAGAGTTCTGCCTCTGTTATATGGCTGCTCTTTAAAGAGCTGGAGTGATGAAGGGATTTGGCAATCCTCTGACCTCCACTCCTAAGACTAAAACAGAAGCCTTTTTAATGTAACCTGAGATTTACCCTAGTGTGAATTTTACTCACAGCTATTAGCAGAATGCCAGGAGCTGCATGCTTTGAAAGGAAGGCAGTGAGTGTTAATGAAGAGTGAGAGTGCTTCATTTTCCTTATTTTTTTCTGTTCAGTAAGAGGAAACTTAAAAAGCCAAAACTGAACATCAAAATTAGCCTCTTTCATTTTCCTCTCACGTTTCTGGAATACACATTAAGGATATGAGTACATTTTGTCTGTACATGTCCTCATATTTTTTTTTTTTGTCAAGCATTTTAAACCAGGATTCTGTGCTTGGGTAACAGAGTTTGAACATAGGGAATGTGTAGCTTGTTGGAAAGGGGGAGATAAATTGGCTGAGGTGGAAAGGCAGAGAGATCCTTATGTCAGAAAGCTCCCTAAAATAATAGCGCATATTCAGAATACCTTCCTGATGGAAGAAGATGATACACAGATTGCAGGAAATCCCTGCTGAGGAAGCCATGAAACCTCCCATAGAGCACAGAGGTGGGTAGCTGTGTGCCTTGGTTGGTGGGGGCCGGAGGGGAATTCGGGGGACTGTTGTCCTTCATGGAACGTGTCCCTACACTGCTGCTGCCTGTAAATTAGGAGGCAAAGCAGCAGGCAAACCCGGCCTTCGTGTCTTTCAAACCTTTTTGGTGAGCGGAAAGTGGCTTCTGGGGGATAGGAGCTTCCCTTCAGTCTCTTCGGCTTCAGGAGACCTGCTTGGTCCTTCTCACAGCTCTCCCTGGTCCCTTCCCACAGCTCTCCCTGGTCCCTTCCCTCCCTTCACACACCACAGTGGAGGGGCTGGCCCTGTGCTTTCTGGCTGTTCAGAAAGGGCTTCCTCCTTCCTGCAGCTGAAGTCACCTTGTGCTGCTCTGAGGATCCAGGTAGCTGGTTGCCGAGGGAGCTAAGTGGTCCCAGCCCCGTCCCAGCGGAGTGGAGCGGGGAGCCGGGGCTCCATCTCCAGGTCTGAGGTGTCTGAAAGGCCGGCTGTCTCTGGTCTCGTGTGTGTGGAGGGGACGCGAGGGCCGGGACGGGTGGTGGGATGAGATGAGGCATGGCAGTGGGGAAGTACCCAGAGCAAAACAGCCTCAGGAATGCTTTCCATATCATCCTTAGAGCCAGAGAACTGTCCGGGGTAATCATGAGATAGCAGTAATTACACAACCCATTTTCCTGAAACTGCACTTGAGTAATGTGACTTTGGACACAGGGTTCCTTCCAGAGCGTCTTTCCTTTCATTCCAAATCAACACCGATGGAATAAGAAAAGTATTAAGTACAGCCTTATTCAGTAAGGGCTTATAAGACCCTCAGAGTGATAGTTAGAATCTCTGTTTTCTTTAAAAGGCAACTTTGTCTAATGCTCTAGGGATTTGTCGTGGGGGGGAGATTATCGGTTTTATTTTTGGTTTGGATTCTCCCATTTTTTTTTCCTGGAGAAAGTTGTGTACGAAAAGTGCTTTCTCTTTTCTCTTCCATTTAACTTCTTGTTAAAATGTTTAGGCAGCAAATATTAAACCACAAGTCTTAAATACGCAGCTCCATTTCTAGAGAGGCCGTTACCTCTAGAGAGGTTTCTAAATCCATGACCCTCCACCTCACCCTGATTTTCATTTCTGTCCCCCAGCTGCTTCTCAGGCATCTCCACAAGGATGTCCCCACGCACCTCACACTTCGTATGTCCCAAACGGAACTTCTTACTGTTTCCCCTAAAACCTCCCCGTATTGGATATTCTGTCTCAGTGAGTGGCTTCTTCATTTACATAGTCTCCCGAGTGAAAAGCTGAGCTGCTTTGATTTCTTGTTCCTTACTTGCCCATCTAATTAGTTGCCAAGCTCTTTTGCGTCTGTCTTAATAGCTCTTTGGTCCTTTGTCTTTCTTCTCACTTGCCCAGTGCAGCATCTTTCTAGCTAGTTTCTCTGTCTCTAGTTCTTGCCCTTCCAACGGATCTTCCGTACTGTCACCAGAATTATCTTTCCATAATTCACATAGTCTCTATTTCTTGCCTAAGTTCTTTTTTTTTTTTGCGGTACGCGGGCCTCTCACTGTTGTGGTCTCTCCCGTTGCGGAGCACAGGCTCAGCGGCCATGGCTCACGGGCCCAGCCGCTCCGCGGCATGTGGGATCCTCCCGGACCGGGGCACGAACCCGTGTCCCCTGCATCGGCAGGCGGACTCTCAACCACTGCGCCACCAGGGAAGCCCCTTGCCTAAGTTCTTTAATGGCTATCCTTCCTGATAAAATCCAAAATGTGTAGCCTGGCATAGAAAACCACTGCCGTCTTGCCCCATAGTCCAGCCTGTTGTTGAACACGTCAGCCTCTTTTATATTCTCATGCCTTTTATATAGGCTTCTAACCCTGACAGACTCCCACTCCAAAAGACATAGCCCAAATATGTGAAGAGTTCCCCATCAGTCAAGAGTTTATGTTTCCATAGAACGTTGTGATTACTGCCTGTACTACCACATATCACATCGTGTTATAATTGTTTGTTTATACATTTATACATTCAGTGAGTATTTATTGACTTTCTACTATATGCTAGGCAGAGTGCTAAGTGTTGGGGCCCAACAGTGAATATGGTCCCTGACCACATGGAACTTACACTGGGAAGTTGCATTACTTACACCAGGAAAGAAACCCCCTAAAAAAGAAAAATGAGAAATGGTGTAAGATCAGGCTGGAAACATAGGCCCTGGTCAGTTTACATAGAGACTCCTGGTAAAGAGTTTGGAATTTAGTAGAATTCCACTAGGAAGTCAGTGTAAGATTGTAAGTAAGGAAAGACACGGTTCCTTGTATATTTTATGGAAATTATTTTTGCTTCTAGATAGAGTGGGTTGCGAAGGGGAACGAGTAGAAGTAGAAAGCTAATTTGGAAATTATCAAAGCTAATTTGAAAGCTGATAGCTAAAGGGAATGCTATTAGAGATAAAGATGAGAGCGACAGTAGATTTATTAAGATTTATTTTGGATATAAGACATGATGATGGATTAGGTAGGTAGGTGACAGCAGTGAGGAAAGGGAAGAACCAAGGATGGCTCTTAGGTTTCTGATTTAATAACTTAGTGACTGACACTACTTTTCAGTGAGGTGAAGAGGGCCTAGAGTAGGGTGGGGCAAGTTTTTTTTTGGGGAAAAATTACCAACCATTTTGTTTTACGCATGCAAAATTTGAAATCTGGGGCATCTAGGTGGGGAAATCAGATAGGCAGTTAGATACGCTTGGAGGAGAGGTCCAAGTCTGGAGATGTTGCAAATGTGAGAGTCATTAGTGTAAAGAGGGTCTTGAATTCATGACTGTTGATAAGATCACCTGGAGAGAGATGTGGACCTAGAAGAGAAAATGTCCCAACATTTAGAGGTCAAGCAAAAGAGGAAGAACCGCAAAGGGAGCTGGGTTATTACTCTAGTAGAAAGCCAGATTTTTTGGTGGATTCCAGTGGGAAAGCAGAACCTGGGAGAATTTTCTGGAGGAAGGAGTGGGTGATTGCAGAATGCTACTGGGCATTGAATAAGCCAAGGGCAGAGAGGTTTCCAGTGGACTGGCACCGTGAAGGGCACAGATGACCTTGACCAGAGCAGTTCACGTTTTCTGATTGGGAGAGGCAGACTGCCGTGGCTGTAGGATGAACTCAGATGTGAGAATGTGGATGTGGTATGTGTAGACAACTAAGTAGAAAAGTTTAGCTATGACGGGTATGAGGAATTTCAGGGAACTTCTGTTTGGTACTCAGAATGGGAGATATTAAAGTATATGACTGTAACAAGGGGAGTGATCTAGTAGAAAGAGATTGTTGCTGGAGACATTGGTAATAAACCAGCAATATCCTTGGGAAGGTAAGAGGGGTACAAGACACATCTGACCTTCCTTCTACCCTGGACGCTGCTTGAGCAAAGGCCAAATTTTTTTCTTAATCTTGAGTCCCTAGCCCTTGGCACATAGTAGATAGTCGCCGAGGTTTTGGATGAGCACATCCATTTTGTGCTTCCTCTGTGCCTAGTACATTGTTGGGAGAGGTGCCCTGGGAGTGTATAGAGCTTACAAGATGGTAGCTCTGCCCTCAAACCATGGACTCTTGAGCTGAAAGTGATTGGGTGTAAGTGGGCGGTGAGTGAGTGGAGGCTGGCTGTGTAGAGGAGATCTACCTAGAAAGGATGGAGAGAATTTATAGGAAAGGGTAGGGAAAGGAGAGGCAGTTCAAATGAATATACCAGCATGGAAGACGGTATAGATTATAATTTAGAAAATGACTGGGCAGAGAATTTAAATAAACATACTTGACTTTCATTTCGCTTTCTTACCCAACATGCACAGTTAGCTTGTCCAAATAAACTCTTAATATTTTGTGACTTGCATGTTCTGCCTTTACTCATGAAGTTCCTTAGATTGTATTACATGAAGTTGGCCCGGAAAATGTATAATTCTATTGGTGTTGGTTATTGTGACTAGAGAGAGTGGAAGGAGAAGGTAATCATACCCTTTCTTCTACGTTCCTAGTAGTCAACGCTGTCAGGAAGGGAAATAGATCCTTTACGTAAACAATATTGAACACGCAAAAGAAAACAGGTCCCCGGTAACGTCATACGACCTGCTCATAGTAAGTCGGAGAATATGATACTGTATTTGGAATTCTCAAGCCTTGTTTGAGTCATTTGTCGCATCAAATGTATTACCTGAGCCCGTCGTGGGGCCCTTGGGTCCTTAGCCCTCACCTCCTTCCTTACCCAGGTAGAGCCTGATCATCGGGGAAAAGGTACCAGAAACTGGGTGAATCAGGAGGACAAACACAGCCAGGGCCTCAGTTAACAGAATACTTTCTTGAATAACCTAAGGTTGGCTGTATATATTATAAATGAAATGATAACCTGCCAGGACCTGAATTTCTGGTTTTAAATATAATTTTGAAATAACATCCATGATCAAAATCAAATATATAAAAATAGTATATATCTCTATAAAATATAACCAATCCCCTTGACTATAGTCAAGAGAATGCTGGTAGGAAAAAAAAATGAAGAATTTTAATTAAAATTAAGTTTTTACACCTAGAATCTTCACCTCCCTGCTACAGGTATGTGTTAGGATGTTTCTCTCTCCCTCTTTCCCTCTCTTCCCTCACAGAGTGCCGTTTCCCTGCCGCCCCCGCCCCATTAAATAAGGAAAGTTTATTTTAAAATATAGAGAAAATGTAAAGATTCAAGAAGAAAATTTAAATTTAAAAATCAGATCACCATTTGCATTGTTTTGTCAACGTTCTCATCTTTGCTGTGTGATAGTCACTATCACTGGAGGCCTCATCTCTAAGGCAGTGATATTGGGAGGAAACTAGGGAAATATTTGTAGCCTAAGTGTTGTTAATCTGTTTCACAGAGATGTCTGTAATGGCAGTTCCCTTCAGGAAGCTGTTTTGTGTTACGGCCTTTTGCTTTTCTAATACCAAGAACCCTGGCTGTTCTCCAAAACCAAGCTAGATTTTTTTTTATATTAAATTAAATCATTAGGGCGAGTTAGAGCTAATTTAGAAAATGTTTACTAGAGAACATAGATGAGTGAAATGTTTCCTGCCATCTAAGAGTTTCTTGTCTAAAGGTAGTGTGGGAAAGTTCCACAGATAATATCATGAAGAGAGTGAAATATCCTCAGATTTCAGAGAAGGGAATGTTCCACGTAACTTGGGATGTCAAGAAAATAATGTTTGATTTGTGTCTGTTTTCCTCTTTGTTTTGAGAGGTGGGCTTTTGTTGGGGGTGAGCTCCAGGGAGAGTTCTGTGGGGGAAATGGCAGAGGCTGGAGGCTGGAGGCAGAGGCGAGGGCAGGTGCAGCTGTAACTTAACTTGCCTTAGGAGGACAGCAGGCAGCCTAAAGCAGTTAGAATTGGGAGCCTGCAGATATCACTGTGAGACAAAGGTAAGGCACACCTGGAGAGGCCCTGAATAAAAGCCTCTGGGATAGGCAGTAGGGAGCTAGTGAAGGCTTTTGAACTTTAGAATGAAATGACAGCTACACTTAAGGGAGAATCAGTCTTGTAGCACTGATTTATGAACCTGGGGGAAGAGAGCCTCCAGGTGGAACTAGAAGGTGTCAGATTGTCTGGTTACTTTAGGGGGCGAGACTCTTGGCAAGTTAATGCATTTCTCAATGCCTCAGTGTCCTCCTCTGTAAAATGGGAATAATGATACTCATGCAGTTTTGTGAGGATTAAATTAACTCGTGCTGACTGCTTAACAAGTGCTCCACAAGTCTTAAGCTGTATAGCCCGTTGCTGTTCTTACCCAGAGGCCCTGGAATGAAAGCCTCCACTGTTGGAAAGGAAATGGGTGACATCCGTAGGGGATTTATTTGATGTTTATGATTTATTATTATTATATGTTTCTATGTAAGTTGGTTGCATTTCTCTAATTTGATTCTTTGTTGTTAAATGTGGCTCATAATACCTTTTTAGGTGACAGAACAGTAACCTTCTAACATGATTTTCTTCTAGGCTTTCATCATATTGGATTATTCTTTCACGTATGTGACAATTTGAAAGTTGGCTGGGTATTAGTGTCGGTATGTTAGGACAGTGCGTCTTTACTACGATGATAAAAATGGAATTGCAAATCCCTTTTCAAGTCGAAAGCCGGTTAAGTATGAAAAGGTGAGGTTATTATAAGTGAAGAGAAGTGGGAAAATAGAAGTTTATGGTTAAACAACAGAAAGGTGCTTTACAGGCTGTGGCAGTTTCTATATTTCTCTAAAGCAGTAGGTAGCACTGTGTGGTGTGGTTTACGTCAGTAAAACGTGTCCTCTTCTGGCGACAACTGCCGTATGGTATAGGATGAGCACTGGAATTGAATTTTTGATAAACCAATTAATTTACCTGGATTAAAATAATTTGCAGATTTTTTTCCCACGTCAACAATTTAAGCATGAGATTTGCATAGAGAGCGGGCATGCTTGTCACCGAGTTCACTGTTCTTACCACATACAACTATTTTCTGAGTCTTGTGTAAATTAAATGCACGCAATGGAAATGTAGTTGGTTCAGCTGTATAGTGCCGCCTGTTAGTGAGAGGCAGGATGTACGTATCTGTTCGCTAGGATTTTGGTTTACCTCTTAGGGCACTTATTCTGACAGCAACTCCTTTGTCTGTCTGTGTCTGACACACACGCGCTCTTTTTGTGTGTGTGTGTGTGAGCAGGTGCCCTGTGGCGCATACACAGATGGCTCTTTGCTGTTATTTAGCTACAGGCAGAACTCATGTGGGGTAGATTTTTCTTTTCCTCATTGTCTCTGTCTAGTGTTAGAAAACATAAGAAACAGTTGCCGCCTTCTGGAAGTTTAGTTCTTATGACTTTACCTCTTATGTAAATAAATGCACTTGTTTCATGATACTCCTTTAGTTCCTGATACCTAATTTTTTTTTCTTTCCTGAAAAAAGAAAGATGAAAACTGTTACAGAAGGGGAGCTACTTGGAGAAGCTCAGACTGATACTTTTGAAGGGTGGTTTGAAGTTTAGGGAAAATGCCAGGTGTAACCACCTCACAGCAGGGCCCTGTTCACGTGGATGTCTACACTGGCTGCTTCCCTCTCCAGATGATTTCCTCCTACTTCTGAGTGTGACTGTCCAGTGCTGTTTTTGGAGTAAAATTAGGCTCTGGTTTCTGCACCTGCCATAAGGATTAGTTTATTCCTCCCTATAATCCTAGACAGCCACCTTCCTATTCTTAATCCTACCAGCTTCCTGCCTTATTTTCTGTCTGTTTTGGACTAGCTCAACTTCATCCTGTGTGTTATTGAAACAACATGCCCTACAGTTCAGCTGAAATAAAGCTAGAATTTTAGCAGAGAAATGTGATCTCAGATGAAGTCAGACATAAATCCAGCTTGGTGTGTCCAAGGTTTAGTTAATTCATCTGTGGAAATGAATCTGTTTCCAACCACTCTGCTCCTTCTTTACATAATATCCGGCTTCGCTGTCTTGTAGCCAGAAAATAATGCCACTGCAATACCAGAATGATGGTATTGAACTGCGATGAACCATTCCGAATTGCGGGATTCTGTAATATCACTTTCATGATGAACATCTTCTTTAACCCACAGTTGTCCCCAAATTAAGCACTTTTAGAATAATGAGAGTTAATCATATATGTGTTCAGGTAAAACAGAAAAATCATGTTGCATTTGTAGATGTCATGCATTTACACAAGAATTTGAAGGGATCACTGATAATTGACATCAATTGGTAATACCTGCTTATGCTTCAGTCATAAAAATTATAAAGAAGTAGGAGTATTTTTCAATGCTAGCGGAATGCTTGTATTTAAATGCTTGGGTATGTATTTGAAGTTTTTTCTAGGAGTAGAACAGGCCAGCCAGGCAACTTGTCAGCAGGCTCTGGCACATTTTATCTGGAATATTCATCCAATCAGAAAGTGGAAATAATTGGGACCATTCTCTTCCAGTACAATACAAGGTGATGGAAATTCATGAGGATAAGCATTATACACATAGCCAAAGTGCTTTAAATCATTAAAGAAAGATTAAAATGATGTTCAGTGTGACTTACTATGTTTATTTCACCACTTTGCACCCAGGGCCTGTCATGGTCCTGGGTGATTTCGACCTGCCAGCAGCCTTCCTCACAGCCCGTGACCCCTCCACCCCGCTTTACCCTTGATGGTCACACCCTACACCTTGTCATCTCCTGGAACGGCTTCTCCTGGGGTGAAATCATCATTTAGTCATCTCTCTCGGACCACAGCCTCTAGTCTTTCACTTTCTCTCCCTTGGCGGTACCCATACTTGGACTTCTGGGGGGCCTCCAGGCCATGGATCCCTTGGCTTTCCCCTTGTTTCCATCTCCTTCCTGCCTTCCCTTCCTTTCCTGACCGCCAAGCCCCATGGTGTCCATCACTTCAGTGGGGCCCTGTCAGTATCCCCCACTCCTTCTGTCCCCACTGTTTTTCTGGCTCGCCTGCCTGGAAAGCCTGCATCCGTGCAGCAAGCCAACTGCCCTTTCTCCACACACATTTGGGCTGCTGGGAGCTGTAGGAGAAGATCACACAGCTGTTCAGCTTGGTACCACCACCAATTCATGACGTTCACTCTCACTGGGCTCTTAACGGCCCGGGAAGTTCTTTTTAATTTCTCAAGCTATTCTATCTCTTTATTTCCCAAGTTTGCCCCAGGCTTATCCCCCACCCCTGTAGCAGTTTGTCTGCAGTGCTGTCTGATCATCTCATACTCCCTGTGTAGCCTTTCTGTGGCTCCTCATTGCCCTGAGAATAAAATCCCAACCCCTTCCTTTGACCTCTGAGGCTCACTGTGACCTGGTTCCTACTTAGCTCCTAGATTCCTGTTATCCCCTCCCTATCACACGTTATTTGCTAACTGATTTGAACTGTGTTCAGTCTCTGGAAAGCACAGGCTCCCTAGGAGTTGTAGTCCAGGGGAAGAGATAGTAAAAGGAACAGCTCTTCCAGTATGAAATGCCCAGTTTCTTGATGGACATTTGTACTATTTGTACTATGGAAGGAGAGAAGAGGAGGTTTGTACTTTAATTCCTTGAAAATTAGTAATTTATATTTAGTGTACACATAATCTAATAAATTATTATTAGATAAATTAGGTAATTTATTGAGTGGAACATACCATTTTCTATTCTAATAAAATCTAATGTTGTGAAAGAACTAAACATGGAGAATATTTATGTTGTGAGATATCTTTAGCTTACAAATGGGCGTTAAATAAAGGGCTTTATTATTAAGTTCCTATAGCTCTCCAGCTCCTAGTACTCAAAAAATGGAATTATATTTACCAAAATTGAAGTGATACCCATCTTTTTTTTTTTTCTTTGCTGCGTCAGGCCTTAGTTGCAGCACGTGGGATCTTCGCTGAGGCATGCGGGATCTTTTGTTGCAGTGCCTGGGCTTCTCTCTAGTTGTGGTGTGCGGGTTCCAGAGCACATGGGCTCTGTAGTTTGCGGCACGCAGGCTCTCTAGTTGAGGTGTGTGAGCTCAGTAGTTGCGGCACGCAGGCTTAGTTGCCCCGCGTGGGAACTAAGATGTGGGATCTTAGTTCCCTGACCAGGGATGGAAGCCGCATCCCCTGCACTGGAAGACGGATTCTTTACCACTGGACCACCAGGGAAGTCCTGAAACCCATGTTTGTTTAAAAAAAAAATGGTGTATCACAAATTTCTGAGTGCATTTCAGAAAACTTGATTTTTGAAATGTCTCGTTGTTTTTGTTGATCTTACAGGAGAATCATGAAAAAAGTCTGCATGGAGCCATCTGAGCGACTGGCCAGTCTCCAGGCTCTGTGGGACAGCCAGACTGTGGCCGAGCAGGGCCCCTGTGGTGAGCATGCATTTTAAAACCGAAAAATAAATGGCTGGATGGCCGCCGTTTTGCCAGGAAGCTAAGTCTATTCCTAGTGTGCTACCGTAAAGGTACAATTACTTTTAAGGTGTAATTAGCACCGCACAGACTTTAGATTGGTGGACAAACATCCTATATTTAAGCTATATTGCATCCTGCTATGTACTTACTGTAGAACAGGGGGGAGAATCTTTGCTGTTTTCCCAAAAGGAGAGAATAATCAGCACTGTCAACATCGGCCATATTTAAGCTTTTAAATTTTAACTTAAAAAACATTTAGTCGAAAACCTGTCACATTTCTATTGTATAATTCAGGTGGATTTTCTCAGATGTATGCCTGTGTTTGTGACTGGCTTGGATTTTCATACAGGGAAGAAGTACAATGGGTAAGTGTATCTGTACGCATGCACACACACACCTGGAGAATATTCCAGTATTTGACTGGCTTATTTCGCTCTCTCTCTCTTTTTCCCCCCACCATTCATTGCTTGCTTAACATCTTCCTTCCTCAGATTACATAAAAATCTGCCTGTGTCATTGTCTGATTCTCTTTGCATCTCTCTTGCTTCCCTGATCCTCTATGGGGACTGTTTATATGACTGAATTATGTTTCAAATAGGATGTGGATACAATTTATCTGACACAAGACACCAGGGAATTGAATTTACAAGACTTCAGTCATCTTGACCACAGGTAAGCTTCTTTCTTTCCTTTCTTTCACTTCTGATTTTGCTTTCAGAGCTGCCCTTGTCTGTCGGTACTTATAAGTGTACATTATCTCCAGAGAATCCTTTTTTTATAAGGGGAATCAGGAGAGCCTAAGAATCTCTAGATTTTGCCTTTTAAGTAAGAGTTTCCAGTGTGTTTATCACTACGACTGGTTTGGGATGGGGGTGCATGAGTGTACCTCAAGTCCAGGATTTACACTTATAAACTGTGGAAACAATTCAATTCTTAGGTTCTTATGCCAGCCCACAAATCTATTTAATCTACCCTGTATATAAAATACAGTACTATTTTGCCTAATTGCCATTTAGAACATTTTTCTATAAGGGAACTTTATGCTAAAATCCTAACAAATGACTTTACAGTTCCTTTACTGGGACTGGCTAGGGTTTATATGCATATATTGCTGGAAATCAGTTTGCCAATATCTACCTTACGGTAGTGACAATAAAACACTGAAGGCTGTTACAAGTTATTTGAGAGACTTGTAGGTTTTAAGATGTCGACTTTACTATGTGTAGGGCTGTGGCTTGTGTGATCAGGCCCCGGAGAAGAAACTTCATTCCGTTCCCCTTCTCTCTGTAAGAGCAGACCTAGCAAAGTGATTCTGATAGCTGACAAAGCTGAGCACTGCAACCCCCCTCTCACCCCACCCCCCTGCCCCTGGCAAGTCTTTGTGGTCATCTATCCCGGCCTATCTCCTTAACCCTGGAGATGCTGCTACTTATTTTAGGTGGGCAGATATGATAGCTCCATCGCAATGAATCCCAGCTTGAGAAATCTTTTCTCTCTGTTTGGAATGCAGACAGAGAAATCTGAGATTCCAGGTGTACCTTTCATGCCATTTGGACGATTGGAATTGTAGACAGGATGGTTGCCTCTTTCTACCACCAGCATCTTGCCCCCAAAATACCATTTCAAATTATTTTTCCACTTACCTGGCAGGGAGTCCAGAATTGTAGCAGAGTCTCCAAAGAGTTCTGGCCAACTGAACTGAGCAAAGAAAAAGTGTGCTGGATGGATATGGCCTTTGTGCACAGCCTGGGTCTACGGTGGATGGTGAAGCAGGCTCGGCTATGTCTGTAGACGTGGCTAAAGCCTAAAGCCCCCAGTTCTCAAGCTCAGATGTGATTCCTTTTTGTGGAACAGGGAGTTTTCTCTTGCTTAGAGCCGTTCTCCCTCTTCCTATATTTGAGGGAATGTCATACTCCTGTTTAGGGAAGATGTTTCCTGTGTAGATCATGAAAAAGTGCACTGAGAAACATAAAGGGAAGATATTTTATTTTGTAAATATTTTTCAATAAAAACAGAAAATTGTATGTAGAATAAGATAAGAGTAGGTAGGCCTACAGTATCCAGTCTCAATGTTTTGGGTCCCAGAATCTCTTTATAGTCTTAAAAATGGTTGCATTGTTCATGTGGGTTTTATCTTATGGTATTTATCATATTGGAAATTAAAACCAAAAAAAGTTTATTAAGTCCTTTAAAAATAATGTTAGTAAACCTATAACATGCTAACATAGATCCTTTTTTTTTTTTTTTTTTTTTTTTTTGCGGTACGCGGGCCTCTCACTGTTGTGGCCTCTCCTGTTGCGGAGCACAGGCTCCGGACGCGCAGGCTCAGCGGCCATGGCTCATGGGCCCAGCCGCTCTGCGGCATGTGGGATCCTCCCGGACCGGGGCGCGAACCTGAGTCCCGTGCATCGGCAGGCGGACTGTCAACCACTGCGCCACCAGAAGCCCTATATACCATTTTTATAAAAAATAACTATTTTCCAAAACAAAAATCAGTCAGCAAGAAAAGTGGCATCAGTTTACGTTTTTGGCAGATCACTTTGTTTTTTCTTTTTTTTTTAACATCTTTATTAGAGTGTAATTGCTTTACAATGGTGTGTCAGTTTCTGCTTTATAACAAAGTGAATCAGTTATATGTATACATATGTCCCCATATCTCTTCCCTCTGCGTCTCCCTCCCTCCCACCCTCCCTCCCACCCCTCTAGGTGGTCACAAAGCACCGAGCTGATCTCCCTGTGCTATGCGGCTGCTTCCCACTAGCTAGCTATTTTGTTAGTGTATATATGTCCATGCCACTCTCTCACTTTGTCACAGCTTACCCTTCCTCCTCCCCATATCCTCAAGTCCACTCTCTAGTAGGTCTGCATCTTTATTCCCATCTTGCCACTAGGTTCTTCTGACCATTTTCTTTTTCCTTTTTTTTTTTTTTAGATTCCATATATATGTGTTAGCACACGGTATTTGTTTTTCTCTTTCTGACTTACTTCACTCTGTATGACAGTCTCTAGGTCCATCCACCTCACTACAAATAACTCAGTTTCATTCCTTTTTATGGCTGAGTAATATTCCATTGTATATATGTGCCACATCTTCTTTATCCATTCATCTGGAGATGGACACTTAGGTTGCTTCCATGTCCTGGCTATTGTAAATAGAGCTGCAATGAACATTTTGGTACATGACTCTTTTTGAATTCTGGTTTTCTCAGGGTATATGCCCAGTAGTGGGATTGCTGGGTCATATGGTAGTTCTATTTGTAGTTTTTTAAGGAACCTCCATACTCTTCTCCGTAGTGGCTGTACCAATTCACATTCCCACCAGCAGTGCAAGAGTGTTTGCTTTTCTCCACACCCTCTCCAGCATTTATTGTTCGTAGAGTTTTTGATGATGGCCATTCTGACCGGTGTGAGATGATATCTCATTGTAGTTTTGATTTGCATTTCTCTAATGATTAATGATGTTGAGCCTTCTTTCATGTGTTTGTTGGCAATCTATATATATTCTTTGGAGAAATGTCTATTTAGGTCTTCTGCCCATTTTTGGATTGGGTTGTTTGTTTTTTTGATATTGAGCTGCATGAGTTGCTTGTATGTTTTGGAGATTAATCCTTTGTCAGTTGCTTCATTTCCACATATTTTCTCCCATTCTGAGGGTTGTCTTTTGGTCTTGTTTATGGTTTCCTTTGCTGTGCAAAAGCTTTTAAGTTTCATAGGTCCCATTTGTTTATTTTTGTTTTTATTTACCTTTCTCTAGGGGGTGGGTCGAAAAGGATCTTGCTGTGATTTATGTCACAGTGTTCTGCCTGTTGTTTTCCTCTAAGAGTTTGATAGTGTCTGGCCTTACATTTAGGTCTTTAATGCATTTTGAGTTTATTTTTGTGTATGGTATTAGGGAGTGTTCTAATTTCATTCTTTTACATGTAGCTGTCCATGTTTGTCCATGTATGGGAAAACATGTGTATTCCCAGCACCACTTATTGAAGAGGCTGTCTTTTCTCCACTGTATATTCTTGTCTCCTTTATCAAAGATAAGGTGACCATATGTGTGTGGGTTTATCTCTGGGCTTTCTATCCTGTTCCATTGATCTGTCTTTCGTTTTTGTGCCAGTACCATACTGTCTTGATTACTGTAGCTTTGTAGTGTAGTCTGAAGTCAGGGAGTCTGATTCCTCCAGCTCCGTTTTTCTTTCTCAAGATTGCTTTGGCTATTCGGGTCATTTGTGTTTCCATACAAACTGAAATTTTTTGTTCTAGTTCTGTGAAAAATGCCATTGGTAGTTTGGTAGGGATTGCATTGAATCTGTAGATTGCTTTGGGTAGTATAGTCATTTTCACAATGCTGATTCTTCCAGTCCAAGAACATGGTATATTTCTCCATCTATTTGTATCATCTTTAATTTCTTTCATCAGAGTCTTACAGTTTTCTGCATACAGGTCTTTTGTCTCCTTAGGTAGGTTTATTCCTAGATATTTTATTCTTTTTGTTGCAATGGTAAATGGGAGTGTTTTCTTAATTTCACTTTCAGATTTTTCATCATTAGTGTATAGGAATGCCAGAGATTTCTGTGCATTAATTTTGTATCCTGCTACTTTACCAAATTCATTGATTAGCTCTAGTAGTTTTCTGGTAGCATCTTTAGAATTCTCTATGGATAGTATCATGTCATCTGCAGACAGTGACAGCTTTACTTCTTCTTTTCCAATTTGGATTCCTTTTCTTTCTCTTCTCTGATTCCTGTGGCTAAAACTTGCAAAACTGTGTTGAATAATAGTGGTGAGAATGGGCAACCTTGTCTTCTTCCTGATCTTAGTGGAAATGGTTTCAGTTTTTCACCATTGAGGATGATGTTGGCTGTGGGTTTGTCATATATGACCTTTATTATGTTGAGGAAAGCTCCCTCTATGCCTACTTTCTGGAGGGTTTTTATCATAAATGGGTGTTGAGTTTTGTTGAAAGCTTTCTCTGTATCTATTGAGATCATATGGTTTTTCTCCTTCAATTTGTTAATATTGTGTATCACGTTGATTGATTTGTGTATATTGAAGAATCCTTGCATTCCTGGGATAAACCCGACTTGATCCTGGTGTATGATCCTTTGAATGTGCTGTTGGATTCTCTTTGCTAGTATTTTGTTGAAGATTTTTGCATCTATGTTCATCAGTGATATTGGCCTGTAGTTTTCTTTCTTTGTGACATCTTTGTCTGGTTTTGGTATCAGAGTGATGGTGGCCTCGTAGAATGAGTTTGGCAGTGTTCCTTCTTCTGCTATATTTTGGAAGAGTTTGAGAAGGATAGAATGAGTTTGGGAGTGTTCCTTCTTCTGCTATATTTGGGAGGGTTTGAGAAGGATAGGTATTAGCTCTTCTCTGAATGTTTGATAGAATTTGCCTGTGAAGCCATCTGGTCCTGGGGTTTTGTTTGTTGGAAGATTTTTAATCACATTTTCAATTTCAGTGTTTGTGATTGGTCTGTTCATATTTTCTGTTTCTTTCTGGTTCAGTCTCGGAAGGTTGTGCATTTCTAAGAATTTGTCCATTTCTTCCTGGTTGTCCATTTTATTGGCATATATTTGCTTGTAATAATCTCTCATGATCCTGTGTATTTCTGCAGTGTCAGTTGTTACTTCTTTTTCATTTCTAATTCTATTGATTTGAGTCTTCTCCCTTTTTTTCTTGATCAGTCTGGCTAATGGCTTATCAATTTTATCTTCTCAAAGAACCAGCTTTTACTTTTATTGATCTTTGCTATCATTTCCTTCATTTCTTTTTCATTTATTTCTGATCTGATCTTTATGATTTCTTTCCTACTGCTAACTTTGGGGTTTTTTGGTTCTTCTTTCTCTAATTGCTTTAGGTGTAAGATTATGTTGTTTATTTGAGATGTTTCTTGTTTCTTAAGGTAGGCTTGTATAGCTATAAACTTCCCTCTTAGAACTGCTTTTGCTGCATCCCATAGGTTTTGGGTAGTTGTGTTTTCATTGTCATTTGTTTCTAGGTATTTTTTGATTTCTTCAGTGATCTCTTGGTTATTAAGTAGTATGTTGTTTATCCTCCATGTTTTTGTATTTCTTACAGGTATTTTCCTGTAATTGATATCTAGTCTCATAGCGCTGTGGTCAGAAAAGATACTTGATATGATTTCAATTTTCTTAAATTTACCAAGGCTTGATTTGTGACCCAAGGTATGATCTGTCCTGGAGAAGATTCCATGAGCACTTGAGAAGAATGTGTATTCTGTTGTTTTTGGATGGAATGTCCTATAAATATCAATTAAGTCCATCTTGTTTAATGTATCATTTAAAGCTCGTGTTTCATTATTTATTTTCATTTTGCATGCTCTGTCCATTGGTGAAAGTGGGGTGTTAAGGTCCCCTACTATGATTGTGTTACTGTTGATTTCCCCTTTTATGGCTGTTAGTATTTGCCTTATGTATTGAGGTGCTCCTATGTTGGGTGCATAAATATTTACAATTGTTATATCTTCTTCTTAGATTGAACCCTTGATCATTATGTAGTGTCCTTCTTTGTCTCTTGTAATAGTCTTTGTTTTAAAGTCTATTTTGTCTGATATGAGAATTGCTACTCCAGCTTTCTTTTGATTTCCATTTGCATGGAATATCTTTTTCCATCTCCTCACTTTCAGTCTGTATGTGTCCCTAGGTCTGAACTGGGTCTCTTGTAGACAGCATATATACAGCTCTTGTTTTTGTTTCCATTCAGCCAGTCTTTTTGTTTTGGTTGGAGCATTTAATCCATTCCATTTAAGGTAATTATCGATATGTATGTTCCTATTACCATTTTCTTAATTGTTTTGGGTTTATTATTGTAGGTCTTTTCCTTCTCCTGTGTTTTCTGCCTAGAGAAGTTCCTTTAGCATTTGTTGTAAAGCTGGTTTGGTGGTGCTGAATTCTGTTAGCTTTTGCTTGTCTGTTAAGCTTTTAATCTCTGTCAAATCTGAATGAGATCCTTGCTGGGTAGAGTAATCTTGGTTGTAGGTTTTTCTCTTTCATCATGTTAAATATGTCCTGCCAGTCCCTTCTGGCTTGCAGAGTTTCTGCTGAGAGATCAGCTGTTAACCTTATGGGGATTCCCTTATGTGTTACTTGTTCTTTTTCCCTTGCTGCTTTTAATATTTGTTCTTTGTATTTAATTTTTGACAGTTTGATTAATATGTGTCTTGGCGTGTTTCTCCTTGGATTTATCTTGTATGGGAATCTCTGTGCTTCCTGGACTTGATTAACTATTTTCTTTCCCATATTAGGGAAGTCTTCAACTATGATCTCTTCAAATATTTTCTCAGTCCCTTTCTTTTTCTCTTCTTCTTCTGGGACCCCTATAATTCTAATGTTGGTGCATTTGATGTTGTCCCAGAGGACTCTGAGACTGTCCTCTATTCTTTCCATTCTTTTTTCTTTATTCTGCTCTGCAGTAGTTATTTCCACTATTTTATCTTCCAGGTCACTTATCGGTTCTTCTGCCTCAGTTATTCTGCTATTGATCCTTTCTAGAGAATTTTAAATTTCATTTATTGTGTTGTTCATCTCTGTTGGTTTGCTCTTTAGTTCTTCTAGGTCCTTGTTAAATGTTTCTTGTATTTTCTCCATTCTGTTTCCGAGATTTTGGAGCATCTTTATTATCATTACTCTGAATTCTTTTTCAGGTAGACTGCCTATTTCCTCTTCATTTGTTAGGTCTGGTGGGGTTTTGCCTTGCTTCTTCAACTGCTGTGTGTTTCTCTGTCTTCTCATTTTGCTTAACTTACTGTGTTTGGAGTCTCTTTTCGCAGGCTGTAGGTTTGTAGTTTCTGTTGTTTTTGGTGTCTGTCTCCAGTGGCTAAGGTTGGTTCAGTGGGTTGTGTAGGCTTCCTGGTGGAGGGCACTAGTGCCTGTGTTCTGGTGGATGAGGCTGGATCTTGTCTTTCTGGTGGGCAGGTCCATGTATGGTGGTGTGTTTTGGGGTGTCTGTGGCCTTATTATGATTTTGGGCAGCCTCTCTACTAATAGATGGGGTTGTGTTCCTGTCTTGCTAGTTGTTTGGCATAGGGTGTCCTGCACTGTAGTTTACTGGTCGTTGAGTGGAGCTGGGTCTTGATGTTGAGATGGAGCTCTCTGGGAGATTTTCACCATTTGATATTATGTGGAACTGGGAGGTGTCTTGTGGACCAGTGTCCTGAACTTGGCTCTCCCACCTCAGTGAAACAGCACTGATGCCTGGTTGGAGCACCAAGAGCCTGTCTTCCACACGGCTGATAATAAAAGGGAAAAAAGAAAGAAAGAAAGAAGAACATAAAGTAAAATAAAGTTATTAAAATAAAAAATAATTATTAAGAAAAAAATTTTTTAAGTTAAAAAAAAAAACAAAAACGGACAGACAGAACCCTAGGACAAATGGTAAAAGCAAAGCTATACAGACAAAATCTCACACAGAAGCATACACATACACACTCACAAAAAGAGAAAAAGGGGAAAAATATATATATATCGTTACTCCCAAAGTCCACCTCCTCAATTTGGGATCATTCGTTGTCTATTCAGGTATTCCACAGATGCAGGTACATCAAGTTGATTGTGGAGCTTTAATCCGCTGCTCCTGAGGCTGCTGGGGGAGATTTCCCTTTCTCTTCTTTGTTCTCACAGCTCCCAGGGGCTCAGCTTTGGATTTGGCCCCGCCTGTGCGTGTAGGTCGCCTGAGGGCGTCTGTTCTTTGCTCAGACAGGACGGGGTTAAAGGAGCAGCTGACTGGGGGGCTCTGGCTCACTCAGGCCGGGGGGAGGGAGGGGCACGGAGTGCGGGGCGGGCCTGCGGCGGCAGAGGCCAGCGGGACGTTCCACCAGCCTGAGGCGCGCCGTGTGTTCTCCTGGGGAGGTTGTCCCTGGATCCCGGGACCCTGGCAGTGGCGGGCTGCACAGGCTCCCGGAAGGGGGGTGTGGATAGTGACCTGTGCTCGCACACAGGCTTCTTGGTGGCGGCAGCAGCAGCCTTAGCGTCTCTTGCCCGTCTCTGGGGTCCGCGCTATCAGCCGCGGCTCGCGCCCGCCTCTGGAGCTCCTTTAAGCAGCGCTCTGAATCCCCTCTCCTCGCGCACCAGGAAACAAAGAGGGAAGAAAAAGTCTCTTGCCTCTTCGGCAGGTCCAGACTTTTACCCGGACTCCCTCCCGGCTAGCCATGGTGCACTAACCCCCTGCAGGCTGTGTTCACGCCGCCAACCCCAGTCCTCTCCCGGCGCTCCGACCGAAGCCCGAGCCTCAGCTCCCAGCCCCCGCCCGCCCCGGCGGGTGAGCAGACAAGCCTTGGGCTGGTGAGTGCCGGTCGGCACCGATCCTCTGTGCGGGAATCTCCCCGCTTTGCCCTCCGCACCCCTGTTGCTGCCCTCTCCTCTGCGGCTCCAAAGCTTTTCCTCTCCGCCACCAGCAGTCTCCGCCCGCGAAGGGGCTTCCTAGTGTGTGGAAACCTTTCCTCCTTGCCAGCTCCCTCCTACTGCTGCAGGTCCCGTCCCTATTCTTTGTCACTGTTTTTTCTTTTTTCTTTTGCCCTACCTAGGTACGTGGGGGAGTTTCTTGACTTTGGGGAGGTCTGAGGTCTTCTGCCAGCGTTCAGTAGGTGTTCTGTAGGAGTTTTTCCACATGTAGATGTATTTCTGATGTATTTGTGGGGAGGAAGGTGATCTCTGCGTCTTACTCTTCCGCCATCTTGAAGCTACACCAGTCTGGCAGATCACTTTGATTTCTTTTTTCTTTTCTTTTTAAAAAATATTTATTTATGCAGCACCGGATCTTAGTTGCTGTGTGTGGGATCTTAAGTTGCAGCATGTGGAATCTTTAGTTGTGGCATGCAAACTCCTAACTGCGGCGTGCGGGGTCTAGTTCCCTGACCAGGGATCTAACCCGGGCCCCTGCATTGGGAACGCAGAGTCTTAGCCACTGGACCACCAGGGAAGTCCCATCAAGGACATTCTTAAATGAAATGGATGTTTGTGTGGTGGTATAGAATACAGTGATGACTGGCACAGTTTGATGCTGCTGCCTTGGTTTGTGCTAAGACACCAACAGTTTTTGCCACCATGGCTTTTGCACCATCCGTGTAATGTCAACATCATATAAAGGACAAATTTGTTTTAGTATTAGTATAAAAATTGTTTTGAACTTGTGAACCTCTAAGTGAGTCTCAGGGTCCCGCAGGGGTCCATGGACCATACTTGGAGAACAGCTGGTCTGTAGGAGTGAAGACATGTAGGGCAGCCTGAGGTGTTTCTCCAGCTTTCCTTCGTATACTCTTCATGATTTTTACACTGTTAATAGATTATGTGTGGCATCAGTGCTAAACTTTCCAGTTAATCCCCTGTGCTTAATTTGTTGATTAAACTATATCTAGAGAAGCTCCTAAATACAGTTACTTGAACTATGTAGAGTACTATGTAAAATCGGGAAACTCTGTCCAAACTTAGAATTTTCCCATGAGTAGATTTTTCCTAATTTCTCAGCTGGAGAATTTTTATTTCATCAGTGAACACCACATTAATGGGGTGGACTATCATCATCTGCTTTTCTTACTTCATTAAGGGCTAGAAGGACTTTTCCATTCCTGAGACTCTAGATCAGAAGTTGGAAATATTTTCTGTAAAGGGCCAGATAGTAAATATCTCAGGCTTTATGAGACAGTCACTGTTACAGTTATGCATCACTGCTGCTATAGCTTGTAAGCAATTCTAGACAGTATGTAACTGAATGAGTGTGACTGTGTTTCAGTGAAACTTTATTTGCAAAAATATATGTTGTGGGGACTTCCGTGGTGGTCCACTGGTAAAGAATCTGCCTTCAAATGCAGGGGACACGGGTTCGATCCCTAGTCAGGGAACTAAGATCCCACATGCCACAGGGCAACTAAGCCTGTGCACCACAAGTACTGAGTCCGCAGGCGCCTCAACTAGAGAGGAAGCCAGCCGGCGTGCCGTGACAAAGAGCCTGAGTACTTCAACAAAGATCCCACGTGCCACTACTAAGAGACCCAATGCAGCCAAAAATAAATAAATAAATCCTTAAAAAGAATGGTTAAAAAAAAAAATATATATATGTTGTGGGCTGTAGCTTGCTGACTCTTGATGTAGATCAGTGGCTTCTTATGTAGGATGTATGTAACCAAAGGAGCTACAAAAAACATTAGAACCTCTATTTATTTTTATTGTTGACTTCTTTTAAGATTTCTATCTTGGTTTTATAATATATAATGACAATGATATATTTCGTATATAATAACTGAATGTTAAAAAATTAGAGTATTTTTTTCTAAAAAATTAGAAAACTTTTTTACTGTAGTGGGCTTGATTAATAAGAATGGGGACCACTGCTCTAGATGTCATCTCTCCTGCTAATGCCTAAGTAGTTGGCTTTTTTCAGGTGTCTATCTTAATCACCCAGATCTTTAAAGTTTATCTCCTCTTCTTGAGGAGTTAATTTTTTCCCATGGTTCTTACTGTTAAAATTAAAGCCAGCATCTGTGTGAAGAGTCTACCCCCAGTCCTGTTAGGTGGCCTGTATTAATAGTAGTTTTCTAATCAAGTTGCAACAAATTATATTGGCTGAACATTTCTGTGTTAGAATGAGCATGCTTACCCATGAAGGAACAGTCTGTACTTAAATGGCACAGGAGTTTGGAAGGATTCATAATGGCACAATTT
The DNA here is from genome assembly GCF_964374135.1 of Grampus griseus. Classification (NCBI taxonomy): domain Eukaryota; kingdom Metazoa; phylum Chordata; class Mammalia; order Artiodactyla; family Delphinidae; genus Grampus; species Grampus griseus. Next base: position 20,217,699 of record NC_139004.1, read on the forward strand.
GAGTGTTATGGGGGTCATTTGAGAGGTTTTACAACACGCTGTGTTTGTATTTTTCTCATTTGGGTATGAGTTAGGGAGAAGAGAACGGAGGAATTAGAGGCGCAAGAGGAGAGATTACATGGGCCGTGTGTTGAGCTGGAGTTTGTTAGAAAATAGGGGCAATAGTTCTCATATGTACTGATGACTTTTCCCACTGTGGCAGTTGGCTCCCATGTATCTCAATTTGATCATAATTCAGATACAAATAAGCAATTTTGTTTACAATTAAAATGAGATTCTGCATGCATTTATATGTTGATGTCCCTGAACCTGATCCTTTCAGCAGACTTCCTTCTAGAAAGCTGTACACATTTCATATAGTCAGTCTGAAAGCTCTCCCGATTGTCCATCATTCAAAGCTTTATTTTTCATGCCACTTTTTCTCCCCATTGCATTAGTCATGAGAGGTAGATGCCTTAAGGGTCCTTGAAATCATTAGTGCTCCCAGGATGGAAGTTCCATGGGAACTGGGCTCTCTCTGTCTTGTTCACATTGCATGACCTGATACTCTGCAGTCAAACCAGTGGCTCAGAGTGAAGGTTTTTCAAGGGAAACTGAACTGCTCTAGGATAGCAGAGCGGAATCCTGGGAGGCTGAGCGGATTAATTTTTGACACATTTTTGACCAGAGATATTACGGCCAGAGGTGTTGGTTTCTGCAGAAATCCTCCGGTCAATAATGTGTTAAGAGCCTATCAGATTACTCAGTTACTTTCTTCCCCATACTCAAGTTGGCAAGTATTGCTGTAACGGCACCCAGTTTTGCTCTGCGTTACCTCCTCCAATCCAGGGCTAAATCCTGTCTGGATTCCTATGCAATTCCATCTGTTTCTTTCAGTTCGCTCGCCCAGTACATTGTCTTTTTGCACCCAGGGGTTTGTAACTACCGTTTTCTAGGACCAGCTCAGATACAAAGTGGGAGATCTGGGTCGTGTGTGTGGTACTGATGTTAATGTTGCAGGTCTAGTAACAGGGAGGACCACACATGGCTTTGGCAGCTTTATCATCTGGAGCGCAGGGATGGAAGAAACAGTAATCTCTGTGTGACCCCATCATCCCACATAGGAGACGGATTTAGAAGAAGGTGCAGATCTAGGGACAGGGCAGTGCCCTTGTCATTGTTCTCATCACAGAGACCTTACTAATGTCCTCACCCTCTGATTTGCCTGGGATCTGCTCTTCTTCAGAGACATGCCCAGTGGTATAATACATGTTATATCACATGACCTATAGAGCCTCATGTACTGAGAAATAGAGAAGTATATACATTGTATTGAGGCTTCTTAGGAGTCATCCAGCATGCTAGTCTCTCTTCACTGTAGACCAGCCTCTCTGTTCCTATATATTCTGCTACCTCACTAGACCGCTTAGGGTCTGCCCAGGAGCTTCAAGGTAGATTTATAAGCAACTTGAATGCTGTAACTGATTAATGAATTAATTGATTCTAACTAACGAACTATGGCTCTATCAGAATTAAATGCAGGGCCAGGTACCCCGTTGTTGCTGAATAAGCATTCAGGTATGAGGGTGACAGCGGTCATCCTGGATTCATCCAGTTCATCTCTGGAGGAGAATAGGAATTAGGAAGTACTTGGAAAAATGCCCATTCAGTTATTATTTATAGCTTCCAAAATTTTATTTAAGTGTATTCTTAAAATTTATTCTAGTTTAGGTATCAGTGGGCCGAAAAGATGGCACAGGTTGAAGAAGGCTTTGTTATACATTTCTCATGGGATCTCTCAATGGCCTGTGAGCTGACATGTTAAAAATGTAATTACACTGTAATTTGGAGTGGCAGGGAACGATGAGGTTAGAGGTTGTGGTGCCGAGGAGAAGAGAATATATAGCTTTAACTACATCGATTTTTCTTGTTCCCTGAAGATTTTTAAGAGGAGCTAATCTTCTCCCTCCTCTGAAGCCTCCGCGACATGCATCATCGAGCTTAAACTTGGCTCATGAGAGCGCAGCCAGCAGTTCATCCCCTTCAGACTCATGCTTTTGTGTTGTCACATTTCATACTCATCAAGGTGACATTCGTGTGTCTGATGCTTTCAGGGAAGAGTTTGGAGTGTGGATTAATGTTTGTCAAGGTTGTCCTGAAGACACTGGTATACTTCTTTCCCAATCTAACCTCCTTCTCTTTATTCCTGCTCTCATTTAAAAAGGAAGAAATGCTGTTTGGAGTGTGGAATCAGAAGCATTAGCTTCTATTTCCATTCCTAAATTTCTGTAAATAATTCTGTAAAAGAATGGTCTCCAGCCCGGGTCAGATGGACTGTATGGTGAACACAGTAAATGATGAGATATTGAGGAATGTGGAGAAAAGAGTAGAACTTGTTTTATGCTTATTTTCTTCTTATCCATTTTATGTGTGTGAGTATGCATTTTTTTTTTTTTTTTTTTAACTGAGCCCAATATATTAATATTGTAGCACATGTATATAATTTGTAGATTAACACACAGATTTGGGGGAGATGTGTGCTCAAAATACGTTTCAGTTAGGAGTGAACGATCAAAAAATTTAGAGAATACCCCTTTAGGCCTCTGGCATGTCCTCATCTGGGAAGTGTTTCAGGTTGTCATATCGTCAGAGTTGGTGAGTGGTCCAACTCATTTATATAGACGTATGCATTTATATGTTGACGTCCCTGAACATCAACATACATCTATATAAATTAGCATATCAGGCAGGATTGGTATCCATGACATTTAAAAAATTTTAAAGCTCTCCCACTCCCATTTTCAAACTAGATGTAAAGGAGAAAAGTCTAAATTATCCCCAGAAAGGCTATCAAATGACTATGTCAGGAACAGACTGCTGTGGTTCTGAGTTTTAGCAGCCTTTCTGCTACAGAGCATATTTCATTGTGTGCACACAGAAAGCGGCAGAGTGGCAAAACTCTGTATTCTTGCGTGAAACGCTTCCTTCGAGCCTTTAAATGTAAGATTTATTGGGGGGAACTCTTCAATGCTGTGGAATGTGGGCACACTCAGATAATCACAATGTTGTTCATTGGATTGTTACTCTGTACCTTTGTGCTTTTCCTGCATTGTAGATTATGGGGCCTGCTAGACATCCTTCCAATCTGTCAGTCATTTTTGTTCGTTAACACTGTCCTGGAGTATTTCACACTATTTGAAAGTCACAGTGTTTTTACAGTTTCAGGGAGGAGGCGGGGGGGGGGGGCGAAGGAGTAAGGAGGGAAATTTGGCCCAAAAATAATAACTGGAAAAATTGAATTCTTACAAAGTCATCTAGATCGCAAAGATCAGGTGAGAAATTCTAATTCAATAGATTATCTAGAATCTCGAGTGGCAAAGAATTTGGCAAGTGATTTAGACTCCAGATTGCTTGCCAACTTCTTTGTTTTTGCATTTTAACTTCTTTTAATAGCCCCCAAATATTAGTTTATTTTTGATGTCCAAAGGAATAAGAGGACAATCGTTGTTTAAGAAATCACCTCAGAATACCTCTTAGTGTTGGCTTTCAAATTAGAAACTAAGTGGTTGGTTGAATGTAATGAAAGGGGTTTGAAATTTTTGATTTGAAAACCCATGGATATGCCACCCTGGATTCCCCTGTAGAGTAGGTTGAAGACTCTTGACAATATGGAAAGCATCTGACCCATTAGCGAGATGATGGCACAGTGGTTAAGACAACCAGATCATAGGTCACAGTGTCTGGGTCTGAATCCTGTCTCTGTCCAGACCAACTTTGTGACCATGGGCAGCTCACTAACCTCTCTGTGCCTTGGGAGAGGAGGGTGGGTCTCCATCTATAAAGTGGTGTTAATGACAGTGCCTCCCTCCTGGAGTTACTGTGAAGACTACATGGATTAATGTATTTAAAACACTTCGTGGGGCTTCCCTGGTGGCGCAGTGGTTGGGAGTCCGCCTGCCGATGCAGGGGACGTGGGTTCGTGCCCCGGTCTGGGAGGATCCCACATGCCGCGGAGCGGCTGGGCCCGTGAGCCATGGCTGCTGAGCCTGTGCGTCCGGAGCCTGTGCTCCACAACGGGAGAGGCTGCAGTAGTGAGAGGCCCGCGTGCCGCAAAAAAAACCCACTTGGTGCTAGTACATAAAAATGTTTAAATAAATACTTGCTATTTTTATATCCTACAAGATTTGCCCTCTTTTTAAATGAACAACTATATGAAGTGACCAGTTTTCTTAATTGAAAGAAAAAGGATTAGAGTTACAAAATCCCTACATTACAGAAAATTTTAGATATTTCAGAGAGTAGTTTATGGTCTTTTCTACGTTGCTTCTATCTTGTCAGTTTTATGCTGGTATTTTCTTCTAGAAAGATAAAAGTGAAAAACTTGGTTCTTTTGAGTTTTAAGGGAAAGTTTGGATTATTCAAAGGTGTCAACTGAAATGAGAAATAAGGATCCCAACTTTTATTACCAACCCCAACTAGAGGCTGGACGAACAACAACAAACCAACTCTATATGTAGTACGTTTACGTCAGTAAAAAGTTCGGGGGTAGGAACTGTCTTGTCTCTGTTCAGCAGAGTATAAGAAACAGCTCTGCCATGTGGCCCTCCAGGTTATTCACACTGGCTCTTCGTTTTCAGGGTTTGGAGTCTTGAAAGGTTTGTACTCCCATTTTAAGGAAATGGTAGAAGTGTCACATGAGAACATACATGAGAATACTGTGTTGTGAGGTTGCCTCAGAAGAGGCTTCCCTCAACGGCTCTAACTCTTCAAGGCTAACTTCAGATCAGAAGTCATGTGGTAATGAAGGGTCATTTAGGAAGTCAAAGCAAAACATAGTGGGGGGCTTCCCTGGTGGCGCAGTGGTTGAGAGTCTGCCTGCCGATGCAGGGGACACGGGTTCGTGCCCCGGTCCGGGAAGATCCCACATGCCGCGGAGCGGCTGGGCCCGCGAGCCATGGCCGCTGAGCCTGCGCGTCCAGAGCCTGTGCTCCGCAACGGGAGAGGCCACAACAGTGAGAGGCCCGCGTACCGCAAAAAAAAAAAAGGAAAAAACCGTAGTGGGATATACAATAAATGCCATGAACTGATGGCAAAAAGCTGTTACCCACTTCCCACCATGAGAAAATCAGTCAAGATGACTAGCACGGGTGTTTGGAAAGCTTTCTACATTGTATAATATAACCATTATGTGATACAAGCAGTACTTAGTGAAAACATGGGCAAGAATTGTTCCTGAGTGACACAGACCCCCGTCAGGGAAGTGCAGGGAGTTCTCTGCAGTGAGGTGACATCAGCACAGCAGTTGGGAGACGCATGTGAATGCAAATTGAGTATTTATCCAAGATTTGCTTATGTGCTCACTGATAACTGTGCTCTGAGAAAGCCGTCCCGGAAAATGAACTCTCAGAAATGAAATTAGTTATGTAGTGTCTTGTGTATTTTCTATTTAAGGGAGGCCAGATCAGAGGAAGAGGGAGACAGGGAGAATGGGCTAAGCAGCAGCCGTATTATTACCTCTTCTAACCTGGTGTCACACAGCATCACTGGATGACATCTACCTCTGTGTTGTTTCCAATTTTTGACAATTACGAATACAGCTGTTTACCAACAATACTACTGGGTTGGCCAAAACGTTCGTTTGGGTTTTTCTGTAACATCTTATGGAAAAACTCAAAGGAACGTTTTGGCCAACCCAATATGTAAGCTTTTGTGTAAATAAAAGTTTTTATTTCTCTTGGGTGAATGCCCAGAATTGAGGTTGCTGGTTCGTGGTAAATGTACATAAAACTTACTAAGCCACTGTCATGCTGCTGTCCACCTTGAGTGTGCCATTTGCATTCCCGTCAGCAGTGTATGAGGTTTCAGTCGCTTTGCATCGTGGTCAGCACTTGATATTGTCACTTTTTTTTTGTTTAAGCAATTCAGTAGGTTTGTAGTGACATCTTATTTTGGCTTTAAATTGTATTTCTCTAATGGCTAATAATTTTGAAAATCTTTCATGTACTTATTTGCCTTCAGTATATTTTCTTCGATGAAGTGTCTGTTTAGATGTTTCTGCTCATTTGAAAAAAATTGAGTTAATTGTTTCTTATTACTGACTTCTGAGAGTTCTTTATACATTTTGAATACCAAGTCCTTTGTCAGAACCGGGATTTGCAAATATTGTCTCCCAGAATATGGTTGTGTCACCCTTCTCTCAACAGCATCTGTTGCTGAGCAAGACTTTTTGACTTTGATAAAGTCCAGTGTATCATTGTTTTTTTCTTTGCTTTTGGCGTCAGATATAAAAACTCTTAAACTGGGTTTCCCTGGTGACACTGTGGTTGAGAGTCCGCCTGCCGATGCAGGGGACGCAGGTTTTGCCCCGGTCCGGGAAGATCCCACATGCCGCGGAGCGGCTGGGCCCATGAGCCATGGCCGCTGAGCCTGTGCGTCCGGAGCCTGTGCTCCGCAACAGGAGAGGCCACAACAGTGAGAGGCCCACGTACAGCAAAAAAAGAAAAAAAAGAAAAACACAAAAAAACTCTTTGACTAAGCCATACATTACTCTGTTGACCATTTCTTCTGGGATGGTGATGTGTCTCATCTAGAAGGCTCACGAACTTCCCATAAGAATCTTTCGTGACTGCTTTTTTTTTTTTTTTTAACATCTCTCTTATTTGCACAGTAGTACTTCATATTCCCCCTATGCCAGAGGGATTATTTCACTCTATTAGAATTGCTTTTATTCTCTGAGCCTTCTGCTAGGCTGTGCTGGGTGGTTAGTATCACAAGGGGAGGGGCTATCTTGCTGTGTTCATTGTTGCCTCAACCCAGTGATTCATGCACTGTGGGTGGCACTCGCTGGATCTGTGAATGGATGGAGTTGCTGGTCATTTTCGAGTTCCCATGCCTTTGCACATGCTCTTCCTAATTACTTGAAATACTCTCTTCCGTTTTCCCTGCCTGGTTGGCCCCTTCCTATCTCTCAAGCCTTGTGGACCCTTCCCCATTTGCTCCAGGATGAAGTGCTTATGTCCTCCTGTGTTCTTAGGGCACTTTGAACATGCTCCCTTTTCAGCGTGTCTCCCATGGTGCTGCAGATAGCTGAGGAGGGGTCTTTCTCCACCACTGGAGAGCTGCCCTTACTCATCACTTAATCCTCAGACCCTAATATCCCTACCTAGGACTTAGTAGGTACTAAATAAATGTTTATTGAATGAATTACGGTATATGTTTGTCCTTTTCTAATTTATTTTTAACATTAAAAAACCTAGGCATTAACATAATTTAGAGAAACACGGTGGGTAGACCATGCCAGCATGCACGCGTCTCCATCATCTTCATGGACATTTTTTCTATAATAAAATTTTATTTACACCATCCATAGAACATTTACTTTTATGATTCTTTTAGATTATGGATCATTCTAGATAAATTTAGAAATATAGTACAAAAATTCTGTTAGAAAAATATTCATATCATCTTTAATGCTACCACCCAGGCAAGGTATTCTCGTAACATTTTGCTATACTTTTCTTCTTAAAAAAAAAACACAGTGTCTATATTTGTGAGCATTTATATCTATCATTTTATATGTAGTTTTTACCAATTACACTCATTGGCTCTGGTCACACAAGTATGCACCTGTAACGCTGTATATTTTTAAAATTTAATATTGCACTCCAAACATTTCTGGTGTCATTAAGTGTTAGGTTTGACTTTTAGTGTACCAGCATATTATTTTCAAGGTTTTTGCATGTCATATATAGAGATGATGCTGTCCTACCCACCGCATTAACGTGAAACCTGGTTCTGTTACTGATGTGCCCTTCAACTCCTGGAAATGAATTCATATGACAAAAGCCAGCTGTACTTCAAGTCACATCAAGTGACAGAACAAAATACACAATAAAGAGGTTCTGAAGTGTAGTCACTACTTGACATTAAATCCACAAAAGGAGATGAGATGAGAATGATTTGCCATAGTTCCTGAATGGGGAAGTACAGGTGAGAACTCTCAGATACCGTGGGCTTGGGGGGCCCTGTATTATAAGGTGGAATTTACTCCCAGTGAAGCTGCAGCTGTCATTAGATGTCATGGAGAAATGTCGGGACTTGTTCTGAGCCCTTGGTCGATGGAAAGAGATGAGAGAGTAGAGACCCTAAAACAACTATGGGAAGAGTTGTTGTTTTTGTTTTTTAATCTGAAACTTCTTTTTTTAATCTGAAACTTAGCAAAGTTAATAAAGAGGCTTTTCGGTGGAAAAGATGGCACGTGGAACCCCATGATGAAGACTAATTCCCTGGCGTTTTCTCTGACACCTGTGGGTGCTCGTTTCACTTTTTAAAGCAAATCTGATGAAACTACACACGCGTGCTTCAGAGGCTGGGTTTTGACTGTAGTTCTGTCCCTTTGGCCTAGTTTCACTATATTTCTCTGAGCATCTATTTCTTCATCTGTAAAATGTAAACAGTAATATCTCCTAGCGTTGTTTTCAGATTTAAATGAGCTGTTGTTTGAGATTTAAATGTAAAGTGCCTAGTGTGGGGCCTGGTACCTTGACGCTTGAAATAATAGTGATTTTCAGTTCTCTTTCTACCTTCTGCCTTTCATTTCTATTTCAGTAAAAATTTGTTCATTTGCTGCTTGTCATGCCCTGAGGGTAAAAGTGATATGGCCTCCCTGGAGCCACAAAGCTGAAATAGACAGCGATGTTGTTTTCAAAGAACTTACAACCTGGGGTGATGAGGAATAGATGTTTAAGCATCAAACTATACTATAAGACAGAATAAAATAAATGCTAAGTAGAGGTGTAAATATTGTGCTGGTTGAGGTGACCTGGGGGAACTTAATAGAGGAGAGGATTATGATACAGGCATTGAAAGATACATGGATTTTTGTAGCTGAACACACCTTTTTTAAATTTTTTTTAACTTTTAATTTTGTACTGGAGTGTAGTTGATTAACAATGTTGTGATAGTTTCAGGTGTACAGCAAAGTGGTTTAGTTATACATTTTCCCATTTAGGTTGTTGCATAATACTGAGCAGAGTTCCCTGGGCTATACAGTAGGCCCTTGTGGGTTATCCATTTTAAATATAGCAGTGTGTACATGTCAGTCCCAAACGCCCTAACTATTCCTTCCCCCCACCCTTCTTCCCCCGTCGTAAAAGATAACTCTGATTGTGAAATTGCATATGTTTGGTGAGTAGTGAATTGCCTGCTTTTTGGCTTGAGCATGAGTTAGGGGCTGGAAAAATAGTGTGGTGGCAGATCTCTGTTACAAATAGCGTCACTCTATGGTTGAAGAACTTGTATGAAGCATAAGACAAAAAATAACACCTGGACTATCTCACGTGTATAATCTGTACTAAGAACTGCAAGCAAGGTACCAAATGGTTGTGGGATGCTTGCCAATAAGCATTGGGGATCCCATCCGATGTTACTTATCATCAGGTTAGATACTGTCCTTGCTTGCCGTATAAACTCCTCTAGCTAGAGAGCATATGATATACTTGATGGTGAAAGAATTTATGAAGGAGCAGTCTAAAGAAATAGGACCTGTTAGTATGGAATTAGACATATGATTTCTCTTAGAGTAAGGAGGTTCTTCAAACGAACACTGCTACCAACCTCTTTTTCTTTGAAAATAGGAATCAGAGTCCCTAGAGGTAATTTACCTTCAACTTTTAGGAATTCTGCTTACATCATCCTGAAGATCTGTCCTAGAGAATTTAATTGTTGTCTGGGGGTCAAAATAGATATAGCTGAATGTTGTGCTTATAAATAACAGAAATTAACAGGTAAACTGGGATGTCATGGATTAAAAAGTCAAGCGCCATATGGCTACTGTAAGAGCACTTTCATGTATTTTGTTATTTCTGCTTCTAGGGACCTAATACCTATCATCGCTGCTCTGGAATACAATCAGTGGTTCACTAAGCTGTCCTCTAAGGATCTAAAGCTGGTAAGTAATTGAAGATGTTGCTTAGCTTTGCTGAATTTCAAAAACCCGATAATTATATAAAAACACAACACACATTTGTTTTTCTACCACACTGGTTGAGCCGCATACATGTTATTTCTTAGGGGGATATTTTCTTATAAATGATCTGCAGACCATTTAACAAAGTTTGTAATGTGAGATGCTTCAGAGAAGTACTTCCTCATGTTTTCAGCTGCTTCAGGCAATTTTAGATGATGAACAGAAAGACACATTTAGTGGAGCTTCAGTACACACTCATTCTGTTGGCAAAGACTATTAAAGTTACATTTGCACAGCTGCAGATAGCAGGTTGTATGTTCCTATCTTGCATTCCATCTCCACAAAGCTTCCCTTCCTGAGAATTTAGGAAAAGGTTGCTAAGGTAGAGTTGGTCTGGTTTAATTATGATAGTTAACATTCATTTTCTAGATGAGTTTTTGGGCAGATTTATATGTAAGCAAAATGAAATCTGTTAGTTTTTATAAGGCATGGGGGAGCCAAAGCTTTGGTCTGTTTTACTATTGGAAATAAGATGCTCTGTTGGGTTTTTTTTTTTTTTTTGCAAATTCAAAGCAGCCATATGGACAGATGCTTATCCATGAGTTAGGCTTCTGCTGCTTCATCTTAGCACAGAAGATAATTTAGATGTTGTTTTATTGGAAACTCTTACATTCAAGCCTCCACCTTTCAGAGGTCATAGAAACTGGGGGTTTAAAATTTTAAAAGTGAAGAGATAGAATTTGGATTGAGACATGGATCTATTGAAAGTGGAGGGTTGAGATTTGCTGGCGGCCAGCCTGCTGGTTCTCTGAACTTGCCTGGCGTGTGAGTGCCTTAAGGCGTTATAGGTATGAGCATAGGCAGAACTCATTTGGGGATTATTAAGAGCCAATGCAGCAGACAAAAAGAGTGTGGGCTTGGAAACCCACAAATCTGGGTTTCAGATTCTGACTCTTATTACAAGGCTGTGTGACCTTAGATACATTACTTGACCTTCCAAGGCCTCTGTTTCCTGCGTCCCTATTATTGTGAGCTAGTTGGAGCTCATGTCTTATCAGAATCTGTGGCTCAATAGCTACACAGTAAAACTTGGTTTAATAAATAGATGTCAAATGAGTCTGTTGAATGAATGGACATAGAAATATAACTATTTTGCAGGTTATTGAGATGAGTAAATAATGTGTATAGAAATTCTAACAATGCCTAACGTATTACAGGCATGTCACAATCAGATTAGCAAAGAGGCTGAGAAATGAACAAATGGGGGAGCATGAATTATAGAGACTGTATCAGCTACACGGCCGGGGGTGGTGGTGGTGTCTGAGGTCAGTGATGATTTGAGGTACAGATGGTGACCTCCCAGGGAACACACAGCCATGATGGGAGACCTGGGAACAGAAGTCTCTCATTGCTGTTTGCAGGGATGGGGACCATTTGCAGGACTGAACCAGCAGAGATTCCAGGTGCGCGAGGGGAGCCATTTTGAGGAATGAGAGGTAGATTAGCCCAGGGATTGTGGGATCAGAGAGAACAATGCTTTGCTACCAAGTCAGGTTTCCTGGTTCATTCAGACATTCACCTTAAGCCCACGATTTTCAAAACGGGGCACAAGAGAGCCGTGAGGAGGTTGTGGAAATCCCACTTTTGGAAGTTGTCCCAAATCATTAGTACCAGGCCACCGGTGCTGCCATTCTGTCATTATTCCTCCCAGGCAGCATCTCCTTTTAACTGCCTGAGATGTTTAGGGAAGAAAACATGCACCTAATTATTTCAGTCTTGGCTAGACAAAGCATGTAAGTGTTCATATGCTTTCTTGGGTGTCCCGGGATGGCAGGAAGTGGAGTGACAGGATTTGAGGATTGCCCTCACTGCTTATCTATTAACTGAGATTTAAACATAAAAATGCAAATGTGCATAGTTTTAATATTGGGTATTTAAAAATGAAAAATGGTCTTTGGGCTAGCTCTCTGCAAGTTTTCAAAAAGAATACTAGCAGTTCTTCCATGTTTGTTACTCAAAGTTAAAAAGAAATGATAGGGACTTCCCTGGTGGCGCAGTGGTTAAGAATCTACCTGCCCATGCAGGGGACACGGGTTTGAGCCCTGGTCCAGGAAGATCCCACATGCCGCTGAGCAACTAAGCCCATGTGCCACAACTACTGAGCCTGCGCTCTAGAGCCCATGAGCCACGACTATTGAGCCTGCGTGCTGCAACTACTGAAGCCTGTGCGCCTAGAGCCTGTGCTCCACAACAAGAGAAGCCATCGCAATAAGAAGCCTGCACACCCCAACAAAGAGTAGCCCCTGCTCGCCGCAACTAGAGAAAGCCTGCACGCAGCAACGAAGACCCAACACAGCCAAAAAGAGAAATTAGAAAAAAAAAAAAGAAAGAAAGAAATGATACTTTCCCCATTGATGGCTTCTACAGTATGCAGTCTCAGAACGTTTTCTAACACCTGGTCTGTTTGAGGCAAAGGAAGGCATTACACCTTCCGTGAATTTTTTAAAACACGAAGTGTAGAAAGAAGTAACCTCCTCTCAAGTTACATGAATTCTCTGCGTTGTTAAGATTGCCGCTTGCTCAGTAGAAGTCTCCTGAGCTGAAGGTACCACAGGAAAAATATGACATATGCTTTATGCTGATCTTATGAAGCCAGTTAGCAGTCAGTATCGTAAATTTAAATGGAGGGATAGAGGGATTTTTTTTTTTTGAAGATATGCTGAATATGCAATTAGGACCAGGATTCTGGACTCATTAAATTAGCAGTAGAATTGAGGTCTTGCTCAACGCTCTCAGTTTTAGAATTTAGGCAAGTCATTGAGCATCAGTGGGTCTTTTAAAATCATTTAAAAATGATGTGGTTGGGCTGGATAATGTACGTGGTTCCTCTTAGTTCCAAATTTTCATATTTGTTTTATTGGATTAGTTCATTTGTTATTTTATAGTGATTCTTCTAGTTTTTATACTGTACTTTTTATTTTTAAATTTTTTAAAGTTGATTTTCTTATTTTTTAAATTTATTTTATTTTTATTTTTTTTGGCTGCGTTGGGTCTTCATTGCTGCGCGCGGGCTTTCTCTAGTTGAGGCGAGCAGGGGACTCAACTAGAGGTGTGTGGTGTGTGGACTTCTCATTGCAGTGACTTCTCGTTGCACAGCATGAGCTCTAGGTGTGCAGGCTTCAGTAGTTGTGGTGCGCGGGCTCAGTAGTTGTGGCTCGCGGAATCTAGAGTGCAGGCTCAGTAGTTGCGGTGCATGGGCTTAGTTGCTTTGCAGCATGTGGGATCTTCCTGGACCAGGGCTTGAACCTGTGTCTGCTGCATTGGCAAGCGGATTCTTAACCACCGCACCACCAGGGAAGTCCTACATTTGATTTTTAAATAAATACAAGCTCTTAGAGAGTCATTGTATTAATTCGTTAAAAAAAATTTCCTCTAAATCTGTAAACGTAGTGCTGAACATGAAGTAGACATTTGGGGAAGACTACGTAATGGTAACATTTACTTGTTATCTAGGTTTGTGTGTGTATCTCTTTAAAATGTCCATCACTTTATATTCTTTGGTGTAGCAAATAATGCTTTTCATGTAGTTGGCACTTAATAAAAAGTAGCAAAATTAATGTAATCATGAACGACTTATTACTCCTCTCCCCTACTGGCATCTTAAAGAAAAGTTGGACACACTTTTCATACATTTTTAAAAAAACTTTTATTACAGTAATTATGCCCAATGGGTAGATGAAAGCCCTGCTTTACATCCTGGCTTTGGTAAATTACTTTTCTGGATGCTCTGAGGTAGCCCTGGAACGGTAATGATACCATGGATTATTTCTGGAAATTAGAATAATCTTTGCAAAAACATGTCTGAGTAATCACTTTTTATCATGACGACACAGAATAAGATCAGTTCCTCTGGTTGTATATTGTAAGGCGAAGAATTATACTGATAAGGGGTCACCATTTTGAAAATCACCACTGTCAGCATAATATAAATTGCAGGCATTGGGTCACTTGGAATTAATTTTCCTCTCCCCTCATCAATCTGTGGGACACATTAGAAGCCCAGGAATAGTGTGAAAGCAACATTATAGACCCAGTGGGATCAAGCAGCACAGAAGAATTATAACAGCCTTAAATGCTGGGTGACTTGGTGGTTTTTCCAAGTCAGTTTTTCTAAAGGCTACTTCACTGGAGAACTTTTGCTATATTTTATACTGTTCCCATAATGGTTAATCCACTTGGGTATTTATGATCTGATAAATCAAAGAACTATAATACTTTTATGTGGTATTCTAAGAAAAGAAACTGCTTTGACATTTGTATGCATGACACAAAATGATTTCTCTCTCTCTCTTTTTAAAATAATATAAAAGGATTTAAATAGACCCTAGATTATAAAGACATTTAAATATCACTTTTTAATGTCCAAATAATTTTAAGGTCAGGAGCCACCTTAAATTACTTTTGGAATAAGGCAGGATATAAGTAAATATAAAACATTAATAGATAAAAATTTAAAAGAAAAAATTATGCACAATTCTACCAGGGCACAACTCTTCATTTTTCATAGTCCCCTCAAGACTTTTGCTACGTAGCTCACCTATTTCAATTGTTGTAATCTTTATTAAACATTTTAATTATGCATTTTCATTTAACATTATATCATAAGAATTTAAAATAGTTTGACAGATGTAAGTTTACGACTACATAATTTTTGTAAACATGAGATTTATTAACATGAGACCATTAATTACTGAAGTCTTTCTTATTACCTTACTGAAGTCTTTCTTATTACCTTACCTTAATCTTACCTTTCTTATTAATTACTGAAGTCTTTCTTATTACCTACAACTAGTAGGAACATCGTAATACCTAACGATTATCAAGTGGTTATTCAGCCTCCCTTTTAAAGTACATGACATCTTTAATCTAATTTTCTTATCTACAAAAAGGGAATAATAATAATTAACAGTTTTATAATGAAATACACGTAAAGGGCTTAGCTCAGTAAAGAAAGCCTCATCGTCATCATCACCATTGTTGCTACCACTCAGTCTTTAGTGTGTGATTTTGGATATCCCTTTCTTGGGAAGTCCTTTTGGTTTTCCCAGGATTGGGTGAGATACGCCTCTGTATGCCCATAGCACTACCAAAAATGGCCTTTCTAGTTTTCTATTTCTATATTTCTATTTTTCTATCATAATTGTGTATTTCCTTCTTGTCTGATTGCCTTCCGGAGGGTACACTCTTGAAGGCAGAGACCTTGTCCTCTGCGTTGTATTCCCAGGACCTTCATCGTGAGGGTGGGTAGTAGTAGATGTTGAGTCATAGTTTGTTGAATGAATGATTTATTTAACAAAAACTTTGCATCTGCATAGATTTATGACAGTGAAGTGAGATTATTTTTAGACCTATGACATGGTCAAAGAATATTTTCTCTTATAGTCCACTGATGTCTGCGAACAGATCTTGAGGGTGGTGAGTAGGTCCAATCGACTGGAAGAACTGGTGTTGGAAAACGCTGGACTTAGAACGTGAGTATTTCCTGAATACATGAATGTGTTGCTTTAAAACATTTTTCCATTTCCTCTAAAATTAATGTATAGTTTTGAGAAAAACGTTAGGCTACTCACATATAGAGTATAGTGTATTCCTTTCTTTAAAAAAGTCCCTGTGATCCCCATCATTATCATGAAGGTCAAGGATTTTCTAACATCTTTTGCGGTTGTGTCACATGGTATTTCTGAGGGTACATAAGTATAGTGGGTAAGAGCATGGACCCTTGAGCCAGATGCCTGATGGCTTTGGGCAAATTGTTTCAGTTCTCTGTGCCTCAGTGTCTTCATGTTTAAGGTGGAGATAATAATAATGCCTACTTTATAGAATATGGTAGTAAGGATAAATGGATTAATACTTGGGAAGTGTTTAGAAAAGTATCTTTCATATTATAGATGCTATGCATTAGCTTTCACTAGTATCATTAATGGTAGTCATAGTAATAACACATTTCATAGGATGTTACTGCTTTGTTTTGAGCTGTTTTAGCCATTTCTCTCCCTTTTCAAATTCACACTTAAATAATCTTCATCTGGTGGTTCAGTAACCAATACCCAAGCCTTACCAGGGGCAGACGAGTTTGAATCTGCTGGAGTAAAGACTATTGCTACTACATGAGGAGGGTTGACGGTTTCATAATCATAGCACTTAGTGTGTTATTTTACGTTAAACACACCTGAAATAGTGATTTTGACTTTTGTTAAAATATAGCGCTAGCGACTGTAGCCTTTAAATTCAATGATTAGGGCAGTCAGTTTTGCGTTCATGATTATTGCATGAAATTAGAACTGATACAGTGAATAGCCTACTGTACTTTTCATGAAAAGCAGGTTCAGTTCAGGATTTGTTTTTTAAGTCATGAAGGAGCCAAATAGTACTACTAATAGCATCCTGCAGTGTGTCTTTAAAGGGGCAATTATATATTTTCTTTTTTCTTTTGAATGAGATTTTGACTGATCAAGATGAATCATATTCTAGCTATGGCTTTACAGACTCTAATGAGGATATGAACTAGGGTAAATAGATTGGTTCTTAACAAATATATGATACATAGGTTAATATTGTAAAGAATGCTTTTCTCTTTTTAGATTTCACCCTAGCTATTCTAGCTTTAAATTTTTTATTTGAGCAGTTTTACACTTTGTGTTATTTCATCTGACCGTTTTGTTTACTTGCAGAGATTTTGCACAAAAACTGGCCAGTGCTCTAGCACATAATCCCAACTCAGGACTCCATACGATTAACCTTGCTGGCAACCCACTGGAGGATCGAGGTACCGTAACATCTACGTGACCATTGATGCCAGAACTGTAAGAGGATTAGGGAGTTTTAATTGAGCCACGCCTGAAGAATAGTGTCAAGCTTAGTTGTAATTATGGTATAAATGCTGCTGATGCTCTTGTTGGCTTCTAATTCTTTCCACCCTTTTGTGAAAATACTCGTGCTACAGTTTTATCAGCTGATAAGCTATTCTTGAAGTGACACAGATGGAAAGGAGGATATTATTTTTATTTATTATTTTTATTGACGTCTAGTTGATTTACAATGTTGTGTTAATTTCTGCTGTACAACCAAGTGATTCAGTTATACACATATATACATTCTCTTTTATATTCTTTTCCGTTATGGTTTATCCCAGGATACTGAATATAGTTCCCCGTGCTATACAGTAGGACCATGTTGTCTATCCATTCCAGATGAAATAGTTTGCATCTACTAACCCCAGACTCCCAGTCCATCCCTCTCCCCGACCTCCCCTCCCCCTTGGCAACCACATGTCTGTTCTCTATGTCTGTGCGTCTGTTTCTGTTTTGTAGATATGTTCGTTTGTGTCATATTTTAGATTCTACGTATAAGTGATATGGTATTTGTCTTTCTCGGAAAGAGGATATTATTTTTAAACTATTGTATTGGTTTTTTATTGCTGGGTAACAAATTACCAGAAACATGGCCGCTTAAGGTGACACAGATTTATTATGACACAGTGTTTTGGGGTCAGAAGTCTGGGTAGAGGTTAGGTGGGTTCTCAGTGCCATGAGGCAGAAATCAAGTTGTTAGCTGGGGCTGTGATCTTACCTGTGACCTGGGGTCTTCCTCAAGCTCACTGGTTGTTGGCAGAATCAGTTTCCTGAGGCTGTAGGACTAGGTCATTATTTTCTTGCTCGCTGCTTGCCCGGGACCACTCCCAGCATCTGGAGGCTGTGTTCAGGTCCTTGCCATGTAGTCCCCTCCTCTCACAACATGCCTGTCTGCCTCGCGTTCCAGGCCAGCAGAAGCACATCTCTCTGATGCTCTTTCTTTCAGTCTGCTCACCTGTTTGAGTCAGACCCACCCAAGACAATCTCCCTTTTTTTTTTTTTTTTTTTTTTTTGCGGTATGTGGGCCTCTCACTGTTGTGGCCTCTCCCATTGCAGAGCACAGGCTCCGGACGCGCAGGCTCAGCGGCCATGGCCACGGGCCCAGCTGCTCCGCGGCATGTGGGATCTTCCCGGTCCGGGGCACGAACCCGCGTCTCCTGCATTGGCAGGCGGACTCCCAACCACTGCGCCACCAGGGAAGCCCCAATCTCCCTTTTCATTAACTCGGAGTTGACTGATTAGTAACCTAATCACATTCATAATATCCCAGCATATTCACTGGTCTGCCCACACACTTGAAGAAATTATAGTGGGTGTGTTTACCAGGGGGCAGGAATCTTGAGGACCATCTTACGATTCTGACCATCACAAATGTTTTTAAATTTTTAACAAGATTTGAATGTAAGAATAGAGAGAAGTTGAAGGACTAGATTTCATGATGAGGCAAAAGAAGTTTTCATTACAAGTGTTTGTGTGAGTAGAGGGAAGAGTCAGTAGGTTTAGAAAGTGAAACTTGAGAGTTTGAATTCACAGTAGGAGAACGTTGATGGATGAGGTTTAAGATGAAGTAGCTTTATCTCTAGAGAGATTACTTCCTTTTCATTATCTGTTGCAGGTGTTTTCCAGCATTGTTGAATAAGGGTCTTTCATCTTGTGATGTTATATATTCGATGAGGATTAATTATTCAACTGAGCTGAAGATACTGATATAGACATTCAGCTCTGCTTTTTTATTCCTGATATTGACATTGTTCTTCATTGAAAAAGATACCCATGTGGTTTCCAAACAAACATTCGAAGAGGAACTTCACAGCTTCTGAAGTAGTGAACCTAAAGGAAGGTTGAGACTGAATTGGAAAACTAGTTCATGTGAAAGACACTCTCATAGATACATAGGGCAAAGCTGAAAATAATGGAGACATATCCCTGCAACAGGAGTTTCTCTGGGGTTTAGTCTTTTCTTTAAGAAAAACAACTGTTCTATTAGTCGAATGCCACAAAGAGGTGACTATAACAAAGTGGAAACCATTATAGATCACCTTTTATAGACATGAGGTCTGTTTGGCTTTTGTTTTTAAGATGGAAGGGACTCGAACATTTTTCTCTACTGGCAGGACAAAATCAGTAGTTGTTAAATGCCAGTTGCTAAGGATGTGAAATCCAGAGTGCAGTAAGGGACACTCCTTAGTGATCAGGCAAACACAAATTCAAACCACATTGAGATACCACTTCAGAGCCAATAGTTTGCCTATAATCAACATAAGTGTTGGAGAGGATGTGGGAAATGGGAACTCATGCATTACTGGCAGGAGTGTAAAATGGGGCAGCCTCTTTGGATACTGGTTAACCAGTTGCTTCAAAAGTTAAACACAGGGGCTTCCCTGGTGGCGCAGTGGTTGGGAGTCTGCCTGCTGATGCAGGGAACACGGGTTCGTGCCCCGGTCCGGGAAGATCCCACATGCCGCGGAGCGGCTGGGCCCGTGAGCCATGGCCGCTGAGCCTGCACGTCCGGAGCCTGTGCTCCGCAACGGGAGAGGCCATAGCAGTGAGAGGCCCGCGTACCGCAAAAAAAAAAAAAAAAAAAAAAGTTAAACACAAATTTGCTTGATGACCCAGCAGTTCCACTTCTAGGTGTTACCCAAGAGAAATGAAACGTATGTCCACAAGAAGACTCGTGAATGAATGTTGATAGCAGTGTTACTCATGATCGCCCCAAAGTGGAAACCCAAATGCCCATTACTGGTGAGGGGATAAACAAAATATGGTGTATCTGTACTGTGAAACACTACTCAGTAGCATGAGAGAACGTGGCACTGATCCTGCCTAAGACACGGTTGAACCCCCTGAAACGTTACGCTCAGTTGAAGAAGCCAGACCCCAAAGACATCTTGTTATTGTTTGGGTTTGGGAGGCAGTGAGGGGCAGAATGAGTCTGAGGCCCTTCATCTTTCTTGTCATGTGCGTCATATGCCCTGAGGTGCAGCCCTACTGGACAACCTTGTCTATTGGACCCTCTCCTTTGGTTTAAACTCCTGCAACAGTGCTTCCTTCATTCTGCCGCATTGTAATTAGATGTGGATGTTTCTCCACCAGCTTAGTTCTCTTCCCTACTTCCGTCCATCATTCTTTCCTAACCTTCGAAGACACACTACATCTAGCCTAAGACCTTGTACGTAATCAATAAATATTTTCTTTAAATTTGATTTCATTTAATCGAATTCCCTTTTGTGGTTTTTAAATTGCAGTTGAAAACCATGGTGAAGTTTATAGAGATTTCTTTTGTACAGAGTCAGAGCATGTATTCAGAGATGACATTTGCCTGCCTCTTTGCTCCACTTTCCTACCTGTGTGACCTGATTTTGTGCATCTTTTCACCTACCTGCAGTCTGTTCCCAGGTGTTAGAACCATGAATCCTTCCAAGGATGTTTTCCACAGCTTGATGCGTAGATACCGACTCTTCGGGGTGTTTTCTGCTCACTTACATTCAAGTTTTGACACTTCTGACACATTTCTGCCCCCTCTGATTCATTCGTCGCTGTGTTTGCCGGTGCCCTGGGACAATTGCCAACACCTGTATTCCCCACCTTTTTTCACTCTTGGGGCTGACCCTTCTGAACACAAATTCTTTATGGGCTTTTTTTTCATCCAGGCTAAATATCTGAAAGTGATTGGTAGCTTTTCTGCTCCTGGATGGAAAGTCCACAAGAAATCCAACTGAGTGTAAAATATTTATAGAAACTTCAAAATAGGGAAAAATGTTCATGACTTTTTTTCTGAGCTTTTCAATGGAAAACAATAAAAAAGCATGGAGGAGGAGTTTGCAATTGAATTGTTCAGTCTTGAGACCGAGCCCAGGACGATTATTTACAAGGAATTGCAAAGAAACACAAGGCAGTTTGGCAGCCTCGAATTCTGAGGAATTTAAGCACCAAGTGGAATTTGATTTTGTACCTGAACCATTCTTTCAGGGACTTATTTGGAAACTCTAGAGAGGAAGTTTGGCTCCTTGCTTTGTGATATGAAAGTTGATGCAGCAAAGCCCTGATATTTACAGCTCAGCTTCCCTGTCAGGCTCATGTGCAGAGGACAGGCAGCCTTCTGTTGTTAAGGGGCTTGGGGTGGAGGAGGTTGAAGTATGATTTAGTAGGAGGGGTGTAGTGTGTATGGGCAACGTTTCCAATGCTGGATGCCCTGCTTCTGCTCTGCGAGAGCCCCACAGGGCAGTGAACGGACCACACACAGGCAGGAGCTTCTCTTATCCTGTTTGTGGGGCCGGCCCTGCGCCCCAGCTTGCTCTTGGCCTTCTATCCCAGTGTGTTTTCAGATTGTGGGTCAAGACCTGGTAAGCATTAAAAAAAAAAAAAAGAAATAGAATAGAAAATACCAGAGTGCATTTTTCAGGAAATTTTGGGTTTTAGTTTCCTATTACATGTGTATGTGTTTATTTTGCTATGAGGTTCCTGCATCATGATGACAAATCTCTTTCTTTATGTGGGTCATGGTTGAAAAGGCTTGAAACTCCCTGTTCTAGCTGAACTTCATTAACTAGTTCTGTGGTGAGTCCTCTGGGCTGACCTAGTATCTGAACCAGGGTGTTTCAGTCATCACCTCGTGACTAATCCTTTGGATCTGATGACTTTTTGGATCAAAGTTGAGTGTTTTGGGGGAGTGCAGCTCTTCTCTCTCTGCTCATTTCACACACTTTCCTTCCCTAAATGTCACAAGCTCTGTGTTCTGTTCTCCCTAGTTACCCGTCCCAGTTATCCTAGATTTTATGATCTTAGTCTCTTCAGGAATGTCTGTCCTTATTTCCTCCCCTCACTTTGTTCTAAATTGGATTATTTTGTTTAAAGATGATTTAGAATCCTGTCTTGGAGTGTTTTTCTTTTGGAAATGTTGACCTAAAGCACCCAAATATTTTATTTTTTCTCCAGCCATCTGGTGGTGGCTCTGATTTGATTTTCTGGATGAGACAAGATAAATAGATTCTAGAATTGTCCCTTACATTTTGGGGTGCTGTAGATCTTTCATATCTCAGTGTATACCAGTGGATTCTGCAGTCAAAATACATAGTTCAAATCTGGGCTTCTCTACTTTACATCTGAGTTTCCTTGGACTAGTTACCTAACTTCTCTATGCCTCAGATTTCCTATCTCTAAAATAATAATAGCACGTCCTACATAACGGTGTTCTAAAGATTAAATGAGATAATACACATAACAGCCATAAGAATCGCCTGTCACATACTATACACTCTCAATAAGTGTTAACTTTTACTACCATATTTGATTCATAAAATAGTCTTGTGAAGTTAAATAGCACAAATGTTATTATTCCCCTTTAGAGATGAGGAAACCACGTTTACATAATTTGGAAAAGTTTGCAGAGTCATACCTAGTACCGACAGACTCTTGTTCAGAATTGCCTTAGTGATCAATCAATCAGCCTCTTATACTGTGGTGGGGATTTTCTGATTTGGCTGTCTAGATTTCCCTTGGAAGTGTAAGGAAATAATTTTGTGTATGCGATTTGGAAAACATTGGCTTTTTCCATAGCACGTCAATGCATTTTCTTAATCACTTTGATATTTAAAGAGGCCAGGTTTCTGTGCGACAGCTACTCAGCAGAAAGTACTTTTGTTTAGAGTCATGATTTCAGCCATATTTAATTGATATTTTTATGGTTATACAGGGTAAAACAGTATTTTAAAAACTGCATAGATTTGGATTTTAGGGCATTCAAAAATTAAGTGTGTTGACAGTTTTTTCCCACTAGTCTTTTATTCCTATATTCCTAGTTCTTGAATCTCTTTCTCTCAGTCTTATTTTTGAAATGGAAATACTCCATCGTGTTTTATTTATTTACTTAGTTTTTTTTTTTAGTGTTTCTGAACTCTCCAGGGAAGCCATTGGAATTAGTAGAGATCTAAAGATTTTAACTCTCACCTGTGTTCCGGTATCTACAGTGTCAAATCTATATCCTTTCTAACCGACAAGAAAGAGGTCTTTTGTTTCCCTGTATCATGTTGCTAGAACTCCATAGCAGGATTTTGTTAAATTATTAATATTATGCTTCCGGTCAACCAGGACCCACCTTAAACCGTTTTTTCCAACCATGTGAATCACACTGATTCCAGAATATCAAAATTTTAGAGTTTTATATGTTATTGTCATAGGCTTTTAAGTACATGCATGATTAATGGGTTAAAACTGCAATGTCAAATTTAATTTCCTGTCTTAGGAAGTTAATTACATCAGATGGCAAATTATAATTCTAAACATTTTATAATTACTTTTTTATTAGTCATAAATATTTCGATAATAGTTTTGTTTTGAAAGGAGAAATAAAAATTCGACCATTTTTTTCTTCTAAATTTGACACATAGTAAAACAAAAATAAATTACAAGAAGGGTTATTCATCCAGTAAAGTGTCCAGATGAAAGCTTTTGGTGATAAATTTCGTTTTAATTCACAGCTCTGAAGGCTAAGTTTTGCTTTATTTGGGGGGCAGAATTGAATAGTTTTGGCCAGAGGTTGAAAACGTCTCTTCTGTCCTTTCTTTGTGGGGAAATGTTTTCTTGGTGATCAGTTTCTTCCATGGCACTGTTGAGTAACTGACTTCAGGAAGTACAAGGCAGGTTAATTTTTTTGTTTTTCCTGAGATTTTGGCTGCCAGGCACCCTCAATTCATTCATGTTGCCAAGACCCCATTTCTGAAGTCTGCCAGAGTGGAGGACCCTTTGTGTAATAATCTGTTACGTTTTTATCAAAAGTGAATTTAGTTTTTTCATTTTCAAAAAACTGAACAGTACTGGCCCCAGTTATGCCTTTCATTCCATTAGCACTTAGCAAGGGTGTTTCTTTAAAGAAGAAATATAATATATTTATGAGTTGTGGATGCCTAGGAAACTAAAACAAAACATTTCATCAAGAAAAAAAGAAGCTAGTAACTTAGTCTGGGATTAGATAAAAAATACTTTAACTGAACAATCTTGTATCTGAGACTTTAGTCCTTTTTACCTTTAATCCTGCTTTCTTTGTTTAAAATAAATGCTCAAACATGACTTTATTCACCTTTATTCTAACTTAGGAGCTTCACGTTTTATTACTTTCATTACTTGAGGGTGTGATAGTTCTATTTCTAGAGAAAAGTATTGTTGGATTATTTATTCTTTTTTGTCTACCTTCCTTTTTAAAAGGAAGTTTATGATTAAGGAACGAACAGATGGGTGGGTGTCACCAGTAGTGTAAAATAATTGTTCCATTCTGGCCTTGCATTTGGTTGTAGGCATTTACAATTTTATGTGGTGTTCCAGGTGTGTCTGACACAAAAGAAAATATTGAAAGTTTAGAAATTATCATTTTCTCAAAGAACAAAGCAAAACAACTCAAGTCAACCTGAGTGAAACAAACTTGAAGTTTAACTTCGATCTAACAGATATTTTCAGCATGATTTGGGGATATATATATCCATTTTTAAACATTGTCGTAGCATATACTTTGCTGAGTGAAAAAATACGTGAAAGAATTGGTCCTGAGTAGTCAGTGATAACTCTTGTCAATATTTAAAATAAGAATCTGGTGTCCTTTCCTCTTCCATACCTAATTTTTTTTAAAGACTTAACTTTTTTAGAGTAGTTTTAGGTTCACAGCACAATTGAGAGAAATGTAGAGAGATTTCATATATTCCCTGGGCCCACATAGGCATAGCCTCCCTTGTTATCAACATCCATCAGCAGAGTTAAGACATTTGTTATGATTGATGACCCTCCATTAATGCATCGTAATCACCCAAAGTCCATAGTTTTCATTAGGGTTCACTCTTGGTGTTTAATGGGTTTGGACAAATGTATAATGACATGCATCCCTCATTATAGTATAGTATCATGCAGAGTATTTTCACTGCCTGAAAAATTCTGTGTTCTACCTGTTTATCCTTCCTCCCCATGCACCCCCATACCCAACCCCTGGCAATCACTGGTCTTTCTACTGTTTCCAGAGTTTTGCCTTTTCCAGAATTTCGTGTAGTTTTCAACTACTATGGGTAAATACCAAGGCGTGTGATTGCTGAATTACATGGTAACAATAAGTTTAGTTTTATAAGGAATCACCAAACTGTCTTCCAAAGCAGCTGTCCCATTTTGCATTCCCACCAGCAATGAGTGAGCGTTCCTCTTGCTCCACATCCTGGAACATTTGATGTTGTCAGTGTTCCAGATTTTGGCCATCCTAATAGGTGTGTAGTCGTAGCTCATTGTTGTTTTAATTTGCATTTCCCTGATGACATAAGATGTAGAGCATCTTTTCATATGCTTATTTGCCACCTGTATATCTTCTTTGGTGAGATATCTATTAAGGTCTTCGGCTCATTTTTTGATTAGGTTGTTTATTTTCTTACTGTGGAGTTTTAAGAGTTCTTGTATATTTTGAATAACAGTCCTTTATCAGATGTGCCTTTTGCAAAGATTTCCTCTCAGTCTCTGGCTTGTCTTCTCATTCTCTTGACATTGTCCTTTGCAGAGCAGAACTTGTTGATTTTTTAAAATTAATTTATATTGGAATATAGTTGATTTACAATGTTGTGTTAGTTTCTGCTGTACAGCAAAGTGAATCAGTTACACATATACATATAGCCACTCTTTTTTAGATTCTTTTCCCATATAGGCCATTATAGAGTGTTGAGTAGTTTCCTGTGACATACAGTAGGTTCTTATTATCTATTTTATATATAGTAGTGTGTCAATCCCAATCTCCCAATTTATCCTTCCCCCCTCCTTGGTAACCAATAGAACTTTTTAATTTTAATGAAGTCCAGCTTATCAATGATTTCTTTCATGGACTGTGCCTTTGCTGTTGTATCTAAAAAGTCATTGCCACCCACAGACATCTAGATTTTCTCCTCTGTTATTTTCCGCACCTAATTTTCTGAAGTAACTTTTTTCATTGAAGTATAATGTACATTGATAAAAGTTTGTAAATCCTGTAATGAATTTTTACAAGGAGGATGCTCTTATGCAGCCTCTACAAAGATCAAGAAATAGGACATTACCAGCACTACACAAGCTTCTCTTTTGTTTTGCCCCACCCTTCCCCTCCACCACCTGGAAAAGGTAACTACTATTCTGACTTCTGTTATGATAGATTAGCTTTATTTATTCTGGAACCTCACCACTATAGAATTATATAATACATACTCTTTTATATTTGTCTTCTTTTGCTTTTCTTTGTTGAGAGGTTTTTAATAATAGATTTATTATTTTCTTAAATAGAGATTATTTCTTCTTATGTAAATTTTGCCAAGTTGTATTTTTCATGTGGAATTTCTTCTAAAATGATACATTTTTTGATCTGTAGATTTTTTTTATACCCTTCAGTTCTATTTGTAGTGTCTGCAGGATCGCTACTAGCATTCTGTTTTCATTTCTGATTTATATAATTTGATTTGATCCTTTTCTTTCTCTCTCTTTTTTAAAGTCTTGCTGGGATTTATTAATTTTATTGGTTTTTTTTTTTTTGAAGAACAAGCTTTGTTAAATTTACTTATTTTATGACTGCTTTCTGTTTAATGATGTCTTCTCTCTGTTATTTCTTTCCTTCTGTTTATAGGGATGGAGTGAGGATAAATTTGCTTTTTTTTTTTTTTTACACATCTTGAGATGAATACTTTGATAATTAGTTTCCAGCTTTTCTTCTTTATTCACATATGTATTTAGGAGTATAGACTTCACTCTAAGGAGGGCTTGAGTTGTATCCCCAAAATTGGATGTCATAATTTTTAAAATTTAAATAAAAATTTTAAAAAGATTTCCATTGTGATTTTTTTTTCTTGGACTCATTTGTTATGTAGGAATATATTGCTTAAGTTCTAATTATTGGGGGATTTTTCTAACTGTAATTTTTTAAATAATTCCTATCTTAATTCCATAGTAATGGTAGCAGTTAGAGAACATACTAATAGTTTGAAAATATACTCTGTATGATTTCACAGAAGTTAAGGAATATACTGTTTGTTGAGACTTGCTTTATGACTCAGTAGATGGTCACTTTTGGTAAATTTTCCTTGTGTATTTTGAAGAAATATATTCTGTAGTTATTAAGTACAGTGTTTTAAATATATCAAATAGATTTTTTTCAGTATGCTCTTGATATCTTGTATATTTTATAGCTTTTTTTGTCCATTTATCAGCTACTGACATAGATGTGTTTAAAAATCTCCCTCTATTGAGTGTGTGTGTGTATACACACATATATATGTATAATAATACGTGTATTTTCTTTTTTTGCCATTAGATTTACTTTATATATTTTGAGACTGTGATGTTCAGATTGTGCAGATTTAAAACTATTACATCTTCTTCATTAAAGAAATATCTCATTTATCTCTAGTAATACTTCTTAAAATCTAACTTGTTTTATATTATTACAGATAAACTAGCTTTCTTTTGGTTAGATTTGCAGCATATATCTTTTTCCATGCTTTTAGGTTCACTTTGGAATACATGCATTTCTAAGTGTGTCTCTCAAAACCATCTGATATTATTGTTTAGCTAATCCATCTTTGACTTTTAGTCTGAATACTTAGTACATTTATATTTAATGTAATTATTGATTTATTTGTGTGACAGTCTACTGTATATCTGTTTTCTCTTTATCACTTTTTTTTGTTGTTCCCTTTTCCTCTCTCTTTTTTTGACTTTTGGATTAATAAATTTTCAAAATTTCTCCATCTTTTTCCTCTCTCCCCTCCCACCCCAATACATTTTACAAGAATGTATTGACTAAATATCAGTCCTGTTCCCTCTCTGCAATTAATATTATGGATTAACATTTTCAAATCTCTAGAAATATTTTTAATTAAAAAACCTGTTTAACATTATTTAATCCAGTGATTGTCAAACTTATTTTGGAAATGCTGTGGGAGATAGGTAGGGTCTCTCAGTACCCTACCATCCTTGGGGAAATGCCCATCTAGAAGCTTCATCAAGCTGAATGACGTTTAGGTTATTGCTAGAGTAGTACGTATTAATTGATAAAATTTATATGTAATTTGGGGTTATGTGATAGGGCAGCAGCCAGCACGGTTGTTCCTTATTGGTGCCTGGAGTTTGGGACCATACAGTTAATACTGTTTTAGGATTCTTCCCAAAACATGCCCCCTGGGAAGGTGATAACTCAGATACAGCAGGAGGTTGGTTGAAGGACCTGTTGGAAGAGCATACATTCATCTATTACTTATTTCCTCCCAGAAAAGAGTCTACATTCATTACAGTCCTTGGGTGAGTGAGCTGGTTTTCACAGTAGCCCACTCTGGCCATTAAATTTAGAGACCACCGGATTTTTATTACTGTACATTCCTTGGGATTAATTTTATGTTACCAAGCGTAGGTTAAAGGTAGTTTAAAACATGCTCTGCTGCTTTGTCTGAGGTTGTTAGCCATAAGCCAATTAAATATTGGAAGTCATCTGCTTAAAGTGAAGCCGTTATCTGAATAGTTAACATCACATTGTTTTTCTTGACAATAATTAAATAGCATGCATCCGTTCACCTAGAAGAGTGATCAGCTCATTAAGACACAGGTTAAAAAGAAAAGAGTCGAAATTATATCACTCTTCCCAAGACTATTTGCATTTGAAATAGCACTATGAGGAAAGGATAATACTTGGTCCAAAGAAAAACATCTCTAATGGTAAAGTTTCGATAATTGTGCTTTTCTCTTACCCTATAGGTAGGACTGAAAGTAAAGGAGGCATGATGGTAGATGATTAGAAAACAGTGTCTAACATTAGAAAGAAAAAACGATCACTTTAATTGGAATCAAAGTTAACTTTCAGGCATTGTAAAACAAAAGCAATCCTAACAACTTAAAAATTCTAACAATCCCCCTTTTCCCTTTCTTTCTCAGGTGTGTCGTCTTTAAGTATTCAGTTTGCCAAACTCCCAAAGGGATTAAAGCATTTAAATTTATCTAAAACCTCATTGTCACCTAAAGGTACAGTATATCTTATTTACTTAACTGTGTCTATAATATTTCTGCTGCCCCATGGTACCTTACATAGTTAGAATTAATACTTGTTGTGTATCTGCATTTAAAAATGTAGTTGACCCTTGAACAATGTGCTTTGAACTTCCCGGGTCCACTTACATGCATATATTTTTCAACAGTAAATACTACAGTAGTACACGGTCCACAGTTGGTTAAATCTGTGGAAGTGGAGGAACCGTGGATACAGAGAGCTGACGATTAGTTACACGCAGATTAATCCCCACGTTGTTCAGGGGTCATCTGTATGTGTATTATAGTACTCTTTTAAGTACTTTTAAGATAAAGAAGTTATCTGATTGGACTTCTGGTGTTCTAAAGTGAAATGCTTTCAGAGTAGAGAATAATTTTCAGGTATGCCTGTGGTCTCCAACTTTTTAAACTTTGAGTCAGGGAACGCTCACCTGGCTGCTTCCTGCCTCACATTCCTAGAGGTAGCTGGTTGTGTTTTGCTGTTGTTGTTTTTTTGATTTAGCAATGTTTTGTTTGTTTTTATTGATGTATAATTGACCTACAACACTCTGTTAGGTCCAAGTGCGTGAGATAGCGATTCGATATTTCTCTACATGACAAAATGGTCACTACTGGTTGTGTTTTTCTTGGTTCATCCTTGGAAAGACATCAGGCATCCCCACTTCCCCGTTCCCCCTTCCCCTCCAGATGGACTGTCTGCTGCACAGAAAACAGTTGGGTCTAACTGCCCAGTCCTAGTCACCACTGTAGCTCTACCTGCTCTATTTCCTGTCCTGGAAATGGCCTTTCCTTCCCCAGGTTCTTTCCTGACTCCACTCACCATCCTCTCAGTTTTTCAGTTTTGTTCTTATTTTGCTACATCAGCACCGTCACAATAATAATTAAAATCTCCCTGCATACGCCGTGCCTTTGTATAAACTTCGTATTCTGCTTGAAAAACTTGTCTTTCATCTTGTATAGGGAAAACCTCCATTCTTGCCTGCCTTCTGTGTTTCTCTTTCCTGTGCATCTCCTTTACTACTCACACAAAACATCCCACTTCTGACACCTCTGGTCACCAGATGTGTGGAAGTTTTTCCCTCACAACAGGCAATTCTCTGTGACACCACCTGGGTGGCCTACAATTCAGCTCGGTATCTACCTGGAGATGGCACGAGATCCTGCAGGTTAAGGGCTCAGTCCCACAAGACTGCCATGCCCCCCGACCGCCTTTAGATACCAGTTCACACGCCCAGGTTATCAGAGGTTCCAAAGACCCCCCTCCTTGAGTTTGGTTAATCTGCTAGAGTGGTCCGCGGAACTCAGGGAAACGCGTACTTACCTTTACTAGTTTATTAAAGGGTATGATAAAGGGTACAGATGAACAGCCGGATGAAGAGATATTTAGGGCGAGGTCTGGGGGGGGTCCTGAGCCCAGGAGCTTCTGTTCCTGTGGAGTCGGGGTGTGTCACTCTCCTGGTGTGGATGTGTCCATCAACCTGGAAGCTCTCCAGACCCCATACCGTTGGGATGTTCATGGAGGCCGCATCACGTAGGCGTGGTCAGTTATTCACTGCATTTCCAGACCCTCTCCCTTTTCTGCAGAAGTGTTGATGGGTGGGGGTGGGGCTTCTCAGCATGGCTTGGTCTTCCTGGTGACCAGCCCCCATCCAGGAGCCCACCAGGGTTACCTCATTAGAGCAAAAGATGCTGCTAATACTCTTACCACTTAAGAATTTACAGGAGTTTAAGGAGACCTGGGTCAGTGTCAGGGTCAAAGACAAATATTAGAACAAGGGATGTTTCTAGTGCTCTTATCACCTAGGAAATTACAAGGGTTTGAGGAGCTCTGTGCCAGGAACGGGCATGGGAGGCAGAGACCCATATATATTTTCTCTTATCTCACACATCTCCAAATATTCTTGGAGAGCTTCAGTTTATTTTATAAAACCCTCGTCTGTGATCATCTCTTCTGAGACGTCTTATTCCTGAGGCCTCAACAGAATCAATTTCTCGTTCCTTTCTAGATCATATCTAACATTATTGTATAAATGTGGTGTCTTCCCTACTTGAAGGGGGCTCTCCTTGCAGCCTCTGTATCTCTCATCTCCGTATCTCCAGCACCTGACATAGTGCCTGGACCATTGTGGGTGTTCAGTGAAAGTTTCTTGAATTGAATAATCTCCCATTCCTTAACTATATCACTATGTTTTGAGGGCAGTATGTGTAGCAATGGCTGGTTCTCTTGCAGATTGCCTAGGTTTGAATCCTAACTTTTTTGCTTACTATAAATTTGCTTTTACAATCTCTTGGTTGTACCTGCCTATTTGTAATATGGAAATACGAGCATCTGCTTCATCAGAGGTGTGGGATTAAATGGGTTAATACGCATACAGTGCAGTTTTTGGCACAAAGGGCCGTGCTGTCCCTGCCGCCATCATCTTCTTCCTCTTCCTTCTCCCCTCTCCTCCCTCTCCTTCTCCTCCTCCTCTCCTTCCTCCCTCCCTCCCTCCCTCCCCCTCCCTCCCCCCTCCCTCCCTCCCTCCCTCCCACCTTCCCTCCCTCCCGCCCTCCCCCTTCCCTCCCTCCTCCCCCTCCCTCCCTCCCGCCTTCCCTCCCTCCCTCCCACCCTCCCTCCTCCCCTCCCTCCCTCCCTCCCGCCTTCCCTCCCTCCCTCCTCCCCTCTCTCTGTTGTGTGTTTTTATGTGCTTTTATTTCGCCTGGGACAACCGCAGTGTCACACCTACAAATCTGGTGAATGACTGCTGCTCCTGGAAGATTCAGTTTCTGTCTCATTTTCTCTTTGAAGCCTCTCAGACAGCCTCCTCTCACCACACCCTGTGGGACTAGATGTTCCCTTCTCTGTGTTCCATAGCACAGGAATTTGTAAATTCCTCAGTTTTAGTGCGTCTCCCATTGTATTTTGGTTGTGTCCTAGCCTGGGAGGTTCTGGATGGTAAGGGCTTTGCCTCATTCATTGCCATGTCCCTGGCACCCAACACACTGGAAGTTCTCACTAAATGTGTCGTGGATGCGTGGGTGAAGCAAAGTGGTCCCGGAATGGTTTTCTGTCCATCTAGTCATACTTTATTCTGACCATACAGTTTCACTGAGTGATTTGAAATTGGGGGTGGTTCCATACGTCCCATGATTTTATGTGCACACATTTGTACCCACATGTTTAAGATGAAGGCATAAAAGCAACTTTCCAAAGGGAAACATTTCCCTGGGAGCCAGTGTTTTCTGTCTTGTTGCCTGAAGCCATCTACAGATCTTAAAGCTAAGTGTGTGTGGTCCCTTTTTGTTATCACTCTTCTACCGCAGCAAATTAGTTTCATAAAAACCTTTTTTTTCTGATGATTATCGATGCATTGCATATTTATGGTAAAGATTTAGAAGATACTGAAAAGTATAAACGAGAAAGCAAAAATTACTTGTAATGCCAGTACCAAGCCATTACAAGACTGTCACCGTTGACAACTTGGTACCCATCCTTCCACACTGTTTTCTGCCTGTACATAGTTTATCTATATACATACCTACAAAAAACACTTACATGCATATATGCGATTATACTGTGCTTACTATCGCATAAGCTTCCTCCCCTGCCCCCTGTAGTAAATTGTGATCATTTATGTCAGTAAATACTTGGTCCACTTTCAAAGGCTATGCCATAGTTCAGCGTATGCAAAATGTTCCCTAATTTATTTAAATGATCTGTTGTACATTTAGATCATTTAAAATTCTTCAGTAGTGCAAAGAACACTAAAATGACTTCTGTATCCAGTTAATGGTCATGTGTTAATTTCTTCTTTAGGATAAATTCCTGTAAGTAGAATTGCTAGATCAGAGTTTGCAAACATTTTTGTTTGTTTGTTTGTTTTGCTGTATGCGGGCCTCTCACTGTTGTGGCCTCTCCCGTTGAGGAGCACAGGCTCCGGACGCGCAGGCTCAGCGGCCATGGCTCATGGGCCCAGCCGCTCCGCGGCATGTGGAATCTTCCCGGATCGGGGCACGAACCCGTGTCCCCTGTATTGGCAGGCGGACTCTCAACCACTGCACCACCAGGGAAACCCAAGAGTTTGCAAACATTTTTAAAAGCTTTTTCTGATATTTATTGTCGAGTTGTCCTCCAAGTATTTCATATAACCCTCTTTACACTCTCACTGTCAGTAGATATTGTTCTCTTTTTTAATTGTTTATCAAGCATATGAACAAAAGTATTCTGATATTTTAATTTTAGTTTCTTCAGTTATTGCTTAAGTAGCTTTTCCCGCCTTGTTCCTTAGTCACTTGTATTTCTTTTGGAGGAAATTGCTAGTCCCCCCTCCTCTGTTACTGTTCTGTTTAGAGTGTCAATTTTTTTCTTTATTCATTTGAATTCTCCACACATTAAAATGTTAATCATTTATTATGTGCTTCATAAGTCTAACTCTTTTTTTAGGTAGAGGTTTTTTTGTTTTTAAACTTGATTATATTTATTTAACTTATTTGTTAATTACTATAAGACAGATAGAGGGTTGCTGTGATCATTGATCCTTCTGAGGGCAGGTTTGGCTTCTGAGGCACCTGAGTGCCACCCACTCACTGATGCCCTGTCCCTTCCAGTGTGATGAGAGTGGGCAGAGTCCCTAGGCAGAGCTGGGTTCCTCAACTTCCTTGTGAATCAGGACAGCTCCCCATGCCCTATACCCTTCACAAATAAAGATCAACACCTTTATCTCTTCTCTGCAATAAAATGTGTTTGAGAATTAATATTGTTTTATAACGTGACCCAAAGAATTTTAAGTTGCCCTTCCTAAGATGTATATCTTGAAATGTTGTTTTTTTAAAAAATTGATTTCTTAAAGGTTTTCAGTATTCTTGCAGACTGTCACAAAGGATCTGAAAGGTTCTGCAGGTTCAGAATAACTCAGATTAAATGGCAGTTTTAAGCTTTTGCTGAATTTGACTCACATTTGTATTTTTGTTCCACGAAAACATTTATATTCATGGCTCATAATTCAAGACAGATTTTTTTTTTTTAATCTGCCCATGACATCCACACTGTCTCCAAATATCCTTTCTCTTCCTCAGATGTTAGCTAAGTGATAGTTTTCTGGATTTCTAGTAAATGTCCTGCTGGTTGCCAGATTATGTCAATGCAGGGCCATCTGGTACCACCTTTCTCCAGCTGTAAACACTCCAGTAATAAATATGAAGATGGTCAAAATCACTAGACAACCAGCATCGACAATAGCATGAAAATCTGTGCCTAGTTTGGGTTGGAAGAGCCCTGATTTTTTCCATCCTACGTTTTTGTGATTTCCTGCTATTAGTGTGTTATTAACACAGGCCTCATGTGGATGTAGGCTCCAGAGGTGGGGGAGGAAATCCTTCATTCTGTTTCAGTAGCTTGAAGCTGATCATGATAACATGATTCTCTCCCAGTTCTATTCAAATGTTGGCCAACTGCCAAGCGCCCACGCTTGGCAAGGAGCGTTTTGCTGTCAAGGCTAATTTCACCTTCTAATTTCGGAATTTATTTATTGAGTTTTGTTATACCCCACTAGGGACATAATTTTAAAAATGATTTTCTTGATGAGAGTCTGATATTTTCCACAGGTTTTGGACTCGATTATTCCATTTCAGAATGCATTGATACTACCAATAACAGGACAAACTGAAGGGAGTTGGTCATTTAAACAATCCTAGAAGTTTCCTCCAGAAATTAACCTTTTCTGTGGGCCATTGCGAGTTCCTTTTATCTAACACAATTAATCAAATCTCTGCCTCCTTCACTGCAAAGCTCTTGTCTCTTACCTCTTTGATAGCATTGACGTCGCTAGATTATGATTATTCAACTGTCTGGGTCTCCCACTGGACTGGCTTTGAGAGGGTGAAAGGGTATCCCCTGGGTCTCAGAAGCCCACGCCTGGTACACAGTAGGCCTTAAATAAAGATTTGTTGTGTTGAATAAATACTCGTGTAGCACTGGCTTTTCATCCTGGAATTTATTTAGCTTCTTTCGTGGTGGTCTTTGAACTTTTTGAGGGCAAAGAATGGGTCTTATTTACACATATCTCCCGAATCCCCAGCATTTGATAAACGCGTTATGAGCGCTTAATACATGTTGAGTTGATGGCCAAGAAATTCTTCCATGTACTTAAGTAAAACATTTTCCCCTCTCTGCCTCTGAGTCTTCTCTCTACAAACCCAAATGGACACTCACCATCAAGAAATGGCTCAGTAGCCTTTATTGGACACACACTGGAGTTGGTTCTCTGTAACTCTCCAAAGCTGAAGGATGAGGTAGTGACCCCTCCATGAGTGCCATGCACCAAACATTCTAAACGTGGAGCAGAGTACTTGTAACCCTCAGCTTTTTTTTTTTCTTGGAGTGCCTCCTTGGGTCCTGCAGCCATGACCAGTTCTGGCCTGACCCTCGCCCCTTATCCTGATGAAAGGCTCTGTCCATGTGCAGGCAAAAACCCCGTTCCCTGTTTCCCTTTCGGGTGGTTAAGATAGGCCGGGATTTTCACGAAGAATTTTACTGAAAAACAAGAAAAACAGAACGATTTATGAAAGTATACCCACCTTAGAAATAGCCGTATTTCCAAAATATACGATTTAGAACCATGGACTTTCAGTAGAAACATGAAGAGCTTTGCAGTATCCATATCCCAGTTATCTGAAGAATAATCGTCAGTGATAATTGTGTGTATTGACCTCTTTGAATCCCAGGGAGGGACCAGCCTCTTCTGGGCTCCCATTTTGAAGTGACCTGATGAAAATCTACCCACCACAAGTTCCTGACTAACAGGCCTGTTTCAATTCCTGTTACCCACAGATAGTAGACCATACCTCTCTCTGCACAGAATAATCTTACCCTCCTCCTGTGTTCATTCTTTGTTTTTTGAGGTGGTATTATCAGTTTATTTCAGTTGACTTGAACCATTTATGTTATGTATATAGTGTGTAGAGTGTTCATTATCAGTTTTTCCTTTTGATTGCTTCTTCCATGGTGTACATGTCATTAGCTCTTTGTAAAGTCCATTTCAATCTAAATTTTGCCTTGAGTATATAATATGTTAAGTAGAGCAGTACATTCCTGTATTAACTTCCAAGTACTTTCAATAGCCTGAAGTACCTGAATTTGCATCTGCATGCTTTCAATACTGTACATTAAGGCAAGAATCACCTGGCAGGATTAAGAGAAGGACGAAAATGCTCAGTTAGACTGCTTGCGTCATTTTAAGACTTCAAAGTAAAATCCTTTCCCTCCACATCGTTAGAAGTAGAGCAAAATGAAGTTGATTCTGTTTCTTTCTCCTACTCGGTGAGTTGGTCGTGTCTGTGACTAACCTGTTCTTCCTGTCAGAAGACCATCCTAGAGCTGCCTTTTGGGGACAGGGCTTATGGTTAACCTCAGTCCTGCAAGTTGGTGGGGCTGCTAGACCATTTAAAGAAACTCACAAACCTCATTTTGGTTCCTGGAGTGAAAACTGAGCCTGGATCTCATCAATGTTGCAGGGGTGAATAGCCTTTCTCAGTCACTCAGTGCCAACCTGTTGACCGCCACCACTCTTAACCATCTGGACCTCTCAGGGAACATCCTTCGCGGAGATGACCTCTCGGTAGGTTTTCTTTTCCTTACTGCCATCTTCAAAGAAGCTGTACTTACTAACCCTGGAATAATTTCGAAACATATTTCCCCACATCTCCCTTTATCATGACACCTTCAAATCATTTAGTCATGAGCTTATGAAGAGTTTTAGAGAAATGTTCCAGAGCCTTCCTTTACTAAGTGTAGAGATTTTATCCCCCCTCACTTAAGATTGTTGAAGTTTAAATTCTTTTTGGAAATACTTTTTCTGAAAGAATTTTTTTCTCCACTTCAAAACATTATTGCACCTGTTAAAATTGCCTGATAAGAAAGATTGGAAACGTAAAATGAATTATTTCATCATTAAATAATATTGTTAAGAAGACTGGTGGCTTTTTAAAAACATGGTTTGTGATGGAAAGGGGATATTGGGATGAACTTCAGTCCCATATTCCATGATTACAGTAGAAAGGGGGAGGGTTAGGAGTCAGCTGGGGCCACTCTTGAAAGTTTGAGTGTGAAGGCAAAAAGTTTCCCCTCAACTATAACAAGATTTTTCATGCAGCTGAATCAGTAATATAAATGTTTGGCAGATCTTATTGATACAGTGAATTAGGTATGATCTCATTGCCAGATGGGGTGAATGGTCCCCTCTAGTCACAGGATAGAATTTAGAAGAAATGCTCCCTTACCAATGGGGTGGGACCCACAGCACATGGACCTCTTCAAAGGACCTTAATTTACATTTCATTGCTTTATGGGAGTGAAAAACACTATGACATGTATTCTCATTTCTCTTCTGTTTTCCTTTCCCTGTAAGACAGGGAATGTTGCCACAGCCCTCTTTGTAGTTATTTTCCTCTCCCTTACACTTGAACTCATTTACATAATATTAGTACTTGCTTCCTGGTGTGCCGTGACTTTTTCAGTGTGTTGTCCAATTGTAGTTGTCACTTTCACTGATGATTCATAAATCTGCTCCCTCCCAAGATGAAACAAGGAGTCCGATGTGAAACCACCCAAACATTACAGTGACAAACTAGCAGGATAGAGAGAAAGGTAAAAGAAGAGCCTGAAGATTAAACAAGAAGGGTGCCAACATAGGGGCATTGATGGTCACCCAAGACAGCAAAGTAGCCAGCCAGGAGTCCTGTCCCAGCTCGCCTCTGGGGAAGGGCAAGTGGAATGATGAAGCCGAGTGACGGTGGGCTTCTAGCCCCGACAGGCTGAGGTTCTGAGAGCCATTCAGCAGGTGCAGGGAGGGGCTTACCTGGCCCTGTGCTTTCCAGGAGAGCAGCCTAGCAGGGACTGCTGGAGAAGTGTTGGCCAGGTTGGGTCTTGTCACCACTTGAGGGTGACTAGAGCTTCCCCAGCTGGTGGCCAGGAGTAAACTCACAGGGCCAGGCAAAGACAGAGAGTCAGATCTTCATTAAGTCAGAACAAGATTATTTTTCTGAATCAGAACTTTTCATAATACAGTACATTGTATGTCTGATTATTCTAAAACATTTACAGGCCAGTCTTTTGCTATTCTGAATTCCTTGGTCAAGAGGAGTTTTCTCAAGCATCTATAGCTAAGCTGCTACACTTACGAGTCTTTGCCAAGGACTAGGACCTCTCAATGTAGGCTTGCTTGTTTTTGCAAGTATCTCGTGGCATCCAGTGAAGCAAAGCAGAATTCAGCTGTTTGCCTGGTGGCAGGAGCTGGGATTTGGTGGCTATTGGTGGATACTGGCGCCACCTGCTCACACAGGGCTATTAGAGAATAACACAGTTCATTTTATTGTTTGGATAGCCTTGCATGGGGATGAGGGTATAGTCTAGGCATTGTGACACTCTAGAAACTGGAGGGTCTTAGTTATAAGTGAGATTAAGAAAAAAATAAAAAGCCTAATAGTGCTGTCAGGCCCTTTCTTGTTAGATTTTGGAAGTAACTAAGGATAGAAAAATTATTTTCTTGAACTGAAGAGAGTATAGCCCAAGACCACCATCCTGTGGTTCAAATTCAAATTAGTGGCTCCTTAAACACTTTCAAAAGTGATTAGCATTTTGATAGGGTGGCTGCAATTCAGGTGGTATTTCAATCTCAGCAGTTAAAATTAATTAGCACTGTTCCAAATTGTGTAATAAAAATGGAGCTAATCAGGAAAACTGAGCCATGGGTAACAAAAAGGGGGTTTGGTAGCCAGGACTCCATTTGGCCTTTTTAAAACTTAAACATACTTTAAAATATTCTTTGGGATTTTGCTCTCAGGGAAGGTAATGGAATGACAGAAAATTCTGCCATTCTCTTGGGAAGAGTAGAGGATCATCCTCAGTGGATTTGGGCAACTTGTTTTTAAAATATTAACTTAACATCGTGTGTGCACGCGCGAGTGTGTGCATGTGTGTTTCTGGATCCTAACATATTTGGTTTTTGCTTTTTATTCAAGTCCATGTACAGTTTTTTGGCCCAGCCAAATGCCATTGCTCATCTGGATTTGTCCAATACAGAATGTTCCCTGGACATGGTAATATTTTTTTATATTGCTCGGGGGGGTCTCAAATATGGGGGTCCCATATTTAGATGGAAACAATGGGCTTTCTTCCCAATAAAATATTCTCCGAGTCCTAGAAATATTTGAAAATAAGAGAGCCTTGTTTCTTTCCCAGGTCTGTGGAGCTCTTCTCCGTGGCTGCCTTCAGTATTTAGCTGTGCTCAATCTCTCCAGAACTGTCTTTTCTCACCGGTATGGATTTATTCCTGCTATCATTGTCATCTAGGAGTGTCTTTCTCTCAGAGAAAGTTGTAGTGAGATGAAAACAGAGTGATAAAGGGTGAATGTTGTGCATGAAAGGGGATGGTCCTGAATCATTATCTATGAATATTAGACCTTGAAAGTTCAAGTTTTTATTATATCTTTTTTCCCTGCAGGACAATGTTATTATCAGTAACTCCAGACTGCCTATATGAACGATGTAATAATGTACTATTTCTCATATGTGGACAGGCATTCTCTCTTAATATGGTAAAGACCCTTTTAGAAACTTCTATGGGTGTTTCTCAATAATGCACTTTGAATTAAGTATCAGCTGTGTCTGGGAGATAAAGAGAATCGTCACCCCAGAGCTCATGCATTCTGATTTGTAGAAGTGGAGGGCCCGCCTAAGTACCTCACTTCTACCTTCCCGACTTAGAATTGTTTGCAAAATCAGGCAGTAGATTAGAAGCAAAAGTATTCACACACAGCAGCAACTTAGAATGGCAGAATGCAGAAAAATTATGAAAAGTACATGGGTTATGTAACTGTGGAATTCTGGAAGCATCTAGTGTATTAATACAGTTCAACACTTACCATTTGTAATTATTACCACAAGTCGTAAACAATATTTTAGTCATTATATGCTCTTTAATAACATGGAGAGTTGCTTAATATTAGAAATACCTCCTTTTTTATTGGTTAACTTTTTGAAAACTTTACATATTCAAAGGGATAACAGTCACTTGTTTGGAAAATTCACAATCCAGCATGCTTTATTCTACAATTATGCCTCATAGTGAGTTATTCTGTATTTTAAAGTATTCTTGGTCCATTACTTCTACAGTATGTAAATGTCTATGATAGCAAAAATATGCCACGTATACCTCAATAGGATAAGATCAGAGAGAGTAAAATGTACGAGATAAAATGGTGGGAGAAGTTGAGAGTTTTCTAAGATACTTTATTTCAAAGGCCTTAGAGGGTATT
This sequence comes from Grampus griseus, assembly GCF_964374135.1. Taxonomy (NCBI): domain Eukaryota; kingdom Metazoa; phylum Chordata; class Mammalia; order Artiodactyla; family Delphinidae; genus Grampus; species Grampus griseus. The sequence goes on from NC_139004.1 coordinate 20,257,863, forward strand.
AACTTGACCACCCAGACCACTCATGTATTTGAAGTCAGCTTATGAAGCCATGCTTTGGTGGAGCTATAATAGACTGAGGAACGGGGTTAGAAATGATATCACAGGTGATAAGGATTTTCATCTGATCAGCTCTTTTGAATTCATACTACTGTGAATTCTGTGATGACTGGTCCTAAGTAGAGCTATTAAGCTTATAGAGCTGGAATTGTGCTAACAAATTTCCTTGTCTTCCAAATGAGAGGCTGTGATTAAACTGTTCAGTACCCACTACCTTACCTAGATATAACCATAGAAAGCCCTTAGTAATTACGTAGAAATTGCTGCATTTACACTGAGTTGTGGACTGTTAGCCAGGCTATTCATACTTTGGTTCACAGATAATTTCATAAGTGTAGCAGTCAGGATAGGTCAGATTGTTCCAGTAACAAATGATCCCCCCAACCCACCACCCTCTCCACAGCTTTCAGCAACAGCAATTTTGCGACATGTGCCTTTTGCGTTAGCCACATCACTCTGGGAGGTAGAGCAGCCTCTTTCTAGTATGTTGACAGTCACATAGTAGAGGAGAAAGGATCCTGGTAAAACTTGTCTCTGGAAATCACACACATCACTTCCACTCACATCCCATTGTACTTCAGGGAATACAAGGCAGGTTAATTTTTTTGTTTTTCCTGAGATTTTGGCTGCTAGCCACCCTCAATTTATTCATGTTACCAAGACCCCATTTCTGAAGTCTGCCAAAGTCTGCTCATCAGAAAAAGAATGTATATATATGTATAACTGGGTCACTTCGCTATACAACAGTAATTAACGCAACATTGTAATTCACCTTTACTTCAATTATTCAATTAAAAAAAAAGAAAAAGAAAATGAACACGATATACAAGCGTCTGTCGGGGACCAGAGTTGTTTTGAAACGTCTAATATGTATTCTACCAGAATTCTCTTTGCTCTTAAGTGTATTTTTCATCCTCTTAAATAGATATTCTGGTTGCTTAGGTATTTCTTCTCAGCCTGAAATTGTCCTGTTTTAAAACCTTTTTCAAATATTGACAGGTTTCCTAGACCTCTGTCCGTAAAATATTGTTGAATGTTCTGTGGTTGAATTCGACCCCTAGGACGGCCTCTGCCCTGAGAGTCTATGATTCCCTCCACAGAATATGAATAACTCTCATTGAATAAGCGTTTACAATGCATCAGGATAAGTGCTGTACTTACTCAGACCTTCCAACAATTCTATCAGATAGAACAAAACAAACAAAGCATTCGTATTCCAATTTTGACTCTGGAATCTTTTCTTAAATCCTCATAGTGTTGACTCTCTTCTTATTGAGTTGTATGATTTGATTCATATACTTCCCACTGGAATAGCAAGGGGACGTCTTTGGAGGTTATAAGCATTTCTTTTTGGAGTTTTGTCTTTATTCTAATATTTGGCCTGAAATAATTAGATCTGTGATATGGATATAAGAGCCGAGTAGGATACTTGTCATGCAGGCTTCTTGCCAATCAGACTTGAGATCTGGTCACAATCCCGTTGCGTCTGAGACCTGCTGCATCTGAAAACATAGCCAAACACAGGTAGTGATCCTTAACAATCTGATGCCACCCAGTGGGAAGGCTCTTTAAGTTGGTGAGAAATATGTATCTTCTTTGACTATTTCTTAAAAATTCAAATATGGAGTTTCCTGAAGAACTGGGGGGGGGGGAACACAATGAGTTCTTTGGCTACAAAGAATAGGAATAAAATGTTTTAAAGACTTAATGACATTTCTTAACCTCTCCTACATAATTTTCGAAAGTACAGTGAATTAATTTATTTAACTTTCAGACATTTTGTTTCTTTTTACCTTTAAATTTCTACTGAAACACAGCCAGTTCATGGATTATTTCACAGGGTTTGAATTTACCGATGAATAATTGTGCCAGTTTGGAAGTGGGGTGCAGAGATGGAAGTTTAACTGCATGTAAGACTCTCATGTTTTGTTTTTCAGGAAAGGAAAAGAAGCACCCCCATCTTTCAAGCAGTTTTTTAGTAGTTCTCTGGCTCTGATGCAAATCAACCTTTCAGGCACAAAACTGTCTCCTGAGCCCTTAAAGTGAGTGTTGAATTCATTTTTTCCAGAGCGTTTTAAAGTTCAATTTGTTATTAGGAATGTGCTTGAGGGAAGGGAAAAAGACATACAATCCTAAGACAGACAAGGCAGATAAAAATGCCTTTTTACTTTGGGTCACAAAGGAAGTCAAATTCTTTCTGAGTACATTGTATGCTGTTGATATTATTGCATCTTCTATGAAAAAAAATCTTCCTTTGGTTTGTGACCTTGGCAGTAGTCACTGATCTATAAAAGTTGTGTTTCTGGGTACCATCACCTTTCTTTTGACCTCTGTTCAGTCCATTTTAGGTATATTCTTGTGTGCATTTTAAAATCTATTCTCAATATTTCTACTAACAGTAATAATCAAAGGCTATACACATGTGTGCAGCAGAAACAATTTTTAGGTGCTTTGTTTTCTGAATTACCTAGGTATCTATTTGTTTGGTATTTTTACTTGGCAGGCAACTTATGGGTTAATATCCTTAGTGTAGGTGTCATGGTAAAGTTGAACTTTTTAGAATAATTTGTTATCCTTGAATTTCTTTTCACCATTGCCAGAAATAATCAAAAGGACTATAGAATCTAATTCTCTCTGAGTCAAAAGAACATTTTCAAGTAGTTTTGAATATCTACGTTGTCAGGTGTGTTCAAATGTATGCACAGATTTCTCCTTTCCTCAGCTGACATGTAAATCAGCATTCAATTTGTTCCCTTGCAATTTGTATGAAATGTTAAAATCAATGTCTGCTACTCGTTCTACTAGAAAATTAATCATCTAATTTGTAAGTTGCCTTTTCTTTGCTTTTTGAGAGGTGTGAGATTCTTGATTAGTTTTCTACAAAGTACCGTATGACTAAAACAATGGAGGCCTTTAAGAACAGTTGATCCACCTGTGCAAAAAAAAATCCTGATGTTATGGCGGCCTGTTTTTTAAAAAAAAGAGGAAGAATTGAATCTTTGTAATAGAGATCTCTAAATATAATAGCTGCAAATTGTAAAAACATGATTAGGCTGTATGGATGTTAATAAAGCTATCAGCATCAATATTCTAAAGGGGATCCATTATAATTTAACCATATTCATTCAACTGATATTTATTGAGCATTTACAACAGACTAGATGCCAGGAAGGCGCTGAGTAGAAAGCAAAACCAGACTTGCTTTTATCCCATCATATCAGCGGGAGATTAGCATATTCAAAGTAGTTTTAGTGATAGGTACATGGTATGCTAATTCAATGTTGCTGGTTCCTGTAAAAGATAGAGTAGTTCTTCATTGATTAGTACAATTGATTTTATAGAATAATCCTCACCACAACAACCCTGGATTTACTGTACTTTATTATAGGTCGGTGTTAAATCTTGTGACCTGTTGTTATTTATGTTGATGTTTAATAATAAATCAGTACTGGCAGACCTCGGAGATGTTGCGGGTTTGGTTCCAGATCAACTGCAATAAAGTGAATATTGCAATAAAGCGAGTCACACAAATTTGGGGGTTTCCCAGTGCATTTAAAAGTTATATTTACACTATAGTGTAGTTTATTAAGTGTGCAATAGCATTATGTCCAAAAAAATGTACATATCTTAAGTAAAAAACACTTTATTGCTAAACAGTGCTAACCATCATCTGAGCCATCAGCGAGTCGTAATCTTTTTGCTGGTGGAGGGTTTGAAATATTGTGAGAATTACCAAAATGTGACACAGAGACATGAAGTGAGCAAATGCTGTTGAAAAAGTGGCACCAATAGACTTGCTTCATGCGAATTGCCGTAAACCTTCAAGTTGTAAAAACACGCAACGCAGTATCTGTGAAATGTAATACGATGAGGTATGCCCGTAGTCTCTTCAGGTCTGTGTTTTACTCAGTAAAAATTTTAATATGAGGAAAAAGTCTTCATGGCCAAAGATTCTGTAAACAAAATTCTGGATGTACATTTAATGTGATACTATAATTTGAAAAGATATAACAAAACTGAGGTGCTTGGGTTTGCCTGTGAGGGGGTGAGGATGGAAAGGAACTTGCCAAGCACTGCCCTAAGTTAGACACACAACTGGGTGCTTACCCACACACTGTCACCTGCAGTGTTGACAACAGCCGTGGGAAGGTATCATTATCCCTATTTTACAGCTGAGGAAATGGAAGCTCAGAGAAGCTAAGTAATTTGTGAAAACTCACTGCCATCGCAGGTTGGGTTTTCTGGGAAGCCAAGTTAGAGATGCAGATTAGCATGTAGGATGTTTATTAGGAAGTGCTCTTGCAATCCCACCTGTGGAGGGGGAGCAGGAAGAAAGCAGGATGGGACAGAGGGCAAGTTGAACTGGGACTATCACAGTGAAGACCTCAGCCAACCCGATGGGAGCTTTGTTGCTAGAATGTCCCTGAGCTGGGCGACGAGGCTGGGCCTGCATACCCCTGTGTTGATCAGTCCTTGGATACAGGCTGCCCCAGAAGCAGATGTGACCTTGGGCGAGGCACTTGTCTTGGGCTGAGGCAGCCCCCAAAGAGGACCGACAGCTGAGGGGCCTCTGGGAGGTACATTGCAGAGTCCACTGCTGTCAGCCAGCGGACACTGGCTCAATCCTGTTCCTAAACCCATATTGTATCCCCAAGCACCAAGAGGGGCAGAGGGAGGCCCTCATTTCTTAAAGGGAGATCAGTAGCCATAAGAGAGAAAGCTAAAGAAATGCAACTTCTCTTGATGTAATTGCTTATTTCATAATTGTGCTTTTCCTTGGAGGCTCTTTTCTGTCCACATTAAAGTATTTCAGGGCTTTTTAAGAACATGGTGACGCTGCCAGAGCCGTGGAGATGATATACAAATTCTTCTGTTAGACCTACTAGAGAACGGACTTGAGGATATGGGGAGGGGGAAGGGTGAGCTGTGACAGGGCGAGAGAGTCATGGACATATACACACTAACGTAGTAAGGTAGATAGCTAGTGGGAAGCAGCCGCATAGCACTGGGCTATCACCTCAGTGCTTTGTGACTGCCTGGAGGGGTGGGATAGGGAGGGTGGGAGGGAGGGAGACGCAAGAGGGAAGAGATATGGGAACATATGTATATGTATAACTGATTCACTTTGTTATAAAGCAGAAACAAACAAACAAAAAAATTGTTCTGTTAGTCAGTTTGGCGCTAATGATTGAGGACCAAGAGGATGGCGATGTGAAGGCAGTTCACTCTGGGTTAAAATAAACAACACACCTTGTGATGGAGTTTTCCCCCAGAGCCTGTGATGCTTTGCTGTAGTTGTTCTGTTTTGTTTTACTAGGGACAGTTTCTGTGGGTTATTTATATTTGTCTCATGAGTCGTTACCTCTTAATCATTGGCCTTCTGTAGTTAAGTATCTTAAAGGACACCATTTATTTCCTTGTCCTTAACCTACTCGTCGGAAAAGTAGGAGGAGTTTTCCCTCCATCTAAGCATTATACAAATACAATGTTAAAATATGTGGCTGAGTCCTAGAAACTGAAAACTTAGAAATGTAGGGACCTGTTAGGTAATGTCCTGACTCTCCCATTTTGCTGATGAGAACCTGAGACACAGAGAGGAAAAGTGATGTCCTTCAGGCTACCCAATGCTCAGTAACAGAATCAGGACCTGAGGACAGGCCTTTTGGTTCTTAGTACCAATAGCTTTCAGTAGCTCAATACTGCCCCCAAGAAAGAAAGGGCGAAAAGGCACTTTTTAGGAAAAGAGAAACACTTGAATAATTAATTGAACAGAGGCACACACACAGATGAGACATGCCCAACCTTTTTCATAGGATGGTGTTTTAGAAGAGAGGACAGTGAACTGGATTAAAGGAACGAAGAGACGAAGAGACACGCAGTCTCCTCGACCTTCTTACCCACAGGGGTTGTTTGCGCAGCTGGGAACAGCCAGGTTCTTGCGCTCTGCCCACCTCGGGGATTCGCTCTCAGTGGATGAGACCAGAGAATCAGTGGATGGGGGAAAATCTCAGAGACTTCGGCATGAAGTATTTCCCTACTTTCCCACCTCCCCCTTCCCCTGGGGTATTTTTGGAGTCTGCTAGTAGAGGTGCCTTTCCTGGGAACATAGAGAACAGGTAGTCATCCCCGGTGACAGGTGCCTTGGTTCTGCTCTGTAGTATCTACAACTGTCTGCCTTGCATTATGGTTATTTGCACACGTATTTGTTTCCTTTGCTTGAGATTGGCAGCCCTCTCATGCTCATCTTTGTACTCCTCACAGGGCCTAGTTGAGGGTCTCTTTTCCTTTGGGTGTAATTAATGGATGTGGGTGCCTGTATGAAATTTTTGTTTCAAGCCTGTTCAGTGGTGTTGGATTTTATAGGACTGACTTGTAAAAGTGGAGTTAATTTATTCTCTTACCTATGAGATCCACATGATGAGTCCAGTCTCTTCCATAAGCAGTTAAGAAAAATCCTTTGCAGAGCGGTGATGGTGTTTATCCTGTGACCAGCTAGTAGCTGGATAGACAGGCAGGATCCTGCACTCAAACTCAAGACTAGTACCTTGTCTTCCATGCTGTACACCCTTACCCATCCCACCTCTGCGAGTCCTTTAACAAACTCATCTAGATATGATTTCACATCCTGGAATACTCTAGAGCCTGCCTTCCCCCATTAACATAACCCTTAGGGAAAACTAGCTTTACTTTGCTCTTCTAATAACAATTGCCTAATAATATTCTAAACATTATTAAAGGTGTTCTCAAGCAGATGCAGGGGGCAGTTTATCTGTGATGAACACAATTTAATTTCAGTGTGCAATGAGGAGCACTGTTGGTTTATTTCCTTAGGAATTAGCAACCCTGTCGGGTTTCGCATTTATGAGGGACCTGCTCTGTGTCAAACACAAGAGTGCTTTCCTGTCATTTTTGTCACTACTCTTGGTGGGCGGAAATGCAGTTGGCATTTTAAAAAGTGAGACGCTGCTTGCTGCTTGACCTATGATTCAGAAAAGGCCTTCTTCTTTCTCTGGGTTTTGTTCAGTGTGCTTACACATTTTTAGAGCAACAAGTGGAATTTTTATCTAAAGTGTGTGTGTTTCCTCCCCTCAGAGCGCTGTTATTGGGCCTGGCTTGTAATCATAACTTGAAGAGAGTTTCTCTTGATCTCAGCAACTGTGAGGTAAGAACACCTTTAGATGATGCACTAGAATAGATAATAGCCTGAAAATTGCTTTGTCTTTTTCCTGGAAACAGTGTGATACTGTGATTCCAGACGGTATACAAGGAGCAGAATAACACACTTTATGGAAATTTCTGATGTTCTGTATATTGTCAGTTTTATCTACAAACAGCCACGGAACACCATTCAGAAAGCAGTCAAATGTGCTTTTAATGACTTTTCTTTTTCTCCCCTTCTTCCTGCCAGTTGCTTAAGTATTTTATGATGAAACTTGGAGATATCAAGCCTTAAACTAGCTTTACCATCAGGAAAATCGTACCATACAGCCTTCCTTGCAGGGGCCAAGATGTGTACAGCCTAACTTGGATTTGGAGAGTGTGAAAGGGAAGATCTTTGTCATTAATTTTGCTTTTTAATATCTTCATTTTAAAGCAGGAAAATTAAGATGCTTCTCAAAATTATAGGAACTACAAGCAGTTTCTATCAAAGTACACACAGAAGAATTGAGACTAAAAGCTTCTACATTTTAGAGGGTACCTGAACTTTTTCGCTATCTTGAAACTTTTAGTTTGTGTGGAGATTAGTAAGAAAATACCCGGGTACAAACTATCCAGCTCTTTAGAGCCTGACTTTACCCACCGTGTCAGACGTGGTGCCTTTTCTCAGGGCTGGAGGTGGGAGTTTATTCATTCCTATTCTTGGGCCTTTATACCCACTCTTCTCTCTTTCTGGAACACTCCTGCCATGTCCCTCTTTATCCCCAAGGCCTCTCTCTCTTTGAGGATCTAGTTCAGGTGCTGTCTCCTCTGTACCTGCATCAGATTCCTACTGTTCGATCTGAGTTTGGCCATGAGTAGCTATGCAATCCCGGGTGAATTACTTGATAGCGTTACATCTCAATTTCTGCATTTGCAAAAAGGAAACGACATTAGTGCCTCTCCTAGTAGGTTGTTATGAGGTTTAAAAGAGCTCTTCTTTGAAATGTGATGCTTAGATCGTCCGGTACCTATAAAGGTTGTTCCCTATTGTTGCTTATCTGTCTGTACGTTTCTTCCCTGACTGCTTCAGCACTTTGTGGTCTTATTTTTTTCTAACTGTCTAGTACTTAATGACGGTGACATGCATTTGGACACTGAACCACGTGTAGTGCCTTGCACAATTATTAAATTGGCTCCTGTATGCTTTCCCAGCTGGGCTGTGGCTTTATGGAAGGCAGTATTTGTGTCTTACTTTGCTTTGTGTTTCCTTTAGCCACTAACAAAATGCAGAGCAGTAAGCCAACACTAAATATTGAAGATTAATGCTTTACCTCTCTGAAAATTCTAGAAACTGACAAGTCTGAAATCAGCCATATAAATTGTTAGTGCAGGATTTTTTATTAATTTTGAGCTGGGGTGAACGCCAACTGTGTGTGATTTACTAGTCTTTTTGTTTGTTGGGGGGAGTGGGGGGAAGGGAAAATCTTAAAAACCTAACCTGGCATTGTGAAATTTTCATGTACAAATTAATGCTCTTTCATTTATAAAGGCAGACCATAAAACAGAAACTAGCTCTGGTAATATGAATTAATTATTTGTTTACCAGCACTTAATATTAAGGGCATGCCAATAATAAAAATTCCTTATGAGGGAAGGCATAAGACGAATGAGGATAGAAAGGGTTATTCTATTAAAAAAGCAAGTTGGTATAACCTTGATTGCTGTTAGATCAAAATACTGAATTAGCAATAACCCATATGCTTTACTATCCTGATTAAAGATCACGATTGCTACCAATATAATATCATTCATTTAATTCTGTAATCAAAACTGGAATGGACATAAGTGATCATCTGATTCTCATGCTTATTGATGAGGAAACTGAGGTCTAAAGAAGCTGAAATAATCCAGCTCACTAATGGCAGAGTCATAATCAAAGTGTGCTCTCCCGATTGTTGTTAATACTAGTAATTATTAGAATATCATACAATTAGACATTTTCTCGTCAAATAAGTTGATAGGTACCATATGCCCAAAGAACACTGTGTTAGACTGTCACACAGCTTCTTTTTTAAACTCCTTTGTGATCCTATTCAGAATAACTTTCAGAGACAGTTATATTTGGTGAACCATATAAAACTGACATTTCTGTGGGTCAAAAATGGCAGACAACTATGGAGAACAGTTTGGAGGTTCCTTAAAAAACTAAATATAGAACTACCATATGACCCAGCAATCCCACTACTGGGCATATACCCTGAGAAACCCGTAATTCAAAAAGAGTCATGTACCACAATGTTCAGTGTAGCTCTATTTACAATAGCCAGGACATGGAAGCAACCTAAGTGTCCATCGACATATACAAAGGAATATTACTCAGCCATAAAAATAAACGAAATTGAGTTATTTGTAGTGAGGTGGGTGGACCTAGAGTCTGTCATAGAGAGTGAAGTAAGTCAGAAAGAGAAAAACAAATACCACATGCTAACACATATATATGGAATCTAAAAAAAAAAAAAGGTTCTGAAGAATCTAGGGGCAGGACAGGAGTAAAGATTCAGACGTAGAGAATGGACTTGAGGACACGGGGAGGGGAAGGGTAAGCTGGGACGAAATGAGAGTGGCATGGACATATATACACTACCAGCTGTAAAATAGATAGCTAGTGGGAAGTAGCCGCATAGCACAGGGAGATCAGCTCGGTGCTTTGTGACCACCTAGAGGGGTGGGATAGGGAGGCTGGGAGGGAGACGCAAGAGGGAGGAGATACGGGGATATATGTATATGTATAGCTGATTCACTTTGTTATAAAGCAGAAACTAACACACCATTGTAAAGCAATTATGCTCCAATAAAGATGTTAAAAAACTATTTTACACAAATGGAAGGAAAAAATGGCAGACTATTGGCAGTTTCATGTGGATCCATCAAATGCTAGTAGACATTTTCCTTTATAGTTTTTCTTAATAAAGCAGGAATCCAGATCAAATTCTGATGGTAGGATTGACCATTATTGTGATGATAATTCCAACTTCATTTTGGCCATTCATTTGTGAATTATATGATAAAATGATACTGCTGAGGTGGGGACCCCTTCATACTACCTTAGTGCCATGTTCCACCATCTTACAGCTTGAAGCACAGTACTGGTGACCACGTTTATTAAGTCACACATTGTATTGCTGCTCATAAAAATTAATGAAACACAAAATTATTTTTGTAAATTAAGGTGTCTTGTGACATTTTTCTTCTTAAAGCTAGATGTCCAAGTTTAACTAGGTTTTACTTTGCTCATCTCCATGATACAGTAAACCTCTTTCCTATAAAGGTACTAGAAGTTACAGTGTTTTCTGTTTAGAATGCTTGGCACTTAGAGTATTAACTCCTACTCCTTAAATCATTCATTGCTTCAGAATTTATGTAATGCTCTTGGAAAAAAGCGTTCACTAACTTGTAAGTTTAAAAGTATGCATATGTGATTTTTTTCTGTTCATTCTCTAGTTAGCCACAGTAGACACAGCCTTCTTTACTCTTATTATCATGCCAGTCAAAACCATGGAAGAATTCATCACTTAATGATGAATAAAAAGAAACTGATGATCAGATAAATGCCCCCACCTGTGGTGGGTTGGGGGGAAAGAAGCTTCACCCTGATGCCATAATCATCTCGGGAAGTCATTTCTACAGGGGTGGCTTACTCAAGGTGAGGGACTGACAGACCTAAAAGGTCAAATGTCTGTTGTATAATACTGGGGAGTTGCAGATGTGGACACTGTATGAGTTCAGTGCCCCCTACAGATACCTCTAAGTGCAATAGTCTACCCAAACCATGGAAGCAGAGAACAAATGTGAAATACGTTGAAAATTTTTTTCATATTTATAAATAGATTACTTATTTTATTATAAAACAGCTGCTCTCCACTGATTAACTTTAAAATTAGGTTTATATGGGTGTCATAGAAAGTAAACGACCATCATCTAAAATCGTGGTTGAGTTTATTTGGAGGAGAGAGACTGTAACCTTGAAACAGGAATTAAAAGTGTCTAGACAGGAAACTTAGAATAACTTTCCTTAAGCAAATTATTTTGTTCTTACCATTTACTGATTCCTTTACTCTTCACGTTTACCTTTCTTGGTGTGTTATACTTCAGTACTGCCCTGAAAGAGGCATTTCACATTCATCAGTTTGAATGAGAGAGATTCACACTTCATGCTATTAAAGAAAAAAGTGTCGTGCAGATATTTATAAATTGTGGAGTTGCTTTCCTACGACACAAACATCCTGGATATTTAGAAACTTCAGTCCAAAATTTGGGGCTGTAATCTTTTGCTCTGTGAGGGCTCAGCTAGTCAGTACTGAAATTAACCTTTCATTTACAGATAACTTCTCTACTTAGAGAAAAAACTTACCTGTTTCACATTAATTATGTTATCATTTCATTTTCTTGGTCTTTTAGTATCAGAAAAGTTTTCTTTGAGAAGAATAAGAAAATGACTCCAAGTAATCATGGAAGGAAAGAGAGTATCATAGCAAACAAAGGGTGGGCACTTTGGAATCCAAGAGGTTCCCTTCTTCCAGCCCTTATTTTTCACCTGTGGAATGGGGATTATACAGTCATCCCTCAGTATCCGCCGGGGATGGGTTCGGGGAGCTCCCACAGATATCAAAATGCACAGATGCTTAAGCCCCCCATGTAATATAGTGGAGTACAATAAATACAGTTGGCTCCCATATCTGCAGGTTTTACATCTGCTTATTCAACCAACCTAGGACTGAAATTTCACAGAGGGCCGACTGTAATAGTTTGCTGAGATAGTATTTGGCATAATACCAAGCCTAGGGTAACTATCTTTATGAAACTATTTTTAAAAAAATCACCTTCAAAGTTGTTTTAAATCTCTCAAGAATAATTAGTCTCATCAGTTTATAGGCACACCTGGTTTTGGACACAAAACAGCATTACCCTCTACGGCCAGGCTCTGAATGGCCTCTGGCTGATCCCAACTCACTCTCAAAGCGTAAGGACTTAGCATCTGTGCAGATGTTCAGAGAAATGTGTATGTTCCCTTGTCGTCAAGGTTAGTTCAAAAACAAGAGTTTCAAAACTCTTTATATATGGTGATAGTGATGTTGATATTCATATGCATTCTCCCCATGTACCCCTCTGCCTGAAAGGAGGCAATGGGTGTATGCATCCTGGCTTGTGTTTAAAAATCTTATTACTTCATAGTCATGCTTCAAGGGAAGAATAAGTCAGTGCTGGGACTGAATTCTTCAAGCTTAATCTCCTTCCAGGTGAGAGAGGAAAATCTCTGATACTTCAGAGAAGATGTAAAGGCTAGCCATACTGAGGATTTGGTGCAGTCTGGATGTGGGAGTTGGTTCTTTTAAGGAGAAATTTACCTGCACATTATGCCATATTCGTTGCAATGTGCTTTGATGATGAGTAGAAAAAAGAGCATCAGATATTAAAATTTGTAACAAGTAGGACATTGCAGCAAGTCACTAGTAACTTTTCAGACAATTCCACTCAATTTGATAGTCATTCAGCCATTCAGTCATTCACCTTGAGGTGAGAAGGCGGGTTTGCGTGTGTGTGTTGAGCATCATCATTGCTATACCCCTTGCTATCACTTTCCTGTTAGGCTGGGTGTGGAATGCAAAATGGAAAATGTTTCACCACAGGATGGACATGAGCAATATAATGCATGCAACTATTTGGAAATGCAAGTATTTCCATTCTCTTGGAAATGACAGTATATATATAGTTGACCCGTGAACAACACAGGTTTGAACTGCATGGGTCCACTTACACGTGAATTTCTTTTCACTAAATACCTCCTACAGTAGTATATCGTGGTTGGTTGAATCTGCACGTGGGGAAGGAACCATGGATACTGAGGGCCAACTGTAAAGTTATACTTGGATTTCTGATTGTGTGGAGGGTCGGCCCCCCCAACTCCGCTCACCCCAGAGGTGTTCAAGGGTCGATTGTATTATATATCTTTCTTGGGTTCTAAATTACCTTTTGGCATCAAACCCTGCTAGCAAGGATATGTTGAACTGGATCACGTCAAACCATTTTCTGTTCTTGGAGAATCTTACAGTATTCACAGTTTCATGTGAGAAAATTTCCCAGGATGGAAATTATTTTTTCATTAAAAATGGAACCCCTATAGAGGACAAGTGATAAATAGGGAGGTTATTTTATATTTAAACCTGTAATATTTGCCACCTCTTTTTAAATGGCCAGTGCTCTTGAGGAAGGAAAATGAATTATTAAAAGTTCTCTAGATTATAGTTTCCTTGTTTCTGTACCCATGATGGATGTTTTTGTATTAGATAGAACCTATTCACTTAGAACTATGAGTAACAGCTGAAATATTCCACCTTCCTTGAGTGAGACCACACTTCTCTCTTGAAAGAAATGTGATTTTATTTTTAACATTTCAAAAAGTATTGAGTGATTCAGTCACATTTACTCCTCTTTGATCTTGCATTCTTTTTAAATAATGCTGGTGTGTGGGATCCAAATGAGGGTAATTTAAAACCAGTTTCACATGCATACATGCAGACACAGCCTCTAATTATGCAAATTTGTTTAAAAGGATTTTCATTTACAGTAATGGAAAAGCTTTTACTGTTTTGGGAAAGCCTTAAGCTTTGGGGGAATTTTAGGCATCTAATAACCTGTGAGTTCAATCGAATGTTCTTGTGACTGAAGGTCAGTTATCTTCTTATTTAAGTTTTGGATTTTTGTTTTGGGAGTTTATTTTAGTTGAAGTGTTTTTTCTGACTCTGCCTTTTTACATCGTGTGTTGATAGACGTCTACTTCTCTGTTCTTATTCTGCTTACTTAACATTTTTTGTTTTTTCTCCTTGGGCTTTCCTTAGCTTGGCCATTGTGTAAGTACTTTATGAATCAATAAATTAGGGTATGTTGACATTTTTTAGTATTGGAAAATGTTAGTATATGCTACAAGTATCAGTCAGGAGTATTTGTAAAATAAACAGAATTGAGCACTGAAATCTCACCTTTATTTTCCGTTTTTGCAAATGGACTATTTTTACTATACATTATGATAAGAAGTAGAGATTTTGTTGTAGAAATTTGACTTCTCAACAGAGAAATCACTAACAGCAAATAATGAAATTGTAAAAACTTACGTTTGTCTTCTCAAAAGCATAATTTTTTTCACGCGCTGAAAATCAAATTATATTCCTTGGAAGTGTTTGCCTAAATTATTTCTTGCTTTAATGTTGACATAGTCTACATATAACATTCACTTCTTCAGATATTAACGAACTGTGACCTGGAACAGTGTTTCTCAAATCTATTTGTGAAGAACCTGGTTGTTGTTTTAAAATTTACAGCCAATCATAAACCAGTACTTTGGCAAAAATATAATAAAAATGGCCATAGCTCCACACACTGGATTCGTAGCCCTGCAGCTGTGGAGTTGGTTGGCCTTGGTTTCCCTGAAGCGTGTAGACCAGCCTCCTGGGGAGGTCTGCCTCTGTGTGACACTCCCCGTCAGAGTTCACATCAGGCACCTCACCGTGACCTGCTGTTACCTGAAAAAGTAGAAAGGACTGAATTTAAACACTCCAGCTGAAATACTCCTGAATAAAGCAATTCCAAAGATCTGTGCAAAATTCTACTTAACATGTAAGCAGCCAGGGAAATTGGCAGGGTTTGGTCCAGAGTACCGCAGACATATTTCATCTAAAATAGTGAAATAAGGATTCTTTAAATGTTTACATCAAAACTTGAACAAGTAGAAAGTATTATCAATTTGGTGTAGAATTTTTACATAAATTTAAATTTTCTTAAGTGAATAGAGAAACTACCATGTTCCTTGGCATATGGTAGCTTCCCAATAAATGAATTTCTTTTCCCTTATTAGATCGTAAGTTTACTGAACAAAGGGCCACAGCTTGGGAAACTGCATCCTGCACAGTGTTTTACACATAGTAGGAACTCAGATAGTTGCTGAACGGAAAACAAAAATACTCTGACCTCTGTAAAATATGCTTTTGGTTTTATGGGAAAAGATGAAAAGGGTTTTATAGGTCTTTACTGTCTCCTTTGGTTGTTTTGCTGCTACATGGTGGAGAGTTATACCTTGAAATCTGTAATAATCAAATAAAATAGTAGCAGTTTCTAATGTATAAAAGGGATTTGTTAGCTTTCCAAAAGTCAGAAATGAAGAAAATTCTTGTGTGTTGACGGAGACCATCTTGGCAATGGTGATGGGGAGTGGCCTCTGTCTTCTGATTCTTTTTCTAATGATTTTCAGACTTACGTGAGATGGGAAACCATATAATGACTAGTGATTAGCTTTTTACACTGATGATAGCTTTTTTGGAGTTGATAAGTTTTCACTTTTTCTTTGGTGCTAAGTTTGAGACTATATCTCCTATTTTTCATTTTTTTGGCTTTACCCCTCCAGTGATCACTTTACCTGTTTGGTTTGTGTTTCTCTAGCTGAGATCTGGAGGTGCGCAGGTATTAGAAGGCTGCATCGCAGAAATCCACAACATCACCAGCCTAGACATCTCCGATAATGGTAAGTCAGAAATCAGAGAAGAAAAGACATAGAAATGTTATTTGAAGCAAGTTGGTAAAGGGAAAATAATCTTCTAGCCCAATCTAGATGACACCTTAATAAAATTATTTCACTTCTTGACTAGAGGACCTTTTAATTTAACAGAGTTTATCTATGGAATAATTCTGTGCCAGAGTCTTACTAAGATTTTTCCATGGCCAAAAATGAAAAGTCTATGCAGTAAAACAATTCAGACCAAACAAAAAAAAACTTGTCATCAATACATTGATAAAGATCTGAGTCCAACCTTTTGCATGCTTAGTGGTAATAAAATTGAGGTCTTGTTTATTTATTCAGAAACTTGTTTCATTAGCTTTATTTCTACTGGTTACATTAACATGTGCGTATGAACTTGCATAGACAAGAATGCAGTATGAATTTGCATAGACAACTTTAACTGCGGTTACCTCCCAGTGAACAGTATGTCAGAATCTTCTTTCACAAAGGGATGGGGAGAGATGAAATTTTCTGCTCTCATGCCTCCCCATTCCTTGTTGACTTTATTTAGCCACTGATTGCATAAGAGATTTAGGTAAGTCTTTGTGGAGAATGAGTTTATCCCTGTGAAATAAGAGGACACAGAGTACCTTTGGCGGGGGGTTGGGGGAAAAAGGATTAGCATCTCAGGACTCTCGGGACAGTACAGAAAGTCATCCACTGCCTTGCACCTTTGTTTAATTGTGCTGCACCTGAGAATTTGTTTATCCACATGTGTGTTGATTCTCCATTTACTCTGATTCTTTCCAGGTTTAGAATCTGACCTATCTACCTTAATAGTGTGGCTCAGTAAAAACAGATCCATACAACACCTGGCGTTAGGCAAAAATTTTAATAATATGAAATCCAAGTAAGAGTTTTGCATTTTTTATATGACAATGATGAAAATAACCAGCCTCCTGAAAGCTTTTGATTTGATTCCACTGTCCACATCTTTAAAATCTCTTTAGAAATCTGACACCTGTGTTGGACAACTTAGTACAGATGATTCAAGATGAAGAATCAGTGAGTATTATTTTTAACACTCTTGCCTAAAATCTGCCGTTTGTTGCTGTCCTTACGAGTTATGTCTGCTGGGTTAATGCAGATACGCTTTCAGATAATTTTATCTCTGTATACATTTTCTATTGTTATTGTTTTTAAGTGCAATAAATATTTATGCTTTAGTACAGTTTTAGAGTGTACTTAAAATTTACCTACTTTCACTTTATTCAGCTTATCACTAATTAAAGGAAGATTGTAACTGATAGATGAAAAGACGTGTACATTGACTCCTAAGCCCATCTTTTAGTAAGCCTTACTACTTCCTAGCTTCAGCTAATACACTAATCTGCAAGTGTGAATTTTTACTCTCTCGTTGACTTTATAACCTTCTATCATGTTGAGAAGCATCATGTTGCTAATTTGAATTTCATCTGGTAATTATGCAGAATTACAAGAGACTAAGAAAGTTGTCCCCCATCTTAAATTGTGTCTAGAGCTCTAATAATCCTTCTTCTATTTTAATTCCCTTTAGTTGTTCCTGGCTAAGACTCGGTTCAGGGTAAAGAAATTTAATTTCACATAGTATCCTATTTGGCTGCCCTTAGAAATGCATTAGGATAAAGGAAGATATTTTATGGACAAAGTGAGAAGCGCTCTACCATTAATTCCTTTCATTTAAACCTGGTGCATCACATCTTATATTTTACTGATGCTCTTTAAGATTTTGTCCCTTTCCTATCTTAGTCCTATTCAGCCACCAAAGAGCTTTTATGGTTCCTAAAATCCAAATCAATTTGTATAATGAAGATTCATATTATTCATGTTTGGTGATAGCTACTTTTGTAGGTTATAAGAGTGATTTCCTGTATTAATCATGTGAGATATGTCACATTTAAAAAAAGTATCATTTCGGGACTTCCCTGGCAGTCCAGTGGTTAAGACATTGCCTTCCAGTGCAGGGGGTGCAGGTTCAATCCCTGGTGGGGGAACTAAGATCCCACATGCCTCGCGGCCAAAAAACCAAAACATAAAACAGAAGCAATATTGTGACATATTCAATAAAGACTTTAAAAATGGTCCACATCAAAAAAAAAAAAATCTTTAAAAGCAAAAAGTATCATTTCCCATTTTGAATTCACACAGGGTTATAGCAAATTCTACTATAACTGTAAGCTAAATTTTTGGAGGAAGCCATGCAGTCAGGAGAGATGGAGACGGGTACTTTTCCTTGCTTACCCTTGCCCACATCTCTTTGTGGAGCTCTGACCTGCAGGGCAGGAGAAAATTCTGTTGTCCTGCCTCTTCATTGTGTGGATATAATTTCCAACCTGTGGACTAGAAATGAAACTCATTATTATTTAATTGAATTCAGACACTTCTCTTTGTCCTCATTTGCTAATAAACCCCATATTTTGTACTCTTATACTGGGTTATTAAAGTTAGAGGCATAATTAGAATGTAATTTACACTTTTCAGAATCATGCAGTTTGTTTTACATATTTAATTTGACTTTATACCACCCTGCTGTATTTGAGATTTTGATTTCCTAGTACTGGCCCAGTTTTAAAAGGTTGGGGAAGCCAGTATTGCAGAATCATATATATATATATATTTTTTTTTTTTTTTTTTTGCGGTACACAGGCCTCTCCCTGCTGTGGCCTCTCCCGTTGCAGAGCACAGGCTCCGGACACGCAGGCTCAGCAGCCATGGCTCACGGGCCCAGCCGCTCCGCGGCATGTGGGATCTTCCCGGACCGGGGCACGAACCCACGTCCCCTGCATGGGCAGGCGGACTCTCAACCACTGCGCCACCAGGGAAGCCCTGCAGAATCATATTTAATAATCATTCCCAAATATTTGTTCCTTAGCACATATTTCAGGAAAATTTATATGTTATGAAAAATATATTTCTTAATTTTATGTTTTGCTTATTACACGAGGGTCTTCAAACTCTGTTCCTATAATTTTCAAAGTCTCTTACTCAAAGATAATCTTGATATTTAAAGTACACCTAAAAACATATTCGCAGATGGTAAAGTCTGCTACAAAAATGTGAACTCTGTTATAAATTTGAAAAGTTGCCGCGAATAATGTACAGTGAAAAGCCTTTTATGTTCATGTCACAGAAAAGTAGGTGGCTTTTTCAATAAGTAATTACATTCTTTTTATTCTTTTTCTACTTCTGAATCAGTAATGTGCAAAACTATTTAAAATGATTAGGAGTTCAGTCTTGTGACTATAAAAATTCCACATAACTGGCGCCATTGGGCTCATTTTTCGGTTTTATTTTTTTAAAGGTTTCTACATATAAAAAGTAAACTCTTTGCTTTTTACATTCTGACCTTGTGTCTGTAGAGCTTATTCTTAGACAGCGTGTAGAATACTTCATTCTCCCGATATTGCACAGTATGTTCCCTTGGACAAGCTAGACGCACGGGCTCCCGTGTCACCTTCAGCTCTAGACAGTGGTTGTCAGGCTGCTGCTCCCAGATTCGAGGGACGGTAACACTGAGGGGCCAAGATGACAGGGACTCTTGTTCTGAAGTATTACATACAAACCTGTGTTGTGAACAATACAACAGTATGTGTTTGTCCTGGGAGTCCCTGTAGCAAGGAGACAGATTGTCAGATTAGGCGTGTTCAGCTATGAACAGGAATAGTAAGATTTCAAATAGTAATGTTACCTGGCAGTGCAGTAAATCAGGAAGGGATGACCTTATAAATATGCATGCAATTCCGGCTGTTCTGTTCGCATTAATGCCTCTGCCTATTACTTTTAAGTGTTAACTGGGGTGTATTAGGGTTTGAATATAGTACTGGAATTGGTGCTCTCCAGCTTGGAGACTTGGCAGTTTTCCAGTATGAGGAAGAAGCTGTAATGTGTCATTTTTGTAGGCATTGAATAGAGCTTATTGAAATGATGGGAGATGCGATTACAGCTTTTTATTAACGCAGCATTGCTTATGTTTTCATTTAAAACATGAAGTTTTCTGAGTCTGAAGCATTTTTCGTTGAGTTTTTTTTTTCTATCTACTGGAACGTAGACTCTTAAGAAAATTGAAGCTCCCTCCCTAAACCTGCCTGAGTCTAAGATTATGCAGGCTTTTGGGCTGAGGTTTTAATTGACTTAGCACTCACTATGCCATTTAACCTTAAGAAATTTGATTCTAATTTATATAATATTACCTTTTGATTTTACCATAGATGTATTACGTTTAGAAAACATGGTCAAATTTGGACAATAAGGACAATCAGTCGGGAAAAGTAGAACCAAATGCATAATGCCAGTTTGTGGACATACGAGTCTTGAAACTGTCAACACTCTCATTCTGCCTCCTGAGCCTTTTGGCAGATGTGCCTGGAACAGGTGTTCTATTAGAAGTCCATGTTCAGTGGTTAAGTGGCCACGAATACACCCCACGATTTGTGCGGGGGTCCTACAGACCACCTAGGCACATCTCAAGAACCCCAGTCCCACGGGCCACCATGGAACCTGGTCATAGATGATCCTAGAAGCTGCTTCCAGCATCCATCTCCTGTAATGTCCGAACTGCTCATGGAGTTAGCATGTACAGTTGTTGAATACGGCTGGGCCAGTGTAGACCACCGCAGGCAACCCAGAAGGCATCCAAATCCCCTGGAGAAGTCTTAGTTCTGACTTTTAGAGCAACCTTGGCTTAAGTCCTGGAATTCGCACCACCTCATTAATTCAGTTATGGCTGTAATCAGGGATTGCAATTTAAATACCCACAGGGCTAGGAAGGTGACATAAACACGTGTGAGCTGGGTGTAAGTAGGGAGCCCATTCTTTTTTTTTTTTTTTTTTTTTTTTTTTTGGGTCAGATACTCTGTAGGCCAAACAAAACATGCCTCCAGGCAGAGGGCTCTCAGTCTCTGGTTTAAATAGACAGTGAGTGGATTGGCTTGGGTTCACCACACAGCTTACAGTAATGAAAAGGTCACACACATTTGACTTTTTGTTTTTAAATTGTAAGTGTGTCTTTTGATTGGATCTTATAAGACAAAGCTAAGAGTGAGGATCAAAAAGATCTAGGATAAGCCAATAAGGGCAATGTTGTGTAGGAGCCGAAAACACAAAATCTGTAACCAGTCTGTCCGGTTCCTGTTCAGCTACTTTCTGTGTGACCTTGGTTGAATCACTTAACCTTTTGTTTCTTACTTGAGAAGTAGGGATAACAATACCTAATATAATAATACCTAAGTATTGGGTTACTGGGAGGATTAAATGAGTAAATATATGTAAAAAGCTTAAATAGTGGTTAAGTGTTCAATAAATGTCAGTTATTATTGATCTTGGCTGGGTTTTATTTTGCATTTACTACTTCTAGTAATTTAGTACTAGTATTCCTCTACTAGTATTTTAAGACGTCCTTCTACCTTGCATAGAAATAAAATGGGTCAAGGGATAGTGTTGCCATACTGAAGTGCAGACGTTTCTGTGTAGTATTTTTATTTCTTTCCTCCCATCCTCCACTTCAGAAGAGCTGGCATCCGCCACTCTGGGTATCTTTCCACAGCTTCCCTTAGAAGAGAGGTGGCTGATATTCAACATTAAGACACAAGCTCTTCATGTTTGACTCCAAGGGTCCAGAACCTTCAGGTCCCATTCATCAGTGTCTTTTGGCCAGAAGTTTCCAAATGAGGCACTTTGTGTTTGTGCGGTGGGTCCCTCCCCTGATGGTTCTCCATGAAGTGGGTCCCAGCGAGCGGCAGCAGCTCTGACAACACTGTGTGAGCGCTGCCTGGTGTTCCCTCCACAGCCTCTGCAGTCCTTGTCCCTGGCTGACTCGAAACTCAAGAACGAGGTCACCATCATCATCAATGCCCTGGGAAGCAACACCTCCCTGACCACAGTGGACATCAGTGGGAATGGCATGGGGGACATGGGGGCAAAGATGCTGGCCAAAGCGCTGCAGATCAACACCAAGCTCAGGTACGCAGGCCGGGCCCTCGGCCCCGAGGAGTGGATGCTGGTTCAAAGGGAGGTCTGGAAGAGGGTCTGACCCAGCAACCACTGGGGGGGGCCGGCTGTGTTCGTGTGAGGCCTGAGTTTCCCAGGCGACCAGCTGGGGAGCAGAAGCGACAGCTTCAAGTCTTTTTTCAAAATATGGAGGAGGGTGTTCCCAAATTTAGACACAGTCATTCCTTCAAACTGCTGTCTTAAAGATTTCCACTATGAGGTAAACCCGGCTGAGAACCATCGCAGTTTCCCATTTCACAGCAGCATTGGCAGCTGACTGATGTGTCCGGAAAGGCAGGGGGCAGCAGAGGAGGGGTTTGGGGGCAGAGCTGGGAAGACTGGAGGAATAACACGAGGGGCTTCCCTGTACTTGGTTGTGAGCCCAGCGTCTTATCTTCCCTTCCCACTCCTGCGACATAAAGACCTAAAACCCAAGGGATCCATGAAGTCCACTGTGTCAAAGGCAAGTTTGTACTGGATGCTAACTCTTCTGTTCAGTGGTTTTCATCCGTAGTGCTTCCCAAGCATGGCTTTTCTTAAGGATGAGCTATGCAGTAACCACTTCTCTTAGGGACTAGTTATCTGGTAACCATGTTTACCATCCATCGTTCAGAGAGACCCAGTTGCTACCTAGCCCGGCAGTCTGGTGAAGGAAGAGTTAATAATTCACAGTGCTCCTCGAGGGCTTTTTCTGGCTGTTTCCCTTACTTCCCAGTGCAAGGCAGAGCCCGCACCTTCCGTCTAAACTGAAGGCAAAAGTGAAAATCTGCCGCAGTTTCTTTGAAGGTCAGTGTGTACGTGAAGAAGGTCGTTGAGGTTAGGAAGAGAAAGAAAGCAATCAGAGGTTGTGAGCCTGGGAGCGTTCAGACAAATAAAAGGCATTTCATGTGTCAGGTGAATCGACAAATCCTACAATACTTCCGAAGTATTCACATTCTGAAAGGAAAGTCGTACTTTTCTTCCAAAATAGATTTTGTATTTAAAAAGTAAACCACCTCCTAGAGTAACTGGGGCTTTATCAGCAGAGTAAACTCAGTTGCTGGGACTGCTGATCATATCACGTCAGGGCAGTGATGAAATGTCAGAAAATATGACCACTTTGTCCCTCTAGTTGTTTAGAAGAGAAAAAAGTCTCAGTATCTGGAATTCTTTCTGTTGGACATGAGACTGTTTAGCCTCTTGTATAAATCACTTCAGCCTCAGACTTGAATACTAGAATGCTGTTGGGAGAATCTGTTGGGAGAATATCAGGGAAATAGGGCTTTCTGGCTAGCAAAGCATTAGGTGACTTAGTGGTAAGTTAATGTGTGTGCTGTTGCTTTTAAGTATGGTTTTTTTCATAGTACTTGAGCAGAGAATGGCTTTGGAATCTAATGTTGGGGGAAATGCTCATCCTTGCTTTGTTTGAAACAAAGCTGAACATTATTCCTTGCTCATTGTACTAAAATACCTAGACAGTGTTGCCTATAAGAGATTTATCTGCAATGGGAGAATCATTTCCTCCATTCTTAAGTATCTGATCATTTATGTGATTTGGTTTCTAAACAGGACTGTTATATGGGACAAGAACAACATTACTGCCCAAGGCTTTCAAGATATAGCTGTTGCTATGGAAAAGTAAGTTTTACTTAGGACTTCTGTCTAGAAAAATAGAAAAGAACCAATGGTGTTTGTGTCTCTGTGGGGTAATACAAGTAGCAGTAGATTGGGAATCAGAAGATCTGGGTCTGATTAGTCTCCTGCTAACCAGCCATGGGACGTAGGAAGACGTTGACTTTCCTCTGGTGTGAGTTTCTTCATCAATAAAATGAGAGCAGAGATGCTTATTCCACAGAACACACAAGATCATGGTTGCAGGGGGGTGGGGTGGAGGGTGCTACACAGCGGTCACCTTGCTTCTTTCTCCTTGTGGTTTTAAATCTCCTTCCACTGGATCTCACTTTTTTTGCCCAGGATGACAACTCTGAATCCAGTGGTGAGAAGAAAGCTGAGGTCCAGAAAATAAAAATGAAATTGAGGAAATGGCAAGACCAGGGCTCACTGGTCTCATTCCTGTAAAAGGCTTTTTTAAAATTACCTTCGTAACTAAAGTCTGCAACTATTATTTATTGTCAAATTTACTTTCCCAGTAAACTAAATGAGGAAAGAAGAATACAAATGTGGCTGAAAAAAATGCTAGAAATCTGGTTCTTTCTGAGCTTTTCAATCCTCCTATTGTATTCTAATGGTAGAAATGATCAAAGCAGATTTATAGCATTAAAAACGACAGGTTACAAAATGTAGGAGGGAAATTAGGGGCCAGTAGCATAGAAGTTGGGCCTTTTAGGAGGGGGAGGGGGTGCTCATTATTCTGTGTTTTCCTGCATGCACGGCCCCTCAGGTGGAGCTGTCATGCCCAACATGATGACCTGGATAAAAGCCTAGACCTGGAATTAGGAGCCCTCCATTCAGTCCCCAGCTCTGTCACCAATAAGCCTATGATCTTGAGCCTATGATCATTTCACCTCATTGATGAATTTTTCTTTTATAAAGTGAGAAATCACAGTAAATTATCTCTAAGTGGCTTCAGTTCTAAATCCCGTGGTTCTCCTTTAGCCAGGAAGTCAAAGTTGCTGCCACCACCAGCCATCGCTAAACATGGATAAGGCAGCTTATGCCATCAGTCGTCATGGCCACTTCTGCCGGGAGACTTCTGTGACTGCAGAACCTCCTGTAATTACACCCATTGCACACAGAACCTTTGAATGGAAACATATATTTACAGATTGCTGCATTTGGGTGCTCACAGCACAGCTGCCACTCTAATGATGTTGCAGACTGCCAGCCCAGGCAGGTCTTTGTGAGAAGCCAAGAGGATGCAGCCTCAACACTCCACGTTTCCAGATTGAAAGTAGAACTCCCTGATCACAGTCTGTTACGTACTCTGTGCTACAAGATGCCAATGGTGTGAAATCACATTTGGTTTAAATAAACCACACTGGTCTGAAGCATGATGAAAAGTGGATGAGGGAAAAGAAAAGCTTCAAGGCTGCGAAAAGAGACGTATTATCTGTTAATTTCAGTTGGCTGGTTCCTCTTAAGTCAAACAAAAGCAATTTTGCTCAAAGCTAAGGTAAAAATTAAAGTTATAGAAATAACAGCGTTGTCTTTGCTGATTATTTTACTTTAAGCCATCTTGTCAGTTGGACTGGATGAAGAACAATAGTTTTTTTTTTCCCATTAGGTAACCATCCAGATTGGCTGCTTTTATTAAGATGACTGTTTATTTTCTTTATTATTTCTTCATTATTAGTACCTATTTTAGGAATGAGTTGTTAATTTATTCTTCCAGTAGAAGCCACCTGACTGTCCATAAGAGTTCCACCATGAATGCTGCTTGTTGTTGAGAGACCTGAAACAAGCCAGCTGTGGGATGCCTAGGTACCGGTTGCCAACACGTGGCCCACAGGGTCATTCTTCCTGAGTGTCTTGTAGAAACAGATGCATTTTGGTTGGGAGAGAGGAGGCATCTCCAGGTCTAGAGTTTGTGGTAGGGGAGCAGGTGTGAGTGTTCATCCAGACACACAGCACTTCGTAGCAAGTTCAGGAACACAGGCCAGAGTGCGGATCTAGAGTTCTCACGCAAAAATGACTCACCCTTGCATTCTTGTGTCTCATCAGCCGGGCAACAGCCGTGTGAGGTATTACATAGACCCAGAGTTCCACAGTTGCTTTACTTGGTGTCTAGAGCCTGGGGCACTCGGGCTGATCTGGGGTGCCCACTGCCAGGCCCTGCAGAGGTCAGGTGGTTGAGCCAGCAAGAAGGTTTTCTAAAGACAGTCACTGGTCTTGGACTTGGTTATTTAAAGGAACCCAGAGCCTGAACAGATGGTTTTTGTGGATGCTCACATCCTTGGCTTGGCGAGCAAATGTTTTGGTTCTATTCTGGGGTTTTCCTCTACTGTTCCGGGTCTGTCTGTCACGTTGTCACTGTGGTAATCAAGTTACCTTCAGATCTGTTGGTGACTAAAATCCAAGTAGCCAGTTGATGCTGGACTTTTTTCCCAGCCTTTCTCTCAGACCATCTCTCCAGTTCCAATTTGAAAATCCTGTCCTTACTGTAACTGAAAACTGAAAGCAAAACAACAAAACCAGATTCCTTCAAGTTGCGTAGGTTTTGTAGACAGCGTGAATCGACGAGGTCACTTGTGGTGTCGCACAGGTGGTAGGACCACCTACCTGCAGTCAAGGGGCCTAAGATGGTCCGGTAGTTTAGAATTTTCTAAGACACTCTGGCGACTCTTTTCAGATTTTAAAAGGGTGCTGAACTAAGATAATAGGAAGTTATTTTCAAATAAACATACCATTTTCTCCTTTTTCTAGGAACTACACGTTGAGATTTATGCCAATTCCTATGTATGATGCTTCTCAAGCCTTAAAAACAAACCCTGAAAAAACAGAAGAGGCTCTGCAGAAGGTATTGAAGGATCAGTAACTTAATTATAATAAATTCACATTGGAGTGGAATTGTGTGAATAATACATTCTGAACATACGAACAGTGCTTTGTCTTTTACAAAGCTTTTTTCACATTAGCTTGTATTCTTAGGATCATGACTGGCATAATGCATGACTGGGGGAGGAATAAAATAAAGACTAGAACTTGTCATGAAATTTAAATGGAGTAAAATAACATTCTTACAGCATCAACGTGCCAGACTTAGGCATGGATACCTCCCTCTTCGTCCATTGGAGAATGTGTACAAGTGAATGACAGCTAGCACAACCTTCATCCCCTTCATCCTCAACAGCTAGAGCCTTCCCTTCCTTCTTCATCGAGAAATGTAGGGCATTATTGAGATCTCGCTTTACCACCTTTGTCTATAAGTGTGTCTGAATCCACACCCATGCCCACCTCCTTTCTGGCAACCCCAGAGGATGATGGGTACCTTCCCCTTCAAAGCCCAGCCATCTTCAGTGCCTTTGACCCCAACATCTCTGCCCTGTGCTGGAAACTTGCCCTGTGAGTCATTCCCTCGCACTTTCATATCTTCATCCTTCTCGTTCTATGGTTATGGCTACCTTTCTCTCTACTTTTAGATGTGCTCAAATATTTCCCATCTGAGGAAGCCTGCTCCACCTTTATTATGATGTTATTTGGGAAATCTTCTAAATCTTTCTTCCCTCTTTGTTCTTTCATCTGGTGGTACCACCCTCTGTCCAATCTCCTAAGCTTGACTTTTTTCCCTCTATATCTTCTGTAGCCAATCAGTCACCAAGTTTACTGATTCTAGCGCATAAATCTCTTCATTAACTCTCCTTCCCTCTATTCCTATAACATGCCTTTATTCAAACCTCATCCTCTCTCACCAGGATGATTACATTCTCTTGTCTGTTTTCCATGCTGCAGTCAAAAATAGCCATCTTCCTTCATGGTGAAGTTGATCAGACTAAAACGTTCAATCCATTCCTCCTGGTGGCTTTTAGGATAAAGCCTCATCTCCTTAACTTATCATGAATTTCTGCCCAGGATCTGCCTCCTATTCACCGCCAATTTCATCTCTTACCAACCCTTAGTCTTTGTTTTGCTCTACCTCAGGGAACTTGTTAGAAATGCACATTCTTGGGCCCCTGAAACTGGGGTGGGACTTAGCCATCTGTGTTTTTCTGAGTTGTCCTGATGATTGTAACATTTGAGAATCACTGCTGGACTCTAGATGATACTCGTGCTTTCCCCACTACTGTGCATATCTGTTGAGATTGAAATCAAGGGTCAGTTCATCCAGGAAGACTTCTTGGAGTTCCTTTTCCCTGCTAGGTAGGTGGTCTTCTCACAATTTCCTGTGGTTCTCTCTGTCACTGGCCTTGTGACATTGTTTTAAGTTACCTGCCTCTTTTTTTTTTCCTCCCAGCGACTGTGAGCTCTTTGAAGGCAGAGCCTATATTTTTCATCTTGTTTTATTCTCAGAAGCTAGTGCAGTACCTGGCATGCATGCTTGGATGTTCTTTAGACATTCAGTGAATTAAAGGGAGTAAGGTTGGGAGTGGAGGGGAGAGGAAGCTGTGGTGTAGCAAAAGAAGCCATCTAAGGTTTGGATTCAGAAGATCTGACTAAATCAAACTCTTCCCAGCGTTGTAAATTCAGTATGTATTTAATTTTTCTGAACTTTAGTTTCTCCATCTACATAAAAAATAAAGCTACACAATAACTGTATTTAGCTGACACTTAGCATATAGTTTATACTGGGTGCCTGACACTATTTTAAATGATTTACATAAATTAACATATGTCATCTTTAAAACAAACCCATGAGGTAGGTTCTATTATATGCTCATTTTACAGATAAGAAAACTGAAGGACAGAGTGATTAAGTAATTTACCTAAGGTGTCCATGAGGATCAAATGAGGTGGTGAAAAGCATGTGTGAAAAGCAGTTTGTAGACGGTAAAGCAATATACAAATGTTCGATATCTTTACACTTTCCTAAAGGATATTAGTCAGCTTATAACAAAAGACATATTCTACAGAAACAAGGTTTCTGGTTTCAGATTAGACATGTAAAGAGTTTGGAAGTCATCATTGCCATCCTCACAACAAGAAAAAAAAAAGCTTAACAAACAGAAAATCAGTGACTTTTCTTAGGTCTGCCAGAGAATTGAGGTTACAAGGCAAACTGTCACCCTGGAAACTGGAGAGATGGTAATACAGAGAATCACAGAGAATCAAAGCTTACCAGGGGCAGAAGCTAATGGAGCTGGTAACTCAGAGGAATGCTTAAACAGTAATTGATGAATTGCTGGAGGCTTAGTGTGGACTAGTTTAAGAGCTTAAAAAAAAAAAAAAAAAAAAAGAAGCTAAATACTCCTAGGTGCTTAGTCTTAGGGAGGCCCTGACCTTTGCATGGGTTTTAGTTACAAGAACCCAAGTTATCACAGTGAAGATTGGAGGAGAATAATTCACTCCTGTTTCTGGCAGGGGGAAGGGAAAAAGTAACCATTTTGAAATACACTCAGAGCATGCTGTTCTCCATAACAAAGGCCTACCCTCAAGAGAAACTATTCTACCAGAGCCTTATCTGACCTAGTAGAAAACAGTTAGACCACTGCAGCCCTTCCAGCCTTCCTGTTGCACATAAGGGAGGAAAAAAAAAAAGGCCAAGAAACACTTCTGAAGGTCACAGTCCAGGGACTCAGGCCTGGTTTAAAAAAAAAAAAAAAAAAAAAGCCTAAATTTAATCATATGATTATATAGAATGCTTCCCCTCCGTATTATACTTCCATCACAAATCAATTATAATAACACTGAATTACAACTAAGCAAAGCTGTAAGACACTTTATTTAAGGAGGCATTTCTAGGGAAACCCCAAAACAGCAGGGGAGACATAAACAAGGTCAATAGAAGAAATTAACTGGCATATACAGTTACAGCAGACATTCAACACAACTCAGCTTCTAGCCAGATGAACATAAAAGCCTCACATTAAAAGAATGATTACCTCAGTTCCTATTACTAGCTACATGATATCTGGCTTTCAACAAAAAATTACAAGGCAAGCTAAAAGACAAGAAAAAACACAGTATGAAGAGACAAACATCAGAACCGGACTCAGATATGACACAGATTTTAGAATTTTCAGACAGGTAATTTAAAATAACTGTGATCAAATATGTTAAGGGCTCTAATGGAAAAAGTAAAAAAAAAAAAAAAAAAGCAAGAACAGATAGGTAATAAAAGCAGAGAGACAGGAACTCTAAAAAAAAATCGAAAGGGAATGCTAGAGATCAGAAATGCTGTAACAAGCAAAAAAATGCCTTTTATGAGCTCATCAGTGGACTGGACACAGCTGAGGAAGGAATCATTGACCTTGAAGATATGTCAGTAGAAACTTCCCAGATTGAAATGCAAAGAGGAGAAAAAGAATAGGGGGAAAAAAAGAACAGAAGATCCCAGAACTATGGGACAATTACAAAACATTGAACATCCTGGTAATGGGAATACCAGAAGGAGAAGAAAGAGAAAAGAACAGAAGAAATGTCTGAAGTAATAATGACTGACAGTTTTCCAAAATTAATGACAGACATCAAACCACAGATCCAGGGATCTCAGAGAACACCAAGCGGGATAAATACCGCCTCCCCCGCAAAAAAAAAATGATGTGTAGGCATATCATATTCAAACTGCAGAAAACCAAAGACAGAGAAAATCTTGAAGGAAGCCAGAGGAAAAATATACCTTACATATTGAGAAATAAGGGTAAGAATTACATCAGACTTTGAGTCACAAAGCATGCAAGCAAGAAGAAAGTAGAGTGAAATATTTATTTAAAGTGTTGAAAAAAACCCCAGCAACCTAGAATTCTGTATCTAGCAATATTTTCCTTCAAAAATAAAGAAGAAATACTTTCTAAGACAGCAGTGTTACAAGGGGTGAAAGGGAGAAATTGGTGATACTCCCTTATAATGTACCTGTACCTGCACTATTTGTGAAACGGTATACAGTTGACCTGTGGACAGCATGGGGCTTAATCTGAGTATACCTTATAGTTGGCCCTTCTTGTCTTCATCCATGGATTCAACCAACCATGGACCATGTATGCTGTAGTATTTACTACTGAAAAATATCCACTTATAAGCAGACCTGTGCAGTTCAAACCTGTTTGTTCAAGGGACAACTGCAGTGTTATTTGAAAGAGGAGTTGGATGAATTGTAAATGTATATTGCAGACACTAGGGAAACCACTAAAATATTTATAAAGAAGTATACTTAATATTCTAAGAAAGGAGAGAAAAGTGCAATCATATACAATACTTAAAACCAGAGAAGGCAGAAAAAGAGGGGAGGTTAAAAGAAGAAACAAAGAGCAAATGCAGAGTATACAAATATATTAATTATAAAAGTTGTGTCTTTTTTTAAATGAAAATTGGTGACTTTAAAGCTCATATTTATTGTTTTTTTTTCGCTATAGTATTTAACTATGCTCTTGTATATTCAAGTTTTCTTTTTTTTCTTTTTTTCTTTTTTGCGGTACGCGGGCCTGCTCACTGTTGTGGCCTCTCCCGTTGTGGAGCACAGGCTCCGGACGCGGAGGCTCAGCGGCCATGGCTCACGGGCCCAGCCGCTCCGCGGCATGTGGGATCTTCCCGGACCGGGGCACGAACCCGTGTCCCCTGCATCGGCAGGCGGACTCTCAACTACTGTGCCACCAGGGAAGCCCCTCAAGTTTTCATTTTAACAGAACTGTCCTCTGGAAGAATTATGGCTCTTTAATTTTACTCTACTGAAAAACAATATTGTGATTCTATACTCAATCTTTATTTTTTTTAAATATAAGATTCCTTTATTAAAACAGAATTTTTTTGCCCTCTGTGCTGCTGCTATTTTCAGCAATGAGACTGAAGATGTCTGACTGACTGTAGACTGTCTCCCAGGTCACTGCTGCCCAGGGGTACTGGCAAATGTGATTAATGACACTTTCGGCTCTTCCTCTTTCCTTTTGACCTGAGTCAGGCCCGTGTCCTGTCCTGGTTCTCTGTCTTGGTCTCTAATGGTGCACAGAAGGAAAGTTTACCTTGTAAACTTTCCAGATGCAAATACTTTCAGCAAATAACCTTCACCGTTATGAAAGACACTTAAGCATTGTTTTTCTTCCTTCCCCTTGCACTAGCTTTTAGAAATGAGCTTTGAATTTTATTTTTTTTTCTAAAATATTCCCTCCGGGCTCAGTCTGTGAAGCACTGTTGGTGCACCTGGGGAAGGCCTGGAAGCGCATGGGCCAGCCTTGGGTGCACTGCCTGTGTGTGAGCTGAGCCTCCTGAATAAACGAGCTGCTCTCAGAACTGGCCCATGGCCAGGGCTTAACGAGGCCAAATGTAAAAGAACAAAACAAAATCACCCAAAGCTGGGTGGCAGTGTGCCTGTCATATTCTAGGCAGAATCTTTTTTTAGCAAAGACATTCTACCTTGATGGTAATGTCACCTTGGAAAGAGATGACTTCTTGGGAAGCAGCAAGAGAAAATTAATGTAATATAATGTCATGGTATTAATGTGTCACTTTAATGATGCTTCGTTTCAGGGATCTTTTTTTATAATATCTTCATTTATGTTTAGTAGAATGGTACATTTTGTTCTGCTTTATGGTTTCCAAGGATGATAATAATTATAGCCTATATTTTAATTATTCCTAATTGGCATTAAGTACTAGTCATTTTAGCATATGCAAAATGAAAATGAAAATGTAATAATCCTGAAAGCCTCACAGTTACTAGAAATTCTTAACCAGGGAACTGTAGTGACAAATTAGAAGCCAAATGGTTAAGTTGCATTATGAAAACAAATAAAAACAACAACTGAAAAAAAATAGATGGCATACTTAATCATCTCAATCATTCTTTAAAAAAACACATTAATAGGTATTCATTATAATCAATAGTTTACATTTTTCAATGTATTATATATCCATTGTATATTGTTCTTCTTCAATTCTTTATTTCAATCTAGTTATCATTTGTATGTTTGAATTTTTCATAAAACATTGTCTATGTATAAAAATATAGATTGTCAAGCAACTTCAAGATTTCTCATTTTCTGTAGAAATCCATTTTCTTATTTTTGGTAATTTTGCTAAAAGCATTCCTGTTTTTGAGAAAACATGTAAACCTGGTGGATTAAGGAAATTGGTATATGGTTTTGAGTTGTACCAGCCTGTATCCTTCCAATTTTGTACCTATTTTCTCCCTTTTTCCCTTAAAATAAAGAATTTTCTGAGTGCTGGTGGATAAGGCCAAGGGGTTCAGAAAGGACCATCCATACACTGTAGGGGTATTTATTTAGCTTCTGAACTGTTTAGTGGTTAAAAATTTGTGAGAGAGAAAGATTGCGATCGTGTACAGGAAAGTGATGAGAAGTCACTAAAAGGGGTCTCTAACCCTGCAGGCAATTAAACACTTGCTCATCTTTGTCAACTACTGAGTCACATAAAAATTACCCTGGTTACCTGCGAGTGAAATTTCTAACTAAAAACACCCATAATGCATCACGACAATAGCCAGTTTCCCCATCTCATACGTTTTGTGGGGTCAAGGCCCTGGCAGGATGTGTGAATTAGTTGCTTGGGTCTTCAGTTTAGCAACTGGCTGTTGCACTTATGATTTTACTCTCTGCTGAGTCGAAATGTGTTCTTGAGAGAGACATGTGCTTAATTTCCAGATAGAAAACTATCTGCTCCGGAATCACGAGACTAGAAAATACCTTCAAGAGCAGGCCTACCGCCTACAGCAGGGCATTGTCACCAGCACCACGCAGCAGGTAAGAAGGTGCCAGTCTTCTCCCAGTGACAGTTCCTCCTCCTACACATGCTGAACTGACCCTTTAAAGAACCAGGGACCAAGGATTTTTATCGTTTGACTCATTCCCAATGGGGCAGTAAGAACCTGTTTCTGAAAATGACAACAAATGTTAAGTAGAGTTTAGAAATGCTAAATATGCATTTTTCATTGTTGATGATTTCTGCCTTTTAAGATTGTCAGTAAGGTGTATCTTAGATTTATATACAACTATTAGGAACCCTGGATTACAGATGATAAAAGTCTGCGGGTAATCAAATTTGCTACTTTGGAGACATCCTATTCTTTTTCTTCTACTCCCTCTCACTTCTATGAGTAGGAAACAAATTCCCAGATTCTTCTGAATAATTAAGAATTTGTTGAATGTTAATTAACACAAGTGCTGAAGAGAAACTAAACTGTTTTTTACTTCATTCCTCTTCTCTCTACCCAACTTTAGAATAAAAAAATATGGAATGTTTTCCTCCAAAAATGTTAACCAAAACCAAGGAACATAAGGTATTTGAGGAAAACCTATAGGATGTCAAAGAAAGAAGAAGATAAACCAAAGAACTGAGCTCAGATAATTCAGAGTACAGCAGAGGACTTTAAAACAATATTGTAATAAGTAAGTTCAGAAGGAATTGAGACAATATTATATCCATAAAATAGGAATGAGTTGCTATGAAAAAGAATAATCAGAGAATAAGAAACAATGCTTAACGGTTGAAAATATGAAAACTGTAATATAGATTTAAATTAACCAATAGGGCACAAATTAAGCTGTTTCTCTGGTAGAAAACAAGAGAAAATCTTAAAACATGCAGTAAAAAGACAGATAAAATATATGAGAGAAAAGTAAGTCAGAATCATGAAGAGATTAAAAGTGACCAATAGCCTTCTAATAGGAACCTTGAAATTTAAAAAGAGACATAATAGAAAAAGTTAAAAAAGAGAAAATAATAGAAAAGCATTTCATATGAATCTTGGGGTTGACCTACTGAAATTGATATGGATGAATGGGTAAAGGCCCACACCTCGTCAGAACACCGAGAATAAAGAAAAAACATCTTAAAGAGTTCCAGACAGAATAAACAGGCTATCTTACAAGGAAACTGGAACCAATTCTTAGCATCAGTCTCAATTACTAGAAACAAATGAGGTTCAGAGGGAGATTTGTTTTGGACCAAGAATTCTATATCTAGTCATTTTATCAAACAGATGCGAGGGCAGACTAAAACTGTACTCAGACATGGACCCAGAAATTTTACCCCCAGTATTCCATATGAAAAAAGGCTTTTTGAGGAAATTCTCCAGCGTAACAAAGAAAAACAAGAAAGTATACAATACGAGGTATAAATAAGAAACTGAACCAGAAACGAAATCATAGAAGTTATAAGAGCTGAAAGAAAGCTTTAAAAAGTTGCCACTTTGGGAAAATCTGCTTTGAGCTGCAGAATTAAAAGATACAGGATTACATATCTTTCTCTATGAATCCCATAATCATAATTCTATACCTGCATTTTAGTGGACTTAAAATTTTAATATCAACTTAGACAGGAAGGGAACACCTAATTATTGCTACACTAAAAAATTTACATGTTGGAAATTTTAATGTAAAAGTAATGAAACTAATTAAAATTCGGAGTTGAAGAGGGAGAAAGGTGAGTGGTAGTATAAGTATACTAAATTTTTACTTTTTGTTTCATGGAATAATCTATATTCTATAATTCATAAATAAAAAATACAGATGTAAATCTATTTAAAGTTAAAATAGAAGCCACCAAAAGAATTAAAACAGGGTTTTCAAAAATGTTTATTTCAGCAGATTGAGAGGAACTGACTGGTAGGGAAAGTTTTGTCATTTGAGACCATTTTGTATGGTTTGTTCTATTTTCTTACCTTGGGCAGATGTCATTTTAATTTTTTGTGGTGTCTTTGGTTTTGGCATCAGGGTAACACTCATCTCATAGAATGACTTTGGAAGTGTTTCTTCCTCTTCAATTTTTTGGTATACTTTGAGAAGGGTAAGTGTCAAGTCTTCTCTCAGTATTTGGTAGAATTCACCTGTGAAGCCATCTGGTCCTGGACTTTTGTTTGTTGGGAATTTTTTTTTTATTACTGATTTCATTTCATTACTGGTAATTGGTCTATTCATATTTTTTATTTCTTACTGATTCAGTCATGGGAGATTGTATGTTTCTAGGAATTTATTTCTTCTAGGTTGTTCATTTTATTGGTGTATATTTGTAGTAATCTCTTATTGTTTGTATTTCTGTAATGTCACTTGTAACTTCTCTTTCATTTCTGATTTATTTATTTGAGCCCTCTCTCTCTTTTTCCTTGATTAGTCTGGCTAAAGGTTTATCAGTTTTGTTGATATTTTCAAAGAACCAGCTCTTAGCTTCATTAATCTTTTCTATTTTTTTTTTTTTTTAGTCTCTATTTCTTTTATTTCCGCTCTGATCTTTAGGATTTCTTTCCTTCTACTAACTTTGGTTTTGTTTGTTCTCCTTTTTTGAGTTCCTTTAGGTGCAGAGTTATGTTATTTATTTGAGATTGTTCTTATTTCCCAGGATAGGCTTGTATTGCTATAAACAACCCTCTTAGAACTGCTTTTGCTGCGTCCCATAGATTTTGGATCATTGTGTTTCCATTTTCATTTGTCTACAGGTGTTTTTTGATTTCCTCTTTGACTTCTTCAATGATCCATTGGTTGTTTAGTTGCATATTGTTTAGCCTCCACATGTTTGTGGTTTTGCACTTTTTTTCTTGTAGTTGATTTCTAGTCTTATACTGATCAGAAAAGATGCTTGGTATGATTTCAATCTTCTTAAATATATTGAGAATTGTTTTGTGGCCCAGCATGTGATCTATCCTGGAGCACGTTCCATGTGCTCTTGAAAAGAATATGTATTTTACTGCTTTGGGATGGAGTGTCATTTTAATTTTTTGTTGTTCTTTTTTCTTAAAAGAGAATGAAGGAACGATGTCCATAATAAATGAGTTGTGTGTAATATTTAAGTAGGTAAAATTATATGGATGACTGCATAGATATACATAGAGATTTGTGAAAAGTGTTCACCAAAATGTTAATGATGGTTCTCTCAGGTGCTGTGATTAGGTGATTTTTATTCTCTTATACTTCACAGTATTGTTTGAATGCTTTACAGTAAGCATGTATTATTTATATAAGGAAAAATAAAGCGATATGTGTTGAGAAAAAGAAAAACAGTAATTATGAATATTAGTGAAGTAACAGGGAGTTTTGAGAAGGAAAACATTATTTTGACCTTACCAGTGCCTTAAATTGTTTTCCTGCAGCAGACCAATATTAGCCTTTAGTACTTTATGGTTTACTGTTATTTCCTGGTTTTAGTGTTTAACACTAAAAGCAATGAGAGTGCTAAAATCTTACACTGAACCTTTGCCTTGGGTTCCTTTATGAGCTACCATAATGCAGGCTTTTCTTAATACAATATCCTTTTAACTTTTTTCCTCATTTACAGGGGTTTTGCTCATCCAAAAAAATTACTGCCACAACCTTTAATGCTAATTCTTAAAAGTAGGTTTCATCTTCTCAATCAAGAGGAAATTATACACAGGAGGCATATACAGATGTTTCATTCTGCATGGGTGAATAAATCATTCTGAATTATTTGAGTCATTATGTAGTAGGTATACTGCCACCTTTTTGCTTTAGGGATTTCTTAGGACATGATGATTAGCAGTTTTCAGACTTTAATTGTTTCAGTCACCTTAGGAGAGATTTATCTCCTTCTTATTGAAACTTCTTATTGAAGTTTCCAGAAATAGGAACACAGAAAGAATAGACCCTCTGTGACTACTTCTGCCAACCGCATAGCCAGTCATCATTTCCGGGTGACACTGAGGGATTAAAATATGTTTCAGTGAAACATTGCAGTCTCATAATTGTTCACATATTTGTTTTTGTCTCTGGGCTTTGTTTAGGAAAGACCTTCACATGACGACACTCCACCTCTGACCTTCACATGACTCAACATTCCACCTCTGCTTTTGATCGCTTCTTTTCCATCTTATAAACCCTCTTAATCAAGAGTTAGCAAACTTCTTCTATAAAAAACCAAACAGTAAATAGGCTTTACAGCCTGTATGGTCTCTGTTGCAACTACTCAGCTGTGCTATTGTAGAGCAAAAGCAGCCATAGACAATATCTTCATGAGTGAGTGTGGCTGTTCCAATAAAACTTTATTTACAAAGACAGGCCCAGAATTGATAAACTATGCTAAGCCTTCTCACCCTTAAAAAACAAAACAATTTTATTGCCTAGACCTATTTACTTAGCACACTCTCTTTCCTTCCTTTCATGTGCAGATTTTTATACTTGCTTTCATGACTTCTTTGCTACCCACTCACTTTGCAACCTTTCAGAATGTGCCCTCTGTCCCAATCTGTCTGCCGAGATGGCTCTCAATGGACCTGGTCACCGAGTCAGAGGCCTTTCCTCCCTCTTTGTCTTTTGATGAAAGGAGGCCGTCTGTATGTGTAGTGGTCAGGAACTTGGGCTCTCAAGTCAGATGACCTGGATTTAAGTACAGGCTCTGCTATTCCCTCTCGGTGGGAACTGTTGTTAGTCATTTACTAACCTCTTTAAGGCTTGATTTCATCTGTAAAAATGGGGAAAATGACTCAGAAGGTGCTGTGACAATTCAGTGAGGTGATGCGTGCAAAGTACTTGGCTCCTCACTGGTAAACATTGTTTGTAGCTATATTTTTATTATCACGATTATTATCATTATTATAGACTGTTTCATCTTTCTTAAGACGCACTTCTTGGTTCATCCGACAGTGTGCTGTTCTGAATATTTTTCTACTGCTCTTTGTCTCCTTTCTACATAACTTTCTCTTTTTATCCTTCAAATGCAATCATTTTTCAGAGTTTTGTACTTAGTGCTATCTGATCTGCTTCTGCCAGTTTTAACTCTCATCTGTGGATGACTCCTGGATCTATCCTCTCAGTCCCTGTTTCTTTCCAGAAAATCCTTTTTTTCAACTGCTTGTTCAGCATCTTCATCCAGATGGCCCTCTGAGAGAGCACGGTCACTACGATCAAACTCATCCCTTGGACTAACCGATTTTGCCATTTCTCTCAGTGACATCATCATTCACTGAGGATAGAGCTCCTGGAGTCATCTTGGATGCCTCGTTTGCTTTCTTCATCCAAGGTCACTATTCACTGCCCATTTACCTTCAAGGTGTTTTTTACAGCCATTCTTTTCTTTCCGTTTCTATTGCCTCTCCTCTTGTTAAGGCTTTTTATTAACTCCCTCCTATGTCTTCTTTTACAAGCACTGCAAAAACTGGTTTATTCATCTTCTATGTCTCCTTGTGCTTTTTTTTTTTTACATCTTTATTGGAGTATCATTGCTCCACAATGGTGTGTCAGCCTCTGCTCTACAACAAAATGAATCAGCTATACATATACATATGTTCCCATATCTCTTCTCTCTTGCGTCTCCCTCCCTCCCACCCTCCCCATCCCACCCCTCTAGGTGGTCACAAAGCACCAAGCTGATCTCCCTGTGCTATGCGGCTGCCTCCCACTAGCTATCCATTTCACGTTTGGTAGTGTACACATGTCCATGCCACTTTCTCAGTTTGTCCCAGCTTACCCTTCCCCCTCCCCACATCCTCATGTCCATTCTCTAGTAGGTCTGTGTCTTTATTCCCGTCTTACCACTAGGTTCTTCGTGACATTTTATTTTCTTAGATTCCATATATATGTGTTAGCATACGGTATTTGTCTTTCTCTTTCTGACTTACTTCACTCTGTATGACAGACTCTAGATCCATCCACCTCATTACAAATAGCTCAATTTCGTTTCTTTTTATGGCTGAGTAATATTCCATTGTATATATGTGCCACATCTTCTTTATCCATTCATCCGATGATGGACACTTAGGTTATTTCCATGTCCTGGCTATTGTAAATAGAGCTGCAATGAACATTTTGGTACATGACTCTTTTTGAATTATGGTTTTCTCAGGGTATATGCCCAGTAGTGGGATTGCTGAGTCATATGGTAGTTTTATTTGTAGTTTTTTAAGGAACCTCCATACCGTTCTCCATAGTGGCTCTACCAATTCACATTCCCACCAGCAGTGCAAGAGTGTTCGCTTTTCTCCACACCCTCTCCAGCATTTATTGTTTCTACATTTTTTGATGATGGCCATTCTGACTGGTGTGAGATGATATCTCATTGTAGTTTTCATTTGCATTTCTCTAATGATTAATGATGTTGAGCATTCTTTCATGTGTTTGTTGGCAGTCTGTATATCTTCTTTTCTCCTTGTGCTTTTTACAGCCCTTTTCCTTTGTATCAGGGAAGCCGAGTCACTGTGAGTGTTACGGGGTAAGGAATTTTTAGATCTTCACAATTGTGGGAGAAGCTGGGGGAATAGATGCTCTATGCCTTGTACACGGTGTTTCAACTCCTTAACCTGTGCCTGAGTCTTATACTATCTTGCCTCAACTCAGCGTTCCAGTCTGATCTCCCACAATAAAGTACCTCTGTTCCTAATCAGGAAATAGGAATCACAAGTGTCTGGATATGCCATTGCTTATGTTCATTCTTTGCTTTTAAAATTCCCTTCTCTTTTCTCAGTTTGTAGAAATCTTTCAGGACCCAGTCTAAAAGCTACCTTCAGCATCAGCTACATGTGATCCCTCCCTTGACTGAAATCCTTTAGAACTTTCTGTCATTTATTTTGTCATTGAATAAACGCTTATAAGGGTCTGTGATATGGCAGGCACTATTATAGGAGATGGAGCTTTGGCAGTGAACAAAATGTGCCTGTCTTTGTGGATATTACATTTTGCAAACTTTATATCTTGTGTTATTGTTAATATGTCTTTCCACTTCTAGATTTTTACGTTGCTTGGTGGCAAAGGGTATATCTTACTCGGGACTGTATCTCATTCAGTGCAAGGTGTTGAGTATATTTCTTTTGAATTGAATAAAGAAATAGACGTGGAGGAAGATAAAATTTTCCACGAGTAAGCTATTTGCTGGGACTGAGAACAGTTGTAACAAGTTGCAAGCAACCGAAGATAGCATTTATTGCGAATGGTTCTAAGTTCTGCACTTGGGTTCTATAGCCCAGTATGTTTGGAAAAGCCTAAGTGGTCACCACCAAGTGACATGTGAGTTGCTGTGTGATTTAGTTGCCAAAGAAGCCAATTTGACTTATACCACATAAATGAAAGTATATTTTCTACGTTAAGAAAGGTGGTAGCCCCGTTCAGCTTACTGATCCACTCTTCCTGTGTTACAATCTATTTTATTGAGCGGGGGGGCATGTTTTGTGACGGTCTTAGATGGAGGGAGAATTCAGAGAAGTGACCTGGGGTGGACAGGGGGAGGTGGCAGTGAGGGACCACACAGTGGTGTCACAGTAGAATGGTAGAAGGACCTGGGAATGTCAATCCTGAAGAAGAAAAGATTAGAGAAGATAAGACTGGGCAAGACTGTCACATGGAAGAGAGCTTGTGACTGTTCAGAGTGCTCTCAAGGGGGAAGACATGTGACCTGTAGAAGAACATGGGAAGACAGATGAGGGCTCAAAGAAGACCAAGTCCAAGTACATTTCCTTGGAAAAAAGTGAGCTTCTCAAACTATGGCAGTTAACAACTTTCCTGGGGTGCTTTAGAAAATGGGACACTAGGGCTTAGGGTAAAGTAGGGAGTTGAAAATCAAGAGCCCAAATGCAATCATCTACCCTGAGGTCTTTCATGAGATAACCAAAGAGATGACAGTCTTTCAGACTGCAGTTTCCTTTGTTTTTATTTGTGTATCTTAGGGACTTGAATATGAACTGAGAGTCAAAATCCTTGGTTTCCTGTTTTCAAAATCTCCAGTTGGTACTCTGTGTAATCATTCTGTCATCTTAAATAGTTTCACTTTTCTGGGCCTTGAGGTCTTTAGTTGCAAAGTATCTGAATGTGATCTATTGGGCTGCGCTGAACCTTAGCAAGTGTGTGTACAGAAGAACCTTTGAGACTTGTGAGATTTAATGTCTTATTTGAATCGAAGAACGAAATTTTTATGTTTCTTTTGGATGTGATTTTAAAAGTTCTACTTAAAGACCATTTTGCTGAGTTCACTTACACCCTCTCTCCTTGGTGTACGCTTAATGGCACACGCTTCAAGGGTCTCTGGTCTCATGATTATTAAAGATGATCAATTTTATGGTACCACATCCACATGCCTCTCAAATTAGTCTTTTGTGGCCCCAGATGTATATCAGTTCCTTTCTTAGTATGGGGTTCATTTTGTTTCTTGAAATTAGGTGTTCATTCTTGGTGAGATATGAATTATTGATGACCATTTTTGTTTCAGGAAGCACAGATCAATACAATAGTTGGAAGAGCTGGAATTTATATCAATTAAGATAAAAAAAAACATAGTTCTCTTCAGGACTCTGTGTAAATGCAGAAAATTAAGATGTGCTCCCTGCCTACAAGCTGAGATTTTGGTTAGGGAGATGATTATTATATGAGAAGCATTATTCATGTAACTTCTTTTTCCTACGAGAGTTGCACATAGTTCACTTATGTAGCCTCAGTACATTTTACAGTCATAGGAACTGTTCTTTTTTTTTTTTTTTTTTTTTTACTTTTATTTGCATTTATTTTTTGTGTCTTTTATACTAGGCCATAAGTTTTTGTTTCTTCAGTTTCTTCTGGGATATCTTTTTCTTCTGGGCAACCTCCTCTTCTGGTTTAGGAACAATCTGTTCTTTTTCAGTGAAGATCATCTCAGTGTGGCAGGGAGAGCTCATGTATGAGTTGATCTGACCATGAGCTCTGTAAGTCCTACACCCTATCCTGGGGGCTTTTGTTCACCTGGATGTGCTCAATGACCATCTAAGCCCTTAAGTTCAGCATTACTCTCTGCATTTTTGAGCATGTGCAGTAAAAATTCAGCACTCTTTTTTGGGCCACCAACCCTGCGTCCAGCCCCATTGTTTGACCAGGGCACACCTACGAGCTCCACCATTGTAATGGCAGAACGGCACACATTGCTTCTGTAAAGTGACATCCTTCAGATACTTGGTGGCTTTCGGATATGTGTACCCTTAACGGCCTGGGCAGTTTCACAAGTGTTCTTAAAGTGAACGCGAGGATTTGAACCTCTCGACTTGCATGATTTTGTGGAGTTTTCTGGGTCAGGTGAATAACGAACCATTTTTAGAGGTCATACATTAACATTAGCATCACTGACCCTTTGTCAAGAGACTAAGTGCTTTGAGTGATGTTATTTTACTGGGTTGTCTTCATCATACACTAGAAAAGAAGATGGAGTAGACGTTACGAACCTGATTTTTTAAAAGAGAAAGGCAGGAGAATCGGTGATACTGCAGCAGGTAGATGCGGGCTCTATAATCAGACCTTCAGTTTGCTGAGCAGTGTAGTAAAGTTTCTATTATGGTGGAATTTATGGGGGAAGGAGGGCTCATTTTGGCTTCCT
The DNA here is from genome assembly GCF_964374135.1 of Grampus griseus. Classification (NCBI taxonomy): domain Eukaryota; kingdom Metazoa; phylum Chordata; class Mammalia; order Artiodactyla; family Delphinidae; genus Grampus; species Grampus griseus. Next base: position 20,300,446 of record NC_139004.1, read on the forward strand.
ATAGCTGTTATACCAAATAATTCAAACTAAATAGAGAAGTGTGAATTTAAATAAAAAAGGTTGTTGCTGGATCGTCACCTCTGCTGAATGAATTATCAGGAAGGATACAACTTGATATGTAGGGTCTCTGGGGAATAAATAATTTTTTTTTTAAGAATAGACAATCTGCAGCTCTGATCAACACATATATATGGAATCTAAAAAAGAAAAAAAAATGGTACTGATGAACCTAGTGGCAGGGCAGGAATAAAGATGTAGACATGGAGAATAGACTTGAACACCTGGGGTGGAGGGGTGGGAAGCTGGGATGAAGTGAGAGAGTAGCGTTGACATATATACACTACCAAATATAAAATGGATGGCTAGTGGGAAGCAGCCGCACAGCACAGGGAGATTAGCCTTGCGATGACCTAGAGAGGTGGGATAGGGAGGGTGGGAGGGAGGCTCAAGAGGGAGGGGATATGGGGATATGTGTATGCATATGGCTGATACACTTTGTTGTACAACAGAAACTAACACAGTATTGTGAAGCAATTATACTCCAATAAAGATCTATTAAAAAAAATATTGGAGAAACTTTTAAAACCACACTGTAATTGTCTTTTTCTTCCGACATCTTAGCTTTGTTCACGTTTCTCTTTATACATACAAATAGAATAGAGCATAATCTTACCCTTCTGTACTAGTTTTTGTCCACAGTAGTGATCTGCCACTACCCTGTGGGTTTTATGTTTCAATCCATGAAACATCTGAAAGTGATTCAGATGTAATTAACATGGGAGAAGGACCTTAATAGAATAGAAACTAGATGTTATTAACTTTATTATTGCCTATGTTAATATAATAAAACCTCAGCTTATGCTTGTTTTGGTAGAAAATTACCTGATATAATTGAACTAATTAAAAAATATTAATTTCCAGGGATGTTCTTATTTCCATAATATTGAGACCAACTGGCTGTGGGCATCATTTTGTCATCAGCTGCCTCAGAATTGTACATCTCCTTTTTCTGTTTCCTCAGTACCCAGCACTATGTCTGACGCATAGAGGGTACTCAATAAAAATGAATGAAGGAGAGTTACTATCAAGCAAAATGTCACTGAGTAGCTATGAGATTCTGAATCACCAAGAAGTGTTCACTTTTGTTCTACATGCTGCATTTCCTAAGGCAGGAGAGGGGACCAACATCCCTTACATGTTTGTTTGGAATTAACGCTGCTAAAGGTTTCTTATAGAAATAGATAAATTAATAATTGGCTATAAGCTGTCTTGAAGATTCCAGTTAGGAGAAGTATTCATCCTCATTCAGTGTTTCCTTTTGTCTGAACATTGGCTGTGCTGACTTGGGTGCTTGCTCTCCTTGTTATGTGTGGAGCAGATGATTGACAGAATATGTGTGAAAGTACAAGATCATCTCAACTCTTTACGAAACTGTGGGGGAGATGCTGTCCAGGAAGATCTAAAATCAGCAGAAAGGCTCATGCGTGATGCTAAGAACTCTAAAACGGTGAGTTTCACTTCCAGCTACATGAGTCCTGTGGAATAAAAAGACTTTAAACTAGTTTTAGAAACTAGTTCTAACTAAATTTACTTTTCTACCCAATTTCAAGGTTACTAACAAGTGGCAAGGTGAACTGAGTTAGTCTTTGCCTCCTTTCTGTACCCGTGCTAATTACCAATAATCAAAATACAGTTGTCCCTCAGAATCTGCCGGGGGATTGGTTCCAGGACCCCTTGCAGATACCAAAATCTGTGGATGCTCAAATCCCTTATATAGAAAGTGGTGTAGCACAGGTGGGCCTCCTTATCCGTGGGTTTTGCAGCCGCGGATACAGCCAGCCAGCTGTATAGAATTAAAAGCAGAGGGTCAGTGTGATTTACAAAGGGTATAATCAGGTTCTAGGTAACTGGGAGGTAGTTGTAGTTTCAATGAGTAGCAACTCGTTGCACATGATTCTACTGCCAAACTGATAGCACGAAACTCTCCTCTGTCACCTCTAAAAGGAAGCTTCTCTCAACTTAGACTGTGGTCCCCAAAGTGTGATTTCGTAGAGAAAGGACTAACTGGGAGTCAGGAAACCTGGGATCTGGTCCAGGCTCTGCTATTAGAATCACACAGTCATTGAATTTTATAAGTAGGAGGAATCTTGTGGATTAGTCAGATACTCTCACACCCGAGATGAAGACATTAAGGCACAAACAGGTAAGGTACTGTTCCTCTGGGTTTAAAGCTGGACCTCAGTTTTTTAATTGGTATAAAGGGCCTTTCATCAAGACGATCTTCGTTTATCTCTAGTATTTCTCGACCCTGTTTCATGAACTCTGCAGTGACTTTGGTGCTTATTTAAATATTTATCATGGAGAGGTTACTTTTATTTTTCTTACAGCTGTTACCAAATTTATACCACGCTGGTGGTGCATCTTGGGCGGGAGCCAGTGGCTCGTTATCCAGTCCAATTCAGGAGACCCTGGAATCGATGGCCGGAGAAGTTACGAGAGTTGTAGATGAACAACTCAAGGTTTGTGGTTTCTGTTATTTTGGAAAATGGAATCGATATGACTTAACTATGTATGATGGCATTTCATACCATGCTATCCTATATTTTATAGGCAAGTGTGTGCGCGCACGTGTAGTAAAAATGGAATACCGTGCCTTTCCCAGCTTCATCTGTAGTTTTTGGAATAACTTGTTGCATAATAAGGTCAAGTAAAACCTATCAAATTCAATTTTGTTTTTGATGGTAAGTCTCTAACCGTATTTAACGTATGACAGGTGGCCACTGATAAGGGAAAGATTGATTTTTGCTGAGAAAGAGAAGTCTGCTTCGCGAAAAAGTATCTCCTGTTACTACATTCGATTTAGAGAATGGGAGAGATGACGGAGCTGTGTGCTTACAGTGCCAAGCTTCTGCGTGTGTGGAGAGTTTGCCACTAGGTAAAGAGCTGGTTGAAAGATTAAAGAGGGATTTAGAATGAAGTTACAAGACACCCAAAGTAGCAGAGACTTGTCTATAGGCTCATAGGTTGAAAAAAAAAAGTCTTTGAAATTTAAGCGACGAGAGTAACCTAAGACCAGCTTTTTCCTAAGGTAACTTCAAAAAACAGCTACAGCAGAAGACATTTCATTTTCCGTAAGTTTTCATCATTTTCAGTGGGTTCAAGGATGCCTTAAAAAGACCTTGTCTAAATTTCTGTGTTTATTTGGTTCGTTTTCTTCTGAGAACACAATTGCTGTAGCTCAGCGGGATTTGATGAGCAACTCAGTCATAACTTTGCAACATGCTAATTACTCTGTTTGTAAATTTAATTAATGTGGGAGAGAACGTTGTGGATTATTTAGGCGTTTAAGCCCCTTTCTTCCTGTAGTACAATACAGAGAGACTCTTGTGTATCATTTTTATTTTACTTAACTGTGGTTATTTTGAATACATTCTGAGCAAAGACAAAGGGGTAGGAAAAGGACTGCTTGGTTGATACAGAGTTCTGCTAGATCAGTTGTTACCTAACAGCACTTGTTTTATCCTCCATGAAGGATCAAATATGTAAAAAGGATACTTTCTTACACATTTAAAATAAAGTCATTTTTGTTACTTATTTACTTCTGACTGTAAAAAATGAAACTACTCTTTGTGAAACATTTGAACAGTAAAAATCACTTGAAAGCCCGGAGACAGCATCATTCTTAATATTTTAGTGAATTTCCAAACATTCTCTGTCTACACACACAATTTTACGTGTGTGATCATACTACACGTACTTTTTTATATTTGGTACAATATCGTGAACACAATTCTAGATCAGTGAGTACTCATCATCATTTTAGTGGCTACATGGTCATTGTATAGATGTCCCAGTGCACTGGAGAAGCTCAGTCCTCCTCTGTGTCTCTCCTTTACTTTCACACAGAACTCCTCACTTTTGACACTTCTGGTCACCAGATGTGAGGGGTTCCCCCCCCGCCCCCCGAGCTGGGTGTCCTACTATTTAACTCAATTCAGACACTATCTACCTGGAGATAGCATTAGATCCCACAGTTTAAGGGCTCAGTCCCACAAGACTGCCCCCGCCCCACTTCAGATACCAACTGGAAGTCCAGTTTGTACCTGAGCTCCCGACCAATTGGCAATAAATCCGAGGTTCTTATAACCCCTCCTCCAGTTCAATTAACTTGCCAGAGTGGCTCCCAGAACTCAGGGAAACACTTACGTTTACCAGTTTATTAAAGGATATGATAAAAGGTATAGATGAACAGCCAGATGGAAGAAATGTACAGGCCCAGGTATGTGGGACAGGTTTCAGGGCTTCCATGCTCCCTTGGAGCACCACTCTCCCACACCTCCACGTGTTCACCAGCCCTCTGAACCCATACTTTTGGGTTTTTTTTTTTTTTTTTTTTTTTGCGGTACGCGGGCCTCTCACTGCTGTGGCCTCTCCCGTTGCGGAGCACAGGCTCCGGACACGCAGGCTCAGCGGCCATGGCTCACGGGCCCAGCCGCTCCGCGGCATGTGGGATCTTCCCGGACCGGGGCACGAACCCGTGTCCCCTGCATTGGCAGGCGGACTCTCAACCACTGCGCCACCAGGGAAGCCCCTTTTGGGGTTTTGATGGAGGCTTCGTCATGTAGGCGTGGCCAGTCATTAACTCCATTTTTAGCCCTCCTTAGGAGGGGGGTGTGGAGCTGAAAATTCCAAGCTTCTAATCATGGCTTGGTCTTTCCAGTGACCAGCCCTCATCCAGGAGCCATCCAAGAGCCCACCCAATAAAGCAAAAGACACCCCCATCACCCAGGAAATTACAAGGGTTTCAGGAGCCCTGTGTAAGGAACCAGGATCAAGGACCAAATATTAGAACAAAAGATGCCCCTAGAGTTCTTATCACTTAGGAAATTACAAGGGTTTCGGGAGCTCTATGCCAGGAACTGGGGGCAGAGACCAATATATATTTTCTATTATCTCACAGCCAGCATAATTTATTTTCTAATTTCTGATTAATCCTATTAGAGTCAATGCCTGTAGTTGATCCATTCCGAGGTCAAATGGTACACACGTTTTATACGTTCGTATGTATTCACAAACTGTTTTCCAGTAGTGTACTCAATTGCTTGTTTTGTCATACCCTCACCCATACTAAGCATTTTAACGTTTTAATATTTGTCAGTGTAACAGGTTAAAAAAAATCTCATTTTGTCTTTTGGATTTCTTTAGTAGCCAGTGAGGCATCAAGTAGTTTTATTATCCATTTGTATTTCTTCTTTTGTAAATTACATATTTGTATCTATTGCCTTTTTCCTTTAAAGTTTTTGTAAGAATTCCTTATATACTAAGAATGGGCTGTCATTTAAATCAGCACGAAACGTTGCAACTGGAACTTTCCTGTCAAACAGCTTCCTACGGGCACTTGTTTCAACTGGTCTAAACCACAAGCTAGCCCTTGAAATTTTGGTCCGTTTCCTCCCCAGCACACCAGATGGTTGGAATTGACTCTTGCCAGTCATTCTTGGAAGGGAGTAGAAGGCAGAGGTCTAAAGTAAAAGGCATTTGAATTTTTAAAAGCCTGAAATAATAACAATATATTTAGGACCAAAAATATTTTTTCTGTAAATAGACATTCCCCAGATTTTTTGAGGCTGACCTTTCTGGCCCCTTGTCAGTGTCACCAGTGTTCTCCGTTCATTACAGCTTCCTTATTTGCAAGTGTCATCACCTGCTTTTCTCTCATTCTGTCTCTGAGGTCCCAGGCTCCCAAATGCCCTGATTTTTTCTATTCCCCACTCCCTTGTTTTCTTTACTCTCAATCCTTTTGAGTTGCAAGTTCTCTTCCCTTCTCTTCCCTTCAGGGACTTCTGGCATGAATCAAAGTAAATCCTCAACCACAACTTCTTAATTAAATGTTACTTATTAATTTCCCTTTCACTGAGTTCACAGTTTTTGATACTTTCAACAGACTATAGACAGTTACTTCCTTTCTTTTTCCTTCCAGTTGACCTGACAAGTGGACATCATTTTATGATTTAAAAAAAAAATCCCCATTTATCTATTTTATATAGCTTTCCAGCACCTTGATTTTCTTAAAATTATGTAGGAAAAGAATGTATTTTTACTACAATCAATATTCAGTTTCTTAAATTAAACAACTGTGTCCTAATTTATTTCACTAGTAGTATTATATTTTGTTTGGTTAAAAAAGAGTCCTTTCTCTATTTCTGAAATTCTCTAAGATTAACATGTTATACTAGCAAAAGCTAAAGTGTATGTACTTTTTTGTAAAAATATGTTTTTATTGTAGTGAATTAAAAAAAATGGGACTAGCAAGCCTGGATTTGTGACCTGGGTTTGCTACTAGCTGTTTGCTCCAAGCAAGTCGCCTAATTTGTTGGGACTGAGCCTCCTTGTGCAGGATTGTCTTGGTCTCGAGATAATTAGGGAGATTTTATCCTTAATATTTACTCGTCCTGCATCATGGCCAGCAGTACACATTTTGAATTCTGGATAAGAATAAGTTCAAATAGCTCTTTGAGTCATCTTTCAAAAAAATACTAGTTCAGAAAAGCCAAAGAAATGGCCGGAAGAGCCAGCCTTCTTAGCAAACTTCTGGAGGAGAAGAAAGCAGTAAGTGTGGAGAAAGTCCTTCTTTGAAACGAAGTGATATTTTCTCTGGACTGGCCTGTTTTAGGTGTTTTTAAATGACAACTCACCTCCTGTTTTCCCTGTTTTTCATCCTAACATTTATTCCTGGGGTAATCGTAGATGAGTAAGTGGGATTTGAATGTTGGGATTCGAATGTTTTAACATAAGGGAACTTTCATTTTCCCCTTCTGGACTTAAATTTTAGAATGCTTGTTTTGGCCTTGAAAATGCTTCATTTCCCTCAGGGCTTCAACTGTGAAATACCAGGGCTTCACTGGTAAATATCAGGTTTACCAAGGAAATGAGGCCTGAGGGGTGTAAGTGGCATTTTGGCAAGTACTAACTCAGTTTGCTGGGAGAGTTCTCTGAGTTTTCTTATTTTCCTACATTTTATATAATATTTTCCAAAGCAAAAGAAAGAGAAATTTCAGAGCACTTCAGTGTGGAAGTTGTATTTGCTTGTAATGAATTACAGCTAGTCATTTGTTCACTGCAAGAATATGTGAGCATAGCTGCCATGTTAAGGATATTAACTCAATTTATTTTACAAATATTGTACAAGGTTTAAGTACTATTAGTTATTTTTACAGTTAAGAAATATAGATTCTCCTAACTATCATTTGGAAGATACATGCAAAATGAAATCTGATTATCACATTTCAAATACAGGGCCTGCTCATTCAAGTTGTCTAAAGGTAGTACACATAGACTCACAAAATGGAGAATATGTAAGAAAAGTTAAGAAACATGGATAGAGTGAGAAAATTTAACATAAGCCAAATTAGATTTCCAGAAGGAAAGAGAAGATAAATAGAAGAAGGTAACAATTGAGGGGATGGTGGCTGAGAATTTCAGGGATTGATGAAAGGCTAGAATCTTCAGATTCAGGAAGTCCAGCGAAACCCAGACAGGAAAGATAGAAGCAAATCCATGTCTTGAATCATCGTAATGAAAAGTGGAAAACACTGAAGACAAAGACAAGATCTTAAAAGGAGCCAGAGGGAAGGAAAAGCCATATTACTTTAAACAGATCAAAATTAAGAGGGACAGGACAGCTCATTTCTTGACAGGAAGCTAAAAAGACAATGAAATAATATCTTCATGCTTCTGAGAGAACAGATCAAGAATTATATACTCAATAAACCTCCTATTAAGAATGAGGATGAAATGAAAACATTTCATCCAAACAAAATCCAAGATAGTTTACTGCCAGTAGACCACACTAAATAAACACCTAAAGGATATGCTTTAGGACAAAGGAAACATTATCAAAGAAAGAGGGTCTGAGCTGCAGGAAAGAATAGTGAGCAGGGAAAATGCCAAATGTGAAACATCATATATGAGACAACAACATGGATGTCTAATTTTTGCTGTCAAATTAAGAATAAATGCAAGTAAAATACTAGAAGTGAGCATCTAAGTCAGTTAGGAGTGAGTAAAAGAAGTCTAACATCCTAGTTTTATTCTGGAAAAAACTTAAGGGATCAACATTAGATCTGGGTTGTCCATTGTCTTGTCCATTAGCCACATACGGTCATTTAAATGCAAATTAATTAAACTTCAATGACATTTAAAATTCAGTTTCTCAGTTGCACTAGCCACATTTAAAGGGCTCAATAGCCACCTGTGGCTAGTGGCTCCCATATTGCACAGCACAGGTATTCCCATCATCTCAGAAAGTTTTATTGGACAGTGCTGCTTTAGACATGAAGTAAAGCATGCAGGTTAAACTTTCTGGTGTAACCACCAAAACAGAGGCAGTGCACCAGGGGTCATACTGCATACCAAGAGGAGCATTAGGAAATGTTTGGGATTATTTTGGGTTGGCATGGGCAGGTGATAATGATCCTAAACATGCTGTAATACAAGGTTCAGTTCCACACCAGAAGGAATGCTCTCACTCAACATCTAACGATGCAGTAGAAAAGGAATCACTAGGACTTCCCTGGCGGTCCAGTGGTTAAGGCTCCGCGCTTCCACTGCAGGGGGCATGGGTTCGATCCCTGGTCAGGGAACTAAGATCCCGCATGCTGCATAGCGTGGCCAAAAAAAAAAAAAAGGCATTACTAGAGATAAATAATGACAAATGATCCAATTTGCCAGAGATAATTTCAACTGTGTATGTATTTAATTATATGGCTTTATATATATGAGTAAGTGGACAAAATTACAAAGAAAAATTGATAACATTTACTATTATGGTAGAGATCTTTCAAAATGACTGCCAGTAACTGATAGATCAAGTAAATAAAGTAATGATAAAGAATATTTGAAAAAATTCTTTATAATGATAAAGAATATTTGAACAATAGAATTCTCAGTTGTGACCTAGTGGACCTATGTGATCAGTGCACCAATAATAGGAGACTATCAGTTCTTTGCAAGGATACGTGAAATATTTGACATGAGGTCTATAAGAACATCTCAACAATTTTCAAAGGTGGTATTCTCTGGTTTCATTTAAAATAAATTAGAAATTAATATCAAAATTTTAAAAAGGGAAAACCCCCACATGTTTATAAATTTAAAAATTACTTGTAACCCAGGGGTCAAAGGGGAGGGCAAAATTCGAATTAGAGGATATTTATAATTAAACAATAAAGTAGTTAGTAATCAGAACCTGTGAGATGCCGCTAAACCAGTACTTAGAGTGAAATATATGGCTTCTTCATAAGCCCAGACACTTATGAGGAAGAACAAGAAGGTTGGTAGTCTTGCCCTACCACATATTAGGACTTATCATAATTAGGACAGTATGCAGAGGTAGACAGACCAATGCAACAGGGAGATCCCAGAAATGGACCCATACATCTATGCAAATTTTCATAATGCCGCCTTCAGTGAGTTATCTTTGATCAATAGAAAAATGATGGACTATTCAGAACCCACATTCAGTAAGTTCCTGAGCTTATAATACTTTTTATATGTTTCTTAGAGATTGTTCCAAGAAGTGTGCTAGGCCCTGGGGAGAGAGGGTAGGGCTTCACAGTTGCTATCAGGTACAAGTTGTGTATCTGGAGTCTGGTGCCTCTAGCTCTCCATGAACTTCCAAAGTTATATGTAAAATCTCATACCAATTTTTCTGGATGCGTGTGCATCGATTCTCAAAGGCGTTCTTTGATCCCCACGTTACTGCATTCTTGCCCGTTTTATAACACATTTGATAACTGAGGTCGCCACTGGATGCTATGAGATCATCAAATGCAGTTTGGAGTGTGAAGGGCGTGGAAGGAACAAGCAAGAACATCTCCTCCAGGAGGTGATGCTTGAGCTGAGCTGAGTAGGGAGGCATACGGGTGATTTATTCTGGCTACAGAGGGGAACAGGATTCTAGGCTAAGAGAACAGTTGTAGAAAGCATGGAGACAGAGCCTGGATCATGTGGGGAACTGCCCTGTAACTGGATATGAATAGTTATAAGGGGAATATAGAGAGATGACAAAACATGAGGCTAGAAAATTGAGCATTTACCAGATATTTCAGGGATTTCTATTCTGTGCTAATGAGCAATATTTTTGGCATATTTCCACTTTTGAGAAAATGTCTAGGAGTCAATTTAACATGTTTTAGAGATACTTGTGGTGGAAGGAGTTGAGGTAGGTGGAGTGTAAGGAGAGTTGCAAATTTCTGCCCTAGTTTGGTACCATACCTCACAATAAAAACTGCAAGAATGGTTGATTTTGCTGTTGCAGTTACTGTTTAGGTGGGCTTAATGGGAGGCCAAACATGTTGTGGTTGACCTTGCCATGGTAGAATATCCTGGTGGAAATTCCTAATAGGCTGTATTATATATGCATTGGATGTTTTGTGTAGGTGGCTATAGGTAAACATTTAGTTGAGAACCATTGGAATATAGGTAGTAATTTGAAGCCATGGGAAGGATGGATGTTGAAGAATACGGTTTGGTGTGTAGAGGGCCATGGGACTTGGAAAGAGATGCTGTTTAAGGACCTGAGCTGGGGGCTAGACACAAAGAAGTGGTCAGGGGCTGCATTACAAATTTATCCTGTGATCCTTTCTCCCCTTTTTACCAGCCCTGTCACCAGAACATCCACCATGGTGGCATTAGGTACCAGCATTAGGGGATGAAAATTGTAGGTAATGAAGAGAGCCGAAAGGGACACACCTTTGGGCAATGGGCAGAGCATTGGAAAAGGGTGGCTGGAGTAGGAAACAAGAGTAGAAGATGAAACGCCTGAGTCCCCTTCTCACTTATTCCAGTAACCAGCTGCGTGACCTTGAGGAAGTCACTTATCTCCTCCGAGTCTCCGTTTTCTCATCTATAAAATGGGTTTGCTAAAATCTACCTCTACTCACAGGGTTGTTATGTGGATCAAAGGAAATCATGGGTGAAATCACTTTGTAGAGTATAAATTGTCGGGCTAGAGATGGTGGTAGGGAATTAACTGCAAAATATCTGTCGAATTGGATGCCCAGGGCAGGATGAAATTCCTTTTTATAGGGTCAAAAATCATGCAGTAGTCAATTTGTAGAGCAGAAAGAGACCTTAGAAATAATTTTATACGTCAGAAAGCAGAGATCTGCAAAGGTTCTTCACTTAACGCTGCGCACTTAACATTCCACAGAAATTTCACGTCGGGATCTGCATCGGAAGCCAGGCTTCCCTCCTTAGGTCTGGAGTTCATTCCAACTGAATGAACACTGTCATGCAGGGGACCTTTCAGAAAGTCACGCTATATTGATGAACATGACAGAATTCAAACAGCGTATCGATACCTGAGGTCGTTCTTATCAGGAGTGCTGGACTCCGCTACTCCATCTGGAACAGAATGTGTTTATTTTAATGCCAAAGAGGAAAATGATTTGTCTTAAACTGACTCATTTGGCATGGCTTGTAGCTCTCTTGGAATAATGTACTAAATGAGTGATTATTCAGAGTTCTCACAGGGACAGAGCACCGTCAGGATACGAGTGGCTTTCGGAAACTTCTCGAGTGGCTGCCTCCCCCACTCCTCTCCTGCTTTTCACAGGCTCTTTATAAACATCCTGCTGCTCTGCTGCTCATCCTACAGTGTGATGAGAGATTGTACTATTGGCATCGGCATCGTGCTCTGCATGTGAATATATGAGCCGAGAGACTAGTCTTTACATAATAATGCTCCACTAGTCCCCTTCATACTGGAATAGCAATGGGACCAAGCTTGGCTTTCTTTTTTTTTTTTAACATCTTTATTGGAGTATAATTGCTTTACAATGGTGTGTTAGTTTCTGCTTTATTATAACAAAGTGAATCAGTTATACATATGTTCCCATATCTCTTCCCTCTTGCGTCTCCCTCCCACCCTCCCTATCCCACCCCTCTAGGTGGTCACAAAGCACCGAGCTGATCTCCCTGTGCTATGCGGCTGCTTCCCACTAGCTAGCTGTTTTACGTTTGGTAGTGTATATATGTCCATGCCACTCTCTCACTTTGTCCCAGCTTACCCTTCCCCCTCCCCACATCCTCAAGTCCATTCTCTAGTAGGTCTGTGTCTTTATTCCCGTCTTGCCCCTAGGTTCTTCATGACTTTTGGGTTTTTTTCTTAGATTCCATATATATGTGTTAGCATACGGTATTTGTTTTTCTCTTTCGGACTTACTTCACTCTCTATGACAGACTCTAGGTCCATCCACCTCACTACAAATAACTCGGTTTCATTTCTTTTTATGGCTGAGTAATATTCCATTGTATATATGTGCCACATCTTCTTTATCCATTCATCTGTTGATGGACACTTAGGTTGCTTCCATGTCCTGGCTATTGTAAATAGAGCTGCAATGAACATTTTGGTACATGACTCTTTTTGAATTATGGTTTTCTCAGGGTATATGCTGGGATCTTATCATGAGGATTAGCATCTTTGAAAACAAATTAATAACATTATCTGTGATATACTGAATTTTTATTGTATGCTAGACACGATACTGAACACCTTACACATGTAATATCATTTAATCTTCAGTAATCCTATTAGGCAAGAACTTTTTTATCTGCCATTTTATAGATGAGGAAAGTAAAATTGAGAGATCAGTAACTTAGCCCAGTGTCACTCAGCTGGGATTCAAATTTAGGTCTGATGCTCACTTGGGTGCCCTTTCCACACTTACCAGCCGTGCCACCCATCTCAGGCAAATCTTTTAACTTCCCTTAGCTCACATTCTTCAACTATAAGATGGTGATCACACGAATAGCTTCTGTACCCATCTTCACAGATCTTGGAAGGATAAAATGAACGGAAACATTTTTAAAATTCTGAAGTGCTATATAAGTAGGTTTTGACTGTTATTATTAATGTTGTTTATAAAGTGCTCTGTTAATATTTTTGTCTGTTATTCATGTTTTTGATTGTTCCGATAACAATTACAATTTTACTGAACACTAAAGCTTTTCTTTTAAAAGGGGAAAGCCAGAAGTTGTTACGTAGCGGTTTGCTATGACTGCTCTTTTGATGGAACTATTGAATGCTTCACCCTGATTTGAGGTTTCTGTGATTTGTGAAATTGCACAAGAGTTCTAACTTGATGTATGTTCTAGGGACATGTGTAAATTTATTTGCTAATACCCAGGAGAACAGTCTGGTGTGGTAAATTGGTGTATATGTGTCTTTGTAAATCTTATCACGAATGCCTCTGTGTTAAGGACAGCTAGCACACCATCATGCTTCAGACGCCAGGGTGAAGCCTGCGTGGATCTGCCAGGTGTCTGGTTTAAAGTGATCACCTGCGATCAGTGATCACCCAGCAGTCGCAAGTCATCCCAGGGCAGCTCCGAATCCTTAGTCGCACCTGGGACTCTGCTGTGTCCCTGTTCTCCGAGAGCTCGGCGTCATAAATAACCACCTTTCAGTTTTATGGGGGGCGCCTCCGGGGCTGTGTCATCATCTCTCTGTCTCCACTTGTGCTGCGTTGCAGGCGTTGCTTGAGTCCATGGTTGATGCTGCCGAGAATCTTTGTCCCAATGTGATGAAAAAAGCCCACATTCGGCAAGACTTGATTCATGCCAGCACTGAGAAGATTTCCATCCCACGTGCCTTTGTTAAAAATGTCCTGTTGGAGCAGTCTGGAATTGATATCCTTAACAAAATTAGGTAGGTTTATAATGTTAATAAACCGAGGAGCTGCAGTGTCTGTGAATGCAGTTGAGGCAGCTGTGAAGAGCGTTATCGTTGGCTTTATTCGTACAGAATGTGTTTAGACATGTCTATGAGGCAGCGACTATATACAGATATAGCTGTGCCTAAATGCATAGGTTTAATACATTTCCAAAATCAGATGACCACAGATATGCCTGCATTACTGCGGAACAGTTACCTGCTCTTTTTAAGAGTTTTATTTTTTTTAAGAGGGGGTACCTGTTTGTAATCCCCTCTTTCGTTCTGCTTCTGAAGCTTATCTTTCACCTTTATAAATCACTAACTTTTGAAGACTGAGGTCGGTTTGCTTTCTACCACCAGAATATTCTGAGCCAATGCACAGCCTATAAATAGGCAAAGAGGCCCACTAGGACTTCACCATGTTTCCCTTTGGGTTCATTTTTTTTTTTGCGGTACGCAGGCCTGTCACTGCTGTGGCCTCTCCCGTTGCGGAACACAGGCTCTGGACGCGCAGGCTCAGCGGCCATGGCTCACGGGCCCAGCCGCTCCGCGGCATGTGGGATCTTCCCGGACCGGGGCACGAACCCGCGTCCCCTGCATCGGCAGGTGGACTCTCAACCACTGCGCCACCAGGGAAGCTCAAGAACCTTGTTTTGATGTTTTAACTTGCAATAAACTTTCCCTCCCGACCTCAGAGAGGCGGGGGCTGGGGAAGAGAAACAAACTACTGACCATGTAGTCTTAGAAGGAAGCAGAATTCCCAAACATGTCTAAAAGCATCAGAGGAAGTACTTGTTAACATTAGATTCCCAGGCCTCTCTGGATGTTTGGGGTAGGACCTAGTTATCTGTATTTTTCATAAGCAACCCGGGTGAATCTTATCAGTGGACACCTCTGGGGAATAATATAGTATTAGATAAACCAAATAGCTAGTGAGACCTTGTTTCAGAGACAGGAATTAAAGAAACATTCCTTTATATGTAGCCCAGGAAAATTTTTACTGTAGTCATCAAAGAGTTGGTGCTTCCCCTCTGCCCTGCCATCAGAAATCTTCTGAGCAGAAACATTGCGATGCAAATTTCAGTTAGAAAGATTTTCCCCTGTTACACAAATATACTTTCAACTTTAGCTTTAGGAGTAAATAATCTTATTTTGATAGCTCCTTTCCCTGCTCGAAAATTTTTAAAAGTATTGACTTCAGAAGTAGGCTGAAATGATGTGACGATGTTGGAACGTGGGTGTGTATCTCGCCAGCACGTTTACCTTGCAGTGTATTGTGCGTTTATGCACATTTGTGCATGTGTGCATTTAGGTAGGGTTATTTAGACTGAAGACACACATGGCAGTTGAATTCTTGGGAATGCCAAATAGCTAAAATGCTAACCAAAATACCAGCCGTCTGATGGAAACCTTAGCGGCTGAGTCATTTATTAGTAAAAACTACAAGCTACTTCTTGCTGTCTGGGCATCTTTATAAGGTTAGGTAAGAGGCACTAAAACTAAACATTTTAATAACTTCTGTTCATAAGAGGCAAGAGAACAGTGAATTTGACTTGATGGCAAGTCAAAGCAGAAGCAGTTCAGTATGGTACCATTTGACTGGTAAAAAGTTTTGTGAAAGGCGGTGGATATGCATGTGAAAGAAATAACCAAGACGTCACAACCAGACTAGATTTTCTTAATTTACTCCAGCCCAAGTTTGTTTTCATTTATGTCAATGGATGAATTGTTCCTCCCACATGGTACATATGGTTCCCATTAAGTTTGTCTTTATCCAGATGTTTTTTATTTCTACCACTAAATGTTGAGTTTTGAAATTGTAGAGGCAGGTTGGAATTGGTGAAGAAAGTCTATTACCTGTGTGTTTATGGCAGTGTTTAAGGCTTATTTTTGGAACTCCTTAGCCCTGTTTGCACATTCTTGTATGCCATTTTCAAAGACAGAAACAAAATCACAGTTGACCTTATCAACATAGTATCAAGGGTGGGTGATTTTTTTTTCCCTCTTGCACAAATTAAAATGCCACTTTGTGCTTTTGGTTTTCACACAGTGAAGTGAAGTTGACAGTGGCCTCCTTCCTATCTGATCGAATCGTGGATGAAATTCTGGATGCACTTTCACACTGCCATCACAAACTGGTAAGTGCTGTGGACGTCTTGAACCCTTATCCTAACCCTGGTTTGGTCTGCGGTAACGCAGGGCAGTCTCCAGCGTGGGGTTGTGGTTGCTTTTCTACATTTTATTCCTTTGCAGCTTTATGGGTTAAAATCCTAGTTTTCTTCCTTCTTCTTCATTGCTTCCAGCTGTTCTAGAGCATGTTAGAATTTCTCCAGAGAGAATGGCAGGGCAAAGCAGAAGCGATGGTATTCAGAATTGTTGTTGTTCATTTAAAATGCGTACAGGTCAAAAATTTTGATAGGAGATGATGTTGGGACTGAGGTCTAAAATTGAGAATTTTGTTTTAGATTATAGTGGACCCTTGAACAACACCGGGGGCTTGGGGCAGGACCCTCCCTGCAGTTGAAAACCCACGTATAACTTATAGTTGGCTTTCCACATCTGAGGATTCAACCAACCCGGATCGTGTAGTACTGTAGTATTTACTACTCAAAAAAATTCTCGTGTAAGTGGGCCTGCACAGCTCAAACCCACGCAGTCCAAGGCTCACCTGTATTTAATTTATCTGTGCTCCTTTTGTTGTTCTCTGATATGATTATCTGATAACAGAGTATTCTTAAAAACACGACGGAAATGAAATGTTTGGAGTCCAAAGAGAGTGCAAGAGTAAAATGGACACATTCCAGCGATTGATAGCTGCCGAGTGTCCAGCCAGGCCTTTTGGATATCACCAAGGTGAAAAACTAAAATTTTCTTCATCTAGAGCCTGGTTCTACATCAAGGTAGAAACTAGGAAGAAATAGTTCCAATATCAGTGCATATGAAAAATATATCAGAAACTTCATGAAGTCCTCTGAGGTGCAGATGAAGGTTTTATAAGTGGCTATATCTTGTGTCTCGAAAATATTTGTGATATGATGCAGTAGAAATCTCCCAAACAAGTTATGACAGTGTTTTTTCTCCAGAGAATTGCAGGTTAACTGTGTAGGCTGTAGATACAGTTCTATGGCATTGAATTGTTGAGTGACGGTAGAGAACACCAAAGTCACAGGAGCAGTAACAGCTTCTTCTGAGGAGGCAGACAAAATGAGTATTTTGAAAAATTCACTTGAGAAAAATATATGACTCTTCTCTAAAATCTAAAAGATAAGCTGGACATCTCTAGCTACTCAAAGTATTGCCTGTGGACTGGAGCTGGCCCACTAATGAATGGTTACTAGTCCGTGACAAGGCAAGTTCAGAAACTAAGAGGAAGCGTGGAGAGACTTCTAGAGCAATTTGACATGGCAGTAATATGCAAACACATGTTATTAAAAAATTTTTTAATTGGTATTGTATTTTATCAATATACTGGTTTGTGACAAATTGGAAATACAAAAAACTGGTTCATCACCACAGAGATTTTAAGAAGCACTGGTTTGCAGTTCGTTGCACAATAAAGAGCTACAACCTTGTCAAGAGATCACAATTCAAACTTTCTTTTAATAAGCAGAAACAAAATCAATAAGGCATCCTTTATAGAAATAGTTTATCGATAACCTACAGCTCCAGGGACTGTCTCAAGATGCCTACTTGATGACACAAATACTAGATGTTGTATCACTTTGGCTGCATGTGAGAGCTACACTGACACTTTGAATGTTTTCACTTTTTTTGCATTTGTCCTTCTTTGAAGAATATGGTAACTCTAAGTACTGACATTTTCTTTTTACAATCGAAAAAGAATTGTGTGAATGCACTTTCGTTTTGAATTTCTTACTGCTGATTTGGATTGTAAGTTGAGAGCTTAACTGCTGTGTGAAAGAAATTGTACCTTCAAAATGAAATACTGCTTTCAAAGACATTCCAGTAGCATTCATATTTTCTCCGACTTAAGTTTAGAAATATTCCCGAAGGTTCCATAGAATTGTCAACTGGTTCTCAACGTTTCAAAGTTCCTGGTGATGAATCAGCTCAGCACTAGAGCTTATTAATTTCAGCCCAGTTTGTTTCATCTCTTACCATTTACTTTTTTAGGTTTATCTAAAGTACAACACTGGTAATTAATAAGTCATATAAAATATGATAATTATTACATGAAAACAATGAAAGCTAGCAATAATTAAAATTTTATTAGCAGTTTCTTTCCTTTCAGTCCTTTAAAAATAGTGAAGGTTGGAATCATTTTATTTCCCCTCATTAGATACTTTTGAGCACTAGATATAGAAAGAAATTCTTTCAGAGGAAATACGAAATAAAATTAACAAAAAAGAACACTTCTTATTTTCTTTTGTACTAAGTGGTCTCCTCATTTACCCTGTGTCAGTTATTTTTCTGGTTTAAATTTCCCTTATATTTCCACCAGTAATGTTGGTGGCAATGACATCGTGCTTCAGTTACTTTTTTTTTTTCCCCAAGGGGGAGAAAACATTTTTATTGTGGAAAATTTCAAACACAGACAAGAACAGAGAAAGTATGACAATGAGCCCTCCTCTGCCCACTATTCAGTTGTAACAATTATCCCAATATTTTGCTGATCTGTCTTTGCTTTTTCTACCTACCTCTCTCTTCTCCCCGCCCCCCCCCCCACTTTTTTCTGGCCTATTTTAAAAGCATCTCTCGTATACCATGCCATTTTGCTGTAAATACTTCAGAAGGTGTCTCTAACTGGCACCATGATTTTTACATGATTGCCGAAACAGTCACACCTAAAAAAATCAACAAAGATTCCTTATTACCAGTTAGAATCCATTTTATATTCAGATTTCCCCAGTTGACTCAGAGATGTCTTCTTCCAGTTAAGATGTTGGAATCAGCGTCCAGACCAGCCCCGAGTTGCTATGGTTGTGGGTCTAATCCAGCGACTTTAATCTGTCCTTCCCCTTTGACTTCTTTCCTTCCTAGTGTTTTTTTCTTTTTTTTAATAGATCTTTATTGGAGTATAATTGCTTCACAATATTGTGTTAGTTTCTGTTCTATACCAAAGTGAATCAGCCATATGCTTACATATGTCCCCATATCTCCTCCCTCTTGAGCCTCCCTCCCTCCCTCCCTATCCCACCCCTCTAGGTGGTCACAAAGCACCGAGCTGATCTCCCTGTGCTATGCAGCTGCTTCCCACTAGCTATCTGTTTTACATTCGGTAGTGTATATATGTCAGTGCCACTCTCTCACTTCATCCCAGCTTCCCCTTCCCCGCCGTGTCCTCAGATGTATTCTCTACGTCTACATCGTTATTCCTGCCCTGCAATTAGGTTCATCAGTATCATTTTTTTTTTTTTTTTAGATTCCATATATATGTGTTAGCATGCGGTATTTGTTTTTCTCTTTCTGACAGAGTCTAGGTCCATCCACCTCATTACAAGTAACTCAATTTCGTTTCTTTTTATGGCTGAGTAGTATTCCATTGTATATATGTGCCACATCTTCTTTATCCGTTCATCTGTCAACGGACATTTAGGTGATTGTATTGAAGACTGAAAGCTGAAAAAAATCACATCAGCTTCCTGAAAATGTTCATAATGCATCTTTTGGAAAACGAAAATACATGCCTACTTTGTGCATATTTACACGAACATGGCAAAGATTTATGAATTCCCTGTTTTTCAACTAACATCTCAAAAGATGTTTAAAAGGAGATTTTGTAATTTCTTGTTTAAAATACTCCACCTTCCAAAGAAAGATGATAAAAACTTACTCCAGTGTGAATGTATTAAGAGTCGCCATTAACCAAGTGCAGACAGTATCCTTCACTGTGCCACCTTGTGGAAGGTATCTTCTGGAATTCAGCTGACCTGCTCTTCTGTGCCTCTGGGCTTTCATTTCTCCTTGGATGTGTCTTGACTCTCTAGGCCGACCATTTCAGCAGACGTGGCAAGGCCCTTCCTCAGCAAGATTCCTTGGAGATCGAGCTGCCTGAGGAGAAGCCCGTTAAACGCTCCGTCGTCATGGTGGAGGAGCTCACAGAGATAGAACGTTTGGAAGATCTGGATACTTGTATGGTAAGACACATCTTTTGGTGACAGCATTATCCCATTCACTGGATTTGCTATTGTTTTTTTTTTTTTAAATCTCACCTTTACAAACCAGACCAAATAAAACTTCCCTGCAGAGACAGTTCTTTCAGAAGCTCGTTGCTGTATATAGTCTGTTAATGACACTGATGAAGCTTAACCTTCTGGTTCCCACGGAGGCCCCATAACTCACTTTTTATCTGTGATTTTCTAAAACTTTTCTTAACGAGTACCTCCACCCACCCCACTCACCCCCCCAAAAAAAATGAAAAATTGTGAAAATTGCAGTGAACATAAAACTTGGATCTGTCCCTAAAGCCATAGCGGGGGGTGGGAATTCCTAAATTAATTAGGAGAAATTATTTTTTTACCTTTTAAAGGTCATTTGTGATGGGAAAATACCTTTCAATAAGCCTTCAGAAAAACGTGGGGAAGGAACTTTTCCTCCAAAAAATACATAGGATGATTATCTCTTTGTTGGTCCTATAGGTATTTTTAAAATCTCTTGCTTCTTCCTGTTTTTTCTTTACGTAATGTTGGGGTACACTCTAAGATTTGCATTTACCGTTTAGTTCATATTCTCTTTCATTGACTTGACTTGATGTGCTTTAGAGGATGGAATACGGTGCGTCCACGTGATGCATCCATCTGACCATAAAGCTAAAGTATTCAGGTTGTTGAGACTTCATTTTTCTGGGGACAATTTGATGTCTGTTTTTATTATTCTAAAATTTGTGGTATTAGTGTAGTTATTTCTCATTTTACCATTAATATAGTTGTATATACCTCTGTATTAAATATGTTTTCATCCTTTGTATGTAGTATTTTTATGTTTTACTAAAACATTCATTTTTAGTAATTTCTTGTAATCTGAGAGGGTGCTGGTGAGACTAGGTTTGGTCTACTTATGTGCCCAAACATTTCTATATCAGCTTCTGATTTTAGTAATTTTTCAATGCAGCCATTGTAAAGAAATGGTACTTGTTTTTAACTTTCATAACCAAAGATCTGATGAGACTGATACTACTTTTCTAGCCCGGAAGAGAATATGCTTTAAGTAGTTCCTTATTTATAAACCATTACTATCATCTTTAAAATCTGTGAATAAAATAGTTAAATGCCCTCCAGATAAAACCTTATCATATACAAGGAGACTAGCAAAGAAAGACTAAAACATATCTTAGATTTCAACAATAGTATGTTAGTATATACTTCAACTAGTAACATTCTAGGATAACTAAAGATAAATAATTTCCTGTTAATATATAACTATAAATCTATAAATATATTTGGTCTATGTAGAGGGAATATCAAGTTTTTTAAAACTTGCTTATCTAGTATGTTATAAAATGTATGTTTAATATTTTAAATTTTGTTTACACTTTGAGGCAATAGACACTAAGTTATCATAGGGTAATTATTCTGGAAACCTCTTAGGCTAACCCTAAAAAGAAAAAAGGAGTAATAGGAAATAGATTTGAATTAAAAATTTAAAATTAACTCTACATATGATGTTTTCTGCCAGAATTATCTGATTGTGTGTGAGTTGGAAAGGGGTATAGGAAACATGAGTTTCTGAGTTTATAAGTCATGTGGTTTTGGGTGATGGAGTGTTGGTTAAAAAAGATTGGCTTAGCTCATGGTTTTAAATTGTATAAGCTTGGTTTGTTTTTGTTTGATTGACTAATTTTCTTTTGTTATGTGAAAGAAATAAAAGTTGTTCTTAAAGTCGGTGGGGTGAGGATAGAGGAAAAGAACCCTTTTTTAAAATTTAGTTTTTATTGAGATACAATTAACATAACATTGTATTAGTTTTAGGTGTACAACATAATGATTCAATATATGTATATATTGCAGAGTGATTGCAACAAGTTTAATTAACATTATCACCACACATAGTTATGATTTTTTTCCTTGTGATGAGAACTTTTATGCTGTACTCTCTTAGCAACTTCAAATACGTAGTACAGTATTGTTAACTACAGTCACCATGCTGTACTTTACATCGCCAGGACTTACTATAACTGGAAGTTTGTACTTTAAAAAAAAAAATGCAGATGCAGAACCACTGTGAGGACCAAAGGGCAAACCATGCTGCAGGCACATCCAGCACCGTGTGGCTTCCGTTTTGTAAAAACTGTCTTGTTGCCATGATGCAGAAAGAGGCAGAACTAGATGGAGAGCTCTCTGAACTTCACTCAAAGGATGACCCAGGTTAGAAGGGTGGTTTTTTTCTGGTTCAGACGGCTGGGAGGCAAGCAGTTAGGGCCATTTCTGACGTGAGCACCTACTGAATCCTAGGACCAAAAGCAGGGCCTCTGGTGTCGAGTGTCTTGTTGAGACAAGACAGAGCTCTCTATAAAGAAAAATACTTGGGCAGAATTTTTAAGCCATTAAAAATAGCATTATTTTCAGTTCTAAAAATTTTGTCTTTGATCATTGTTTTAACGAGGCTAATGAATTGTTAAGTAGCAGAAAACCAGAGCCAAATTTGATGTTAGTTTAATGAAAAAGAACATTTTTGTGTAGAAAGTGCAAGTCAGTGGATTTTGTGCTGTAGTAATTTTCTCTATACTCTCAGCCTAACTATTGATTCTAAGCCACCCAAAGATAGCCCCATTTACATGGTGGCAGTTACCCCAGGTGCAAAGGTCCCGTCCTGAAAGAAAATCGACTTTCTAAGCTCTGGACTTCGTACCCTAAGCCAGTGGTACAAACTCACATCTAACTGGAAAGAGCATTAGATTTGCCTTTTTAAGTTACTTGCACTGCCACCTTTCATAATCAAAGTAGCAAATCATTTTTGTTTCTCATTGACATCTTACCACATATTTCAAGTTGTTATCCTTATGTGGTGCGATTTAAAAAAATGTTTGAAGTACATATTTCAAAGGGAGAGACATTTAATTGGTGATGATTTTCTAAATGAGCCTATATGTATTCTTTGGCAGCATTTAGATCTTAAGTGATCCAGGAAGTAAGGATACAGGATAAACTGTTGCATAGAAAATTCTAGAAGCATTTAAGTACATGCATACAACCTTTCCCACATGGAATTATACATCCCTGGCAGGTAGAAATCGTGCCACATGGAGCCAGAGCTCTCTTGAATGTGACTGCTCTGGGAGATACTATAACTTTATTCCCTCAAATGTTTATTTGTAGCCCAAAGCCCTGAAATAGTTTCCCTAGGACGTTCCAAAGTAACTCTGACTCATCACCAACCTACTACTTATAGATTCAAGATTGTTAACAGATCCTGGCATTTTCTGTTTGTGATGTTCACGGTATCTACTAAATCCATTGTTGAACGTTTCTTTAACAGACTTAGTGGAGGTTCTGGGCATCTCTTCGTTCCCCTATTCCTGGATATCTTTATGTTTTCCTCCATTTCTCTGTGGTCCAAAAGTCAATTCCATTTCAGTGCTTAAGTCTCTTTAAAGAACCAATAGCTATGATAGCACTAGGGAAGGTTCAGAGCCGTAGATTAGTTGTTGAAATACATACTAGTTTGAACTTAAGGATTGCCTTTGTGGAGATGGAAACAATGATTGATTTCTTAGAAGGGAATTCTTCACTTAGTCAACACCTATTAAACTTGTACTTTGAGGGCTGAAATAGGGATGATTGAAGGATTTGATGGGGCCTGTTATCTGCTGGGAGGATGACTGAGAGCTTCTCATCAACCTTAATTTCATAAAGTTGAAGAAAAAGGCTGATCTCTTTAAACAAAATGGCAGAAAGGGGAATCATTTTTTAAAACTCTGTCTCCAGTCAAATAATTATTATTATTTTTCCTTTTAACTAGAAAGAAACTAAGAGGTAATTTAGTTTACCTGTGGGGAGGAGGGCAGCGTAGAACAAGAACTATTAGAATAACCTGCAGGGCTTTTCAACCTGTATCCACTGTCGTAGCGCCAGAGATTCTGATAACCCTTTAACTCCAGGGCTGGGAATCAGATGGCTTGAAAAGTCTTCTTATTCATTTATTTAACACTTACATAGCACCTATGACATGCTAGGCACTAGTCTAAGCTTTTTATTACATTGCAACCAGTTTAATTCTCATGACAACCTATGAAGGATAGGTGTTGTTAATACCTTCTATTTAACAGATGAGGAAACTGAGGCATGGAAATATTAAATAACTTGGCCGAGGTGATCTAAGGTCACCCAAAGGCAGGCGCCCAATGGTCTGTAGACCATTGCGTGTTTAACCAGTCTGCTATAATCTGTATACTGATTTCATATCTGGTACGTTTCTTGCAATCAGAATTAAATTCCAAGTTAGATGTAAATAGACTGCATTGTTTTATGCAAAATATCTGCTTACTATTTCCATACTAAATTAATATGTGAACAGAAACACAAATGAAAAATGTGTGCCATTTAACCATGATGTAAACCCATAGTTTTTAAACATTATTGGAAACAACTGCATCAAGGATCTGATCCACTTAATTGTTATCCAGTTGTTAGAAATGAATATCTACTTTTGGCTTCCCTGGAACATTCTGTGCCTCTCCATGTGTTATTTTGTTGCTGACAGTGATTAATGAGCTTTCCAATATGCTTCTTGTCATTTCAACATACATGCCTTGTATGTCAAGCTGAAGCGGGTATTCACTTAGAGTCTTTGTTGTCCGTAGACAGTCTGTTCTTTTCCTGCAATCAGGTGCTCTTAGGAAATCAGTATTTCCCACCATATCTTTCAACTTTGGTTTGTCATTGGCCCTTGGGGTATTAAAGGATACAGTTCTCCTTCTACTGACTGGTAACGTCTACATATTCAATTTGTCACTACGTATAGTCTACTACCTTTAAAAAACTGCATACGTTTGAGGTTTCAAATAATGTGCCAAGCGGTGAAGAGTCAGTATCTTCTCCTTAGGCAAAACTAGCTCACTAATTGTGTGTAATTCTTGCAGTTATTTTAATGAGTGTCATACCAGTTTTAAATCAAAATATATTCATGCAGGGGAACAGGTCATATAGTTACTGCTCTTTCCTAGGAAAACAATTTTAAAAGGCTTGAATTGTTACAGAATATATCTTGTGAATCCTTGCTCCAGTGACCAAATAGCAATTATTTTCCCTTAATGAATTCAACCTCAAATTTACATATATAATTTTAAAGCTTTTTAATATAGATTAAAATTCAGTGAAGATCCATTTGTCTTGGTCAAAATGATATTTTATTTTTAAACAAATCACCTCATTTTCACGTACCAACAGTTATTAATTGAACTAATCTATTAACAGTGTTGCCAAGCACAGACTATTAAGTCGATATCTCCTTTAAAATTAGTCCCACTGATATTAACTGTACACAGAAGGTGATTCAAGTCCTAACTGTTTGTTTCCTCTTACAGTTTTATTTATTCTGTACTGTCATTTTCATATTGATATCACTCTGGAAAAATGGAGGCTTAACTTATTAACCACTAGAAAGCAACATATGAAAACCTCTTAATTTCCAAATTCTAAATTTCAGAACTATGATACCATCTGTATAATTCAGCTAAAATGTATGTTCCTTAAAATTTCTAGTAATTTTCTTGACAGCCCTTGGTGGAAGTGCCAGAAGCACATTCCAGATCTCATTCCTTCAGGACCAAGGTCCAGAAGGGCCTTGAACAGAGATTCAGGGGTAGCAGAGGGTATGGTGCCCTGGAGAGTCTCTGCTAAATAGACTCAACCCCTTTTTTCCTATTGTTTTGGTTTTCCTATCGTATTGCATTGCTCTTACTGTGTTGTGCTTTTGCACCATGTCATTGACTTTCATTAAGGGCCGCTTTAATATCCCTATAAAAATTGTTACCATATGTGCTCTTTCTACTGTCTGTACCAGTGTTGTGGGCACTGTTCAGTTTCATCCCAAGATGCCTTTGTTGCAAATCTATGCAGAAGAAATTGCAGTTCTTTGTCAAGAAGAGTGGAAACCTGGAGCCGTTAGTTTGCTCTGTCTCAGACACAGTGAATTGTGCTATGACTTATGCCTGCCTTTTGTACTGTAAGTTGAGAGGCTCAGAGCTGTATGTGCACTTGACATATTAAAAGGGTTCTGGGCCTGGGACTTCCTTGGTGGTCCAGTGGTTAGGACTTTGCCTTCCAATGCAGGGGGTGTGGGTTCGATCCCTGGTTGGGGAGCTAAGTTCCCATATGCCTCGTGGCCAAAAAACCAAAAACATAAAACAGAAGCAATACTGTAACAAATTCAATAGAGACTTTAAAAATGCTCCACATCAAAAAACTAGGGGCGTGGGTGCAGTTCCAGGCCTAAAGAAGTATAGTTTGTTGTATTCAGTCTTAGTACTGGCTTCACTTATTTCCCATTTTTATCCTAATTTACTCATTAAAAACAAAACAAGGAACACTGGAATCACAACTAACTGCTGAACAGTCATTGACAGGAAGACACTGGAACTCACCAAAAAAGATACCCCACATCCAAAGACAAAGGAGAAGCCACAGTGAGACGGTAGGAGGGGCGCAATCACAATAAAATCAAATCCCATAACTGCTGGGAGGGTGACTCACAAACTGGAGAACACTTACACCACAGAAGTCCACCTACTGGAGTGAAGGTTCTGAGCCCCACGTCAGGCTTCTGAACCTGGGGGTCCGGCAACGGGAGGAGGAATTCCTAGAGAATAAGACTTTGAAGGCTAGTGGGATTTGATTGCAGGACTTCAACAGGACTGGGGGAAACAGAGACTCCACTCTTGGAGGTCACACACAAAGTAGTGTGTGCATCAGGACCCAGGGGAAGGAGCAGTGACCCAATAGAGACTGAACCAGACCTACCTGCTAGTGTTGGAGGGTCTCCTGCAGAGGCGGGAGGTGGCTCTGTCTCATCGTGAGGACAAGGACACTGGCAGCAGAAGTTCTGGGAAGTACCCCTTGGCGTGAGCCCTCCCAGAGTCCGCCATTAGTCCCACCAAAGAGCCCAGGTAGGCTCCAGTGTTGGGTTGCCTCAGGCCAAACAACCAACAGGGAGGGAATCCAGCCCCACCCATCAACAGACAAGTGGATTAAAGTTTTACTGAGTTCTGCCCACCAGAGCAACAGCCAGCTCCCACCACCAGTCCCTCCCATCAGGAAACTTGCACAAGCCTCTAAGATAGCCTCATCCACCAGAGGGCACACAGCAGAAGCAAGAAGAACTACAATTCTGCAGCCCATGGAACAAAAACCACATTCATAAAAAGAATAGAGAAGATGAAAAGGCAGAGGGCTATGTACCAGACGAAGGAACAAGATAAAACTCCAGAAACACAACTAAATGAAGTGGAGATAGGCAAACTTCCAGGAAAAGAATTCAGAATAATGATAGTGAAGATGATTCAGGACCTCGGAAAAAGAATGGAGGCAAAGATCGAGAAGATGCAAGAAATGTTTAACAAAGACCTAGAAGAATTAAAGACAAACAGAGATGAACAATACAATAATTGAAATGAACAATACACTAGAAGGAATCAATACCAGAATAACTGACGCAGAAGAACGGTGGATAAGTGACCTGGAAGACAGAATGGTGGAATTCACTGCTGCGGAACAGAATAAAGAAGAAAGAATGAAAATAAATGAGGAAAGCCTAAGAGACCTCTGGGACAACATTAAACGCAACAATATTCACATTATAGGGGTCCCAGAAGGCGAAAGAGAGAGAAAGGACCCGAGAAAATATTTGAAGAGATTATAGTCGAAAACTTCCCTAACATGGGAAAGGAAATAGCCACCCAAGTCCAGGAATCGCAGAGTCCCATACAGCATAAACCCCAGGAGAAACATGCCAAGATGGTAATCAAATTGGCAAAAATTAAAGACAAAGAAAAATTATTGAAAGCAGCAAGGGAAAAACGACAAATAACATACAAGGGAACTCCCATGAGGTTAAAGGCTGACTTCTCAGCCGAAACTCTACAAGCCAGAAGGAAGTGGCATGATATATTTAAAGTGATGAAAGGGAAGAACCTACAACCAAGATTACTCTGCCCAGCAAGGATCTCATTCAGATTCCATGGAGAAGTCAAAGGCTTTACAGACAAGCAAAGAAAAGATAATTCAGCACCACCAAACCAGCTCTACAACAAATGCTAAAGTAACTTCTCTAAGTGGGAAACACAAGAGAAGAAAAGGACCTACAAAAACAAACCCAAAACAATTAAGAAAATGGTAATAGGAATATACATATCGATAATTGCCTTAAACATGAATGGATTAAATGCTACAACCAAAAGACACAGGCTTGCTGAATGGATACAAAAACAAGACCCATATATATGCTGTCTACAAGAGACCCACTTCAGACCTAGGGACACATACAGACTGTGAAAGTGAGGGGATGGAAAAAGATATTCCATGCAAATGGAAATCAAAAGAAAGGTGGAGTAGGAATACTCATATCAGATAAAATAGACTTTAAAATAAAGAATGTTACAAGAGACAGGGAAGGACACTACATAATGATCAAGGGATTAATCCAAGAAGAAGATATAACAACTACAAATATATGTGCACCCAACATAGGAGCACCTCAATACATGAGGCAACTGCTAACAGCTCTAAAAGAGGAAATCGACAGTGACACAATAATAACCAGGGACTTTAACACCTCACTTACACCAATGGACAGATCATCCAAACTGAAAATTAATAAGGAAACACAATCTTTAAATGACACAATGGACCAGATAGATTTAATTGATATTTATAGGACATTCCATCCAAAACCAGCAGATTACACTTTCTTTTCAAGTGCACATGGAACATCCTCCAGGATAGATCACATCTTGGGTCACAAATCAAGCCTCAGTAAATTTAAGAAAATTGAAATCATATCAAGCATCTTTTCTGACTACAATGCTATGAGATTAGAAATAAATTACAGGGAAAAAAATGTAAAAAAAACAGATGGAGGCTAAACAATACGTTACTAAATAACCAAGCGATCACTGAAGAAATCAAAGAGTAAATCAAAAAATAGCTAGAGACAAATAACAGTGAAAACATGACAATCCAAAACCTATGGGATGTGGCAAAAGCAGTTCTAAGAGGGAAGTTTATAGCTATACAAGCCTCAAAAAACAATGAAAATTTCAAATAAACAATCTAACCTTACACCTAAAGGAACTAGAGAAAGAAGAACAAACAAAACCCAAAGTTACCAGAAGGAAAGAAGTCATAAAAATCAGAGCAGAAATAAATGAAATAGAAACAAAGAAAACAATAACAAAGATCAATAAAACTAAAAGCTGGTTCTTTGAGAAGATAAACAAAGTTGATAAACCATTAGCCAGACTCATCAAGAAAAAGGGAGAGGACTGAAATTAATAAAATTAGAAATGAAAAAGGAGAAGTTACAACAGATACCGCAGAAATACAAAGCATCCTAAGAGACTACTACAAGCAGCTCTATGCCAATAAAAGGAACAACCTGGAAGAAATGGACAAATTCTTAGAAAGGCATAAACTTCCAAGACTGAACCAGGAAGAAATAGAAAATATGAACAAACCAATCACAAGTAATGAAATTGAAACTGTGATTAAAAATCTTCCAACAAACAAAAGTCCAGGACCATATGGCTTCACAGGTGAATTGTATCAAACATTTAGAGAAGAGCTAACCCCCATCCTTCTCAAACTCTTCCAAAAAATTGTAGAGGAAGGAACACTCCCAAACTCATTCTATGAGACCACCATCAACCTGATACCAAAACCAGACAACGACACTACAAAAAAAATTACAGACCAATATCACTGATGAATATAGATGCAAAAATCCTCAACAGAATACTAGCAAACAGAATCCAACAACACATTAAAAGGATCACACACCATGATCAAGTGGGATTTATCCCAGTGATGCAAGGATTCTTCAATATATGCAAATCAATCAATGTGATACACCATATTAACAAATTGAAGAAGAAAAACCATATGATCATCTCAATAGATGCAGAAAAAGCTTTTGAGAAAATTCAACACCCATTCATAATAAGAGCACTCCAGAAAGTGGGCACAGAGGGGACCTACCTCAACATAATAAAGGCCATATATGACAAACCGACAGCAAATATCATTCTCAGTGGTGAAAAACTGAAAGCATTTCCTCTAAATCAGGAAAAAGACAAGGATGTCTACTCTCACCGCTATTATTCAACATAGTTTTGAAAGTCCTAGCCACGGCAATCAGAGAAGAAAAAGAAATAAAAGGAATACAAATTGGAAAAGAAGAAGTAAAACTGACACTGTTTGCAGATGACATGCTACTATACATAGAGAATCCTAAAGATGCCACCAGAAAACTACTAGAGCTAATCAATGAATTTAAGTTGCAGGATACAAAATTAATGCACAGAAATCTCTTGCATTCCTATACACTAATGATGAAAAATCTGAAAGAGAAATTAAGGAAACACTCCCATTTACCACTGCAACAAAAGGAATAAAATACCTAGGAATAAGCCTACCTAGGGAGACAAAAGACCTGTATGAGGAAAAGTGTAAGACACTGATGAAAGAAATTAAGATGATATCAAGAGCTGGAGAGATATACCATGTTCTTGGATTGGAAGAATCAATATTGTAAAAATGACTATACTACCCAAAGCAATCTACAGATTCAATGCAATCCCTATCAAATTACCAATGGCATTTTTTACGGAACTGGAACAAAAACATCTTAAAATTTGTATGGAGACACAGAAGACCCCAAATAGCCAAAGCAGTCTTGAGGGAAAAAAACGGAGCTGGAGGAATCAGACTCCCTGACTTCAGACTATACAAGAAAGCTACAGTAATCAAGACAGTATGGTACTGGCACAAAAACAGAAACATAGATCAATGGAACAAGATAGAAAGCCCCAAGATAAACCCATGCACCTATGGTCAACTAATCTATGACAAAGGAGGCAAGGATATACAATGGAGAAAAGACAGTCTCTTTAGTAAGTGGTGCTGGGAAAACTGGACAGCTGCATGTAAAAGAATGAAATTAGAACACTCCCTAACACCATACACAGAAATAAACTCAAGATGGATTAGAGACCTAAATGTAAGACCAGACACTGTACAACTTAGAGGAAAACATAGGAAGAACAATCTATGACGTAAATCACAGCAGGATCTTTTTTGATCCACCTCCTAGAGTAATGGAAATAAAAACAAAAATAAACAAATGGGACCTAATGAAACTTAAAAGCTTTTGCACAGCAAAGGAAACCATAAGCAAGGTGAAAACACAACCCTCAGAATGGGAGAAAATATTTGCAAACGAATCAATGGACAAAGGATTAATCTCCAAAATATATAAACAGCTTATGCAGCTCAATATTTAAAAAAAGCCCAATCCCAAAATGGGCCGAAGACCTACATAGACATTTCTCCAAAAAGGCATACAGATGGCCAGGAAGCACATGAAAAGCTGCTCATCATCACTAATTATTAGAGAAATGCAAATCAAAACTACAGTGAGGTATCACCTCACACCAGTTAGAATGGGCATCATCAGAAAATCTACAAACAGCAAATGATGGAGAGGGTGTGGAGAAAAGGGAACCCTCTTGTACTGTTGGTGGGAATGTAAATTGGTACAGCCACTATGGAGAACAGTATGGAGGTTCCTTATAAAAATAAAAGTAGAATTACCGTGTGACCCAGCAATCCCCCTACAGGGCATATACCCAGAGAAAACCATAATTCAAAAAGACACATGCACCCCAATGTTCATTGCAGCACTATTTACAATAGCCAGGTCATGAAAGCAACCTAAATGCCCATTGACAGACGAATGGAAAAAAAAGATGTGGTACATATATACAATGGAATATTACTCAGCCATAGAAAGGAATGAAATTGGGTCATTTGTAGAGACGTGGATGGATCTAGAGACTGTCATACAGCGTGAAGTAAGTCAGAAAGAGAAAAACAAATATCGTATATTAACAGATAAATGTGGAACCTAGAAAAATGGTACAGATGAACTGGTTTGCAGGACAGAAATTGAGACACAGATGTAGAGAACAAACGTGTGGACACTAAAGGGGGAGAGCTGTGGGGGTGGGGAGGGGATGGTGGTGTGCTGAATTTGGCGATTGGGATTGACATGTATACACTGATGTATATAAAATGGATGACTAATAAGAATCTGCTGTATAAAAAAATTCAAAAAAAAAGAAAGGAAGAAAGGAGTCACACTCATAGGAACTGAGTAGAAAAGTGTTTGCCATGGCAGGGGCTGGGAGGCTGGGGAATAGATATAGGTTAGTAAAAGGGTATAAACTAAAAAAAACAAAACACAAAACAAATCAAAAAAACAACTTGATGTTCTGCATGAGCCTCAGTTTTCTTTTGGACTGAGGTGGTTATGCATTAATACACTGAAATATGAGATATGGTGGGAGAGAGCTCTGACAGAGATGTGTAGGTTGCTATGGAGAGAAGGGATGCCCAGCCCAGCCTGGGAAGGGCCGTTGTCAAGGAAGCCGTCCTGGAGGAAAGTTCTGAGCATCATGTTTGGTACATAATAAGGCCCTTAGTAACTGTTGGTACAATGAGAGTTAGCATTTGAAGGAGAAGTTGGCCGAGAGGAAAATGAGTAAGTAAATTTAGCAGAGAGAATAGTACTTATATAGAGGCTTGGAGTGAGGAGAGAGCATCACGATTTGAGGAACTATTGTGGGATTACGATACAACGGGAATAAAGGGTAGGAGAGAGGATAGGTGATGAGGGTGGAGGCCATATCACAAGAGCCTCGTAGAGCTCGCTGAGGGTTGACTTGTTTCTATATTGTTTATTTATTTTGAAGGCAACACTGAAGGTGAGGAATATGGGAGAAGGGGCAGATTTTGGCAGAAACAGATGTTAGTGATTCCCGTCTTGGTTATGTTGAGGTGAGGCGTTTGCAAGACCCTGGCTTGAGATGTCCAGTAGGGAGTTGTAGAGGCGGCCTCAGAGCTCAGTAGCCCGGGCTGTATTGGTAAGTCATCCATGCACAGCCATGGTACAGATGCACTCACCAGACACCTTCCCTCACCTGACCGCTGTCCCTTCAACTCTATAAGCACTTTTCTTTTCCTACATTCATGACATTTATCTCAGTTTACCTTGAGCTGCAGACTTGTATATTCATCTGCCTAGTCGACATCTCAATTAGATGTCTACTGGGTATCTCAAACTTAATGTGTCCAAAACAGAATCATTGATTTCCCCTTGCCCTACTGGAGCATTCGTTTTCTCAGTGTGGGACACCACCTTCTATTCTACCCGTTTGTTCCTAACTCCATAGTCAGTCTCAATCTTACCCTTTCCCTTACTGTCCGTATCCACTCCGGCCCCTCACCCTAGCCACCCTTGCCTGTATTCCTGAAATAGACTTGTAGCTTATACTTATGCTTCCACTCTGCCCTCTCTGCAATCAATCCCCTCTCAGTAGCCCAGGAACTTTCTAAAGTAGAGAACAGATCAATGTGTGAGGTGTCAAGCCCTTTGACGGCTTCCCATTGCACCCAGGATAAATGGAGTCTCTTCCCCACGGGGTTCACAAGGTCCTCCATGATCTGGCCTCCATCTCTCTATGTGCTCTACTCTCTCCTTTGTTCACTTCCCTCAAGCCACTGTGGCCTCATTGCTTTTCTCTAGAACTTGCCCTGGTTCCCATCTTATCCTTTTCTTCCTTCAGCTTGGAACACGTTTCACCAGATCTTCCCTCAGCTACCTTTTCCCCACCACTCAGGTCTTAACTCAGATCTCTCAAAAGTTTTCCATGACTCTCCGAGCCGAAGAAACACTCCAGCCTCTCTACCATATTATCCTGTTTTATCTGCTCAGCACTTATCAGTACTTGAAATGATCTTGTTTACTCATGTAGGTACTTTTTGCCATCTCCCCACGCTGGAGCATACGCTCCTAGAGGGCAGGGACTGGGATGGTACTTGGACCACATAATCCCAGTATCTAGTGCCCAGTACCTGGCACGTAATAATTGCTCAGTACATTTTGTTTAATGCCTTGGCTTTGTACTGCAGTTCCTTGCTTAGCTCAACTTTCCTGCTAGATTCTATGCTCCTTGAAGGTACGGGAGTTACGTCTTTGAATTCTATACAGCTAATGCCAGCAATAAATGTCAGTAACAGATTTCTCTGGAAACTCTAGAAAATGATTCTTGGCGTGAAAAGGCTATCTTTAAACCTATGAGGTTCTATTAATGAGAATATTATAGGTTATATCCTCAGTAATCCAAGCTCTCAACAAGTTGTATAGGAAAAAAGGAGAAAACCACGTACCCGCTGTGAGACATGCACTGTGCCCCCTGCTTTGTCGTGGCAGCCATATGTGGTAACTATTTTAACCTATTTTTCAGATGAGAGCTCAGAGACGTTAATACACTTGCCCCATATCACACGGCTGGTTTAGGGGTAGCCAGAGCGGAGGGCTCAACTCCAAATGATCCAGTTCCCAAGCCTGTACCCTCTCTGCTGCATCCCTGGTCTTCATGCTGGACCAGGTCACTGGAAGAAAAGTCCAGGGAAGGTTGGGTTGGGGAAGAGCCTTTTCACGGAGGGTTTGCACTGAGAGTTTGGTGGGTGGTGTCTCTAACTGCAGGCTAATTCTGTCCCTCCAGGGTTTTACTCTTCCTCTTAGTGAACTGGTAGGGATTCTAACCTGTGGTAGCAAATCCCACCTTTTGAAA
Source organism: Grampus griseus (assembly GCF_964374135.1). NCBI lineage: Eukaryota > Metazoa > Chordata > Mammalia > Artiodactyla > Delphinidae > Grampus > Grampus griseus. Next base: position 20,334,972 of record NC_139004.1, read on the forward strand.
TAATGGGGCAAGTGATGGCTCGAGTTGTAGGTGTCTGAACTGATGGGAACAAGCAGCAAAAAAAAACTGAGAAGAGAGGGCTGTCTGCCTCTGGAAGCTGCCTACTGAGAACACACATGATCATCCCCAATTCAGTCCTGCTTACTCAGGCCATGCCACTGGCCCTGACTTTCAGTTGGACAGTTTTCCTTCTTGCCTAGGAGAATTTGAGGGTTAGCCAAATATCTCCTGAAAATAAAGGCTTGCTAAGGAGGGAATGAAGTTATGATACAGCAGAGTTCAAGATCAGTCCTTATCTATGACTCCATGGTGCTCTGTTTTGCTTGCTGGGTGAGGTGGAGCCTTAACCTTGGGAACTAGTGCTGCAAGGTTTAGACCTAACTGATCTGACTTTGATTATCAAAATTGAGGTATGTGGTCATTTTGCTCTCCCAGACAGGAGATCAACTAACCAGAGCTGAACGGTAGGGTGGGTACCTGTAAGTCAAGCCAGGATTCTCTGGGAGCAGCCTTCATTCCACTTCAGCCCTTGCACGAATGCACTGGACCTTTGAATGACGCAGTGGTTAGGGGCGCCGACACCCCCCCAAAATTGGGCTATAACTCTGTACAGCCCGCTCTCTATGTCTGTTGTTCCGTCTCTGCGGATTCAACCAGCCTCGGATTGACTAGTACTGTAGTATGTATTTATTGAAAAATAATCCCCACTTAAGTGGACCTGCACAAGTTCAAAGCTGTATTGTTCAAGGGTCAACTGTACCCAGTTGAAATCTCCAAATGCCATACCCAGTTCAGCACGGCCAAAATGGCCCTTCCCTGAAAAAGATTTCAGAGCGTCCTCTGTCACGGCCGTAGCAGAACCTCAGAAAGGGCTTCTAGTTGCGCAGTGTGTGACCTCCACTCCCCAGGTAACTGAATCCGTTGACCATCTGTATCCTGTTATTTGATGCTGAGGCCTTAAATGTTGGAAAATGTTAATGAAAGACAGTCATTGACAAGACAGGGTTTGTTATAGTTAACATTAAGTCAGGACGATAGAGATTACATACTCTGAAAGCCATCCTTCTTTGGTTGTAATACATCACAGTGTGTTTGATAGACAGTTCATTCAACTTTCCACTATAGCTTGGTTGCAAGATTAGTTAAAATGAATAAAAAAGTGGGCTGTTTCCTGGAGAAAACATGACAAAGATAAAGATTTAATTTTCTTGTGTCAAAAAAACTGTGCAGATCTGGAAAATAAGGAAACAAACCATGTTCATTTAAAAATAGTACTCTACTGTGATCTTCACAACAGTCTCATCAGTACAGCTCCCTGAATGTTTTTGTTTTAACATCATGATGCCATTTTAACTTTTATATGAAATGAGATTCTGGATATAAAAGTTAATGAGTGTGATGTGAATAGCTGGATTTAATGTTGCATTCAGTAAGAAACGTGATGCCTTACTAAATCTCTACACATCATTCCTCCGTTTGTCCATTGATTTATAGTGGCTTTCTCAGAGTTACGGCTTCCATATACTACTCTTCCTAGATATTAAAGATTGTTGCTCTCCAACAGTCATCATAGGAAGGATTAGGTATCTCATTTTCTCAGTAAGATTTATACCGCCTCAAACTTTAACAAGTAGAAATGCATAAAAATTACTTTTTAAACTACAAATGTGATGATACTGTTTGGTTAGATATTTTGAGGGTAAAAATAATAATGACTAACTTTGGGTTCCCCTTGAGCATTGACTCAGATGACAATCTGGTAGGAAATATTAAATTATTACAGTCTAGTTCATTAAACAGGGATTACCCATATTCATTTTAAAAATACACAGGAAAGCACAAGATGACACTAGGATATCTTGAATCTAAAAGCAAGGATTGGCTCTAAATCCAGTGGGATCATTGCAAAGGATACAAAATCCAGATTGAAATGGCTTCCACTGGGATACTCCTGCAACCAAAACAGTAATGACAGTAATAGTTTAGGATACATTGAATTAATTTTTTAAAATCCTTAAGTTTGGGCTTCCCTGGTGGCGCAGTGGTTGAGAGTCCGCCTGATGATGCAGGGGACGCGGGTTCGTGCCACGGTCCGGGAAGATCCCACATGCCGCGGAGCGGCTGGGCCCGTGAGCCATGGCCGCTGAGCCTGCGTGTCTGGAGCCTGTGCTCCGCAACGGGAGAGGCCACAACAGTGAGAGGCCTGCATACCGCAAAAAAAAAAAAAGAAAAATGAGGTGTATTTGAAGAAAATTGCCTAATGAAATAAGAAATTAGAAGTCTGTGGATTGAGACTTTTTCAGGACCTTGCTGAGGGAAACCTTTCTGATAAGCAAATAATGCCAAGGATGATCAAAATGATGGTGGTGATGGTTACAGGAAGCCTTTTACTTGTGTGCCACCCACCGGTTTAGTCACAAACTGAGAAGCCCTGTATTTTCATCCTGCTGTATATTGAGAAGAATTGACACACACAAAATAAGGAACTTGAAGGAAAAAAGTCAGCCCCAGGTAGATGGAGTAGGTGGCCTTCCTCTGAGTGTGTTTTCAGGAAGTTTGGAAAAGATGCCCCCCCATCTTCACAAAGATCTGACGTTCTACAGTGGGACTTTTTTGGTTTTGTTATGCTTTTAAAAATTCTTTTATAAATGTTCAGAATATTAACATGCCCTAACAACTGTTAATAATGGTGACCAATGAGGTTTTAACAATTCTTCAATTAGAGATTTAATGTGAAATGTAAGGTGACCTAAATTCCCACTAAGGTATAAGGTACTATCAATGTTAATGACACTATAGGTAGGTAACTGTGGTAGGTCCTGGTATCAGATCCTTGCTTGAAATGCTCTGATGACTGAGGGGGAGAGAGAACTCAAAGCTGCTGCTACAGTGGGGAGGACAGAATGATGTAAAGATCCCGAGAAGGGACGCTTACACGTGCCCAAAGACACGTTGTCCCCATTTAGTTGCTGTGACTAGCCCTGTGGCCCGAGAACCAACACCTGCGTGGAGTTTGCTAATGTCCATCCAGTGTTCTGTCTACTATGTGCCTTTGGAGCTGATGACATCTCCATCTCCCAAGTGGGATTAATACCTTACGGGGTTGGTAGATGGCATTTTGCACGCACTTAGCAGAAGAGGTAATATCTCTTAAGAGTTTCTGCAGTTTTCAAGCTGTAATTGTGCTTCTGCTTAAAAAAAGCTTGGTTGGATACCTTAAGCTAATAATAGTTTGGCCTCATTCTTGCCTCATTCCTTTGCTATGAAGGCTTTTTATGTAGCTTTTCTGTTTATTTGTGTATGGTGTCTCTCCCTCCCCCTTTCTTGTAATGCTGTTGCTTTATTTCTCTTCCATTCAAATTTTTTTTTCCTTTCTTTTTGCTGCATGGAGACTCTCTGCTGTACAAGTGTAAGTATTTTTTGGTGGCTCTGCAGATTCTGGCTGTACTAGTTTACATTCTTGTGCTCCATTTGCTTCCGCGCTGCCTGGCTGATCTCCTAGGAGTCTGTAGTGTCGTCATCCATCTTGGATCCTGAATAAAATAGGCAGCAATTTAGAGACAAGATTGAACTTTACAAGATGGTTCAGCTTAGCAAAACAGGCGATGAATTTAAAATATTCCCAGCCATGTGCCTGAAAGCAAGCAAAGTGTTGATGAAGAGGGTATAAACATTCAAGAGGAGAAAAGTGCTTCTTCCATTCCATGTTTAAAAAACAAGACATGATTACTTAAACTTCCAAGGTTTTTAATTTCTGATTCTTGTCATATTACTTGTTTCCCAGAGTTGTAGAAAACTGGCATCATAATACCTTCTTGTATTAGAAGATTTTTACTAATCTGCTTTCCAACTGTTTCTGTTTTCTTTTTTTTTTTTTAACCTCAAGGAAAAGAAAAGTAATTAAGGATTCTTGAGCTTTGGAGTGAGGGTGTTGTTTATTATTCTTTGCGCAAACTTGGTAAAATGAATGAGGAAACTACTCCATTCCTATTTTTCTGGTGATAGAAACAATTTAACTCTCATTAAAAAAAAAAATTAGTATGTCTAGCAATTATGTGTTAAAAATGAGTTTAACAGGAAAAATATGTTGTGTTGTTTATAAGGTTCTAACATTAGTCCTTAACTTACGGTAAAAGTGGATATGTATCTCTATTGAGCTACATGGAGAATAGTTATAAATCCATCATAAAAATTGGATCAAACGAGTAAGATTTCCAAGCAGTGTAGACATTGTGCTGCTTTTGGATGCTTAGAGAATAGAGCCATGAATTTCATTCACTGTCTGCCACGATGGGGATTTACTGATGTTTGTGATATCAGAATCAGTCTATGTTTAGAGTTTTCCTTCTAACGTTATATTTTAAAGGGTTTAACACATTGTTCCTCATATTTCCTGAGGATGTGAATATTGAAAATTACTTGCTTCTCATAAAATGCACTTTGAAAGACAAAGTAACTTTGTCTAGGCCTGAAGTAATAGTTGGCAATGTTAATCATACATCGATTTGTGAAGGGTCCCTGTGGCGTGTGTACCTCTCCTGCTTCCATTGCTGACCCCCTTCATCTGTTGGGCACTTTATGATTTCTCTGATCAGAAAATACTTAAGCATTGACAAATGTCCAGGAAGAGTAATAAACAAGGACTAAGACATAGTGTGAGAAAATGAACCCTTTCATTTTGGTTCAGAAAGGGAAGAGAGTAAATGTAAATCTGGATGGTAAAGCCAGATTTTTTTTTTTCCAGGATTCAATTCATCTAACCAACAGGTGTGAGAAGGGGGAAGAGAGTGCATAGAAAGCATCTTTCTAGAGAAACATACAGTATGTGTTCCTAAATGTACACATAGGTGGATAATTGTATCATTCTTACATTTCCTCTTGCTTTAGATTTATACGTAATCAAATCATAGGAATGAGCCAGTAAGACTGAGCAAGTCCACACTGTCTGTAAAACTGTTAGGGAAGAAACAATTGTAAAGAAAACTATGAAGAAATAAAATTCACTTTTTTTCTCCATTGTTATACTTAAATCCATATTTATTCTTTCTCATGAAAGAGATTGTAAAACAGTTCATCCATCGGAAGAAATGTATAAAATCAGGTTGCGTTCTTAACACCAGTTGTAGAAAACAGCCTGATTGCAAGCTCTGACCATTTTAGCAAAAGGCCGTTGGCCCTGTCCAAACGTGGCAAAACTTCAGAATTCACAGATATGTCAGACACAGAGAGAGTTTTATGCAGAATGCAACCGGAAGTTATATGCTCATGTAAAGAGCATATGAAATGAAAGAAAGCAATGAAAATGCATTAGAATGCATCTTTCTGATATTCAAATTTTGTGTACTACGTTTTGAGGCATTAGAAAGCGAGACCAAGAAAGGCAACTGGTTTCCCTTTGATTACTGTCAGCCATCAAAAATCATGATGATTTTGTATGTTTCTCAGTGTGTCTATAAAATTAGATTGAACGGAATGATCCATTTACAGTTGGGCATCAGTTTGTAAATGATATTTTTTATATATGTTATATATATTCTCTTATATGTAATTCTATATTTCTTTTTATATGTTTAAAAATTATAATATAGTTGAAATGTCATTATTGTCATATGTTTTAACATGTATTTGGTATTCATTATAAAGGCTAAATAGGGAAACTTGACCCAGATTATTTTTGCCCACAAACACTTTTTCTTATAAAATCTAATCAGGAGTGACAGGAAAGCATTTTGGAAGACATCTTCATTCTATGCATTTTTAAACTTCTTTCCTATTTATCTGTGACTATCTAAATGAATTGGCTGGAAATTATATCCCAAGCTACTTCTTAATCCTTTTACCTATCAAGGTTGTGCACAAGGTGGATACGATACTGAAGGAGTTTTTATGACCAAACACAGCATATATTTTGATAGTTTGTGTCTCCTTGAAAATTATTTTTAGAGGTTTCACTTACGAATAGACCAGTCACACCACCTTCAACCAGCCGTAAGGCCTGTTTTGGGGAGAACTATCTTGAAACTGGATTCATTTCCAGTTGCATTGGATTGGTTGTATTTTTATTGAACCTGCAAAGCCCGATGCTTTATGAAAAGATTTTCCTCTGATTGTCTGCCTTTAAAAAACCTTGAAAGAACCAAATCAGCAAGTTTCATTATGTTCAGGAAGACCAGTCTGGATTTAAATTCTATTGCTCACCATTTTTAATCTCCTTTTTCTCTCAATAATAAATAATAGCAAAAGGATATTATTGTTAAAAATGACATAAGATTGTCAAAACTGTAAAGCTGTTTGCTTTAAAGGTCAATATGAAACAATTTATTCTTTGAACGTTGTTATCAACCAGTGGATTTTCTTTTTCTGAGAAAGCTTTAGATGACAACCTATTAAGTGAAATGAAAGTCTACAAACTAAGTTCTTTCAATTATATCTTAGTTTACACGAAAACCAGTTTCCAGTATCAAAGCAGTTAACACCCCTAAAATCCATCTGTTCATTGATCACAAGTGGTGAGGCAGGAGGGATGCTGGGCTGACCTTAATAACTGGCTCTGTCCCTGGCCCTGCTCCTCTTGACTTGAGTGGTAGTCCTTATCATCTCCATGACTCAGTTTCTTCTTTGCAATTTGTGGAGGTGATGACAAAGGTCCCCTCCAGCTTTGACACGAGTTATTGTGTTGAGGGAGAAGCTAATGTCTTCCTTAAGGTTTGACTTAACATAATCAACAGTTGACACCAATGCTAGAAAAATGCTCTAAGAAGTTTTGGGCATGGTTTGGGTTTTGGTCTCCTTTTTTAAAAGGAAAAGAAGGATCAAAGACGTCTTATTGAGAAGGGACAGCAGATAGACTTCTAAATCATGGCAACTTTTTTCTTTGGTCTTTGGTCTATGGTCTTTGCTCATAATGTAAAGATCAAAATTTTTGTGGCAGAAATGTGAAACAAAACAGTTAAACTGGGCTTCCCTGGTGGCGCAGTGGTTGAGAGTCCGCCTGCCGATGCAGGGGACACGGGTTCGTGCCCCGGTCCGGGAAGATCCCACATGCCGTGGAGCGGCTGGGCCCGTGAGCCATGGCCGCTGAGCCTGCGCGTCCGGAGCCTGTGCTCCGCAACGGGAGAGGCCACAGCAGTGAGATGCCCGCGTGCCGCAAAAAAAAAAAAAAAAAAAAAAACAGTTAAACTGCTTAAATCATTAAGATGACAAAGAGTTTGGTGTTGCTTATATTGATGTTGCTGTGATAATGAACAGTGAGTAATTGTGTTTTCAATTTTTAGCGACTGATTTTTACAGTCTTTCATTCTTATTCCTTATATCTGTTTTAACATCCTCGTGTGCAGGTTAGAGTTAAATCCTATATCGTTCATTGTTCCTTTTAGCTATAAAAATAGAATTTAACTGAATAGGGCTGGGGGAAAGAAGTTGGCTCTATCATTTGAGAAAGTGGCAAACATTTAGAAATGTCGTGGCTTCGCCCCTTCAGTCTGGCTGTCAGATGTTACTAACCATCCTCTGAAGGAGTAAATACTGAGCGTAAACAAATTGATCCCAAATATCACCCCCCCAACAATGTTTCTAAACTTCGAAAGTTAAGTCTTCTGGGAATACCTGTCTAAGTGCTTTCTTTATTTTATTGCTAGATGACTCCTAAATCCAAAAGGAAGACTATTCATAGCCGGATGCTGCGGCCTGTCTCCAGGGCATTTGGTGAGTGAGTATTTTGCTAATTCCAGTCATTTCCTTATAACCGTGAAACACCCCTCAGCAGGAACCTCGGACCACTTCGAGGATGTTTCTTAGGGATGCTCTAAGTGAGTAAATATTGAGAAAGAGAATTAAGTGATTTGTGAATGAGTGTTTGCTATTCAGTGATAGACTTAAAATGACTTTTAGGAACTTTTCTATCCATCTCTATGCAGTAAGCTTCAACCTGGGGCTTTGCTTTATTTTAGAAATGGAATTTGACCTTGATAAAGCCCTGGAAGAAGTGCCAATTCACGTTGAAGACCCGCCTTTCCCATCCATCAGACAAGAGAAGCAGAGCTCGGGGTTTATCTCTGACTTGCCGTCCGAGGAAGGAAAGAAGCTGGAGCACTTTACCAAGTTAAGACCAAAACGGGCTAAGAAGCAGCAGTCCACGCACGCAGCGGTAGGTGGGCTGGAGGGGGCCCATCTCTCCCTCACCCTGTCCTCCTCCAGGGAAACCTGGAGAGTCTTATAAAAGCGTGCTGCATACCTGAAAGCTTGTAGTTAAGGAGAATGGAACCTCTACGTGTGTGTGGTATTCACATAAAATGTCTCATTTGGTGCTCAACAATTTTGGAAAAGACAACACTGTAAGGTTTTCAACTCTTTAGAACAGAGTTGCCCCTTGGAAGTTGTTAGAAAAATACCAGTCACATGGGTGAGATAAAAAGGCTACATCTATAGGATTTTATAGTGTCCGGGTGTGAAAAGATGGAGACTAAGTATCAAAGAATTGATTTGTGATTAAAAATCGTTTGCATTTGATTTTGGACTGCACCCATATACTCCCCCACCTCCGTGTCCTGACCTGCTCTGGTGCCCTGGCTTTTGATACCCCACAAGCTGAGTGGTGGAGGAGAGGCCGTACCTGGGAGAACCACGCAGGCGGCGTGCTTCTCAGCATCCTGCTCTCCACTCAGGAGAGGACTGAATTGTTTGCGCTAAAGAGCCTTAATGCAATTGACCCCACGTCTGTCTTTGGTTAGTGTCTTTTCTCTCCTTTGCAGTCAGACTTCTTGAAGGAGTTCGTCTTTGCCTGTGGTCTTTCTCCCTCACCTTCCTGTCTCTCTGCAACCCACCAAAATCTTCATTCTGTACCTACCCACCTCTGAAACGACCCTGCCAAGGTCACTCCTAACCTAATCCTGTGGACACTTGCCAGCTGTCAGCCTACTTGACACCTCAGCAGTTACTTGACCTGGAAGGCTCCATCCTTCTGTGGGCCTCTGAGTCATCACTCTCTTTTCTTTCCTATTCACCTCTCCAGCGATGCCTTTTCAGTTTTCCTCTGCCTGGCCTTTGAGTGTATTATTTGTCTCGGTGATGTCATGTAAACCCGTGGTTTCAGTTTGTTGTTGACTCCTGCCTCCTCTGCTGAACTCCATATTCAGATATTCACCTGCCTCCTGAACTTTAAAGCCCCGGAGCACCTCAGGTTCAACAAATTCAAAACTAGGAGCCTATCTTTCTCTATAAACCTGCCCTGCCCCACAAGGAGCATCACCAGTCAGCAAGCTAGAAACCTGGATATGATCCCCCACACCAGCCCCCACTGCCGTCCCTGTTTGCTCTTCACCTTCTTCCTTTCTCCTCATCATCCCTGCATCCCTCACTCTCATCCTGTTTCAGGCCTCCAGTGATGCAGCCTTTCTGTCATTGCTTCCTCTCTCCCCCCCGCCCCCACCCCTCCATCCCCCTACCCTTAGCTCCTAGGTGGATACCTACTCATTTTGCAGACCTCCACTGAGGCAAGACTTCTCCCAGGAAGCCCTCCCTGTCTCTACCTCTGTTCTCCCACATGGCTGGGGGTGCACGGCTCCAGGGAAGGTTGTTCTCCCACACTAGTTGTGCACAGTGCACAGCCTGGGCAACCGTCCATGGAGGCCCTGCTCCCCCAGTGCCTGGCTTTTACCCTGTTACAGCCCTCGCCGTCCAGTGTTTTCTAAGCACGCTTTCCTCGTTGTGTGTAAGCTCTGTGTAGGAAGGTGTATGGCTTATTATCCATGGTTGTATACTGAGCGCTTAGCATGAATTTATTCAGTACAACGTAGCAGGCGTTCGATACTCACTGGATGATAGGTGGATCACTGGAGTCGTAGATGGATAAAAGTCACGACCAGTTACCTGCATGGTCAGTCCTTTGCTCATTCCAGATCCAGGTTGGGTGTATTTGGTTGATTTCTCTCATTTGATTCTGAATATCTTGACATGGTTTCAAAAAGACAAAAGAAAAAAATTTTAGTAAATTGTTTTCTTTTCCAACTTACTTGATTTTAACAGGGTTGGCAAACCCCAGGCTGCTTCATCCTGAGGACTCTGTAGCACAAGGGTGTGTCCTAGGATAATGGATTATGGTCCTGGGTCTAAATAGATCTTCCCAGAGGCTTGGTAGCCTGAGAAAAAACGTGCACAGCTTGTTCTCCCTTGGGTTCACAGTGAAAATATGCTGCCTAATGGTTTCACAGAGCTTGTGATTTTCAAAGTGCTCTCACATCGAACACCTGTGTGAAGCTGCCACACCGGCCCCATTGTCTGCATTTTCCAGTGGAGGGTGAGAAAGCTGCAGTATTTAGTAGCAGCAGTCATTTAATATTATCGTTTTGGTTTTGTTTTGGTGGATTGAGTAGCCTTAGTCCACCCTAAATGGATCTTAGCTTTTCTAGAGCTTGTCCTTGACCCCTAATGCCCCTAATGAGCTTTTCTAGATGTCAGAACTCTCAAAGCCAAGGTATGGAGGCTGTTTTTACTTTCAGCATTTCTAATACCAAATGTGTGGTTTTCTCCCCCCTACACCTGCTAATTCTTCAACTCTGGACCACAACTGGGTGTCCCACAATTCAATTCAATTCTGACCCCTCAGGTGAAGGGCTCAGCGGTACCCTCACTTCAGATACCAGTCTCAGGTCGCCTCTTGTACTTCTGACCGATCGACTTCATGGGAGGTTCCCATGCCCCCCTCCTTAGGTTAGATAATTTGCTAGAATGGCTCAGAATACCCAAGAGGACACTTTACTTACTATTACTGGTTTATTATAAAGGATACTGTCAACTGAAATAAAAGCATGCAATGTGAGAGCTGTGAGTTTCAGTTTTATTTGGGGACTTCCTGAGGACTATAGCCTGGGAGACAGCCTCTCCAAAGACTGAGGAACTGTTCAAAGAGGTGGGGGGAAGGTCAGCATATGTGTGATTTTGGAGAACGGATATGTGTAGTCAAGCACATGTCTTGGTAGAAGGTTGCTGCTGGTCATGGGGCACAGATATCTTAATGATTGTAGTGCTTTTCTAAGTATGGGAAGATGCAAGAAATTGGGTTCATGACATTCTCTCTTGAAAATATTTAAGTCTCTGAAGGCCTGTTCTGCCAATTTTCCCAGAGCACAGAGGGAACTCCTTGTGGGTGTCTTGAAGGTCAGCGACTGCAGTGGCTAATGGCTTAATCCTTGTAGAGCGACATGGCAAGCGACAACCTTTGGTTGGCGGTTGTTACCCATACTGACCAACTGCCTATAAATCACAGGTTCCCACAATCCTTCTTGGGTTTGATGTATTTGTTATAGCAGCTCACGGAACCCAGACATTACTTACTGGATTACTAGTTTATAATAAAAGGTTATAACTCAGGAACAGCCAGATGGAGGAGATGCTTAGGGAAAGATATGCGAGAAGGGGCACGGAGCTTCCATGCCCTCTCCCAGCACATCACACTCCCTGCATCTCCACATGTTCACCAACCCAGCAGCCCTCCAGACCTTGTCCTTTGGGGTTTTTATGGAGACTTCATTACACAGTCATAATTGAGTAAATCACTGGCCATTGGTGACTGATTGAACTTCTGGGCCCTATCAGCTCCCTAAAGTGGAGGGGGTGGGACTGAAAATTCAAACCCTCTAATCACGTGGTTGGGGCTCCTGGCTATCACACCCCATTTTTAGGTGGGTTCCAAAGTCACCTCATTAACATAACCAAAACACCTTTATGGCTCTCATTAGTTAGGAAATTCCAAGCGTTTAGGAGCTCTGTGCCAGAAATGGGGATGAAGACCAAATATGTATTTCTTACTGTAAATCACTATATCACAGCTATCTTCATAACATAGTTGGGATGCTCTCTCTCCTTTCCTAGTCTCTGGAACAGTTTGCAAGTATTATAGATTTTCTGTTCCTCCCCCGGGAAGCCACCTGGGCCTGATGTGCTGTCTGTGTGCATGTCATGCTGATATGTCGATTTTTTTAAACTAGGGATTTTATTTCTTTCGTTATAGATCTATTGATGAAAAAGATGAATAGTCAATCTAAGAAAGAAATGGAAAATTTTATTTCAGCCAACCTGAGGATTATAACCCGGGAGACAGTTTTTCAGAAAGCTCTGAGGACTATTCTGCCTGTTAGAGGTCGAAACACAGTTATATAAGTTTTTGAGACAAAGGGTGATACGTCAGATGGTGTACTGACAGTTTACACAATCCAGACCTGCATGAACAAAGTGAGAAGTGGGTCATCCTGACCCCTTACAAGATTAAAAAGGAAGGTTATCGCCTAAGGAGGTCTGGTTAAGGCAGAATACACAATACACTCTAAAGGGGAGGGGGGAGGGAGGTCCAAATGGGCAGAGAAAAATTTTATGTTTAAATTTTTCTCATCTTGCCATAAAATGTGAATTTTATTTCATCAGATCTATTCAGATTACCTAATTCTCCTTGAGACCACTTTGGTAATTTCTGTTTTTCTAGGATATTGTCCACTTAGTCTAATAGTTCATTTACTTGTTTATAGAATTCTTTTGCATTTTTAATCTCTTCTGTATCAATAGCTGTGTCCCATTTTTCCATTTCTAATATATCTTAATTCCTCTCTCCTAATTTTGCAAGGTCTCGTTTACTAGTCTTTTTCAAAGAATTAGCTTTACTGGTCCTCTCAAGTTCATTAATTTTTGCCTTATTTTTTTTAAATTATATTTTGTTTCTTTTACTTCCTCTTGGATTCCTTTTTTCCTGGCTTGATTGCTTGGCTCTTAATTTTCCATGTTTCTTACTGTCTAATGTATGCATGTAAAATTTCAAGATTATTCAACTCACTAATTAGCACTCTTCGGGTTTCTTTTGCTGAGTCCCTAATGCACCTAATTGTCCTTCCTTCCTGCCCAGCTCTCGCCCCCGGCCCCCCCCCCGCGCCCCCCCCCCCTCCCCGGCCGGTGGAGACATGAGAGATTTGGCAGCTGCCTTGTCAAAATCCAGGTGCACCCCCTACAGTGCTGCCCCGGTGCATTCATCTTAATAATCCAGGAAGAGGAGAACGAGGGTGGTCTGATTGTCTTTAGTCTTCATAATCACCGGCTTATCTTCTAAGCATTCACAAATTATTCTATTAGCATTTACTTATACACCAGAGGTGTGAAATCTACCTTCTTTATTTCTCAGATACCAACAGCAGCGATTTCTGATTTTATTTGCAAAAGCCTGCCTCTGAGCACAGGTGCAGTTGGTTCCAACTAGCTCAGGGCTAAGGTTTCTGCTCTCCCTTTCCAATAGCTCCGCTCCCCTTTTTAGTCTGAAATTTATTCTCCTTGACATTAAAGACCCAAATCAAATGGAATTGTGAGAACTTCCAATGTCTGTATGTCCTTTCCTTTCCTTTTGCTGGATATTGACCTGAAACAGCATGTGTGTTTGTCTTTGAACTCTCCTGCCAAACCGCATGTCATTTTAGTCTTCAGCTTCTCTGCTGCTCTTCTTACAGGGTGCTGACGCCTCTTGCTTTTAACAGATGCATTTTAAGCTGCATCTCGCTCAAGGTCTCCCAGTGATCCTGGACTTCTCTTAATCTCTCTACTCCCAGTCTCTTTATCTCTAAAATGACAGGGTTGGGCCCGGGGTGGTGGGTGGGGTCTCTAAGGTCCTGTCCAGCCCTAAAAACTGGCCTGTCCTACAGGACAGGAAACCAGATTGCTTTGTTGAGCCCTTTGTGCCTCCGTCTCTGAAATCCGTTGATTGTTCTTCATGTCCCCAGAGAACTTTTATGCTAGCTGTGAATTGTTTCAAAGCAGGCAAAAAAGAAAAGGGCTGAAAGGAGAAATTATACTAGTAAAACTTTTTTTTCCCCCTCAAAATGGGAAGAGGAATTTGAGAGGCAGCCTCTGAGGGCAAGCGAGGGTGCCCTGGAAGGAAGCCCCGTGTTAGGACCACGTGTCCTGGGGTCACATCCTTCTCATCCATCAGTCAGGTGACCTGTGTGGGCACCCCTCACCCTCTGAGCCAAGGTTTGATCTACTAACCAAAACCTAGGATAACGCTATCTTTCCTTTGCAGTTCAAGGGGTAGGTGTGAAGATGAAATAGTAAACGATCGAGCACTGTACAAACTTAGGGAGCTGTTATTACTGTAGAGATTCCATTCTTTTACAAAAGGAAAAATGACAATCCAAGCAAGTTCTGTGCTACTTTGTCTTTTTTTTTTTTTTTAACATCTTTATTGGGGTATAATTGCTTTACAGTGGTGTGTTAGTTTCTGCTTTATAACGAAGTGAATCAGTTATACATATACATATGTTCCCATATCTCTTCCCTCTTGCATCTCCCTCCCACCCTCCCTATCCCACCCCTCTAGGTGGTCACAAAGCACCCAGCTGATCTCCCTGTGCTATGCGGCTGCTTCCCACTAGCTATCTACCTTACGTTTGGTAGTGTATATATGTCCATGCCTCTCTCTCGCTTTGTCACAGCTCACCCTTCCCCCTACTTTGTCTTTTGTAATTTAAACAGCAGTTGTTCAGTGAGCTGCTTTCTCTCCATAACTGAATTCTCAAATGTGGCTGATTCTCTGCTCTCTTGCAATTCACAAGAAAGCCTTGCTCCACTATAAAGCGCCAATCAGATGAGAGGTCTCATTGTTTTCATTATTCACATTTCACAGGGCTCTTGGTCTATTACCTATTGTCTGCTCACTTTTCAGCATTTCACAAATGTGAACTCAAACACACAGCTCATTTTTATAAGGGAGGTTGCCAGTGAATGATTGTTTAAAGCAAATGATGGGTCTTTTCTTTAAACAGTGCCTGTGCAGACAAGAGCCAGGTACCCCCATAGGCAACTTGAGACTTGCAAATCAAGATTACAGGAAGGAACTTTCCCACCGCTCTGTGGCAAGACAACCTGCTCAGATATCGCAACCACATGGGAACTTGTCCTCTGCCCAACAGAATGGGCAAGATACATGTCCTTTCTCAATGGCCCACAACCTATCTGTGTGAAATATTAATACACTATTGCAGACACAAACCAAGCATGTTACTGAGTTCACTATGAGTTGTCCATTCAAAGAGAAATGCTGGATTGGTGAATAATTTCCATATACCTTCTCACCAGCTTCTGTGCTGAGACTCAAGCTTTCGACACCTGCCCCTGGATTTCCACAGCACCTCAGATAACACTGCCTGAAACTGGACTCATCATCTTCTTCCCAAAGTTGAATCTTTGAACTATGTTCCCTAGAATGATGCTCCCATTCACCCAGCCTGGAAACTTCAACCTCATCTTAGGCAACGTCTTTCTTTCTCTTCTCATTTCACTAGTACTTAGTCCCTCATCTCCTCCTGATTAGACCAAACAATCACAGAAGTCTTTCGTTTGTGTTCCTGAACAGATTTCCCTAGTTATAATCCCTGGCTTCTCCAGTATATCCTTCATGCTGCCCCAGAATCATCTGACCAAAATACAGGTTGAGTCATGGCATTTCTTTGAGGCTCCCTCTCACCTACAAAGTAAATTCCGCACTTTTTAGCATAGGATTCAAGGTTGTTCACTGTCAGTCCTTGTATTATTAGTTGGGAAGTATTCATTCAATTAGAGATAATGAGAGATACTGAACTAAAAATGACGTAAATCATGAGAAATACTTATTTTCTTACTTAACAAGAAATCCACAAGTCTCAGGATCCAGGACTGGTTTATTCACAGCATAAGCACCCAGGTGGTTTCCACTGTTCTGCTCTTTCATCCTCAGCATGGTGGATTTTGTCCTCAGGTTTGCTTCCTCTTGAACTCAGACATCACATCCTCTCTCCCACAACCATGCAGAAAAAAATGCATCCCTTCCTCTGCAGGAAAACCTGCCCATGAGCCCCCTTGTAACTCACTGGCCAGAACTGTATCACATGCCCATGCCTACCAGTCACAGACAAGGAGATTAATGTATTTGACTTGTTCAGATAAGTATTCCATCTTGAAATCAGGGTTCTTCCAGCAAGCAAGAAAGCAGGTGGTGGTGGTGGTGGGGTGTTTGGAGTGGCCATTTTTAGTATCTGCTAGGGTTAATACTCAGCAGTTAACTCTATCCCTAAACCTCAGGCCCCGGCCACGGGAGTTATTACTGTTTTCGAAACTTAGTGTGTGTATCATTTTCTCACGCATTCTCTCCTCCCTTACCAATATGCCCGCAATGCCTTCCTCTGCTTCAGGAACACATGACTCTTCATAGCCTGCTAGGTTCCAAGCTGCTTCTGCGACAGCAGTCAGACTTAATCCTCCAGCAGGCTTTGTGTTTCTAGTGCATTTCTCACTTTCGTTTCTTCCTACCCTTGTTACAGTTGTAATGTGACTTCTATTCCAGTAGAATATAAGGGCCCTATGTCAGTCAGTCTTGTCCTTCCCATGGCCTTTATCACAGTGCCTTGAATCTAGCAATACATGTTTGCCGAATTAAGTTGAATGTAAATTAATATCACACCTGTTTGGTTTGCAGGGCTGTGCTACCAGCCTAGTCTCCCAAGATGGTGAACAGAATGGTCTTATGGGGAGAGTGGATGAAGGTGTAGATGCATTTTTCACCAAGAAGGTGACCAAAATGGATTCCAAGTGAGTTCAGAGTCATTTCACTAATCATACGATTTAATTCATATTTAAATTACTAACAATTACAAGTAAACTTAGTATGTACTAAGGCTCTTATTTCATGTAAGTATGAAATGTATTTCATGTACATTTCATATAAGTACACTTTGCAGGGCATTTACTGTTCTGGTGGTTTGCAAATGTGATCTTCAGGCCAGCAACATCACTATCAACTGGGAACTTATTAGAAATGCAAATTCTCAAACCTCTACCCCAGACCTACTGAATCAGAAGCTAGAGGTGGGGCCCAGCAGCCAGTGTTTTAATAAGCCCTCCAGGGTGTACTGAGGCACGCTCAAGTTGAAGGACCATTGTACTCTTCTAAATCAGGCCACAGAATGTACCTCCCCAAGGTATCTTTTTTTAGGGCATCACATTCACCTGGTATATCTAGGACAGTGGGCATTGGCAGGCTGAAATTACTTACAGTGGACCCTTGAACAACGCGGGTTTAAACGGCACGGGTCCACTTACTTGTGGACTTTTTTCAGCAGTAAATACTAAGTACTGCACAGGCTGTGGTTGGTTGATCTGTGGATGTGGACAAACTCGGAAACTGAGGACCTGCTCTAAGTTATATGTGAATTAACCCCCTCGTTGTTCAAGGGTCAGCTGTATTTAAAAATTCCTCACGTTCATAATTTAATGTATCTGGGGGCCTATATCATTGCTAAATGGCAAAGCTTTAACAGACAGTGTCAGAATGACAACAGAATTAGTGAAGAGCCTTCAGAGTTAGCCTCTAAAAAGTTTCCTCTGTATTTTCTTATTAACAACATGGAGTTTCCTTAGAAGACAACTCAATAGTACTTTTATGAAGAGCTTAACTTGAAACACTCCAGCCTTTAAGCATGACTTGGACCAAGTTACTTAATCCCCAGCTATATGCAGATCCATCCCCAAGTACACTCTGAATATGGATTTGTGTCTGTGAAGTGTTCTTCACCTTGAGATATCAAATTCAAGAACGAATTGAACCATCCTGATAAGCTGAGGGTGAACAGGCCAGGCACCGGGAAGGAAGAAGCTAGTCCGTTCTATAGATTGATGTGCCTTATCTTGCCTTAGCAGGATGGTGAGGTGGGAATAAGTTAAATTTTTGTGTCCATACCAGTATAACTTACCTAATGTTATAAGCTTTAGGACCCAATCATTTGTCCTCTTTGACACTTGAAGCTTGGCATACTAGGGAAAATTCTATTCTCCTCTCCTTCAAGATCCAATGTAAGTGTCATTTATTCAAAATAAATGTTATTTATTCTAGTCAGGGGAAAGCCTTGACTATTCCTCCCCCACCTCCCACCCCCAACCCCCCAAATTAATTGCTCTTTCTCTAGTGCTGAGTCAACCCCGCCCCCCCCCCCTTTTTTTCATCCTCTGCACACATCTGTTAGGGCAACAGAATCCTTCCAGAGTTTGTTTGGTTTTTAATTTTTTTACAGCGTGGGAAATAGATGGACATATTCTCAGCACAAAAGATTCAAGCAATACCAGCATAAACTGAGCCAAACGGGAAAATCCTTCTTGATGACTGGCTTTCAAATCTTCTTCCCAAAGGATGCTGTTCTTCACAAACAATGCCTGGGTCTTACTGTTCATTATAACTTCAGTGTCTGACACAGCCCATAATGTATCATCTGCCCTCAGTCACTATTGGTTTAATGAATGAAGACAGTCTTTGGCCTGTATCTGTATAAACAGATAAAATCGTAGGCTCTCCTCTTCCCAAACTTTGGAAATTGAGTTAGTGGAGAGATTTGTGCGCGTTAGATCTAGATCATCTGTAGTGTCACCGCCAGTGTGATGTCCTCTGCCCTTAAAGCTGCCTCTTTCTTTAATAGGCTCTGAATGAAAGTTGGGCAAACTTTATAAGGTGTAAAACCCACTTTCTACAAAGATACTGCTCTAGGAGGATTCTCTTCATGTCCAAGTGCACACATAGAACTAGGTACATCAGTTTTTGTCAAATAATGATGGAATCTACTAAAAGTTGTGATTTGTTTTATTTTGTTATATAAAACCAGATCATTGTCAGTTTGTTACGTAGAGGTCTAGGCGCAGGTCAGACCATCAAGTTGTATGAAGGAAATTTGAAAATCAAAGTTGCACACGTGCTTCTCATAGTTTAAAATGTCAGGTGTTCTTCAAGGCTTTTTATTAACAAATAAAGGCGGGGGGCGGTTTCTTTCCCTATTCCCCAGAGGCAATTAATTCCTCTTCCTTTAGCCGTTTACTTTTGATTTTGCTTCCATATTTCTTTTTTGTTGTTGTTGCTATTTCTTATTTTTCAGTTTTAAATAATAACCATAACTGGTGGCTTCTTACTATATAGAGGATGATACTTTAGCTCTTATACAGTCTGACCCTTCTGTCCACCAAACGCATGCAGGCAAACTCACACACACACTTCCTCTTCCTGCCATCTTATTTAGTTATGTCGTAACTGTTGGTTACATCGGTGTTTAATGTTTACTTCATTATAAGCATGTAAATATTCACAGCTAAGTTATACAGTATGGTATGATTACATTTCCTTTCCTATACAACTCTTTTTTTAAAATTTTTATTGGGGTATAGTTGCTCTACAATGTTGTGTACAGCAGAGTGAATCAGCTATATGTATACATATATCCCCTCCTTTTTGGATTTCCTTCCCATTTAGGTCACCACAGAGCACTGAGTAGAGTTCCCTGTGCTAGACATAGGTTCTCATTAGTTATCTATTTTATACATAGTAGTGTGCATATATGTCAATCCCAATCTCCCAATTCATCCCCCCCAACCTCCATGGTGTCCATACGTTTGTTCTCTATGTCTGTGTCTCTGTTTCTGCTTTGCAAATAGGTTCATCTGCTATACAACTTTTTATTTTCCCTGGAGTTAACAATTGTCTCCTTTTGCATTTGCTTAGTTTTCTGTATTCCTATCTCTGACATATCTCCTAAGTCTCCAGTAGAGGTATAAATTTCCTCAAGTCTTCTCAGTTTCGTCTTCCTGGGCACATCCTTTACTGCTCTCTGATCGCCCCAGGGTGACCTGTAGGCCTGGTCCCCTGCTGTCCTCCTGGGATGTCCCTTCGCTGCCTGCTGGGGGCCTCCCCTCGCTCATTCCTGTGTCTTTCCTGTTTCCTTTGGCCCGGTCATCGTCTTCCTTATTACTTCACTCTCTTTCTGGTGCAGCACCTCCTCGGTTTGCTTGCTGAGAAAGGAAGCACGGGAAGTGAGTTTCTGAAATGCATATGTCTTGCATTTCGCTTAATAGTGTGACTAGGTATAGAACTCTAGATTGGAATCCATTTTTCTTTAGAATTTTGAAAACCTGGTCCCAGTATCCTCAAGCTTCTAGTTGCTCTAAGAATCCAGGGTCATTTTGAGTCCTGATCCTTTGTTTGTGGCTTGTTCTTTTCTTCCTCTTCTCAGGAAGCATTTGGGATCTTCTTTCTGCTCCTGGTGTATTGACATTTTATGATGATATCCTCTGTGTGAGTTTTTTGATTTTGTTTTGTTGAAACCCATTTGCTAGGCACTAATGAGCCATTTCAATCTGGGAATTTATATTTTTTTGGTTCTGGAGTTTTTCGTGAATTATTTCTTCTAAATTTCTTTGCTTTTGGGCTTCCCTGGTGGCGCAGTGGTTGAGAGTCCGCCTGCCGATGCGGGGGACAAGGGTTCGTGCCCCAGTCCAGGAAGATCCCACATGCCGCGGAGCGGCTGGGCCCGTGAGCCATGGCCGCTGAGCCTGCGCATCCGGAGCCTGTGCTCTGCAACAGGAGAGGCCACAACAGTGAGAGGCCCGCGTACCGCCAAAAAAAAAAAAAAATATATATATATATATATATATATATATATAAATTTCTTTGCTTTTGCTCTATATTCTTAAACTCCCATTATTGTTTCCTCTATTAATCCACTAGTTTTGTTTTTTTTAAACTGTTTCTCTTCTGTTTCTTCATTCTTTTTCTTAGCCTCCCCCCATCAACTTTCTGTGCGATTTCCTCAGTCTTATCTTCCAACCTTGAGTCTTCCACTTATGCTGTCACATTTTTCTATTATTCTTGTTTCATGGAGTTTATTAACATGTATACCCCCTGAATACATGGGAGATCCCAAGGGAAACAATAATTCCCTGAAATGGCCCACACTACCACCTTAAATACCATCTTAAGCTAAAGACAGAAGAAAGATGAGGTTGGGGACAGTTTGGGGAGGTTATCCTGAACCACATAAACAAGGGTAAGGTCGTTATGCAGGTTTAAGTCCCTGCCTTCTCCATTGATACATTTCTAGGGATTTAGTGATTCTATTTTTCCTGGTACTGAAAGGAATACACCCTTACAAATGGAGATTTTCCTTAGAAATGTAAATTTCTCTTACAGAAAGGTAACTACTCTGTTTTCAGAGCTTCTCCTGTGTCTGCTGTTCCTTAAAAATAATCAGCCTCAAATAGTCCTGTGCCAAAGAGGCATACTTCGGGGTGGCACATTCTGCTCCCCTTCCCCTGAAATCCATTTGCTTCAGGGCCTCCCCTACTAATGCTTTCTAGGTCAGCTTTCCCAGATTAAGTCAGTTTTCACTCCTGACTATTGTGGCTTCCGAACTCTTGTTTTTGCCTTTTCTCCCCCCTGGGGCTTATGCCTTCTTCTTCTTCTTTTTTTTTTTTTTCAATCCCTTACTGGGATTCTCCCGGGGACTCAAGGAGCTAAACGGGTATTCATCCTTCCAGCTTTAAGTGAAAGGCAGTGATGATACCTCCCACTCAACCCACATCATTTACACTTTCTCCCCATCCATTTCCTGACAAACCTCTACCAAAGCTTACTGTCCGCTTTTTCATGTTGTTGCCTCTTTCAGTGGTATTACATTTAAGCAGGGATCCGGATCTTGGTTTGAGCACTTAGGGCGGGATTTCAGATGTTATCTAATGACCAGGGAAGGATTTTAGGGGCTTAAGCGGAAATCTGGCCCTTCCAGTGCCCGCCAAATTCAATAAGGCAGTCCGTCGCCCACCTGTGTCTTGGGTGGAGCCACCCTTTCTGGAAGCTCTCTGGAGCATTTAAACATAAACTCCACTCCGCTCTCAGTCCTCCCAGTCACATCAGATTCCCATTGTCGATTTGTGTGGATATGATGATATCCAACATTCCTATTTCCAAAGTCAGCTTTTCTTTAAATGCTTCAGAACGGTTGCCGTATAAGCAGCGATCTCCCTGTTTCTTTTTTGACTGATTCTTGCTAGAGCGTTAATTACAGTAAACCCAACAGGATTTGTTCTTTTGAATCACAGGAGAGGGTCAGCAAGAGGCTCAGAGTCCCATGAGCTTAGTGAAGGAGGAGACGAGAAGAAAAAGCGAGACTTTCGGAAAAGTGGCTTTCTCAACTTAATCAAACCCCGGACCAAACCTGACCGGTCACCAACGGTCTTGATGACAGAAGAACTCTCCTCTCCAAAGGCAGGAGTCAGAAGTCCAGCTGTGGACACCCCCAGGAAGGACACGAAGCCAGCCGAGCACAATGGCAGTGCTGATCGGGTAGAGGAGATCAAAACACCTGACTCCCTAGAAGAAAGTCAAGGGGAAGACGTGGGAAAGGTGGACCGGAGTGAGAGCAAGGGCAGCCCCCAAGGAGGGCGAAGGTACAGGGTCCAAGTGATGGGCAGCGGGCTGCTGGCAGAGATGAAGGCCAAGCAGGAGATGAAAGCCAAGGCTGCTTGCTCACTGAAGGTAAGGGAGGGTCTGTTTTGACTTGGTTGCCTTTGTCGTTTTTGTCTCCACTCGGTTTTTATGGGCAAGACAGGTACAGAAAAATAACCTGTGGGTTAAATAAAAATCCGAAAACAGGCCTTTTTCCTAAAGAACCCGGAACACAGATCAGAGGGCCTGGTCTTCCCATGTTTTCCCGCTGGCATGAGGGTCACGCTCTCCAGGAGAGCCTCAGCCCGGGAAGGCCAGGCAGTGGCTGAAGGTCCACGGGGCTTGTCTCACCTGCTCAGGTGCTCCTGTGCGTGTCATAGAAACATGTGACAGCTGTGCCAGGGACATGCCCCACTTTTGGGAAAGACTGTCTGTTGAATCCAAACAGAGACCTGAGGGTGATTGGAGATAGGAAAGCTGACAGAGGCAAATAAAATTATTGAAACCAGATTCTAGTTATATCAAGGGAGATCTGTTTTTCAGTTATTTCAGAATTTATGTCCTTTTCCAAACCTGAAAGTTCCTTGCTAAATTCCAGGTTTAAAAGTCAAAGTATTCTGTTAGAATTAATTGAATACTTGACCATTGAGATATGTTGTCTATTGCTGTGAAGAAGCACTTTTATCATTTAAAAATTGCTGAGTCCCCCCAAAATCTGACATAATGCATTACTTACTTTTGAACTTTTTAAAATATAAGTTGCGTATTTTTTTTTCTCCTTTTACCTCTGTTTTTTCCGGCAGCTGCTTGAGGATTGTATCCTTATTGTGATCACGAAGATTAATATGTTTAACCCAGGTTTTGGTCACTATCAGCTCACTATCCTGAGCTCTTTTATGTTTGTAAAACTGGGTTCTCTAATGAAGGGAAAATTGCACATCGATTTTTATTTGAATCAGAATAAAATAGTTCATCCCAATGAACCCTTGATTTTCAGAAAGTAAATGGTTAACTGTTTACCAGGACATGCAGGGCTGTTTTATATTACTTCTAAACAACTGATTATTTTTTCATTAAATCCTGCACCCTGCATGATTTTACAGCTGTTCACCGTAGTTCTTCCGCCAGCACCATCGTTATCTAGCAATTTTCTAGTTACGCATCCCTCCTCACTCACCCATTAGCCCGCAGAGAAGAGCTGAGGGGCTGAAACTACACTCTGTTAACATGGGAGGCGTGTTGTGGCCTCACTGGTCAGAATTCTGAACACTGTGACCACATCATTGGTGAGTCACACACCCAAGGATATGTTTACATTTTAATCTGTTTCATAGACTTTCCTTACAACAAGGGATGTGCTGTTCTCACTAATGAGCGGTTTATTTTTATCACTGTTTCCATTGATGAATAGCAGCCTTTTGGTAGAAAGATGAGAAGTGTTGGAGGGTTTTTTTCCAGGTGCTTTGGATTTGATAAACTGGCTCCAAGTGACAAAATTCTTAAGGTTTAATTTGTTCAAGACTTATACTAATGATCTTTGAGCACCATCTAGTGTCTATTAAAACAAGAATAAAAATCCTTAGTATTTAAAATTGGAACCAGTCAAGGGTGTTCTATCAGAACTATAAAATAATGAGAACGTGTTTTGAAAATTAGTTTTAGAATATTTTCCCCTAAAATTCCATGACTGTGTTCCCTATAAAGTTAGCAACATAGGCACCAGAAGTGAATATACTATGATAAAAAAATATATTATATATATAATATATATGTGTGTGAATGTATATATATAGCCTTCACTTTCATCTGGAGTAATTCTCTTTACTTACGTTTAATATATGTGTTTATTTAAAAATACATATATTTTCACAGAAAGAACTGTGAAAATGAAAGTATGGTGTTTATTATTTATTAACAAAGGAGAGTAACAGGTACTGAAAGCTTAGCGGCCACATCTTTTCTCCTGGGGCCACCTCGTCAGCTGCCTGCACTCAGAGACAATTGACTTCAGGTTATTTCATCCTCATTCCGCACAGGCATTTTGGGGATTTATAACTACCTCAGAAAGCCTGGAAGGAAAAAGTGAAAACAACTCCTAGGATTAGATTTTAAATGTAGGCAAGTGAGGTGCCCAGGGTATAAAATTTAAGGAGGCCCTTACTCTCAGATGCCAGCCCTGCACTTGCATGAGCCTAAAAGGCAGTTTCTCCTTAAGCAAGGCGCTTAGGGCACAAACTTAACTTCTCTTCATTCCTGGCCCTGTTTAAATACTCCACTTTATCATTTTTATCTGAGCTTGGATACCCACGCCCCTGCCTTCTAAGAAGCTATAAAAGGCTAGGTCAGGCACTCTGCATCTGAGGACCGGTTTGGCCCAGCCTCTAGACGGCTTGGGGGCTGGGGGGGGAGTAAAGCGCACCCTGCTGGTTTTGGCTGGCAGTTCATGGCTAGCCCCTGGCCCTGCGGACTTGCGTCAGGACTCAGAGGGCTCCATGTGCTGCCCCTGGCACGGGGCTTCCCTTCCTTGGGGTCACTTTTCCATAATGATGTCAAATAACGTGCCGTCCTCGCTGTGGTACTTGTGTACACACTTCCTCTGAGACCTCAGTAACCACCACTAGTGAAAGTGGAACTTCCATAGGCTCGCTGAGAAATTCCTCGGCACTCCTGCCACGCTCCCCCTCCCTCCTGACACAGCTGGCACTCCCGGCGGATGCGCGGCTGTGGCAGATTGTAACGAGGCAGATCTCAACTGTGTTTGAGATCATCTCTCCTGTGTCATCGGAAACAGTTTAAAGCTCGGAACTGGCAGCAGATATTTGCTTTTTAGGTTTGTCAGAAGCGTGAGTTGAGCAGGAACCGGCAGGCCGAAGCTCGAACTGTCTTAGGAATCTTCATGCCTCCTGGTCCACCCGCCCCGCTTTTTTTGTTTTTTAGACGGGAGGCAGGTGTGGGTCATCTCTGCCAATAGGGTTCTCGGGTATCACTGAGCAAACGCTAGCCTTTTTTTTTGTTTTTTCGTATCTTTTTTGTGTCTAAATGCCTCACGCTCTTGTGGACTTCCTGCCCCATAAAGCAGAGGCTGATTCCTCCCTCGCCATCTCACCTTCCTTGTCTTTGCCATCATAAACTCTTCCCACCTGCAGATTTAAAAAAAATTAATTCAGACCTATTTATACTTGCCTCTCCTAAACTATAGACGTGTGTCTAGTGCTTCTGCCTCAGTGGCAGGGAAGACCCTGCCCATTTCAGGCCCCTTCCTACCTATTTTGTACACTGAGGTTGGGAAGGTTTCCACTGCTTTTAGATCAGTGGAACCCAATCTGGAGAGGGTCCTGGAAACAATTAGAATATCAGTGCCCCCATCACGTGGAGCCTCAGGGGCTGCAGAGCCCGCCTAGGTGTTCAATCAGAAAAACAAGAGACGGCACCACGCCCACTGGCTCCCTGTGGCCCCGCCCCTCTGTCCATGGGGAGCATCCTGAGGGAACTGGCCGCACCTTGGACCCCAGAGCCCTGATTGTAAACACAGAACAGAGCATGTCTCATGGTTTTGTCCCAGCAGCAGAGCCTCAGGGAGATGGGGAGGTCGGACACAGTCAGTGTAATGACAGTAGAGTTAAGGAGCCATTATTTGTTGCCAGTTATTATCTGCTTCGTTCTTTTTCTTACACTTTAAAAAACTATGCACTTTTGGGGCGGGGCACTTGAATTTTTTAGAAACTTGGAAATGATGCCATCTCCCAGGATTCTTCCAGCCTGGCCTTGAGCAGCACAGAACGGTTGGATGGAGGTGGGGCAGGTAAGTCAGGCCATTGCCGTCACCCCCTTAAGAAAAACACGGTCTGATTCCATGCCTCAAATGTGATTGACAGAAGGCAAATAAAGATGGAGAGCAAGGATGGGCCTCTGTGTTACATGTTCTCAGCTTTCACCTAAAAGACGACAGCCCTTCACCTGCCCGACACCTCCCACCATAGTAGCCTGGCACCTGGGCAGGGAACCTTTCCCTGTTTCCTAAAGGGAAGAGACTTCATTGAGAAGAACTCCTAAACTGTGGGCATTTGTACATTATTCATGCTGGTTACTTCATTTCCTTGTTCTGTTCATCATGGCTGATGAATTTTAAATTAATTAATTATGGAAGTATAATTGACCTACAACACTGTGTTAGTTCCAGGTGCACACCACCGTGATTTGATATTTCTATCACAAAATGATCACCATGATAAGTACCATCTGTCACTGTACAAAGTTATACCAAAACCACTGACTGTATTCCCCATGCTGTACGTTTCATCCCTGTGACTCATTTATTTTGTCCCTGGAAGTTTGGACCTCTTAATCTCCCTCACCTAATTTCACTCATCCCTCTACCCATTTCTTCTCTAGAATCCACCTGCTTGTTTCCTGTATCTATGAATCTGTTTCTGTTTTACTGATGATTTAAACATAGGCCGTACATGGTATATGGGAGGAGGCCCTTTAACTGACATGAGGGGATGCTCTTTTCTTTCAGCTTGAATATTCCTGAATATCCGATTTCCTTTGACCCTCGGACTTTTCAGGTGCAGAAAGAGAGTAAGATACTTTAGATGCACACTGGCGAGTAACTTGTAAATTGTGCAGAAATTACCTCATTTTACTGTTTGACGTTCTTGTGTTTGGCTTTAGCATCTTCATAAGGTAAGAGTTGGACTAAAACTCATATTCAACTGGCTCTTTTTTGCCTCTTATCTGGATAATTAAGGCAGCAAAAGCTATGGAGGCGGGGCATGAGCTGACACTCCTGGAGTGGTTCTCACTAGACTTGAGGTTCTGGGCATCGGCACAGCGCTCCTCTCCCAGGACCTGCAGCCAGACCCCTAACTGATTGTGCTCCAGAACGGAGGCACCTGCACTTGGTTAGACCTGTACCTTGTGCCAGATCTAAGGAAGATCTGATGGCTTCAAATGGATTGAGGCCTGCTCTCCCCCTATACACTCATATGGACATGTACCCTATTAACTATGAGGCTTATCTCTGGAATAGTCAGGGGTGATCGGAAGAGCACCACCAAATTCACCACTTTTCTAGCAAGAATTTTTATCTTCCACCAGCGTGTTCTGATTCTAAAAACATGCTAGAATAGCATGTTCCTGTTCTAAAATATCTTTGATGACAGATACAGAAAAGAAACTAGTGGTTACCAGTGGGGTGATGGGTGGGAGGAGGGGCAAGATAGGGATTAAGAGGTATAGACTGCTAGGTACAAGATAAGATACAGGGCTGTCATGTACAGCACAGGGAATATGGCCAATATTTTATAATACATTATATATGGAGTATAATCTATAAAAGTATTGAGTCACTATGTTGTACACATGAAACTAATATAATATTGTAAGTCAACTATACTTCAATTAAATAAAATATCTGATGAGAAATGACAAGAAACCATTATAGCAGTTTGCACCAGACCTCTACCTTCAAAGGACTGGTTTTTTTCACCTTTGAGTTTTTACAGTGAAGTGCTTTTTGTACCCATTTTCATTTTAAAAGTGCCTAAAGTGCATCCAGAGAACCGCTTCGGTTTGGGAACACCAGAAAAGAACACCAAAGCAGAGCTCAAGGTGGAGGTGGGCTCCAGGTCCCGGAGCCTTTCCAGCAGGCCCACCAGCCCGAAGCCCCTCCTGCA
Source organism: Grampus griseus (assembly GCF_964374135.1). Lineage (NCBI taxonomy): Eukaryota > Metazoa > Chordata > Mammalia > Artiodactyla > Delphinidae > Grampus > Grampus griseus. The sequence continues at coordinate 20,362,908 of NC_139004.1, forward strand.
GTCCCCCAAACCCAGCCTGTCGGTGCGGCCCACCATCCCGCAGAAACCGAGAACCGCCTCGCGGCCTGGTAAGGGTTTTGCTGGTCAGGAAGTGACACCACGACCGGGCCTCCACAGCTGGTTTCCAGGGCGGCTGGTGAACGTGGAGGGGGCGTGTGTGCGGGAGGGGCCGTGAGAAACCTGCCACAGTGACAAAGGCTGAAGGGTGCCTTCATTCAGCCCTGAGGTCACCCACTCAGGGACTGTCCTTGCGCTCAGGGCTACGGCTCGGAGGCAGGATGGATAAAGCAGCCTCGTGGGGTGCTGACCCCTTCACAGGGCTCAGTGTAGCTTTCTGAAAGCTGTGTCCTGGTGCTCCGACCCTTCAGAAGGCCACAGTTTAAGGATGAGGGCCACAAATAGGGAACGCATAAGTTGCTGTGTTTTTAATCCCATAGCCTGTGAAATATTAAGGGTTTAGAACAGGGCTTGGCAAACTATGGGGCTGTTTTTGTAAATAACATGTCATGGGCACACAGCCCTTCCGTCTATGTATACCACAGCCCGGCCCACACACACACCAAACTGAGAATTACTTTGCTGGTGATAGAGCAGAGAAAGGAGTGCAATGCAGTTAATCCTTTCAATTAGACTGAAACAGGACAGCCTTTAGAATTAAGAGCCGAGAGTTCTAATCCTACCTATTTTGCCATCTTTTTAGCTTAGCAGGTCAATCTCTCCAGTTATACAGTGCTCACCACAGTCCTTTCTGGTTCTCAAAGTGCATGATTCTAAGTTATTCTTACTGATCTCAGTATGTGTGTGTAGGTACGTGCACCTCCACTCCTGAAAGCGCAAATATATATTATATACATATGGTGACCACTTTACTGGATTTGACAACAGGTAAAGGCAATGGGTTATAACTATCACGCATTTTAAGAGAATCAAATAGCCTTTGTGTTTGAGGCAGAGGGAGTATTCAGTTCACTTACAGTCTAATTTTCAAATACCAGCTCACTGAAATTGAAATTCTATATGCAAGATAGATTCACATCTGCAGATTTTAACTCTTCGTAAGTTTTCATTATTTTTCTCTCTATTGTTTGTTACTTCACTGAGCTATGAAGCTAGTTTTTGGCCAGAAAAATTCTCTGCTGCTTTTAAAAAGATTATTAGTCATTTGTTTTTAAAGATTAACCCAGCTTATAGCTTTAGGAATCCAGTTTGTGAGACAGGTTGATTCATGTCTTTGTGTCTCCGTAGAGGACATCCCAGACTCTCCATCCAGCCCGGATTCCCCTAAAGTCGCTCTTCTTCCGCCTGTCCTGAAAAAGGTTCCTTCGGACAAGGAGAGAGAGAGCCAGGGCAGCCCACAGCCCAGTCCCAGGACGTTTTCCCGGGAAGGTAAGACATGTTTTCTCTGAGTGAGCTCTCCGTAAGGAGAGTCATTTCAAGCGGAAGGAATTAATCTTGGACTCAACTTATATCCTAGAGTTTGTCGGTCAGCTCAGCGTCCCTTGGATTAAGTTTTGGAACCAGTGCAGTACTTTGTTCAGAAACTTGATTCAACATTGTTGGTGACACTGGGTCTTAAAGAAGGACCATATACAGGGAATAAAAGCGTAATGGAGACACTCAGCCCAAAGATCTTTGTAATAATCATCTCTAGATGCTCCTGAACTCCCAGTGTGTTAGAAGTGCACGCACATTGTTTTGTGACGCATTTGGTTGCTACCTGTAGGTTTCTAGGTCCCATCACTGCTCAGAAGAGCTCCCCCTGGTTGTCAGTCACCTTGTCAGTCACCGTTGCTATGGTTCAGGAGCGGCTCGCACAGGCCTGGGAGACCCTGTGGCTAGTTAGCTCGCTCAGTCGTGAGGTCAGATGAGCCTCATTCTCAGAAGTGTGTCATCTGCGTGGATGCTCTCAGCGCATCATGGCACCAGTGTGTTCCTCCTAATTTGCTGAGGTAGGAGCAGAACAAGGTAGTCCCGGGACTTGAATCTCATCTCCCAGAATCAGATCAAATGTCGGTATCAGTGGAGGCGAGGTGTGTTCGGGGCGTCTTCCACACCCCACCAGGTCTTTCCCCCACTCCTCCCATTCTGTTCAATGCACAGTTGCCTTTAGGGTTCTGTCCTTCATAAAGTGTAATGTAATTGCCATCTCTAAGCCCCACCTGTAAAGAAATTCTAGAGCCATCGTCACCCATGTCCAGATAGCTCTCAGTGTGGTTTGGAGTTGCTTGGTTTTATTTTATTGTTTGATGCTTTAGAATTCTTTGACCGCTCTGACATCTTCCTCCCTTGGGCCATTTTCTTTTCTTCATGATGGTCTTGGGTTGAAGTTCATAGAAAGTGTTTGTGAGTACTGTCTTTGTTAATTGGGAGTCGAATGAAAACGAACACAGCCTGCTTTCTCATCTCCATTCTGCAGATTTCCTTGGTGGGTGCAAGCTTCACTCACCTGTTGGCTATACATTTAAAAAGGTGGGGTTTTTGACCAAAGCTGACAGACCACTTCTGTCAGAGAAACTAAAGCCATGAACAATGGCTGACACGTATAGTCATTTCACACGGGGTAATCGATAAATACAGGGCTTGGTGTTACAGCCACGGCCTTTGGAAGTCTCGGTGTAGGAAGAGGAAACTTTGGTGGTGCCAGGTCAGAGGGACTGGAGCCAGCGAGTGTCCTGATAGGACCACTCACACCACACAGCCCCACCCCTCATTTGCCCTTCTTTCTGCCACTGCTGACTTTGCATCTTTACTTATAAGGAAGCTTTGAAAATGCCTGAGAGAATTTTGTTGGAGAGAAATAGGGAGGCATGGAGGGGTGGTAGGGGTAAGTAGGAATGCTCACCTCATCAAAAAGCCATTGGAAATATGGAAGGATTAAAAAGAAAGGGGGAGAAGGTTGAACAAGAAATAATTGCTTAACATTTTTGAAAAATGATGTTTTCTAAGACGCCTGGCTATATGATCAGACAAGGCCTAGAGTCACCCGCCAGCCTCATGAGTAACAGCACGTACCATGGAGCCTCTGGTTAACGGAGCGGGTGAAATACTGGATGCTGCTCGTGTGCTCGTTGCTGCTTTGAAAAATTCAGGTGTTCTTTCCCCAGGAACTTAGGAATGAATGAGTTGCTTCTCAAACATTTCACAGCTTCAGGGATAGATGTTTGATTCCCTTCCTCACTCCCCCCAGCAGCAAATACTATGGATGGTTTGCGACCCCATCTTTCCAGCTAAAGACTGTAGAGCCGGGGAGACCATTGCTTTCCCCTCGGGCATCCAGGATAAGTTAGTCACCGAGATCATTCTGATGGTGTCGCTTGATACTGAAATTGGACTGAAAATCTAGGTGAGGTCTGAGCACGGTTTGTAAGATACTGAAAGTGGACTGAAAATCTAGGTGAGGTCTGAGCACGGTCTGTACATGTCTGAGGTGGTAATATTTTGATTTCAGTTTATTTTTCAGCTTGTCCACTAAGCTGGCCCAGGAAGGAGAGCCCTTGTGAGCCCTCTCTTTTTCTTTAGAAAAATGTTCCTGCTGTGCTCATTCCTATTTTCTTGTACATGATTCATGCTGGTTACTTCATTTCCTTGTTCTGTGCCTCCCTTTGGACTAGCGTGCCCAACTCATTTCTGAAACAGGTAAATGGCTGTGATTCTTCTGGATTATTCCATAGTGAATGTGACTTTCGTTAATCCATCTTGGGATCGAAATGGTAATGCGGGGGCCTTTTTATTAGTACCTTTTGGGGGCAGACTCAGCGCTCACCTCATTTTGCACGACATTTCCATAATGTTGGCTGTTGAATTCTGTAGATAATGGTATATCTGTTCAGGACCAACACTGGAGGTTCCTTGAATCTTAAGTGGGGTGGGTAAGCTGATATTTAAGTTTTATAGATTAATATTTTTTAATAGTAATGTCAACATGATGTTATTTGCTACTACAAAGGGTAAAATGAATCCCTTTTCCTCAGTAGTGCAAAGAGGAGATTATTACAAAAGGCATTCAGATCATGACAGTGGCAAGCCTTCCAGTAGAGGGAAAAGACCTTCAAAACTGTACTCCACCATTGCAGAAGAGGAAGTGAATGCAATTGGGCACAGGAGGTCACAGCCAACAAATGGTTAGAGTCTTCAATTATCATCCCTCACTGTCCCAAAGCTTATGAACTGGCACTAACAAAAACAAACTTTAATTGAGTAACTTCTATCCTGGGACTGGGTCAGGGATTATTCATAAACTGGTTTTTTTTTTTCTAAACGGCAACGGGATGGTCCTTCCATTGGGGGCAAAAAGTATTGACTTAAAAATCTAAATTTAGAAATTCTTAGGAGGAGGATCAAGTTACTTTGGAGTATGGTGACTTGTCCTTTCAAATTTCTGTGATCCTGGAGGTTTATTTTTATATTCAGGGTCATGTCTCCTATTCTCTCCCTTTCTCTCTTTACTCTTCTCTTAGATTTCAACTGGGATGGGGTCAGAAATTCTTAGAGTAGCACAGTTTACCCTTTAGAGAATGTTGGTCTAACACCTTACCTTACACTCTTTTAGGGAAGGATGCACGTGATCTTTTAGCAGACATTTTATGACCCTTTAGTAAGAAAGGAAAAGTACCAATTAACTTTTCAACCTCTAGGAACAATTTATACTATTTCACAGCAGTTACTCAATAACTTCTCTCTGCCGTTTGACACTGTAGTAAATTCTGTAAAGTTATTTTCAGGTGAGGACAGTCCTAGGAGAGAAAAAGGAGACGGATTTTAAATCAGCTTTCGTCTCCAATGGGAAATTTTAGAACAAGCACTGCTGATTCAGAGAGGAAATGGCTTTTCTATGACCATTCATCATCTCCCTGGTTAATAACTTTTTATAAATATGACTTGAAAAGTCTTTTAAAGGAAATTTTAGTATCATAAAAGAAAAAGAATATAAAATTCTGGTATGTGAAATTTCCTTAAGGGACTTTTTCCCTTAGAAGGCGGCTTTTATTTCTTTCTGTAAAACTTTATCAGAGGTTAACATATGATGTTAACATATGAGTGTCTTGGCTCCAAGGATAAAGTGCCCACAGCCACGCAGTCTGGCCATAACCCCACATCCCTCAAGAGGGAAGGGCACTGGAAGTGACCTTATAATAGGGATAATTTCCCTTTATTTTAAAAGGCTAAACCATTCTCAAACTTTAGCACTTGATTATTGATGATAAACCTCTCCCACCTTAGAGCTTAGTAGCCCAGTGAGTTATGATTTCTCAGGTAGGAACTACTGTCTTTGAGGACTTTCCTCGACACATTTAAACACAAAGAAAACATCTACCAGCCCCCCACGAGCAACAGCATTTGGAATCAGCCTTCTTGGCCAGTACTGTTGGATGAGCCATGTACTCTGCCTTGCCTGGAGGCCCGGCGCACACTAGCCACATGACAGGGTGGAGTTAAGGACATGCCCACCACATAAAGCGAAGTCCGTAGTCTGTAGATACGCATGGACCATTCTGTCTGGGCCGAGCAGCACTTGCCCTAGAGGAAACCAACCAGCTTGGTCCTTCACTTTTAAAGTACTTCCTTTGTGGTAGGTGTGTTCATAGACACACGATTACAGTAACTCTTTTCCCTGCAAGAAATTTTCTAAGAAAATCAGTTGTCTTCAAGTCACAGAAAAATTACATAAATGAACACCTAAGACACTTATCTTCTGGAGAGAATTAATTCTTCGAGTATATGAAATCAGAAGTTTTGATAAGGACACCCAAGGTTACATAGATGTTTCTAGATTTTGGAAATTTACATTTGAACTATTGCATCAGTTGACTCATATCACTTGTTAGTAACAAAGCACCCTTGATACAAAGTAATGTTCCTTCTTCAAGAGGCCACTAGAGCACTTTATACAACACACAGACGAGGAGCCCGCCTGCCAGTACCACATGGATCAGCCAGCGAGGCTTTGAGTTAAACTAAGATGAAGCCAGACATAAGCCAGATCCTAGACAGGCGAGAACTTCTGTGTCTCTCTGATTTTTTCATGACCTCTTTGTGATGGGCTGCATCAAATTTTGATGGAATTCAATAGGACCATCTTGATTTGCTTTGCTGCCTTGATTTCTTGAACTATGGACAGGAAACCAAAAATGTAATTTTTACGGGAACTTCAATTAAAGTAATTTTATGTATAATATTTTAATCCTGTTTTGTTAGTGCCGATTCCCAGCACTTGTCTTCACCCCTGAGAACTGCGTAGCAGTCTTTCTGCATAGTTTCCTGGTTAACCAATAGCGTTCAGCAGAGCAATTCTGTTAAACCACAGTGTGTACTTTTCTTTAAGAACAGCTTTGTTTACGCTAAAATAGCTTTCTTATTTTCCTAAATGTATGCGTGAAACAGAGGCTATTGTTCTCAAAGCATGCTACCTATTTTTATCATGATTATTATGTTTTAATTGTGTGGCTATTTTAATATTGATGTGACAGGTAAAATGCTTACTTTCTTTTCCTGGAAGTACTTGTAACTGCATCAAGTGATATGCATTTCATATCATTTCCTCGCTACGTTTACTCATAAGCTGTGATGTTTTCATTAGAGTATGTCCTATTTTCTTGAAGAAAATAGTTGGTTTTGGCTTTGTATGCATTGTAATGTATTCTATTTGTACAGGCCATCTTATTGTGAGATTCCTTTTATATATATCACTTGCTTCTTCCATAATTCAGCCTATAGCCAACAAATATTATTGTCTGTAAGCCAGTGCTCTGTTCCCCATTTTTCACCAGATCTGGGTTCTACTGCCCCTACGTGAATTCTTCAAAAGAAATTTAATGGTTGGTTGGCACTTTGGGCCCTTGCCAGAAAGTATTAAGAAACCAGGGCCGACTACTGAGTATTATTTTAAGGTCATCATAATGTTTTCTCCTGGGAAATATGGAGGTCAGTGGAGCTTAAAATGAAGAAAACCTCAAATTTTTATATGAATCTCTAATTCTGAATTTATATGCACATTTCAGAAGCTTTAAAATTAGCATATATATGTATTTGCATATATATATATATATATACGCAAAATCAGATCATCTTCAAGAATGACAGATTTCACATTTGAGCCTCTCTAGGGCAGTTATCGCCACTGTAGACAGCATATGAATATACATGGAGCGTCTGTTGAATACATTGCCTGTTTACGTACTCAGGTATCTTTTATAATTTTAATGGTACCTGGAACGGTAATAAATATGTGTATAGACACATATATAGAGATGCTCCAGCACTTTACAGTATAAAAGAAATTAGGTTGTTTTACTGCACTTCTTTAATGTAAGAATTCACACATTAAAGCAGGCTGCCTAAGAGTCTAAATTCAGAAATATTGAACCTACTTCAATATAATTGTAATTAACATCCTAATCACATGCTGCCTAAAGGCTGGAAAACAAGCCTGACAAAGAACATTCCCCCTACAAAGTTGTCTGCACTAGTGATCTGGACTAATACTGTGTGCTTTGGCTTCCAAACTCAGAGTTAGTTGTGCAACTAGTTCCTTGATCTCACCATGCCTCAGTTTTCCTATCCAAGAAAGGTGCCTACCTATGATACAAAGAAAATGTCAGCCTGGTACTAGACTCATTGTCACATTCCCAATTGGTAGAGTTAAATCAATGACAGTGAATATGTTTAGAATAAATTTTTAGATAATGGTACCACCCTAGTGAACTGCTTTGACAGTCCCCCAGAAAGAGCATGTCATTATTCCTCTCAGTGACTATGTCGGACAAATTAAAATGTTTGCTTTCATGACTGGTACCAACTCAGAAACCAGCCTGTTAACTTGCCCCCCGCCCACCCCCCATCCCTGGAGGACTCAAATACTAGTGTCACTTGGATGGAGGCTAAAGGACAATCTTACTTTTTGCAGGGAAGATTCCTGTGTTGGATTTCTCTCAGTTTCGCTTAGCCCTGGTCCAGGGTTCTCGGTTTTTATCTGTGACAGAAACATATTTGATTGCGTGAATTTCTCCATTTTTAGAGAGTAGTCTGATGTCATATCATGTAACATCAATTAGACCTGGGATTTCGAGAAAGCCTAAAATATTGGGAAGGATGAAAAGTTTTAATCTAAGAATAAAAGCTAATATGTTTGCTCTGAAGACAAATGAGCAATGCATCACCATACTTATTTCTTCCTTAGAGCTTGTAGTGTTGGAAAGTTTTGAGTAATACTTATTTTAGTTTTAAAATGAATGAATAAAATTTCCTAGCAGTTTTCACTAGTAGTGCTCTACTATGAGGTTAGATTATTTATTGCACAGTATTTCAAGATGAAAATATGATAAATTTTCTCTATTAACTCCTGTTCATAATACACACACAAGTTGAGAACTTAAATACTTTGAGTCTTATTGAATACTATCAAATTGGCTTTGTGATAAAGGGCAAACTATTTATAGAAAATTATTTACTTTTCCAAAACCTGGCTTGTTAACAACTTTCAAAGGACCAAACAAACACATTTAATTTTTTTACCCAATGCAAGCTAAAAAATAAAAATATATATCATTTTTTCATTGCTTTTCCCCTCCATCTGAGAATTTGCTCAAAGCTGTTGGGTAAAAAGAAGTCAAAAAATTTTTAAAAATTACTTACTTGTATGGTGAGATTTGAAAGTTTATTCCTTTTCAGAATTGAGTAATTTCAATTTAATGTAATTAACGAAACTTAAATTTTTATTGTCTAGAGGTCAGAATCTGGCCCTGACAGCAGGAGTGGCAGGAGAAGTACTTTACTATGTTTGCATTTTGACTATTAGGTTTCATGAGCTTTCACTTCCTGAAACACCATTCTTTAGCAGAGTAAACATTTAATTATCCAAGATGAGTTTTTTACCATAATGCTAACATCGAAATGATTAGAAGAATCAAATGAATCCTCTTGCTTTTCCAGGACTACGTGCCTGGTTGGATCATTTAAACTTCTGAGGAGTGAGGTAGCTGTACTCTTTCAAGCCACACAAAGTGCATGGGTTTGGTATTTTTAGCTTAAGTGGTGTCTATACAATAGACTTGGTGAGTAATATTTAATAACCCTTAACAGTCATGCTGGAGTGTGGCATCTGAACCTTTCCCAAGGTATAGTAGCAGTGAAGCTATGATCTAGTTGGAAAGAACATGGGCTTTGGAGAAAAATTTGGGTTAAATCCCGATTCCAAGTTTTATGGAACCTACCCCGTAGCTGTGAACAACAGAGCGCCTGGCAGGACACATCACAAAGGCTCAGGCTGGTGATTGTTCTCTCATTGCTCTGTAGAGACACAGCAGATCCTTCATATTTATATGTGATCAAAACAGGCAACAAAAATGGCAGTTCTTTTACCTGGAGGCTGGTTCCTAGAGGATTGAATATAGGCAGTATTAATTCATCTCTACAAGACGATTCATTTCCTAGCGAGTGAAACTGAAGTTTTCTAAGACATAGAAAACCCTGACAAGGATTACTAGGGCCTCTGCTTATATCCCGTCCCTGAAGCAGGGATGGCCAACCCTGAATGGTCCACCTCAGGGCTCTGCTTCCTGTGCTGCATGAGGGGGCAGCTGTGACTGAGGAGCTCACCTGGGGCACAGTGGCTTCAGTGCTCCTCCTTCCTGGCCTCTCCCTTCGCTCCCACCCACACCCTCACCTCCTGGGGTCCTTGCCCTCAGATGGTCAACCACATCTATGAGAGGCTCACCCTCTCATAGACTGGGGTTTTTCTGTTTTGTTTTGTTGGTTTGTTTTTAATTTCTGTCTAGAGTCTTGAAATGTACTTGGCAAGCTGCTTTTGAGCAAGTTCATCCCGAACCCTCCCACTCTTCAGGGCCCCTGCATCTCACCCCATTACTGCTCAGGCCACTGGCATCTTCTTGTTCATCAACTATAATGACTTCCTTTCCTTTCTGTTTCAGTGTCCAGGAGAAGCTGGGGCCAGCAGGCCCAGGAGTGTCAAGAACAAAAGCAGTGGTCCTCCAGTAAAGATGGCCAGCAAGGCAGCAAATCCAGTGACTCTGGGGAAGAAGCAGAAAAAGAGTTTATTTTTGTGTGACGGTCACCCACGTAGAAGTCTTACCATGCGGGGTGCGTTTGCTGGCCATCAGAGAGGAACCAAGGGCAACACCTCTTCCTACTTCCTAAGCATCTTCTCTTGGTGCTTTTTCCTTTGTCCTTCCCCACCCCACCCCCCCTCACCAAAACTGAAACAGATCCATCTCTCGGTAATCAAAGCACATGTCTGATCTTCTCCCAACCCTTAGCATTTGATTTCTATGCATTCCTTCATATGCCTTCAGTGAATGCCAGCAATTATCCCATGGGCCCTACTTGAATTTCTCTGAGGCAGCTACAGTTTGCCCTGTAAGATGAGTTTGGGGAGGTAAACAAAGTAACTGGACACAAACTCACAAGTAACACCATCCAGCTGACCCTGGGGTACTGCCGCACGTACCTGTGTCAAATCTGCACTTGACTTGATAGAGCAATTTATTCTTGATGTATGCAATTGCACACTGTAATTATATTAACAGAGCACACTAATAATTTGTATAAATTATATATATTAGATCTTGGGTCTGGTTTTTGCATTCTCCCATGGGGAACTTCTTCCTTCCCGATGTGGAATTGTACATTTTAACTTGGTCTGGTGACCTCTGTGATACCATCAACAAGCGAGTTAAGAACCGAGTGAAAGGCCCGTGGCTGATTCTACCATGTGCCCAGATTAATGTATATAGTTGACTGGAATGAGGTTTTATGAATATTCGTGTTTTTTGAAGGCCTTTAATTTCTGTCTGCATATTAGCTTTTAACGTGTGATTAAGAGAGAATACTTTGACACCTGTAAAAAAAATCAAACTACTACTTTTGAAGACATTTCACAAATATTCACTTACATACACGCTGAAGGTATTTTATGCATATGTATATTTATACCAATAAAATGATTTTACAAGTGGAACTGCGACCTTCTCCAGTGACTTTTTTAGTGAGGATTGGCTTGTGATGAACTTTGTTTTCCAAAAATCCACAATAACCACAGTTCCCAGATAATCAAAAACCTATTACATTCCAAATAAATGCAACTTGCTAATTCCATGCCCTCCTCTCACCTTTGGCCAACGGATGAAATTCATCAAAAGGTTATGAGTGTCCAAGAGAGCCCACTCAGGCCAAATGACAGGGCCAGATGATGGAGTGGGGGCCTGAGTCGCTCAGAAAATACCAAGGCACTGTGAGATGAGCCGGACTACTGCTAGGAGGGGTCTGGGAATCTTCACCTAAGTTACAGACCATGGTTTTCCTACCGGTGCCATGTGCAAGCCCTAAACTAAGAATCAGCCTATCAGTAATTCACACCCCATCTCAATTATACCAAACAAGGGCCAAAAAAGCCAGGAATCACTTTGTTTTGAGGACGCTTCGTTGTATGGCTACATTGGGCAGGCTGACCTTCCAAATGTATTTTTCCTTAGTATAACATTGGTTGGCCTGGGTCTACTTTGCAGAGGCCATTGGCCAGCAATTGGGCAGGCATGTGTCAGGTGTTGGAAAGAAGTCAAACTGCAATTTAAAAATGGCCACTGAAAATCCAGGAAGAGGATAACCGACACCTGGTTATTTACGATGGGGAGCTCCACCTGTCTCCACCTGTGGTAGAAAAGATGTTCTCATGCCTTTGATCCTGCCCCATGTTGGCTTGTTTCCCTGTGTGATCCAGCTTCTGTTCAGTATCCACTTTAACACAGTATTCCCAGAGGAAATACTGCAAACTTGAAGGGAAAACAATGACTCATTTCTTTTTTGTGAAAGAAAATATATGGAAAAATTACAACAGAAAATCTAAGGAGGCAGGGCAACCCTGGTTTTTCAAAAATGTTGCACCTGTCCTCAACCCCTAGTGTGCAAATCCTAAATTGAGATGGCCATGAAAAGATTTAGCATTTTTTACTTGCTAGATTAAAAGCACTGCCCAGGTGTGGTGGCCCTGCTGTAGAAACCATTTGGAGTTCATTCTCTGCCTGTTCCTCTTTTTTTCTTCAGAGCAAGAACATTAACCAACACCTTCTATAGATTGTTGAAGGAGCCCAGTGGGAGGTCTTGGTAGAGGCTCTAGATTATGTGGCTGACCCTCATGTCCACTCTATAAGGCGCTAAGGAAATAGAGGTTTCAGACCCTCAAGGATTGTCACTGCTGTGTTTGGAGTCCTGCTCTTCCTAAGGTACGCAGTCAACTAGAAACCTGCATTCTCGACTCTCATTTAGCCCAGAACCCAACCCCTTAGCCAAATTGCTGAAGACCAGAACCGGGCCAGAACCCAACCCCTTAGCCTCCTTAACATCATACACAAAAATAAGCTCAAAATGAATTAAAGACCTAAATGTAATGCTGGATATTACAAAACTCTCAGAGAAAATCATCAGCAGAACGCTCTCTGACATAAATCGCAGCAAGATCTTTTTTGGTCCACCTCCTAGAGTAATGGAAATACAAACAAACAAATTGGACCTACTGAAACTTACAAGCTTTTGCACAGCAAAGGAAACCATAAACAAAATGAAAAGACAACCCACAGAATGGGAAAAAATATTTGCAAATGAAGCAACTGACAAGGGATTAATCTCCAAAATATATAAACAGCTCATGCATCTGAATATCAAAAAACCAAACAACCCAATCAAAAAATGGGCAGATCTAAACAGACATTTCTCCAAAGAAGACATACAGATGGCCAACAGACACATGAAAAGATGCTCAACATCACTAATTATTAGAGAAATGCAAATCAAAACTGCAATGAGGTATCACCTCGCACCAGTCAGAATGGCCATCATCAAAAAATCTACAAGCAATAAATGCTGGAGAGGGTGTGGAGAAAAGGGAAGCTTCCTACACTTGGTGGGAATGTAAATAGCCACTGTGGAGACCAGTATGGAGGTTCCTTAAAAAACTAAGAATAGAGCTACCATATGATCCAGCAATCCCATTCCTGGGCATATATCTGGAGAAAACCATAATTCAAAAAGATACATGCACCCCAGTGTTCACTGCAGCACTATTTACAATAGCCAAGACATCAAAGCAACCTAAATGTCCACTGACAGAGGAATGGATAAAGAAGAGATGGTACATATATACAATGGAATATTACTCAGCCATAAAAAAAAGAATGAAATAATGCCATTTGCAGCAACATGGATGGACCTAGAGATCATCATACTAAGTGAAGTAAGTCAGAGAAAGAAAGACAAATATCATATGATATTGCTTATATGTGGAATCTAAAAAAGGGGTACAGATTAACTTATCTACAAAACAGAGTTACAGATGTAGAAAACAGACTTATGGTTACCAGGGGGTGAGGGAGAGGAAGGGATAAACTGGGAGACTGGGACTGACATATACACACTACTATATATAAAATAGAAAACTAATAAGGACCTACTGTATAGCACAGGGAATTCTAGTCAATACGCTGTAATGGCCTATATGGGAAAAGAATCTAAAAAAGAGTGGATATATGTATATGTATAACTGATTCACTTTGCTGTACACCTGAAACTAACACAACATTGTAAGTCAACTATAATAAAAATTTAAAAAATAAAAACTATATATAAAAAATTCTTTTTAATAAATAAAATTTAAAAATCCATGCTTTGAAGCAGCCTGGCCTCACCTCTCCTTCACAGTACAGGCCTGGGGCTGGGCAAACTGCTCAGCGAGCTGTTTTACTGGGGCCTCCCAGCCCCCTGCAACTGTAGCTGCACACACACCCCATGTGACACAAAGCTGAACACAGGAGAAGCTTGATTCACTAACACGGGCCATCAGTTTCATCTGCTGGTAACATAATTAACGTATATTAAGATCTATGTGATGTTTGTCTCACATCTAGACATGGGAAAGCAATGAATTTGGCTTCTGTGGATCCGTCAGCACCTGCCCGGAGCCAGGGTCGTCTGCCTGGGGTTTGGAATGTTGATCACTGTTGGCCACCATCCCCCAAATTGCCAAGGTTCAAAATGTAGAACAAGGCATGTGAGACCCACACACTGCATCTCAAGATTTCTTAGTCTAAGGTCAGATTTTTACCTTGTTTCATAATCACACCTTGAATTTGTAGCTTCTTTGATGAAGGAAAAATTTCTTACGAATTAGATGCTCTCCCCCGTTAGAGATTTCTCACACTAGGTATCCCTCCAAGGGTAATATCCATGCCGTTATTCAATGGTGGCAAATATAACAGAACTAGCGTGATACATCCATACTTTCTAATTTCAGCTTGCATTAGATTTAACTCAGAATGAGGCTGTCACACTGTATGCGCCGTTTACACTGCGGGCCTGTTTCATGCATCCATACCCAACCCAGTACTTCGGGATTAGGCACAACTCTGCACCTCCTTGCCATACTGTGATCATGAAGTCTTTGTTGACAATAAAAGCATACATTTAACCTGTTTCTTAAGGTGTGAAGGAATTATCTCAAAGACAAATACTGTCAAGGTGGCAGACACTCCAAGTTGGTTTCCATGTGATCAGAGCAGCCTGGCTGGATGCAGAAAAACCACTGCTGGGAAGATGTGCTTTGACCTCCTAGACACTGAATCCCTGCAGAGAATTCAGAGGTGTGCTGTACACGGATTCTTCCGTAGAACAGGGTCCTTACCCATGGCAGGAACCATGGAGGAGGGAGCCCTGGAACAGCGCCTGCAGAGTGGGAGGTGTTGGTACAGGGGGCAGCTCATGTTAGGGATGTTCCTACATCCATCCAAGGGGTCAAGAGATCACCGTCTTCTCTCAGGTCCTCAGAGGGGAGAGTAAAGGCAGGCTGTTTCCAACTTATGAGATCAAAAGAGTTCAAGGGGACATCTGACCCTTTGGTGGCACATTCACATTGTGGCCTGGCCAGTCCTGGAAGCCTGTTCTCTCAGTAATCAAATTATTTTGAGGCTGGCCCCTCATGGACCACCTTCTCACTTTGATCACACCACCAGGTAACCTTATTCCCTTCCAAGGCTACAATTCGCATCTTGGTGATGACGTCCCCCTCATCTCTTGCTTCCCACTGTCTTCAGCATCAGTAGGATGACCCATGGGCATCAGAAATAATCGTGTCCACTCATTAACCTTAAAAGCTTTTGCACAGCAAAGGAAACCATAAACAATGAAAGGACAACCCTCAGAATGGGAAAAAATATTTGCAAATGAAGCAACTGACAAGGGATTAATCTCCAAAATATACCAACAGCCCATGCAGCTCAATATCAAAGAAACAAACAACCCAATCAAAAAATGGGCAGAAAATCTAAATAGACATTTCTCCAAAGAAAACATGCAGATGGCCAACAGACACATGAGAAGATGCTCAACATCACAAATTATTAGAGAAACGCAAATCACAACTATAGTGAGGTATCACCTCACACAGGTCAGAATGGCCATCATCAAAAAATGAACAAACAATAAATGCTGGAGAGGGTGTGGAGAAAAGGGAACCCTCCTACACTGTTGGTGGGAATGTAAGTTGGTGCGGCCACTATGGAGAACAGTATGGAGGTTCCTTAAAAAACTAAAAACAGAGCTACCTTATGATCCAGCAATCCCACTCCTGGGCATATATCTGAAGAAAACCATAATTCACAAAGATTACATGTACCCCAGTGGTCATTGCAGCACTATTTACAATAGCCAAGACATGGAAGCAACCTAAATGTCCACTGACAGAGGAATGGATAAAGAAGATGTGGTACATATATACAATGGAATATTACTCAGCTATAAAAAGAAATGAAATAGTGCCCTTTGCAGAGATGTGGATGGACCTAGAGATTGTCACAG
This sequence comes from Grampus griseus, assembly GCF_964374135.1. Lineage (NCBI taxonomy): Eukaryota > Metazoa > Chordata > Mammalia > Artiodactyla > Delphinidae > Grampus > Grampus griseus. The sequence goes on from NC_139004.1 coordinate 20,378,763, forward strand.
AGTGAATGAAGTTAAGGCAGAAAGAGAAAAACAAATATCATATTCACTTATATGTCGAATCTAAACGATACAGATAAAGTTATTTGCAAAGCAGAAATACAGTCACAGATGTAGAGAATAAACTTATGCTTACCAAAGGGGGAAGGGGGGGTGGGATGAACTGAGAGATCGGGATTGACATATATACACACTACTATGTATAAAATAGATAACTAATGAGAACCTACTGTATAGCACAGGGAACTCTACTCAATGCTCTGTGGTGACCTAAATGGGAAGGGAATTTTAACAAGAGTGGATATAGGTATACATATAACTGATTCACTGTGCTGTACACCTGAAATTAACACAACATTGTAAAGCAACTATACTCTAAAAAAATTAATTAAAAATAATAATAATCGTGTCCAATACCAGTGATTCATGAGTGTAGAGTGACCATGAGGCGTGCCCAGTAATGACAAAAATCAAACTTTGTGATAACTGTAGAGATCTAGGACTCACAAGACCCAACTCTTGATGGAGATAAGGGGTCAGAAGCACCATGCCCTTACATTTCTATAGAGCGGAAACTGATTTTGCAAAAGGTTGCCGAGCTTGCTCTATCCCATCCCAGATACCTTGATGGTACCCTCATCGCCCAAGATTGCAAAGGAAAAGCATGGCTTTTCCCCCACTCCAGGCCAGAGGGCAGGGGGGACCATTTGCTAACAAAGATATGATTTGCTGGCCTGGACTGCTGGGCTCCTGGAGAGTGCCCCTGAGCTGAAGCCAGACTCAGTCCAAAGAGGAGACCAGCTTGTCCACCTGCCACTGATTTCCCAAACTCTAAACAAGGTCATTAACCTGCAGGCCAAGGGCTGGGTAGGATTCAAGGCATCTGTGAACTTGGATCGTGAAAATTACATCTTTATTTTCTTTAACCTCGTTTGCAATTTAGCATTTCCCTCAGTTTGAGGATATGCAACAAGCCACGGTTGTATTAGCAACACTTGGGATATTTTCCTACCCGTTTACAATCACTGCAGGCGTTGCAAGACATCCTTCACACATCACAACTCAGAATTACGGTAGTTATGAGATATCCTGCTAGATCGTGTTATTTAATAGATAAAGCACGTTCACCTCTAAAGCACATTCGCCTCTAAAGCATTCACTTTTAAATCACAGTTTGTCTTAAAAATGTTTTTAGGAACTGTACACATCAATGTAATTAGTTTCCACTGTAATACTCTGTTGGGCTGCGCCCCGCAGGCCTGCAGGCCTTGCAGTTGCCCAGCTTCAAGACCTAAGTAAGACCCGGGAGACAACGACAGACACATAACGGCTTATTGGTCAGGGGCGCTTACAAATCTGAAGCCAGGTCCTGGAGCAACACCCCACCGTGTGAGGCAGCCAGCGAGCAGGACACAACAGCAGTCTTTCCTATAGTGGCGGTGGTGGTGGGGGGTGGGGGTGGTGGTCTACCATTTATAGGGGAAATTGACCAATGTTAGTTAGGCTCATCAGTTACCAGGGAAACCGGCAGCCGGGGCACCTCCCTCACAGCCCCTCACCAGGGCCGATGTTTCCTTTTAATAAACTAGCAGGTGAAGCCATTCTGGCCTAAGGGGCAGGGGGAAAGCACGTTCCTGTGAGTAGGGCGGAGGTGACTCAGGTGTTGGTGGAGCAGGGGATGTGCAGGGAGCAACAGACATCTTGAGCGACCTGACCATACACTCCATCCCTAAACACCCTGCACGACGCTTACAGTCCTGGCCCATCCCTCTTCCTCGTTGTCCCTCTTCTGAGGGGTCAGGTATACAGAGGCGAACTGCAACCAGCTACCACAAATGCAATACAGACAACAGCAGCGAAAGAGAATCAGGAGGCCAAGAGGTGGGCAAACTTATGGAGTCAGGAGCTTATCGGGTCATGGAGGGGCCAGAGGAGGACCATGACGGCGCCTCCCTGTAGACCCAGCCATCAAACTCATTTCACAGTGAGGCCACTGTTGTCGCCCAGTCTGTGAACAGATTCCCTCTGCTCAGACTAGGGGTGAAATGTAAGGTGTTTAACAGGCACAATACAGAGAAGATGATGACCATTGAGCAAAATACAAGCAGTAACAGCATTGAGATACCACCACCCCTGCCCGTGGTTTCTGTCCTGGCCTGCAGGACCCCACGGCCTGTCTACCCTCAGTCCCCACAGCCAGTGCCGAATACTGGAGAGGCCATATAACAGACTGCAGGGTTAGTGTAATGGTGCCCTTCTCCAGTAGGGGGCGCGGATTAATTACCTTAGTGCTCTTAGGTGGGGCTGGGTAGGAGACAGGTGAAACCTCTTAACTCTCTTTCTAATCCTCTTCTCCATGAGGCAGCAAACCCAAACCACAGAGACTTACCTGCCAGTCCCAGGGCCATGTTATGTGTTCCTCTGGGGGTAGAGCCTGTGGCGAGGGCAAAAGTGAGTTATCGTCCTGGCCAGCAGTTGGCAACGGTCCTTCAGTGGTCAACAGTTGAACCTGAACGGCGTTGACTAGCGGCCTCTGGGTTAACATGGCGTCAGCACTGGGCCGATCGCTCCTGGGATGTGTCCACACGTTGAAGGAGCGGGTTTCCCATCTCAGCTGTTGTTGAAGCAGCTCATTCACCGCCCAGCAGCAGTGGGGTTGTGAGGGGCGGGGAGATGCAGGTGTGTGCCATTCTTATCGGCCCATTCCTGAACTTCATGGCCGACAAAGTGGATCCCTTGGTCACTATTAATGTCCATGGGGGTCTTGTATGTCGCGCATACAGCTCTTCGAGGCCCCAAACGCTGTTTGTTTCTGCGTTACTAGACAACTCGGATAGGCCTTTTGTAATGTCTTCCACCTGTTGCAACAGAGACATCAATGGCTTACTGCACAGGGGATCTTACATGGTCTGAAGCCAGGTTCTGTAGCAGCACCCCACTGTGTGCAGCAACTTTCAAATATGCAATACGGTACTATTAACTACAGTCACCATGGCATGCATTATATTCCCATGACTTATTTTATAACTGGAAGTTTGTACCTTTTGACGCCTTTCACCATTTCATCCACCCCCAACACCCCATCTTCCGCCTCTGGGGAGCCGGGGGGGGTGGGGGGGAACATGGGCAAGAGTCTATATGGTACAGGCATACCTCAAAGATTGCGTATTCGGCTCCAGAACGCTGCAATAAAGTGAGAAAATGTCACAATAAAACAAGCCACACTAATTTTTCGGTTTCCCAGTGCACATAAAAGTAACATTTAAACTATACTGTGGTCTATTAAGTGTGCAATAGCATTATATCTAAAAAAATAAGGTACATACCATAATTAAAAAATACTGCTAAAAAGTGCTAATCTAAAAATGTATCATCTGACAATGCAGAGATGCCATAAACCTTCAATTTGTAAAGAAAAAAAAAACCACATTTGCAAAGTGCAATAAAATAAGGTGCTTATACAGGGAGATCAGCTCGGTGCTTTGTGACCACCTGGAGGGGTGGGATAGGAGGGTGGGAGGGAGGGAGACGCAAGAGGGAAGAGATATGGGAACATATGTATATGTATAATTGATTCACTTTGTTATAAAGCAAAAACTAACACACCATTGTAAAGCAATTATACCCCAATAAAGATGTTAAAAAATAATAATAAAAAAAATAAAGTCATTGCTTTAAAAAATAATAAGGTGCTTATAGTTTCTGTGGGAAGGAATAGGCAAGGCAGGGCAAGAAGGTTTAGGATTGGTTAGTTTGAATAATTTCAGTGGATTCTGGAGTACGGTGGCCGTCCCAAGTTTGCTGGTACCTGGCCCTGGAGTGATTAGGGCAGGGGAATAGTGGCCCTGAGTGGGGAGGTAGGTGGTGAGTGTGTGGGTTCTGGACTGGTTAATTTGCAAATGAAAGGCACACAGATGCTGTTTACTATCTCTAGGAATTGGCCGGCCCTGGGAGGGGCAGTTTCTCCAGTGTCAGCAAGGCCCCAAGATGTCAGTGCATCATATTTACAGAAAATAAAAAGGCGTGATTAATACAGAGGCCCCCTAAGACTCCTGGCTGGAGGGATGCACTCTGGGAGAAGGTCTGCTTCTGTAGCTTCCTATGAGAGCGTGCTGACGGTCCCGTAGCAGACACCTGAGCAGGATGGTCGGGCCAGGCTTACAGAGACGAACGTTCGGGTGGAAATAGGCCTTTGGCGTATGTTCCCAGCACCCTGGCCTCTTCCCACCCTTCTCCATATTCCTCGTCCTCCTGCTGGGCTAGTGGGTGGGAAAGGGGCTCAGCGTGCCTGGATTCGTGGGTTCTGGGGACCTCAGAGGTCCAAGCAGAGGAGCAGAGGGTTGGAAACGAGTGCCCCTAGTGCCCTTGGGTCTGAGGGCAATCTTATGGTCCAGAAGGGGCTGGCCCAGAGAGGCCTTGGGGACTGAGCCTGTTCAAGTAGGAAAGCAATCAATTCAGTCTTGTTGCCAAAGGAGTGCCCATTCTGGGAGGACTGCTGTGCAGACAGCTTGTCCTGAACAAGCTTTGCCAGCCACTCCAACCACTGAATAGCTTCAAAAAAAAAAATTCTGTGTCATTAATGAGTTCAATTGAAAAAGGGAGGAGGAGATAAAAAAAACAAAGTCCTGGGAGCATGAACATGTTAATGAGATTGATTCTTCCTGGAAAGGGCAAGAGGAAGAAACTTCCACTCCACTAAATCCAATTTTATTTAATTGATTACTGGCCTGAAGTTAGCCCTCCCACCAATCCTGAATGACAAAGAAAGCAAGACCCCAAGGTGAGCGAGATGATCAGTAGAGCCAAGACTCTGGCACCTCCCGTTACCAGCAATGATGCACAAGGAGCCACAGTGACCGCCACCGAAACACAAGCAAAGCAGCAAGAACCCCATGTGCCATGTGGGTTTCTTGCAAATTTCACGCCGGCATCTTGCTTTTGAAATTCCAAGTGTTCAGGCTATGGGGAGCAGAGCTGAGTGACCACTAGCACGTAGGCGGCCCCCTTGAGGGTACACAACAAGGCTGGGGCCAGTGTTACTGAATAGGACAAGATTCATCGTGGATTAAGAAGGAAGAATGAAATGTACCTTACTGTCTCACTCCCTTTCCCAGGGAGGCCCAGTTTGGATGAAGAACCATGCAACACACCTGGAGACTGGAAGGACTGTCCATCCCCAATTACAGCATCAGACGGAGCATTTCCACAACCCAATCTGTCTCATTGAATTTGGCTTCATAGTGTATTCTCTCCTCTCCTTCCCCGACTCCGAGAACATCTGCAATACGTGACCGGCTTCTTGTCACCAGTTATGGCTTCTCATCTCGTTAATTTGTTCAATATTTGTTGAGTTCTTGTCACGCAATAGGAGATGGTCTGGGTGCTTGTCTGGTAGAACAGAGTTCCCATTTTTTGGCTCATGGAGCTTCAACTCATGGAGCTAACAATCTAAAAGAGGGGACGGAAAATAAACAAGTAAGTTAATGAATGACATAATTTCTCATGGTAAGTGCTCTGTATGGCAGGGGAAAAGGCGGTGACGGGAGGAGGTATTTTCTTCCTACCCTACCGTTTTCTATTGACTTATGCTCCCCCATTGCCGTGGGGCCTGGGAGGCACCACCCGGATCTCCTTATTTTAGGAATAACAGATTTATCACTTCGGCTGTCTGCTCCTTGGGGGACCTTCCTCTACTGAAGAGAGCCAACCTGCCCAAGGTCACACCCCTTCCCTGGTGGCTCATCCGGTGGCTGATGAAGGCCCAGCCCCTCACTCCAGCTCACAACAGCTGTGAAAAAGTGACCCCATCTTCAGAACCCTCCACAGGGTGGGCTGAGGCCTTCACTGAGACAGCATCACAGCTCAGTTTCTCCCTCTGCCCCAACCTGGTGCCTTCCTTCCTTTGATCCCAAGAACACTTCTCAATAACCCTCCTACACGCCAGTCTCCAGCCCGGAGATGGCTTTCTAATGAGCCCAATCAGTGACAGTTTTGAACAAAATGAATTTAAAGTAGTTGAGCTTATTTAACAGAACATATTTATAATTCATAAATACTCATTGGGTTAGCCTCAGAGCGCCTCTAAAACCTCCTGGGACTGTAAACCCAGTCCTTGCAAACGGGGTTTTCCTCCCCTGCAATCACTGCAGCATTCTATTCTTTTTCCCAGGACGGCTGGGAGACTAGAGGAACCTGCTCTTCTCATTCAGCCTCCTGGCCTGACGGATGATGCCCTTTGGGGGGAGTTTGCTCTAGGAAAGCAAACTCATCTTCCAGTAGCAGAGGTTGCATAAATTGGGTTCTGGAAACATCCAGAAATTCTCTCTCAGCTTCTCCCTGGTGCCACTGCCATCTCTCTTTTCCACCTTGAAAAACTGGGCTGTGATCTCTTCGTTAACCATTAACAAATATTTACGGAGTATCTGCTGTGTGCCAAACACTAGCCTATGAGTCTCCTCTCTCCTTGGAAACCACACCTGGTCCGTCATTACCAGAGCTGCCCAACCTGGAGCTGCCCCAGAGAGCTTAAGCCTCTTGGGAACCTTTCAAAGTTGCTGGGGTTGATTGAGGGGCATTAATCCCTTTAGCTTGAGTTTGCTGTTTCATTTCTTTCCATTTCATCTTTTTCCCCCCTCTCTTATCCACAGTAACTTCCTCTTCCCACTGGCCTCCCCGCCTCTGTTTTCTTGTTACCCTCTATGCTCTATGCCAATATGATGGTCTTGGTACTCAAAAGCTTCTGGTATTTGTTAAATGTTTCCAAATGCACAGATATTCACAATTTGTAGGTGAAGAAACTGAGAAAGAAAACAGTTAGGGCCCTTCTGAAATTCCTCCAGAAAGAAGGAGAAGATGATAATAAGAATTGTAAACATTAATTGAGTTTGGCAACATGCCAGGCATTTTACACACGTTACCCCTGATTTAACCCTCAGAGCAACCCTGTGAAGTAGATAGCATTACCATCCCCATTTACAAATAAGGAATTCAAGGTTTAAAGAAGTTGAGTAACTTACCCAAGCTCACATAGTTTGTGATCCAGTGTATCGCCAAAATCGCTTACTCCTTAGCGCTAAGCTACCTCACCAAGGGGAAGAGCGCATCTCCTGATTTCCAGTCCGGAGCTCTGGGAGGCAGGAGATGAAGGCTTGTGAGTGATGGGAAAGTGCGTGGCTGCGTAAGCCCCACGGTTTGCCCCACTATGCTGATGCGAATAGGGCATCCTGTCTTTTTCCAGAAAAAAAGCCCCTCCTTGCCTGGTATTAACTAATAATGCTGGATCCTCCAGTATTCCCTCTGCAGCGAGACCACACTGCGGAGAGGTGGAGGGAGCAAGGTCCCACTCCAGAAAAGGGGTTATTTCATTACAATCAGAGCCCCAGGAGCCCAGAGCAGCCAATCTGGTAAAAGCACTGATTGTAGCTTTAATGCCAATTACCTGCAGGGAAGGGGCATTATTAGCTTCCAACTCCCTCCCCAGGAAAAGTCAAGGAAGCGGCTGGGCTATCTAAGGCATGCAGGCGGCAATCAGAGGAGCTAGCCTTCGATTTCTTCCCCACCTCCAGCCCCACAGGCTCAGCCTCATCCCTTTTTGTTATCAAGTGCAGACAGCTTGGTGGTGGTGGTCGGGTCGGGGGGTCGGGCGGGGGGAGGTGCCGAAGCTGTTCAGCCTAGATTGTTTCATAAGCGGAGAAAGACCTGGAGAAAAGGCTACGAATGTATATGGTCTTTTAAAAAAATTAAAAAGCACAGTGTAGGTAGTTTCTCCTCTTGACTTTCCAGACCCACAGCCATGAGTGAGCAGGAAAGAGAGCAGGAAGGGCAGCACCATGTTGGTAGAGCATCCCGGGCACCTGACTTTTCGTTGGCACAGGGACCACTGCTAGCTAGTCTGTGGGGTCTGGAAGAAGTGACTCGGCTTTTCTTCCACATATGGAAGGTGTCCTGAGTAAACTGGGCATCGAGACAGCTCCGTGTGCCTAACAGCCCTCTCACCTACTCTCGGCACAGTCCAGGTCCTGGGCTCTGGGAGCTGGGAATGCAGCGTGGCCAGTCCTTGTCTGACGGAACCACTGTGCTGGCTCTTCTTGCTGATGAGGTGGCCGTCATGGCATGAGGTGAGTGTGGCGCAGAGTCCAGAACACAGAGGGTGTAAAGAAATGAGGGGCTATAGGGAGCAGGGACATAGGTAGAGCCTGGGAGCAGAGATGTGATATGCACTACGCTTGTCCTACAAGTGGGAAGGAGGGGTGAGTGGGAAAGCAACGTCGGTGGTTTCCCCCAACCCCCAGCCATGCCACCTAACTGCTGGATCTAAATCCACGGAGGAGTTTCCTCACCTGAAAATTAGGGGTACTGATTATCTTCCAGTTAGGGTTACTATAAAAATTGAATAAGAATTTTTTAAAAAGTGAAGCGGTGCACAAAAAGGACCTGTGGATGTATCGATACGGAAAAGTGTTCCTTTTTTACCACCACCATCCCCATTCCTGAGCCTCAGCTCATTCCATCCCAACACTGGCTTAAGGATGACATAGGACGGAGCAGGGCACAGCTATTTTATTAAAGTAGAACATCTCATGGTTTGTTTTTAGGTTACATCAGAGGGAGTGACACGTGACAACTCAATCAAAAACAAAACCCAAAAAAACCCCTGTATCCCTGCAACAGAGACTTCATTCCTTATGCTGTACAGGTGGAAGCTCTAACCAGGGAGGGGTCTGGGCCACTATCATGGGGATCTGGGCATTTTAGAATAGGAACTGCTTATTTTTCCTACGGAGTTCACTGTGGACCCAGGATGCCCCAGCATTTAGGAAATTTTCCTCATCCATAATCATACTGGAGTCTGGAAGTGAGACCTGCAAACTCGCTCTACCCCAATTCACAGATAACAAAGTTGAGCTACTCTGCTAGAAAGATCTGTCTTCCCAGCCCATAATCCCAGAAGGGCAAACCTAGACCTTCTTCCCTAAATGACTGAATCAGGAGTGAACATCTGACCCACAGGGAACCCACCAGGTTCTCTCTCTCCAAATAATTTGGAAAAGTAAAGAAGAATTAGTTCAGGGGTTGGCAAACTATTGCCCATCAGCCCAATCTGGCAACACCCACTAGTTTACATCTTATCTATGACTGTCCATGCTTGCAACAGAGATCTATGGGTCCAGAAAGTCTAAAATATTTACTATCTGTCCTTTACAAAATTTTCCACTTCCTGAAAGAGAAGGTCACAGAGACATGGATGCTGTGACCACCATTTGTGGGCCAGAGGGTCATATGCATTCAGAAGAGAAGCAGCTGTGCTCAGAGACTTGGGGTGTGGGAGGGAGAGGGGGGGGAGAGGGATTATGCAAGAGAGGTGGCCAAGAGCAGACAAGAACTAAGCAACTCAGAGGAGAAAGGGCAGAAAGGGCCTGACGACCTTCCAATATCCATGAAACACATGGGTCTTGCTTGTGCGCCATCCCTGTGATAGTCTTATATATCCTACAATAAACCTCTTTTACCTAAGCTAGTTTCACTGTGGTGGTTTCTTTCAACAAAATGAATCCTGACTAAATCAGCCATAGGGGCTACTATGTGACTATAGTAAGTATGGAGCAATTAAGGTCTCTGAAGCCATTGCTGACTCTCTTGATGAATCATTGGGACAACCTTATAGTTAACCTAAGGTATGGGGGTATGCCGCTTGGAAACAGGAAGAGCATTCCTGAAGTCCAGATTTATGAATGGGTAAATAGTCTTGCAGGTGCCAGGAATACAACAGCAGAGTTCTTCATCATTGGGGACTAGCTGAGCATAGCGGCCACCTGGTCCTAATGATTATTAAACAATATCTATTAACTACAAAGCTCTTGATGATAGAGAAGTGATTTATCGCACAGAACAGTCCTGGGTAGAGTCAGCAAAAGGATGGAAGGAACTGTACAGGCCCTAGAGGGCATCAGTTATGCTAATAGCCATACATCATGTACTAGAAATAACCGTATTACTTACAAGAAGTAATAAAATTGCAAAATTATGTACAGTCGGTAAACGGGAAGGTGATCCAATAGTAAAGACACTGATAAAAATAATTAGAATGATTAAAACCTTCCTTTCTCACCAAACCAAAGACATAAAAGAAAAATCTGACAACTCCAATTCTTAATAACATAAAAAAAAAAATCTGTGTGTCAAACATGTCCATGAGGAAAGTCAAAAAATAAATGGTAAACTGGGAAAAATATTTGCCACTTATGTCACAGACACTGGCTACATCATTATCTATTTAACTGAAGAGTGTTACTGGTTTTCTCATCCTAGAGAAGAAATCACTGTTAACTTTTAAAATTAATTGCTACCATTCTGAGGTGTGATTTTAAATCTGAAAAGGAACTGCAAACCACTGGCAGAGGCCAGGTTGTAAAAGAGAGATTTTGTTGTCATTGGAAATAGATCATCACAAGAACTTCAGACTAAGATAATGGACTGAGCTGATGTGGGAAGCCCTCCCTCTTATCCTAACACCTCACACCAAAAACCCAGGAGCCAGAAAGGGGTTGTCCTTTCTGTGTATGAGTATAAGAAAAATGCTTCCTCGTTGGGCTGTAAAAGACTGCCTCCACAAAATAGGGGGCTTGCATGGGACTCCCATCAAGGTGAGCTCACGGGAAAAACTTATAAAGCAACAAGGAAACTCACCAGCAGTGATAATAAGCCATCTGAAGGGGACTTAAAAATGAATGTCAAAAATATACACATATTGAGAAAGGAAGAGAATCCACAAGACAAACGCAGGAATTTATTTTTAAAGGAACAGGCATTTTTTCAAAGTCAGAAAGATTAAAGAGGATTAAAGGCAGGTGCAAATTTTTTTTTACAACGCCTCCCTTTGAAATGCAGAGTCTGGGCGGGGCTCTCACCCTGTTTTGACAAATGGAATATGGCAATAATGATGCTACCTAACTTATAAAGCTGGGCCTTAAAGGATCTGCAGCTGCTGTATTTGTCTCTTGGGACGCTCCCTCTGTGAGCCCAGGTACCATGCTAGGAGAAGCCCAAGTGAGCCACGTGGAGGAGAACGGAGGGATATCTGTAAGCACTCCCAGCTGAGCTCCTGGCTGACAGTTCCAACTACCAGCCATGTGAGGGAGGCCACTTGTTGGACCTTTCAGGCCCAATCAGGGTGATGCCACCAGGAGCAGCAGTAAGCCTCTTTTGCGGGGCCCAAGGCCACACAGAAGAATTATAAGCAATTAAATGATTGCTTCTCTAAGTTTTGGAGTGATTTGTTACCCGGCAATAGATAACTGAGAAAAACCACCATGGAGAAGTCGCAGTTCGGATGAAAAGATGGGACTTACCTCCATTGCCAAGTTTCTTTTGGGTCAGCTCTGAGGCAGATACCAGGCAGACCTTTGCTGGAAGAGAGTAAAAAGAATGTTACCCTGGAAGGGAGCCCTGGATAGAACACAGAGCATGACATACGCAGTGCTGAGTAGAGAAAGGCCTGGCAGCAGCAGCAGAGCTGAAAAGGAGTTCTAAGTCATCCCGTAAAGAAGAAGAGTTTCAGTGACCACTGTCTCACTACAGAAAGGTTTATCGTTTTATGTAATTAACTTGGATCTTGTGATTCATTATTGGAAACCTCACTTATATTACATGCTGTTTGTAGACAAAAAATAATCAATGATTAATATGCTAAGTTAAAAGAATTAATGTTTTTGCAGAGATTTCACCAATGAGTAAGTCATATATGCTACACCTGCTTCTACTGGTTACTCCTCCTTGAGACCCTAGCTCCTGGGCCACAAGCCTCAGGTCGTCTATTTTGAGTTTAGTACCGATTACCTGCTGCTAGCCACTGTCCCAGACTGCCCTGCACAATCTTGCTCAGCGCCTGGTATTCACTGGGCAGGCAACAAACATTTAGAAAATTGAACCAAATTGACTTCTTGAATGAAGGTGGGTTCCTAGGGCCCTAAGGGCTTTCAATAGGCCAAGTTTTCCTTATGGACAACCTAGGAATAAATTGGCCATTTTAAAGAGCTCTATGAACCCAGACCACTCGTGAGAAAGGCTTAACATCACATCCTGATGCGTCCACCTTCTGTCTTTAGAGAACTGAGAAACAATAAAGACTAATGATAGGGCTTCCCTGGTGGTGCAGTGGTTGAGAGTCCGCCTGCCGATGCAGGGGACACGGGTTCGTGACCCGGTCCGGGAAGATCCCACATGCCGCGGAGCGGCTGGGTCCGTGAGCCATGGCTGCTGAGCCTGCGTGAAAAAAAAAAGACTAATGATACAGAATAGAATTAATGTTGGCAAACGCTCTTTTTTTTTAACATCTTTATTGGAGTATAATTGCTTTACAGTGTTGTGTTAGTTTCTGCTGTATAACAAAGTGAATCAGCTATACATATACATATATCCCGACATCCCCTCCCTCTTGCGTCTCCCTCCCACTCTCCCTATCGCATCCCTCTAGGTGGTCACAAAGCACCGAGCTGATCTCCCTGTGCTATGCGGCTGCTTCTCACTAGCTATCTGTTTTACATTTGGTAGTGTATATATCTCAATGCCACTCTCTCACTTTGTCCCAGCTTACCCTTCCCCCTCCCCGTGTCCTCAAGTCCATTCTCTACGTCTGCGTCTTTATTCCTGTCCTGCCCCGAGGTTCTTCAGAACCTTTTTTTTTTTTTTAGATTCCATATATATGTGTTAGCATACGGTATTTTCTTTCTGACTTACTTCACTCTGTATGACAGACTCTAGGTCCACCCACCTCACTACAAATAACACAATTTCATTTCTTTTTATGGCTGAGTAATATTCCACTGTATATATGTGCCACATCTTCTTTATCCATTCATCTGTCTATGGACACAGAGGTTGCTTCCATGTCCCGGCTATTGTAAACAGAGCTGCAATGAAAATTGTGGTACATGACTCTTTTTGAATTATGGTTTTCTCAGGGTATATACCCAGTAGTGGGATTGCTGGGTCGTATGGTAGTTCTAATTTTAGTTTTTAAAGGAACTTCCATACTGTTCTCCATAGTGGCTGTATCAATTTACATTCCCACCAGCAGTGTAAGAGGATTCCCTTTTCTCCACACCCTCTCCAGCATTTACTGTTTGTAGATTTTCTGATGATGGCCATTCTTACCGGTGTGAGGTGATACCTCATTGTAGTTTTGATTTGCATTTCTCTAATGACTAGTGATGTTGAGCATCCTTTCATGTGTTTTTTGGCAATCTGTATATCTGCTTTGGAGAAATGTCTATTTAGGTCTTCTGCCCATTTCTGGATTGGGTTTTTTGTTTTGGATTAATCCTTTGTCAGTTGCTTTGTTTGCAAATATTTGCTCCCATTCTGACAGTTGTTTTTTGGTCTTGTTTACAGTTTCCTTTGCTGTGCAAAAGCTTTTAAATTTCATTAGGTGCCATTTGTTTATTTGGGTTTTTATTTCCATTTCTCTAGGAGGTGGGTCAAAAAGGGTCTTGCTGTGATTTATGTCATAGAGTGTTCTGCCTAGGTTTTCCTCTAAGAGATTGATAGTGTATGGCCTTACATTTAGGTCTTTAATCCATGTTGAGTTTATTTTTGTGTACGGTGTTAGGGAGTGTTCTAATTTCATTCTTTTTACATGTAGCTGTCCAGTTTTCCCAGCACCACTTATTGAAGAGGCTGTCTTTTCTCCACTCTGTATTCTTGCCTCCTTTATCAAAGATAAGGTGACCATATGTGCATAGGTTTATCTCTGGGCTTTCTATCCTGTTCCATTGATCTATATTTCTGTTTCTGTGCCAGTATCATAGTGTCTTGATTACTGTAGCTTTGTAGTATAGTCTGAAGTCAGGGAGCCTGATTCCTCCAGCTCTGTTTTTCGTTCTCAAGATTACTTTGGCTATTCGGGGTCTTTTGTGTTTCCATACAAATTGTGAAATTTTTTGTTCTAGTTCTGTGAAAAATGCCATTGGTAGTTTGATAGGGATTACATTGAATCTGTAGATTGCTTTGGGTAGTATAGTCATTTTCACAATGTTGATTCTTCTAACCCAAGAACATGGTTTCTCTCTCCATCTGTCTGTATCATCTTTAATTTCCTTCATCAGTGTCTTATAGCTTTCTGCATACAGGTCTTCTGTCTACTTAGGTAGGTTTATTCCTAGGTATTTTATTCATTTTGTTGCAGTGGTAAATGGGAGTTTCCTTATTTTGTTTCAGAGTTTTCATCATTAGTGTATAGGAATGCAAGAGATTTCTGTGCATTAATTTTGTATCCTGCTACTTTACCAAATTCATTGATTATCTCTAGTAGTTTTCTGGTAGCATCTTTAGGATTCTCTACATACAGTATCATGCCACCTGAAAACAGTGACAGCTTTACTTCTTTTCTGATTTGTATTCCTTTTATTTCTTTTTCTTCTCTGATTGCTGTGGCTAGAACTTCCAAAACTATGTTGAATAATAGTGGTGAGTGTGGGCAACCTTGTCTTCTTCCTGATCTTAGTGGAAATGGTTTCAGTTGTTCACCATTGAGAACAATGTTGGCTGTGGGTTTGTCATACATGGCCTTTATTACGTTAAGTTCCCTCTATGCCTACATTCTAGAGGGTTTTTATAATAAATGGGTGTTGAATTTTGTTGACAGCTTTTTCTGCATCTATTGAGCTTGTCATATGGTTTTTATCCTTCAGTTTGTTAATATGGTGTACCACATTGATTGATTTATGTCTATTGAAGAATCCTTGCATTCCTGGGATAAACCCCACTTAATCATGGTGTATGATCCTTTTAATGTGCTGTTGGATTCTGTTTGCTAGTCTTTTGTTGAGGATTTTTGCATCTATGTTCATCAGTGATATTGGCCTGTAGTTTTCTTTTTTTGTGACATCTTTGTCTGGTTTTGGTATCAGGGCGATGGTGGCCTCGTAGAATGAGTTTGGGAGTGTTCCTCCCTCTGCTATATTTTGGAAGAGTTTGAGAAGGATAGGTGTCAGCTCTTCTCTAAATGTTTGATAGAATTCGCCTGTGAAGCCATCTGGTCCTGGGCTTTTGTTTGCTGGAAGATTTTTAATCACAGTCTCAATTTCAGTGCTTGTGATTCATTTGTTTATATTTTCTATTTCTTCCTGGTTCGGTCTTGGAAAGTTATACCTTTCTAAAGATTTGTCCATTTCTTCCAGGTTGTCCATTTTATTGGCATAGAGTTGCTTGTAGTAATCTCTCATGATCCTTTGTATTTCTGCAGTGTCTTTTGTAACTTCTCCTTTTTCATTTCCAGTTCTATTGATTTGAGTCCTCTCCCTTTTTTTCTTGATGAGTCTGGCTAATGGTTTATCAATTTTGTTTATCTTCTCAAAGAACCAGCTTTTAGTTTTATTGATGTTTGTTATTGTTTCCTTCATTTCTTTTTCATTTATTTCTCATCTGATCTTTATGATTTCTTTCCTTCTGCTAACTTTGGATATTTTTGTTCTTCTTTCTCTAATTGCTTTGGGTGTAAGGTTAGGTTGTTTATTTGAGATGTTTCTTGTTTCTTGAGGTAGGATTGTACTGCTATAAACTTCCATCTTAGAACTGCTTTTGCTGCATCCTGCAGGTTTTGGGTCATCGTGCTTTCATTGTCATTTGTTTCTAGGTATTTTTTTTTTTAACATCTTTATTGGGGTATAATTGCTTTACAATGGTGTGTTAGTTTCTGCTTTATAACAAAGTGAATCAGTCATACATAAACATATGTTCCCATATGTCTTCCCTCTTGCGTCTTCCTCCCTATCTCTAGGTATTTTTTGATTTCCTCTTTGATTTCTTCAATGATCTCTTGGTTATTTAGTAGTGTATTGTTTAGCCTCCATGTGTTTGTATTTTTTACAGTTTTTTTCGTGTAATTGATATCTAGTTTCACAGCATTGTGATCGGAAAAGATACTTCATATGATTTCAATTTTCTTAAATTTACCAAGGCTTGATTTGTGACCCAAGATATGATCCATCCTGGAGAATGGTCCATGAGAACTTGAGAAGAAACTGTATTCTGTTGTTTTTGGATGGAATGTCCTATAAATATCAATTAAGTCCATCTTGTTTAATGTGTCATTTATAGCTTGTGTTTCCTTATTTATTTTCAGTTTGTATGATCTGTCCAGTGGTGAAAGTGGGGTGTTAAAATCCCCTACTATGACTGTGTTACTGTCAATTTCCCCTTTTATGGTTGTTAGCATTTGCCTTATGTATTGAGGTGCTCCTAAGTTGAGTGCATAGATATTTACAATTGTTAAATCTTCTTCTTGGATTGATCCCTTGATTATTATGTATTGCCCTTCTTTGTCTCTTGTAATAGTCTTTATTTTAAAGTCGATTTTGTCTGATATGAGAATTGCTACTCCAGCTTTCTTTTGATTTCCATTTGCACGGAATATCTTTTTCCATCCCCTCACTTTTAGTCTGTATGTGTCCCTAGGTCTGAAGTGGGTCTCGTGTAGATAGCCAATATATGGGTCTTATTCTTGTATCTATTCAGCCAGTCTATGTCTTTTGTTTGGAGCATTTAATCCATTTCCATTTAAGGTAATTATTGATATGTATGTTCCTATTACCATTTTCTTAATTGTTTTGGGTTTGTTATTGCAGGTTTTTTCCTTCTCTTGTGTTTCCTGCCTAGAGAAGTTCCTTTAGCATTTGTTGTAAAACTGCTTTGGTGGTGCTGAATTCTCTTAGCTTTTGCTTGTCTGTAAAGGCTTTAATTTCTCCATCAAATCTAAATGAGATCCTTGCTGGGTAGAGTAATCTTGCTTGTAGGTTTTCCCCTTTCATCACTTTAAATATGTCCTGCCACTCCCTTCTGGGTTGCAGACTTTCTGCTGAAAGATCAGCTGTTAACCTTATGGGGATTCCCTTGTATGTTATTTGTTGTTTTTCCCTTGCTGCTTTTAATATTTTTTACTTTGTATTTTATTTTTCACAGTTTAATATGTGTCTTGGCATGTTTCTCCTTGGATTTATCTTGTATGGGACTCTCTGTGCTTCCTGGACTTGATTTACTATTTCCTTTCACATATTAGGGAAATTTTCAGCTATAATCTCCTCAAATACTTTCTCAGTCCCTTGCTTTTTCTCTTCTCCTTCTGGGACCCCTATAATTCGAATGTTGGTGTGTTTAATGTTGTCCCAGAGGTCTCTGAGACTGTCCTCAATTCTTTTCATTGTTTTTTTTTATTCTGCTCTGTGATAGTTATTTCCACTATTTTATCTTCCAGGTCACTTATCCGTTCTTCTGCCTCAGTTATTCTGCTATTGATTCCTTCTAGAGAATTTTTTTTTTCTAGAGAATTTTTAATTGCATTTATTGTGTTGTTCATCATTGTTTGCTTGCTCTTTAGTTCTTCTAGGTCCTTGTTAAATGTCTCTTGTATTTTCTCCATTCTATTTCCAAGATTTTTTATAGGCTATCAAAGTCTCCTTCCATAATTTAGTAAAATATAATAAAACTAAGTGGTATTATTGGTGCAATATAGAAATATTAGCCAGTGTTTGCAAGACACTGTGACAGAAACTATGTGTTAAGGCGCAGGGAGACAGCATAGAGATTCTGATCAGCCATTTGAGTATGACAGACTTTAACACATAGCCCACCTCTTAATAAATCCTAAACTACCTGAAACATTCACGATAAAATAACTATTAACTACTACTTAAAATTAATCCCATTTAAAGATATCTGCTTTTATTGTTAATGTGGGGGGGAATACACTTTTCCACTGCTAATGGCAGAATAAATTGGTAAAATTAAGATGGAGGAGGTCTTTTTAACAATGTGTTTTGAAGACTTAAAATGCTATGTGTTGTTCAGTCCAGAACTTCTGCATTTAGAATTTTAGAGAAATAATTATGAGAGTGTGCAAATATTTAGCTCTCACAGCACTATGATACTGAAAACCTAGAGATAATTTAAAAGTCCAAAAAGAGGACACTAGTTAAATACATTATGGCAATCCCACCCTTACAATGATGTCACTGAAGAAAATTCAATGACATGGAGAGGTGTTCATAATAGTAAGTGAAACAGAGCAGTATAATCCAATTTTTGTGCATATAAAAAAAAGACTGGAAGGATATACACTAATATCTTATTATTCTTGGATATCTCTGGGTGGTGAAATTATGGGAGAACATATTTCTTTTGAATTTTCTGATCTTTATTATTTAATGATCTGTATTATTCATGTGATTACCAAAGAAACAATAAAAGGTATATTTTTAAAAAGGCATTAACTCTACTTCCAGCATTTTCTTATGATAAACATTGTCTGATTTCTTCTAGTCGACTTTCTTTGCCCTCTGGAGTTGGTGTAGCATCAAACCAAGCAAATCTCTTTGAATCCTAAGGTCTACTATATAGTCTGTGAGGTGTCTCCCATGTTTGAATGTTTAATAACTACTGGGTGATGATATTAAGAAAAGCATTGTTTATATTTCCAGCTAGAAATATCATTCTGAGTTTGTAAAAAGACGCAGATACTCTAACTCAAAGTTTAATGCATGCATCAGGGTTAAATAGCAATGCTTCAAATTAGACACCACTGATGTCTCTTGTACAACTAACCGTCAATTAGCTATGCTAATGAGGAAAGCAGGAAATGACTGCAGGAGAAAATGAAATCAGCAGGGATTAAAAAAGAAAAACAACTCATTGAAGCCCTTAGTTTCAGCCATCAGTTGTTAAAATTTACCAGAGTGACATACAATGTAAATTCTAATCTTTTTTTTGAAAGAGTTGGGCTATTAATAAAAAATAATATTAATTCCTTAGAAGTCTTTTCCTTTTCCAGATTGTTCTTCAGAGCAGCCCTACCCAAAGAATAAAATGACCAAAATATAAGCAGCAGGAAACTTAGAGAAAAAAGACTACTTGTTGGTTCTGATATAATCTCTAGGGGAGCTTTTAAAAAGTATCAATGCAGAGTCCTCCTGCAGACCATTTAAATCAGAATCTCTGTGGAAGGGGCTAAATTAATCTATAAATTGCATAATTTATCTCAAGTTAATTCTAGCTTCTTTGTATTTGCTTTACTGAGTTCTCTGGTTGGATAGTCAGGGATTCAAGTAAATCACCTTCGGTTCTTTCACCCCTGCTCCCATCACTCCATTCCCAGGCAGGAAAACCTTTCAAGTGAGACAGTCTTAAAGATGACTCCTGCTGATCCAGTATCTTTAAATACCTTCCTAATGGCTCTCTTCTCTGTCAAGAGTTTGGATAATTTTCCCAGAAGGAAATCTCTGTATGAGAGAATGCAAAGTATCTGAACATTATCTACCTAGTGCCATGACAGATATTTGGATACAAAGAAAATGAAAGTAAGTCATTGTACAATTCCTGGAAATAAGATGGCGGAGTAGAAGGATGTGCTCTCACTCCCTCTTGTGAGAACATGAGAATCACAACTAACTGCTGAACAGTCATCGACAGGAAGACACTGGAACTCACCAAAAAAGATAACCCACATCCCAAGACAAAGGAGAAGCCACAATGAGATGGTAGGAGGGGCACAATCACAATAAAATCAAAGCCCATAACTGCTGGGTGGGTGACTCACAAACTGGAGAACACTTATACCACAGAAGTCTACCCACTGGAGTGAAGGTTCTGAGCCCCACATCAGCTTTCTGAACCTGGGGGTTGGGCAAGGGGAGAAGGAATTCCTAGAGAATCAGACTTTGAAGGCTAGTGGGATTTGATTGCAGGACTCTGAAAAGACTGGGGGAAACAGAGACTCCACTCTTGGAGGGCACACACAAAGTAGTGTGTGCATCGGAACGCAGGGGAAGGAGCAGTGACCCCAGGGGAGACAGAACCAGACCTACCTGCTGGTGTTGGAAGGTCTTCTGCAGAGATGGGGGGCGGCTGTGGCTCACTGTGAGGACAAGGACACTGGCAGCAGAAGTTCTGGGAAGTACTCCTTGACGAGAGCCCTCCCAGAGTCTGCCATTAGCCCCACCAAAGAGCCCAGATAGGCTCCAGTGTTGGGTCACCTCAGGCCAAACAACCAACAGGGAGGGAACCCAGCCTCACCCATCAACATTCAAGCGGATTAAAGTTTTACTGAGCTCTGCCCACCAGAGCAACAGCCAGTTCTACCCACCACCAGTCCCTCCCATCAGGAAACTTGCACAAGCCTCTTAGATAGCCTCATCCACCAGAGGGCACACAGCAGAAGCAAGAAGAACTACAATCCTGCAGCCTGTGGAACAAAAACCACATTCACAGAAAGACAGACAAGATGAAAAGGCAGAGGGCTATGTACCAGATGAAGGAACAAGATAAAACCCCAGAAAAACAACTAAATGAAGTGGAGATAGGCAACCTTCCAGAAAAATAATTCAGAATAATAATAGTGAAGATGATCCAGGACCTTGGAAAACGAATGGAGGCAAAGATCAAGAAGATGCAAGAAATGTTTAACAAAGACCTAGAAGAATTAAAGAACAAACAAACAGAGATGAACAATACAATAACTGAAATGAAAACTACACTAGAAGGAATCAATAACAGAATAACTGAGGCAGAAGAACGGATAAGTAACCTGGAAGACAGAATGGTGGAATTCACTCCTGTGGAAGAGAATAAAGAAAAAAGAATAAAAAGAAATAAAGAAAGCCTAAGAGGGACAACATTAATTGCAACAACATTCACATTATAGGGCTCCCAGAAGGAGAAAGAGAGAGAAAGAACCAGAGAAAATATTTGAAGAGATTATAGTCGAAAATGTCCCTAACATGGGAAAGGAAATAGCTACCCAAGTCCAGGAAGTGCAGAGAGTCCCATACAGGATAAACCCAAGGAGAAACACACCGAGACATATAGTAATCAAACTGGCAAAAATTAAAGACAAAGAAAAATTATTGAAAGCAGCCAGGGAAAAATGTCAAGTAACATACAAGGGAACTCCCATAATGTTAACAGCTGACTTCTCAGCAGAAACTCTACAAGCCAGAAGGGAGTGGCATGATATA
Source organism: Grampus griseus (assembly GCF_964374135.1). Lineage (NCBI taxonomy): Eukaryota > Metazoa > Chordata > Mammalia > Artiodactyla > Delphinidae > Grampus > Grampus griseus. Next base: position 20,399,762 of record NC_139004.1, read on the forward strand.
CTTAAAGTGATGAAAGGGAAGAAACTACAAGCAAGATTACTCTACCCAGCAAGGATCTCATTCAGATTTGATGGAGAAATCAAAAGCTTTACAGACAAGCAAAAACTAAGAGCATTCAGTACCACCAAACCAGCTTTACAACAAACGCTAAAGTAACTTCTCTAAGTGGGAAACACAAGAGAAGAAAAGGACCTACAAAAACAAACCCAAAACAATTAAGAAAATAGTAATAGGAACATAAATATTGATAATTACCTTAAACGTGAATGGATTAAATGCTACAACCAAAAGACACAGGCTTGCTGAATGGATACAAAAACAAGACCCATATATATGCTGTCTACAAGAGACCCACTTAGGACCTAGGGACACATACAGACTGAAAGTGAGGGGATGGAAAAAGACATTCCATGCAAATGGAAATCAAAAGAAAGCTGGAGTAGCAATACTCATATCAGATAAAATAGACTTTAAAATAAAGAATGTTACAAGAGACAGGGAAGGACACTACATAATGATCAAGGAGTCAATCCAAGAAGAAGATATAACAATTATAAATATATATGCACCCAACATAGGAGGACCTCAATACATAAGGCAGATACTAACAACTACAAAGAGGAAATCAACAGTACACAATAATAGTGGGGGACTTTAACACCTCACTTACACCAATGGACAGATCATCCAAACTGAAAATTAATAAGGAAACAGTAGCTTTAAATGACACAATAGACCAGATAGATTTAAGTGATATTTATAGGACATTCCATCCCAAAACAGCAGATTACACTTTCTTCTCAAGTGCGCATGGAACATTCTGCAGGATAGACACAACTTGGGTCACAAATAAAGCCTCAGTAAATTTAAGAAAATTGAAATCGTATCAAGCATCTTTTCTGACCACATGCTATGGGATTAGAAATCAATTACAGGGAGAAAAACGTAAAAAACACAAACAGATGGAGGCTAAACAATACGTAATTAAATAATCAAGAAATCACTGAAGAGGTCAAAGAGGAAATAAAAAATTACCTAGAGACAAATGACAATGAAAACACGATGATCCAAAACTTATGGGATGCAAAAATGCAGTTCTAAGAGGGAAGTTTATAGCTATACAAGCTTACCTCAAGAAACAAGAAAAACCTCAAATAAACATTTGAATCTCACCTTACACCTAAAGGAACTAGAGTAGAAGAACAAACAAAACCCAAAGTTAGCAGAAGGAAAGAAATCATAAAGATCAGAGCAGAAATAAACGAAATAGAAACAAAGAAAATAGCAAAGATCAATAAAACTAAAAGCTGGTTCTTTGAGAAGATAAACAAAATTGATAAACCATTAGCCAAACTCATCAAGGAAAAGAGGTAGAGGACTCAAATCAATAAAATTAGAAATGAAAAAGGAGAAGTTACAACAGACACTTCAGAAATACAAAGCATCCTAAGAGACTACTACAAGCAACTCTATGACAATAAAATGGACAACCTGGAAGAAACGCACAAATTCTTAGAAAGGTATAACCTTCTAAGACTGAACCAGGAAGAAATAGAAAATATGAACAGATCAATCACAAATAATGAAATTGAAACTGTGATTAAAAATCTTCCAACAAACAAAAGTCCAGGGCCAGGTGGCTTCACAGGTGAATTCTATCAAACATTTAGAGAAGAGCTAGCACCCATCCTTCTCAAACTCTTCCAAAAAATTGTGGAAGAAGAAACACTCCCAAACTCATTCTATGAGGCCATCATCACGCTGATACCAAAACCAGACAAAGATACTACAAAAAAAGAAAATTACAGACCGATATCACTGATGAATATAGACGCAAAAATCCTCAACAAAATACTGGCAAACAGAATCCAACAACACATTAAAAGGATAATACACCTTTTAATTTATCCCAGGGATGCAAGGATTCTTTAATATATGCAAATCAATCAATGTGATACACCATATTAACAAATTGAAGAAGAAAAACCATATGGTCATCTCAATAGATGCAGAAAAAGTTTTTGACAAAATTCAACACCCATTTATGACAAAAACTCTCCAGAAAGTGGGCATACAGGGAACCTACCTCAACATAATAAAGGCCATGTATGACAAACCCATAGCAAACATCATTCTCAATGGTGAAAAACTGAAGACATTTCCTCTAAAATCAGGAACAAGAAAAGAATGTCCACTCTCACCACTATTACTCAACATAGTTTTGGAAGTCCTAGCCATGACAATCAGAGAAGAAAAAGAAATAAAAGGAATACAAATTGCAAAACAAGAAGTAAAAGTGTCACTTTGCAGATGATGTGATACTATACAGAGAGAATCCTAAAGAAGCCACCAGAAAACTGCTAAAGCAAATCAATGAATTTGGTAATGTTGCAAGATACAAACTTAATACACAGAAATCTCTTACATTTCTATATACTAATGATGAAAAATCTGAAGGAGAAATTAAGGAAACACTCCCATTTACCACTACAACAAAAAGAATAAAATACCTAGGAATAAAGCTACCTAGGGAGACAAAAGGCCTATATGCAGAAAACTATAAGACACTGATGAAACAAATTAAAGATGATACCAACAGATGGATAGATATACCAAGTTCTTGGATTGGAAGAATCAGTACTGTGAAAATGATTATACTACCCAAAGCAAACTACAGATTCAATGCAATCCCTATCAAATTACCAATGGCAGTTTTTACAGAACTAAAACAAAAAATCTTAAAATTTGTATGGAGACACAAAAGACCCTGAATAGCCAAGGCAATCTTGAGGGAAAAAGCGGAGCTGGAGGAATCAGGCTCCCTGACTTCAGACTATACTACAAAGCTACAGTAATCAAAACAATACGGTACTGGCACAAAAACAGAAACATAGATCAATGGAACAAGATAGAAAGCCCAGAGATAAACCCATGCACATATGGTCACCTTATCTTTGATAAAGGAGGCAAGAATATACAGTGGAGAAAAGACAGCCTCTTCAATAAGTGGTGCTGGGAAAACTGGACAGCTACATGTAAAAGAATGAAATTAGAACACTCCCTAACACCATACACAAAAATAAACTCCAAATGGATTAGTGACTTAAATGTAAGACCAGACACTATAAAACTCTTAGAGGAAAACATAGGAAGAACACTCTTTGACATAAATCACAACAAGATCTTTTTTGATCCACTTCCTAGAGTAATGGAAATAAAAACAAAAATAAACAAATGGATTGCTTCCATGTCCTGGCTATTCTAAATAGAGCTGCAATGAACATTTTGGTACATGACTCTATTTGAATTATCATTTTTTCAGGGTATATGCCCAGTAGTGGGATTGCTGCATCATATGGTAGTTCTATTTTTAGTTTTTTAAGGAAACTCCATACTGTTCTCCACAGTGGCTGTATCAATTTACATTCCCATCAACAGTGCAAGAGGGTTCCCTTTTCTCCACACCCTCTCCAGCATTTACTGTTTGTAGATTTTTTGATGATGGCCATTCTGACCGGTGTGAGATGATATCTCATTGTAGTTTTGATTTGCATTTCTCTAATGATTAATGATGTTGAGCATTCTTTCATGTGTTTGTTGGCAATCTGTATATCTTCTTTGGAGAAATGTCTATTTAGGTCTTCTGCCCATTTTTAGATTGGGTTGTTTGTTTTTTTGATATTGAGCTGCCTGAGCTGCTTGTAAACTTTGAGGATTAATCCTTTGTCAGTTGCTTCATTTGCAAATATTTTCTCACATTCTGAGGGACATATGTATAACTGATTCACTTTGTTATAAAGCAGAAACTAACACACCATTGTAAAGCAATTATACTCCAATAAAGATGTTTAAAACAAACAAACAAACAAAACCCAAATGGGACCTAATGAAAATTCAAAGCTTTTGCACAGGAAAGGAAACCATAAACAAGATGAAAAGACAACCCTGAGAATGTGAGAAAATATTTGCAAATGAACCAACGGACAAAGGATTAATCTCCAAAATATACAAACAGCTCATGCAGCTCAATATCAAAAAAACAAACGACCCAATCCAAAAATGGGCAGAAGACCTAAATTGACATTTCTTCAAAGAAGGCACACAGATGGCCAAGAAGCACATGAAAAGCTTCTCAACATCACTAATTATTAGAGAAATGCAAATCAAAACTGCAATGAGGTATCACCTCACACCAGTTAGAATGGGCATCATCAGAAAATCTATCAACAACAAATGCTGGAGAGGGTGTAGAGAAAAGGGAACCTTCTTGCACCGTTGGTGGGAATGTAAATTGATACAGCCACTATGGGGAACAGTATGGAGGTTCCTTAAAAAACTAAAAATAGAATTACCCTATGACCCAGCATATACTGAGAGAAAACTGTAATTCAAAAAGACACATGCACCCCAATGTTCATTGCAGCACTATTTACAATAGCCAGGTCATGGAAGCAACCTAAATGCCCATCAACAGACAAATGGATAAAGAAGATGTGGTACATATATACAATGGAATATATTACTCAGCTATAAAAAGGAACGAAAGTGGGTCATTTGTTGAGACGTGGGTGGATCTAGAGACTGTCATACAGAGTGAAGTAAGTCATAAAGAGAAAAACAAATATCGTATATTAACGCATATATGTGGAACCTAGAAAAATGGTACAGATGAACCGGTTTGCAGGGCAGAAATTGAGACACAGATGTAGAGAACAAACGTATGGACACCAAGGGGGGAAAGTTCCGGCGGGGGGTGGTGGTGGGATGAACTGGGAGATTGGGATTGACATGTATACACTGATGTGTATAAAATGGATGACTAATAAGAAACTGCTGTGTAAAAGAATAAATAAAATTAAAAAAAAACAAAAGGAAGGGAGTCATTGAAGGGAAATTACAACTCCCCAGAGAGCTCCACATGCCAGGCTCCTGGAAATTGGTCCAAGTTCCATTTGCTCTGGAGTTCTGAGAACAGCAGTCCTTGTAGCTGTACTTCTTTCCTTGTTCTTTAGATTTCACCTTTACAACTTTTAAAAACTATGTTTGCATTATATGCTTTTGTAGAAAGTTTTAAAATAGAAGATTTACAGATAACAAAATTAAGTCACCCATTATTCTCCCTCTTCCCCATTCCAGAGATAATCATTTACATTATTAGTGTATATTCTTCCATTGTCTTCCTATGTGTAGAAACATGTATTTTATTTTAAAGATTTGGGTCATGCAATACGTGCATTTTTGTAACTTGCTTTTTAATCTTAACCTTATGTTCTGAGCATTTTTTTGTGTGTCATCAGGCTTGAAAATCAAGATTCCTGTGTATGCAGCAAAGACTATCATAGTGACTTAACATCATTTAACCATCCACTACATTAGACGTTGATTATTACTGCTGATGTTTGCCTTGTGTTTTCTTTTTTCCCACTGTTTATCAGAAAACAGTCACCAACCTTGTGAGTTCATATTTATCAGTCTTCCTGACTGATGTTTGACATTATATCCAATAGTTTCCCAGGACCACATGTGATATGTGGATATATGGATACTGAGTCCCTTATCTTCTCCTCCTACTTTGTTCTCCAATTTTTGTACCCAACATTTTCCCCAAGAGTGAAGATATTGTTTTTCTTCCTTCAACCGAAGCCACATTCCTCAAAAATCCTGAAGTCTATATCACCATCTTCCAAATGTGTATGTAGGGAAGATTCATCATTTTAGTAGCTAACCTACACTGAATGTTTACTGTGTTTTCTGTGCTTAGAGGTTTATAAGAATTTTTTTCATTTAAACTTTATGATAGTAATACAAGGCAAATACTACTATTATCTTCCTCTACAGGTAAAGAAAGTGAGGCTTCTTTTGAGTAACTTGACTAATGTCACAGCTAGTAAGAGGCAAAGCTGGCCCTAAACCCAGACCTGTTTGCTTCTACATAATTTATTATTATTATTACCTAAAGTCCTTTTTTATTCAAATTTTCTTAGTTTTTGCCTAATGTCCTTTTTCTGCTCTAGGATACCACCAGGATACAATGTTTCAATGTTTCATTTAATCATGTCTTCTTGGACGTCTCTTGGCTGTGACAGTTTCTCAGACTTTGCTTTTTTTCTCTAAACTTTTTTTTTTTTTTTTACAATATAGTCACTTCTTATCCTCTACAAGACCACAACAATTACAATTTATTGTGCACTGTTGAGAGTGGCTTTGGTCCTCACAGCAACTCTCCAAAGCTATTATAATCCTCATTCTACAGTTGAGAAAACCGAGACTTAGAGATGAGAACTAATGATGGAGGTCACGAAGCTAGTAAGTGATGGAGCTGGGATCCTAACCCGGGACTGTCTGACCATTAGTGTCATGTTCTTTTAAATACTCTAATTTAGGTGACTTATGTACATGTGCTTTTAAAAAATATTATTAAATGTTAATAGCAGAGTTAGAGTGCCATACAGATCGATATTTGGTCCAACTCTCCTATTGCCCAAGCTCATTCTACAGATTCCTCAACAAAAGGTTCTAAGCACATGGTCAGAAGCCATCAGTATCACTCAGCTTACTATTTCACAAAACATCCAGTCAAGTTGTGAACAATTCTGATCACGAGAGCTCTGTGTTCTTCCAAACGGTTTTTCCTCTGGTCTTAGTGTGGTTCTCAGGAGCCAAACACAACCATCTAAACTTCTACTAAGAACTCTGCAGTCGGCCACCATGTCTCCCCCTAGACAATCCTTTCCTGGAAGAGCGCGGCACAGTATGAACTTCCCTCAGCATCTTAATAGCCTGATTTAGACCACAGTTCCCTGCAGAATCTCTATTTAGATGCAAGTCCTTAGAGTGCATTATAGCTCTGCAACGTGCATGCCCTCTACAATCAGAGCTCAGTAATCGCCCTGCTGACTCCTTGCTTACTGGTAACCTCTTTCTCACCCCAGCGCTATCACCCCTCTCCTCCTCACCCCCACCCTCCCCACACACGACATTTCTAAATCATCAGGCCAAAGGATCCTAACACTGACACCCTTCCAACCCTCTAAATGGGGGAGCTGTCTCTAGAAAACCCCTTGAGACACACGTTTGGAAGGTGAGTGAAACATAAGGGGGATACTTTCTCTGAGTTTGACAAACAGGTTAAAGGGCAAGGAGAGTGAACCATGACCGCCCGGAGACAGATCCTTTCTCCCCCACTTCCCCACAGCTCTGAGGCAGACAAGAGCTCCCCGCTGGATGTGCCCAGGACAGACAGCGCACGCGGGGCGGGTCAGGGACGACGCGCCTGAGCAGGGCGGATTCCCAGCAGCTGGTTTCCCCGAGAGTCCGCGGTGGGGCCTTGGGGACGGCACAGCGACGCTAAGGCGCCAGCAGCTGCCTCGCCAGCTGCCCCCGTGCCCGCCCCTCAGACTGCTGCTCAAAGGAAATCAGAGGGCAAAAGAGGCTGGCAAGAGTGTCAGAAGATACCGTAAAGGAGTCCTTATCAAAGTTCTCTAGGTGTTTCTTGCCGGCCGGTGCCTGCGCTTCGTTGTCAATACCATGGACAGCACCCGCGAACCGACTCAGGGGCGCGCGGACGCCGCTGGCTTCTGGCAGGTCTGGCAGCGCTTTGACTCAGAGGGTGAGTAAAACAAGCCACCTGTACAGCCTTGCTGAAAGGACCTAGAGCTTCCTCTTCCCCATACGTCTTTCCCTGCAGAAAGTTGTCTTCCAGCGCTGTTAATGCAATATACCTAACGCAGTATACCTAACAGACGTCTGATACTGGAGCTGCACTTCTCGGTACCTTGTGAACGTTCAGGGTGGGAGGAGGGACCTGAAATTACACCCCGGCCCCCACCCCTCAACGTGTGTGTGTGTGTGTGTGTGTGTGTGTGTCTGTAGTGATATACCGTATATATAATGACAAATATTTTATATATTAGAGGCTTGTGGGCTGACACTCGGGTACCTGAAGTCAGCCCTCTATGACATTTTTACTCAAATGCTCATTTTTACTCAATGACTTTGTTGTGTAACCCCCAGTCTCTCAAAGAGAGGGTGAATTTTATCAGCTTTCAAAAAGACACTACCCTCACTCCCCAAAAAACTATTTGAAAAGAACTACTTACATTTGCTTTGTCTTCATTAAAAAAGAAACATAAAGGAAATATCTAAAGTGTGCGTTTTAACCTTGCAAACTAAGATTCAATACTTACATCTCTTAAATTTTTCCAAGACTGCAAAATCCTTGGGTTAGAGTTTATTCTAAAACTCATGTTTATTTGTGGATTAAAATTCATGTATAAATAGCTTTCCTTTCCCCACTATTTGTACAAACCACAGCACAAAGCATTGACTCTCAAATGTGTATTTGCTATTCACATCCATGTCATCTAGAGGTAGATACCGGCACTTAATTAGAGTTACAATAGATAGTGTCCATGGGGATTTTATAAATTTGAGATTAAAAACAAATTTAGATGTTAAGTGTTAAATACTAAATGTCACACGTTATTCTGTGTAAGTGACTATTATTTATGGATACCTTCTTGCATTTAGAAAAAGGTTACATAGAAGAGAAGGAGCTGGATGCTTTCTTTTACCACATGTTGCCGAAATTTTGTACTGATGTAAGTACTTGTGCCACTAAGCATTAATTTATGTTCTCTTAGTGAATTCTAAAAAGCATCCAAGTCTTATGTTGATTTGTACCTATTAATCGCATCTGATCTCTTTTCTTCCTTGCATGTAATTTTTCTCCCTCTCCTAGCAGCACAGAGGGATTTAGGTAGGTTTTATGAGGTTCAGCTGTAGCATTTGACATGCTGGTCACTGACTTTTAGTGTGACATCTGTCATCCACTCAGAGATTTTAACTGTAGATTCAAACAACCCTGTTTTGAACGTCTCCTTGGTTATGTCTCTGCTAATGGATTTAAACCTAGAGATAAGGTAGCTCACTTTGCTCAGAAAGGTGGAAAAGATGTTAAGAGCTTTTGAGGCTCTAGGTGTTTAGTGCCTTTAATATTACTTGGATAGCAAACCACAAACAAACCATTCAAAAGCATTTTTCATTTTGTTAGAAAGGTTACAAATTTCTTAGGAAATGACAAACCAGAAAATAATAAACATTCCCAGAGCCCAAGTATAAATGTAAACCAATCCATCCAGTGTCCATATCCCTCCCTGACGGTAAATCTCGCCTTGAGAGATGCAGATTACCTTTTGATAAGCCCTGTACCAAAGCAGAGGAAAAATGCACACAGAGACGCACCAGCCTGGGGCTGGGATAACCTGGTAAAGACTCCATCAGGGGATACATGGTAAGAGGAGTAGCTCTGGAGACAATAGTGTTTAAAACGAATTGTGGCGACAGCTTATCCTCAGCCATAGTTGTTTACATGGAAGAATACTGGAGTGCATCACACTTTCACGTAGGAGCCCAGTGCGGAGAATAAGCAGCTTGGGGACGCTGTTTCTGGGGGAAGGGCAGTCAGCTCAGAGTAAGAGAGGCTGCCATCTGCCTCTAACAGCCACACACAGAACTCGTAGTCACCCTCTCTCGCCCGCAGCCCGTCTGCCTCTCGTTTTCTATCTCTCTTCTGATCTCTTTCTCTTATGTTTCTACCCATTTCTGTTTCTCATTCTGTTTCATGGCTCTCCTCTCCCATCATCTCTTTTTTTTCCCCATCATCCCTTGACTTTCTCTGTGACTTCTCTGTCTCTCTCTCTCAGCTCTGTTTCTCATGTCTCTCCATCTGTCTTTGTCCCTCTCCTGTCTCTGTTTCTCCTGCTTTCTATCTTCAGTCTGTTTTTCAAGCTCTCTCATTGTCACTCCTCTCTTTTCTTCTCTCTTTCCTATCTCTCTTTGCCCTTCATTTCTTTTATCAGTTTCTCTCCTCTCATTTTCTCTTTCCTTCCCTTATCTCTCTGTCTGTTTCTCTGCTTTGCTGCCACTTACTACTGTAAATGCAAAGGCTCGTGTCGTTCCAGAACCCATGGGTCTGACACCATTTTATCAAACATGACAGGAGTATTTGAGGAAAACAAAATGATGGAGGCAAAACCATTCGAAGTCTTGCAATAAACTGGACGGTCAGAAACTAAACCCCAGAGACTTGGAACTTCACACCTTTTCAGAAAGCTCCTTGCTTTAGTGATTTAAAGGAGGAGAAAAGTTGCTATCACTATTGAAACTGAAAGTGTCTAGTTTTCAGTCATGGGATGAGGGGTAGGGCTTCTCAAACACTGGGGTCTGCTCTAGACTGAGGACACTGCGAGCTGCCTTCTTCTGGGGCTTGGGCTGACTTCAAAGGCATCGTTCCCATTAGTGAGGGAGAAGGTGGATGCCATCTCCCGTAGCTTGCCTGATCTTGTCATCACCCCTCCCTCAGATCTGGCCCATGGCCTCACCTTCTCACACATGGACAGGCATGGTCCTCGGAGGAAAGGAAACAACAAATGACTCACCAGTCTGCTGTGCAACTGTGTTCAGTGCAGGCATTCCTGAGTCCAGAGGCGAAGGGGTTGGAAAGCTGCAGAGTCCTTAGGCCAGTGCCTAAGAATTAACTGTGTTTGTTAACGTGCAAAGCCCCAGGTCCCACCTCTTAGGTATTTCAGTACATTTGGGGGTCTGTCTGGGGTCTTGCATTTTAAAAGCACCCTGAGTCACACTGCATCTTCTTTCACTCTGTTCCCTCCAGGAACAGTGATTACCTGTCAGACAGGGGACTGTAATATAATTAGGCCAGTCCTGCTGAGTTGTGGCTGTAGCCCCAGGTACCTCTCCTCAGCACTTGGCAAAGGAGACAGGTTTTGGAGCCAGGGGATAAGCCGTTTAAACTGTTAATCAGAAATGCTGTCATCTGCCATTGTTTCCTTTCAAAATGCTGAGGCATTACCCCAGGGAACATAGTTACAGGGACCTTCACTGGGCGTTCCATGATACCGGGACAAGTATGATTAAGGAAACTGTTCCTAATTCTGGACTTTTTTTCCTGCTGAGAAATGAATAGGCCCTAAGTATGTCCTTAACAAGAGGACATGCCCCTCTCAGCGGAGGGATAATCACCACTTGTGACACCTACTTTTAATCAGTGATGCCCCACTGAGTACAGAAGCAGCAGCGGGGGGCCTCCATGACCAGGCAGCCCCTCACTCTGGTGTCTAAGTGTGACAAGCAGTTCATCAGAGGCCTGAATAGCTCTACTTTCCTCCCCTGATTAGCGAGTCACAGAGACCTTGGGGGAAGGAATTTGAAGATTTCTAACAGCAAGCTGCCTGCTAGTCAATCTTGGAGAGCAGCCGGCCTGCTTGTAATTACGTTCCTCACAGCCTCTGAGGGGACTGACCTAATAGAACCATCGGCTGCTCCTCCTGCTTCTGTTACTCACCCCCCTCGTATCTCCGCCTTTTGTCTTTTCAAATACTCAGAACTGGCCTCTGAACCAGGTCCAGATCTAGCCAGTCTGTTGCATAGCATTGCTTTCTGGGGCTGTGTATGCATTCTTCACGTACAGATTGTAGCACATCCTGGGCCTGTTTCAATGCTTCAGAGATGATAAATACTCTGCTGGGGCCTAGAGTCTCAGACAAGGCGAGCAGGGTTGGTGCTGCTGGGAAATTACAACAGAGGGAGCCCTAGACTCTTTTGCTTTAGGTCTAAGGGATAATCACGGACTTTGGAGTTAGAGGTCTGAGAGGACGGAAGTCAAGTTTCTGTGCCTTCAAACTAAAGGTCGAAGGCCAAGCTGAAATTCAAAGTGAAGACCCACTTTCTTGCGTGATTTCCATTGTGATTTTCCTGTATGATGCCCATACACACTCATACAAGCCACACAATCTACGGCGCCAAGACTACAGAGGCTAATTTCTCGGTACTTAGTGGAGTGTCAAATGAGGAAACCTGGTTGGCAGGGATAGTGTAGTAGTATTAGGGAGAATAAATTTAGTATAACTGATCTAGTCTGAAGTCTAGGAATACGGCACTGTTTGGGAGTATCTGTGCCTCTCAGCCCCTACGTCAAATTCATTCTCCATTGTTGATTATACCTGTCACCTTTCTTTGTAATAACCCTGCCGCCCACTGATGAAGAACAATTTAATGTGTGGAAAAGGTTGTACAAGGAAGGGATATGTGACGTCTTCAGTAGTTCAATGATTATTTCTTTGGTTTCCTCTTTAATTATTTTCCCCTAATTATTCTTTTCCTTGGTGAGACCAAGATTAAAAGAATAAACTCTAGCAAACTGGGGACCCAGAAGAGCTGGACTTTCCAATTAGAAAAGAATAAAAAAAACCTCTGAGTTCTTGGGAAGAAAGTTTATATGTTCATTACAATCTTTTGTCACAACCAAATATAGAATGATGTTCAAATTCATTCTATCAACAGTCTAGTCTCTAAGCTTCTCTTCCTTCATACTTTAGGAGCTCACTAGCTACAAGTCTTACCTAGTTAGGATTCTGATTAGTGGTTATTTGTTTAAGAAATCTCTCTCTCTCTCTCTCTCTCTCTCTCTCTCTCTCTCTCTCTCTCTGGTGTGCAACTTGGTGGGATCACTTTCAGTGGCTAAGTAACTTACTTTCCAGGTTAGACTAACATAATTATCAGACTATATACTCTGAATATTTGATATCCTAACTACATTTTTGGAATCTCAGTGGCTTTAATGTGGTTCTGTCTGGCCCACTATAGGATGCAGTCATGGAAGAAAATGTGCAGAAGATGAAACAACAATTTACGTCTGCCCACAATGTCTCTAAAGACGGTCGCATACAGATGAAAGAGGTACCTTTTATGACTGTCACTTTCTTGGGCTATAATTTTTTCTGAAGGATAATGAAAGTTTTACATTTGATTGGAAAATTAGAACCCTCTGCAAGGCAGCTGGGTTACATAACATTTCTGAAGTACTCACTTTTCCTTTTTCATCAGCTTAATAACGAAGAGTATATGATGCTTCCATCATTTTATTTAGGTCAATCAATATTTATACTTATTTTATAATTGGGGAATTGATATGCTGGAGGCTTTTCAGTTACTTGATCTAATATTTGTCTCCTTCCACAGTGTCCTGTTCAAATTCAACCTTGACATAAGGGAAAACGTACTGACAATAAATGAGTTTAAAGTTCAGTATCAGTTCCCAATGGAGATTGGAAAGATCAGTCCGTGAATGTCATTAAAAACAAAACAGAAAGCGCCGCCTCTACTTCAACTCAAGCCACACTTACTAAGTACCTACTAAAGCGAGGAACTGTGTTAGACATGCAGCGCCAGGCACAGTCTATCTTTAACCTGATAATTTTTCCTTCCAGTTACAAAAAGGTTTCCAGTTTAGAAAGGATTTCCACACATATTATGTTACTTTATCCCCACAGTAGCTATAGAAGATGAACATGGAACATTAGCTCTATTTTACTGATGAGGAAGCTAAGTTACTTTCCTAGCATCGTATGGCCAGTAAGTGGCACTGGATTAAGTTGTAACCCACTTATAGGTATGAATCTATACAGGTTTATTCTATAGAGTTATAAATCCATACATAAAAATGAGCTGCTATGAAAGTAAGATATTTATTTCATAGACAAAACTGCCTGCTAGACATATGACCTGAAACCTGAAGAGCTAGTCTCTCAGTGCTGTCATACTTAGTCATTATTGTTGGTGAAAATAGTAATTTTTCTTCAAAAAGTTATGATAACAAGGCAAGATTATGTCTTCTTATAAAAAATAGACATGTTCACACCAGGAGGCTGCCTTTTCAGAAAACTACTAAGCTAAACTCCAGATTTATGAGTGTAGCTACTTCCAAAGTTTTCACTAAAAGGCAAAAATTATTTATATAACCAATAATTGCATTATAATTGATGTGAATGTATCAGTGTATTGATTAATGGAAAAGTAATTGTACGCATCAAGGTAGAATAACCAAAGTATTCATAATTACATGTTCACAGTTACATTCTCTAGCCCATAGAACGGAGCATAGCGTATAGTGGCACTCAATAAATATTTGTTAACTTAATAATAAATGAATGAAACATGGTAAATAATGAAAAACTATGCCATTATCTTACCAATTACTGGTAGATCTTCCTGAAGCAATTGGGAACTTGGCAAAAACTTTGGCATCCGTGCCAACCATTCTGTCATGGAGTCCTGCCAATGAGCATAACTGAGGTTGTCTGTAGAGAAGCTGATGGTATAGGACTGCTTTGGTCCCCTGAAAACCTCATGAGTCTGTGAGTGTAAAGAGTAGCAAGGTCTCTCCTACTGTCTCCTGCTATACCACTGGCCATTTCTCTTACTCCAATTACAGGTACTTGTGACATAAAATCAGCTCACCTGCACACATTTGAGCTATTTTAGCACAAAACAAAACGGGAAAGGAGTTGCATCTAAGAGCCAAAGTGAAGCTTGGGGATGATCTGTGTCCAGGGCTCCTCTGTGCCACTCTGGTCAAACTGAAGACGGAGTGCGGTCTAGAGACTTAGGGCTGGTGAATTACATTTTAATTTGGTTTCTCAGCCTGTGTCACCCCATGCGAAAACACACTTAGTCCTGAAGAGCAGCTCGCAGCTCACCTTGTGTGGTGGGTAGGAAAAACACAAAGTCGACAGGTGAAGTATGAAACCTTGGCCAAGTGATTTCATCTCTCTGAGCCTCAAGTTCATCATCTTCATCCACAGAGCAGTTACCACGGACTAACTTTTTAATGGGTACCAGGGACTTTGCTAAACAGTTTATAAACAGTGCCTCACCTGACTTTTAGTCTTCACATAAGCACCAGGATATAAATATTATCTCCATTTTACAAATGAGGAAATTGAGGCACAGAGGTATCAATTAAATTGTCCAAGATCAAATAATAGGTGAATACGGAGAAGGAAGGATCCACACTAAAGCCAACCACGTACTGCTTTGTGCCGCCTCCCATTCGTATTAAAATGCCAATACTCATATTTACCTGAAGGATTGGTGTGAGAATTTAATGAGATGATAGATGAAAAGGACATTGCCAGTGCCTGCCATGTAGTAGGTATTCAATCTATGACAGCTGTTATTAACACGATGTGCCCTTGAGCTGACCTACATCCAACTAGAGAATATGAATGGGAGTGTGGGCTAATCATTCCTACAACCTAGCAGAAGCTTTTGCTCTGGACTTCCTCTGTAGCACTGAACAAGATGCTGGGAGAACTATGGTTATAGAAGAAATGGCCGTTGTTTATGGGGGACAATTCAGAAAGGAGACAGTATACACTGAAATACCATAGGTTTGGCAAAGAACCCAGCCAAACGTGCCTATGAGCTGAAACAAGTATTACCATCACATAGGGGAAGACATGTTACCTTTGTTCATGGGAGCAAGGGAAGTCAGTCAGTAGAACTGGTGCTCATATAGACGGCTGGATGGTTAAATTTACCACAAGTGAACCAACTTTGAAAGTATCATATAGATGCTAATAATATAAAAGAATATAAACCATAGCCAACTCAAGAATCAAGCCAAACAGCAATCATTCCTGATTGTGTGTACGGCACCGAAGTGATCTGTATACACAGCATCTCACCAGCACAGCACAGGGGTTAAAAGTGTGGGCTTAGCTGAGGTCCTGACTCCACCACTTACTAACTACATAATGATGGCAAGCTCCTTATCTCTGTGAAGCCCAGTTTCCTTAACTAATAAATAATAATAATGATGTGTTATGCACCCTATAGGTTGTTCGGATTAAATGAGTTAGCATATATAAGTATTTAGAACAATTCATGGCACATATAAAAATTACTGGGTGTTTTTATTTTCTACTATAATTACAGAGTTCTTAATATAAAATTGGAGCCTCTCAGAATAAGGTCTGGAACATTTTAAGCACTAACACATTTATTATTAAATAATAATAAAGATGATTATTATTATTTTGTATTGTAAGCTCATGGAAGACAGATACTCATAGTGTTTCACACCTAGAAGGGTGCAATACTTCTTGAAAGAATCAATGAATCCAAAATGACAATCAAGGGCGCGGAACTACGTGTTGGGCTCTCCATCCTGAGAGATCCAAGCCCTTCTGCCCTCTGATATGTTCCTTGATGCCTTTTACCCACGGAGCACCGGCCAGTGTCACCAGCTGCTATTTCCCCCTTTTCCTTTAGCTTGCCTGCATGTTCTTGTCTGAGGATGAAAACTTTCTTCTGCTCTTTCGCCGGGAAACCCCCTTGGACAGCAGTGTGGAGTTTATGCAGGTAAGCGTTTGGTTGTGTCTCTATGGAGGGTGAGGCCAGGATTCCAGTCACCTGCTGTGGCTGCCACCACTCCTGCCCAGTCCCCAAGGGAGAGCTGCCCACAGAGGACAAGACCATGCAAAGAAGCCCTTGTGTGGAGCCTGGACTTTGGCCCCAAGCCCCAATGTGCTCTCTCAGTGTGCTGACCCGGGCTGCCCCTGAGCTGACAAACTCCTTAGCCTGGGCTAGAGGAAGGCTTAGACGAGGGGCCCGGCAGGTACCTGAGGCATGTAATGGGAGGGTAGGGAGGGGGCCGTGGAGCCTGGAGAGCACATGCCCATCAAGAGCCCAGAGTCCTGTGAGCTCCAGCCAACTGCTGCCTTCTGAGAATGCAGCCTAGGCATCTAGACTCTATGGAAAACTACTTTTTTTTTTTTTTTTTGCGGTACGCAGGCCTCTCACTGCTGTGGCCTCTCCCGCTGTGGAGCACAGGCTCCGGACACGCAGGCTCAGTGGCCATGGCTCACGGGCCCAGCCGCTCCGCGGCATGTGGGATCTTCCCGGACCGGGGCACGAACCCGTGTCCCCTGCATCGGCAGGCGGACTCTCAACCACTGCGCCACCAGGGAAGCCCGAAACTACTTATTTTTAACTGTTGGCGACTAATTCTAGTTTTGAAGGCACAGTATGGTCAAAATACAACTGATTAGAGGGCTGATCCAGCCAGCAGGCATCTCTTTGCAATCACTGCGCCAGAATAAAACCAAAAGGCAGAATCGATGGCTCGTCTTATCTCCTCTTTCAGCCTCTAGGTGTTACTGTCTGTGGGTGAAAAAAGACCAGGGAAGGCAGAGCAGGGTGTCTTCAAGGCCAGAGCGGCAGATTCAAGACAGCTCCTGCACCCAGGGCCCCATTCCTGAAAGACTTACCAGGTCCCCACTTACGAGATAATAACTTGGCACCCTTGTGCACTACTTTATTTATCTTCGGGCCAAGTGGAAGTTATGAGAAATGGAGCAAGCACTTGCATAGACAATTCACAGAAGAAATATGAATAGACAATTGATATATAACAGTAACCAAAGAAATGCAAATTAGAAACAACTAACTCTTCCAAAGTGGTAAAGACTTTAAGAGGATCAACAAAAAGACACAGCACTGGCAAGCAAGCACTGAGACTTGCTCTTGCTATCCTGGTAGGCACGCGCACTGGGATAATTTTATGGAAAGCGATTTTGCAAAAATGTAATCAGGATTCTTTAAAATTTCATAATCCAGAGTTAATTAAAAAAAATCTTTACCCTTTGACTCAATAATTCTACTTCTCCAAGCATCTATGTTAAGGATATAATCAGAGATGCAGACAAGTTTTCTACACAATGATGTACATTAAATATTTCTGTTACTTAGTATAGTTAAAACTGAAAATAACATAAATGCTTAACAATGAAAGAAAAATTATGATACATTCATACAATTCATTCATTCCACAAATACTTATGTGCCCCTGCAGTATGCCAGCAACTGTTCTACGCCCTGGAGATTCATGAGAGAAAAACCCCATGTGGAACTTTATGCATCACTGAAAATCAAGTTTTCAAAGACTATCTAATGACAAGAAGGAAGTGCACTATGGTGTTAAGAAACAAAATTGTATATGCGTTATGATCTTAACTTTGCTTAAAGAATTATTTACCCTAACACCCATGTAAATAAGACAACGGGTAAATACACACTAGATAAATATTGGGTTTTTTAGGGGTAAGATTTTGGATAATATTTATGTTCCCTGTACTTCTGTATTTTCCAATTGTGTAGAATCATTCTATTATTTACAGATTATTTTAAATGACATTTTCAAAATAATTTTAATTGTGTTTAAGAATGCTCACAGAAAATTTTGAATGAAAATAATAGACTACCCAAGTGCGTAGGCCATATGACTTCCCCTTCATTTTGTCACATATATAACAGAAACACAATGAAAAGGAAACACATAGAAATGACAAGTGACTATCTTGGGGTAGGAATTTCAGAAGATTGTAGTGTTTTATATTTCAGTAATTTCGTACAATAAATATGACTTGCTTTTATAATCAGCAGAAAGTATTAAAATGTTATGCCTGTGTAGGCTTGAATAATCTTGAGAAATGGGAAAAAGAAAAGTTCCATATGCCATTTCCATCTTTTTTTTTAAAAAAAAAAACTTTCTCCATTTTTCCTCCCTCCCTTCTAGTTTGTCAATTTCTTCTGTCAAGAAGTGCTCTCTCTTTCTCTACCCAATTAAAAAAAATATTTTGGATTCTTGAATTCTTTTTTTAAAATTAAATTTGTTATAACCTATGTACTCTCCTATATTTAAGAAATCCTACCTTAATGTCTTTATATTCCCCCTGAACTACAGGACCTTAAGACACTTTAACTATCAGCTCACTTGCCATTATTGTCCAGAATATTAGTTCTATCTTGTTTTCTTTAACCCCACAAATTTTATGCTAACAAAATGTTTCCATTTGCCCACATGTTTCCCATTGTGTTTGTACATCATTCCTTCTTCATCTTAGATTTTCCTCCTTTGTGTTCCTCCTTCCTGGAGTATACCCTTTACCAAGAGTCTGTTGGTAATAAACTCTGTTTTTGTTTGCCTGGAAACCTTTTTGCTTTCATTCTTTAAAGACAGGCATATATAGTAGTCACATAAAGATCTTTGGCCCACCAATAGCTCAGTTGCAGTAAAACTGTAAGATAAGTTAGATGGAAAATGTTTGGAGAACAGCATAAAAAAGCAGGTTAAAATGTTTTTGTTTTTTGAAATTCTCATTCTTAGTTCTGGTATAGTCACACCATTAAAGTTAGGATATAAATCACATTTAACCAGGTGATTTTCTAAGCCTGGTTAGGTTCAGGCAGAAACGTTGGTGACAGGGACTGAAAGGGGCAATGTTTCTGAACACTTCTCACTAAGTATCAGCATCTCCTACTACCCCTGCAAGATATTCAGGCAGGACCCTAGTTGTGATCTAGAATTAAGGTCCCTGCAGTTGATGACTCAGGAAACCCATTCCACATCAATGAAACATTTGTCAATTAAAAAAATACTTAATGCTACTTTTTCATTCTGTATAGGAGTTAGGAAACTTGTTAACTTGTGAGGCTTGGATATGGAAAAATCAGAGGTGGTCAAAATCACACCATTTACTAAAGAAAGCAGTTCAATGTTTCCTGAAAAATATTCAGCTGTTCTGTCTTCCAGCTTAAGTAACTGTATTTCAGCTGGCTGAATGCTGTTTTTTTGTGGGGTTTTTTGGCCACACTGCACAGCATGTGGGATCTTAGTTCCCCGAGCAGATATCGAACCCGAGCCACCTGCATTGGAAGCACAGAGTCTTAACCACTGGACTGCCAGGGAAATCCCATGAATGCTGTTCTTAAACCAATGAAAGGGTTGGCTTGCTACTGGGAATTATCAGAGGTGTTTTATTCCCTTTACCTGGAGCCAAGACCACAAAGGCAAGATTCCTTAGGGGCCCTTTCTGCCGTGCAATTTATTTTGGGGAAGTTCACCTTTGCATGAAGGTTATTGCTGTTCGGGGTTTTAGTCTTATGTAGGTGCCTCAGTGTGACTTCTCACCTTGGGTGGCCCCAGGATTTGTCTCCTGTCTACCTTGTGTGCAGTTTCCTGATAAAGCTACAGGCTAAGTTATCAGAGATCAGTAGATGTACCTAGGATAGACTTTGGTTTCTGTTTTGTGTTTTCCTATCATGTCAGACCTCTCAGATGTCCCCTCACTTTCTTGCCAGCTGAGCAATGTATGTAAAGAGTTGTTTTTTAGAGTACTCTGCATTTTTAGGAATTTAGTACAAAGAAGATTGCTTGGTTTGCCATATTGCCTCCCACTGAAGGCCATCCCTTGATATCTTTCCATTTTGAACTTTCCATAGCTCCCTTTCAGTGAGTGCACTGTGGCCCTCCTAAGTGGCTCTAAGCGAATGCAGTGAGTCATTTCTAGTGAGTTCTGTCCAAACAATAGCTGTCACCAAAGAAAGTCTAAAATTCTCCATGCAAAGTCTTAGTTGCACCCAGTTAAGTACTATTATCAGATGCTGAACCATAGCAGACAGCAGCATAAGTTGACCCCAAATTATCTGAGGGTAAATGGATTAATGGCTTTTGTGTATTTCAGATTTGGCGCAAATATGATGCTGACAGCAGTGGCTTTATATCAGCCGCTGAGCTTTGTGTAAGTGTTGCCAGGAGCTGTGTCTGGGTGAAGGGTGGGTTTGCTCATCGCTGGGAATTTGATATATATGTATCATGAGACTGATTTCTGTGTTTCCAAGAAACATGGATATGAATTTGTTACTTAAAAAAACTGATTCATGTTTAAAAGGTTTAGAAACTGTATGTTGGATTTATTGCTTGCTAAATGCATTTCAGTTCCTTCCTAAAACAAACGGATCACAATTCTTAAAATACAGCCTCTTGAGATTTTTAGATTTTTATTTGCTCACTAGATAAAATGCAGCTCTTTGCTTGATGTCACAGAACTTCCTCCGAGACCTCTTCCGCCACCACAAAAAGGCCATTTCTGAGGCTAAGCTGGAAGAATATACTGGCACCATGGTGAGTAACCGAGCAATGCGATCTCCATGAGGACGGCTTCTCCGCTGCCTCCTCGGGGCCCAGAAACATTGTCTGGGACAGTGGATGATTCTACCCATTTAGCAAGTTGATTTAGAGCAATTGGGAATCAGATAGATGGGAGATGTGTGTCCCACCTCTGCCATCTTTAGCCATGGCCTTGAGAAACAGTCCAGGCTCTCAACTTTACTTACTTCATCTGAAAAATGGAGATTAATAGTATCTAGTCACTGCGAGGGCAAGTGAGTGGATGCATATGCAGCACTTTGCAGAGCATCAGGGGAATAATAAATGTTCGGTACATGGTAGCTCTTCCGGTAGCGGTTGTCGTGGCCCTTGTTGTCATGATTTCACTCGCCCCTCGTGCCACATGACCCCAGGACTATTTCAGCGTCAAAGCTCCCTGGAAAATGGTGAAGCAGGAGAAGCTGCCTTTGGTGAACTCATCCTCATATTCTGTTTCAGTTCCTAACTTGATGCTTTTCTCCCAGTGCTTATCAACACTCTGTATTGAACTGGATCTGGCTTCTCTACCATGTATCTCCCCCAGAGCCCCTTCCCATCCCCAGATGTGGGCTTCATTCCAATCAAACTCTGTAGGTTTCTTAATTAACAAGCAAGGAAATTGCTGGTAAAGGTCAATTTACTTTTTTTACTTTTTTTTACAAATTACTTGTAAAAGTACTTTACGATTACTTGTGCAATTGTTACACTTATTATAGAAAGAGCTCTTGAGTAGACGCATCTTACTGAACCTTCCGGTGAACAGCCACGGAAGCGTATCACTGAGAAGAGTTTTACGGATCCCTGTTAAAATGTGCACCACTAGGTTCATCTATTTCGGCCTTTAAATGATGTTTCCAAATACTGTATTCATTCTAACAACCCCTTTATAGCACTGGCATTTTTCCTGCTCCTTTGTGTATCTGATGATTGAGGCTTGGAGAGGGTAAGTGACTAAGTCACCACCAAGTTGAATCCCTAGACTCGTTTTATAAAAATCAGATTAACTGGGAAAGGTTAAGTTGCCTAGCCTAAGGCACCAGTTACACTGGAAGTTGGGCTCTCCTGGCTTTCAACCCTGCATCTTCCTGGCTCTCACTCTGTACTCTGACTACTCCAAATGCTGCTTCCAGCCAAGGGCATTAGCCCCGGGAAGGAAGAATGTGCTCTTGACCATGACACCTTGTAAATGGCCTGGACAGGAGCAAAGCTGATGCCAAGGACAGAGTCACACCCCAGGCCAGGGTCTCAATCAAGGAAATTATCTGGCTTTCTACTATGTTGACTTGTCGTAACAGCATGCAAAACGCTGTTTGAAATCCTGAGTAAATAGGTACTTAGCACTAAGGAGTGAAAGTTCCAGTGAAACCCTCTAATAGAATAAATAATCTGAAAAAGGAAATTAGACTGAAAACTGCCTGGGGGAGAGAATAACAAGGAGATTATTCTTCCAGTTGGGCATTTTTTTCAACATTGATTTAACGATGTTAGCACTGGCTGTTGTTATCTTGATTTTATTAATGTATAAAACAGGCCCTACACAATGAAATGCTTGCATTTAGAATCTCCAGCATGTTTCCAGTATTTCTTTGAATACCTTTGACTCCGAGGGGCTTCCCTCCACTTCCAACTAGAATACTAAGCCACTGCTTTCTGACTTTTTAACACAGCTTGGCTATTTTTTCCTTACTTTTCTCCACCTGGTTCTTGCTCATCCTTCAAGATTTAGTTAGACGTCATCTTGCCCTAGAAGATCTTCCATAACCTTCTTCTATAGTGGATCCAAGTGCCTCTCGTCTGTGTCCCTATATTATCTTGTGTATTTCACTGTCGTAACATCATAGTCATCCATGTAATTCATTCCACAAATATTCCTTAAAATCTGCTATGCCTCAGGCACTCTTCTAGTCATCAAGGATTCAACAGTGAGTGAAATAGACAAAGGAGAGACTGACACTAACAATAAACACAATAAATAATAAATTACATTTCATGATAGAGGGTAATAGTGTGATGGAAAAAATTGAAAAGTAGACCAGGCAGTGCCAGCAGGGCAGCTAGGATGGGAGCCTGGGGAGGTGTAATTTTCAATAGGGTGGTCAGGGGAGGCCCTTCAAGAAGATGCAACGTGAGAAAGGACCGAAGGTGCAGCCAGCAGAGTCCCTGGGTCAGGGGTGTGCCCGGGATTTCCAGGAACAGGAAGAGACCAGGGTGGCTGGATCAGAGTAAGCAAGGATGAGATGTAGGCCAGACCAGGTTGGGCTTTTGGGGCCACTGTGAGAACTTGGGGTTTTAGTGGGAGGGAGATGGAGAGCCACTGGAGGATTTGAAGCAGAGGATGCCATGATCTAGCTGCTGGGTTGAGAAGAGCCCGAAATGGGCAAGGAGGGAATCAGGAAGCCCTGTTAAGAGGCCATTGCTCCATCCAGGTGAGAAAGGATGGCAGCTTGGACCAGGGTCGGGTAGCAGAGGAGGTGAGAACTAGATCTGTCTGAAGACGGAATCAGTAGGGTTTCCTGATGAAGCAGCTGGGCGTCAAGGATGACACTGCCACTGTCTATGGATCCTGTACTCCACTAGGCTGTGATTCCTCAAGGGCAAGGTGGCATCTTATCTTTGTGTTCTCAGCCCTCCCACGGAGCCTGGCACACAGTGGGCTACTTAATGCGAATTGTCTGAACTGAATTTTCAGTTATTACCTCATAAACAGCTAGGAATAAACCCTAACAATATGACTAAACTTTGCCCTTGGGACCCTCCTGCCTCCCTTGTCCGTGTTCCTTGGGACCCTCCAGCTCCATCACGACTCTTGATCCCTCTTGAGGTGCCTCGCATACTGCATACTGCACATCGCAGCATTTTGCCCAGACCCAGCTTTCCTCAAGCAGTGCTTCACGTTCCGAAATTCTCCTTTTTCTCTTTCCTTGTTTAAAACCAGACCCTCCAGGGCAGAACCAGAAAGGGAGCCTGGAAGTGCTGAGCTCCCTCCTTATGTCTCTCAATGGGGTCCTTCATCACGAAGAGTCACCCAGAAGGATCCCAACCAGGCAGTGGGTAGGAGCCGTGCTGAGCCCAGGGGACAGAGGCAGACAGGGAGATGGGAGCCCCGAGCTGACGACGGGAGGTAGGAGGGACAGGAGTGAGGGCTAGAGCTGGAGGCATGGAGACAGAGCAGAGCAAATCAAGAAGGGACAGTCAGAGCAGGGCGAGCCTAGTATATGCCCCTGTGGATCTGCAAGTCACATTACTCTGCTCCTTTTCTTAAGCTGGGTCTGAGATGGTTTTTCTGGGCTGAGAGGTAGGGTCTCAAAGTGACCGAGAATATCCCCTCCCTCACCAAAACCCCACTCTCTTAATGCTGCTCTGTCAGGTTAGAATGTGCTCTGGTAAGCTAGTTCATACAAAGATATGAGTTCATTCCTTCAACAAATATTTAGGGAGAACCTACCAAGGAAGATACGGTCTCTGACCTTATGAAGTCTTCCAACTGGGAGGAAATTTGGTAAGAACGGGAAAGGGAGCAAACATCCCCTCTGGTCCCTCCCTTTCATCCCCACTGTGTGCATCACTGCCCTACAGTATCGACCCATAAGTAGGAATTGAGTTCAATTTTCCTTTCAGCCCTTAAATACAGCAATTTCACCTTGAGATCCAATTAAAAGATTCTTGAAAAGTTTTCTGGATTTTTTAAAAAATAAGATGGACTGCAATGAAGCAGCAATTCTAGAGCTTCAGCAAAGCAGGACAAGAAAAGGTAGGTGGACAAAGGGGAAAGGCCAGGAGAGGGACAAATTAGGAATTTGGGATTAACAGATACACACTGCTATATAGATATATAGATATAACAGATAAACAACAAGGACCTACTGTATAGCACAGGGAACTATAATATCTTGTAATAACCTATAATGGGAAAGAATCTGAAAAATATATATATACACACACATATATGTATAACTGAATCACTATTGTATACCTGAAACATTGTAAATCAACTATACTTCAATTTAAAAAAAAGAGGTAGGTGAAAAGAATTAAACTTAAATTTTTTTAAAGATGTCTTCTTAACAGAGTACACACAGTACTTTATTTTCATTGAAATGTAGCCAGTGTTTGCTCTAGTATTAAATATTTTAATCCTAATAATTGAGAGTTCCTTCTGTGCTGGGCCCTGTGTGAAGCACTTTTCAAACATCTTATGATTCTCACATGAACCTTATAAAATAAGTATTTTTAAACCCCTATTTTGTAAATGAAAAAACTGAGGATTACAGGTCAGAGATGATAAGGACGGAGTGGAAATTCAGACCCAAATCCAGCTTCAAACTGTATTCAAACCATCACATTCACATCTGAAAGTCTAAATGTCAAATTATTAAAATGAAAACTTTCAAAAGAGGGAGGGCTGAGCTCTATGAGATCAAGAAGAGACACAAATCCCTATGAATAAAGTGAAGAGCAAGGTGAGGACAAAGCCATGTTAGGAGATTAGGATTCTCTCAGTATTTTTTTTTTTTTTTTTTTTTTTGCGGTACGCGGGCCTCTCACTGTTGTGGCCTCTCCCGTTGCGGAGCACAGGCTCCGGATGCGCAGGCTCAGCGGCCGTGGCTCACGGGCCCAGCAGCTCCGCGGCATGTGGGATCTTCCCAGACCGGGGCACCAACCCACGTCCCCTGCATCGGCAGGCAGACTCTCAACCACTGCGCCACCAGGGAAGCCCCCCTCTCAGTATTTTTAAAGATAAGATAATACAGGAGCTCTGACAGCCACAACAGAATTTATTACCCAGAAAAATGGATTTTTCTCCTCATGAAGTCCCTAAATACTCCTAAGAATTGACAACTTCTTAAACACCAAAATGGAAGCAAATTAATGAAAGAAACAAGAAAGGGTTCCACAAAATTGTTCTGGAGAAAAGAGGAACACTGATTAAACTGGGGAAGGGAGAAAGAGAAGAAGAGTGAATTGTGGCTGCATAAAGCCCCAGGGGTCACATCAGTCAAACATCCCATTATAAGGGGCAGGAGGAGGCAGGGAGGAGAAGTGTAGACTGCTTAGAAAGTCAGTACTGGGCTGAAAAGAAATTCTGCACATCATGCATCAGCCCCGCAGCCCTAGTTGCCCAGAGCGCTTCTCTCCACAGCTCTACGGTTTACATTTAAGAAACCTCAGGCTGGCAGCTCTTACAATGGAATGCCCTGAGCTGAAGAAAACCTATGAAATGAAAAAAGAAATGGCAATGTACACCTCTGATGGCTTTGAGCTTGGATCCAGAAGCTTAGAGTCCTGTGAAGTAGCTGAGGGGAATCCGAGTGGTCTTAGCCAACTTTTGAGTATCTAGAGGTTGAGAAATGACAGTTGACCAAGACTGTCCTGTTTCTCCTGTTATATGTGTCTGTTTCATTGCTAAAACCCTGGGGGTCTTCTGCTCATGTGTGCTGCAGTTAAGTATTCATTTTTGCTCTAAATTGTCCCATGAAGGCCCATGATCCATTAAACTCCAGGTAGCCCCTCACTGGTTCTTCATGTGCTGGGGTGATCGGTAAGTGTTGAGGAATCTAGTGAAAGAGTTTCCACCCAAGGATCTGAGTTTGCCCTCAAGACTAGATGAGTTTCATGAGATTTTGGCCCACCTACTTCATTTTTCTTTCTTAAATTGTAAAGGCGACTTATACTTTTCCAATGAACAGATATGGGAACTGGACTACAGTTGGTTTGTTTTTTTAAAGACTCTTTACATTTCCTTAGAGACTTCTGGGTATACTGACTTTTAGAAACTCAACATTCTGAGAAAAACCTTCTAGGATCCGAGCTCTAAGTGATACACCAAGTGTGAAATCACTTTAAGGCTGCTTTAATGGCTTTTTGATGAGCAATGGACACAGTCACAGCAGCACTGCATTAAAGATTTGGTTCTGAGGTTTAGCATCAAATGCTTCACTTAAGAGATGTAACCTACTAATGAATTCAAATTGACCCAAATAAGGATTGGCACACTTGAAAGCTGTCTGAAACATAACAATCAACAAGTCAAGGCAGAACATCCAATCAGAAGAGAAAAGCTGAGGTCTGCAGACCTTGTCTCGTGTAAACTCGTAATTAATGTTCTGTACAAGGAAGGAAACTATTAACAAAATCCAATTATGACATCTAATTAAGAGAGGCTGCCAACACCTGGCAGGGGGAAAGATTAGCTGTCTGAATAGAATATTATTTGGTAATACTGAGCTTTGTAAAATGTAAGCTAATACATGTGGGAGATATTAAGCGCATGTCCCTAATTAGAGCATGGAACTTGAACTACTGTAAAACAATAAAATAAAATCTGAGAATGTGGCAGGCAAAGAGAATACCCCCAGCCTCTACCCTGGTCCCAGCTCTCATCCCTTCATGCCTGGATTAAAGCACCTGCTTCCTTCCCCCTAGGTCTCTGATCCAGGCCAATCTGAGACATGTCTGTGCTTTTTTTCTTTTTTAATTTAACTTTTATTGGAGTCTAGTTGATTACAATGCTGTGTTAGTTTCAGGTGTACAGCAAAGTGAATCCGTTGTACATATACATATATCCACTCTTTTTTGAGATTCTTTTCCCATATAGGCCATTATAGAGTATTGAGTAGAGTTCCCTGTGCTATATAGTAGGTTCTTATTAGTTATCTATTTTTTATATAGTAGTGTGTATATGTCAGTCCCAATCTCCCAATTTATCCCTCCCTCCGCCACCAGGCTGTCTTGAAATCTCTTCTATTCCACGTCCACCCTCACTCTGCCGTTGATCTCAACCAGTCTGATGGTTTTAAATACTAACTAAAGGTGACTGCCTCCAATTTATATCTCTGACTCAGAGCACTTCTCTGAGCTGTCTGCATATATTTGGATATGTGTCTCCACTTGGATGCCCAATAAGCCTCTCAAACTTAGCATGTCCAAAACTGACATTCTGACCTTCCCCCACAGTCCTGTTCCATTGGTGATCTTCCTCTCCCCAGTGGATGTGAACCATACTTTTCAAGTTGCCCCTCCTTCAAGATTTATCTGAAGTCCCATCTCCTCTCTCAGTGTTTGTCAATATTCTAACACATTGTTCTGTTTCTTTGACTCAGTGGTCATGGAGATAATGTTGAATCTTACTTCAGATATTCATTTTTGCCTCTCCAATTACACTGTAAGCTCCTAAAAGCCTGTACCACCTTAATGATTTCTGAGAATCTCTCACAGTGCCTCACGTGTTGACAGACACATGGTACTTATTCAACATACAATTGTTGATTCAGTAATATGGGGGGGGGCCCTCTAAATCCTTTTTGAGATTGTGTATGGCAACAACTTCCAGACTTTTTAATAAGGAACTCTTTTTAAGTAAAAAAAAAAAAAAAAAAAAAAAGATAACCGATAAGGAGTGATTTCTAAGAATACTGCTTAATGAAAAAATGCAAGTTGGAAAATAATACATAGAATGGGGTCCTATTTGTCCAAAAAAATAAAGATGGACATATTAAAATGTTTAAAAAGTTTCTGGAAGGATACACAGTCCTGTGAATGGTAGTCACCTTTACAACAGGGACAGGAAGGACTTATACTTTGTACTCTTCACTCTGCTGAACTATCTGCATAATTTTGACCTTGCACCGCATCTCAAATTATCAATTGTTTAAAAAATTCACAGACTGCCTCTCCCACCACATGACAACAGTCATACTTTGGATCTACTGTTTCTGGTAAGAAGTTACTATTTGGGTTGGCCACAAAGTTCGTTCAGGTTTTTCTGTAAGATGTCATGGAAAAACCTGAATGAACTTTTTGGCCAATCCGATATTAACCCAGTAATGGTTTTAAATGAATTTGCATTTCACAATCACCATGCCATCTTTAAGTAATCGAAAAATTAAGGTAAACCTATTATTCAATCTAAGGAGAATGCTGGGTAGATCTATAGTCTCTGAGGGGTCTCTTGAGAGGAACCATAGATCTATAGAATTTTAAGGAGTTTGTCAGTAAGTCATTGTGTTCCATTTCCAGGAGACTTTATAGAACGTTTCATGTACTTAGTACTCAAAAATGTGTGGATGTTCAATCTTGGAAAAGGCAGTGGCAGAAGTGAGAACAGTGGTTAAGGGCCCTTCATAACTTTTCAACAATCAGCCCTTCAGAATGGAATCTTGTCCCCACCACCAGCACCGTGAGTCACCACAGCCCTCCAGGAGGGACCTGTGCCATGACCACGTGACCACTAAGGTCAGAGGGAACCTCACATAAATAGAATCTTTTTTTGCTTTCCCAGGGAAAGAAGGGCAATTAGAAAAGGTAAACACCACATCTCTGGCATAATCTATAGCACCAGATGTTTTATTTCATAACCAACCATGAAGCAAACTACATTAACTATAAGCTACCCAGACTCTATAAAGCTAAGAGCCTGGTTTATGGGAAGAGCTCTAGAGCTCTGGTGACAGATATGCTTGGATTCAAAGCTTGCTACCTTCTTAGACAAATCAATCTTTCTTCATTCCAGTTTCTTGCGTGTGTGGCATGCAGCTCTTTCTTACCTTCAGAGAATGTGGTGATAATTAAATGAAATAACATAAAGTTTTGGTTGCTCTACAAATGGTCACTATTAGAGTTTAAAAAATTAAGAAGCCATTATGCCCACCCCCCCCACCCCAAATTGCCAAACATTCAAAATTCATCAAAGGTCGTTAGTAACTTCCGTGAGTTAGTACGGACCTGTTTACAAACAACTTTCTCAGTTACTGAGATCATGAACTATTAGGAGCCTACTCTTCCCTCCCTCTTAGAAACCGGTCATTTTCTGAGGCTTTTTCTTTTTCATAATCAAGTTTTGGGAGGAAGAAAATCCTGGTAAATTCATATACCTGGATTAGCAACCAGTTACTACTCTACTGATGGCTTCTGGTGGAAGATACCCTCGTGGCGGTTGCAGTGAACTTGCATATGAAACAGTGCTGTGGTGCATGTAATTTGGGTGTTCTGAACACCACCGTTCAGTAGTCAAACAGCATCCTTTGAGGAGATGCTGACCATCAATTACTCAGGGGTGAAGTGCAAGGACAGGTGCCACTGAGGTCCCTGGATACCTAAGAACGCAGTCTTCCCAAGAACTCAGTCCTCCCATTAGCCACACTGGAACCTGCTCTGAAGGACTCTGTTTGCTGACTTTACCAGGAAAAGTGCTCAGCATCAATCTTACTCCCCTTCAAGTGCTTTGACAAAGTCATGAAATCATTAATTTTCAGAGCTGGATGCACTCTGGGCCCTAATTCGGTCAGTGGTTATTGGACTGTTGGGTTCAGAGGCAACACTTCAGGATTGAGAGGGAACCTAGAGGACAAAGCTCCAGCCCACTTCCACCCACTACTTGTACAGCTCCATTTCTTTGCTTTACACATTCAAGCACCATGCAGAATTTCATTTGAAAATAGGGTTCTTCTGATAAGGAGAGTTAAAATCATGGGCACAGTTATAGCTGGAGAAGCTGCACCCAAAGAGATCATATGACTTTACTAATGTGACAAGAGGTCTGATTTCTGGTCTGGTGCAATAGGCATGTCTCAAGCTTCCCTTGTTATGTGTATTTCTTGTAGTCAAAGATGTCCCAGTCAACTAGAAGAGTAGACACACGGGAATATGTGTATTAATCACCCCCATGTGTACACACACAGGGGTAGTAAAATTAAGCAAGTGATTTTTTTTTCTGATTCTGATTCTTACGTGAACCACATAACCAATTTTCTGATGGGCAGAAGCATAATTTACACATTAGTGTTCGGTTCTTCCTTGAGCCAATTTTGAGCAAAGGGCTTTTCCCCCTTACACGTGCTGTGTAAGTTTGCACAGCAATAAAGATGGGCCCATGTCTTTCAAGCTGAGCTACTATTTGCTTAAAACTCAAGATAATCTAGCTTTCTAAGAACAAACCTCTTATATCTTGTTTAAAACTTTGTCTGATCTACGCAAGAGGGAGGAGATATGGGGATATATGTATATGTATAGCTGATTTACTTTGTTATAAAGCAGAAACTAACACACCACTGTAAAGCAATTATACTCCAATAAAGATGTTAAAAAAAAAAATTTAGCCTTATCTAATAAATTCAAACAGCCTCTTTGAATAAGGCTAAGTCTCTGCCAAAGGAAAAGCTCAGTCTCTTAGATTTCTCTGTCCTCTGGATCCAACCAAG
Organism: Grampus griseus; assembly: GCF_964374135.1. Classification (NCBI taxonomy): domain Eukaryota; kingdom Metazoa; phylum Chordata; class Mammalia; order Artiodactyla; family Delphinidae; genus Grampus; species Grampus griseus. Next base: position 20,430,806 of record NC_139004.1, read on the forward strand.
ACCCTTCTCTAAAAATGTCATCAAGCTGGGTAAGGAGAGAAAAAGCAGCTTATTGGACCTCATGGTGAAGGGGAGGAGTCGAGGTCCCAAGGCACAGTGCTCTGGTTTCCATGGTGACGCCTGTTGAACACACAGTTGCTGCTACTTGGCTGACATTCATGGTTGAAGCCATCCTCTAACTCTTGCTGGATGCAGACCACTAATTCTCTGCCATATCCTCCTTCCAGCCTGCTGACTCAGTGATCCACCCCCACCCTCTGTTCCAGCATCACCTCATACACAGCTAGCCCCATAGAAGGTCCACTGGTCCTTGACTCAGCCTCCAAACCCTTGGGTGCTCAGAGGGTCCCAGGAAAGCTAAGCCCCAGCAACTCTGTCCGCTCAAAGTTGTCCTTCCTTAGCTAGTTCTCCTCTCCCTCCAGATCCCCTTCCAGCAGAGCTAGGTCACACATCTACTTTACTCTGCCATCTCTGCTTCTCTCTCTCTTTTCCTTCCTACAATCCTCTGAGGCCTACACAAGGCAGCCTTTCTCCTACATCATATCCTCCTCAGCTACTTTTGCCTTCATGGAAAACTATTTCTTCTATACTCTACAGAGAGTACTCTATGATATGAGTCAACCTCAGCCAATTTAGACAAATATATAACCAGAAGAGCAAAACAGAAAAGCACTTTAACGACTTTTAAAATAAATTCCCATTGCAAGTATTTCTTACACTCCTTTCCCCTTCTGCATTCCAGATGAAGATCTTTGACAAAAATAATGATGGCCGGTTGGATCTTAATGACTTGGCAAGGTGAGTAGTGTGAAAATGGTGTCATAGATTCAGAAACATGTTCCTAGGGGTTTGCTGACATCATACACTTCTTTTTGAAAGGCAGAGATCAAGTCTCACCTGAAGTCTTAAAGAATAGGTGAATCTTTAGGGGTAACAGATATCTTTGTGAAGATCATAAAAGCACTTCTCCCCAGAAAAGCACAATGCACAACATTTTCAAAATATTTTATAAATGGGCCAGCCCTGCCCTCAAAGGCCAGACATTCATGGTCCTACATAAGTGTCCCACAACAAAAAAAAGTCCTGAATCCCATTCAATGGTTCTGAGAATACTGAATCGTTAGTTCAGGACAGATAACAACAGAATCAGACTTACAGCTGCACCCTGTGGTCTCTGAGTGTTGGTGTATCCTCCGTGGGGCGCCAAGTGTCTGCAGGTTAGAAGTGGAAGAGGGGAGGATGACAGCAGAAGAGGTCCAGTATCTGCAAAAGTGCTCTCTGTGAGGCTGGTATTGTGGTGACACATGATGATGTCAGCATGTTTCTGTCAAGTCTAGCCGAACACAAAACAACCTCTGATTGTCCACAAAAAGGTAAAAAGAGATTCTGAGCAGATAGAGAGTTGAAATCATTGGATCAAGAATACATGGATAAGGGAGGAACACTCCCAAACTCATTCTACGAGGCCACCATCAATCTGATACCAAAACCAGACGAAGATGTCACAAAGAAAGAAAACTACAGACCAATATCACTGATGAACATACATGCAAAAATCCTCAACAAAATACTAGCAAACAGAATCCAACAGCACATTAAAAGGATCATACACCAGGATCAAGTGGGGATTATTCCAGGAATGCAAGGATTCTTCAATATATGCAAATCAATCAATGTGATAAACCATGTTAACAAATTGAAGGAGAGAAACCATATGATCATCTCAATAGATGCAGAGAAAGCTTTCAACAAAATTCAACACCCATTTATGATAAAAACCCTCCAGAGAGTAGGCATACAGGGAACTTTCCTTGACATAATAAAGGCCATATATGACAAACCCACAGCCAACATCATCCTCAATGGTGAAAAAATGAAACCATTTCCACTAAGATCAGGAACAAGACAAGGTTGCCCACTCTCACCACTGTCATTCAACATAGTTTTGGAAGTTTTAGCCACAGCAATCACAGAAGAAAAAGAAACAAAAGGAATCCAAATTGGAAAATAAGAAGTAAAGCTGTCACTGTTTGCAGATGACAGGATACTATACATAAAGAATCCTAAAGATGCCACCAGAAAACTACTAGACCTAATCAATGAATTTGGTAAAGTTGCAGGATACAAAATTAATGCGCAGAAATCTCTTGCATTCCTATATACTAATGATGAAAAATCTGAAAGAGAAATTAAGGAAACATTCCCATTTACCACTGCAACAAAAAGAGTAAAATACCTAGGAAAAAACCTACCTAGGGAGACAAAAGACCTGTATGCAGAAAACTATAAGACACTAATGAAAGAAATTAAAGATGATACAAACAGATGGAGAAATATACCATGTTCTTGGATTGGAAGAATCAATATTGTGAAAATGACTATATTACCCAAAGCAATCTACAGATTCAATGCAATCCCTATCAAATTACAAATGGCATTGTTTACGGAACTGGAACAAAAAAATTTTAAAATTTGTATGGAGACACAAAAGACCCTGAATAGCCAAAGTGGTCTTGAGGGAAAAAAACGGAGCTGGAGGAATCAGACTCCCTGACTTCAGACTATACTACAAAGCTACAGTAATCAAGACAATATAGTACTGGCACAAAAACAGAAATATAGATCAATGGATCAGGATAGAAAGCCCAGAGATAAACCCATGCACCGATGGTCAACTAATCTATGACAAAGGAGGCAAGGATACAAGGGAGAGAAGACAGTCTCTTCAATAAGTGGTGCTGGGAAAACTGGACAGCTACATATAAAAGAATGAAATTAGAACACTTCCTAATACCATACACAAAAATAAACTCAAAATGGATTAAAGACCTAAATTTAAGGCCAGACACCATTAAACTCTTAGAGGAAAACATAGAACACTCTATGACATAAATCACAGCAAGATCCTTTTTGACCCACCTCCTAGAGAAATGGAAATAAAATAAAAAATAAACAAATGGGACCTAATGAAACTTAAAAGCTTTTGCACAGCAAAGGAAACCATAAACAAGACGAAAAGACAACCCTCAGAATGGGAGAAATATTTGCAAATGAAGCAATGACAAAGGATTAATCTCCAAAATATACAAGCAACTCATGCAGCTCGATACCAAAAAAACAAACAACCCAATCCAAAAATGGGTAGAAGACCTGAATAGACATTTCTCCAAAGAAGATATAGATTGCCAACAAACACATGAAAGAATGCTCAACATCATTAATCATTAGAGAAATGCAAATCAAAACTACAATGAGGTATCACCTCACACCGGTCAGAATGGCCATCATCAAAACATCTACAAACAATAAATGCTGGAGAGGGTGTGGAGAAAAGGGAACCCTCTTGCACTGTTGGTGGGAATGTAAATTGATACAGCCACTATGGAGAACAGTATGGAGTCCTTAAAAAACTAAAAATAGAACTACCATATGATCCAGCAATCCCGCTACGGGGCATATACCCTGAGAAAACCACAATTCAAAAAGAGTCATGTACCAAACTGTTCACTGCAGCTCTATTTACAATAGCCAGGACATGGAAGCAACCTACGTGTCCATCGACAGATGAATGGATAAAGAAGATGTGGCACATATATACAATGGAATATTACTCAGCCACAAAAAGGAATGAAACTGAGTTATTTGTAGTGAGGTGGATGGACCTAGAGAGCGTCATACAGAGTGAAGTAAGTCAGAAAGAGAAAAGTAAATACCATATGCTAACACATATATATGGAATCTAAAAAAAAAAAAAGGTTCTGAAGAACCTAGGGGCAGGACAGGAATAAAAACGCAGACGTAGAGAATGGACTTGAGGACACGGGAAGGGGGAAGGGTAAGCTGGGATGAAGTGAGAGAGTGGCATGGACTTATATATACTATCAAATGTGTGAGAAGCAGTCACATAGCACAGGGAGATCAGCTCGGTGCTTTGTGACCACCTAGAGGGGTGGGATAGGGAGGGTGGGAGGGAGGGAGATGCAAGAGGGAAGAGATATGGGGACATATGTATATGTGTAACTGATTCACTTTGTTATAAAGCAGAAACTGACACACCATTGTAAAGCAATTATACTCTAATAAAGATGTTAAAAAAAAAAGAATACATGGATAGAACCCTTAGAGGGAGCAACTATAATACCAGGTTCCTCAGGGTCAGGCTGGATGGCAATTGTACACTGGACAGTGAAGCAGAGCACGAGTCACGGCCATTCTATCCCTGTGATAAACAACAAGCTCCCCTGCAGATTCACAAACACCCTCTACTATAGTCCTGCCTAGCTGGTAGGGACTATGCCTTAATCTCCTGAATAGCTTCTCACGCAGCGGAGTGTTATGTACACGGGAGGATTCAGTGAATAGTTCTGGACTGAAGAAAGGGTTAAGTGGCATTGAGCAGAGATGCAAAGCAATAAGACAGTTACTACATTATTTTAAAACCAATTTGCTATGGAATTTGAAAATGACAATTGGGGTAAGTAGAACAAAGATGTGCATGTCCTAATTCCCAGGACCAGTGACTATTTTATGTTATATGGCAAAGGTAACTAAGGTTGCAGATAGAATTAAGGTTGCTAATTAAAAACCTTAAAATAAAGAGATCATTCCGGAGTACCTGGGTAGGTGCAGTGTGATGACAAGGGTCCCTTAAACATGGAAGGAGGAGGCAGAAGATCAGAATCACAGAGAAATTTGAAGATGTTATATTGCTGGCTTTGAAGTAGAGGAAGGGGCCATAAGCCAAAGAATGCAGGCAGCTTCTAGAAGCTGAAAAGGGCAGGAAAACAGATTCCCCCCTAGAGCCTCCATAAGGAATACAGCCCTGTCAACACCTTGAAACACCAGTGAAATCCATTTCAGACTTCTGAGTTCCAGTACTATAAGATATTAATTTGTGTTGTTTTAAGCCACTAAGTTGGTGGTAATTTGTTATAGCAGCAATAAGAAACTAATTCAATGACAAAAAGGTCTTAAAACATTTACACATAGGAATCTTCTTTCTCTGCCCCCAGTAGTGAAATGTAGCCCGATTACTCCTAGACAATCACCTCTAGAGTATATGTCCTCTGACTGGCAACATACTTTAGACGGCTTGGTACCAGCAGAGAGATGAGGACAGTATTCCTTGCAGGGTCTCAGGGTATTCTACCCTCTATTTGGCTCAACTTAATTCTCTCTACCCTGGGCATCCAAAGGAGTAAAACTTTCCAAATTGTTGTATGATATTTTTTTCTGCCTTTCTCTCTATATACCCATGATTATAAAGTCGACACAAATCCAATGCTTTCAGTCTTTTGAAACTGATTCTATTCCACTGAAGTATAATTGTAGTTATGCAGGAAAGAGAAATACATAATTTTTTATTGAGTATAATTTATATACTATGTAATTTACCCTTTTAAAAAGTACAGATATGGCTATTCTGAATCCCTTGCATTTCCACATTAATTGCAGATCAGATTGCAATTGCAATTATCAGATTACCAATTTCTGCAAAAACAGGCAACTGGGATTTTTATAGGAATTGTGTTGGATCTGTAGGTAAATTTGAGGAGCACTGCCATCTTAAAAATATTAAGTCTTCTAACTCATGATCACTGGATGTCCTTAATATTATTATTTAATTCTTCTTTTTCTTCAACATCGTTTTATAGTTTTCAGTCTGTAAGTCTTAGGTCTCTTTTGCCATATTTATTCCTAAGTATTTGATTCTTTTTGATACTGTTGTAAATGGAATGGTATTCTTTTTTTTTTTTTTTTCGGTACGCGGGTCCCTCACTGTTGTGGCCTCTCCCGTTGCGGAGCACAGGCTCCGGACACACAGGCTCAGCGGCCATGGCTCACGGGCCCAGCCGCTCCACGGCATGTGGGATCTTCCCAGACCGGGGCACGAACCCGCGTCCCCTGCATCGGCAGGCGGACTCTCAACCACTGCGCCACCAGGGAAGCCCTGGAATGGTTTTCCTAATTTCTTTTTTGGATTGGCCATTACTAGTATATCGAAATGCAACTGAATTTTGCATATTGATCGTGTACCTGCAACCTTGCTGGAATTTTTATATGTCTATGGTGACTACTAATCCTTGTGAAAGTCCTTCCCGTCTTTATTTGTTTTTATAGTGTACAAATTCCTATTTTTTAAGCACCTACCCTATTCTGCAGAATAACCTGGAAGTTGCCTGCCCTTTTCCTCACACCAGAGTTATAAATCTACTTGTAAATGAGAGGTGATAGATCATCATGTGGATAACGTTTTTTGAATTTTTTTCCCCCCATTTAGGATTCTGGCTCTTCAGGAAAACTTTCTTCTCCAATTTAAAATGGATGTAAGTGGTGGCATTTCTCTAGGTGGATTTGTATCATTCATGTTGCTCTACAGATTTGAGAGGGAGGGAAGAAAGGTATCTAATTGTATTGCCTTTACTTTATCTAGAGACTGATAAGGCTCAGTGTCAGAATTAAGGGATGAGGAACTGTTGACTCAAAGTTTATAAAAGTTGTCTAAGACCGTGGAAGAATTGTACAAGTTTCACACTGCTGATTGACATGATGCTTTCTCCATATACAGGCTTGTTCCACTGAAGAAAGAAAGAGGGACTTTGAGAAAATCTTTGCTCACTATGATGTCGTAAGTGTGCCTTTTCAATATATTGTGCTGGTCATCTTCAGGTAGGAAGCTTTTTTAGCCCTTATGTGGGGTCATCCTACTTACAGACCCTAAACTTATATAACGAACAGCAATCGCACATGTGTGTTGCTATGTCAAGGTACCCAGCTTCTCTATGAAACTTCTGAGAACTAAGTAAAAACAGACATAGGAGTAGTACTTATGGTGGAGAAGAGAATAAAATAACATTATTATTATTATTATTTTTGCGGTACGCGGGCCTCTCCCTGTCGTGGCCTCTCCCGTTGCGGAGCACAGGCTCCGGACGCGCAGGTTCAGCGGCCATGGCTCACGGGCCCAGCCACTCCGCGGCATGTGGGATCTTCCAGGACCGGGGCACGAACCCGTGTCTCCTGCATCGGCAGGCAGACTCTCAACCACTGCACCACCAGGGAAGCCCTATTATTTTTTTGCTCCTTGTAATCAAGCTAAAAGAAAGTTTCTCCTTCTTGGTCTCTATCTATCATAGTATGCTCAAACACAAAAGCAAACAGTCAAATAAAAAAAAACACAACCAACCTAAAGAAATAGGGGGAAGTCAGACATCTTTGGCACAAAATCTATTTCTCTTATAAGACTATTATTTGGTCCTTCTTTAGAGGGGAGAAAATAATAATTCTAAAGAAGGAAGTATGGCAAAGAGGTTGAATTTCTTCAGGACAAGGTGGGATAATGCACGGAGCAAGGAAAACAAAAAGAAAGTTGAGAAAGGTCATAAGAGATCCTGAAACTAATCAGACTGGATATCTGTGTGTCATATGCTGAGCAGAAAAGAAAATCACCTGGAAGAGGCAGTCTAGCAAACTGTTTAAGTATATAGGACTCTGTGACCAATTACCTGGGTTTGAATCACGGCTCATGAGCTGTGTGACCTTGGGCAAATTTCTTAACCTCCCTGTGCCTCATTTTCCTTATCTATAAAATTAGGGTGATGGGGATAATGATAATACCTACCTCATGGGCTTGTTATATGAGAATTAAATGAATTCATGTTCGTAAGCTTTTTGAGGAGTTCCTGGCATATGGCAAGTACTGTATCAGTGTCTGGTAAATACACGAAGGGAATGAGTTTTTATAATATGTTAAAGGTTCAGGATTAGAAAAACTTGAGGAGAATGGATGACTTATCATTAACTGGAACTTTAGAGAAGAAACTGAAATATGTTAATATGTATTGTATTTTATAGGCATTCTTATAAAATGGGTAGAAAAAATAAAAGATTTTATGCATGAACCATACAGTAATTCTAATAATGCTCACTCAATCTAGTCTCTCTTGAATTTAAAATGTGTTTTGATACTCAGTAAATCACTGCTAAATCATAAAGCAAAATTTAAAAATGTCAATCTAGCCTTCAAAGGATCAGTGGATGTTCAATTAGCACTAGTCTGAACTGAGTCCTAGTATTTGGGAAGCAAATAAAGTCGGTACGTGTCATAGTAATGCTATTTGTAAGAGCCAAGGAACTCAAAACTACTGCTTCCCATTTGGTTAAATGGAGGGAGTTATTTACAGGGCGTGCTTCTGATTTATGTGGCGCATTCACATCCTGCACAGGGACCATAAGTTGGAACATGCCGTTTCCAAACTTGTTTGCAGTCACAAAAGATTTGGTCTATTTGTATAATTTATTCTTTAAGCTTTCTGACTTAAGAAAACGATATTTGGTTGATTGGATCTTTTATTTTTCAGAGTAAAACTGGAGCCCTAGAAGGCCCAGAAGTGGATGGGTTTGTCAAAGACATGATGGAGCTTGTCCAGGTAACTTCACGAGGCTGTGTAGATCAGCCCCATCATGGACTGGGGTTGCCGTTTTGACTCCACTGTTTATTTTGGGGAATCAGTAGGGCCAAAGATTAATGCTGGAGAAAATCTAGGGATGTAGTCTGTTTAACAAACTTTGAGCTTTCAAACTTTGAAGCCCCAAAAATCTCTCTTCTCTCTTAAGATCATTTGTAGTTTCAATTAAGTGAAGCCCCCATAGAAGCTTCTTGTTACCATCATTTGAATGTCATCTATTTTACCAAAGGAGCACAGTGCCACTATATATCTTGCTGCTTTAGTTTTTGATTACAGAAAGTCCTTCTCCTGTGGACTTGGTTATTAGAATAACTAAAACTTATAATTTCATGTAATAAATCCCATACTTGGGATTCTCTCTCTCTCTCTCTCTTTTTTTTTTTTAACACCAAGGGGCTGCTCTAACACCTAGCCTAAGATGGCTGTTTCGCCTAGCAAGGCAGTGATTGGGACTGATGATAGTTAGATCATATCTACATCACAGAGCTGTTTCACGTAGGGTAAACAATGTTTAAAAAAAGCAATCTCCTTTGAGATCCTGATGAATTGTACTGACTGGCTGCACGATCCAGTTAAACAGATACCTTCCAACTCCTGTGTGGGTGTTTTTCTATGAGACTGTATAGACACTGAATTTCATAGTCTCATATCCTTAGGGATTTCTTTTGAGGTTTGTATAGGACATAATCGTCATTTCCTGATTGGCCCAGATGGCAATAAATTTGAGTAGCAACAATTAGTAACGGTTTTTGGAGTCTCAGACCTTTTTGAAAAATATGATTAAAACTATGGAGTTTTGGGGAGGGAGGGAGACGCAAGAGGGAAGAGATATGGGAACATACATATATGTATAACTGATTCACTTTGTTATAAAGCAGAAACTAACACACCATTGTAAAGCAATTATACCCCAATAAAGATGTTAAAAAAACAACTATGGAGTTTTGCCGTGGAAAAATGCCCAGATACCGATTTTTGTGTAAATCTCCAGGAAGTTTACATACTGCAGTTAAGCAGGCACGGATGAGATGTCTCTTATCAGGATGCCTAACTCTCATTAGTCCCATCCCAACTGGCCCCTTGCCACTTCTTTGTCCCCTTCACGTGGTGCTCCTGTTGGAGATTTCACCAACATTGGCACAGTCAGAATAGTTGCTGGGCGTTGGTGTGATATTGCCTTTCACACTGCTTGCTAAATTAAAATCCCATTTCACTCATTACCTATTTAATGCCAGAATGACTTCTATAATAGAAAGTGAGCAATTATCTATGGGATTAAAGGTGCACAGCAGAAGGCCTTGCCTAACTGAAGTTTTAATTTGCTTTTGATAGAATAAATGGGATGGGGAACCTGTTTTCCAGAGCTGTGTGGCCTCCTCTTTGCTGTGGAGCCAGGGCCCCTGATCGCCTGAGTGTAGAGCCCAGAGGCTTCAGATCCTTTCAATTATCTTTCAACTGTCTCTGGGTTTGGCAAAGGCTTCCAAAGGTTAATGGGAGATGATGGAAGTAAAACCTAAACCAGCAACGGAGCAGAGAAGACATTTTTCTAGAGAAAATTAAAGGGAAAAATTCATGACCATCTAAAAACCTGAGCTGGAGGCAGAAATCCGCCTCACTCTTTGATGGACTTATATCACCTCTATGGGAAATCAGAGGATCCCCACCATTTTTGTCCTTGTCCCTCTATTTCTGTGGGGCTACTGGGGCAACAAAAAAGCACTTCTCCATGTCAGTACCAGACAATTTGAGACAGCTGGTTTCTAAGGATTGGGTCAGACTGTGGTCAGGAATACAAAAGCAGTTTATAGGAGGCTGATCTGTCGAGCTAAAAAGTATGTACACAGTAATTAGTTACTAATGTTCTCCCCTGAAGCCAGATGATGGAGGGTGCCTATCTTTATTGGATCTTTCTAGTCTTCCAGGTTGCTTTAATATATATTCACATACAATTTGAAAGATGTAGTGAAGTATGACCACTGGGTCATTGAGACCCTGACATTGAGACCACTGAGGATCTGACATTTCTCAGCTTCATAAAGTACAGCCATCTCCTGTGACTTATTTCTTTATTTTCATCTTATAAGAAAGGGCCACAGGACAATTAAACTAGTATCTGGGATTTATTTTAAAAGCAACTATCAGAGCATGCCATGGGGTCAGCAGGGAGCTGGTTCAGTTTCTAAACATACAGTCCTGGTCAGGATCCCCGATGTTTGCAATAATAACCCTGAAGTAAGCTTATTTTATAGCCTTTTAATTCTTGTACAGTCATATATGATGCATATGTTGAATTTGTGTTAACAAAATTATTTGGTTACCAGAACACCCACCCTTTTCTTTAACCTCTGGAAAATGCTACCCAAGGCTGTCCTCCAACAGTGTGATCAGATAGCAAGTCCCTAAGGGAGCAGACACCATAATTTCTACACAAGAGTCTCTGAAAGCCTGTAGCTCACTTAGCACAGCAAGAAAATCAACACAAGAATCTACAACCTAAACTAGAAAGTGGGAAGGCAAGACATCGAAGATTCCAAGCACCCACCAAGGAGAAGTAGTAATGTGAACAAAAATGTTGGAAGCCAAATAAAAGGGATGCCAGAGATGACCAGGGTGTCTGCCTGGAGATGATGAGGTCCTGCCCCCAGGCCTCCAAAAGTTTATTCTTTTCCCTGCTAGGTACACCATCTGATTTTCTCTGTTGTTGACAAGAAGATGGTTGGCAAGAGGGGACTCATAGAGGCCTTAGATCAGGAACCTGCATACATTTATATTGGCAACTTGCTATTAAAATGGAAGCCCTTAGTGGTTTCAAATGATTTGTCTTCTGTGAGCCAAGCATTTTTTTTTAGCAGTGGCATTCAGTCCTCCTGACTCCTGGTGATTTGTCAAGCATTAAAAACATAACTCAAGGGCTTCCCTGGTGGTGCAGTGGTTGGGAATTAGCCTGCCAATGCAGGGGTCATGGGTTCGAGTCCTGGTCCGGAAAGATCTCACATGCTGCGGAGCAACTAAGCCCATGCACCACAAACACTGAGCCTGCGCCCTAGAGCCTGCGAGCCACAACTACTGAGCCCTCGTGCCACAACTACTGAAGCCCACATGCCTAGAGCCCGTGCTCCGCAACAAGAGAAGCCACCACAATGAGAAGCACACCCACCGCAACGAGGAGTAGCCCCCGCTCGCCGCAACTAGAGAAAAGCCCATGTGCAGCAAAACAGACCCAATGCAGCCAAAAATAACTAATTAATAAAGCCCCCACAAAACCCAAAACCCACAACTCAAAAGATCCAAAGAAACTTCCTTTACACACACACCCACATTCATACCCACAACTGCCTCCCCAACACATGCCTGCACACAACTTAAGATATTTCTACTCACTTAAAGGAAACAAATCAGAAAAAATTAAAAAAAGAGCTTAGAATAGTTTGGTATTGCATAAATGCCTTGGCAAGTTGATATATGCTAGTATGTACATGACTACCACCCAAGTCTTTTCTAAGTGTGGGAATTTACTAAAAGGATCCTGGGGCAGGGTGTCACTTGCTGCAGAAAGGATTTAGCAGAAGTGGTTTGAGGATACTGAAAACCAAATATCTCCACTTGTAACCGTACAACAAATGAGCCTGTGATACAGAGCCACAGAGTGTGGCTTGCTGTGTTCAGGACCTCTAGGCCCCTTCTCCTCAGGCCACATCGATACCTGCCTGGCACTGACACCCAGGGAGCTATCCTCTAGAGCCCCGACAAGAGAACCTATTGACACTGTGTTACGTGTTAGCCTCTTAGTCCAATCACTCAGGGATTCTCGGCAGAGGAGTGAAGTTCGCCAAGTTTAGCTTCTGGCCCCAGGCTCTTTCACCTCCTGATATCTCCCAGAATCCTGCCCCGCTTCGGCGTTTTTTCTTCTTGCTCTGCCTTATGGCTCCCCGTTCCTGCTGTTCTCTCCCCTCCTTCGCTCTGTTAACACCTGCTATCAGGGGTAGATTTCGTGTCAGTCATTTACCCTGTGGGACACTGCAAATTAGCTTGTCTTAATATGGCTGTCTAGTTGCAGAATGAAAGGTTTTGTTTCCTACTGCAGGTTTTCTAGAGCTTTCTTGGGAAGTGAGGAAACCTTGGGGTGGGGTTGGGTGATAAGGGCTGCTTCCAAGGGTTCCTGAAATCAAATCCTGCAGAGTGAGCCTCTGCTGCTCACTCATAACTAGTCCACAATCAAGGGGTTTGGAAATATGATTTTTTCCTTTCTCTCCAGACACTAACTTTTAAATTTAGATTCGTCACCATTCATACAGCTTCCTTAGGCCAGCGATTTCGCCCTGAGAGCAGAGAGAACTGGTGAAATAAGCACTTAACTGGAGACAAAAGACTTGGGATCAAAAATGCTGTTGCCACTTTCTAGCTTCGCAAGATGTCTCAGCTCTTTCTGAGCCTCCGCGTCCTAATCTGTAAACGAGGCATAATCATTCACTTTGCAAAGTTACCGTGAGGATTAAATAAAATAACCGAGGGAGAATCACTTAGCTCCGGCATTGCTCACTTTTGCAGGCCTTTGAGTTTAGAATATTTTCCTAGCTGACCTGATTCACAATTCCTTCTTAGCCCCTGAAACAGTCCCTTGGAATAAATGTGATGGGGCCTATCTAGCTCAACAACGTAATTCTTTAGTTAGATTTTCATGCATTGTAACCCTTTTAAAAACTAGAGGCACAGAAACCTCCCACGGGGAGATAATAAATGTGCCTTCTCTCAGCAGCGTAGGGAGACAGAATTTTGGTGACGATCCTCTGCTCTAAGGCAAAATATCTTTATTATGGTTGAGAAAAAGGCCGGCTTTCTGTTAGAACTGCAGAGAAGTGATGTGGGAATAGACATTCTTTTGCCTGAAGGGACATGCTAAGAAATGAACTTGTTGGCAGAAAACTCATCCTTGGCAACATCTGGTGGGATGAGGAGACAGAATCACCCCCTCGTGGCCTGTCTCCAGGGAGGGGCTCTCAGAAGGCAGGGTGTCCCCTAAGCTTAGCAAACACGGAGGGGAGGCAGGGTGGCATGAAAGGGTGGGACTGCCATTGGCTTGCCTACTGACATGTTATTTTTATTGTCCTCAGCCCAGCATCAGCGGGGTGGACCTTGATAAGTTCCGGGAGATTCTTTTGCGTCACTGCGATGTGAATAAGGATGGAAAAATTCAGAAGTCTGAGCTGGCTTTGTGTCTTGGGCTGAAAATCAACCCCTAATCCCCAGACCGCTTTGCCTTTGGCTCTTAGCGTGTTTCTGAGCTCCTGCTGGTAAAACTGTATCTGTGCTTTGCTACTGGGGACACAGTAGGCAAACTTTCTAACAAATGGTGTGGTGTTCTTGGGCAAGGGGAGGGACCTGAGGGCCTTCTTTTTAATGTCCTGGTGTTTTCCTGCCTTTACTGGAAGCCCCCCACGCAGGGTCTGTGTTATTTTCCCCTTGACCCTGGGCTTTCCTGTTCTGCTAAAGACTCAGCTGACCTCCAGGATCTGCTTGGCTTGTCCTCCCCCAGTCACTGGGGAGGTGGGGCAGCTGAGTCCATCTACCTGTGCTCTTCTTTTCGGCTTTCTGCTGAATGGTATGTGGCATTCGTGGCAGTCCCGTGACTTTCACAAATAGATTTTGAAGTGGAAATAAAGCTGCAGCTGGAAACAAAGATGCACTGCGAACTGCTTTTGTGCTGTGACCTTTGGAGGGTTCTACCTGATGGTTGGATGGATGAACTACTTCTCTAACTGGGGTGGGGGAAAGAGAAGGAGAGAGAAGGGCAAGATCCTGGATGGAGTCCACATCACCAACCCTGTAGTTCTCAGGTGCCCGGATGAGTTGGAGTCAAAGTAGGAGTTGCCAATCGTCATTTTCATCTCACTGCGTGGAGAAGACCAGAACATTCATCCTGGCCTGGGTTTTGCTCTTAGGTGCTTTGCGAACTCACGTGGCCAAGCAGGCAGGAATACAGAAGAAATATGGAGAAAATCTTTCCCAGGTAACCCCAGCATCCGTCACCCCCTCCAACCATTCCCCTTCCAACAGTTTCCTCTGGCAAATCTGGGACCCCTGAGGCCTCCTCCTATGCCTGTGACTATTGTGGGCCCCTCTGCAGGTTGCTGGCTCCCCCATGGACCAGACCCCCTCCCTTCACTCCTGGAACTCTGACTCAGTCTCCCTGGGGCAGGGGCAGACAGATTGATTCCTCTGCTGTCCTGACACTTTATTTTCCAGAACACCTCTACCTTATACCAGACTGTGTAGGAATTTCAGGTTTAACGAAGTGTTGTAGGTAATTCAGAAAAATTACAGTGTAGCATAGTTCACTTAGAGCTGACCATAACCCAAGAAACTCTACCACTCACAGAGATCTCCCTCACTGGCACACACAGGTCCTAACCTGGTTCCCTTCCTCTTAGGTGCCCCTTACTTCCAACATAGAGATAATTAGTATCCATAATTACTATTTGATCAAGTGCTTTCTATGTGCCATGTACTTCTAGATGCTTTCCATACCTTAACTAATTTAGTCCTCACCAAACCCTATGAGGTAGGTACTCTCACGACACCCACCTTAGAGATGAAGAAACTGAGGCAAATAGAAGCTAAGCAGCATGTCTGTGCTCATACATATCAGAGGTTGGGAGTCAGGGAGTCAACAATGGCCGATTTTCAAATGATGCAACAGACAAGGGCTTAATCTCCAAAATATACAAACAGTTCATGCAACTCAACAACAAAAAAGCAAACAACCCAATTGAAAAATGGGTAGAAGACCTTGATAAACATTTCTCCAAAGAAGACATACAGATGGCCAGTAGGCACTAAAAAGATGCTCAACATCACTAATCTAATATTAGAGAGATGCAAATCGAAACTACAATGAGTCACCTTCATACCTGTCAGAATGGCCATCATTAAAACGTCTACAAATGACAAATGCTGGAGAGGGTGTGGAGTAAAGGGAACCCTCCTACACTGTTGGTGGGAATGCAAGTTGGTGCAGCCACTATGGAGAACAGTACGGAGGTTCCTCAGAAAACTGAAAATAGAATTACCCTATGACCCAGCAATCCCACTCCTGAGAATATACCCAGAAAAAACTATAATTCAAAAAGATACATGCATCCCTATGCTCATAGTAGCACTACTCACAATAGCCAAAACATGGAAACAACCCAAATGTCCATCGACAGATGAATGGATAAAGAAGATGTGGGACATATATACAAATAATGGTCATCTTTCAGGAAACCTTGGCCCTTCCCCACAGGTTTGGTCTCACTGTGGGGTCCACAGCAGCAGAACATTTATCTAAGTCTGGGTCATTCAGTGTGGATTAATGCTTCATGGGAGCTTGAAGAGAGCCCAGGAAGGAGTACAGGGCAAGCCAAGAAGGCAGACTTCTCCTCATTATCCAAATGTTGAGCTAACTGTGTACCCACACACCCTTCAAAGAGCAAACATTTGTTTCCAGGGTTGAGACAACCTAAGCTCACAAGAAGGAAAAAATAAAAACTGGACCCAGAGCTGACATATATTAATTCATGACTCTCCCTTTAGCTATATGAGGAGAACTTTTTTTTTTTGCGGTACGCGGGCCTCTCACTGTTGTGGCCTCTCCCGCTGCGGAGCACAGGCTCCGGACGCGCAGGCTCAGCGGCCATGGCTCACG
This sequence comes from Grampus griseus, assembly GCF_964374135.1. Classification (NCBI taxonomy): domain Eukaryota; kingdom Metazoa; phylum Chordata; class Mammalia; order Artiodactyla; family Delphinidae; genus Grampus; species Grampus griseus. Next base: position 20,446,958 of record NC_139004.1, read on the forward strand.
GGCCCAGCTGCTCCGCGGCATGTGGGATCTTCCCGGACCGGGGCACGAAGCCGTGTCCCCTGCATCGGCAGGCGGACTCTCAACCACCGCACCACCAGGGAAGCCCGAGGATAACTTTTGAGGTTACTGCTCCAGCCATGACTGCATAAATTCTTAGCCAAAGAGTCCTCTGTGTCTTTCTGGAGATAACGGAGGTGGAAGTGAGTGGGGAAGGGAAGCTTTAGTCTTTTAAGGGTAATTTGTTAAGATTCATTGAGGGCAGCTACTTGCCTTGAGCACCAGCAAGCTTTCGGTCATGGCATATGGCTGAGATTCTATCAGAAGCTCTCAGGTTTCTTTCCCAGTCATAACCTTAGGCTGGCAAAGACCTTTCCCGGCATCCAAAGAAAGGGCTGGTGGAGATCTTTAAGTGGAAGGAAGGTGGGTTTGTTCCACTTAAGGAATGAGTTCACTCAAAAACATTCTCAAGAAGTTTGAGCCTCATGTCCTGTAATATAGGTGCTGGTATGTTCATTAATGGATGGTTATCTCAGTCCACTCTGGCTACTATAACAAAAATACTATTGACTGGGTGGCTTAAACAATGAACATTTATTTTTCACAGTTCTAGAGGCTGGTAAGTCCAAGTTCAAGGTCCTGGTAGATTCAGTGTCAGGTGAGAACCTGCTTCTTGGTTCATAGACAGATGCCTATTCCTGTGTCCTCCAACGGTAGAAGGAGCAAAGCAGCTCTCTGTAGTCTCTTTTATAAGGGCAGTAATCTCATTTATGAGGAGGACTCTGCCCTGTGACCTAATCGCCTCCCAAAGGCCAAATCTCCAAATGTCAACATGTTGGGGATTAAGCTTCACCATATAAATTTTGGAGGGACACAAACATTCAGTCTATAGCAATGGCCAAGGAAAATAACTGGTCTTAGCCCTCTGCTGGAGCACCAAAGGGGAACAGAGTGCTGAATAAGGGACTGACAGAAGGCAGAAGTCTCTTATCAAAGCCCATGCTGTAAATATTTGATGGGCTGGGGAAAGGTGTGATGGCACCCCAGAGAGCCGTGCTCCTTGCTGAAGATTTCGTTCATTCCAAATCAGAAAGGAAGAAGTAAAATTGTCTCTATTTGGTGATGATGTGATCTTATATAGAGAAAATCCTAAAGACGCCACCAAAAACCTGTTAGAACTAATAAATGAATTCAGTAAAGTTGCAGTACACAAAATCAACATGCAAAATGCTGTAGTATATAGCATTTTTATATTCTAACAACAAAATACATGAAAAAGGAACAAAGAAAACAATCCCATTTACAATAGCATCAAACATAATAAAATACTTAGGAATAAATTTAACTAAGGAAGTGAAAGATACACTGAAAACTGTAAGACTTTGATGAAAGAAATTGAAGAAGGCGCAAATAAATGGAAAGATATCCTGTGTTTATCATTTGGAAGAATTAATATTGTTAAAATGTCAATACTACCCAGAGCCATCTAATATTCAAAGCAATCCATAACAAAATTCCAATAGCATTTTTCATATAGGTATAAAAAACAATCTTAAAATTTGTATGGAACCACAAAAGACCTCAAATAACCAAAGCAAGCCTAAGAAAGAAGACCAAAGCTGGAGACATCACACTTCCTGATTTCAAACTATATTACAAAGATACAGTAATCAGAATGGTATGGTATGGCATAAAAAACAGACACATAGACCAATGGAAGAGAATTGAGAGGCCAGAAATAACCCCTCGCATATATAGTCAACTAATATTTGACAAAGGAGCCGGGAATGCTCAAGAGAAAGAATAGTGTCTTCAATAAATGGTGTTGGGGAAACTGGATAGCCACATGCACAAGAATGAAATTGGATCCTCATCTTATACCACTCAACAAAAATTAACGTGAAATGGATTAAAGATTTAAATGTAACACCTGAAACAATAAAACTCCTAGACAAAAACACAGAAAGAGCTCCTTGACATTGGTCTTGGCAATGATTTTTTTTGATATGACACCAAAAGCACAAGCAACAGGAGCAAAAGTCAGTAAGTGGAACTACATCGAATGAAAAATCTTCTGCACAGCAGAAAAAACAGTTAGAATGAAGAGGCAACCTACAGAATGGGAGAAAATATTTGCAAACCATCTGTCTAATAAGGGGTTAATATCCAAAATATACAAGAAACTCTTACAACTCAGTAGCAAAAAACAATCTGGTTAAAAAATGGGAAGAGGATCTGAATAGACATTTTGCCAAAGAAGACATACAAATGAACAACAGGTATGTCAAAAGGTGCTCAACATTACTTATCATCAGAGAAATACAAATCAAAACCACAATGAGATATTACCTCACACCTATTAGAATGGCCATTATCAAAAAGACAAGAGATAAGTGTTTGCAAGGATGTGGAGAAAAGGGAACGCTTGTGCACTCTTGGTGGGAATGTAAATTGGTTCAGCTACTGTGGAAAACAGTATGGAGGTTCCTCAAAAAAATAAAAACAGAACTACCATAGGATCCACCAATTCTACTTCTGCGTATACAGCCAAAGGAAATAAAATCAGGATCTTGAAGAGGTACCTTTACTTTCATGTTTCTTTGCATCATTCACAATAGCCAAGATGCAAAGACCATCTAAGTGCCCATCAATGGATAATAAATAAAAAAGATTATATACCTATAATCTTCTTCTACATGTATATACATATATATTATTCTATTTTGCTTTAATATATGTCTACATGATATTAAAGCAAAAAAGAATGTGATTATATTTGCTGCATAATGTAACCTAAAATAAAAGGTTGAGTGATAGAATCCAATCATTCATTTCTGTAAAATTTCAGTAAAACTGGTGCGGGTACCAGCTTTACTTTATCTTCACACCGCAGTATCTGATCAGTTCAGCCAAAAATCCTATAAAATCCAGCAGTTTGAATGAATTTAATAGTTGCACAAATAACAGACTTTCTGACTGAACTCAGACAAGACTTGGCATTAAAAAAAAAAAACAAGAAAAACCAAAAGAACAGCTTCAGAGGCCCTACGACCAGACCCATAGGCTCTAATTCTGCTTCTTGACTGCTTATGAACTTATAAGTTCTGAAAGTCTGTAAGTTTTAGAAATAGCAATAATCGGCATATTTCTGCTTTATTCTGGTAAAGATACTTAGAGTCTACGAGACTTCTAGGACAATGTAAGTTTCTAACTATGAAAACAAACAATAAACCTGGCAGATAAAAATGTGTTCCTATTTCCTAATGGATCCTCTCTCTTCTTTCCCTCCAGCGTTAGAGGAACTAATTATCATGTCTACTAACCTTCCCTCTTCACTGGTTCTCTGCATCTCCACATCCCTAGGACATCTCAGTGCCTCCCAGGCGGGCTCCTTTCCCTGAGGGTCGGCTCTGCTCTCCTCAGTTGCCCCCTCCCGCCTCTCACTGCGGTGCTTACAGCTGCCCATTCCCTCTTCTTTACCTCCGTCTGGTCTCTAGTCCCTTCTCACCTTCCACCTCATTCCTCTTCCCCTTGACCATTTAAAATCTACCCTTTCTTCAAAGGTCTGCTCAAGCGTCAACTTCCCCATAGAGCCTGCCCCAATACTCTCCACCGATGTCCTTTTACCCCCCAATTTCTGTCATTGTGTAACCAATACTCCATAATTTGATTCTAATCCTTCTGTAGTTGTTTTATACGACTGGTTTTGTCATTTCCAATGAAGTGATAAGCTTCTTTTAAGATCAGAAAACCTTGTTTTAGATTGCTTCCAGAAGCTGGCCCTACCTGAGCACCACACACACACATACATCTCTTAGCACAGTGCCCAGTGATGAAATAGAAATTCACAGTTTAAGGCATGACAAGCAGAATTCAAACAAAAATTTTCTCTGGCCATTTGGGCCTCCTCCTTCCCCTCTAGGGTGCTCATGCATCTATCTGCATTCTGCATTAACCAGATTCCCCAGTGGCAGAAATACCTGCTCAACCATCAAGATCAATTTTTCTCCTTCTGATGTCAGTTGTGTAACTCCTTAGAATATAATATTTGTTTCTCTAACTTATAAGGGGTCATGATGACTCACCACTCACCTTATAGGTGCAGACCACCTACAGGTGCAGCCAATATATCATTTCCCTTAAAGACAGTGATTGGGGCAGAACAGACTGGTCAGATAACCTGGTGAGATACTGGGCCATACTGAATGTAAGTTCTTAGCTTAAATATTTAGTTATGACCTTATTCATGTTACTAGCTATATTACTTGTATTCTGCTCATTTTACAAGATTGTTTCTTGCATTACTAAATGACTGAGCCTCAGATAAAATTAATAATTAGGTGACTTGAAACAGTTGATCAAATATTCAGCTCTATAAGATCAATGATAGTAATATTATAACTCTAGATATGGGAAGAAGCAACAAAAGGGAAACATTTCCTGGACCATAACAGACTAGTAAGACAGGTGGTCCAGAGGCTTCTGGGTACTTTAACAGGGCCTAGGTCCAGTAACAGCACACGGACTAGCCTATCAAGGAAGTCCTCACCTGACCTGGGAATGAGCAATCTTAGCACCATGGGACAAAGTGGTCACGAAATGCCTCCCAAACCTTGGTTGAAATTAAGACCAAAAAGACTGTAAAATATAGAATGTTGCCCACCATCCAGTTCTATAAGAATCAAGTCATCACTGCAGTCACTGACCTGTAATACACCTTGAAATGAATTCAGGGCGAAGATCAGGATGAGGTACTTTGTGTTCTGGGAGAACTGACAGAACTGGCGCTGAGATATTTTCAGGAGAAGACTGTGTGATCCCAGCTTCTTGCATCTTCTCATACTTAGAAAAGCACTGAACCATTAACTAAGATATCTGTTCCTCACAAATAGCAAAATCTTCTACCAAGATGAGTGCCTGACTGCACGTACCCATTTGCCAAAATCACATAGGTACTGGCCTCTCCCTTTACCTCTTTGGAACCGTTCTCAGAGCTCTCTGAGAGACTGTCTCCCGGGTTATACTCCTCAGTTTGGCTTGAATAAAATTTTCCATTTCTTTCTTAGATTGACTACTGATTTATTTTTTGTCAACACCAGCACCAGTTAGAAACTTGAAATATTACCGTGTAACAGAAAGAGTCTCAATTATAAGACTACACAGTGGTCTGCCATTTAGTTCTAATTCTGTCTGTTCCTAGGGAAAGATCACCTAATCTCTCTACACATCAATTTCCTCATCTGTAAAATAACCGTGTTGACTTCCAGTGAAAATTATGCTGTATGTTCAGGCTTTGAGCACATCTCTCCCCAGGCCACCACTCCAAATGCATAGCAGTGTCCCAGCAAGCAATAAAAAAGACTTCTAGGGCTTCCCTGGTGGCGCAGTGGTTGAGAGTCCGCCTGCCGATGCAGGGGACCCGGGTTCGTGCCCCGGTCCGGGAGGATCCCACGTGCCGTGGAGCGGCCGGGCCCGTGGGCCATGGCCGCTCGGCCTGCACGTCCGGAGCCTGTGCTCCGTGGCGGGAGAGGCCACAGCAGTGAGAGGCCCGTGTACAGCAAAAAAAAAAAAAAAAAAAAAAGACTTCTAAAAATGATGCTCACAAACAAAATAATCTTCCTGTAAGATAACACAGGGCCAGAGGTCTTGCCGGGCTCCCAATTCTGAGTCAAGAGCGTTAGCATCAGGCATTAAAAGGGATTGGAAGGCAGGAGTTGGTTTCACTGCTTGACACCAGGGGCTGGCATCAAATATACAATACAGTATTATTAACTATAGCCACCCTGCTGCATTACATCTCCAGGACTTACTTATTATATAACTGGAAGTTTGCACCTTTTGATCACCTTTGCCCAAAGTATAATCACTGAGACAACATCAATGCAAGAAATAACTTTTGACTGGTCACAATTGGAAGTAATTAGTGAAAAGAAATAGAACAGATAATTCACACAGAAAGCCACACAGAGATGTAGTGAGATAATAAATATGAAAAAGAAAGATGGGAGCTATATTAAGAGTCCACAGTGTGTATCTACTGCAATTCCAAACAAAAAGAACAGAAGGAATGATGGATAAATAAAACTTGAAGAGATAATGGTTGAGAGTTTCCAGAAACGAAGAAAGACATGAGTCCTCAGAATAGGAATACAGCTTGAATATTAAATCTAGTAAATAAAAATAAACTCACACCAGACACTTTCTAGCAAAACTGTCGAAAATAAAGGTTAAAATGTAAAACCTCAAAAGCTATCCAAGAAAAGGAGAAAAGTATTTAGTAAATGATAATTATCGTATGCAGATTTTTATCAGCAAAGCTAGATGCCAAAGACAAGGGAACATTTCCAAGTAAGCTTATTACATAATCATCTCAGAAAATGCCTTTGTGGTAAAAAGTTTTTTCATTCTTTATGCTTTATATTTTCCTGACAGTAGAGAATGAAGATAATTACTTTTTTCTCCAATTAGTATTATACAACTTTAAAAACTGTGCAAAGACATTTTCAGATCATTGAGATTACAAACAGGAAATGACTAAAGGCAGACTGGAATGAATTAGGAAATATATCCAAAGCAGAGATTGAATGATTCAACCTTTTAAAAGGAGCATTTCAGTCATTTAGAGATATTCTTTAGACAAAAGAGATGGATCTGTCATGACTCTATTCCATTATGTCACATTACTAGGAAGTGCTCCCAACTCTGTGGAGATTGACAATGGCGATGTGAGAAAGTTGGGGGCAGCATGTCTTGGGGAAATTGGTCTTTAAAAACACTGAAGCATTTCATGGCATTTCTTCTGATGTGATTTTCCCCCACCCTCCACTTTGTCTTGTCATAAAACTATTCATTATCTTCCTCTTAAAATAGAATTAGTGCTTGCCTAATTAACTTGCCTGGAATCTAATTATTTTTAAACATTTTCTCAACTTGCTTTCTTTATGTGAAAATGATGATATTGCAACAGAGCTGAGGTAATCATTTTCATAGGGAAATCATTTCCAGACAATTAGAGCTTGTACCTCACATTCTTCCTTTATTAACTTTGATCATTAGAGCATGAAATGATAAATTCTGTTTTTTGCCCCCCAGATTACAGTAGAGGGAACATCTTTTTCTTTTCATACACACCATAAAAGGAGGGGCAACAACCAGTGGCTTGTCTGCCATCCTGTGCTCACCTATTACCAGGAAGACCGCATGGTGGTGAAAATATGATCCTTCGCTCCTAACGTGACTTCATTACTTGGAATCAACAGGATTAACGTCTTTGGCACAATGTACTTTGCTAGATTATAAGATCCTCTCCTTGACACCAGCCACTTTGCTGCAATGGTGTCCACGTGACTGACAATACAACTTGACAGCCTTTGTTCTTCTGTACCTCCTGGAGGTTTCATTGCATGTGTGACATTTCTTTATTTAGCAAATATTTATGCATTTAATTAATACAACATACCATCACTCTTCTGGGCGATCAGTATATAACAGGGTCACAGACACAAAGTCCTGCTCCCTGGTCTTATATCCTGGTGTGTGTATAGCTTCTCTCTCACTCCCATCCACTGAGGAGAATTTTATTTTGCCCACTAGATTCCCAAGACCCTGTTACACAAAATAAGGGTATTAGGTAGAGACAGAATCGCAGAAGTCAAGAATTCCAACTGGTTTTTGTTGGAAAGGGCTGGAGTCGTTGGGAGAGGAACAGATCCAAAAGAGAAGGGAGGGAAGAAATGAAGCAGCTGTGTGGGCTGGAATTGGGGCACAGTTTGGGAGAGTTTGAAAAGAGGGAGGAGAGAATGGGGGCAGGTATGTGTGAGGGGTATAAAGGGAGGAAGACAGTTCACTGGGTTTTATTAATGGAATCCCCCTTTGATGTTTATTGAAATAGTTCAATAATGATTTAAGTTTCTTTTTAAGTTTTTCTTTGGTTATCGGATTGGTGTTTCCTTGAATAAACCACTGTGTATAAGTAGGCCACAAGGCTGCTTAATTTTAATTTGGTAACACTTGGTAGTACCCAGAGAGGCCGTCTGATACGTATGGGTTCTTCTCTGAGGGGCTGGGAGTTGCTGCCCGAAACGCAGCAGCATGGTGGGAGAGGCATCAGACCTGGGGTCTGAAATCCTGAATGTGTTTCAACTTAGGTTATTTTATTTTGAACAAAGTCACCTAACTTTCCTAGGATTATGCTTATTTTACATAAAATCAAAGATGAGACTGATAGATTTCTAAGGTTCCTTCTATTATAACCACATACTTGATGACAACCGTGTGGCAGAATTGATAACTTAATGAATTGCCTTTTGGTGAGCATACTAGCACTGTAATCATTTTGTTATTGTTTTTTGAGAACAATGCTTTCTCTCAAAAGAGTGGATAGGCTTTCTGAAACACAGGCCACTGGAAAAGATTCTGGGGAACACGGATACATCTTGGAGTTCCTAACAACAAGCAACATGAATGACTGCCTTTCTGGGGGGCACGGATACATCTTGGAGTTCCTAACAACAAGCAACATGAATGATTGCCTCTCTAGTTTCCTGTATGTGTTTCTTTGTTTCAGCTCTTTAGAAAAGTCTTAGGAATGAAAAGGGAACATGAAAGAAAGAACATTTCTCAGTCCCCAGATGGAAGGAGAAATTGAAAATAACAAATGTGGTCAAAGCTCAACTGGTCACATGGGAAGAAGTCCCATTGAAAACCATCCTGGCTCAACTGTAAGTCACTGGCTGACTTTCCCCTACTACTAATCGGTATTCTGGATGAGCTCCAAGTTTGTTTTCCATATCACCAGGGCCACTAGGTTTGGGTCCAGGTAGAAAACTTGGGGGGTGGAGGCTGTATCATTTAGCATTTCCCTTGAAACAAACAACCACATAATCTAAGTAACATAACTTTAAGTGTTTACTGCTCACTAGTCTAAGATCAGCTAATCACTTTGCTGATGTTGGCTAGGCTGGCTCAGATATCTGGGGATCGGCTGGCCACTGGCTGATAGAGGCTGGCCTTAGCTTGGGCACCTGGGATAACTCAGCTCAGCTGTGTGTGTCTCATTCTCTAGGAGGCTAGTCTGCCCATGTTATCCTCAGGGCAAATGCAGAAATATGAGTGGGCAGGCACTGCTCAAGCCTCTTCTTGAGCAGTATTTGCTAATGTCCCATCCACCAAAGCAAAGCAGCGTCAAAGAGTAGGACCAAGAGGAGGAGGGCACTGCTAAACTACATGGCAAGGGCGTGGATTTAAGGAGAGAAGAACTGGAGCCATTTTTGTGACCTACCTATCAATAACCTCTGAGTCAGGAGGATCTGGCTCAAACTCTTCACCAGGGATTTGCCCCAGGGGCCCCCTTTCACATCACCAGGCCCCATTCATTTATACTGTGTTCCTGTCACTCTCCTCTTTAGCCTGGCCCACTGCCAGCCACAGTAGATTTGAAGGGTTCTGATGAATTTTTACCATAGCTTGTGTTAAAGAGAACTAGAGAATTTAGTCTGCTATTTTGAAAAGTAAAAAAAAAAAATCAAGTACATTGAAAAATCTAATAGAATTAACACCATCAATTCCCCTATTTGTCTTCAGTAAGAAGACATATTAAGCTTCCCCACTGAATGAAAAGCAGGGATTGGTTTCTTATTTTCCTCCCCAATATCCTTGTGAATATGTAAGTTACGTTATTTTACACAACTATTCATATTTATATTAACACAGTTCTTAAGTCTAGAGAGACCATGTCTTGGCCAGGAGCTCAGAGTAAGTTATTGGTTGGGAAGGAGGCTGGTAGGCATGTGATTCTAGACCAGACCCCAGACTCCTACTCTCTCCTCCTTCCCTAGTTCCCTCTAGTCTAGTTTCCGTGTCACTATTTTGCATGGCCTGACGCATTTCACATTAGGGTAAGAAAATATATGAGTTGAACTATTATTCAAAATTAATCAGATGGGTACATTCTTAAGGGAGACAATTTCATGACATGTTTCTAATGCTGCAATATTCTAAAGGAAAAGAGATAAATATTCTCATTTAATCTAATAGTCCTAAAAAACATGAATAAGTTAGGGCGTGTCTGGAGAAATCCTTACCAGTTTTGACTCCTGCTAAGACAGAAATAGAAAACAATTTTCTAGTTCCCTCACTTGCCAAAAAAATTTTAAGGGAAAAAAAGTACTTGACAATATAAAAACCAACAGGCTGTTTTGATGTCTCTCTCTTTCTCTCCCTCCCTTGCTTACGGTTATTTGTAGAATGATAAAATACCATTATTAATGAAAACAATAGCTTGCAAGTTATCAGAGCAGCCAACATCATGGAAACATCTGCTATGATGGAAGTGTAAGCAAATGTTTTCATTCTGTATTTTAATTACAGATACTATTGTTTAAAATTACTTGCTAACAACTGTTGTCCCAAAGATGATTCAAAGCTGAAAGTTGCTTTTATGAACTAAATGGCTTCAGGGAGCCTGTCTGTACGTTATATACAAGAGAGAGAAAGCCCAGGACATTTGGACCAAACAAATGTCTCCAATGTACAGAAAATGCTAGGATACTCCAGGTCAGAAAGGACATGTAAAACAAAACAAAACAAAACAAAAAACCTATACAAATGAGAAGAAAAGTAACTGAACTTGGCATCAGGAAACCTGGTTAAATTCTCACAAGCTATGTGCTATATGTACTCATGCATATCTATGGATACTCATGTCCCACCTGTTTGAACCTCAGCTTCCTCATCTGTTAAATGGAAATAATAACAGTAATAAAAATACCTCACGATTGGTGAAAAGACCGGGTGATTGAATGAACTAATGTACATGAAAACATTTTATAAACTGTGATGCTTTGCACAAACATTAGGTAGGTGAGACAATAACAGTGGGGAGGAAAGGGGGAGGTTTGTTTCATCACCATCTTAAGTAATAAAGCTTAAAACCATCTGTCATGCACTATTTACAAGAGCCAAACATGGAAGCTACCCAGGTGTTCATCAACAGACAACTGGCTTAAGATGTGGTAGATTTTCAACATACAGAAAATGGTTGCATTTCTTTACACTAACAATGAAATATCAGAAAGGGAATGTAAACAAACAATCCCTTTTAAAATCGCACCAAAAAAAAAAAATACTTAGGAACAAACCTCACCAAGGAGATAAAGATTATATGCTGAGAGCTATAAAACATTAATGAAGTAAATTAAAGATGGTTCAAAGAAATGGAAAGATATCCCATGCTCTTCAATTAGAAGAATTAATATTGTTAAAATGGCCATACTACCCAGAGCAATCTACAGATTTAATGTGAGCCCTATTAAATTACCCATGACATTTTTCACAGAAATAACAATACTAACATTTATATGGAACCATAAAAGACCCAGAATTGCCAAAGCAATCCTGAGGAAAAGGAACAAACCAGGAGGCATAACCCTCCCAAACTTCAGACGATATTGCAAGGCTACAGTAATCAAAACAGCATGGTACTGGCACAAAAACAGACATATGGATCAAATGGAACAGAATAGAGAGCCCAGAAATAAACTCACACAACTAGGGACAATTAAACTTCAACCAAGGGGGCAAGAATATACAATGGGGAAAAGACAGTGTCTTCAGCAAGTGGTGTTGGGAAAGTTGGACAGCCACATGTAAATCAATGAAGTTAGAACACACCCTAACACCATATACAAAAATAAACTCAAAATGGCTTAAAGAGCTAAATATAAGACAAGATACCATAAAACTCCTAGAAGAGAACATAGGCAAAACATTCTCTGACACAAATCGTACCAATGTTTTCTTAGGTCAGTCTCCTAAGGCAATAGAAATAAAAGCAAGAATAAACAAAAGTTTGACTTAAACTTACAAGCTCTTGCACAGAAAAGGAAAACCATAAATGTAACGAAAACACAACCCACAGAATGGGAGAAAATATTTGCAAATGGGAGAAAATATTTGCAAATGATGCGACCAACCAGGGGTTAACCTCCAAAATTTACAAATAGCTCACGTGTCTCAATATCAAAAACCAAAGAACCCAGTCAAAAAAGGGGCAGAAGACCTTGATAGATATGGCTCCAAAGAAGACATATAGATGGCCAGTAGGCACATGAAAAATGCTCAATATCACTAATTATTAGAGAAATGCAAATCAAAACTACAATGAGGTACCACCTCACACCTGTCAGAATGGCTATCATTAAAAAGTCTACAAATAAAAAATGCTGGAGAGGGTGTGGAGAAAAGGGAACCTTCCTACACTGTTGGTGGAAATGTAAATTGGTGCAGCCACTGTGGAAAACAGTATGGAGATTCCTCAAGAAACGGAAAAAAAAAAGCTGCCATATGATCCAGCAATCTCACTCCTGGGCGTATAGTTTATACAAAACTATAATTCAAAAAGATACAGGGCTTCCCTGGTGGCGCAGTGGTTAAGAGTCCGCCTGCCGATGCAGGGGACACGGGTTCGTGCCCAGGTCCGGGAGGATCCCACATGCCGCGGAGTGGCTGGGCCCGTGAGCCATGGCTGCTGAGCCTGCGCGTCTGGAGCCCGTGCCCCACAACGGGAGAGGCCACAACAGTGAGAGGCCTGCGCACCGCAAAAAAAAAAAAAAAAAAAGATACAAGCACCCCATCTTCACAGCAGCACTATTTACAATAGCCAAGACACAGACGCAATATAAATGTCCACCGACAGATGAATGGATAAAGAAGATGAGGTATATATATATACACATATACAATGGAACATTACTCATCCATTTAAAAGAATGAAATAATGCCATTTGCACCAACATGGATGGACCTAGAGATTATCGTACTAAGGGAAGTAAGTCAGAAAGAGAAAGACAAATACCATATGATATCACTTATATGAGGAATCTAAAATACGACACAAATCAACATATCTATGAAACAAAAACAGACTGACAGATATAGAGAACAAACTTGTGGTTGCTAAGGGGATTGGGGGGTAGGGGAGGGAAGGATTGGGAGTTTGGGATTAGCAGAGACAAACTATTATATATAGGATGGATAAACCACAAGGTCCTGTTGTACAGCACAGAGAACTATATTCAATATTCTGTGACAAACCATAATGGAAAAGAATATGGAAAAGAATATATATGTGTATATATATATGTTTGAGTCACTTTGTACAGAAGAAATTAACACAACATTGTAAATCAACTATACTTCAATTAAAAAAAGATGTGGTGTATATATATACAAGAGAATATTACTCAGCCATAAAAAAGAATGAAATATTGCCATCTGCAGCAACACTGATGGACCTAGAGAATATAATGCTCAGTGAAATAAGTCAGAGAAAGACAAATACTATATGATATCACTTATATGTGGAATCTAAAAAATAATACAAATGAATCTATATACAAAACTGAAACAGACAGACATAGAAAACAAACTAATGGTTATCAAAGGGGGTGGGGGGACAAGTCAGGGGTATGGGATTAGCAGATACAAACTACTATACATAAAATAGATAAGGAACAATGCTTTACTGTATAGCACAGGGAATTATATCCAATATCTTACAATAGCCTATAATGGAATATGATCTGCAGAAAACCCAAATCATCAAGCTGTACACCTGAAATTAACACAATACTGTAAATCAACTGTACGTAAAAACAAAATAAAAACAAACAAAAAAGGTCTGTCATTCCCTTGACCCATCCCTGCTCTCCAAATCCCTTACAGTTACTCAACGTTCCCTTGTGGGTCCGTACATCACACATTCATGCTGACTGTGAGTCCTGATTTTGTAACCATGCAGTTTCTGGGACTCAGGGTGGGTGGTCCCAAAATGTGCCTCAACGGCATACTCATTATTTTGAATTAAAGTTACTTAAAGAAAGAGCCAATGCAAGAAGAACACTCTTATCCTCCTCTCTGTCTCCCTGAAAGCAGGAAATAAATCTTTCATATGGAAGGTGCCCTCCGTGCATCTGGAGGTAGAAACACCCTTATCTCCAGAAGAATTTGGGTGAGAAGCCCCTATGAACAAACCTTGTTACTTCTTTAATTTACCACACAAGACCAAACTCTGCTGATGTTCCTTATTAAAAGCCCAAACCTAGTTTCTTTGTCCTGTCAATTCCCCTCAAATTTGTTTCTTTGTCTTAAAAAAATATAAAAGCTGCCTCCTTTGGCCACTTCTTAAGTCCTATTTCTATGAGACCAAATGACAAATACCCTCCACATAATACACACACACACACACACACACACACACACACACACACACACACACACACTCACTGGAGTTGTAATACAATAATGGTAAGGGGCAGGGACACCCAAGAATGCCAGAGAAGTTTTAACTAGCCAGGAAAAGAGGGGCCTCAGAGTAAAATGAAGTCATAGAAAATAAAGTAATATTCCTTGATCACCTGAATCTGTGAACAGAAATTCATATGTGCTACATATGAATTATCCCATTCAATCATGGGATGAATGTACATTATTATTCCTATGTTACAAATCAGAAAATTTGGGCTTAGAGAGGGTAATTAAACTGTTGAAGGTCTCCCAGTTAGTAAGCGACAGAGCAGAATACAAATTAATTTGTAAAACAGGAATAATGTTGATTTCTTATAGTATATTAGCCAGAATATTTTAGTTTTAAGAGCAAAATCAGACTCAAACTAGCTTCCACAAAAAGTTGTGTTCATAGAACTATAAATCATAAAGGAAGATCTGGATACTTGACTGGGATTAGGGGCTCAAGAAACACCAATAATTCTCTCTCTCTTTTCTCCATTTCTCATCCAGAACCTTTCTAACATGCAAAGGAGATGGCCCTTGGCAGTTCCAGATCCACATCTTCACAACTAACTGCGGGGCCAACTTTTCTGTAGCTTCAATAGAAAAATTCCAGGGCGTATTCTGATTGGTCTAGCTTGGATTATATACTATCCCTGAGCCAATTACTGTGGCCAGAGGGCAGGGCACTTCAACTGGTAAGGTCTAGATCAGGAGCGGACAAAGTATAACCCTGGGGCCAAATCCAGCCCCACATGGCCCACATCTGGTCATGCTCCTTCATTTATATTGTCTATGGCTGTTTTCATGCTATACCAGTAGAGGTGAGTAGTTATGACAGAGACAGTATGTCTTGCAAAGCCAAAAATATGTTCTATCTGGTGTGTGTGTGTGTGTGTGTATAATTATTATTACATAAGTTACAGGTATACAGTATTATAATTCTATATCTATATACACTACAAAATGATCAACACCACAAGGCTAGTTACCATCCATCACCATTCAGTTGACTCACTTCGCCCATTTCCTCCATTCCTCCCCTGCTTCCCTCTGGTAACCACTACTCTGATTTCTGTATCTATGAGTTGCTTGTTTTAAGATTCCACATATGGGTGAAATCATATGATATTTGTCTTTCTCTGACTTATTTCATTTTGCATAATGTCCTCAAGATCTGTCCATGTTGTCACAAATGGCAGGATTTCATTCTTTTTCATGGCTGAGTGGAATTCCACTATGTATATATATACTACATCTTTTTTAGCTATTCATTCATTGATGGGCTCTTAGATTGATTCCATATGTTGGCTACTGTAAATAATGCAGTAATGAACATGGGGGTGCAGGTATCTTTTTTTTTTTTTTTGCGGTACGCGGGCCTCTCACCGTCGCGGCCTCTCCCATTGCGGAAAACAGGCTCCGGACGCGCAGGCTCAGCAGCCATGGCCCACGGGCCCAGCCGCTCCGTGGCATGCGGGACCCTCCCGGACCGGGGCACGAACGTCCCCTGCATCAGCAGGCAGACCCTCAACCACTGCGCCACCAGGGAAGCCCAGGTATCTTTTTGAATTAGTGTTTTCATGTTCTTTGGATAAATACCCAGAAGTGAAATTGCTGGGTCATATGGTAACTCTATTCTTAATTTTTTGAGTAATCTTCATATTGGTTTCCATAGTGGCTGCATCAATTTTAAATCCTACCAAAAGTTTCCCTTTTTTCCACATCCTCTCCAATATTTATTATTTCTTGTTTTTTTGATAGTAGCCATTCTAACAGGTGTGAGGTGATATCTTATTGTGGTTTTGATTTGTATTTCCCTAATAATTAGTGGTGCTGAACGTCTTTTCATGTTCTTTCCAGAAAAAGTTTGCTGATTGCTTGTCTAGGTCCAGCTGCCTCTGATGCAGAGTTTGACCTTCCTAAAAGACCCTGAATGTTTCACAACAGAGCATTTGATTATCAGAAAAAGGAAGGGGTATGTCTGGCAGTAAAACACAGCATATGACTTCTGTGATGAGTAAAGACACATTGTTTAAAGATCTAAAACATAACAGACACTTGATTTAGGTAATTTTTTCCACACTTCCCTACTCCCACACATATGCTTAGTCCTTTTTTTTTTTTTTCCCACTACTATTCAGGCAGCTCTCTGCTTTAACTGGGATGGAGGGGGAGTGCGGGATGGGGTCTGATTTCTGGTTCCCCATGTAAGGAGCTTGGAAGCCGCAACCCCATTTAAACAAGTAAAAAGCTGAACAGACAAAAAGCAACTCATATCCACAACAGAGGAGAGAACGCAGAGCAAACCACTGCCCCCAAGATTAGAGAGACAGGCAAATATAAGGGATTACCTTTGGGAACCGACATGCAGGGCCGGAAACCAGGAACTGTAATTGACGAATTGCTGGAGGCTCAGCAGGAACAAGTCTGAGAGTTAAAACTCCACAGGGACCCAGTAATACTGTGAGCTCTACCTCCGAAACCCGACCAGATTCCCTCAGGAAACATCGGAGAAAAATCCACTCCTGCTTCTAGCAGAGGGAAGGAGAAAAGGCGCCATCTTGAAATATCCCAGAGTACTCTGCTCTGCTTAAAAAGCCTGCCCGCAGGGGAAACTAGTTAACCAGAGCCTCACCTGCTGGGTTATTATCAGAGCCTGATTGACTTGGGGGAAGGGAAATACCCAACTCCAGCCCACGCTAGCCACCCTGTTCCACCTAAGCGGGGAAGAAAAAACCGAGAAACTCTTGCGAAATTCACAGTCCAGAGGCCTAAGCTCACCAAAAGACTGAGACCTGACCACTGGACTACAGAATGCTTCCCCTGCCCCACAGCGCACCACCACATGACTACAGGCTTATTTATAGCAGTTCTTTTTACCTGGTACATCATGTTAAGCTACCAAGAAAAAAATGACAAAGCATACCAAACATCACAAAAGACAATTTGAAGAGACAGAGCAATCATCAGAAACAGACATGGCAAGGATGTTGGAATTATCAGACCTGTAATTTAAAACTATGATTTATATGGTAGGGGCTCTAGTGGATAAAGTAGACAGGATGCAAGAACAAATGGACAATGTAAGCAGGGAAATGGAAATCCTAAGAAAGAACCAAAAAGAAATGCTAGAGATCAAAAACACTGTACCAGAAATAAAGAATGCCATGCCTTTGATGGGTTTATTAGCAGACTAGACATGGCTGAGGAAAGAAGAAATCTCTGAGCTTGAGGATATCCAAAAAAAACTTTAAAAGATGAAAGCAAAGAGAACAAAGACTTAAAAAGACAGAACAGACTCTCCAGGTACTGTGGACAATTACAAAAGGTGTAACATACGTGTAAGGGAAATAGGAGAAGAAAGAGATAAAAGGAACAGAAGAAATGTTTGAAACAATAATGACTGAGAATTTCCCGCAATTAATTTCAGATACCAAACCACAGACCCAGTAAGCACAGAGAACACCATACAGGGTAAATACCAAAGAAAAGAGATTGAAATCACCTGAGTCCTCCTCCCTTCCATCTGAGGGTTATTAACCAGCATAGATTATTACAGGAAGCCTTGACAAACACAAGTTTGTGCGCCTGACACACAGTGAGGCCCCAAACCCCAAAATACTGGAGTCTGGAGCAGAGAAAGTTTTATTGCAGGGCTCAGCAGGAGAATGGGCATCTCATGCTCGAAAGACCTGAACTCCCATAGTCTTTTTTTTTTTTTTTTTTGGTACGCGGGCCTCTCACTGTTGTGGCCTCTCCCGTTGCAGAGCACGGGCTCCGGACGCGCAGGCTCAGCGGCCATGGCTCACGGGCCCAGCCACTCCGCGGCATGTGGAAGCTTCCCGGACCGCGGCACGAACCCGCGTCCCCTGCATTGGCAGGCGGACTCCCAACCACTGCGCCACCAGGGAAGCCCTCCCAGAGTCTTTTATACCATGAATTTTTTTTCAACTTCTTTATTGGAGTATAATTGCTCTATAATGGTGCGTTAGCTTCTTTCGTGTAACAAAGTGAATCAGCCATACATATCCCCATATCCCCTCCCTCTTGCGTCTCCCTCCCACCCTCCCTATCCCACCCCTCTAGGTGGTCACAAAGCACCGAGCTGATCTCCCTGTGCTATGCGGCTGCTCCCCACCAGCCATCCGTTCTACATTTGGTAGTGTATACCTGTCCATGCCACTTGCTCACCGTGTCCCAGCCCACCACTCCACCCCCCACCCCATGTCCTCAAGTCCACCCTCCACGTCTGCATCTTTATTCCTGTCCTGCCCCTCGGTTCTTCAGAACCATTCTTTTTTTACATTCCATATATATGTGTTACCTTAAGGTATTTGTTTTTCTCTTTCTGACTTACTTCACTCTGTATGACAGACTCTAGGTCCATCCACCTCACTACAAATAACTCAATTTCATTTCTTTTTATGGCTGAGTGACAGATGAATGGATAAAGAAGATGTGGCGCATATATACAATGGAATATTATACCATGAATTTTGCTGGGGAGGACCAAGCAGCCATTGTAAATGGGGGCCAAAAATTATCTGCAAGAAATGAAGCAAGAGAGCAATTTTTGGACAAATATGGAATCCCTACAAATAGTTTACAATATACTTCTCTTCCTTACTGGCAACTGGTTCCAGTCAATTAAAGACTAAAGAAAGGTATTTGAGGACAAATGGAAAGGGAAAAATGTAAAGAAAATAACCACAATAAAAGAAATCACCAAGACTTCCTTTTTCCCCAGGCTGGGGCCTCTGAGGTCTGGTGGGGTCTGTTTAGTCCCAGCAGTGCTGGTCTCCAAAAGAATGTGCCCAGGCAAAGCAGGCCTCCCGTGGCTTTTGTTACAGGACTATAGTGCTTCATGATGCCTGCCAAAGTCAAGGAGGGAAACACTGCCCAGGGTCAGTCCTCAGCACAGGTGGGAAGTGACAGAACTTGTCCTCATGGTCCCCAGGGGCACCTACTCTTTCCGACTCTATTTTATTGTTCCTTTGAGGGGACTTTTGCTTCAGAAACCCATTCTTCTCTCACGTTTTCTCCTTGTTGCCAGGTTTCAGGGAAAAATCTGGTACCACTAGTGTAAAATAGGGGTGCAGAACAGTCAGATGGGGTCAGGAACCAGCACGTAATAGGTTTATCCTGGCTACTATCATATAATTAGCTGTGTGGGATTCTACTTCTCTAAACTTGCAAAGTGGGGGATAATGAAAGAACAAGAGCATAGATTGTTAGGACGTTTTAGTGAAATAATGTATTTAGAAAACAACCTCATTTCTTATTGCTAGTATGAGACGTTTTGTCCCTGGTTAAAGGCATTTCAGACTTCAATAATCAGTTGCAAGAATAATTTTGGAGAATTCTGGCCTTCCCAGACCCTCCAAAGTGGGCAGTAGTCTTCTCTGCCTCATGGCATGGGCAGCCTTGACTGTGAGACTTGAGACCCTCAAATCCTTCCATTGTCCTGCTCTGTTGCACTGTCTTGAGATCAACATTTTCCACTTAATGAGGCAGCCCAATTTCATCTATCAAAATATAATGATCATTTTCTCCTAGACAGTAAACATTTTACTTCCATAGTTATCTGAGTGCAGATGGTAGAAGAACTGAGAATGTTGTTGAACATGTGGGGGAGGGAGAGGCTGTCTGGCATGGAAATCCTTGCTTGGCACGCACTTTTTTATCTTATTTATGAATGTGTCATTCTGAGTCAGCACTGATTACCACGGGCACAATTATAGTAATCTGCCAACAAGCGCTAATATTGCTAATAATTTCGCTTTGCGCAGTGATTATCTGAGAACCACTCTCAGCTGTTGCATCAGTATTACAGCATTTGTTTAACTCCAACTTAAGCCAGTGCTGGGAAAGGCAGCACTTGTTCAGTCAAAAGGAGCTGTCGAAGAGGACAGCCTGCAATTATCTCAAACATGCTGCCATCAGGGGGCTGGCAGGCCTGGCTCACATGCCCTAGGATCGATGATGACCTTTAACAGATGTAGATTCTCAATATAAAAACCCTTCAGTCCAGACCAGATAAATGAGTGAGGCGTTGTAGCTGGCTGCCTCATCTTTCCACCTCTGCTTGGATAAGCATATTTGGTTGAAAACTTTTAAGGAGCCAGACCAGCAGCCCCACCAGCAGATCTTCTGCTTGGGTATCCCCGAGCTCAGATCAACCAAAACCACTCCCATTTTTGCCAGTCCCTTAAACCATTTTTTGATATTTCATTTTCACTTTTCTTTGGAGAGAAACATCCCCCTCTCCCTCCAACAAGATTAAATCCATTAACTGTGAGAATGTAAAGCTAAACTCCCTGCCCCAAGCCTTCTTTTGAAAATAGGCTGCCCATGTGTTTCGTACTCATTCTTTCTGTCAGCATTCACCACAACACGCTACTCTTTTTTTTTTTTCTTTGTGGTACGCGAGCCTCTCACTGCTGTGGCCTCTCCCGTTGCGGAGCACAGGCTCCGGACGCGCAGGCTCAGCGGCCATGGCTCACGGGCCCAGCTGCTCCGCGGCATGTGGGATCTTCCCGGACCGGGGCACGAACCTGCGTCCCCTGCATCGGCAGGCAGACTCTCAACCACTGCACCACCAGGGAAGCCCACAACCCACTACTCTTGATAAGCTTGAGCCTGGGAGAGGTAGATCTGTAGGTAGAGACATACGTAGACAAGGGAGGTAGATGGGCAGAGAGGGTCCACTCAGGAGAAGAGAGAATCCAAGATGAGGAGGGAGTAGAATGGCTGTGTACTTACAGCTCTGTCCCCAGCCCTGGAATCCCCGCTGCTGGAGGAAAGGGCCCTCTACTAAGATCTCCTTTCTTCAGCCTATCTCCTACTTCGCAGGCATCTAGTTGATTAATTTGTGGCCTCCTCCTTTAAGCAAGTTTTGAGGTGAGTAGGGCAGGTGAACCAAAGAAAACAAAGGGAACTAAATTAACGTTCCCATTCTAGGGCCTAGGAAGCCATCAATTACATTTTAGTCACTTACCCTTCGTCCATTGAAAAAGTAGATCGCTCCTTGGATCAGCCCCTTGGCTGCCTTTGAATGCTTTGCCACGTTTTACATCTTAAACAATGGGCTTGAAGTGTTGAACACGGAATCCTCACATAGCAGATGCTCAGTAAGTGTGAATCCACCTGCCTCTCGCTGGCAACTTAAGGCCATACAATAGTAGTTCTGTGGTAAATTCTGAGCTTGGCCATAAGACTCCTTTGTGAGGCAGAACCTGACAAGCAAAGGAGAGGATTATAGGTGATGCTTGTGAAGCGCTGAATGTTTAAAGTCCACATAAACCTCATGAGGGATTCTTCCTTCCATGCCACAGATGGGGAAAGAGGCTTGAGATATCAGGAGAGGTCACCCAGGTAGAAAGGGGCAGGGCCAGGACTCAAACTCAGGACTTCTGACTCAAAGGCTTCTTCTCCCAGGCTCCATCAGCCAAACATGTCTCCAGATATTGCCAAATGTTCTTTGGGTGGCAAAGTCACCCCCGGTTGAGAACCACTGCACTAGATGAAGAGCTAACATATCTGAAGCATGTGCTATGCGCAAGATGCTTCATCGATGTGATCTACAATTTGACCTTCACAATAACCCTGTGAGGTGCTTTACAATGTGCAAGTGAAGAGACAGAGGCAGAGAGGTTAAGAACACTCAACTCAGAAGCAGCAGAGCTGGGCTGTGAAGCAGGTCTGACTGATTCCCATGCTCACAGGAGCCAGAAATAACAATTAAAACAACATCAATAAAGGCATTTGTGGGTGTTCTACAATTGTTCATTTAATCACCATTCTTATTTTATATCTTTCCTAGTTCAAGAAAGGTTGAAGTCTGAAAATATATTTTAAGAACTGATTTCTGTTTTTCTCTCTAGGACTGTTAAGTGCAATATTCATAATTTCACTGTATATTTTCTCCAGTGTCATTTCAGAAATGCACTAAAAATTGGACACACTTTCACGTGGAATGCCTACCGGGCTCCCTCTGGTGTCAGCTAAGATATTTGCCTTTAAAGGAGCACATGTGTGACCACATTTCAAGTTAATGCGGAATATGTTCTTCGTCAAGCGGCAATTTAGAAATTTCAACTGGCTCTTACTGACTACATTGTAAATTGTTTTATTCAGGTTTCACAAACATTCTATTAAGGGTCCAACATAACTTAGGTTTTATAATGTTAGAGAACAACAAATATGAATTATTTAAATTATTTAAACAATTGTTTGAATTGTTTAAATTATTTAATGGCTCAAAAGAGACATTTCACAAGATGGAACTAACTAGAAAAAACAAACATATATATATGAATGAAAACGTGCAGTCTCACAATGATAAAAAGAAATGCAAATTAAAACAATAATGTGGTAGCACTTTACCCTAAAACTTAGGCAAATCTTTATTTAAACAACACCAACTTCTCTGAGAGTGAAATAAAACATATACTTTCATGCTTGGCTGTGGCATTTTGATGCAACCGTTTGGAAGAATCATTTAACAACTGCAGACAAAGCCCTAAAATCATGTATACTCTTTGATCCAATCATCCTATATCTAGTAATGGTTTAAGGCAACTACTTCAGAAGGAGGCAAAGCTATTTGCATGTACATGTTCATTACAGCATTGATTGAAATAATGAAATATTATTACAAGACCATAATCTTGAATGATTTACAGAAACTAAATAAAGAAGGGCAGGAAGAACATTCCGAGGGGAAATACAACTAAGAAAGACAAAAGTGAATTAAATTCACGGAACTGCAAGTATATTGATATAACCACAAATGGGAGACTGTGATAAGAAAAAAGCCCAGTGAAGTAGTCAGGGGCTAGATTCCACAGCTTAGCTTGGAATCTGAATTTTGTCCTGAAAGCTAGGGGGGAGCAGTTGAGAGATGTTGGAGGAGGTCATCAAGAGGATGTGACCACTAGTTGACCCTTGAACTGGAGACTCCTCACCCCTCCCCTGTCCTTGGAATGAACTTTCCACCCACTGTCCCTGTACTAGGAGCCACTTCAAAGATGCAGCCTTGAGAGAGTAATGTGTTACTGAGGCCACCTGGACTGTATTCGTGGCTGAACCCCCTTAAGGCCGCTATATAAACTCTTTAAGATTCTGGTGGGCAGATGCAGGGATCTGCTCGTCTTGCAGCTGCACAAGACAAGCCTCATATGTAAGTTCCCTTGCTTATTAAAACTGCCACCCGCCAATCTGGAGTTGTCTGCTTCTTTTTTCTGTCTCCCCTTGCCCTCTGTAACGATGGCCAGTTTTGAATTTCACCCGGGGAACTACCAAGGTTGCGAACCAATAATTGGTGAGCCAACCAGGAGACTAAAGAAATGGGTCTTGGGAAAGGGGCACCTGGGGGGAATCCCAGGTTGGTCATCAACCTCTGTGTGGGGAGGGTGGCCTGTATGTTAGATGCTTGTGGACTGTTGCATGAGTACTGGGAGGCCCTAAAAACTCAGTCTGATCGAATTTGCTTGACTGAGGTACTGCACAGAGTGCACCGTTAGAAAGTTGGAAGAAGAGCTGAGATTTAGGAAGGACATGTGGGTGTCCACTACTCTGCTGGCTTCAGAGCTGGCAGTCAAGGTAGGAGAGCAGGATAAGGTGTAGACTTTAGGGTGCCATTCTGCAAAGCTAGGAGGGCACAAGCTACTACAGGTTAAGGTCTGAGAACTGACAAAGCCAGATTGGGCCACTAAGAGGTGGAATGCCTAGGAAAGTGAGGAGAACGAAGAGGATGTTCATGAAGAGGATGAAGAGGTGAGTGACAGTGAAATGGACAGAATGTCCCATGCTGTCCAACCCCTAATTCAAAAACAGCAAAAGCACAGCAACAACAATGTCAGCCAGCGGGGCAGCCCCCTGTTCAGGAAATGTTCATGATGAGAGACTATATACCTGCTGAGCTTATTAATATAGCTGCAATGTTCCAGCCAAAGGCCAAGGAAAGTATCCAGGCATTATTAATGAGCACAGCTATGGGGTACAGGGGGCAATGGTGTTTCTCTGATTGGGCAGGAGGCAGAGAAAATGAGCAACATCCCCACACACCCTGCCCTCTGGCAGCAACTGCATCGTGTGGGGGTTCAAGGTACTCGCTCCTTCATAGATTGAGTCATTCTATCCTACAGAGAGGCTTGGCCCAATTGGGGGGAGGGGGGAGATAGCCCCAGGTATGCGGGATTCTAGAAATCAATAGAGAAGGTACAACAAATTCTTAAGGAGTTAGGAATGAGTCAGGTCATCTATGCCCCTGATCTCTGAAGGCCCTGACTGGGCTACATTCACTGCAGGAGTGAAAACCATGATACTCCAGTCTCCCCCCAGCACCTGGTATGTACACCAATGTCCATGTTGGGTCCAGTCGTGGGACAAGATATTTATATTGGGCGATCCATTGCTAATCTTAGGGGAAACTGACAAACCCTGGGAGTGGGTACAGGCTGTGGGAAAGCCCTGAGACAGAGAGGGAGCTGGAGAAGCCAGTAGGTTATCCCAATCAGCTGTAAAGCTTCTGGTAAAAGTAACCTGGAAGCAAGTGGGGTTTGACCTCATTGCTGCAGGGACTCCACCTGAAAAGATAGACCAACAACCCAATGCTGTGTTGGTCAGCCTGTAAAAAGCCTTAAAACCTGAACCACATTTCAGACCTGCCCCACCTCCTGCCCTTACCTTTCCTGATGTCCCACCTGCTCCAGTGGAGACCTCAGAGACACGGTCTTATTCGTGGTGGGTGCCCCCACATACTGGGCTTAGGATGTGGCCAAGACTGTCTCCAGGAGAGGGCCATTGCAGGTGAATGGAGGCCCCATGTTGTGCTCACTATTCATTGTCCCCCAGAAGTAAACAAAAGGTGATGGCTCTGGTTGACACTGGAACCGAACGTACTCTAATACACTGTCACCCTCAGGAGTTTCTGGCCCCTCAGTGCCATCGATAGTTACAGATGGCAAACAATTATGGCCAGGAAGGTCCTTTTGACACTGACATTGAGCAATCTCCCCCATGAGAATATGAGGATTTTATCTCTCCAATTTCAGAGCACATACTGGGCACTGATATTCTACAAGGTCAAAATCTGCAAACCTCTATCTGCGACTCCCACTTCCGGTTAATCAAACCAGTACTGAGGGGAAATGCCAACTGGGAACCAGTAAGTCTACCACCCCCAAGTAGAGTGGTAACTGTGAAGCAATATAAATTGCGTGGGGGGGGTGGTGGTGGTGGTAAGGAAATAGGAGAAACAATCCAAGAACTGCACCAATGTCATATTATTCTGATTATAATCAGCAGTAAGATGAGAAAGACCCCAATCACCACTTTTATTTATCATCATTCCTGACTATTAGACAATTCATTTAGACAAGAAAGTTAACTATTGAAAATGACAGGAGCAACATTATATGATTTTCTTGCCTACTTGAAAACCCTAGGGGAAAAAAAGCTAGAAAATGGAAATGACAGAATTCAATAAGGAAGCTAAATACGAAATTACAATACAAAACTCGGTAAGTTTCTACCTATAAAAAACAGTCAGAAAACATAATAAAAAGTCCCTTTTAATATGTCCCTAAAATGTGAGAGACCTTCAAGATGGCGAAAGAGTAAGATGTGGAGATCACCTTCCTCCCCACAAATACATCAGAAATACATCTACATGTGGAACAACTCCTACAGAACACGTACTGAACGCTGGCAGAAAATCCTCAAACTTCCCAAAAGGCAAGAAACTGCCCACGTACCTGGGTAGGGTAAAAGAAAAAAGAATAAACAGAGACAAAAGGACAGGGACGGGACCTGCACCAGTGGGAGGGAGCTGTGAAGGAGGAAAAGTTTCCACACACTAGGAAGCCCCTTCGCGGGCGGAGACTGCGGGAGGCGGAGGGGGGAGCTTCGGTGCCGCGGAAGAGAGCACAGCAACAGGCGTGCGGAGGGCAAAGCGGGGAGATTCCCGCACAGAAGATCAGGGCCGACCGGCACTCACCGGCCCGAGAGGCTTGTCTGCTCACCCGCTGGGGCGGGCGGGGGCTGGGAGCTGAGGCTCGGGCTTCGGTCGGAGCGCAGGGAGAGGACTGGGGTTGGCGGCGTGAACACAGCCTGCTGGGGGTTAGTGCGCCACGGCTAGCCGGGAGGGAGTCCGGGGAAAAGTCTAGACCTGCCCAAGAGGCAAGAGACTTTTTCTTACCTCTTTCTTTCCTGGTGCGCGAGGAGAGGGGATTCAGAGCGCTGCTTAAAGGAGCTCCAGAGACGGGCGCAAGCCACGGCTATCAGCACGGACCCGAGAGACGGGCATGAGACGCTAAGGCTGCTGCTGCCGCCACCAAGGGGCCTCTGTGCGAGCACAGGTCACTATCCACACCCCCCTTCCGGGAGCCTGTGCAGCCCGCCACAGGGACAACTTCCCTGGGAGAACACACGGCGCCTCAGGCTGGTGCAACGTCCCGCTGGCCTCTGCCGCCGCAGGCTCGCCCCGCATCCGAACCCCTCCCTCCCCCGCGGCCTGAGCCCCCGAATCAGCTGCTGCTTTAACCGCGTCCTGTCTGAGTGAAGAACAGACGCCCTCAGGCGACCTACACACACAGGCGGGGCCAAATCCAAAGCTGAACCCAGGGAGCTGTGGGAACACAGAAGAAAAAGGGAAATTTTTTTCTTTTGTGGAGATTTAATCCGCCTCAGGAGCAGCGGATTAAATCTCCACAATCAACCTGATGTACCCTGCATCTGTGGAATACCTGAATAGACAACGAATCATCCCCAAATTGAGGCGGACTTTGGGAGCAATGATATATATATATTTTTTCTTTTTTCCCTTTTTGTGAGTGTGTATCTGTATGCTACTGTGTGTGAATTTGTCTGTATAGCTTTGCTTTTACCATTTGTCCTAGGGTTCTGTCAGTCCGTGTATTTTTTTTTTGGTTATTATTATTTTTTTGTATAGTTTTTAGCACTTGTTATCATAGGTGGATTTGTTTTTTGATTTGGTTGCTCTCTTCTTTCTTTTTTTATTTAAAAATTTTATTTTTAATAATTCTTTTTTATTTTAATAACTTGATTTTCTTTCTTTCTTTTTTTCTTTCCTTCTTTCTTTCTTGTTTTCTCCCTTTTCTTCTGAGCCGTGTGGCTGACAGAGTCTTGGTGCTCCAGCTGGGTGTCAGGCCTGTGCCTCTGAGGTGAGACAGCCGAGTTCAGGATACTGGTCCACCAGAGACCTCCCGGCCCCATGTAATATCAAACAGTGAAAGCTCTCCCAGAGATCTCCATCTCAACAATAAGACCCAGGTCCACTCAACGACCAGCAAGCTACAGTGCTGGATACCCTATGCCAAACAACTAGCAAGAAAGGAACACAACCCCATCCATTAGTAGAGAGGCTGCTTAAAATTATAATAAGTTCACAGACACCCCAAAACACACAACCAGACGTGGTCCTGCCCACCAGAAATACAAGATCCAGCCTCATCCACCAGAACACAGGCACCAGTCCGCTCCACCAGGAAACCTACACAACCCACTGAACCAACCTTACCCACTGGGGGCAGACACCAAAAACAACGGAAAGTACGAACCTGCAGCCTGTGTAAAGGAGACCCCAAAGACAATAAGTTAAACAAAATGAGAAGACAGAGGAATGCACAGCAGATGAAGGAGCAAAGTAAAAACCCACCTGATCAAACAAATGAAGAGGAAATAGGCAGTCTACCTAAAAAAGAATTCAGAGTAATGATGGTAAAGATGATCCAAAATCTTGGAAATAGAATGAAGAAAATGCAAGAAACTTTTAACAAGGACCTAGAAGAACTAAAGAGCAAACAATGGTGAACAACACAATAAATGAAATTAAAAATTCTCTAGAAGGAATCAATAGTAGAATAACTGAGGCAGAATAACTGAGGATAAGATACCTGGAAGATAAAATAGTGAAAATAACTACCACAGAGCAGAATAAAGAAAAAAGATAGAAAAGAATTGAGGACAGTCTCAGAGACCTCTGGGACAACATTAAATGCACCAACATTCGAATTATAGGGATCCTAGAGGAAGAGAAAAAGAAAGGGACTGAGAAAATATTTGAAGAGATTATAGTTGAAAACGTCCCTAATATGGGAAAGGAAATAGTTAATCAAGTCCAGGAAGCGCAGTGTGTCCCATACACGATAGATCCAAGGAGAAACATGCCAAGACACATATTAATCCAATTATCAAAAATTAAACACAAAGAAAAAATATTAAAAGCAGCAAGGGAAAAACAACAAATAACATACAAGGGAATCCCCATAAGATTAACAGCTGATCTTTCAGCAGAAACTGAAAGCCAGAAGGGAGTGGCAGGACATATTTAAAGTGATGAAAGGGAAAAACCTACAAGAAAGACTACTCTACCCAGCAAGGATCTCATTCAGATTTGATGGAGAAATTCAAACCTTAACAGACAAGCAAAAGCTAAGACAATTCAGCACCACCAAACCAGCTTTACAGCATTTGCTAAAGGAACTTCTCTAGGCAGGAAACAAAAAGGAAGGAAAAGACCTACAATAACAAACCCAACATAATTAAGAAAATGGTAATAGGAACACACATATCAATAATTACCTTAAATGTAAATGGATTAAATACTCCAACCAAAAGATATAGACTGGCTGAATGGATACAAAAACAAGACCTGTATAAATGCTGTCTACAAGAGAACCAGTTCAGACCTAGGGACACATATAGACTGAAAGTGAGGGGATGGAAAAAGACATTCCATGCAAATGAAAATCATGAGAAACATGGAGTAGCAATTCTCGTATCAGACAAAATAGACTTTAAAATAAAGAGACAAAGAAAGACACTACATAGTGATCAAGAGATCAATCCATGAAGAAGATATAACAATTATAAATATTTATGCACCCAACATAGGAGCACCTCAATACATAAGGCAAATGCTAACACCATAAAAGGAGAAACCAACAGTAACACAATCATAGTAGGGGACTCTAACACCCCACTTTCACCAATGGACAGATCATCCAAAATGAAAATAAATAAGGAAATACAAGCTTTAAATGATACATTAAACAAGATGGACTTAATTGATATTTATAGGACATTCCAACCAAAACACCAGAATACACTTTCTTTTCAAGTGCTCATGGAACATTCTCCAGGATAGACCATATCTTGGGTCACAAATCAAGCCTTGGTAAATTTAAGGAAATTGAAATTGTATCAAGTATCTTTTCCAACCACAACACTATGAGACTAGATATCAATTACAGTAAAAAATCTGTAAAAAGTACAAGCACATGGAGGCTAAACAATACTTAATAACCAAGAGATCACTAAAGAAATCAAAGAGGAAATCAAAAAATACTTAGAAACAAATAACAAGGAAAACACAATGACCCAAAATGTATGAGATGCAGCAGACACAGTTTTAAGAGGGAAATTTATAGCAATACAATCCTACCTCAAGAAACAAGAAACATCTCAAATAAACAACCTAACATTACACCTAAAACAATTAGAGAAAGAAGAACAAAAAAACTCCAAAGTTAGCAGAAGGAAAGAAATCATAAAGATCAGATCAGAAATAAATGAAAAAGACATGAAGGAAACAACAGCAAAGATCAATAAAACTAAAAGCTGGTTCTTTGAGAAGATAAAAAACGTTGATAAACCATTAGCCAGACTAATCAAGAAAAAAGGGAGAAGACTCAAATCAATAGAATTAGAAGTGAAGACGGAGAAGTGACAACTGAGACTGCAGAAATACAAAGGATCATGAGAGATTACTACAAGCAACCATATGCCAGTAAAATGGACAACCTGGAAGAAATGGACAAATTCTTAGAAAAGCACAAACTTCTGAGACTAAACCAAGAAGAAACAGAAAATATAAACAGACCTATCGCAAGCACTGAAATTGAGACTGTGATTAAAAATCTTCCAACAAACAAAAGCCCAGGACCAGATGGCTTCACAGGCGAATTCTATCAAACATTTAGAGAAGAGCTGACACCTATCCTTCTCAAACTCTTCAAAATATAGCAGAGGGAGGAACACCCCCAAACTCATTCTGCAAGACCACATCACCCTGATACCAAAACCAGACAGAGATGTCACAAAGAAAGAAAACTACAGGCCAATATCACTGATGAACATAGATGCAAAAATCCTCAACAAAAGACTAGCAAACAGAATCCAGCAGCACATTAAAAGGATCATACCCCATGATCAAATGGGGTTTATCCCAGGAATGCAAGGATTCTTCAATATATGCAAATCAATCAAAGTGATAAACCAAATTAACAAATTGAAGGAGAAAAACCATGTGATCATCTCAGTAGTTGCAGAAAAAAGATTTCGACAAAATCAACACCCATTTATGATAAAGTCTCCAGAAAACAGGCATAGAGGGAACTTAACCTCAACATAATAAAGGCCATATATGACAAACCCACAGCCAACATCGTTCTCAATGGTGAAAAACTGAAACCATTTCCTCTAAGATCAGGAACAAGACGAGGTTGCCCACTCTCACCAATATTATTGAACATAGTTCTGGAAGTTTTAGCAACAGCAATCACAGAAGAAAAAGAAATAAAAGGAATTCAAATTGGAAAAGAAGTAAAGCTATCACTGTTTGCAGATGACATGATAATATACATAGAGAATCCTAAGGACTCTACCAGAAAACTACTAGAGCTAATCAACAAATTTGGTAAAGCTGCAGGATCCAAAATTAATGCACAGAAATCTCTTGCATTCCTATACATTAATGATGAAAAATCTGAAAGAGAAATTAAGGAAACATTCCCATTTACCACTGCAACAAAAAGAATAAAATACCTAGGAATGAACCTACCAAAGGAGACAAAAGACCTGTATGCAGAAAACTATAAGACACAGATGAAAGAAATTAAAGATGATACAAACAGATGGAGAGATATACCATGTTCTTGGATTGGAAGACTCAACACTGTGAAAATGACTATACTACCCAAAGCAATCTACAGATTCAATGCAATCCCTATCAAACTACCAATGGCATTTTTCACAGAACTAGAACAAAAAATTTCACAATTTGTATGGAAACACAAAAGGCCCTGAATAGCCAAACAATCTTGAGAAAGAAAAACGGAGCTGGAGGAATCAGACTCCCTGACTTCAGACTATATTACAAAGCTACAGTAATCAAGACAGTATGGTACTGGCACAAGAACAGAAATACAGGTTAATGGAACAGGATAGAAAGCCCAGAGATAAACCCATGCACATATGGTCACCTTATCTTTGATAAAGGAGGCAAGAATATACAATGGAGAAAAGACAGCCTCTTCAATAAGTGGTGCTGGGCGAACTGGACAGCCACATGTAAAAGAATGAAATTAGAACACTCCCTAACACCATACACAAAAATAAACTCAAAGTGAATTAAAGACCTAAGTGTAAGGCCAGACACTATCAAACTCTTAGAAGAAAACATAGGCAGAACACTCTATGACATAAATCATAGCAAGATTCTTTTTGACCCACCTCCTAGAGAAATGGAAATAAAAACAAAAACAAATGGAACCTAATGAAACTTAAAAGCTTTTGCACAGCAAAGGAAATCATAAACAAGATGAAAAGACAACCCTCAGAATGGGAGAAAATATGTGCAAATGAAGCAACTGACAAAGGATTCATCTCCAAAATTTACAAGCGGCTCATGCAGCTCAATACCAAAAAAACCCCAACCCAATCCAAAAATGGGCAGAAGGCCTAAATAGACATTTATCCAAAGAAGATATACAGATTGCCAGCAAACACATGAAAGAATGTTCAATATCACTAATCATTAGAGAAATGCAAATCTAAACTACAGTGAGGTATCACCTCACACCAGTCAGGATGGCCATCATCAAAAAATCTACAAACAATAAATGCTGGAGAGGCTGTGGAGAAAAGGGAACCCTCTTGCACTGTTGATGGGAATGTAAATTGATACAGCTGTAGGGCGCGGTCAGCTAACTGCCACGCAGCAGGAAGCTGAAGCAAGCTGAGTCATCCTTCCTGTGGCCACTGCGCTTGCGCTAAGTATACTAATGAGGTTTTAAAGTAGCGACCTATCCGATGCTGGCTCACAAGTCGCACCATCAGCGAAAGCCAATCACAGAGCGACACATGTTCTTAATCCCTATATAAGCAGACTGCTATAGGATTGCGGGGTCTTCCTTCCATCTTTTCTTTAACCAAGCTGTGCTCCAATAAAGTGTGATACGAGAAGAATCTTGCGTGTGGCGACTCGTCATTCTGCTGGTCGGAGGCGGCTCGCCGCATACAGCCACTATGGAGAACAGTATGGAGGTTCCTTAAGAAAGTAAAAATAGAACTACCATATGACCCAGCAATCCCACTACTGGGTATATACCCTGAGAAAACCATAATTCAAAAAGAGTCATGTACCAGAGTGTTCATTGCAGCTCTGTTTACAATAGCGAGGACATGGACACAACCTAAGTATCCATCAACAGATGAATGGATAAAGGTGATGTGGAACATATATAAAATAGAATATTACTCAGCCATAAAAAGAAATGAAATTGAGTTATTTGTAGTGAGGTGGATGGACCTAGAGTCTTGTCATACAGAGTGAAGTAAGTCAGAAAGAGAAAAACAAATACCGTATGCTAACACATATATATGGAATCTAAAAAAAAAAAAAAAAAAGTTATGAAGTACCTAGGGACAAGACAGGAATAAAGACACAGACATAGAGAATGGACTTGAGGACACGGTGAGGGGGAACGGTAAGCTGGGACGAAATGAGAGAGTGGCATAGACTTATCTACACTACCAAATGTGAAACAGATAGCTAGTGGGAAGAATCCGCATAGCACAGGGAGATAAGCTCGGTGCTTTGTGACCACCTAGAGGGGTAGGATAGGGAGGGTTGGAGGGAGATGCAAAAGGGAGGAGATATGGGGATATATGTATACGTATAGCTGATTCACTTTGTTTTAAAGCAGAAACTAACACACCATTGTAAAGCAATTATACTCCAATACAGATATTTTTTAAAAAATTGACATACAAGACTGTTTAAGTTTAGAAACAACATTGGAATTACATTTTTTCGGACCAAAACTATAACCTCTCAAAGTTGCAGAAGTGCAGTGAATGCAGCATAGCTGAACAAGGGACAAGCTTATTCCTGGAACCAAAATTCCCAATTCTGAAAGAGTGTGATGCCTAGGACCTTTGGGGGACCTCACACTCCCTGTATTCAGCAAAACAGGCATGTTATTTCTTCTTCTAACACCACCAGCAGAAACAAATATTGCAGAAGCACTGTGACTTGTGGAGACAGATTCTCACTTTCTTTTTAGTTTTCAAGCCATCCCTTACAGGCTGAGATGCAGTCTCTTAATTTCTTTTCATGGATCTCGGCTCAATGCTTATGTAACAGCTTGGCCTTTTGACAGAAATTAGGCTCTGTGCTGGGACAAGTTGCTAGTTGTATCAGGAGTCTTAAACTTTGAAATCCCCAAATATATTATTTTAAAGGTCTTGAGTGCTCGTTCAGATGATAAATTATGACATTTATACAGAAACCAATACGAATTCAAATGTAAGAGATCCAGAGTGGCTAGAGCCTAGGGGGGTTTATGGAGACAAGGTAGTAGAAAGAATTCTGGAAAGAACGTTGGAAGACCTTTAATGTCAAGGAGCCCAGACTGTACTTGGTAATTGTAGAAAGTCCTAATGGATTAGAAAGCAGGGCAATAGTATAATCAAAGTGGTGCTTCTAGGCCATAGATGATATGAGAAATTGAAGACGAAATTAGTTTTTAAAAATTTGCATATGTAGTGAAGAATATTGAGAAAGCATCACAACAAATTAGTAGTACAGTAATTATCTGAGTGATAGAATTATCAATGCTTTTTATTTTACCCATCTGTGTTACTTAATTTTATTGATAACACATGTGTTGCTTTGCATTAAAGAAGGCCTAAATATTTAGGCCTTCTTTAATGCAAATAATGTAAATGTTTATTTTATAATGAAAAATTCAAATACAAGAAAGAATATTAAAATGAATCCCACATACACGTCACCCAGATTAAACAATGATCAAGATTTTGCCATATTTGCCCCCTCTCTCCCTTTTTCCTTTCTTTCCTTTCATTCCTTTACCAGTATCTTACCCCTGCTGGTTCTTGTGTCTTCCTGACCTGACCCATTAGTTCTTGACAGCTTCCTTGCTTTCCAGTACAGCAAGATGTCCCAGACTCCTCTTAATTTCCTGCCACAGGCCTGAATTCAGCCTGTCTTTCAAGGTGCTCTGTTTCCTTTCAGCGGGTGAAAAATTATTTTAAGAAATAAAGGTATAAGCTAACAAAAACAACAAGATGCCCCTAAAATAAAAAGAAGGGCACCTGGATATAAACTCCATGAAATATGTGTAAAAGCTCTAAGGAAAATTATAAAGTTTTATAAGACATACACAAAAGGTTTGAAAAAGTCAAGGCACATGTCACCCTAAACACGTATTCACGTTGTTTACAAATATTTTATTCTATATAAGCTTTTAGTTTAACTCAAATAGGATTTCATTACAATGGGAAAAGGATTAAGAAATGCATATGAAGAAAGAGAACGCATAGGTTGATTCTGAAAAGTACAAAAGGCAACTTACACCATTTGACAAAAAGTACTCACATTATGGTAGTCTTTAAAACCAGGAGGAAGAAAAACATCAAAAAGATACCACCAAACATGAAATGATGCCTCACCTCACTATTAAAAACATGGAAATTCGATCAGGCTAATAACTTGAATAGCAGTGAGTCACCTTCACTTGCTCAGGTAGTAGATAAGAACCATGTTTGACCACAGGACAGGGTTTTTAAAACAGGCAAGTATAAGCAAATACTATTCAGCATCAGGGAAACTGAGAACAAATAATCCTAACAATGTGTCAATTCTGATGCATTGTTTTCAGGATCATTCTCTTCTGACTACTGTTGATGGACAGTGAGTGGACAGACGATTCACACTGGGCCAGATCCATTTCTTTGGAAATTTAAACTTGGGTTAAGGAAGGTGGTCTCTCTCAAAACAAGCTGAGGCTGAAATCTACAAAACTGAGCAGCTGTAGGGGCCCCTGGGTTCAAATGCCCTTGAGCAAGACCCCACATGATAGCCTTCTGCTTTCTGAGTGGTTGATGCCAGTAGGAGTACTATGCAATCAGAGTTGACCTGAGATATCTTATTTGCATTCATTTGCCTCTTGCTTTTATTCCAATCAGAAATGGTTTATTCAATACCTCATTTGAATACACAGCCTGCCATCCTTCTTTTCTCAAGGTAGATAATGGCTGTGTCTCCTATCTCCCAGTCTTTCTCTAAGTTTACTGTCATGTCCAAGAAAGGCTCCAAGAAGCTATCCTCAAGATGAAAAGAAAGGCAAGAAGCACCAGAGATGTCACAGACAGTGCTGCGGTTTGCCCCAACCCTGGCATCTCTATGGAAGCCATGTGAATACTGAACTCGTTTGTGACCTTTGAGTACATCACTGGTGAGTCAACCTACTTGGCTCATTACAACAGACTCTTTACTATCCTGTACAGCAGCGGTCCCCAACCTTTTTGGCACCAGGGACCGGTTTCAAGGAAGACAATTTTTCCATGGACGGTGGGGGGGGGGAGGGGTGGTTTCAGGATGATTCAAGTGCGTTACCTTTATTGTGCACTTTATTTCTATTATTACATTGAAATATATAATGAAATAATTATACAACCCACCATAATGCAGAATCAGTGGGAGCCCTGAGCTTGTTTTCACTTGTCACTCACTGATAGGGTTTTGATATGAGTCTGCAAGCAATTGACTTATTATGGTCTCTGTGCAGTGAAACCTCTCTGCTAATGATGATCTGTACTTGCAGCCGTTCCCCAGCGCTGGCCTCACCGCCTCAGCTCCTCCTCAGATCATCAGGCATTAGATTCCCATAAGGAGTGCGCAATCTAGATCTCTCGAATGCGTAGTTCAGAGTACGGTGCATGCTCCTATGAGAATCTAACTACGCTGCTGATCTGACAGGAGGCGGAGCTCAGGCGGTAATGCGAGTGATGGGGAGTAGCTGTAAATACAGATGAAGCTTCGCTTGCTTGCCCGCCACTCACCTCCTGCTGTGTGGCCCGGTTCCTAACAGGCCATGACCCGTAACGGTCCACGGTCCAGGGCTTGGGGACCCCTGCTCTACAGGGAATTCCAGAGAACTAATGCCTGTTGATGACTGGGGAACCAGCCAAGCACGCTGTGTGCAAGGCACTATGCCTCGTCACCAAGTACAACAGCTACAAGAGAGCATTTTTTAGGACACCAATATCTGAAACCAGAGGCTCTTTTCAGAGCCACTCACACTTTCAGCTTATGAGCGATAGTCTATTGAGATTTCATTTGTTATGGATTTGGGACTCTTTGATTTAAAAAAAATGTGGTTTTTTTTTTCAATAAGCTTTCTAACTTGGAACAATTTTAGATTTACATAAAAGTTGTAAAGGTAGTTCCCATATACCTCACCATTTCCTCTGTTGTCAACATTTATGCATTTGTCACAACCTAGGAAATAACACTGGTACTTTACTGTGAATTAAACTCTAAACTTTGGGTTTCATTAGATTTTCCCTAATGCTCTTTGTCTGTTCCAGGATCCAATCCAAAATACAGTTGACTCTTGAACAACTCGGGGTTTGAACTGTGCGCGTATACTTATACGCAGATACTTTTCAATAGTAAATACTACAGTGCTATACAGTCTGTGGTTGAATATGTGGATGTGGAAGAACCTTGAATATGGAATCCGACTATAAGGAATATGCTGATTAAACCCGTGTCATGTTGTACTTGACATTTTCTTGTAATGTCTCCTTAACTGCTCTGGGCTGACAGTTTCTCAGAATTTCCTTGTTTTCGATGAACTTGATAATTTTGAGGACTCATATTCTTTAGAATGTTCCTAACTTGTATTTGTCTGACGTTTTTCTCATGTTTAGACTGAGATTATGTGTTGCTGGGAGGAAGACCAGAGAAGTGAATTGCCCCTCTCAACACATCATATTAATGGCACATGCAAACCACGTGGTTTATCACTGATGATCTTAACACTGATCATTTGCGGTAGTGTTTGCCCGTTTTCTCTACTGTAAAGTCACTCCTGTTTTCCCCTGCCTTTCCATACTCCACTTTGGTAAGTCTGGGGAGTTAAGTTCCAGCTGCTTGATGGGGGAACATCTATATAAATGATTTGAAATTCTTCTGTTTAGAAGATTTTTCACATATCCCTCATTTAGTCAATCACTTACATCAGCATTCTCAGATTTTAAATTTTCACATTTTAGTTTTTAATGCCATGTTCTAAACATAATCTAATTTTGTTCAATATATCTGTACAATTTCCTTTCAGTTTTCGAAATTTTCCCGTCCTTCTGTGCCCTTCTTAATCACATGCCTTATCTATGTACATTAATTCAAAACATGGTTGGCTTTTTCGTAACTCGATTGCTCAACATATTACGTAGTTTACTTTCATCTTTTAATTTCTTACAGAACTCTATACTTCGTGCCTGCTTCTGTATGTCTTATGTGTTTAGCTCTCACGTGTCTAACAATGACTTTAAAAGAATAACCAGCGACACTTTCTCCTTGAGATAAGGCAAACTGCTGAATTTTCTGTAACTTTATGACAGCCTACCTGTTCATTTGCTTTCCAATTTTTCTTGGTGTTTATAATACAGATCAAATGAAACCATTTGAAAGATCTGACAAAAACTCCCTAATAATTCCAATTATGGTATACCATGTCACATTCCTACCTCTAGTGAGACACTAGTGTCCCTCCCCTACATGTGCCACTTAGGTTTTTCATGGACATTACATTTAAGAAACATTTTCTAAGCACGTGTTAAACCACAGGCATCGCGAATACTTATCAAAATGAGCCTTAAAAAGGGTATTAGAATGCTGAAGCTTTGCTCTTTTTCTCTCACCCGATAGGCATCTTGAAGGCCCATGAACTTGCCCTTCAGTAATAAAAAAAGCTGCAAAGAACCTCACGTGCTAGAATCAACATGATAAAGTTACGGTTAACGGATGTTTTCGGCGGCCTACTTTTGGAATACGTCACAATCACAGACCCAGACAGCCCAGGCACAGCCCTCAATGATAATTTAAGTGGCTCTGAAAAGAGCCTTTGGTATCTTCCTTCACCAGACGTTTAGATTGCTCAACGGTAACCTCCACTTGGATTACTTGCCCTACACTTTGTGATGGTGGCTCTCGGTCTTCCTGGGAAGCAGCACAGCGTGGATGTTCGTCAAGACACCACCCTGAGTGATAATCACACCACCCAGCAAATTGTTGAGCTCCTCATCATTACGGACTGCTAGCTGCAACTGGCAGGGGATAATGCGCGTCTTCTTGTCACGGCAGACATTACCCGCCAACTCCAAGATCTGAGCCGTTATGGACTCCAATACCGCTGCTAAATACACAGGCAAACCAGCCGCAAGGCGCTCGGCAGTTACCCTTGCAGAGCAGACGATAGATCCGACCAACCGGAAACTGCAAGCCTGCTCAGAATGAGCGAGATTTACCTTTACCGTGGACTTTACCACCTTGTTTACCACGCCCACACATATCTTTAACGAGAAACCGCGACGCCAATATGTAACACCTACGACTGGGCATATTTATAGTCTGACGGTAGGGTGTGCTTTGCTTTCTGATTGGCTGATGGCCATCTATCCAATCAGAAATGCTCACAGGAATCACCTCATTTACATACACGAGAGTGCCAGATATCCAATCAGATAC
This sequence comes from Grampus griseus, assembly GCF_964374135.1. NCBI lineage: Eukaryota > Metazoa > Chordata > Mammalia > Artiodactyla > Delphinidae > Grampus > Grampus griseus. The sequence continues at coordinate 20,486,109 of NC_139004.1, forward strand.
TGGCCTCTCCACACGTCACTTGAGTGCTGCCCCTATAAATACCACCCTTTCCAGCTAGGGTCTGTCTTCGTTTTCTTGGCGTTGGTGGGAGTTGTTAGAACTGTTAACGGCATAGAGCTTAACACTAGGTATGCCAGATCAGGCTTCAAGAAGTATTGCTGTTTCTAAGAAAGGATTTAAGAAAGCCATAACGAAGACTCAAAGGAAAGAAGAAAGAAAGCACAAGAGATGCAGGAAAGAGAGTTATTCGATTTATATCTACAAAGTGTTGAAGCAAGTACACCCAGACACCGGTATCTCATCGAAAGCCATGAGTATTATGAATTCCTTCGTTGCTGATGTTTTCGAGCGTATTGCAAACGAGGCATCCCGCTTGGCTCACTACAATAAGCGATCGACTATTACGTCCAGGGAGATTCAAACGGCCGTGCGCCTGTTGCTGCCAGGAGAGCTAGCTAAGCACGCTGTGTCCGAGGGCACGAAGGCTGTAGCGAAGTACACTACCTCCCTGTAAACTTGCAAAGTGTAAGCAGGCTCCAGTTACAACCCAAAGGCTCTTTTCAGAGCCAGTCATGTTTCTGAAAGAGCTGTGGACTCAACGTAAGTAGGATACTTACGTTATAAACTTTACTACTTAGCTGCCGTTTGTAATTTAGTGACTTTCTACTGTATAGAAGCCCCCATGAGGCTCCAACGGTCTTCAGAAATCAACTGCAGCAAAAGAAATTCTTCAGAATGCTTTTTACAGGAAAGTTTATGGTTAATACATATAGAAAGTGTTCTTAGAGTGAAGGAGCTGTAAAGTATAAAAGACGCATTTGTCTCTATAAATGACTGAAAATTCTATAAAGGGCCTGAAGGTGTGGAGAGATCTTGTAAAGTACATTATCCTGGTTTTTTTCTACTTCTCTATCTGAAAAGTTTGGATTCTGTAGGCCAGCGAAGTTGTTTCAAAGCTCGAGTGGTTTGAGGTCCTCAACTTGGGGTCCTTTTGCCCTGGTGACCTACGTTGTCCAGGGCACGTTGATCTGGGATGGGGGAATATTGCTCTCTGTCTCACCGGAAGCCAGCAATCTGGCTAACCACAATTGACTAGAAAACAGTAACTCAAACTCCTTTTTTGGTTTTTTTTATAAATAACGGTGTGATCATTTGTGGGTGTTTTGTATGATGAATCATTTAAATAGGTGTTGGTGTCCTGTATTACTGAACTACCTGGACTCCACTCAGCAGATAAGCATTAAACATCAGTGGTAACAATCATGGATCAGAGCCCAGGCTCCAAGGCCCTGCAGTCTCACTGCTCTTCTCCCGACCCTGGCATTACACCCTCATGCTGGTCACAGTTCCAAGTGTTCACTCAGGTCAAAGTAGTGGTAGGAAGACAGTCTATCTCCCTGGGTTTCCAATTGAGAGCAAATGAGGAGGACTTCCTCTCGAGTCCCTTCTCTAGAATTGAGCTTAGTCCCACATGCTGCTTGAGTCATTCATCTGCAGGGAAATTGGGACAATGTGATTGATGTGGACCAGTTTACTTAATATGTGTGGCACATTTATTACATTTAGCTCTAGGTATTTTGTTTTCATTTCCATAAATAGTGTATTTCCCAATTCATATCTTCCAGCATCTTGTTTTATATGAAAGTACTGATTTTTGTACATTTTTATATCTTATTATATCTTACTGAATTGACTAATTTTTGCATTGGCTTTCTGATATAATTCTGTTGGGTTTTACATGTTTGCAATGATGTCTGAAAATAGTAAACATTTCACTGCTTCCTTTCAATTTAGTTCACTTCTAATTCCTTTCACCTGATTTCAGTGCCGCATACCTTCATATCAATGTTAAATAGGGTGGCTATTCTTGTTTTATCCTTCACTTTGCTGAAGATCTACACTATTCCTCATTAGCTATATCATACAATGACGAAGAATTCTATGTCTGCTTTATTGAGAATTGTTAAGAATGCATGTTGAAATTTATAAAATGCCTTTTGAGCATCTCTGAAGAATGAGCATAGGCCTTCCCTCTTTATGTATATTATGATGAGTTATTTAAATAAACTTCTTAATAGTCACCTTTGCATTTTTTTATATAACCCCCTGCTTGGGCATCGTATGTTACTCATTTAATGTTCTGTTGAACTCTGGTTGCCAATGGATCATTTACAATTTATACTTCAATATTATAAATTAAATTGATCTCTTTTCCCTTTTTTGTGTGTGCACTGATGTTCAGGTTCTGGTACAAATTTTTATTCAATTCATAAAAATAATATGGAGGATAGATGTCCTTTTAATACTCTGGAAGTGTTTGAACAGCATTGGAATTCCCTTTTCTTTAAAACTTTGGTAAACTTCCTTTTTAAAACAATTTGTACTTGGTGCCCTTTTTCAGATGACAGTTCTTTGACAATTATCTTTATTTTTCTTTAATGAATTTTTTCTATTTAGAGTTGCTAATAATTTGTAATAAGTTTTGGTAAATTATATTTTTCAAGACAATTTTTTAAAGATATTCTCTTAGAGATCAGCAAATTGGTCTCTAATGATTTTAACCTCCGCTGTCTTTGTAACTACAGCTCCTTTATTATTCTAAATTTTGTACTTGTGTCTTCTGATTTTTCACAAACCACAATGGTTATTGGTTAATCTTTTATTTTTTAAGTGTGTTTATTTATTTGCTATTTCTTTACTCTTGCATTTAGTTTTACTGTTTTCTTTTTCCTAATTATTTTTTTCCATTTTCCATTATTTAGCCTTTCTGCTGCCACTAGTTCACTTTATTTTTGTTTTTCCTAGCTTCTTTAGTGGGATGCTAACTTTATAGCGACAGTCTTTACATTGCACAGTTTTGATCTAAATGAATTTCAGTTACCACAGTTTAGTTAAATAACACCACTTGCCCGAAAACACAGTTCAAAGGTCATGGCATGGTGAGTCATTGCATAAACTACAAAATTCACTGCTCGCTTTTAGTTCACAAGTCACTGCACAAATAACACACATACACTGTGATCAGTGACCTAATCGTGTCACTTATTTTAAAATTCGTTGGCCAAAATTTGTTGGCATGGTTACTGCACATGTTATTCAGTTTATTCAAAAAGAGAAAGCATGTAGTTTAGTTGCTTCCTTGTCTTCCAGTGATAAACTCACATGACAAAAATCAAGTCAAGAGGGATTTGGCCAAGAAGATGAAAGTACAGCAAGACAAGAGAAAGTAATAACCCTGGAAGCAGAATTTGAATCGAAGGTAAATAGAGCTATTGAAGTAACAGTTGACCGGGGAAATGTTGACACTGTTGCTATGAAGAGACTAGCTATGCAAACCAGAGGAACTCAGTAAAGGCCAACTGATATAAATGTAGAAAATGGTTGTGATGAAAAGGAAGAAGTTCCAAAGAAAGTGACACTGGCAAAATACTTCATATTAAACGAATTCTCAGAGATATTTCATGGCATTAAAAATGCAAAGGGTGAAATATTGGAAGCTAATCCAAACTTAGAAAGAAACATGACAATTCCCCAAAGCATAAGAAGGACACTCACTCTGTATCATAAGTTGCATGATAAGAAAAAAAATCAAGCACCATTCAACTATTTTTGGTAAGTTTTTAAAAAAGAAATGACACTAATTCTCATTGTTTTAATATTTAAAATTACAATGTCCTTAATATTAGTTTTTCACTTCCCTTTATATTTATGATAGATGGTGAGTTTTTAATGTTTTGATAAAAAATTTTAAAGGTCATGGAACAATCATGACTTTTCCCATTGATTATTAAGACTGCTTTGCATAGTCACTTTTAAGATTTCACACTACCTGAAGGACTGCCTGCATTTACACTTTCTAATTTATTAATGTAAGCAGCATTTAAATCTATCATTTTTCCTTTGGGCCATGCTTCACTTTATTCCCACAAGTTCTGTATATATTCTGAATTTTCATTAATGTGAGAGAGGTGCTAGGAAAAGCAGATTCCTTCACTTCCTATTAGGAACCTGGAAATCACTGTTATCGACCAGCAAAGCAGCTGGTCAAACTCTCCTTCCACCAGAGATGCAGACCAAATGCAGACCAAGGACCCAGCTTTACGGAACTTGGAGGGACAAACACAGGACGTTGGGATGGGTTTGCAACCTTCAAAGACTTTAATGATGTCAGAGAAATAAGAGTAAACTTTTAATCCAAGACAATTCATGAAAGCAGAGAAAACACAGGTTTTTTTGTTTTTAGGTTAAAGTGCTTAAGAAAGGTGCTGTTTGTCCACCCACATCTCAATCCCTAAGTCATAAAGGACTGGCAAGACAGAATTTTCTGAGAAAAGGGCCACAGCAAAGTTAGGACTCTGCTTTAAATATGATAAGGTTTGGTTTGGGAACTGGGGAAAGCAGATCCTTTAGGTGCTACCCTCCCTAAGCTACATCTGGCTGTTAACTTCACCCTAAAATCATTGCAATGGTTACGCATTGGGATTTGCCATGGAAGCAGGGGAGATATTTGCTGTCTTTCCCTGATTCTAGGCTGTGGTTTTGTTGTGCCACAGAACAGAGAACATAATGGATGCCAGTAAGATGAGGGCTGGAAAAAGGGCAGAGCAACTAGGCCTGTTTAGAAACCCAGATGCTGTAATTACCCAAAAGCCACCACAGTGCCTCTGAATTCAGAAAAGAAGAGGGCTGGTGTAGCCCTCAAAAAAGAGACTTTCTATTCTCATCTCAGATGGGTCCCTGAGGTCTACAGGGCAAGGGAAACCCTCTCAAGGAGCAGGGCCAGAGGAAGCTAGATCACACCAAGCCCTTACTGCATCGTTCCGGCAGGTGGACATTGCTAGCTCTTCAGTGCAGGGCTGGTCATAGACAAGTGGCTGCATTTTGTTATTTCTCCTTATTTTGTTTTCCAAAAAGGTTTTAAAAAATTGTTCTTTTTTCTTCACTCTTCAAACATTCACTGATAGAGAGAGAGAGAGAGAAAGAGAGTGTGTGTGTTTGTGTGTGTAAGAGAGGAGGTCCTTACTCTCACTGTTTCCTTTCTAGTTTAGTGAGGCAGATATAAACACACAAGGTCACTTTAGCTGATTATGAATGAGAGAGATAATAAGGTGCCTAAGGAAAGCTTTGTATTGTCTGTAATTTACTCTAAAATACTTCTATCCAGATAGTGTGATGTAAATTTTGTGTGAGTCAATGTTAAGGTAAACCTTAGGATCTGTGAAATGTAGTAGGTTGAGTGTCCTGAAAAAGGACATGTCCAAGTCTTAACCCCTGGCACCTATGAATGTGACCCTTGTTTGGAAATAGGGTGTAGTTAAGAATCTTGAAATGAGATCATCCTGGATTTAGGGTATACTTATAAGAGAAGGGAGAGGGGCATCAGAGATGCAAAGCAGAAGACCATATGAAAACTGAGGCAGGCAGAGATTGGAGTGATGCAGCGCAAGCCACGGAACACCGAAGATTGCCAGCTGCCGCCAGAAGCCAGGTAAGGCATAGAATAGATTCTCCCTCAGCGCCTCCACAAGGAATCAACCCTACTGACACTGTGGTTTTGGACTTCTTGGCCTCCAAAACAGTGCAAGAATATATTTCTGTTTTACGCCAACCAGTTTTCGGTAACTTGTTGCAGCAGCCCTAGGAAACTAATAAATGGACTTTTCTAATGAGGAATTCACTCTCCAGAAAAGGTTAGTCATCATTTAACCCCCTACAAGTTCTTTTCACCCACTACAAGTTCTTTAGCTCTTCATCTCCAATCACACTAGAGGGCTGATGGTTAGCAGAAGTAATGTGAGAAATTGTTTCAGTGATAAAAACAATAATAATCAAGATGTGTGTTTCCAGCAGACACACATGCATGAATTGAGTGGGATGCCCTAGTAACCCCAGTATCCTGTGGCTGCAGAATTGGCATCCTGATGAAGCAATCAGTCTAACAGCCAAGGAAGATTCAGTTATCTGCTCCCAACTGGATTATTAGTGGAATTCTGCCATCTGATTTTTATATCATCTGTCTCTAGTCTACTTTATATGTAAGGTATTTGCTGGAATCCTTAAACAGGGGCTCTTAGCTTTTATTGTATTATGGATTTCTTTGAAAGTCTAGTTGATCCTTCTTAAAATAAAATAAACATCTTCTTAAAATAAATTTCTAAGTACATAAAGTAAAATATGAATTTTAATAATAAAACAATACCAGGTTGAAACAGTTTTAAAAATAGTTTGATACAGTAATATTTGTGCTTCTTTGTGCTTCAAATAGCAAGATCAAAATTTAATATTCTGAGGTTGGGATGAGCATAAACAATATTTTGATATATCTGGTTAAGTGCTAGGACTATAACTATGGTTTTCATTGGCAATAAAGTCACAGGTATAGCTAATGTGACTGGTCTATTTGCTATAGTCAAAACTGAAAGAAATACTAACTTTCAGTTAATGGTTAGTGACAATATTGTTTTATCTAAGATTACTTTGTCAGTTGTGTGGAGAGTGGATTTTAGAAAGAAAACATTAGGAGCAGTGAGTCTAGTTAGAGACAGTAACCCGGGCAAGAGATGATGGGGGCTTGGACAAAAATGTTGGCAGTGGAGATGACAAAAGAAGTCAGATAATAATAAAATATTTAGGAAATAAAATCTCCATATGTTGTCAAAAGATTGAAATGGAGGTTGAACAGAGGCACTATCAAGGAAAAAATACATTTCTGGCTTGGACAACCATGTGATTGGGGTGGCCCCATGGATATAGGGAACATTGGAATTTGAAAACAGGTCTGTCAGGATACATTGGAAACCCTTGTGGAGAGAAATGTTTAGAGATGCATGAGCACCATCAGGGTGGTAATATTAAGTAAGCAGTTACTGGTCTGCAGTTCATGGAGAGCCCTGGACTGCAGATATAATTCGTGAATCATCTGCTGTAGGTATTTACAGCAAGGGTATGACTTAGGTTGCCTAGAGAAAGAGTTCAGTGCTACAGTGTCCAATATGGTGGCCACTAGCCAGATGTGGTTACTGAGCACTTGAAATGTTGCATGAGATATGCTGTAAGTATAAAATACACATTGAATTTCAAAGTCCTAATTTTTTAAAATGTAAATTATTATAATTTAACCCTTATTACACACTGACATTTTAGATAAACTGGACTAAACAAAATATTTGATTCAAATTCATTTCACTTTTTTTTTATGCTGTGTGGGTACTGGAACGTTTAACGTGACATATGTGATCAGTATTTGTGGCTTGCATTATATTTCTACCAGACATTTGTGAAATTAAAAACTTCTGCTAGGATACTGTAAAAATAGACCACAGACCAGGAGAAAATATTTTCAAATCATTTATCTGAAACGGGACTTGTGTCCAAGAAAATAGAATGCTTGTAACTAAACAATAAGAAAATAACCCAATTAAAGAATAGGCAAAAGAACTGGACAGACACTTCACCAAAAAAATTTACAGATGGGCGTTTCCCTGGTGGCGCAGTGGTTGGGAGTCCACCTGCCGATGCGGGGGACATGGGTTCGTGCCCCGGTCCGGGAAAATCCCACATGCCGCGGAGCAGCTGAGCCCGTGAGCCATGGCCGCTGGGCCTGCGCGTCCGGAGCCTGTGCTCCGCAACGGGAGAGGCCGCAACAGTGAGAGGCCCGCGTACAGCAAAAAAAAAAAAAAAAAATTTACAGATGGTAAATTAGCATACCAAAAGATCCTCAATGTCATTTATTAGGAAAATGCAAATTAAAACAATGAGATATTAAACATCGATTAGAATGGATAACATCCAAAATATTGTACATTACCAAATGCTGAGGAGGACATGGAGCAACGGGAACACATTCATTGTTGGTAGTAATGCAGAATGGCACAGCCACTTTCGAAGACAGTTTGACAGTTTCTTATAAAGCTAAACGTACTGTTGAGCCTACCATCCAGCAGCTGTGCTCCTGGTAATACCCAACTGATTTGAAAACTTCTGTCCACACAAAAACTTGCATGTGAATAGTTATATAACAACTACAGCTAAAAAGTGGAAGCAACTAAGATCCCTTCGTTAGATGAATGGATAGACAAACTGTGGTTTATGCATACAATGGAATACTAGTCAACCATTAAAAGGAACAAGCTCTTAATTCACATAACAAAATGGGTGAATCTAAACACCTACTGCTAAGGCAAAAACCAGCATGGAAAAACTGCTTGCTTTTCAACTCAAGAGTTGACAAGGATTTGGGAGCTATACAGACATCTGCTGTTTCACAAGATCTTATGGGGGCAGCTGGGACCCCTGCTTGGAGATGATGCCTCCCCTCCCAGACAATGTGGCACAGATGCCCCATCTGTTAACTCCTTGGATGATTCCCAGTTAAGATATTCAGAGGTTCTTGTAGGGTCTGTTTCTGTGCAGAAATGTAGGGCACTTTTTTTTTTCCCTGTGGAGTTTTAGTACACATATCTACCAAATGATACTAAAGTATTTTTTAACTGTAAGGTAGACACACATGAGCACGAAATCTTGTTATTAAAAGGGAAGAATGAAAAATATAAATGAACGAATTGAGTCCAGCTAAACTACTGGTTTGTGGGAAGTAGTAATTTGATCTTTTTTAATGTTAATTTCAGTGTCATTTGTCACTTTTTAATGCTTGTCTGCTAAGAGTCCAGACGATCGTGACAGAGTAGATCTTCCACCCAAAGTCCCTTGACTTGATAAACACCCTATGACCCAATTTGGAACATGTTAGTATTGGAGTCCAGTAATATAGGACACAAACACCAATTTAATTATCTTCTCATAAAACAAAATGCAAGTGATCCTATTATAACTTGGAAGAAAAGTAACGCCCCCCAAAAATTCAGTCAGCGTTACTTCTGTTTGCCAGTCAGTTGTGGTTAGCCAGATTGTGTGACTCCAATATGGCAAGACCTCCACTCCCCAATATCAAGCTGTTTTTAACAAACAGCCTAGTTTAGACACCCCAATAATGTACAGATGACATCACCAGACCAAGGAACTATTGGACTCGAAATCTCAGCAGATGTAGGGCACCTAACCTGATCTATAGAATTCTCACACACTACAGAAAATGTAGACCGGAAGCAAAACAGCCTTAACACTCCCATGCTGAGCTTGCCTATGTTCTTTGTCTTTCCACAGCTTCAGTTCCCTTTCAGTCTCTTGATAGAAAGTACTTAAAACAGGACATAACCCAGAGAAGAGCAAGCCACGTTTCTCATGGCACTCGACCCACCCTCTCTTAAGACAGACTTAAAGGAGCTCTGTTCAACTCAAGAGAGCTCTATTCTTTGATATGCTTAAGAGATCCGGGATTTCACCTGAAATCATTCTGGTTAATAGTCACGTGAGACGGACGAGTTATCTACGTATTTCTTAACCACACTAAAGGCAGCAAAGTGAATCTGACAGTTACTAGCATAACAGCTATAGCTCACTCTAAGAGTAAGCCTGTCCACACACACTGAGCAGCCAAGTAAAAAGCCTACAACTCTCTAGAAAGTTAAGTGGCTCTTAAAAGAGCCTTTGGGTTACAAAAGTCTGAATTTCTTTACTTGGAACTACTGTATTTACTGACAGCCTTGGTGCCCTCGGACACTGCGTGCTTGGCCAACTCCCCAGGAAGCAGCAAGCGCACTGCTGTCTGGATCTCCCTGGATGTGACGGTCGAACACTTGTTGTAACGCACCAGGCGGGACGCCTCCGCTGCAATGCGCTCAAACATATCAGTAACAAGTGAATTCATAATACTCATAGCCTTCGAAGAAATACCAGTATCCGGATGAACTTGTTTCAGTACTTTATAGATATACACTGAATAGCTCTCTTTGCGATATCTCTTGCGCTTTTTCTCCTCCTTTTTCTGAGTTTTAGTCACGGCTTTCTTATAGCCTTTCATGGAACTAGCACTGCTCTTGGAAGTCTGCTCCGGCATGGCTAACGTACAGTTTTAAAACAGAAAACCAGCGGCAGTTGGTCTGCTGAAGCGTGATATTTATATGCGCGGAGTTCAGATGACGTATTGGGCAGCTCACATCTGATTGGATACTGGATAGTGGCATGTATGTAAATGAGGTGATTCCAGTATGGTTCTCTGATTGGATATAAGCGTATCAGCCAATCAAATAGTAAATCACAACCCACCGTGAGACTATAAATAGACCCCGTACCTGCCCTAACGGTATTTGTTTCCGTTATAACAGATTAGTATTCTTATAGTAATGTTTGGACGTGGCAAGCACGTACTAAGGCCAAATCTCATTCGTACAGAGCCGGCCTGCAGTTCTCTGTGGGTCGAGTTCACCACCTTCTCCGCAAGGGCAATTACATCGAGCAGATTGGGGCCGGCACACTGGTTTACCTGGCAGCAGTGCTGGAGTACCTGACGGCCGAGGTCCTGGAGCTGGCGGGCAGTGCGACCCATGAAAACAACAAGATGCGCATCATCCCGCGTCACCTGCAGTTGGCCATCCGTAATGACGAAGAGCTCAACAAGCTGCTGGGCGGTGTGACCATCGCTCAGGGCGGTATCCTACCCAGCATCCAGGCAGTGCTGCTGCCCAGGAAGACCGAGAGCCACCACCGCCAGGTTCAGTGCAAGTAACACTTCACAAGTTGCAAAGCCAAGTGAGTAACTTGAATGTCTAAAGGAGAAAAGCCCCAAGCTGAAACCAAAGCCACTCACAATTACTGAGAAACAGCTTAGGTTTAGAAAGAGACTACAGAGCAGTAATTGGCACCAAAAAAGAACTCACCACAACTAACGCTAACAGAACTCTGGACTCTGAAAAGTATGTAGCTCCGGTGACACCCCTGAAACAGTTTAACTTCATAAAAATTTTTCCAGCAAAACTCGTGAACTTGGGTGTAAATTTTTTACATTTCAGAGTAGGTAGAGCAAACATCCTAGCGGGCTCCTGGCGAGATGGGGGTGGGGTTGGAGGAGATGCCATTCTCCTTGGGGAAAGAAGCAAATTTAGGATTGTTCTGACAATGAACACAATTCCCAAGAAAGAATTAAGACGCATGATCTTTAGGGAGGATAAAGTTAGACTAAATGAGTGGATTAAAAGCAAAGACTTGTGAAGTTGCAGCTTTTGGCTTAACTCATGTTTGGAGAGTATGTCAACAGAACGTCAGCCAAGCAGCTAGCAAGTCAGTATGCATCACGGCTGCTTGTTCTCACAAGTGCTTTCTAGCAAGGGATTTCCAAGAGTTCTAGGATGGTTCCATATCCTGAAATCTCTAAGCATGACATGTTAAGCCAAAAGATAAAAGACATACTTGACAGCTAATTACATGAAAAACAGCAAACAGGTTGATAGTGTGTAGGATAAATCTCAAACAAGACGTACCATTTTAATGGTAAAATACTATCAGTATTAGAGTGGGTAAGTAATGTGACAAGGCAGCTTTCTACCACCAATTATTCAGGAATAGTAGGCACTGAATTCAACAGATTTAACCACTGAAAATGAAGCAAAATATTTTGTTGATCTTTTAGCACTGCCTAGGAGTAAACACCCACAGAGACAACTGACAAGAAAGCAGCCAAATACAAAATTTTTGTACGAAAATGAAAGCATCAAAAATTTCCAAACACAAAACAAAAATCTACATGTTTATAATTTAAAAATTCCTTAAACAGTTGCCAAGTTAAAATTTGAACACTACTCTTGTCTATAAACGTATACCCAAACCTATATATAGAATCGAAGTGTTCTAAAATTACAAAAACATAGTTTAAAAAAAACATTTAAAAATACTGATGAAATGTAAGAGTTTCCGGAAAAATATAAATTGCTTAAATTGAACCTAAAAAGCAGTGAGGACTAAGATAAATGGGAAAAAAAGTCGATGAGCTACCATCCTCTTAGATATTTAAGGAAAAGAGAAATCTATGGCTAAGGAAGTGGCTCCAGATTATGAAAAAATATTTTTGAAGAAATATAAAATTTAATGAAAAAAGCATGCTAAGTGCAGTGCAATATGTTTTAAATAACCCATAAATCTCCATTAAATGTGAACTTTGGCAGCCCATTAGAAAATTACCAAACAATGACAAATGGGGATCTAAGAATGTGAGGTTGTTTCAATGTTGAGTGAAAGCAAACAATTCACTTTATAAAACCGAAGGGAAAAATAGTCCTGTTAAACTCAGAAGATGCTTAACATTTGCTAGTATGTTTAGTTGGATAGTTTTTGTTTCTTAGTGGAATAATAGTAGTTACTGTTAGCAGACTTTTTATCTTTTTTTTTTTTTTTTTTTTTGGTATGCGGGCCTCTCTGTTGTGGCCTCTCCCGTTGCGGAGCACAGGCTCCGGACGCGCAGGCTCAGCGGCCATGGCTCACGGGCCCAGCCGCTCCGCGGCATGTGGGATCCTCCCGGACCGGGGCACGAACCCTTGTCCACTGTATGGGCAGGCGGACCCTCAACCACTGCGCCACCAGGGAAGCCCTTTATCATATTTTAATACTATTCTGGACTACGTTAGACAAATCATTTAGAAATATTAAAAGGATTCTGCTGTAACAAAAGGGAAATAAAATTAGGTGCAAGTAACACCTGCAGGGTAATGCTTCACAATTAACTGGGAAATAATTATATTGGAAATCAACAGTTCTCTTCAGAGCCATCTTTCAGAAAAGGAGCTGTGACCAAGTTTCAAAAAAAACATTTCAATGAGTCATTTATATTCAATGTAATATTAATTATGGCTACTTCAAAATGCTGGTGTTGAAATTAGAACAGTCTTTAACACCATACACAAAAATAAACTCAAAATGGATTAAAGGCCTTAAATGTAGGACCGGATTACTAAAGAACTTAGAGGAAAACATAGGCAGAACACTGTTTGACATAAATCGCAGCAATATCTTTTTTGATCCACCTCCTAGAGTAATGGAAATAAAAACATAAATAAATGGGACCCAATTAAACTCAAAAGCTTTTGCACAGCAAAGGAAACCATAAACAAAACGAAGAAACAACCCACAGAATGGGAGAAAATATTTGCAAACAATACGACCGACAAGGGATTAATCTCCATAATTTACAAACAGCTCACGCTGCTCAATATCAAAAAACCAAACAAAAAATGGGCAGAAGACCTAAATAGACATTTCTCCAAAGAAGACATACCGATGGCCAAGAGGTACATGAAAATATGCTCAACATCGCTAATTACTAGAGAAATACAAATCAAAACTACAATGAGATATCACCTTGCATCAGTCAGAATGGCCATCATCAGAAAGTCTAGAAATAATCAGTGCTGGAGAGGGTGTGGAGAAAAGGTTGGTTTACATTCCCACCAACAGTACATTCTACACTGTTGGTGGGAATGTAAATTGATACAGCCACTAAGGAGAACAGTATGGAGGTTCCTTAAAACACTAAAAATAGAGCTACTGTATGATCCAGCAATCCCAGTCCTGGGCATATATCTGGAGGAAACCATAATTCAAAAAGATACATGCACCCCAGTGTTCACTGAAGCACTATTCACAATAGCCAAGACATGGAGGCAACCTAAATGTCCATCAACAGATGAATGGATAAAGAAGATGTGGTACATATATACAATGGAATATTAGCCATTAAAAAGATGAAATCATGCCATATGCAGCAACATGGATGGACCTGGAGATTATCATACTAAGTGCAGTAAGTAGGACAGAGAAAGACGAACATCATATGATATCTCTTACATGTGAAATCCAGAAGAAAATGATATAAATGAACTTATTTACAAAACAGAAACAGACTCACAGAATTAGAGAATGAAGTTATGGTTACGGGGGGGGGAGAGGGGGGAGAGTAGGGGAGAGGGATAGATTGGGAGTTGGAGACTGACATATACACACTGCTATATTTAAAATAGGTAACCAGCAAGGACCTACTGTATGTCACAGGGAACTCTGCTCAATATTCTGTAATAAGCTAAATGGGAAAAGAACTTGAAAAAGAATAGATACACGTATAACTCAATCACTATGCTGTACACCGAAAACTAACATAGCATTTGTTAATCAACTACACTCCAAAATAGAATAAAAATTAAAAAAGAATTTTTTAAAATGCTGGTGTTAATCTTTTATCCTCAGTTCATGCAAACTGTTATACGAGAAGCCATTTTAATAAGTAAAATAAAATCGTGCTTTTTGGTGATTGATAGCAGTTTTTCATTTATAATTTCAGAAAGCCATACCAAACACTTAGTAAAAGAATTGTAATATTCCACTGGAATCAGACTATGGAAAAATTGGGGAGAAGAAGGGGGGTTAAAGACATATGAAATCAGGAGAAACAAGGATAAATGAGGCTTGATGCTGAAGCCCAGAAGGGGAAATAAGTACATCTGATTACTATCTAAATGGGTAAATGAGGAGCCCAGGGGTTAAGTGAGCAATCATGCTCTAATGCAGTCTATTATGCAAAACAGGGGAAACTGCCTTGCTGCTGTAATGAGTTACACAAGCAGCAGCACTGACAGAATTCAAATACACAAATTTATATTCAATGCAGTACACTGAGTTTTTCTTTTTTTTTCCTACAACACATTAAGAAATCCGTTTTACTATATGAGCAAAATCACACTCAGAAATACACATGCATACAAATAACTTAAAAGTTTTCATAAACAATATGCCACTGTGGAAGGATTCCAAGATTACTGTTCTTAATTATTCCGTTTTGTTCAACTGTTCTCTTGAGTATCCTACTTCACAAATGGTTCATGATTTGCTGTTTGGAACGCTGAAATGATAGGAATGGCTGATCCAAGCAGCTCATGAGGCACACAGGTTTAGCCAATAAAGAAACTGCACTCTCTGGGCCAAAATATTCATTCAAAGAGTGGGAATGCCACCCAATCTTTCCTGGGATTCTCAGACCTGGAAATTGAAGGGACGCATTTGTATAGGTGCAGGGCAATCTGAAGACGTTAGAAAATTAATCTAGAGCCGTCAGTGGCTAATCTCTTGTTCTTAGAACAAATTAAGAAAATGAAGGCAACATCAGAAAAAAATTCTGTGGCTGCTGAGATTCCACGCTCTAAGGACTCAGTCCCAGTAGCTTTTCTTTCTGTTCTCAGGGTTATTCAGGTTACTTTTAATGTCTCCCCTATCTTTCCTTAATATATTTCAACTACGTGTTTCACTTGCAAGCACATTTGCCTGGCAAATTCAAGGGACAGCTTTCAACTTGGCACAACGAAAACCCTCTGTCCAGCACCACTGTCAATGAAATGTGTTTGGTCGTTAATCTGGGTCCTTCGTCTCAGTACTTTTTTTAGTACTGAAATGCAAATGGCCTTGTTTTTAGTCATGGTGTACCACTGAGAGATAAATACAGAATACGGGAGAGAGAGGCAGAGGAGAAGGATGAAATTTAGTTAAGGGATGGAATTTTCCTCCTTCTTCTAATGATATAAGGCAATTAAAAGACAAATTTAACACCAAAAAAGGAGTATGTCTGGCCCTTTGAGAGTATTTGTGGATCATCAGAACATTCTGATGGGGTCATCCTTTCTGGGTGGGGATCCATTCCATGGAGTCATCTTTTCAATCCTTACCTCTACTACCAGAATCCATATGAGGGCAGTGAGATAACGTCAGTCTGTCACTCACGGTTCCTTCTCTTACTCAATGAGTCATCTAAAATCTTGAAATTTTATCAGACCTGGATCACATTTAACTAAGTTTGCCTCCAAGCCCTTTCTACCCAGTAAAAATAAAAGTGACACCCTCTTGTCTTTTCCATCTTGAACTTTACTTTCTTACATGGTCCAACTAAACTCATCAGTGTGTTAATCAACCAATAGTATATGACCATCATATACTAATGCCACCCAAATAACATGATGCTGGAAATAAGAGCTAAGCTTGCTGCATTCACTGAAATATAATAGTGATATTAGATCACAGTTTTCCGCTTAAAAATATCTGGCAGCAAAATTTAGGTTTTCCCAAATGAATAGTCTCTCCCCTTGTTACCATAAAGAAATATAAAAAATAAACCCTGTGTGATATAAGTCATTTCATTCCTGATACCTTTCTTCTGATTCTCCTTAATCCCAACCTTTCAGGTTCTGCTTGGATTCTAGTTGGTATCTGTGTTCATTCTGGGTTATCCAGGATCTCAGATCATCTCAAGGGCCCCAGTAGGGCCTAAATCCAGTAACAAGTATTCTTATAAGAGACAGAAGAGAAGACACACAGAAGAGAAGATTGCGTGGAAGATGAAAGCAGAGATTGAAGAGATGCAGCTACAAATCAAGCAACACAAAAGATTCCTAGAAGCCACCAGAAACTAGAAGGGAAGCATGGGACAAATTATCTCTCAGAGCATCCAGAAAGAACCAATTCTGCCAGCACCTGATTTTGGACTTCGTCCTGCCAATATTACATGAGAACAAATTTCTGTTGTTTTAAACTACCCAGTTTGTGAAAATCTGTTACGGTGACCATAAGAAATACACTCTGTTAAGAGGATGAAAAGACAAGATACAGGTTCAAAGAAAATAGTTGCAAAATACATATTTGATAAAGGGCTAGTATCTATAATATATAAAGAACTTCCAAAATCCAATAGTTAGAAAATGTTAAAGAATCCAATTAGAAAATGGGCAAAAGCATGAAGGGACATTTCACCAAAAAGGGTATACAGACAGCAAATAAGCACATGAAAAGGTATTCAATACCATATTTTATTAGGGAACTGCAATGAGATACCACTATTATCTCACACCTATTAGAATGACCAAAATCCAAAACACTGACAATATGAAATGCTAAGTAGGAAATAAAGCAACAGGAACACCCATTCATTGCTGTTTGTAACACAAAATGGTATGGCCACTTTGGAAGACACAGTTTCTTACAATAGTAAACATTGGCTATTTGATCCAGTAATAGCGCTCGTAGGTATTTATCCAAGTGAGTTTATATGTACATTCACACACATACACACAAAATGTTTATAGCAGCTTTATGCACAATTGCCAAAAACTGGAAACAACCAAGATGTTGTTCAACAGGTGAATGGATAAATAAACTATGTTACACCCATACAATGGAGTATTATTCAGTGATAAAAAGAGATGAACTATCAAGCCATGGAAAGGCATGGAGGAATCTTAAATGCATACTGCTAAGTGAAAGAAGCCAGTCTGAAAAGACTACATACTGTATGAGTCCAACTAATCATATCATGGAAAAGGTAAAACGATAGAGATAGTAAAAAGGCCAGCAGCTGCCAGGGTTTGGTGGTGGGAGGGGGCAGGGATGAACGAGTGGAGCACACAGGATTTTTAGGGCAGGGAAACCACTCTGTATGATACTATAAGGTAGATACACGACATTATGCATTTGTCAAAACCCACAGAACTTTACAGCACAAAGAGTGAATCCTAACACAAACTATAGACTTTAATAATAACATATCAATAGTGGTTCATTAATTGTAACAAGTGTACCACGCTAATGTAGAAGAAGAGGAGGTACATGAGAAGTCGCTGTACTTTCTGCACAATTTTTCTGCTTTAAACCTAAAACTGCTTTAAAAAATAAAGTCTATTAAAAAAAAGCCAACTCCAAAAGATTACCTACTATAAATTCAATTTATAGTACATTCTTGAAACGACATAAGAAACAGAGAATATATTAGTGGCCCAAGAGTTGAGGAGGTGGTAGCAGAGAAGTATCTGTGGCTATAAAAAGGCAACATGAGGGATCCTTGCAGTGATGGCAATATTCTATATCCTGATTAAAGCATCAGCAATATCCTGGTTGTGATATTGTACTAAGTTTTGCAAGATGTTACCTTTGGGGGAAACTGAGCAAAGGGTGCATGGTATCTCTCTGCATTATTTCTTACAACTGCATGTGAATCTACCATGATCTCAAAATAAAAAAGTTTAATTTAAAAAATTTGTAGAATGCAGTGAAAGCCATGCTTAGTGGGAAATTTAGCACTAAATGTTTATATCAGAGAAGGTAAACGTTCTCAAATCATTAATCTAAGTTTCAATGTTAATACATGGAAAAAGAAGAGCAAAGTAAGTTCAATTAAACATAAAGAAAATAAAAACAAGAGGAGAACTCAATGAGATTAAAACAGAAAAACAACAGAAAAATCATTGAAACAAAAAGTCTTTTAAAAAGACCAATACAATTGAAAAAGCTGTATCAAGACTGATAATAAAAGAGAGAAGACACAAACTACCAATCTCAAAACAGGGGATAAAATAACAGACTATTAAAATGATAATAAGGGAAAAGAAACTAGCAGAATTCATCTAAGGTAAATTATAGAAATTAAATATTCTTATATCTTAAAGAAACTGAAATAGTAATTAAAACCCTTCAGGAAATGAAGCCGCTAGATCTAGATGGTTTCACTGGAGAATTCTACCGAATCTTTAAAGAAGAAATAACACTGATTTCACACAATTTCTTCCAGAATATAAAAGAAGATAAAATACTTCCCAACTCATTTTATGAGTCCAAAATTACCCTAATACTAAAATCAGACAAAAACAGTACAAACAAAAACTAGACCAATATTCCTTATGAACATTGATACAATATTAGCAAATCAAGTCCAGCAATGTAGATCAAAGAATGTAAGACTGGTTCAATATTCAAAATCGATCAGTGTAACCCACCATATTAACAGTATAAAGAAAAACAACATGATCACATCAGTGAATGCAGAAAAAACATTTGACAAAATTCATCAACCTTATCTGATTAAAAACTCAACAGATTAGTAGAAGAGAAGTCTCTGTGTCTAACGAAGGGCATCTACAGATATCCTACAGGTAACACCATAACTAATGAAGAGACGCAATGCCTCCCCATAAGGTCAAGAACAAGGCAAAGATATCCATCCTCACCATTAAATTCAACTTCACATTGAAGTCCTCCGTTGCACAATCAGGCAAGAAAAAGAAACTAAAGGCATATGGATCTGAAAGACGGAAACAAAATTCCTTCTGTTCAAAGATGACATGATGGTCTGTGTAGAAGAAAACAAGGAATCTACAAACAAAACAAAACAAAACAAACAAAAAACCTCCTAAAGCTAATAGCTGCCAGGTACAATGTCGAAAATAATTCTGAAAAAGAAGAATAAAGTGGGAAGAATCACTCTCCCCAATTTCAAGATTTATTATGTATTACAGTAATCAAGGCTGTATAGTAACAGGAAAGGGATAGATAAATGTATCAGTGGACCAGAACAGAGAACCCACAAATTGTCCCACGTAAGTATGGCCAACCGATTTTAGACAATGATGAAGAGAAATACAATGAAGAAGAATAGTTTTTTCAACAAATGATGATGGAGCAATAGGCAAAAATAAGAACCTCCACTTAAGCCTGAAACCACTTACAAAAAGTAACTCAAAATGGATGGTAGATTTAAAGGTAAAATATAAATCTATGAACCTTTTAGAAAAAAAGATATAAAAATATTGGGGATCTAGAGCTAGGCAAAAATGAAACCCAAACGATCCAGAAAAGAAAAGGTTGGTAAATCTCATCAAAAGTAAAAACTTTTGTTTTGTGAAAGTCCCTGTGGAAAGGATAAAAAGACAAACTATAGACATAAAAGAAATATATGCAAACTTCATATATGACAAAAGGCTTATTTTTAGAGTATAGAAAGAGCTTTCCAAGCTCAATAGTTAAAAACAACAACAACAACAAAAAACCCCAAACCCAAATTATCCCATTAAAAAATGGGCAAAAGTCAGAGACATTTCACAGAAGACATAGAGATGGCAAGCAAAGCACATGAAAAGCTGTTTAACGTTAATAACCATTAGAGAAATGAGATTAAGACTATGACGAAATGTTAATATATACCCATTAGGCAACTAAAATTAAAACTAGTGACAAAAATGAAATGCTGGCATGAAGGTGGAGGAAAATATTTTGGTAGTTTCTTAAAAATCTAAACATGCTTACTGTGTGATCCAGCACTCCCACTACTGAGCGTCCATCCCAGAGAAATGAAAATTTACATTGACACAAAAACCTGCGGGTGAATGTTTACACCAGGGTTTTGTTTATTTTTTTTGATTTGTTTATTTTGTAGTGGTCAAAGCTTGGAAAAACACTAATATGTCCTTTAATAGGCGAATGTTAAATATGCTGTTGTTTATCCATACCGTGGAATACTATTCGACAATAAAAAGGAACAAGCTACTGATACATGCAACAACTTGGACGGATCTCTGGGGAATTATGCTGTGTGAAAATAAAGTCAATCTCAAAAGGTTATATACTGTATGATCTCATTCATATAACATTCCGAAATAACGAAATTATAGAGATAAATTATAAATTATTACTCACTTCTTGCTGATGTCCTAGATGGTCAGTAAACAGGAAACACTCCTTTGACGGAAGAACTTGAAATGGCTCTGAATAAACCCTTTGGGTTCTAGTAAAACAGCCCAATAGCCTTGCAGTTCTCTGGGCAGTACTAGAGGCACCGAATTCTAACTTGCGGTGTTTCCCAGAAAACTTGATCCTACTACCACAGCTGGATTTTGAAGCAAACTTGCTTTAGGAACTCGCCAAACAAACACAACTCCTGTTGTAATGTCAACATTTGCAGTCCTCGCTTTTCAATCGCCTTTCTTAGAGACTCACAAAAACCCCTCAGAAAATCAGTCATGGTAACGCAACTTGCTCTCTAAGAAAGACTGATGATTTACATGGATGCCGTGGGAGGGATTCATTTATAGTCCATATATTCAAATGAAGTTTTGAAACAACCAGGTCTGATTGGAGGATGATTACAGTAGAATGAAAGTAAAAGTAGGACTGCCAATTCAACTCTCTGATTGGATAAATGCCTCCCTGACATCAGCCAATCAGAACACTAACCACACTTTATACCTTAGTCAAGCAGCTAAAATAGCCTGCGGGTATTTCCCTCAATCGTGTGTTAACTCTTGTTTTTCAGCTTTCTCTCTTTTGGAGGTGGGGAGCAGGTAGGCAGAAGTTTATCGTGTCTTCTCCCTGGCTGGCAAGGAGCGAGTCTGCTCGGAGCGAGGGTCAATGCAAGGCCTGGCAGACAACATGGCAGCTACAAGTCAGGCATCATCCTGCCTGACACTGCACAACCATCGCCCAGGGCGGGTGTTCAGTCCGATATTTGGGTTTTTTTGTGTTTTTTTTGCGGTACGCGGGCCTGTCACTGTTGTGGCCTCTCCCGTTGCGGAGCACAGGCTCCGGACGCGCAGGCTCAGCGGCCACGGCTCATGGGCCTAGGCGCTCCACGGCATGTGGGATCTTCCCGGACCGGGGCACGAACCCGTGTCCCCTGCACCGGCAGGCGGACCCTCAACCACTGCGCCACCAGGGAAGCCCAGTCCGATATTAAGGGAAACCAAGGGCCACCACCACAGAGGCAAGTGCCAGTAAAGTCTCCAGTTAGCAAAGCCCAGTAAGTAATATGCATTTCTGGGGAACGGAAACAACAAACCAAAAACCAAAGGATAAGCACATAGTTTCTGAGAAAGAGCTGTGGCTAGATTCCAAAGAACAATATACAATCTTTCAATAAAACAGTCCAGTTAAAAATGTTATCTTGACACCTTCCTTGTAAATTCTGTTTGTAACTACTCTGTGAAAGTTAGTTTTTCTTGAAATTTAGATTGTCATTAGATTTTTAATCCTGTTCTAACCTTTTACATTTCTTAATAACCATGCTCTGGGTGCTCACTAAATTGATTTCAAGGCAGGGTAGGACACTGCCGTTTGAAAAATGCTGGGATAATTACACAGGCTTATTGCCAATAGAACTGCTCTCCTGGGCCACAGTGATTGGCCCAAAAGTAGGGAAGTGGCCTGAGCTGAGCCAGTGAAAGAGCTTTCTGAGATTTTCAGCGGCTTGAACATAATTTTTCTTTCTTTTATGAGGGTGTGAATGAGACTGGAGGGGCTGAGGAAGTGTCTCCGGCCTCTTGGGAAAGATTGAGAAGAAAGGTGAAGTGAAGGGGAACAACAAAAATGAGTTTGGAAGTTTGGGGTGAGGAACAGAGAGATACATTTATATCCAGTCTCAACAGGTGTGCTTGTTCCAAAGGCTCTTATAATGTGAGGTGTCTCAGTCTACTTAGCACAAACCACCACCCTCCACTTTTGTCTGTCTCTCTTTTTAAAATGCTATTTCAATTTGACTTCTGTCACTAACAAGAGATTGTGTGACAAATCCAAGCCAAAACTAACTCAACACAATAAGAATTCCACATTTACTAGCATATTGAACAAATAAGTGCATTCTGCCCTTTTTCTGTAGCAACAATACTGATGTCTTTGCTCTTTTTTTTTTTTTTTTTTTTTTGGCGGTACGCGGGCCTCTCACTCTTGTGGCCTTTCTCGTTGCGGAGCACAGGCTCCGGACGCGCAGGCTCAACGGCCATGGCTCACAGGCCCAGCCGCTCCGCGACATGTGGGATCTTCCCGGACCGCGGCACGAACCCGTGTCCCCTGCATCGGCAGGCGGACTCTGAACCACTGCGCCACCAGGGAATCCCCAATGTCTTTGCTCTTAATGCTTATCTTTCATTGAAAGGGAAGTGAAAATTAGAGTGAGAGAGAAGCCTGATGGCATTAAACCCACTCAAAAGCTTTAAAGTAAATGGTTGTAGTGGAAAGTATTCAAGTAGAGTCTGAAGGGATGCCTGACATTCTTAAGGAGAACAGTGGGTATGAGAAAAAGAAAACGAAGAAAAAAAGAAAGAAAAGAAACTCCTCTTGCTTTTGTCTCCTCCCATCTAAGAATTCCAAGGTGGTTGAACTAAAAGGAAAATTTAAGGGAAACGATTTTATTTTGTAATAGGTGGAGGGTAAGAGGACAGACCCTATAGCCAGGGTCAAGGGCTGGTATCCTGACTCCATTCCATACAAGCAAGTTACTTAACCTCTCTGTGAAATAAGGAGAATGACAGTATTTTGTAGATTTGTTGTGAGTATTAAAAGTATAAATGTGTGTAAAGTGCTTCAAACATTGACCAACGCATAGAAAGTGTCCTACAAGTGCTCTCATAAGGAGCATTGGAAAGGGAGCAAATGGGAGCCCAAGAATCAGATTAGTAAAGGGCACACTCTATCTGTAGGCAACAGGCTAACAGAACTTTCTTGAAGGTAACCCAAGAGAACCAATGAAAAGCAAGATAATTCAGTAAAGTGGCAGGATATGAAACTAAGACAAAAGTCAATAGCATTAATTATAAACTATAACCAGTTAGAAGTTATAAAAAAGGAAAAGACCAAATTTTCAAAAGAAGCAAAATATGTGAAATATCTAGGAGTAAACTTAATAAGAAATGTAAATCCTATATAAGAAAAACTTTAAATATTCCTAAAAGAATCAAAAGGAGATTTAAATAAACAAGAAAGCATCTTATACTTGTGGACAGGATGATATAACATCCTAAAGATGTCAAATTCAGTGTAGTCCTATTTATTTAACAAGACGAAAAGAAAGTTCACAGTGGAGAAAAAGGCAAATGACCCTTAAATACATGAAAAGATATTCATTTATAATCAAAATGAAGGGCAAGTTAAAACTACACTGGGATATCAATTCTTGCCTATCTGATAGTCAAAAATCCTACAACCCACCCAGCTGACAATGCTAAGGAGAAATGGGCATACATGTACATTGCTGGTGGGAGTGTAAAATGATATAATACATATGGTGGGAAAGTTTAGTAATATCTAACAAAGTAACATATGCCTTAACCTTGGACACAGGAATTCCACTTCTAAGAATCTACCTGAAAAATATGATTCTACATATATGAATTAACAAAAATGTACGAAGTTGCTCAGGCAGCATTATTTGTGATATATTATAAAATGGAAATAATGTTAATGTCCATCCGTAGGGGAAAGGTTGAATAATCTCCAGGACAGATTCACACTGGAGCACCTGGGAAGCCATGAAAATGAATGAGAATCATCTTCATGTGCCGGTAGGGAAAGCGCTCCATGATATACTATGAGGTGAAGAAAGAATGCAGAAAAAATGCATCTTGAGTGATACTTTTGGGTAAAGGATGGAAATTTTGAACCATGTTCATACTTCACAGGTTCAAGAAATAAAATTACATCAAAAGGAAAATAAGCAAATTCTGAAAACAGACTGACATGAATGAAGGTGACTGTATATCATATTGGTAACGTGAATCCACAAAGAATGGATTATTTCCAGTGACTTCTGAACACAGTTCTCTGATGGTATATTCTTATTGGGATGCCTTCTATTTCTGTCAGAAATTAAAAAGAAAATAATAAGAAGAAAATAAATTCAAATTTTAAATCCCAGGTTTTGTAAACTAACAGAAAAATGAAGCAACTTCTGTGGGGTTCTATGAGCTAACATTACTCTGAAACCAGAATTAGACAAAGGTAGCACAGGAAGACTCAAAGCTAATCTCAATTACTCGAGTAGATGCAAAAGTCCTAAACAGAATAATATAAAATCTAAGCAAGCAATTTATTAAGGAAAAATACCTTGTGATGCTAGATGGTTGGACCGTGGAGTGCCAGTATACTTAAGGACTTAAAATGTCTTCCACCCACTCATTAAACAAGGGTTACGGAGCACGCACAGGCCAATGATAACTGCTCTTGGCCCCGGGGAATTGGTGGCAAACCAGACAATGTTTCAAAGAACTTATGGATGTGGAAATGAACAAATAAATGAGCCAGATAATTTTAGAAAAATCATAAGTGCTTAAGAAAAAAACGTATTGTATAGCAGATAATATGTACAAAAGTGTACGAGAGCTACTGGATTGAAAGTCTGGTTCATTCGCGAGAGGAAGCTAAAGAAAAGCTTTCCAAGGAGAAGGTTATGTGAGCCAGACCTGGATGAGGGAGTTACTAAATGCCATGAAGAGGAAAGGGCAAGACCGACTGAGGGATATAGAAGAGCATCATCAAAGGCCCTGAGGTGTGGCGAGAATGGCCTCTTTGAGTAATAAAGAGTCCAGTATGACTAGACAACACAGGCACACAGTGGGAAGACTTGACTGGATGGCAGCTTGGGGATGGTTGACGCAAACTTTTGTGTGGGATGCTAAAGAGATTGGAACCGCTAATCAAAAGGGTAGGTGTTCAAAGCTTCTGAGTATGAGAGTGAAATGGTCAGATGTGCGAGTTACTGAGAGACTATTGGCACCAATGCAGATGGATTGTAATGGGGAGGCAGGGAGGTTTGAAGAAACACATCTAATGCGTTTGCTTCAGCCAGATACTTGGGATTCTTTTAAGCATTGAACTCTGTCCCTAATCCCTACAAATTGTCACTCACGGAGCCAGTGTTGTGATGGATTAGGTTCCAGTGAGAGCAAACCTGCTTGCAAGGGTCAACCATTAAATTTGGGGGAATTTTGCAAGTTGGTGTTAAATAAGACCATTACTAAAAATTAAATCGTATAAAACTACAATTAAATAAATTTAGAACAGGTAAAGATATACATCACCTTCTAATTTTTGCCAGTGTTTACTATTACCTATGCCCTTGAGGTTATTTTCGTTAATTCTGTCTAAATGATAGACATGCCATTTAACGGCTTCCTATTGTGCTTTCTTCCCAGTTCTGATTTCAGAGAAGTGCTGGTAGCTGGAAATCAGCCCGATAGGATTTTTTTACACCATGGAAATCAATAAATGCTATAAAGGCAGGACTTAACTTATTGTTTTGGTGATTATCTAGATTTAAGTTTGGTGATTATCTAGATTTTAAAACATCTTGGAGAAAATGTGCATTAAACTTAAAAGTGTGGTGTATCTGCAGCTGTTACACTGTGAATAACCCCAAATATTAAGGAAATATTTTTCTAATATTCAGAAACTATTATCTGATTCAGCAAAGGAGTCCCTCATGTCTGACATAGCTTTTTCTTACGTGGTGAAATTTTTAAAAAAAGAATCAACATTTATGTCAGGACTATATTCATTGGTCAATGGTGTGAGTGACTTCTGTGATGAAATGGATAGTAATCAAGCAGTTATTTGCAGTCTGATTTTATGACACTATTGTGGGCAATAAAATTATAAAAGCGGTAAGTAGATTTTGTAAGAAATAGCAATTCCTTTGAAATTATTGGTCTAATCTGAAAATCAAGGAGGTTTTAGCTAAAATCTATTTCTAAAACTGTATGAAAATATTTAACAGTTTTTTTACCTTAACCTTAAGGGTTTTATTAACATGTATATGTATGCGTGTGTGTGTGTGTGTGTGTGTGTGTATGTTTTGTGTGTGTATTTGTTTTTTCTGTTAGAGCCAGTTGTTCAACATTTACCAGCACATCACTGTCTATAACCCTCACTCCAGACATTTGAGAGAGGCCCCGAAATGAAACAAAGGTACAGAGGGCAATGAGAGGCAAAGGAATACTTTTAACACTCACTTGTTCTGTAGCCTCAAACCCCGGCATGTTTCCTGAGGGGAGGGAGGCCAGATCATGGGAAAAACTCCTTTTTCCTATACTAAAGAAAATGGGTGCTTATTATTCCCATTCCGAAGTTGGAGGCTTGTTCTCAGGCTCCTGATCCTTCTCTCTCAGATTTATAGAATAACAGTCATCAAAATAACAAAAACAGATGCTCTGGCCTCTTTCCAGAATATCTGGCAAAGTACTAAAGGCCAAAACAAATGGGCACTATGGAGGCATCAGTTTGTCTCTCTAGAGCTCCTCCTCTATTTGAAACATTGCCTTTCCTATACTCCAGCCAATAAACAAATCCTCAGAGGCTTTCTAAAAACGGTCCTATTGCACGAGACCGTTTCAGAAGTATTAGAAGACACGCTTGGAAATAAATTCGCATGTTTGACTTAATGACAGAGAGGATCACTCATGAGAAGATTTTGCAACCTTAATAATAAGTAGAATTAAATGTCATCTACCTGGTGAGCTTGAATGTTTACCACATCTGCAAATAATAAACTCAACCAAAAAAATATATCATGTGTTATCCAATGAACTATGTGATTCAGAGCCACGAGCATATAAACAAGAAAAACACAGTTAATTACAGCTATTATTATGGAAACTTAACTGCTCTGAAAATACTTTGGTTTCTGATGATCTTTAATTGGCTTATCTGCAGCTGGCGTCCTTGATGACTGCCTCATAGAGTTCCTCTCCAGAATCCAAGGATGATTCAGTACCGGCACATCCATAAAGGTGATTCAGCACATTAGCAAGTCAATACTGATAAAGCATTATATTCACAACAATGGTTACTAAACATGCATTTGAAAATACTCTCTATAGTTACTGTACGGTTAAAAACTTTTGGTAAACTGAAGATAATGGCATAAATTCTAGAAGGTGTTGAATTGGATACGTCCCCAAAGAAAACCCAGCATCGTATGTCCAGTAGTGAAATAATAGTTTTACTGTCATTAGAGTCAGGAACCTGCCCCCAAAAGTCCCTATCACCACCACATGTCTTATTGTGAAATATTAGACAAAGATAGTAGGCACGGAATTTAACCATGGTCAACTCTAAGCCAATTTCATACTTTTGGATGACTTCATTGCAGACCTAGTGTGGTAGCCAGTTTCTAAGACGGCACTCCATTACCCCTACCTCCTGGTATTGGCACCCTTGAGCAGCCCCCTTCCCACGTTGTACGAGGGTTAGTCTATGGGACCCAGAAAATACAATACAGCAGAAGTTAGAATATGTCACTGTGGAGATTAGGTTATAATAGATAACGCATTTTCTTCTAGTCACAAAGTAGGAAAGCGAATCAAGGGAGCAATTGATTGATTCCCAGCCATAGACTGCCAATAAAAAGATACTTTATCACAACTTGTCTTTTACAAATTCACAGTAACCTAAAAAGAATCTTTGATTTGAATGACAGGGGGCCTCCCGAAGCTATTCACCAAGAATATCACCAACAGAGGAACCCTTGATGCCTCTGGCTTCAGAGGGGATGCGGGTATGGAAGTGGATCTATCTTAGCACGTCCTGCAGGTAGGCAGAGCAGCAGGGCCCAGTGGGATCTGGCAGCAATATTACCATTTGGGTCTTGGTTAGGGCACTCATGGAGCTATGCTAGGGTACTGGAGTAAAGTACAATTGCTTATGCATTGTGACAGCAGCGTAGCTCTTCAGAAAGGAGAATAAATACATAGATCATAGTGGATGAGTGGGTAAATCTTATTTTTATTTCTTATTTTTATTATTTCAATGATGTAAGGAGCTAGGCTTAAAGGCCGATGGGATTAGAAGAGGCGGAAGGAGGCATGTAAACTTTCAGCTCTCAGCTCAACTGTCTGATGGGAGCGTATGCCCACAGGATATCGGCAGATAACACCACACCTCCAAGGCTGTGTAAATTCTTCATACATCTAGTTAGGACTATTCTTCCAAGAAACTTAGCATATATTAACATAAGAGCATCTATAATATGGGATCCACAATACCAAGCCAAAAAGATTCCAAAAATTGTGTTAAACGCCTTTTTTCCAATTCACCAACAGTATTGAGAACCCAGAGCTGGTCCTCATCCCCATTTGATTCATTTTTCTTCTCCATAAAAATTAATTCTGCTCTGGCTTATGGCTCTTGAGACAGCAGACAAGTGAATTATACGAACATTTTGCTTTGGGTAAATATTAGACTGTAACAACTTGGTCTTGTAATTTTGATATATTGGTCATCAATTTTCAAGTTTGAGAGATAATTTATATTTAAATGGTTTTAAATTTATGAAAATAAAATTTTCTTATTCCACTGAGAGGGCAAATATAAAAGATCCATGATTTGAAAAGAAGCCTAACTATGGAAAAAGCAAAGCTCTACAGCAAAGCCCTTCAATAAGAGCTGTAGTGAAGTCACAGGTAACTGCAGCGTGATCATGGTTTATCACACTAGGTTCTAAAACTAAAGTGAGAGTAAAGTCAGATTTATAGAACACATGCCACATAACTGATAATGAAATTGTCTTTTTTGCTTTTTTGAAAGCAGCCATTTTATTAAAAACTTGATATCCTTTTTACTTAAAATAAACATAATTTATTGATGTCTCTGACATAACCTCATTTGAGAGGGAAGTGATGAGAGAGCTGTGAAGTAGGGGTGAGATTGATATATCATCTCTACATCATTTGTCATCCCTCCTCAAAAAACCCCAGCAGGCACAAAGACTTCTCAATTCTTCTCTTAGAACTAATATTTTATACAAACGTATTTATAGATTTTGTGTTTGCTTTGCTTTAACAAATTGTGCCTAAAAGTATTTGCTCACTTTTTTCACACCAGTGCTATAGTTCCTCAGAATACCCTTCTTACCTTTACAAGTCATTTTATCATCTTAAGTTGCACATAAAAAAATCATTTCTTTACTTCACTGTCTTCCAATACAAGTTCCTGAAGCCCATTATTCAGTAAAGGGGTACTATATTTTTTAACACCAGTCATTTTAATATTGACTTGATAGCAGTTAGTCTATTTTTTTCCAGGAAACAAAATTGTGTATATATAACATACAAAATTTACACAGAAATTTTAAATAGGAGTAGACCACAAAAATTACATATAGCCTGAATATGTTATTTTCAATAATATCTCCTTCCCATCCCTGTCATTCACTTTTTATGTTATTTTATTAATTTTCTCAACTATTTATTGTTATATTTTGCACATATGAATTTGAAAGAATAGTATGATAAACACCCACATTGACACATTATGGCAACTTCAATTTCAGTATGCCTCTCCTAAGAGAGGATATTCTCCGTATCATTCTCATATCTAGGAAAATTAACAATAATTCCCTAATACCTAGTCTATTTTCAAATTTGCCCAAATTTTCTGAAATTTTTTTTTTTTTTTTTTTTTTTGCGGTATGCGGGCCTCTCACTGTTGTGGCCCCTCCCGTTGTGGAGCACAGGCTCCGGACGCGCAGGCTCAGCCGCCATGGCTCACGGGCCCAGCCGCTCCGCGCCATGGGGGATCCTCCCGGACCGGGGCACGAACCCGTGTCCCCTGCATCGGCAGGCGGACTCTCAACCACTGCGCCACCAGGGAAGCCCCTCTGAAAAATTTTTATAGCTGGTTTTAGTTTTTGTTTGCAAATTAAATGTAATATTTGTGCTGTTGGGGCCCAGGGCAGGCTGCCCCAAAATATGCCTCAATGGCATATTGATTATTTTTTTTAATTGAGGTATAGTTGATTTACAATATTAGTTTCAGGTATACAAGATAGTGATTCAGTATTTTCATACATTATACTCCATTTAAAGTTGTTATAGAATACTGGCTATATTCCCTGTGCTGTACAAATATCCTTGTAGCTTATTTATTTTATACATATTAGTTTGTACCTCTTAATCCCCTAAAGCTCCTCCCCCACTTTCCCTCTCCCCACTGGTAACCACTAGTTTGTTCTCTATATCTGTGAGTCTGTTTCTTTTTTACGTGAAAAGATGCTCAACATAACTAACCATCAGGGAAATGCAAATCAAAACGGCAATGAGATATCACCTCACACCTGTCAGAATAGCTGTCATCAGAAAGACCACAAATTACAAATGATGTGGAGAAAAGGGAACCTTAGTGTATTGCTGGCGGGAATGTAAATTGGTACAAACACTATGGAAAACAGCATATGGATTATTTTGAATTAAAGTTACTTGAGAAACAGCCAGTGGGGGGAAAAAATGATTAAAAAACCCACTCTGATCCTCTACTTTCCCCCTGAAAGCGGAAAATAAATCTTTCATGTAAAGATACCCTCCCTATACTAGGAGGGTAGACTATACCACCAGAGTTAGGGAATTCAAGGCTAAGAAAGCTGTATAAACAAACTTTGTTACTCTTTGTTAGTCAGCTGCCCCAAGCACAAGTCCCTCTGTTTTGTTAAATCTTCACAAATAATTGTTTCTTTGTCTAAAAATGATATATAAACAGCCTGCTTGGAGCATTTGGGGTTCCCATTTCTATGAGAACCCCAATGAGTACGAACTAAATTGGTGTTTTTCTCTCCTGTTAATCTCTCTTGTGCCAATTTAATTATTAGACCAGCCAAAAGAACTTGAGAGGGGTAGGGGGAAATTTCCTCCTCCCTGACAGTGCTAAAAACAACCCCCCCCAAAATCCCCCCAAAAGTCTGTTAAATTCAAAATTTGCTAAAAGAGCATAATTAATACTTATTTTACATTTAAAAAAAGTGCTTAGTAAAACAAGACTAATAGGATTCTTAACATATGGACCAAGTATATCTCAACCTAAAGCCCAATATCATGCTTGATGGTGAAATATCAGTACTGTTCCCCAGAGAGTCAGAAATGTAACAAGAAATCTTTGTACCACCATCATTATTTGATGATACTTTGTGATATATTCAGGAATATTAGTCAAGGAATTTTCCAAGGAGTTGATTTATTGCATTGAGTATAGAGAAACATCTAAAGAAAGAAATGAAAATGGAAATCCAAATACATTACTCTACTTTAAAAAAAAAATCTCCTTTTTAACTATGAGGCTATGAGGTAAAATAATGTAATCCATACACCTACTAATTATCACATATGATCAAAAGGTACAGAGATTTGGGACAAACAACAAAAATGTGCAGTGATGTTGTGAAGAAAAGTCTAAAGCTTTCTAAGAGGATTAACATAAGATTAGAAGTAATGATGTAATTTGACAGCTAAGAATAATCAAACTTATGAGAGTCAATTGTTCCTTGAATTAAGCACATACACCGTCCCTCTGCATGTGTGTGTGCATGTGCATGTGCGTGTGCGTGTGTGTGTGTCAGCTGCAGGTTTCTTTTTCCCAAAAAGAGGGAAAGAAATTCTGGGAAATATATAGAGAAAATTGAACCCCAGAAAAATTGTGCAAAAATACGCTTCATTTCTATTTATGTAGAAAATATAACAGTATGATGAAACCTAATGAAAACAACATGCTCAAAATTGTTCAGAGGGACCTATTTCCTATGTTAAACATTAGAAGTCAACTCTGTGAGAACATTAAATAAATAGCACACAAGGACATACTATGATCCCAATGGTTTAATTTTCGGTAAATACACAAAAAATAAGTCAACGGTTATACCACTAGATCCGATCAGGAGAGAGAAACCAACAGTTATCTGAAGAGGGAAATTTGAATATAAAGAATGAATTCAGGGAATTGGAGTAAGGACTTGGGACTGGCTAATAAGCAGTAAAAATAACTCTAAATAGTAGAGGACTAGCAGAGATAAGGGCAGTTACTACCCATAGGGCCAAAGGGGAGCATCAAGGCCTGAGATCCAGACCTTCTGGGAGAGGGCACATGTGTAGCTCACTGGATGGCAGAGGAGCTGCTGTAGTTTTGCGTCACTTGGTGGAAACCCAACCTCTACAACAGGTGAAGGCAGCTGAAGAAAGTTTGGATCTCAGAGGGAGGGCATGTAAGGAAAGGAGACTGCATGGGATCACCTTGGGAGTGAGTTTAGGTAGGGAAGAAGTTCAAGAACAGAGCTCTGGGTACACCAACATTAGAGGTTAAGGAAAAGATGGTGATTCAGCAAAAAGGATTCAGAAAGAGCAACCAATAAGGCATGAGAAAAATCAGACCTGAATGGCATGTGGCAATCAAGGGAAACAGGAAGGAGTGAGTGATGAAAGCTGTTAAGTATCGACAGATAAGGCGTAAGTGACCACTGGATTTGCAAGTATGGAGGTCAGTGATGGCTTTGCCAAGGGCTCTCTTGTTGCTGGTGGGCTCAAGAGAGAATATAACTATATATGGAGTATCATCTAGAAAAATATCGAATTACTATGCTGTATACCTGAAACTAATATAATATTGTAAGTCAACTATAGTTCAGTTTTAAGAGAGAGAGAGAATTGGAGGTGAGGAAACAGACAAGCATGCCTGTCTTATGAAATATTTTGCTACAAAAGGGAGCAAAATCACAGGGTGTCAATTTTCACAGAAAACTCAATGGCCTTTGTGCAAATAGGTATAATCAGAAAACCACAAAAATCATTCAAGTTGGGCTTCCCTGGTGGCGCAGTGGTTGAGGGTCCGCCTGCCGATTCAGGGGACACGGGTTCGTGCCCCGGTCCAGGAAGATCCCACATGCCGCGGAGCGGCTGGGCCCGTGAGCCATGGCCGCTGAGCCTGCGCGTCCAGAGCCTGTGCTCCGCAACAGGAGGGGCCACAACAGTGAGAGGCCCGCGTACCGAAAAAAAAAATCATTCAAGTTAACCAAAATATATTAAGTCTCCACTCTGTGGAGAGCCCAGTTGTATTAAACAGGAGGATAATGGGGAGAGGACCAAAAAGGGACAAGACATACCCCATCCTCATGAAGAATATAATAACGCTGAGAGACCCCATAAGGTAGCAGTGCTTAAACAAGGAGCATGGGCTGTCAGGTTCCTACAAGAAGGGGGCATCAATTCCAAATGGGAGATCAGGGAAGATGGCATTGGCCTCATCTGGGCTTGAAGCATGAGGAAGATTTAATGAGCTCGATGTACTTGTCAGTGAGACAATGAAAGTGAAGTTAAAAATTAAACCATTAAGCCAATAAAATTCTCCCCTTTGGTAACATAGATGCTAAAGGTTTGGGGTAATCATTTACCTCCTGAAGACTAGGAAATTTGGAGACGTTTAGAGAAATTTATTTGAATGGAATGAGGACCCTGCACTGCACCTCCCTCAGGTTAGCCTTCAATCTTTTGCTCTTTAATATTCTGCTTTTGAGATGATGGGAATGGGTTTTCCCATAGAGAGGAGCTTAATTTGCTGTTTTGGGGTAGAGATTGTTGGAATGGGGAAGAGACCTCTTCTTTCCTGAGATAATTCTCAGAAGTGAGAGAAGATGTCACCTTTTCCTAAGAGAAACCAGAGCCCCAGAACTCCAGGGAACAAAATTATCCAAAAGGATGGCTACAGAGACCTGGAGATAAACCAACAATTTTAAATTATGCTTTTTAGGGTTAATATCACCCATTTATTGGCATTAGGCTAGATGGCCAGCTTAAGATTCCTAAACTGGGCTTGTTTTCGTGGGACACATTAATTAAAAAAGAAGACATTGATCACATCTATGGTGAGACAGTAAGTGTATATTCTGACAAAGGGAGATTTTCATCGGGGCTAAAACATCAAATAATCAAAACAGACTAGATCTTTCCAATTAATTTAGGGGGAAGAGTAAAACAAATGAAATCCCACATGGCTTTGGGAAGTAGGTAGTGAGTGAAGAGTTTGGGGCAGAGAACTTTTATTCTGGGGCTATGAATAAGAGCCATGAACTGTTCTTATATGGAAGAAATGTTCAGTGCTGAGACCAGACAGAGATAACATTTGAGTTATTAATAACTCTGCATGGTACCTTAGAGAAAAGTCTCATTCTACAGTGAACTAATCAATGGCGGAAGAGCAGGGTATACTTAATGCAAAGGTCATAGACACAGAAACAATCGTGGCCAGAGAAACTGCCAGGAAATTGATAGAAGAATGAATGGCCCAATTTCTTTGCTGGTTCTTCCTCATTTACCTGGTCTCTAAATAAATAGGGCTGATGACTTTCAAATTTATATTTCTACCTGGGCCCTCTGTCCCAAGCTACCAACTCATAGACACAATGCCTACTTGGCAATCTTCCCTTCTGGGTCTAACAGGCATCTCAAACCCAACATGTCCAAAATGAAACTCTTGTTTTTCTTCTGGAAACCTGCTCCCTTCTCGCTCATTTCCCCACCTCCATTGAGCACACTACCATTCACTCATTTGCTCAAGCCATAAATCTAGAAGTCTCCAAAAATCGCCCCCCCCCCGCCTCTTTTCTCATCCCACTATCCACCTTATCAGCAATTCTTCTTGGGTCTAGCTCCAAAACAGATTCCCAGTCTTGTCTTTTGAACCACGACAGCCTAGCCCAGACACCATCAACCCTTCAATGGGTGACTACGACAGCCTCTTCTCCAGTTTCTTGGGTCCTAGTCTTGGACCTTGTAGACCACGCACCCCACAGCAGCCAAGGGAAATCCAGTCCCCTTATCCACCCCATAGGACCCTTCATGGTGTGGCCCTGACCACCACTTTGATCTCATCTCCCACCATTAACCTCCTCACTCACTCTGCACTGGCTACATTGGACAAACTTGCTGGTTCCTTTGCCTGGAATGCTCTGGCTCAGAGCTGCCTCTTTCTCATCATTCCCATTTCAGCTCACATGTAACTTTCTCACACAACCAGGTAAAATAGTTAGATTTGGCAAAGTAGTTGCCCTCTTCACCAGATGCTAGTTACTAAGTCACTGTCACCGCTACTCTCCTTTTCTTCATAGCAAATGTCATTCCTCTTTCTTTTCATTTTGTGCCCCTCCTGGAGACTTTGCTGGAGTTAACAAGGCAATAGAAGTTAGGACAAAGCTGGTATAGGGTAAGGGATGCTGGTGTGGACAGTATGCTGGCATTATTGCTGGTTGCCAGAAAAACTAGCAAGTGCTTCTGTAATAATAAGTATAGAGAGAGGAAATTTAATGAGAATGGAGTCCTTCAGTCACAAATGCAAGAGAAAGGGCTAAGGTAGCAGAACATTCCACTTATTGGCTCAACAAATATTTACTGAATCAATGAAGGAACAAGTGGTCAGTGAACTCTTAGGCACTGGTACACTAGAAGAGTCCTTATAGGTGTAACCCTTGGGGGAAAATGTTACTCTGAAAGCTATGTCTTCAGTTCTGTGACTGCTAATAACCCTGTCAATTAAACTAATTGCCCTAAGGTGTAGACAGACATGATAAGTAAATTACTTATACAGCGGGATATTCAGTCCCTTCTTGTGACAGGTTTCTTCTCAGTTAGCAGAGCCACTCTATTTTGCCAATGAACAATGATTTGGATTTCAATTCAACTTTCAGTTTGTTTCTGAATTTCAGTGTGGACTGGAGGGCTCCTTGGTCTCCAACATCTGTGCTTTTGAATGACGTAATTAGGCAACTGTTCTGTTAGTTAACCACTACCAACTGTAGTTGTGACATGCACAGACATTATGCAATGTTTGCACTTATACTTAAAAACAAATCATCGAAGAATCAGATATATACTTGCTCTTACGTTAATAAAAGTAGTACTCCATAGAGAGAAATTCGAAATTTTATTTTACCAGCAACTCCTGCCCTGCCCTCACTTCCCTTTATATCTGCTCAGCCCCATAACTTTTCTGATCACTTTCAGAGAGTGAAAAGTCCATTGGTTATTTTCAGCCTCCAAATAATCTCATGTTATAATTAATAGCTGCAGTCTGATGAAAAGCATAAAACTCCAAATTTTATCTAAAATTAGAGCTTCTCCCGCCTCCAGCTTGGGTCTGATTGGGGAGGGGTGTGGTGGATGATTTGGTCTGGCTTCTTATTCCCTTCTCCGTCAGCTCCTCCCCTTGCCCCTCTTGCTAGCTGAGGCGTCTGATCCTTCTAGGGCTGGCGCTTACGGAGGTATGGGTTGGTGGATAAGAGGCCGGAAGTGTGGGTTTTGACTGGGACTCTTGTGATCTGGCATTGGGGCTCTCTGGGCTTGGGTGTATGTTCAGTGCTGATCTTTTGGAGAGTTCCCCACTGGGGACACCCATCAGTCTCCCCCATGTCACAGGTGATGCGTGTCCACTGCTCAGCCCTTACTGTTCCTCCCTCACCTGCTGGGCATCCTGCAGTCCACCCCACCTTTTTTGGGGTATGTGGTCCCTCTAGACAGTTCTCTTGGGCAGGATTTTAAAAGGCTATAAACCGGACCTCTCCTGAATCATCCGTATCTGGTTCAGAACGAACCTGCAGGTCTCTGTCCAGGCGTCTTTGCACCTGCTGCTGTGGGAGGTCTCCTGACCTTTATAACACATAAATTACATAATGGAATATTATGTATGTTTTACTTATTATCTTATACTTACTATTCTACAATGTACTTTTTCCACTTAATGTCTGTTAAATCTTTATATGCTTTTTAATATAGATCCAATTAATTCTTTTTGACTGCTGTATTCTAAAATTTACATGTACTTTACTTAACTATTTAAATATTAATGATCATTAGTTGTTCCTGATTTTTTACTTTTACAAATATTGCTGCTACAAGGAGTGTCTTGGGACATACTCTGTGTGGCTGTGCAGACACCGTGAAGCAGCAATATCGGTAGAAGGAATGCAGTTTGACCACCATAAATAACAGCTTATTACTCACACTTCTGCCTAAACTTGGTGATAAAAGTCTTTTAAATATTTATGAAGGTTGATGGGTAAGAGATAGTATGATATTGTTCCTTTGATATCCATGGCCTTCCTCTATAGTAAGGCAGACTGCATTTCCCACTGTTCGTTCTTCATCTGTATTTATCTATTCTTCTGATAGTTACCTGCTCTTTACCCATTTTCCTATATTTTGTCTTTTTAAAATTATTTTGAAGAAGTTTAAAAAACACCTCTCCCCTGTCTGATATCATACTGAAATGGATTTCTCCCCTTTTGTCAATGACCTTTAATGGTATCTATTATTATAAATAAGGCCTGTGCTTTTTGTATCCTGCAGTATACATATACTGCAGCCTTATGATATGTCTAGGTATAAATTTCATTTCATTTCTTTGGCTTGACACTCTGTAATTCTTGAATCTGAGAAATCTTATGTTTCATCTATTCTGAAGGAGTCCTATTCAATATTTTTAAAAGTATTGCCTGTCCTCAATTCTCTTTATTTTCTCCTCCTAGAAGTCTTATTCAACATATGTTTACTCATATGTAAAATAAACATCTCGGACCAGTTGACAGTGAAATCCTTTTCATTGTTTGGGTTACATACAACAAAGAATGGCCTCCTTTCCTTGCATTTTCTTTAATGGCAATTTAATTTAGGAGTTGAATTGATAAAAACAGGGATCAACATTTAAAAAATATATATAAAAAGGTAAAAGAGTAAAAAATCTTACTCTCATTCCTGTCCCCAATCTGCCCTGTTTTCTCAGCCTTTATTATGTTATGTTCCATTTTTTTTTTTTTTGCATTATGCGGGCCTCTCACTGTTGTGGCCTCTCCCATTGCAAAACACAGGCTCCGGACGCGCAGGCTCAGCGGCCATGGCTCACGGGCCTAGCTGCTCCGTGGCATGTGGGATCCTACCGGACTGGGGCACGAACCCGTGTCCCCTGCATCGGCAGGCGGACTCTCAACCACTGCGCCACCAGGGAAGCCCATGTTCCAATTTTGATGGAAGTTTTTATCATGAATGGATATTAAGTTTTGTCACATGTTTTTTCTGCATCTATTGAGATGAATATGTGATTTTCATCCTTCCTTTTGTTAATATGATGTCTCACATTGATTGATTTGTGAACATTGAACTATCCTTGCCTTCCTGGAATAAATCACTTTATCATGGGGGTATGATCCTTTTTATATATTGTTGAATTTTGTTTGCTAATATTTTGTTGAGGATATTTGCTTCTATATTCATCAGAGATATTGGATTATAATTTTCTTTTTTGTAGTGTCTTTGTCTGATTTTGGTATAGGGTACTGGTGGTCTCATAGAATGAATTTGGGAGTATTCCCCCCTCTCCCAGTTTTTGGAATAGTTTGAGAAATATAGGTATGAGCTCTTCTTTAATGTTTGGTAGAACTCCCCTGTGAAGCCATTTGGTCCGGGACTTTTGTTACTGGGAGTTATTTTTTAAATTATGAATTCAATTTCACTACCAGTGATTGGTCTGTTCAGATTGTCTATTTTTGGTTCAGTCATGTATGTTTCTAGAAATTATCTATTTCTTTTAGGTTGTCCAAATTGTTGACATATAACTGTTCATAGTATTCTCTTAAGATTTTTTTGTATCTCTGTAGTATTGGGTGGTATATTTCCTCTTTCATTTCTTATTTTATTTGGATCCTCTCTCTTTTCTTCTTGATGATCTTGGCTAAAGGTTTATCAAGTTTGTTTACCGTTTCAGAAAACCAAGTCTTGGTTTCACTGATCTTTTCTATAGCTATTTATTTATTTTTGGTCTATGTTTTATTTATTTCCTCTCTGATTTTTATTATTTCCTTGCTTCTGCTGACTTTGGGCTTTTTTCATTCTCTTTCAAGTAGCAGATTTTGAGATTTTTCTTGTTTCTTGAGGAAGGCCTATACTGCCATAAACTAACTGCTTTTGCTGCATCCCATAGATTTTGGAGTACTGTGTTTCCATTTTCATTTGTCTCAAGGTATTTCTTATGTCCTCTTTGATGTCTTCATTGACGCTTTTTTTTTTTTTTAGGTAGCATGTTCTTTAGTCTCCACATGTTTATGTTTTTCCCATTTTTCTTCCTGTAATTGATTTCTAGTTTCATACCATTGTGGTTGGAACAAATGCCAGATATAATTGCTATCCTCTTAAGTTCGTTGAAACTTCTTTTGTAACGTGGCATGTGATCCATTCTGGAGAACATTCCATGTGCACTTGAAAAGAATGTGTATTCTGCTGGTTTTAGATGGAATGTCCTGTAAGTCCAACTGGTCTGTTGTGTCATTTAAGACCACTGTTTCCTGATTGATTTTCTGTCTGAATTACCTGTCCATTGATGTAAGTGAGGTATTAAAGTCTCCTACTATTATTATATCTTTGTCAATTTTTCCCTTTATGTCTGTTAATATTTGCTTTATATATTTAGGTGCTCCTATATTAGGTCCATATATGTTAGAAAGTGTTATATCTTCTTGTATTGATTCCTTTATCATTATATAATGCCCTTCTTTGTCTTTTGTTATAAACTTTGTTTTAAAGTCTATTTTGTCTGATATGAGTATTGCTACCCCCATTTTTGTCATTTCCATTTGCATGAAATGTCTTTTTCCATCCCCTCACTTTCAATCTGTATGTGTTTTTAGCTCTGAAGTGAGTCTTTGTGGGCAGTATACAGATGGGTCTTGTTTTTTAATTCAGTTAGCCACCTTATGTCTTTTTATTAGAGCATTTAGTCCATTGACATTTTAAGTGATTATTGGTAGGTATGTCCTTATTGTCATTTTGTTTCTTGTTTTCTGATTGTTTTTATGTTCTTTTCTGTTCCTTTTTCTTTTAGTTTATTCCCTTGTGGTTTGATGATTTTTAAAGTGGTATCCTTGTGTTCCTTTCTCTCGTTTTTTTTGTATCTATTGTAGGTTTCTAATTTGTGGTTACTATGAGGTTCATGTATATTTACTTATATCTACTTGTTTTAAACTGGTAGTCATTTAAGTTCAAACATATTCTAAAAGATCTACATTTTTTACTCCCCTCCTCCATGTTTTGTGTTTTGATGTCATATTTTACATCTTCATGTTTATCCCTTCACTGTTAATTGTATTTATAGTTGATTTTACAATTTTTTTGTCTTTTAATCTTCATGCTAGCCTATTTAAGTAGTTGATCCAGTCTTTACTGTCTATTTTCTTTTACTAGTGGGATTTTTGCTTTCCTATAGATTCTTACTTCTTGTTGTAGCCTTTTCTTTTCCACTTAGAGATGACCCTTTAACATTACATTTTGGGTAGGTTTGGTATTGATTAACTCTTAGTTTTTGCTTGTCTGAGAAGTTCTTTATCTCTCCTTCAATTCTAAATGATCATCTTGCTGGGTAGAGTATCCTAGTTGCAGGTTTTTCCTTTTCAGCACTTTAAATATATCATGCCACTACCTCTGGCCTGCAAAGTTTCTGCAGAAAAATCAGCTGATAGTCTTATGGGGGTTCCCTTGTATATGACTGTTTTTCTCTTGCTGCCTTTAGAATTCTTTTTATCTTTGATTTTTCCATTTTAATTATGATATGTCTTGGTGTAGGTCTGTTTAGGTTCATCTTGTTTGGGACCCTCTGTGCTTCCTGTATCTGGATATCTGTTTCTTTCTGCAGGTTTGGGAAGTTTTCAGCCATAATTTTATCAAATACATTTTTGACCTGTCTCTCTCTCTCTCTCTCTTCTCCTTCTGGGACTCCTATAGTGCAAATCATGGTTTGCTTAATGTTATCCTAGAGATCTCTTAAACTCTTCTGTTTTTCTTTTTGCAGCTCTGATTGGGTAATTTCCATTATTCTATCTTCCAGGTCACACATGCATTCTTTTGTATCACCTAGTCAGCTGTTAATTCCTTTGATTGTGTTTTTCATTTCAGTTATTGTATTCTTTGGTTCTGGCTGGCTCTGTTATATGTTTTCTATTTCCTTATTAAAATTATCACTGTGTTCATCTACTCTTTAATTTAGTTAGCATTCTTATTACTAATACTTTGAACTCTTATCTGGTACATTATTTCTGTTTCATTACTTGTTTTTTCAGGGGTTTTCTCTTGTTCTTTCCTTTGAATTAAATTTCTCTATCTCTTCATTTTGCTTAACTTTCTCTGTCTCTATGAAATTAGGTAAAACATTTAGCTATCCTGGAATTGAAGTGGTGTCCTTGTATGGAAGCATCCCTGTGCAGTCTGTATGTGCCCAGCGTCTCTGGTGGCACAGCTACATCTGACGTTGAGCATAAGTCCCTCTTCCCCAATGGTGTGCTAGCAGCTATCACCAGGGTAGGAGGTAGGGCTGGAAGTAGAAGGGCTAGAGCAAGAGCCAGTTGTGAGCCAGGGCTTCTCCTCGGTTTGGTGGCCAACACCACACTATCAGGGTGGGGGTGGGTTCCACGTTGCTGGGTCAGAAGACCTGAGGGTTGGTCTGATCTGGCTCCATTCCCTCTAAATGTGTGCTCTCCCCCCTCCCAGCACAGGCACACTCACCCAGAAGGGAACAGCGCTGGAGCAAGAGGAGCTGGAGTGGGTGCTTGGTATGGGTTGGAGTGCAGACCGTGGTAGTGCCGGCACTAGTCGGAGTCCTGGACAGCTCCTGATCTTCTGCCTTCATAGGCACCAGCAATGTCCAGATGCTGTGCTAAGTCTGAGCTACCTCTTTCCCTCACAACTGCATACTCCTCTCAGCCATGGCAGCCCTCTCTCCAGTGTGGAGCTGCACTGGGAGCAAGAGGGGCTGGAGCAGGTGCTCTGCTCAGGCTGAGGTGTGTGTTAGGCAGTGGTGGGAAACCAGCCAGAGTCCCTATCAGTTTCAATCTGCTTCCTCTGCCTGTTTTTGGGAGTAAGCCAGCGTGTGCATGCTCTTCATGAGCGGAGTCTTGGTTCGTTATAGTCCTGCTATCAATCCCAGTTTTTCGAATCAGCTAAGGGGACGTGTCCTCCTGGTGCCAGACCCTAGGGCGTAGTGCTCAGTGGTTCTCACCACTCACTCCCCAGGGAGGATCTCTGAACCTGTGTAATTCCCCCTCCTCTTCTGTGTACCCTCCCAGGGGTGTAGGTCTCGATCTGATCACTTCTCTCCCTTCTACCCAATTACATGCGAAACTTTCTTACAGACTTGGTTGTATAAGAGTCTTTCTGCCAGTCTCCAGTTTGTTTTCAGTGAGAATTGCTCCACATGTAGATGTATTTTTGATGTTTCATGGGGTGAGGTGAGCTCCGCGTCCTCTTACTCCACTATCTTGATCTATCTCCTCTATAAACTTTTATATTTATTGTCAAATTGCCCTCCATTAGGCATTGATAATATTTGGAAGTACCTGATACCCCTGGCATCACCACAGATCACGTCACAAAACTGTTGCACTTTTGGCAGTTTGATAAAATGGTATCTCACAGTAGTTTTACTATTATGAGGGTGGATACCTTTTAATATGTTAGAAATCACTTTCTTTTTCTATAAATGGTCCATTCATATCCTTTGACTATTTTTCTACTGGCTTTTGTTCCTTTTAATATCTATTTCTACATGATCCTTATATATGAAGACAGCATTGGTCCATTTTTTTTTCAAATTGAACTGTATGCATATTTTTCCTCAGGCACTAAAATTATATTGGCTCATTCCAGAAATTCATATTAAAGGTGATGTGTATATAAAAGAAAAGCTATAGATGTAGACAATCCACCCAGGGATCAATCTGTGTCATGGTGGGTATAGTGAGGCATGCACCTCATCTCAGCTCTGGTTCTCAGAGTGGGATGCTGTCAGCCCTGCCGTTTGTTTCTGCCTGTATCTGCATTGTCCCTGGAGGTCTACTGGCAGATTTTCTCCTCTCCAGAAAAATCCTCAGACTCAATACCATCAGGAAACTTCACTGCCATAGGTAAGAACCAAGGTAGACATGGGGTGGTGGGTGGATGTGGGATGCTCTGGGAAGCTTCCTATTCACTGTGTTTGTTCTTCTGCCCCAGGGGTTCTCCTCCCATCTGCGTTCTTCGTGTCCCTTTTCTGGGTCAGATCCAGCTTCAGTGCCAC
Organism: Grampus griseus; assembly: GCF_964374135.1. Taxonomy (NCBI): domain Eukaryota; kingdom Metazoa; phylum Chordata; class Mammalia; order Artiodactyla; family Delphinidae; genus Grampus; species Grampus griseus. The sequence continues at coordinate 20,529,459 of NC_139004.1, forward strand.
CATGGCCTTCTTGATACTGTCTTCTGCTACCAAAAGCCTCAGCCAATCAGGAGCCCTTGTCAACTTCATGGATATTGCTCCTCGGTAGGGACCTGTGATCATCCCTAAACCTGCTCTGACACGTGGGTAAAATGTGACACATGCAATGGGTCACAGGAAATTTCAGCACCAGTCGTACATCCAAATAATTCCTGGAAGGGACCCAAAGCTAGCCAACCTCTGCGAACTTAGTTTTTCCAGATGAAAACAGAAGTCAGTGGCCACACTCACAGTTCAACTGTGGGAGACTCACACCAATTTCTTTCTGTTGGGGAATGCAGCAGTTACACAGGGCTGGATCACTGAAAGGACTCGTAAACTTCAGAGGGCGTGCTCATGTAAGGCTTTAATAAAAGTAGAGGATACAGGATAGCAGGAGAAACATTCACCTCTGATATAGGTAAATACCAGATGACTGAGACTTCCAAATATAGCTCCCAGGGACCATCCATGGACCGTTCACAGTCAATAGGACACATTTCATCTTCAGGTAATGAACCACCAAATTACATGGGAGACACCTTGGTCTCAGGGAAGCCAATGTCTCATCCAATGGGAGGTCTTTTATACCTAAAAGCAAGGCTGAAAGATCAGGCTCCACAGCAGAAGACAAGAGAACATATAAACCAGCTGCCAACCATCAATCTGTACCTTTTGTATAATGAACGTTGACAAGTTAGTGCAGGTGACCCCTTGGAAATCCCAGATCCTAGCACTGGATTATACTCATCACTAGTCAGTACATTTCATTCAGGTTTGACTAAGGGTCAGCACAACTCCAGCAATCCCCAGAGATAATCATAGAGTTGCAACAGATCAGCTGAGATTAACCCTTTGCTTAAAGAGGAATATTGTTTTCTCACACTTTCTCTCTCGCAGGTACAGTGCCTTACTCAGGGGACTATCACAGATCTTTTCTTACATAGCGGGAGCCATCTCTCCCACAGTTGCCGGATTTTTCATCAGTCATGTAAGGTCAAATGTTCTGATGATTATGATATTCACAAGAGTCACCTCAAAAGATCATCCAGCCTCTCATTCTGACCCTAGGCTCAGCTCATGCAGAAAAATTACCACATGTTCAGGGTATGGAGTGAAGGAGAATGCTCTATTGTATGAGTTTATGCTTTATGAGTTCTTAGAATGAGTTTCTCGTGCTAATCATCACATTTTCTAGCAATAATCATGACCCTTCTTGTGAAGTATAGAACGGCCAACCATTCTGATTGGCTGGGGCTGAGGGGTTTCCTGGGATGTGGGACTTTCAACACTAAAATCTTGAAAGTTCCAGGCAATCTGGAAAGAGTTGGTCACCCTATGTAGGAACCCAACAAATATTTATAGAACAAATGAACGAGATGCTGAGTGGATGAGTGAATGAAAGAGCGAAGGAGCAACCTGTACATTACAGGTATGCTCATCAGTGGTTAGTACAGAAATTCCTCTGCCCAGTATTGCTTACATAGTGTTTTTACATTCATACAGTCTTCCATCCTGGGAGATGCATTTAAAGTTGTCAGAATAAACAAATTCATCTGATGACAATTTCATAAGAATCGGACTGATACAGACTTTATGTGAAGAAACATACATATGACATTCACATGACTATCATTCTTTAAGTTTCCTGTGGTTTCCACCAGTAAGCCAGGAAAATGAATGGAGAATAACAAAGAAAGGGTATTCTTTTTGACACCAAGTCCTTTTTTTTTTGAAGCTTCAGTTCTCTTCCAGCCACTGACTAACACTGTTTACAACGGAAATTCTCAAACTGCTCTTGTTTCCCTTATTACTCACTCACTCACTCACTCATTTATCTCTTCATTCATTCGACATATATGCAATGAACATTAGCATGTGCAATGCACTGTTTAAGTGAATAAAACCAACAGAAGTCCCTGCCCTTGTGAAGTCAGTAGGAAAGAAACCGACAGAAAACTAACAAACTAAACCAAAACATGGTATAGTGATTGGTTGTAAGCGCTAAGAAAAGAGTAGAGCCGGAGAGGAGAATAGGGCACATGAGAGGGGTGGGATTTCAGTTTTAAGTAGGGTGGCCGAGGAAGTCTCATTGAAAAAGTAATATTTATGGGAAGCAAGTACATGGGTGAGAGAAATGACTACTTGAGGGGAGGAATATTCCAGCAGAGGGAAAGGCCATGGCACCGGAAATGTACCTGCATATTCTAAGAGCAACCAGGAACATGTAATGGGGGGCAGAGCTGGGGATGAGGGCGGTAGAATATGGTGCCAAAGCCTTTCTGAACCAGGAGGGACAAGAACTAGGAGACTGTTAATAACTTGTAGTTTCCTGCCTCCAGGACTCAGAGTTCAGTTGAGGAATGTCTTCTTGCTTTCAGCTGCTGTGAACATAGCAGGCCTGTTTCTCTACCTCATCTTTGGCCAAGCAGAGGTGCAGGACTGGGCTAAAGGTAGAGGTTCACCCGCTTCTGAGCAAACCGAGTGACGAATTAGATGCCGGTGCTTAGTTGTTCACTGTTTGCCCTCATGGACATTCCCCTGACTTACAGTTCTACCCCAAAATGGGCTGTCCTTAAAGTACAGAAATCTCAGATTTTCCACTGGCCCATACACCTAGGACATGGAGGAGTGAGAGTTGCAAATTATGGAAAGGCTCTTTCGTAAAGTCTTAGAATAAAATTTTATCTTCTTGTGCTTGCTTTCTGTTTATTTAACAATCATTTATAAGGCAACTAATGCAGAGTCGAAGACAAACCCTAATTTAAAATTCAGATGTGTTACTTGTTACAAACAATACATGGACAAAAGAGATGCCCACAGGGTGTGCATGGTGGCAGGGGCTGGGGGTGGGGACTGGCCTCCTAGGAATCTCCATGCCATCTTCTTCCTTGGGCTGGTGACTGCCCCTCAGTCCCAGCTTGTGTGCTGGTCCCTCTCCCCCTCAATAAGGAGTTCAGACCCAGGCTCTCCTAGTGCTCTGTTTTACACTAAGTTTTGTAGAGAAAGAAAAAAGCACACATAAATGTCACTGAGTCCTGATACCCAGTGGATATAAGAAAGCTTTACAACAGTTCGGAGGAATAGTCTGGTTTAGTATATTTTTTCAAGTTGTTTTCTTTGTCCCAATTAGTTTATCCTAGGCATTTGTTACACTTCTCATCTCTTGACATAAAAACGGTGCAATTTTATCCTCCTTACTCGTTCTTACTCTCAAAAGTCTCTGAGTGAAAGGTCTGAACAATTCCAATATCTTGCTAGGTCCAAGCACGTGGTACGAAACCATCCACCATTTGCTCTATACCTATGCTGTATCCTGAAAATAAAAACACTGCACACTCCTGGGGTTTGGGACTCAGGTAGTTTGATATTGCTGCGCTCCCTAATAGGAATACATTTTATCCGCAGCATTCACAAGGCACACTTTTTGTACTTGACCAAATTCCCATTCTTTGTAAATATTTGTTACTAAGCAAATGAAAATGAAACTTCTTTTTGTGACCCTCCACCAACCACACACTCTGGTTCTGCTCAGAAACATTCCCAGTCCTTTCAAAGAACAAGCTACCAAAACCTGTGGCAATTGGGACAGTGCTATCTGGCAAACTGGACTGAAACCCAGCTTCACCTGGTTAGCAGGTGTCCAGATCAATTCATCTGATGTAATGTTCTCCAAAACCTAAAAAGGGGAAGTGGCCAAGGTGCTTAATTTGGGTATCAGTACAGGAGCCTATCTGGGGCAGTGATGAGGAAGACACACTAAAACATGCCATTCATACAAACAGACATTTTCTGGGTTTCCCAGTAGAAACAGTTACTTACGTTGCCTAATAACTACCGGTAAGTACCCCCACATGTGTTTCTACGTGTTAGCTGAATATAAACATTCCTTTAACGTAAGCAACCATGATGCGTTTTATCCACAGGAGGGAAAATACTATGCAACACAGGTATTTCACCCAAGACTGAGAAAAAAGTTGACATCTCTCACCAACATGTCACTGCTTTAAGTGCACATAGTCCATGGGAAGAAATAAGATATATCTGTTTCCTCTTTTCTAGGATGGCCTGTATCCGGCCAAATTTACGGTGACTAATTCTGTAACAGGGTGTATGATGATGTTACATTGAAGACTTGCTGTAGGTGGCCATATATAACAGACATGAAATTCCAATGTGCGGTGTTAGGGTACCTCACAGATATTGCTCAGGATGTCATTTTTAAAAAGTCATATGGTTCTAAACAATTTAGGATTACATAAAAGTAAAAGCCTCAGGAGAGTGGAGTTAGAGAAAGGCTTTGAAAAAAATTTTAAATGTGTGTTTTCCCTATAAGATCAAGAATAAGACAAGGATGTCCACTCTTGCCATTTCTATTCAACATCCTAGTAGAGGTTCTAGGCAGGGCATCTAGGCAAGAAAAAGAAATAAAAGTCACTTAGGCTGGAAGAGAAGAAATAAAACTATATTCACAGATGGCATAATCTTCTATATAGAAATTGTAAAGAACCACTGAAAAACTATTTGAATAATAAATGAGTTCAGCAAGGTTTCAGGATACAAGATTGATATACATAAATCAGTTATATTTCTATATACTTGCAATGGACAATCCAAAAATTAAACTAATTTCATTTAAAGTAGCATAAAAAAGAATATATTTAGGAATAAAATTAACAATAGAAACGTAAGACTTATACTCTGAAAAGTATAAAACATTGTTGAAAGAAATGAGAGAAGATCTAAATGAATGAAAAGAATCGACGTTCATGGAGTGGAAGACTTCAGTACTGTTAAAATGGCAAAACTCCTGAAATTGAGCCATAGATTTAATGAAATTTCTATCAGAATCCAAGCAATTTCTCTGTGGAAATTGACAAGCTGATTCCAAAATTAATACAGAATTGTAAGGGACCCAGAATAGCCAAAACATTCTTGAAAAAGAAGAACCAAGTTCGAGGACTCACACTTCAAAGCTCTCTACAAAGCAACAGTAATCAAGACAGAGTTGTACTAGCATAAGGATAAATATATAGATCAGTGGTATCGAACTGAGTCCAGAAATAAACCAAAGTGTCTATGGTCAACTGATTTTTGACAAACATGCCAAGACCATTCAATGGGGAAATAATAGTCTTTTTAACAAATTGTCCTGGGATAACTGGATAGCTACATTCTAAAGAATGAATCTGGACCTTTAGTTCACACCATTTACAAAAATTAAACTAGATAAAAATAGATCAAAGATCTAAATGTAAGAGCTAAAATAATAAAATTCTTTGAAGAGAACATAGGGGTAAATCCTTCACAACCTCAGACTTGGCAACGGTTTCTTAGATATAACACCAAAAGCATAAGCAACAAAAAAAACTGATAAAGTAGACTTCATAAATATTAAAAACTTTTGTGTGGCAAAGAACACTATCAAGAAAGTGAAAAGAAAACCTCCGAATGGGAGAAACTATGTGCAAGTCACATATCTGATAAGGGTCTTATATATAGAATATATAAACTCAACAACAAAAAGACAAACAACCCAATTAAAAAATGGGCAAAACTTGAATAAACATTTTTTTGAAGAAGATATAAATATGACCAACATGCAATGAAAAGACGCTCACCATCATTAGGGAGGTGGTGTTTTTTGTCCCCTTTCTAGAAACCAGCTGTAACTTTAGGCCAGAGTGTATTAAAATGAGCCACTTCTGAACCAGCAGTGCCCAGGCACCAGGCCTTGCTGTGAAGGCTGCAGCAAAGGTCAGGGCTTGGTCTGCATGACTTTCCATCCCATGCTCATCCAAGTGGTGCTCTGCCTCTGAGTTTGGGTAAGAGAGGCATCAGGACAACTCACATCAGGTCACTTAGCAGAGATCAACTATTCCTGGGCTCAGTGAGGAGGTATGCTGTGTGGCTGACAGGGTCTTGGTGCTCTGGCTGGGTATCAGGCCTGAACCTTGAAGTAGGAGAGCAGAGTTCAGAACATTGGACCACCAGAGACCTCCTGGCCCCATGTAATATCAATCAGTGGGAGCTCTCCCAGAGATCTCCATCTCAATGCTAAGACCCAGCTCCACTCAACGACCAGCAACCTCCAGTGCTGGACACCCTATGCCAAACAACTAGCAAGACAGGAACAAAACCCAACCCATTAGCAGAGACGCTGCCTAAAATCATAATAAGTTCACAGACACCCCAAAACACACAACCAGACGTGGTCCTGCCCACCAGAAAGACAAGATCCAGCCTCATCCACCAGAACACAGGCACCAGTCCACTCCACCAGAAAACCTACAAAACCCACTGAACCAACCTCACCCACTGGGGGCAGACACCGAAAACAATGGAAAGTACGAACATGCAGCCTGTGAAAAGGAGATCCCAAAGATAGTAAGTTAAACAAAATGAGAAGACAGAGAAATGCACAGCAGATGAAGGAGCAAAGTAAAAACCCACCAGACCAAACAAATAAAGAGGAAATAGGAAGTCTACCTAAAAATGAATTCAGAGTAATGATGGTAAAGATGATCCAAAATCTTGGAAATAGAACAGAGAAAATACAAGAAACTTTTAACAAGGACCTAGAAGAACTAAAGAGCAAACAAACAATGGTGAACAACACAATAAATGATATTAAAAATTCTCTAGTAGGAATCAATAGCAGAATAACTGAGGCAGAAGAATGGATAAGTGACCTGGAAGATAAAAGAGTGGAAATAACTACCACAGAGCAGAATAAAGAAAAAAGATAGAAAAGAATTGAGGGCAGTCTCAGAGATCTCTGGGACAACATTAAACACACCAACATTCGAATTATAGGGGTCCCAGAAGAAGAAGAGAAAAAGAAAGGGACTGAGAAAATATTTGAAGAGATTATAGTCGAAAACTTCCCTAATATGGGAAAGGAAATAGTTAATCAAGTCCAGGAAACACAGTGTGTCCCATACAGGATAAATCCAAGGAGAAACACGCCAAGACACATATTAATCAAACTATGAAAAATAAAATACAAAGAAAAAAATATTAAAAGCAGCAAGGGAAAAACAACAAATAACATATGAGGGAATCCCCATAAGGTTAACAGCTGATCTTTCAGCAGAAACTCTACAAGCCAGAAGGGAGTGGCAGGACGTATTTAAAGTGATGAAAGGGGAAAACCTACAAGCAAGATTACTCTACCCAGCAAGGATCTCATTCAGATTTGGTGGAGAAAATAAAACCTTTACAGACAAGCAAAAGCTAAGAGAATTCAGCACCACCAAACCAGCTTTACAACAAACGCTAAAGGAACTTCTCTAGGCAGGAAACACAAGAGAAGAAAAAGACCTATAATAACAAACCCAAAACAATTAAGAAAATGGTCATAGGAATGTACATATCAATAATTACCTTAAATGTAAATGGATAAAATGCTCCAACCAAAAGACATAGACTGGCTGAATGGATACAAAAACAAGACCCGTATATATGCTGTTTACAAGAGAACCAGTTCAGACCTAGGGACACATACAGACTAAAAGTGAGGGGATGGAAAAAGATATTCTATGCAAATGGAAATCAGAAGAAAGCTGGAGCAGCAATTCTCATATCAGACAAAATAGACTTTAAAATAAAGACTATTACAAGAGACAAAGAAAGACACTACATAATGATCAAGGGATCAATCCAAGAAGATGATATAACAATTGTAAATATTTATGCACCCAACATAGGAGCACCTCAATACATAAGGCAAATGCTAACAGCCATAAAAAGGGAAATCGACAGTAACACATTCATAGTAGGGGACTTTAACACCCCACTTTCACCAATGGACAGATCATCCAAAATGAAAATAAATAAGGAAACACAAGCTTTAAATGATACATTAAACAAGATGGATTTAATTGATATTCATAGGACATTCCATCCAAAAACAACAGAATACACTTTCTTCTCAAGTGCTCATGGAACATTCTCCAGGATGGATCATATCTTAGGTCACAAATCAAGCCTTGGTAAATTTAAGAAAACTGAAATCATATCAAGTCTTTTCCAATCACAATGCTATGAGACTAGATACCAATTACAGGAAAAAAATCTGTAAAAAATACAAACACATGGACGTTAAACAATACACTACTAAATAACCAAGAGATCACTGAAGAAATCAAAGAGGAAATCAAAAAGTACCTAGAAACAAATGACAACGAAAACACAAAGACCCAAAACCAACGGGATGCAGCAAAAGCAGTTCTAAGATGGAAGTTTACAGCAATACAATCCTACCTCAAGAAACAAGAAACATCTCAAACAACCTAACCTTACACCTAAAGCAATCAGAGAAAGAAGAACAAAAAAATTCCAAAGTTAGCAGAAGGAAAGAAATCATAAAGATCAGATCAGAAATAAATGAAAAAGACTTGAATGAAACAATAGCAAAGATCAATAAAACTAAAAGCTGGTTCTTTGAGAAGATTAAAAAAACCCTGATAAACCATTAGCCAGACTCATCAAGAAAAAAAGGGAGAAGATGCAAATCAGTAGAATTAAAAATGAAAATGGAGAAGTAACAACTGACACTGCAGATATACAAAGGATCATGAGAGATTACTACAAGCAACTATATGCCAATAAATTGGACAACCTGGGAGAAATGGGAAAATTCTTAGAAAAGCACAACCTTCTGAGACTGAACCAGGAAGAAATAGTAAATATAAACAGATGAATCACAAGCACTGAAATTGAGATTGTGATTAAAAATCTTCCAACAAACAAAAGCCCAGGACCAGATGGCTTCACAGTTGAATTCTATCAAACATTTAAAGAAGAGACAACAACTGTCCTTCTCAAACTCTTCCAAAATATAGCAGAGGGAGGAACACTCCCAAACTCATTCTACGAGGCCACCATAACCCTGATACCAAAACCAGACAAAGATATCACGAAGAAAGAAAACTACAGGCCAATATCACTGATGAACATAGATGCAAAAATCCTCAACAAAATACTAGCAAGCAGAATCCAACAGCACATTAAAAGGATCACACACCAGGATCAAATGGGATTTATCCCAGGAATGCAAGGATTCTTCAATATATGAAAATCAATCAATGTGATAAACCATATTAACAAAGTGAAGGAGAAAAACCATGTGATCATCTCAATAGATGCAGAAAAAGCTTGCAACAAAATCCAACACCCACTTATGATAAAAAAAAACCCTCCAGAAACTAGGCTTGGAGGGAACTTACCTCAACATAATAAAGTCCATATATTGCAAGCCCACAGCCAACATCATTCTCAATGGTGAAAAATTGAAACCATTTCCACTAAGATCAGGAAGAAGACAAGGTTGTGCACTCTCATCACTATTATTCAACATAATTTTGAAAGTTTTAGCAACTGCAGTCAGAGAAGAAAAAGAAATAAAAGGAATCCAAATCAGAAAAGAAGAAGTAAAGCTGTCACTGTTTACAGATGAACTGATACTATAAATAGTGAACCCTAATGATGCCACCAGAAAACTACTAGAACTAATTAATGAATTTGGTAAAGTAGCAGGATGCAAAATTAATGCACAGAAATCTCTTGCATTCCTATACATTAATGATGAAAAATCAGAAAGAGAAATTAAGGAAACATTCCCATTTACATTGGAAAAAAAAGAATAAAATACCTAGGAATAAACCTACCTAGGGAAACAAAAGACCTGTATGCAGAAAACTATAAGACACTGATGAAAGAAATTAAAGATGATACAAACAGATGGAGAGATATACCATATTCTTGGATTGGAAGAATCAACACTGTGAAAATGACTATACTACCCAAAGCAATCTACAGATTCAATGCAATCCTTATCAAACTACCAATGGCATTTTTCACAGAACTAGAACAAAAATTCCACAATTTGTATGGAAACACAAAAGGCCCTGAATAGCCAAAGAAATCTTGAGAAAGAAAAACGGAGCTCGAGGAATCAGACTCCCAGACTTCAGACTATACTACAAAGCTACAGTAATCAGGACAGTATGATACTGGCACAAAAACAGAAATATAGATCAATGGAAGAGGATAGAAAGCCCAGAGATAAACCCATGCACCTATGATCACCTTATTTTTAATAAAGGAGGCCTGATTATACAATGGAGGAAAGACAGCCTCTTCAATAAGTGGTGCTGGGAAAACTGGACAGCTACATGTAAAAGAATGAAATTAGAACACTCCCTAACACCATACACAAAAATAAACTCAAAATGGATTAAAGACCTAAATGTAAGGCCAGACACTATCAAACTCTTAGAAGAAAACAGGTAGAACACAGCAAGATCCTCTAGACCCACCTCCTAGAGAAATGGAAATACAAACAAAAATAAACAAATGGGACCTAATGAAACTTAAAATCTTTTGCACAGCAAAGGAAATCATAAACAAGACAGAAAGACAACTCTCAGAATGGGAGAAAATATGTGCAAATGAAGCAACTGACAAAGGATTAATCTCCAAAATCTACAAGCAGCTCATGCAGCTCAATATCAAAAGAACAAGCAACCCAATCAAAAAATGGGCAGAAAACTTAAATAGACATTTCTCCAAAGAAGATATACGGATTGCCATCAAACACATGAAAGGATGCTCAACATCACTAATCACGGGAGAAATGCAAATCAAAACTACAATAAGGTGTCACCTCACACCAGTCAGAGCGACCATCATCGAAAAATCTACAAACAATAAATGCTGGAGAGGGTGTGGAGAAAAGGGTCCCTTCTTGCACTGTTGGTGGGAATGTGAATTGATACAGCAACTATGGAGAACAGAATGGAGGTTTCTTAAAAAACTAAAACTAGAACTACCATATGACCCAGCAATCCCACTACTGGGCATAAACCCTGAGAAAACCGTAATTCAAAAAGTGTCATGTACCACAATGTTCATTGCAGCTCTATTTACAATAGCCAGGGTATGGAAGCAACCTAAGTGTCCATCAACAGATGAATGGATAAAGAAGATGTGGCACACATATACAATGGAATATTACTCAGTCATAAAAAGAAACGAAATTGAGTTATTTGTAGTGAGGTGGATGGACCTAGAGTCTGTCATACAGAGTGAAGTAAGTCAGAAAGAGAAAAACAAATACCATATGCTAATACATTTATATGGAGTCTAAAAGTAAAAATGGTTTGAAGAACCTAGGGGCAGGAGAGGAATAAGGACACAGACATAGAGAATGGACTTGAGGACATCAGGCGGGGAAAGGTAAGCTGGGACGAAGTGAGAGAGTGGCAATTTCATATATACACTCCCAAATGTATAATAGCTAGCTAGTGGGAAGCAGCCACATAGCACAGGGAGATCAGCTTGGTGCTTTGTGACCACCTAGAGGGGTGGGATAGGGAGGGTGGGAGGGAGACACAAGACAGAGGGGATATTGGGATATATGTATATAGCTGATTCACTTTGTGATACAGCAGAAACTAACACAACATTGTAAAGCAATTATACTCCAATAAAGATGTTAAAAGAAATCATTAGAGAAACACAAATCAAAACCACTTCAAACGCAATAGATGGCTATAATAAAACAACAAAACAGGAAATAACAAATGCAAGGATGCAGAGAATTGGAACCCTCACACATTTTTTGTGGAAATGTAAAATGGTACTGCCGCTATGGAAAACAGTTAGGTGGCAAAGGCAAGTATGACAACACACCATGAATGAAATGCTGAGAGTTCTGTGTAATGTACTTCCTTATTCACTTAGTTGTTAAAACCAAAATCTGGGTCCCATCCTTGTTTCTTCTCTCTCCTGCACAATCCATAATCTCCCTGCCATGTCTGCCCAGCTCTACCTGCAGAGTCTACATCTAACTGCTTCTCACCATTCCTTCTGCCTCCATCTTAGCCCACTCCACAAACATCTTTGACATGAACTTCTGAAACAGCGTCAGTCTGGTCTCCCTGCCTCCACCCTTGTTTTCCTAGAGACCCTTTTCTAGAAGGTAGCCAGAGGATCTCTATACAGCATTAATTAGGCAAGTCACCTCCCTCCTCAAAAGCATTTAATTGACCCAATTATAAATAGAATTAAATTCAGACCAAGCTCTTACCATGATCTTCAAGCTCTACAGGATCTGGCCCTTAACTAGTTCCCAATCTCACTTTCCGTCACTCACTAGATTCCAACCACACTGCCCTCTGCTCTTAGGTAGACTGAGCTCATTAGGTAGACTGAGCTCATTCCCATCTCTAGGTCCTTCCCTTGGTTATTTCTGATGCTCGGAGCACCCTTTCCCCTGATTGTCATGAGGCTCTCCTTCTCATCACTGAAGTCTCAACACAAATGTCACGTCCTGTATCTGCAACTAAAGCAGCTCTCCTGGACTCTCTATATCACGTTACCCTCTTTCATGTTCTTTATGAGCTATTAGAACCTGGAATTATCTTAACTTTTAAACTATAGATATCATTCATCTTCTCTCCCTATACCCGCCTCCCCACACACCCTACCACACACAACAAAACATAAATCTCCTTTAGGAATAGAAGTCCTGACGATGTAGCTCTCTTCTCAGCACTTATAAAAATGCTTTAAAAGTATTTTTTTTTAATCTGGTTGAATATTAGAAAGCAGGGGTTCTTAATCTGGGATCTGCAAACTTTATAGAAAAAAAATACATCTTTATATCCCCAACCTCTGGCTGAAATTTAACATTTCTATCTATTATGAATGTAGGCAACAAACCACAGTAATATTAGCAGTACTGATGACTGACAGCATAAGAAATCACAGATATCTTCTTGTGTCATTACAGTTATTACCAATATCGCAAAATATGCTGTTTTGCTCAACACTGTTTTGAAATTACAATGGATCTATTAGACCTGTAATTAGTTCTCATTATTTAATTAATTAATAAAGGAGCATATATATGATCATAAACATGTTTTTAAAATATCTTGATAACTATTTCACTATAATCTTTCTCCTTTGGAGTTCTGGGCATTATATTGTGAATTGAGGTCCATCACAAAAAGGCTGAGAAGCCTTGCTCTAAACAAACTTTCACAGGCAGAATGTATGTCCCTTTACACAACTACTGAAATAAATTCAAAGAAGCAAAATCAGAAAATTACAAAGACTGGAGCACTACACCATGCCAAAAACAACAAGGACTATTTGCTAAATTCAAAACAATGGGGATCAAATGAAAAAGCGACATTGGAAATCAACTCACGATGCCTACCAGACTCAAAAGTTTGGTACATTCCTCTGGAAGTAAGAGAGGGTAATGCCCCAGGGCCAGGGCATCTGGGAACCAGGTGGACACTTGCAATTCTGGCGTCCCAGGCCCTTTGGCAATGGCTTCTGGGCTGGAGGAGAAACACGTGGCTGTAACTCAGCCCTTTCTTGTTTTCCCCCAATTTCTTAAATAAAGATAGGAAGTTGGGATTGATCACCGTTGCAACAGTGTGTCAGTTTGACTGACAGGGAAAAATACCGCTGATTATGGCTGACAGCACTGAAGACGCCTATGACTGAAGAAACAACCATCAGCACATCAAAACAAAAAGCAAAGCTAAGGAAAACGTCTCCGGAACTACCCCATTACCCGGGCCGGTGTTCCCTGAGCTGTCCTCTTGCCTAGGGTCCGAAAAGTGGATTCAAACTCTCAGACCTCCAGCTGCAGACTGATGGGAAGATGGAAACAGCGGCCAGGTAAACAGGAGAACTGAGGAAATTCTACCCACACCATGCTTGGGGAATTACAAGTTCAGAGAGAATTGGTCCTAGCCAGAGAAAAGTAATTAGAAAAGTCGGATATGTTAAATATTTTGGCAGGAAAAGAACATAGCATGGTAATGGAAAATGAACACATTTTCAAAGATTTCATTAGAGTGTAAGCACAACCCAAACTTACAATATTCCATAAACCTTCCAAATTACTAGAGGCAGGCAAGGGGGCAGGAGGAGGAGGACTTTGTTTTAAGGGAATATAAAATAAAATGACAAAAAATGAAGTATATTTGTAAACACAATGAATGCAGTTGGGTTAAACTCAGCTAACATAGGAGACAACTCTCGGAATGGGTGAAATTATTGAACCCAAATATATACACTTTATAAGGAACACATACTAAATGAAATGACTCAGAAAGGCGGAATTTAAAGGCTATGAAAAAGTATTCCTGGGAATCTAAAACGAGCACGCACACACATAAAATTTGAGGATGCAATATCAGAAAGTCAAATGAGTAAAACTCAACAAATGGAAAAGGCTGATAACTTTACAAAATCAAAATTAAATTTTCAATTAAGATATACTTGTCAAAATCTTTTTGAAATTGTAATATAACATCAGAATATTCAATAATGACTGCTTGGACATAAACAGAAATGAATAGAAATAACAATCATGGAAAACTTTAGTATAAAACTAAACTGAAAACTAAACTAAAAACTTTTAGTATTTAAATAGGTCAAATATATAGAAACAGGTAAGATTTATAGGGTCTGAATAAAGTAGTGTGATTGCTTCCATAGCTGTGCCCAACTCTGTACCTTGGAAATAGAAGATGAACTTTTGCTAACACCTATGGAATATTTCCTAGTGTTGTTATGTGCTTATTCATAACAATGGCCTCAGTAATATCTATATTAAAATATTTGTATGAGATCCCATATTTTTCAGCTGCTGGTTATATTCCATTCACTTGCAAAATTTATTAACGAAGACACCATTGATAGACATGTTTAATTCCAGATCCAGATCTTTGTCATTTCTAATCAGCAATCTTGAGCATAAATGCATCCTGGTGAAGTTTTGTGAGTGCACCATTTTGGAAAGTTCTTGGTGCTGGCAAACTGAGTCAAATAAAGTTTTGATTGATCATAGCAGATTTCCCTGCAACCATCATTTGGATCATTTCTTTCAATAAATTTGCTAACTAGTGATTGTTTAACATGAAAAAAATTTTCTGTATTAATAGGTTAGTCAGGAAACTTACTGTGTGCACTTATTGTTTCTGTAGCTTTCCAGCCAACCCAGTTATATTTTCTAGGTAAACAATCATATCATCAACTCATAATGGTAATTTTACCCTTTTCCTGTGTGGATTCCTTTTCTTTCCATTTCTCTCAACTCCTGTCTCTTAAGTAAAAACCTTGGAGATTGGTCAAGATGTGGGAGCAGAAAGACCCTGAGCTCACCTCCTCTCACAAACACATCAGAATCGCTACTTGCAGAATAATCATCTATGAAAATGACTGAAACCTATCAGAAAAAGATCTACAACTAAAGGCAGAAAGAAGAACCACAATGAGATGGGTAGGAGGGGAGGACTCACAATATAATCAAGTCCTATATGCTCAGGTGGGCAACCAAACTGGAGAATAATTATAGTACAGAACTTCCCCAGGAGAGTTCTGAGCCCCACATCAGGCTCCCCAGCCTGGGGGTCCTACACCAGGAAGACAAGCCCCCAGAGCATTTGGCTTTGAAGGCCTGTGGGTCTTAATTTCAGGAGTCCCAATGGACTGTGGGAAATAGAGGCTTCATGACTTCACTCTTAAGGGGTGCACACAAAACTTCACATGTACCAGGACCCAGGGCACAAGCAGTAATTTGATACAAGCCCGGGCCAGACTTACCTGCTGGTCTTGGAGAGTCTCCTGGAGAGGTGAGAGGCAGCTGTGGCTCACCCTGGGGACACAGACACTGGTGGCATACGTATTTGGGAGCCACTGATGCTGGTGGGTGCCAATGTGTGGGATCCTCTCTCTGGCCTGTTAGCACCAAGACCTGGCCCCACCCAACAGTCTGGAATGCTGGGATGCCTCAGACCAAACAACTAACTGGGTGGGGACACAACCCCATCCATCAGCAGACAGGCTGCCTAAAAACTTCCTGAGCCCACAGCTGCCTCTAGACATGGCGTCTACACACAGCCCTGCCCACCAGAAGACCAAAACCCAGCTCCTCCCACCAGTGGGCAGGCACTGACCCTGCCCTCCAGGAAGCCTGCACTCGCTTCCAGACCAGCCTCACCCACCAGGAGGCAGACACCAGACACAGGAAAACCACAGTCCCACAGCCTGAGCACCACACAGCACACTCGTAGCAGGCCACACCCTACCCTGGGACCAGATGGGCCCCAGCCCTGCCCACTAGCAGGACAACACAGGGACATGAAGGACCTCATATGCAACTGTGTCAGGAACCCCACCCCTTCCCCCAGCAATCTGAAAGCAGCTCTGGGATCCCTGGGCCCCGCAGCCAGACTCCAGGACCTGGCTCTGCCTGCCAGTAGTCCATCGCTAACACTAGGACCTGGCTTCACCTGCCTGTGGGTGGGCAACAGCCCCAGACTCTTCAGGACCCTGACTCCACCCACCAGTGAACCAGCACTAACCCTGGGGCCCTGGGAGGGGCTCTGCAATCAGCCACCTGTGACCAGGCCCTACTAGGCAACAGCAGCCACACAAGGCAAGGCCTGGCAACCAACTGGGCCAGGGGCCAGCCAAGCCTACCAGACCACCCACATAGGCAGACTGCCACAACAGAAGGACCACAACACACAGCCCTTTTAGGGGGAATCCCTAAAGCTTATACCTTGGGTGACAAGAGAGGAGTATGCTGCAAGAATGCATAGGACTTCTCCTACAGAAGGCCACTTCTCCAAGGTCGAGAAATATAACTAACCAACTACATACATAAAAATAGTAATAGCAACTGAGACAAAATGAAGTGGCAGAAGAACATGTCCCAGATGAAGGAACAAGATAAAACCCCAGAAGAAGAACTAAGTGAAGTGGAGATAGGCAATCTACCTGAGAAAGAGTTCAGAGTAATGATCGTAAAGATGATGAAAGAACTTGGGAGAAGAATGGATGCACAGAATGAGAAATTAGAAGTTTTCAACAAAGAGTTAGAAAATATAAAAGAACAACCAAACAGAGATGAAGAATACAATAACTGAAATGAAGAATATAATAGAAGGAATCAATAGTAGACTAAATGATACAGAGGAACAGATCAGTGAGCTGGAAAACAGAGTAGGAGAAATCACTGCCACTGAACAGAAAAAAAAAGAAAAAAGAATGAAAAGAAGTGAGGACAGTTTAAGTGAAAACCTCACTGTTTATTGCACAGACAAAATGCCAAACTATGTGTTGACCTACCAAGTCTGTGTCCATAAACCTACTTTCTCTCAGCTACTATGGGTAAACTCTGGGTTTGTATCCAAGGCCAGCCTCTGCACTGTGCTTGGATTTCATCCCCTCTGGACTTTTTTTTTTTTTTAAACGAGGAATCATACACACCATTTTTTAATATGTACATAATTTGTGTAATAAAAGTTTACTTGAGCACAAATACTTTCTTAGCCTATAAAATTGCTGTTATCAGTAGCAGCAGCACTTCCTGACCAAGAAAGGCAGAACTCTCCAGACTTCTACAGCCTGGTGCATTGCTCCCCTTTTATTTTCTGTGGATGTACACATGTGCATGGTGGTCAGAGCCCCTTCACCAGCCTGACTCTCTCTCTATCATGATGGTTTTTTAGGGAGAGGAAGAGGGGACCTGGGTGAAGACCTGGGATGATTTTCAGTGGTGAAGCCATTAGGCTGTACCTTGCAGAAGCTCACAGTCTTCAAGGAGAGCTATACTGCAAGTGCCCACTGAGGCACACCTCCATCCTCTGTGCCATGCTCTCTAAGTTCCCTATGGACAGGGCCTCAGCTGCTGCTTCAACCTGAGTCTCATAGTATGAACGAGTCCTGGTAAATCAAGTAGTTTAATTCTGCATGTGCATTTTCTCTCCAATATTGTGAAACCTCACTATTAGATTATACCATCAGTTTATATACTATTACATCTAATTCTAAAACAACAAACATATAAAAAACTCCCCACTGTACCATAACGTTTCTCAGCTCTCCTTTATAGGGCTATCTATTCTTGCTGTCTCCACTTCCTTAGCCATAGCAATCAGACAAGAAAAAGAAATAAAAGGTATCCAAATCAGAAGGGAAGAGGTAAAACTGTCATCATTTGAAGATGACATGGTACTCTATATAGAGAACCCTAAAGTCTCCACCCAATGAACACTCTTTTAATCATAACTTTGGATATGAAAAACAGACTATCACCAGGATCCCAGCAGTTTTCCATGTGGTCTCTCTTAATCACAACCTCTCCCTCCCCCTACAGGTAATGACTATCCTGACATTTAGTGTAATGTCTTCTGTGCATGTCTTTATAGACTTATTACCCACATATGTATCACTGTAAACTTTAGTTTTGCCAGTTTTTAAACATTTTGTATGTCTTTTTTTTTCTTTTTTTTTGCAGTACGCGGGCCTCTCACTGCTGTGGCCTCTCCCATTGCGGAGCACAGGCTCTGGACGCGCAGGCTCAGTGGCCATGGCTCACGGGCCCAGCCACTCTGCGGCATGTGGGATCTTCCTGGACCGGGGCATGAACCCGTGTCCCCTGCATCGGCAGGCGGACTCTCAACCACTGCGCCACCAGGGAAGCCCCATTTTGTATGTCTTTTAAGTCTCTTTGAATCAGAGACTCCCCCTGCATCACTCTTCTTTTTCCTTATAATTCATTTGTTAAAGACAATTATAAGACAGTTTAGATTTGCTGATGATATCCTTAGGATTTAGTTCAACATATTCTCTATTTTCTGTATTTATTAGAAAACAGTAGCTGTATCCTGAGGCTTGATCACATTCAGTTTGATCTTTTTAGCAAGACCTTGATGGTGGTGCGTTTTTTCACCAGGATGTACACAATGTCTCTATGTCTCTCTTTGTGATATCAGCCACTGATGCTCAACCCTAGATCCCTTAATTCACTGGGGTTTGCAAAATGGGGATTTTCTACATCTATCAATTCTTATTTGTGTACTAGCTGAACTAATTCTACAAAAATACATTTTTCCTATTTATTTATTTACCACTGACAGAGTTTAGAGAAGAAAGGCACAATATCAGATTCTCCTTTGAACTTTAATGGACGCTTTGTCTCCATCATTCATTTGAAAACCACTCTAGTCAGGATCACCTTTAAAGTAACTCTTGCTAGACCCATTAATAAATTCACAGACCTTATATAATTTGACCCCTTGATAGCATTTACCACGGGTACTCATTCCCACCTTTTTCACTTTTCTTCTTAGACACCACATTCTTCAACTGTCTTTCCTACTTCACCAAAGGCCCTTCCCAGTTTCCCTTGCAAGCATCCCCCTCTCTTCCTCACCTTTAGATGTTAGAGAGGCCCAGACTCACAAATTTATATCTCTAGCCCCAGTATCTCTCAAGAATTCTAGACTGGTATATCCGCTGGGCTGCATGCCATCTCATCAGGATGTCAAATAGTTTCAGACTTTACATGGTTCCCTCTTCTCCCCCAAACCTGCACCCCATATTTTTTCCCATCTCAGTCAGCAACACCACAGTTTGCTCAGGGGCCATCTTTAGCTCCTCTATTTCCTGCATCCCCAGCTTCAAAATCTGCCCTTAATCGGATCACTTCTTACCTTCAGAGATAAGTGTTTTGTGTTTCTTTAGCCCAGTCTTGAATCTCTGCTTTAGCAAATATAAGGTAGAAGATTAGGCTTATCACATTATTGGCTACCATCATGAAGAAGATTTTAAGCCAGGGAGAATCTTGATCCTGAGGAATTAAAATGCAAAAAATTATAAATTGTGTTTTGTAACATTTAAAATGTAATATTAAAATTAATATAGGCTCAATGCAGGTCACTAAAACACAGCAAAACACTATCATAAGGAACAAAAAAAGCCATTTCACTCTACAAAGATAATCATTATTTATCTTTCCATGTTTTGATTTAGATCTATTATATATAATTTTTCATGTACAAAAAGGACATTGTATGTATATAGTGCTAAAGCCAAGAATGCATATGGTTTTTCATTTAGAAATATCTCATAAACATGTTTGCATATCAGGAAATATTTGACTATATCATAACTGTTACTGACTGATTAGTAATCCAGAGTTTAGATTTATAAAATTTACAAAAGCATCCCTTATTTCTTTAAAGTTGTTTTTCACTTTTTGTTGATATAAATTTGAATATATTGGTGGTTAATTACATATACAGCAATGCTTTTGAATAAGATTTGTCAAATATGCTTTCCTTATTTATAAAAATTATTGACACATTTTCTCTTTCAGCCTATTAATATGATCAGTTTCATTAACAGATTTTATTAATAGATAGAGTCACTTTTACTTTCACAGAAAATGGCCTACTTAATCATGGTGTCATATATATTTTAATATGTTGGTGGATTCTGTGCACAGGTAATTTATTTTTGGAATCCATATTCAAAGATGACATTAAATTTCAGTTATGTTTCAGATTTTCTTTACCACTTTGCCCTTTACTTTTTCATCAGCTGAGGTTAAATTTTATGTAGTTAAACGTAAAATGCATTGTGATTGGGTTTTGGTCTCTGGTGCCATGCTTTTCAAGGATGTCCTGCCTAAAGCTTAAATAATTATTAACTCCTATTTTACTTTAGTATCTTTATTATTTCCTTTCTTCATTTACATTTTTTAATCACCTAGAATTAACCTGGGGGTAAATATGAGAACAGAGTGTAATTGTATTTTTCAGGTGGGCTTGCCACTATGTTTTTTAAAAAATCAATCCATTCCTTCTGGTTTGAAATGAAACTTTATTATATAGAATGTATTCTTTTCAGAACTTGACCATTATTAAATCATCATCAATTTCATTTAAAATATAATTAAGAGTAGACACTGAAAAAAATAAAACAATGTTTCCTGACAAACTAGACATTACATATATATTTAATCATAGTGATTTCTATAATCAAACATGCCAAATTTGACAGGTAGTAGGCAAACAGAAAGTGGAGGAAAAAATCAAGATGTGCTTAGAAATTTAATGATAAATAATAAAGCTTGTGGTAATTTTAAGTTAGTAGAATCTATTGCGATTTGGAATTGAAGTCCAACCTAGAAATTTTTTAAAATTAATTTTTATTGGAGTATAGTTGCTTTACAATGTTGTGTTAGTTTCTGCTATACAGCAAAGTGAATCATATATCCACTCTTTTTTAGATTTCCTTGCCATTTAGGTCACCACAGAGCACTGAGTAGAGTTCCCTGTGCTATACAGTAGGTTCTCATTAGTTATCTATTTTATATATAGTAGTGTATATATGTTAATCCCGATAGCCCAATTCATCCTACCCCCCCTTCCCCCTTGGTAACCATAAGTTTGTCTTCTACATCTGTAGATCTATTTCTCTTTTGCAAATAAGTTAATCTCTGCCATTTTTCTAGATTCCACATATAAGTGATATTATACAGTTCCAACCTAGAAACTTGACGTGCCTCTCCCGTCTAATATTTTCACTGATGTTGCTCAATAGGTGTGCAGCAACTTTTTGGACTTTGTACAATTAGGACTTCTTGTGGACTTTGTACAATTTTCAAAATACCCATAGGTATTTTGCAATATTGGTCGATACTGTGCTTTAGATTTTTCCACAGTATGCTACCTAACTTTAATTTTTTTTTCCCCAGGAAGACAATTGCATTCTCTGTACATAATGTTATATTTTTCCTCTACACTTACATTGTATATATCCGTAATTAAGTTTTCTTGACAATTGTGTTTGCTAACATTTTCAGAATGCTAAACAATAGGATAGCAAACACACTTTTATTTTTCCTGATTTAAAAGTATATGAGACTAAAAATACTTATAGCTGTTATGCATTGAACACATAAACATCTGATACTTGCATACATGATCTGATTTGGTAATTACCTTACACCATGAGGTTTCTATGTCATCTTAGAAGAAGAAACGTTAAGAAACATTAAGAAACGTTTCCAGGTCACATATCTTATAAGTAGGTGAGCTAAGACTTGAACAAGATAGTTTTGCTGGGGAAATATACACTGTAAACCACTAAGTAGCTGATTCTCATTGTTTCTAGTATTTTTGCTTAAAGAAAAACTTTTTTCCTGATAATATAATAATATCATCTTTTGTTGGTTAATGTTTACTTCATTTTTTATGCTGTCCTTACAACTTTCAATGTTTCTTTGTCTTTATTTTAGGTATGTATTTTATATATAAATAGCATATGAATGGCTTTTGTTTTTAGTCTTACAAAATGTGTCCCTTAATTGCAGAGTTTAGTCCATCTATATTTATTGCGATCTTTGGTATATTTGGATTTATTTCTACCATCTGTCTTTGTGCTTTCAATTTGTCCTGTCTTCTACCTATAGTCCTACCCCCAACCCTCACACCATTTCTTACCTTCTTTCATATTGAGGGGCTTTTGCTTCCTATTTAAAAAAAAAAATTATTCCATGTTTTCACCTCTCTCCTGGTTTGAAAGTTCCACACTCTATGTCTTGGAATTTTAATACACATACCCCCCAAATTTAATACTAATCTTTATGTATTAAAAAATTAGAGGGTCCAGGAGGAGGGGAAACAGGGAGTTCTTGTTCAGTGGGTATAGAGCTTCAATCATGCAAGATGACAAAATTCTAAAGATCTATTATACAACGATGTGCATATAGTTATCAATACTAACTATACAATATTGTAATATACACTCAAAATTTGTTAAGAGGGTAAATTTATGTTATGTGGTTTTTACTTTAACACACACACTTATGCAATTTAAAAACGAAAGCTGGAGAATAATTCTGTAGTCTGTGAATAAATAGTGATGTATCTTAATTTACCTACTTATTTTGTTGGCTTTACATTGACAACTCCTGGTCTATATTGCTTTTTCTCTTGTGTCTTGCCCTCTTTTATTAAAGAAAGTGCTTTTTATTTCATTTTCCAGTTACTTTGAAATTTATACACATTTTTCTGTATTTTAAAAATTATTACCCTAGAAATTACAACATGTATCCTTGGTGCACAAAACTCTATTAATACTTTTATCCTATGGCAAGAGAACATGAAGTCTTTGGAATAATTTATTCTATTTATCCTCTCCTGATTAATTTACTATTGTTACTGTCTACTCTACTTCATTCATTCTATACACGTAGTTTTTTTTAAAACTCCGCAAGACACTTTTATTATTTTGTACAATAAAACAAATAAGTAAATAAGTGGATTTGCACACACCACTTTTACTGTTCTTCATTCCTGTTTGTACCTCCAACTTTCTTAGGCTTAAAAACATTCTTTAAATGCCCATTAATGAATTGAACTTCCTTGATTTTTGTTTGTTTGAAATATGTTATCTCCTTTAAAAAAATATTTTCATTGAGTTTACAAATTTAAGTTGGCAGTTATTTTCATTTAGTATACTGAAGATATCATTCTACTGTCTTCTGGGCTTCTTTTTTTGTGGATGAGGAGTCAGAGATTAGTTTAACTGTTGTTCATTTGAAGGCAACCTTTCTTATTTCTCTCACTGCTTGTATGACTTTCTTTTTGTCTTTACTTTTCTGTAAATTCTCTATGAGGTGTGCAACTGTGGGTTTATCCTACTTGTCATTAATGGACTTCTTAAAGATGTGAATTGCTATATTTCTGAAAAATTAGAAAACAATCATTTTCTCTTCAAATTTAACTTCTGCCCTATTCTGTTTTCTGGAACTCTAGTTAAATGTATGTTGGGCCTTCTCACTGAGTCCACATATGTTGTATTTTCTATAATTTTTTTCTTAAAGTGATTCATTCATGTGGTGATTCATGTGGTCAGGAGGATAGATCCTCCTGACCAGTCAATATAGAGTAGGTTATACTACAGTAACCAATACCCACTGCCCCCCACCCCCCGCAATTCCTAGTGGCTTTTAATGGCAGAGATTTGGTTTTTGTTTAAACTAAATGTCCATAGCAAGTTGGCTAGAGGTTATGCTCCACATCTCTTCATTCCTGGATCCTGGTCAACAGAGTTGCAGTTGACATTCTGATTGTTGCCAGTTGCTATATCCAAGAGAGTGGCCTCTTAGTTCTCAGTGCTTCTCTTCAGAATGAATGCATATCACATTCTCTCATGTGTCATTGGCCAAAATAAGTTATATAAATATATCTAACTTCAAGGAAGTGGGGAAATGCCTAAGAGGACAACCAAAAAATCATTGTATCTGCAATAGTTACTTTCCAGCCTGCCCTCTGCTCCACAAACATTGGATTCACTCACCTTCCTCTATGCCAAACACACTAATCAAGAGAGACCACTCCAAAGACCCTCCAGTCCCTACCTTCATCTGTTTCAGAGCCTGATTGAAGAACATTCAAACATTCATCAGGATGTGACTCTCAAAATGTCTGCCTAGCAGTGTGTCAGCATTACTAAGGACAAATGATTGCTGTTTCCTTTCCAATCCTCCTTTTCTGAAAGGAAGTATTTATCGCAGCTGTTGGATTGCTATGCTACCATTGTATACAGCATGATGGAGCACATAATTCCTGATATAGAGGGCCATTATGCATTATCCCCCAGTAAAGGGTGATACATTCTGCACTTTGAACTTGATGCCCTAACTAGGTGGGACTTTGGATGTCTGTTGACTCCCTTATGGAAGGAGTAAAATTGTTGTGCATGTAGGTTTATACATTTTTTCAGGCTTTTAAATTGTCTTTCTTAAGAGAATTGGTCCAAATTACTAACCCTCCCATTAATGGAGGCAGAAGCCTCACTAATTCTCTTATTAGCTGTACTTAATCTGAATTTTTAATTTTTATATTTTTAAATGCCAGAGGTTAGATTTAGTTCTTTGTCTAAACTTATATTTCTTTCTTTTTTTCTTTTTTTAAAGGGAACGCTATTTATTTATTTATTTATTTTTGGCTGTGTTGGGTCTTTGTTTCTGTGCAAGGGCTTTCACTAGTTGCGGTGAGAGGGGGTCACTCTTCATCGTGGTGTGTGGGCCTCTCACTGCCGTGGCCTCTCTTGCTGCAGAGCACAAGCTCCAGATGCGCAGGCTCAGTAGTTGTGGCTCATGGGCCTAGTTGCTCCGTGGCACGTGGGATCTTCCCAGACTAGGGCTCGAACCCGCGTCCCCTACATTGGCAGGCAGATTCTCAACCACTGCCCCACCAGGGAAGCCCTAAACTTATGTTTCTTAAGTTTATATTTATATATTTTTTCTTATTTATATTTTATTTATATTTTCAATCCTCTCTTTTACTTCTTTAAATATATACATATATGTCCAATATCTCTGAGGATCTGATTCGGTGGTTTTTATTCATCTCTCACATAACACATTATTTCCTCAAGCATATTCACCAAAACTTTATGCATAAGGAAATTCTGGAGTATGAATTTAGACTTTCTCCAGAAAAAAAAAATTATTTACATTTCCTAGGCATCTGTGGACTACTAGAAATTCAATTCTTGGCTTATGGCATTTGGACACAATAGAATTTGAATTAGGGCCTCAAACCATTGTGAAGATTGGTTTATTGTTTCAAACGTTCAGAAGAGTCTTTATTCAGCTTTTCCTCTCCCTTTGTAGCTGAGGTTGAAGTAGATAAGTTTCCTCACTGGGCAGAGACAACTTCGGACAGTTCTGGGGCCATGTTTCCTGCCACCTTTGGGGGAAGTCAGCTCAGCAGGTCTGAATGAGTTCATTAGAAGAACAGGCTGAGTGGGCTCCATGCTCAGGGGGAGAAAACACACCCTGGTCTCCTGGAGTTCTTTTTTAATAAGGCTGCCTCTCTGATCAGGGAGCTTCCATGGTTATAGTGATGTTTCTAGCCTTTCTGATACCATAAGTCCTAGCACATGATGGTCGGGAGGCTCCTCTCTATGGGAAATTTGGCCATGGTGAGTACAAATTGTCTCTCCTTGGCCAAAGTTGTGGGACAAGGAGCAATTGGAGTATTTGCCTGAACACTGCTACCTCTCAGCTTGGAGATTTTCCTCCAAAACTTTCCTCCAAGTTTATATATGAGCTACATGGTAGTAGTGGTGTGAGGTTGTAGTCCTTAGCGGTTACAGATATATATCAGCATTTTCATTCTGACTCTTCTTTTATGAGTGGTTTTGGGATATTATCTCTTATGCTCTGTTTGTCCATTATAACTGGGTGTCCATTATAACACCCAGGATGGGCAATTTCTCCAAGGCAGCCAGTGGCTTTGATGGTCATTTACCTCTCTGGAATCAAGCTCTTCCTTCATGTTCAATCTCTGAAATTTTCCCTTATTTTTTTTTTCTCAAGATCAGGCATGCATTATAAGGCATTTAAAATTTTTTGAATATATATTATTAGACTCTGGGACCACAGAATTCATGAAAATGTGTTGGCAAAGATTGTACAGCCATTTGCAATATAGTGTGTTGGAGAAAGCATGTTCAGGTGTATGAGAACAGAGTCATCGTAACAGATCAATAAATCCTGGTCAAAGATGAACTAATGTAACAAATAATAAAGAAACTTAGTATTAATGGTTAGCAGGTAAATTATCTGTGGCTTAAGAAGAAAAGTCAGAATAAATGTGATGGTTGAGGAACGTGCACGTGTTTCCAGTTATCACCTGGGTGATGATAGTGGTTTTGCCTCCACTCGGTAACCAGCTTTGAGAACTGGGGTTTTTTACATAATACTATCAATTTATACAATATTCCTGTAGAATCATCCATGTATTGATCATTTCTGTTGCCTCTTTTCCTTTTTGTATCTCCAATCTACCATCTGGGTTAATTTTATTTCTCCCTAAAAAACTAGCTTTTTTTCTCAGTGCTAGCCTACTTCTGATGAATTCTGTTTCTGTTTGAAAATGGATGAATTTAAACTTCATTTTTTATGATGGATTTTTTTTGATGGATTGTAGAATTCTAGACTAGCAGTTATTTTCCTTCAGCACCACATAAGGCATTTTAAGTATTTTTAAGAGGAGAATTTCAGGTAACCTCGTCCATAGGAACAGAAGCCAGCCTTCATAGAATTGTTTCTTTTGGTCATTCTAAAATTGTATTTGTTCCTGATTTTTCATTCCTTCCCTGACAAAACTATAACTTCTTACTTATATTACCATTCACCCAGTCAACTACCTGTTTTGATAAAGGCACACATTAATTGTTAAAAATCACAGAGGTCCACTTCTGTTTCAATAACCAATGATTAAAGAGTTACCAGCACAACTAATTGACATATAGCAAGAAAGAACTTGTATCCTCTGTAAGTTTGGAGGGAATGCCAAGTTTAATATGACACAAAAACTCATAACTCACCTCTTGCTGATGTCTCCTCTGCAACTTTTTTATGCCTTACACTTTCTTTTTCTGTACAGTTAATATGAGAAAAATAACTACCCATGTCTGGGTGTTCCTTACCTGACTAAGGATCACTCCAGTCACAGTGGAAGCAACTAGTCCTCCTGTTAGTCCAATTACATTTGTAAATCCTTTAAGAAATCCATAATATCTATACAAAAATGAATGAAAATACACAGATGTAAAGTAATACAAGTGCTGCAGGAAAAACCTAATGAAATGAGATTTAAGATAACTGTTAACTTCCTAAATTTCCCATTTCCACTATTCAAATTCCATTAAAAATGTCTGAAAAAGTATATGGATATAAGTAACTTTCTGGTTGCACTGCAGAGCCAGAAAGGTTGGCTTTAGCAGTAAAGAATATTAATATATTGAGAAAATGAGGCCATATTAGAGTAAAAGCCAGCAGAGTTAGGAAATCTATAAATACAGTTGAGAAATTCCAAAGGTGATGTGTGTTGGTAATAGGAACAGGTTTGGGATTAATACAAAATTGAAGGGCTCTGTTCACCTGACCTATTCTCACAGTCCCAGAACTACTGGCCGCTATGATTGCTCCCATTATTCAGGCAAGGAAACCAGAAGCTTCTTTACAAGCAACTGTGATTGGCCATTCCTGAGAGCCAAAACCAACTTCAGCAGAAAGTGGAGCTACAAAAGCAGGGAAGCCACAGAGAATAATAGATAAAGTAGGGCTCAAATCCATCAGCCATAAAGAACAAGGAAGTGCCTCTTGCAGAACAGAACACGTGTCTAATCAAGAAATTAGTTCACTCCAGGACAGGGAGTCTGTGCCTTTCCTGCCCAACAGATTTCACCATAAAATGTTCTCTGTTTTCAATTCTTGCCTTTTATGAGAGTGAAGGCTTTTTGTTTGTTTTGCTCTGTCTCTTATTTTATTTCCTTGGGTCTTTTCCATTCTTACTCTGCCTTTACCTGTTGAATATGGGAGGGAGTGTATAGTTTATTAGTTTATGGGTCCTGGGTCAGAGAAGCAACACATCTGGACCTAGAGTCCTTGGATTGTGGAGCTGTATGCAGTCACATGGTGGAAATTTGAGTTGGCTCTTTTTTGGGGGAGATGGAAAGTGTCTTTTAATGTGTGAAGAAGATTTATGGTTATGAGCAGCCACAGGTGCAGATTGGGGCAGAAACCATCACTTATTTCCAGTATCCATTGTTTCCTTTTTCATTTTAGCAATAGAACTCCTGAGTTTTCAGTGGTAATAGGGTCACTTATGCCTTTGGGAGCCCTTGTTACTTTTGCCTTCATAATCACCTTCCACCACAAAAAATACTTACAATTTTATGACTCTATGTGTTGTGGAACTTTTCAATTTCATCTAAATTGTCAGATTTATTGGTATGAACTTGTTTATAATATTGTTATTTTCTTTATTATGTGCTAAGAGTTATTACAATGCAGCCATTTTCATTGCTTATATTGATAATGTTTTCCTTTTTCTTGATCAATCTTTATTTCACTAATTTTATTAATTTTCAAAGAAGCAACTTTTGATATTGTTGGCTTTACATATCATTTTTTTGTCCTACTCTTCATAATTTCTTTCCTTCTACTTTCTTTGGGTTTAATTTGCTGCTTTTTTTCCCTACCCATAATACCTGAGTTACAAACATGATTATTGATATTAAGACTTAATTGTCTTTCAGTATATATGTTTAAAGCTATACATTTCTCTGGGCAGGATGTTAAATGCATCCCACATGCTTTGATATGTCATATTTCATTGTAATTTAAACTATTTTCTAATTTCAAATGCGATTTCTTCTTTGACCTAAACATTAGTTTCAAAGCATTGGGAATTACTTATCTTTTGCTTTTGATAGCAACCTTAATTTCACAGTGATTAAAGAATGTATTCTGAATGATTTTAGTCATTTAAAATGAATTGCAGCTTGCTTTATGATCCAGCATATTGTTAATTTCAGGAAAAAATTAAAACCTTTACAGACAAGCAAAAGCTGAGAGAGTTCAGCACCACCAAACCAGCTTTGCAGCAAATGCTAAAGGAACTTCTCTAGATAAGAAACACAAGAGAAGGAAAAGACCTATAATAACGAACCCAAAACAATTTAGAAAATGGGAATAGGAACATACATATCGATAATTACCTTAAATGTAAATGGACTAAATGCTCCCACCAAAAGACACAGATTGGCTGAATGGATACAAAAACAAGACCCTATATATGCTGTCTACAAGAGACCCACTTCAGACCTAGAGACACATACAGACTGAAAGTAAGGGGATGGAAAAAGATATTCCATGCAAAAGGAAACCAAAAGAAAGCTGGAGTAGCAATTCTCATATCAGACAAAATAGACTTTAAAATAAGAACTATTAAAAGAGACAAAGAAGGACACTACATAATGATCAAGGGATCGATCCAAGAAGAAGACATAACAATTGTAAATATTTATGCACCCAACACAGGAGCACCTCAATACATAAGGCAAATACTAACAGCCATAAAAGGGGAAATCGACAGTAACACATTCATAGTAGGGGACTTTAACACCCCACTTTCACCCATGGACAGATCATCCAAAATGAAAATAAATAAGGAAACACAAGCTTTAAATGATACATTAAACAAGATGGACTTAATTGATATTTATAGGACACTCCAGCCAAAAACAACAGAATACACATTTTTCTCAAGTGCTCATGGAACATTCTCCAGGATAGATCATATCTTGGGTCACAAATCAAGCCTTGGTAAATTTAAGAAAATTGAAATTGTATCAAGTATCTTTTCTGATCACAATGCCATGAGACTAGATATCAATTACAGGAAAAGATCTGTAAAAAATATAAACACGTGGAGGCTAAACAATACACTACTTAATAATGAAGTGATCACTGAAGAAATCAAAGAGGAAATAAAAAAATACCTAGAAACAAATGACAATGGAGACACAACGACCCAAAACCTATGGGATGCAGCAAAAGCAGTTCTAAGGGGGAAGTTTATAGCAATACAAGCCCACCTTAAGAAGCAGGAAACATCTAGAATAAACAACCTAACCTTGCACCTCAAGCAATTAGAGAAAGAAGAACAAAAATACCCCAAAGCTAGCAGAAGGAAAGAAATCATAAAAATCAGATCAGAAATAAATGAAAAAGAAATGAAGGAAACAATAGCAAAGATCAATAAAACTAAAAGCTGGTTCTTTGAGAAGATAAACAAAATAGATAAACCACTAGCCAGACTCATCAAGAAAAAAAGGGAGAAGACTCAAATCAATAGAATTAGAAATGAAAAAGGAGAAGTAACAACTGACACTGCGGAAATAAAAGAGATCATGAGAGATTACTACAAGCAACTCTATGCCAATAAAATGGACAATCTGGAAGAAATGGACAAATTCTTAGAAATGCACAACCTGCCAAGACTGAATCAGGAAGAAATAGAAAATATGAACAGACCAATCACAAGCACTGAAATTGAAACTGTGATTAAAAGTCTTCCAACAAACAAAAGCCCAGGACCAGATGGCTTCACAGGAGAATTCTATCAAACATTTAAGAAGAGCTAACACTGATCCTTCTCAAACTCTTCCAAAATATAGCAGAGGGAGGAACACTCCCAAATTCCTTCTACGAGGCCACCATCACCTTGATACCAAAACCAGACAAGGATGTCACAAAGAAAGAAAACTACAGGCCAATATCACTGATGAACATAGATGCAAAAATCCTCAACAAAATACTAGCAAACAGAATCCAACAGCACATTAAAAGGATCATACACCATGATCAAGTGGGGTTTATTCCAGGAATGTAAGGATTCTTCAATATACGCAAATCTATCAATGTGATAAACCATATTAACAAATTAAAGGAGAAAAACCATATGATCATCTCAATAGATGCAGAGAAAGCTTCTGACAAAATTCAACACCCATTTATGATAAAAACCCTGCAGAAAGTAGGCATAGAGGGAACTTTCGTCAACATAATAAAGGCCATATATGACAAGCCCACAGCAAACATCATCCTCAATGGTGAAAAACTGAAAGCATTTCCACTAAGATCAGGAACAAGACAAGGTTGCCCACTCTTACCACTGTTATTCAACATAGTTTTGGAAGTTTTAGCCACAGCAATCAGAGAAGAAAAGGAAATAAAAGGAATCCAAATCAGAAAAGAAGAAGTAAAGCTGTCACTGTTTGCAGATGACATGATACTATACATAGAGAATCCTAAAGTTGCTACCAGAAAACTACTAGAGCTAATCAATGAATTTGGTAAAGTAGCAGGATACAAAATTAATGCACAGAAATCTCTGGCATTCCTATATACTAATGATGAAAAATCTGAAAGTGAAATCAAAAAAACACTCCCATTTACTATTGCAACAAAAAGAATAAAATATCTAGGAATAAACCTACCTAAGGAGACAAAAGACCTGTATGCAGAAAATTGTAAGACACTGATGAAAGAAATTAAAGATGATACAAATAGATGGAGAGATATACCATGTTCTTGGATTGGAAGAATCAACATTGTGAAAATGACTCTACTACCCAAAGCAATCTATAGATTCAATGCAATCCCTATCAAACTACCACTGGCATTTTTCACAGAACTAGAACAAAAAAATTCTCAATTTGTATGGAAACACAAAAGACCCCGAATAGCCAAAGCAATCTTGAGAACGAAAAAAGGAGCTGGAGGAATCAGGCTCCCTGACTTCAGACTATACTACAAAGCTACAATAATCAAGACAGTATGGTACTGGCACAAAAACAGAAAGATAGATCAATGGAACAGGATAGAAAGCCCAGAGATAAACCCACGCACATATGGACACCTTATCTTTGATAAAGGTAGCAGGAATGTACAGTGGAGAAAGGACAGCCTCTTCAATAAGTGGTGCTGGGAAAACTGGACAGGTACATGTAAAAGTATGAGATTAGGTCACTCCCTAACACCATACACAAAAATAAGCTCAAGGTGGATTAAAGACCTAAATGTAAGGCCAGAAACTATCAAACTCTTAGAGGAAAACATAGGCAGAACACTCTATGACATAAATCACAGCAAGATCCTTTCTGACCCACCTCCTAGAGTAATGGAAATAAAAACAAAAATAAACAAATGGGACCTAATGAAACTTCAAAGCTTTTGCACAGCAAAGGAAACCATAAACAAGACC
Source organism: Grampus griseus (assembly GCF_964374135.1). Taxonomy (NCBI): domain Eukaryota; kingdom Metazoa; phylum Chordata; class Mammalia; order Artiodactyla; family Delphinidae; genus Grampus; species Grampus griseus. The sequence continues at coordinate 20,561,939 of NC_139004.1, forward strand.
AAAAGACCCTCAGAATGGGAGAAAATATTTGCAAATGAAGCAACTGACAAAGGATTAATCTCCAAATTTTACAAGCAGCTCATGCAGCTCAATAACAAAAAAACAACCCAATCCAAAAATGGGCAGAAGACCTAAATAGACATTTCTCCACAGAAGATATACAGACTGCCAACAAACACATGAAAGAATGCTCAACATCATTAATCATTAGAGAAATGCAAATCAAAACTACAATGAGATATCATCTCACACCAGTCAGAATGGCCATCATCAAAAAATCTAGAAACAATAAATGCTGGAGAGGGTGTGGAGAAAAGGGAACACTCTTGCACTGCTGGTGGGAATGTGAATTGGTTCAGCCACTATGGAGAACAGTATGAAGGTTCCTTAAAAAACTACAACTAGAACTACCATATGACCCAGCAATCCCACTACTGGGCATATACCCTGAGAAAACCAAAATTCAAAAAGAGTCATGTACCAAAATGTTCATTGCAGCTCTATTTACAATAGCCCAGAGATGGAAACAACCTAAGTGCCCATCATCGGATGAATGGATAAAGAAGATGTGGCACATATATACAATGGAATATTACTCAGCCATAAAAAGAAACGAAATTGAGCTATATGTAATGAGGTGGATAGACCTAGAGTCTGTCATACAGAGTGAAGTAAGTCAGAAAGAAAAAGACGAATACCGTATGCTAACACATATATATGGAATTTAAGAAAAAAAAATGTTATGAAGAACCTAGGGGTAAGACAGGAATATAGACGCAGACCTACTGGAGAACAGACTTGAGGATATGGGGAGGGGGAAGGGTGAGCTGTGACAGGGCGAGAGAGAGTCCTGGACATATACACACTAACAAATGTAGTAAGGTAGATAGCTAGTTGGAAGCAGCCGCATGGCACAGGGATATTGGCTCGGTGCTTTGTGACAGCCTGGAGGGGTGCGATAGGGAGGGTGGGAGGGAGGGAGATGCAAGAGGGAAGACATATGGGAACATATGTATATGTATAACTGATTCACTTTGTTATAAAGCAGAAACTAACACACCATTGTAAAGCAATTATACCCCAATAAAGATGTTAAAAAAAAAGTTTAAGCATTATAAATTAATATGTTTGTGACATAATGCACATATGCCCTAAATATTGAGGATGAATTAGCTTAAGAGACTAAGAATATTCCCAAATTGTCTATTAGTATATCTTCTCTGATGGTACAAAATTACCTGACTAATATGGTATTTGGGCCCATTAGAATGATGCAACTCAGGTCAAGTTCTATGTTATCCAAGCCATTGCTGGCTGAGATATTTCCCATCTTAGTGACCAGGTACTGGTAAATAACACTAGTGAGGCATTGACTACATCTAGACGGCTCTGGAGGCAGACATTCTAGATATGAACCTTCCCTCTACTTATTACTAATCATGTGACTTTATATACATTCATTTCCCTGGTCTTTTGTTTCCTTACCCACACTATGTGGACACTATTATCTCACACTGGGGCATAACAGGCACATAAAAAATACTCAATAAATGGTAGCTATTTATAATTTCCTTTATCTATTTGTGTATACATTCTTAATTTACCTGTTTTTCAGAGTGCATATGGCTCAGGTGGCATTGTGTATTCTATATCAAATAATCTATTTATGTCTTTATATAATTCCAAGTAATCAGAATACCTGCAGGCATTTTTAAGGAGGGTCTCAGAACTCAATAAATCAAATGGATACATGTCTTCATTACTCTGGCCTTCACCTAGTGTAGATCTGATGGGCAAGATTCTTTACAGAACTGTGACAAAGTAGATTATTCTTGGTTTCTTTTTGCCTCTCTACCTCAGGCTACTGCTTTACAAAACTTCAAATAATTCTGTTCATATTGGATCTATGTTCTCCAGAGACTGCTAGCCCAATAAAGTACAACGTGAAGAGTGTCGCCTGGAATTGTGCAAATGACAGAACTGCTTCCATTAGTCACACTTATTATATCTAAAAAAAGGCATAACATAGTAAAAAGAGGAAAAGTTCTTTGTCACAGAGATCTTGATTAAAGTTCTAGCTAATATCCAAGCCAGTGATGAGATCTTAGGGAGAACGTTAAGTATCTGAAACTCAGTTTTCTTAGTTACAAAATAAATATTACTAACTGATGGCTTTTCTTCATGAGTAATAATATATAAGCATGGTATAATAATTTTAATGGATCAGTTAACCCTTATACATGTTTGCTATGTTCCAGGCACTATTCTATGTACTTGACTGTATTAACTTGTTTAATCCTCTTGTGAGGATAACTTTATGAGGTAAGCATTTTCTTATTACCCCCATTTTATAGATGAGAAACAGGTGTTGAGAAAGTAAGTAATTGGCTTGAAGAAAATGGTCATGAAACCCAATAGTCTGACTCTAGAATCTGTTCTCCTGATCACTGGACTATACTTCCTCATACACATGTGAGAGTTGCACACATTTGCATATATCATTTGGTATATAAATATCATTTAAGTTATATGTCTGACCTACATAGATGCTTCTTCGGAACTTTTGGCCTGCTGACCACCAGTTCCAAAATACTTGAAATCTTAAAACTTTGAGAACTTGGATCCAAGAAAGAAAGCGATTTTTAGAACCCTACCTGGGAGCAATATCCAAGACATTTATTAATATTCCACCCATACAAAAGCTTCCTGTTGCATTAGCAAGTATCAGGAAAATCATAGTGCCATGGAAGCTGGAACTCAGGTAAAGCAGGCACAGGCTGAAGAGGGCGGGCAGGAGAAGTCCTGGGGAGTGATTCAGACAACAGTCAGGCGTATCCCAAAGATGGGGGTGAAATGCCCCAAAGTGCTTGAATGTCCTGGCTCCTTACCTAGCAAGGTGAAGAGTTTCCGGATGGTGAGTAGGCTGAGAACATTCCTGGACAGGAAGACGTCTGCCATATGACCTGCTAGGATAGCAAAAATCCAGGCAAACAAATGGGGGAGGGAAGACAGCAGCCCATTCTGAGGAAGGAATGTTATTGTGAGTGAGTATGAGAAACACGATAAGCCCTACGCTGAAATTCAGTATCTAAAGTTTGTATTGTCATATAGGAAAGCATCAACGTCCAATCCCAGAGTTACTTCTGGGGACACACTACCCAAGAGAAAGAGAAAAATCGTTTGGACGTCAGAAACGGTCATCACAATCTGCCTAGTTTTCTGTTGGGACCTGAAAGCCCTAGATGGTAGAGAGGAAAACTATGTTGGGAATGGGAAATGCTGTCTGTGGGGAAAGTGATAGAGATGATAATGATAACAACTGAAAACATGTATATGGTGCTTATTGTGGACCAGCTGCTGTTAATCCTTGCAGCAAATCCATGATCTCATGGAAGATAAAATTGAATCTTAGAGAGCTTAGGTGACCTCACTGTTACACCGGTCACTAAGCTGGGTTACTGAAAGTTCATTATAGAATGTCTCAAAATGGCAAGCCCAGACTCCATTTCTAAAGGAGTCTTTTCTGGTTATTATGGCATCAAACAACAGAAGGTTCCAGGCATCAGTAATTCTCCAAGTCAGACAACCAATGAAAGTGTCGGTCCTTTCAGAGCAAGCTGTGAGTCATGGGTTCACAACCCAGGACTCTTTGCCTTTCCCCAGGGGAGAGGATTCGTATGAGCTGGAAAGGGTGGTAGAGCCTGGCCAACTGACTTTCAGGAAAGGATCTGACCCTGCAGGGAACAATGGTGTTGAGCCTTAAGGAATACATAAGGGTGATTATACAGGGAATGGGAGATAGGGAATCTGTGGGAATGTGGGTGAGTGTGTATTGTTGTGGGAGTGCTAGACATCATGTCTACACCTTTTATTCTGGGCAATGTTGACCTAATAATTGGAAAGAGTGACGTCTCCAGGTAAAGAACACCAGCTAAGTAGTATAGGGGTGGGCAAGAGCTAGGACTAGAGTCATGGGAGAAAAGGAAATGGGTGCAAAGTCCTTCATAAAGTGAAGAACAGAAGGTGTACTTACCTCTTTTACATTAATATGAAACTTGGAGTTGATAAACATTGGTGTATACAAACTCAGGAAGCTATTTGCCCAGAAAAAAGCAAAATTACAGAGGGAAATGACCCAGAGTGGAGGAGACTTAAGCACAGCCTTGATGGGCAGAGATGGTGCACTTGAACTGACCTGGAAAGGAACCCATTAATCGTTAGCACATTAGGACAAGATGGAACACATTTTATTTGGCACAGAATCTGGGAGATACCAAAGTGGAGCATGCGTGTTCTACCTGCTGGGCGAGGGCGGACGTGATGTATTCCTTCTCACTTTTGCTTATACACGGGTGGTCCTTTGGGTCCTCATAAAACAGTACGAACCAGAGAAGACTTAAGGCACAACCACAAGCACCTATTGGAACAGGGCAAGTTAGAATTGGAATTGTTTCTGTCTATAGTGAGTTTCTTTTCCAAACTGGCATTTTTCATTATTGGTCTGAGAACCTAGACTCCTGTTTTCTTTTTTGGAACTTTGCAACAAAGCTCACATTTTGATTGTTTTCTCTGTATCCATAGCTGCCTCTCTCAACAGAATGAATTTTACAGAAATGGTGGTAAACCCTCTGGCCTCTCCTGATCTCCTAGCCTCTATTTTTCTCCACGCAGGACAGCTGGGCCTCCCAGCTCTTAGGCCATCATCTCTACAGATTCCTAATGTATTCTACTGTGAGAGTACGGCATAGCTGAGCCTACACAGGGCTTGACAATCACCCAGTTGTTGTTGTTTTTTTTTTTTTAAAGTTAAATCTTACTTTTAAATCAATCTTATTTTAAAGATGTTGGGGGTAGGAGTTTATTAATTAATTAATTTTTGTTGTGTTGGGTCTTCATTTCTGTGCGAGGGCTTTCTCTAGTTGTGGCAAGCGGGGGCCACTCTTCATTGCGGTACGCGGGCCTCTCACTATCGCAGCCTCTCTTGTTGCGGAGCACAGGCTCCAGACGTGCAGGCTCAGTAGTTGTGGCTCACAGGCCTAGCTGCTCCGCGGCATGCGGGATCTTCCCAGACCAGGGCTCGAACCCATGTCCCCTGCATTGGCAGGCAGATTCTCAACCACTGTGCCACCAGGGAAGCCCCAATCACCCAGTTTTGAGAGCTAGGCCTTAGCTATGCTCCTAAGATGCAGACCAGGCCTTAGGGATTGTCCAAGTCCCATAAGAGTTTGCCAAATTATTTGTTGTTTTTCAGTTTTTTATACTAATGATCTGATCATAAGGAATCCTTTGTTAGGACAGGGAGTATGTAGTACCCAGTAGTCAGCCTTCCAGAATTGCATTCATTCATCTGAAAAATATTGGTTAAATGTCCATTATGTACCATGAACCATTCTAGGTCCTGGGAATACAACAGTGAATAAAACAGACAAAGCCCTGCCTTCACAGACTTTAGTTTCTAATGGATGAGACAAAGATAATGAAAAGTAATTAAATAAAAGGTAGTAAATGTCAGTGAAAAGAGCTATGGAGGAGAGTTATGGGGGGAGGAAGGAAGGAGTACCATGTTCAGGGAAGGCTAGGACGTGGATGGGGCACAGACACTCCAGGCAGAGGGAGAAATAAGTACCAAAGCCCAGAGTTATGAGGCCAGTGTCACTGGGCAGGGAGCAAGGTGAGGGTGGAAATGGATGAGGATGAGAGATAATGAGATCAGACCATGTGGAAACCTGGAGCCACTGTGAGATCTCAGATGTTTACAACACACTTTAAGACAACATTAAAAGAATACTTTGACAACATACCATTTCCACCTCATTCTGTGACCTGAGAGCCCAAACCCAAGGCAAAATGTAAATGAAGAAAAGTGAGCACCTAATAAATACACAGGCAATACATATATTTCTCTATATTATTGTACTCAACCCTCAGAAAATACATTTGATACTATTAGCTCTTTTTCAAAATAAGAAGACTGATGCTCAGAACGATCTGCTTGCTTACCCAGGGACACATGATTAGTAAGTGGTAACTGACACTTAAGCACGGATTACATTGTCTAGGGAGGGAAAATAGCCCTAGAGGAGGAGGCTGGAGAAAAGCCTGGAAGAAAGACAACAGTTAATGGCAAGTAGAAGAGGAGAAGTCTGCAAAGGAGACTGAGAGGGAATGGCCAGAAGGATAAAGTCCATTGTAGGAAGAACAGGGTCAGAGAGACTGAGACGAGAAGGAAATGTCCAGTCACTGAGGTTCAGTGCATGGAGTCAGAGGCAAAGGCACAAGGGAAAGAATGGTATTGTTGAATATGATTGACAGTTCAGGTCAAATGTGGACTGAAAAACTTCCACTTGATTTATGGGCATGGAGCTTGGCCAGCATTTGGGGGGCATATAAGGAGTTTAGAAGTTATCACTCCCATCCTTACAACAAGGAAAATGTTGAACAAACTAGAAATCAATAACTCTTCTTTGATCCATCAGAGAATTGAGGTCACAGGGCAAACCACTGCCCTCCTGTCTCTAGAGAGACAGACAGATAGATACAGAGAATGACAACTTCCCAGAACAGAAGCCCAGAATCAGAAAACTCCATTGGAACCAGTCAGTTCTAGGGTAGGAAAACCTAGTAATTGATGGCTTGCTTTAGGTTCAGTGTAGACAAGTTTGAGAGATGAAAAGTCTGGGGATGGGGGCCCAGTCTTAAGAAGACCCCTCACACTTTTGTGAGTTTTATCTCCAGAACACCTACCAGGTTCTCACAGTGAATAGAAGAGAAAAATCCCTCCATCCTTACAGGAGAGGAAGGGAAAAGTAGCTATTCTGAATTATGTCTAGAGCATTCTGTTCTTAACAAAAACTGCTCAAAGGGAAACTGTTTTGCCAGAGCCTAACCAACTTAAGGGAAATATCCAATTCCAGCCCCTTCCTCCTGGCTCACTTAAGGAGGGGAAAAAAAAACTGAGAAGGACTTGTGAAGGTCGAGTTCGGGGCAGAGGCTCACTAAAATACTGATACCTAATCACAGCACTATAGAACATTGTCTCCTCATGTACACACCTTACCACCACGTCAAAAGTGTCCTGCACGTTATTGGGAATCCACCTGGAAGAACTGCACATCACAAACCTTATTTAAGAAGGCTCTAGAGAAACTCAAAGACAAGGAAAGACAAAAACAAAGACACCAGAGGAAGCTGTAGCCTCTGAAACTTTTAACCATAGCACACAGTAAGCACAGCCTAACCCTTAGCCAGAAAAACATAAAACCTCACACTAAAGGGCTATTTTTCTCAGTTCCTTTTACCTAGTATATCTTGTTAGCTTTCAACAAGAAAAACATGAGGCACACTAACAGACAAAAAATGTAGTTTGAAGAGACAGAGCAAGCATCAGATCCAGACTGAGACATAGCAGAGGTGCTGGAATGATCAGATCAAGAATTTAAAACAACTTTGATTAAAATGCTTATGGAAAAAGCAGACAACATACAAAAACATGAGTAATGTAAGTAGAGAGATGGAAACGCTAATAAGGAATCAAAAGAAAATGATAGAAATCAAAAACACTGTAACAGAAATGAAGAATGCATTTAACGAGCTCATTAAGAGACTAGACACAGTCGAGGTAAAATCACTGAGCTTCAAGAAATGTCCACAGAAACTTCCAAACCTGAATTGCAAATAGAGTAAAAGAATAAAAAAGAACAGAATATCCAAGAATTGTGGGACAATTACAATAGTGTAGTATACGTGTAACGGGAATATCGGAAAGAGAAGTAAGAGAAAGGAACAGAAGAAATATTTGAAGTAATAATTACTCAGAATTTCCCAAAAGTAATGATAGACACAAAACCACAGAAAGAGGAAGCTCAGAGAACACAAAAAGGATGAATATCAATCAATCAATCAATTTACACATAGGCATATCATATTCAAACTGCAGAAAGTAAAAGAGAGAAAATTTTGAAAGAAGCCAGAGGAAAGAAAATGACCCGGGTAGTCGGGTTTAAATTTAGAATTCTTAGATTCCACTGGTCACAAATCCCTGGTCACTGATCTGGGACTTGACCTCTTCTGTTCCCACCCAGATCCAGTCCCACACCACTAGGGGTTTTGAATGGCTCTGTATAGAAATTCTTGGCTTCCCCATCATGCTCCATCTACATTCTCTGCAAATAGTTTTACCTGTCACCTCCCGGCCCAGCCTCAATTCAGTGAATGTGGGGAAGAGTCCTGCCAGTTCTGAAAAAGCCTTGGTCGTATATGAGAAAAAAATTCTGGGAGTGGTCATTAGAAGGAAAGTCATGAACTCTGATGAGCCTATAATTTTGATGCCATAGACTTCTACCCTATGAAGAAGGCTTGGCTGGAGGGGGGCCAGAATGGGCTCACTACAATGTAGAATCCAAGGCAAGGCCCCTCCTGTCTGGGCTTCAGAGCAGCTCTAGCCCTTATGGAAGCCATAAGTGACCTCGGCAAGGGCTCTCTTGATAGTAGAATGGGTCAGACACTTATAGTCAGATATAAGTTGAGGAGACAGTGGGTGGCTAGGAAGTGGGGGCAGTGGGTGTAGACAGGTTGTTCAATAATTTTGACTATTAAAAGGGAGGTAACTTGAAAGAGACAGCAGGGAAAGGGAGCCATTTTAGAGATTTGAGAGAGTAGTTTTGAGAAGTTTGAAATAGTATTTATGGAGAGAAACATGGCTGGACAGTCAAGCCCTTTTAAGTGCAAATGTGAGTGTATGGTTCAATTTGTTCTGTATGGTAATATTCCCCAGCAATTATCAGCTGCTTAAAAGCAGGTATTATTTTGTTCTTTAAAATAGTATTGATTAGATTTATCTAACTTTATTGAGAAGAGCATTCAAATGGAACCACAAAACATCCTGGTTTTAGTTTGCCTCTGCCACTAACTTGGGCAGGTTATTTCACATCTATGGGCACGTATGACTCATTGTAAGACTTGTGGCAGTAACACCTAAATCCCTATACTGCTGCCATCTAAGTGATGGCACTCTTCCCCTATTCTAAGTGATAAGAAAAAGCAGATGGGGCAATTCATGGTAAAGCTGTTATCACAGTATAATGCATAGTCCCTTTCTTTGCGCTTCATAGAGCCACCCATGAGAATTGCAAATGACAAATGTTGCTGTATACATGTGCATGATGTTGAAATACGAATACATCATGAATATTGGAGCTCACCCAACTTTTGATCAGCAATGTTGGGCAGCGTTAATTACTGAAAAGTTTTTCTTACATGGAGCCGAAACTTCACCTCCCTATAATTACCTGCGTATTAATTTTAGTTTTGTAATGCAGAGCAGGTATGCATTTCTCTTACAGGAGAGTCCTGCAAAGCATGCCTGCTCAAGTTTTCATTTCACCAGGTTAGACAGTTCCAAGTCTTCCAGCCCTTTCCTGACATAGGGTTTGTGTAATATCACTATACTGACCATTACTTACTACTGATGACTAATGCAGTGATGAAGAACAATGAAATTGTGAGGATGGAAGACATGCCTCTGTCATTTGCTCACTGTGGGTATCGGGGGTTCCCTGTTTGTCCCTCTAGATCCACTCTCCACCCTTCTTTACCCTGCTTTGGCCACAGATGGCTGACTTGAATGAATATCAACCGGCCCCTATGTTCTCTGCTTTCCAGATAGATTTAGGCAGCAGAAAGCTTGAGCAGAAGATGAGAGGGAGAGAGTTGAATGAGATTAGGGTCTCTCTAGTTATCACCTTCCCTAGCATTGCCTCAGTCTATATGCTCTTTTATGAAAAGTCATGGGTCCTCTCAAGGCAGCCATCTCTACAGGACTCTCTCCTAGTAGATTCCCATTGTCTACACCCTTGCTTGCCCTTTTGGACCTGGGGATGGTATTAGCTTCCATTTTGCTAGCATCTGATTACTGCTCTATCCATCTGATTCTGCCACATCTTTATTTACCATTTTAAAGAATCACTTTGTAATAGATCCTTTTGAATTAAGTCTCTGTAATTTTCCTTACGTATCAAACAAGCACAATAGCACCCATCCACAGTCCCTTATCCACAAATCTGAAACAAAGATTTGAAAGCCAAAAGTGATTTTCTAACTTATTTAGAAACCTCAATCCTTTATAGTTTTTCATTTATTCCAATTTATGAGAATTTCATGTTTCACTTCAGAAATTAATGTGTTTGATTATGAGATGATGCTCTAAATTTTGCTTGGGATGTTAACTATAAATAGTATACTCCTATTATCTTTGATCTATTCTGATCATCCCTTTCCCCAAGAGTTTCAGGTAAGGGATATATATCTGTAGCATCGATGTTGTAGAATTGTGAAATTATATACAGTAATGCACGTAGAGTTCTGAGCATGATGTCTTGCTTATAATAAGAAATTCATGAATGTTGACTGCTCTTTTTCCTTCAATGGGATTTATGAGTTTTAATATTGCTAACTTCATATAAACTACTGTATTCCATTTTTAGTTTTAAGTTTTAAAAATTCTGAATAATGGCTGGGATTTTTATAGAAAGAGACTCACCAAAAATATAAAAGACCATAGGCCATCCCAGGGAGTCACAGATGAATCCTGTTATAAGTAGGACAACACAGGGTCCTAGCAGAAGTCCTAATCAGAAGGCACAAAGAACACCCCCAATGAATGCAGGCATCTGGAAGTAGAAATAATGTAGTCTCATGGTAGCAGTGAACAATTTATAGTGAAATATTTGTATAACGTATAACACCGAACAGAAGAAAATAATAAAATATTTGCTTTTCTCTCTTTTCTCTATTGTTTGAGATAAGGAAGCCTCTTCTCCATCCCAGACAATTTCCATATCTTTAAAGTGAGGATGGTTTCCAAAGCCCTTGACAGTTCAAAACATACATGTTTCTTATGGCTCTAGGGCAGCACATGCTACAGTCAGATGACAATGAGATTAAACATTCTAGGCCCCTAGTCATTACCTGATAAACTCAGAGAGGTAAGTCGGACTTGTTCCAAGGGAGGAGCCCACTTGAGCCATACTACTTGCTGAGTTGTTAATGCTATCCCCTGAAAGAAGAATGATTAGAACATTTGCTCTCTGACACTTTCTGTGAATTTAAGCTCTTGGTTCAGTTTTTGTATCATCTTAATACCTGGAATAGTCCCTGGATTACTCGGCATATGATGACCAAAGCTTCTCCAAATTCAGCTGCCAGTGGGATGAGCACAGTAAACAGAGAGCTGAGGAACAATGTGGAACCAACCATTTTCTTTAAGGAGTATATTCCAGATAAGTATCCAGCAGGAATTTGGCTGATGAGAATACCGTAGAAGATGGAACTTAACATGATCCCCTGGATTTCAGTGCTCCAGTTATACACAGGGTTCTGAAAGGAAAAAGGAGACACATCTAGCCACTCTGCAGATGATTTTCTATGATGTTCAGGAATATGGGAAAACTGGTCTTCCAGCGTACCCCACGTAAAATAGCTGTCCTCTGCCTAACATCCTCTATTATGGGACTTCTTTATTCCTAGTAACATCATTATCTGTGTGTAATTACATTTTATCATTGGTACCCTCAACTATAACGAAAAGTCTTTGCAGTCAAGGGCATCATTTGTACCACCCATACCTGTCACAGCATAGACGTTTAATACTTGCTTTTTAAAAAAATTTTAGATATAATTGGCAGATTATATTAGTTTCAGGTGTACAACATAATGATTCGATATTTGTATATACTGAGAAATGATCATAAGTCTAGTTAACATCCATCACTATATATATAGTTGTGATGAAAACTTTTAAGATCTACTCTCTTAGCAACTTTCAACTATACAATACAGTATCATTAACTATAGTCACCATGCTATATGCTACACCCCTATAACAATTTTTTTAAAGATTTATTTTGATGTGGACCATTTTTAAAAATATTTTATTGAATTTGTTACAACACTGCTTCTGTTTTGGGTTTTTGGCTGCCAGCCTCATGGAATCTTAGCTCCCCAACCAGGGATTGAAACCACACCCTCTCACTGGAAGGCAAAGTCTTAACCACTGGACCACCAGGGAGGTCCCCCCATAACTTATTTTATAGCTGGAAGTTTGCACTTTTTAACTCTCTTTACCCATTTTGCCCAACACCACCCATCCCCGATCCCCTGCTACTGGCAACCAGCAGCCTGTTCTCTGTAACCAGGAGCTCAGATTCATTTGTTTGTTTAGATTCCACATATAAACAAGATCGTATAGTATTTGTCTTTGTCTGATTTATTTCACTTAGCACAATACACTCAAGGTCCATTCATGTTGTCGCAAATGGCAAGATTTCTTACTTTTTATGACTGAATAATATTCCATTGTATATATACAGTGCATTTGCATTATCCATTCATCCTTGGATGGATCCTTAGGCTGTTGTAAATAATGCTGCAATGAACATGGGGGTGTAGATATTTTTTCAAGTTAGTGTTTTTATTTTCTTAGGATAAATACCCAGAACTAGAATTGCTGGATATGGTAATTTAATTTTTAAGTTTTTGAAGAACCTTCATACTGTTTTCCACAGTGACTGCACTAATTTACATTATACCATCAGTGCACTAGGGTTCCCTTCTCTCCACATCTTAGTCAACACTTGATATTGCTTGTCTTTTTGATAATAGCCATGTTGACAGGTATGAGGTGATACCTTGTGGGTTTGATTTGCATTTCCCTGATGATGTTGGGCACCCTCTCATGTGCCTGTTGACAATTTGTCTGTCTTTTCTGGAAAAATGTCTATTCAGATCCTCTGCCCAATTTTTTTTTTTTTTGGTACGCGGGCCTCTCACTGTTGTGGCCTCTCCCATTGCAGAGCAGAGGCTCCAGACGCACAGGCTCAGTGGCCATGGCTCACGGGCCCAGCCGCTCCACGGCATGTGGGATCTTCCTGGATCAGGGCACGAACCCGTGTCCCCTGCATCGGCAGGCGGACTCTCAACCACTGCGCCACCAGGGAAACCCCTCTGCCCATTTTTTGATTTTTTTTTTTTTTACAATAGAGTTGTATGAGTTCTTCATATATTTTGGATACCAATCTCTTATCAGATATGATTTGCAAATATTTTCTCTTATTCAGTAGGTTGCCTTTTCATTTTGTTGACGGTTTCCTTTGCCGTGCAGAAGCTTTTTAGTTTGATGTAGTCTCACTTGTGTATTTTTGCTTTTGCTGCCATTGATTTTGATGTAAAATCCAAAAAATCATAGCCAAGACTAATGTCAGTGAGCTTTTCACCTATGTTTTCTTCTAGTTTTATGTTTTTAGGTCTTAATGTTCCCATGTTGGATTCATTTTGAGTTAATTTTTGTGTGCATTATAAGATAGTGGCTCAGTTTTCCCAATACTATATATTGAAGAGATTGTCTTTTCATCATTTTATATTCTTGCCTCCTTTGTCACAGATTAATTGCCCAAATACGTATGGGTTTATTTCTGGGCTATCTACACTGCTTTGCTGATTGACGTGTCTGAGTTTATGCAAATACCATACTTTTTTGATTACTATAGCTTTGGGATGTAGTTTGAAATCAGGAAGCTTGATGCCTCTAGCTTTGTTTTTCTTTCTCATTATTTCTTTGGCTATTCTCAGCCTTTTGCAGTTGCATACAAATTGTAGTACTGTTTGTGCTATTTCTGTGAAAAAGGCAGTTGGAATTTTGATGATTACATCTAATCTGTAGACATTTTAACAATATGAATTCTTTCAATCCATGAGCACAAAATATCTTTCCATTTACTTGTGTCTTCTTCAGTTTCTTTCATCAGCGTCATACAGTTTTCAGTGCATAGGTGTTTAACCTTCTTGGTTAAATTTATTCCTGTATATTTTAGTCTTTTTGATGCAATTAGAATTGTTTTCTTAATTTTGTTTCTGCTAGTTTGTTAATAGTGTATAGAAATGCAACAGATTTTTGTATATTGATTTCATATCTTACAACTTTGCTGAATTCATTTTTATTCTAACAGTTTCCTTAGTGGAGTCTTCAGGATTTTCTATATATAATATCATGTCATCTGCAAATAGTGACAATTTTACTTCTTCCTTTTCAATTTGGATGCCTTTTTTTTTCCTTGCCTAATTGCTTTGGTGAGGACTTCCAATACTATGTTGAATAAAAGTGGTGGGAGTGGGAATCACTGTTTTATTCCTGATATTAGAGGGAAAGCTTTCAGATTTTCACCATTGAGTATGATGTTATCTGTGGTCTTGTTATACATGGCCTTTATTATGTTGAGGTACATTCCCTCTATACTCACTTGTTTAGAATTTTGGATATTAATTTTGTCAAACCCTGATGGCCACCAGAGCCAGATGATCAAGGCGTCAGCTGTTAAAAAGAAAAAAAAAATCGGGTGCCAGAACAAGGGGCCAGATGAATGTAAAAGCTCCCTTTTGGGAGATACTGGCTCTCCAGAGCACAGCAGAGAGAACACAAGGATGGCATCTGCTGGTCTCCATCCCCAAAGAGAACTCCAGCAGGCCCTGGATGTGTGTTAAATTAGATGCCCGCCCCTCAGGCCAACAGTTTATGGTAAGCAAATAAGCCTCTTTCATAGAACATCTTGGTGCTTTTCAAATGGTTGCCTCTGTTCTGTGCTCTGGGGTAGGTGAGTTCATGTGCAAGCCCTTTAAGAACCATTTCTCAGTTCACTATACCCTGTGGGACTTGGGTATATGAGCCCTGTTGGCTTTCAGAGCTAGATATGTGGGTGGCGTATCTCTCAGGCACAGGTCTTAAAAGTTGGCATGCCCATTGTGGGGTTCAAACTCTTCACTCCTCAGGGTTGCTTTGCTGGGTCGCCTTGCCAGGGGTGGGGTTTACAGTGAGATTGTGTCTCAGCATTTCCTCTTGGTTGTGGGCTTTTTCTTGTTCGCCCGATGTGTAGGAGTTACCCAGCTTTCAATTTTTTTTCCAGAGGAAGTTGTTCCATATGTAGCTGTATATTTGGTGTGTCTGTATGAAGAGGTGAGTCCAGACTTTTCTACCTCTCCATCTTCAACATCTCTAATACTTGTTTCTTGAATGTTTGTAAAAAACATGTAAACTCTTCTGTCGAGTGCCATGTAATACTACATTTACTGCAATCATTAATTTCCTCCTGCCCCTTCTCACCCTCTGATTTCTCTATTCAGTTAACCTCATTCACAAAACAACATTTTCCCTCCACACACATGATCCCAGAGAGAAAAGCAGCAATTGAGAGAATATCAAATCATGAAGAGGAGTTCTCAGACTGAACTATGGAAATAATTGAATGGGATAGTGAAGGAAAAAGACCATTTCTCTTCTTTTGCTTGGCTCTGATGTGTCATGTTTTGTTGTCTGTCTTGGGAGTGGTTTCCTGTCAATTCTTAGGCTAGGTGGTCTTGCATAAATTTGTTGTATTATTAAAGTTGATATAAGAAATTCTGAACATTGAACATATACCTGGGGCTATGAGGAGGCTGTGCTATTTTTGGACCCACTGAACAGGGAGAAGCCTTAATTTTAGTAGGTGACGACAAGATAAAGCCTCTTTGGTTATGTGTATGATAGTCTGCTTCCCTGAACTTTCTCTGCACTTGCATAATTAGTTTTTATATTAAGAAATGAAGAGTTTTGTTAAATAAAGAATGAATGTTCTTAATGAAATTTTTGGCTGACTATGAAATAATGAAATAGGTAGGAGTCCATGTGTTTGTTCTCTCATCACTGTTACTTTCACCCTTCATCCCTTTTTTTCCCCTCCCTTTCTCAAATCTCTGTCATCCTGTAGCTGTGGCCTCTGTATAGTGATGTCTCTTCCTGATAGAAAGGACTTTCATGAGAGATCTGGTAGGAGTACAACTCTGAGAATATTGAATAGTGAGAGGCATCCGTAGAGTAGCCAAGGGAGCATGGAAGCTCCAGATCTCTTCCATTGGTTGGAAGCTACTCAGAGGATGGAACAAGATGCTCTGCCATTTTTTTCTAAATCACAGGAATTTCGCCAAGGAAATCAATATTCACCCTTACCCACATCAGGTGGTCCAGCACACATTTGTTCAACTCTCCCTGTGCAGATTACTCAGAATATTGGGTTGTTTTTCTAATGGCATAAAGCCATCACTCTTCACAGCAGGATGTAAAAAAAAAAAAGAAAAAAATCCCACCATAGTTGAATTAAAACTGCTGAACTCATAAATTCCCCACACCAGAAGGATAAAACCTAAGTTGCATTAACTAGTTGTCATTAAACAAAGTGCTACATATATAAATGTTTAAATTATCCTATATAAATCTTAGGAATAAATATATATACATCTGTATGAGTCATATAAATGAGCAAGTAGATAATATCTACTTGTAAAATGGACTAAGGGTATCAATAGATAATTTATGAGAGAAAAATGGAAATGATCAATAAGTATAGGTCACAGAAATATAAAAATGTGCACATTCATTAATAATAAAAAATTTAAAGTTATGGCAGAATTTCTATTGGATTAGTAAATTTTAAATAGAATAATTATACTTATTCCTTGGCTGTTGTGGCAGAGGGAAGACTGATAGAGAATACTCCTCATTTATGTGTCACACTTTTTCTCATCTTCCTTCCTCTTCCTTTCTATACTCAGTGTCCCTTACTGTGGTCTTTGTGGTTCCTTTTCGCTGTTTTCCTTGTTATTTTGTCTTCTTTTGTAAAATGTTCTGTCTCATTTTATCATAATCCTTTTCTGAGTTCTGTTAATTTCCTTTTTTCTTCCCCATTCATCTTCTGTCTGAGCATAGACTGCTACCACCTGGCTATCTCTGCTTTGAGCTCCTGGATGTACTGCACTGTAGTGTTCCTTCCATAGCTAGAGTTGCTTTCCTAGTTTTTAGGTTCATTTGTAATTTCAGGTTACATTTTAGATCTGCTTTGGGAAAATGATATCCTGGTGAGTTTTCATACATGAGAATAATTATGTGCTCTGTTTCTTCATCTAGTACCTTTGTAGAGCAGCAAACTGAAATCCTTTCCTGTGACTCATATTTTAAGATCAAATGTCCTGGATTATAGCAGCAAGTTCCACGGTGGGTGGGGGTGGGGGTGAATGTGCCAAAGAAATGTTCCAAGCTCCACAGCTTGAGCTGCCTCTTCTTTTGTTACAGCGAAGGAAATAAAATACAGCCTTTGTGAGTAGCCATCTCTCTTGCCTCTTCTTTTGCTACAGTGAAGGAAATGAAGTACAGCCTTTGTGAGTAGTCATCTCTCTAGAGAATGGGATTCTTGATATTTAAACCAAGGCAATGGAATACTACAAATATTTAAGAATTAAAGAAAAAAAATTTTGAATAGGTTTTGACAGATTTTTTGAGGTACAATTGACACAATAAACTGTATATTTAATCTTTGTCATAAAGTGTACAACTTGCTAAATTTTTAAATGTGTACACTCATGAAACCATCATCAGAATCAAGATGATGAACATATTATTCATCTCCAAAAGTTTCCTTACTCCTTGTAATTCCTCCCTTCTGCTCCTCCACTGCCAATGATCTGCTTTGTCATCATTTCCTAGAAGTTTTATATATAAATGGAGTCATACAGTATGTACTATTTCTTTTTATCTAGCTTAGTTGACTCAGCATAATAAGAGCGGCATCCATGTTGGCCTGTGTATCAATAGTTCATCCCTTTTTTTTTTTTTGGTGGTATGCGTACCTCTCATTGTTGTGGCCTCTCCCATTGCAGAGCACAGGTTCTGGACGTGCAGGCTCAGTGGCCATGGCTCAGGGGCCCAGCCGCTCCGCGGCATGTGGGATCCTCCCAGACCGGGGCACAAACCTGCGTCCCCTGCATCGGCAGGCGGACTCTCAACCACTGTGCCACCAGGGAAGCCCCCCATCCCTTTTTAGTACTAAGCAGTACTCCATTTTATGGATGGGACATAGTTTGTGCATTCATTCACCTATTGATGAACGTGTTGGTTGTTTCCAATTTTTTGCTATTACAAATAAAGCTACAATGAGAATCTATATATACATCTCTATATGGACACATGCTTTCATTTCTCTTTAGTAGCAGTGGAATGGCTGGATCATACGGTAGCTATATGCTTAACTAAACTGGTTGTACCATTGTGAATTATCACCAGCAGTGTAGAAGACTTCCAGTTCCTCCACATTCTTACAACACTTATGTCCAATCTTTATAATTTTGGCCATTTGAATTGGTGTGTAGTCATATCAGGCCTTTCACTGTTGTGGCCTCTCCTGTTGAGGAGCACAGGCTCTGGATGCACAGGCTCAGTGGCCAGGACTCACGGGCCTAGCTGCTCCATGGCATGTGGGATCTTCCCGGACCAGGGCATGAACCCGTGTCCCCTGCATCGGCAGGCAGAATCTCAACCACTGCGCCCCCAGGGAAGGCCCATGTATCATCTTGGATGAAGCGTCTATTCACATCTTTTCCCCATTTTTGTGCTGCGTTGTTGGTTTCATTTATTATTGAGTTTTGATAAACTTCCGTTACTAGATATGATTTTCAAAAATTTACCACTGTCTCTGGTTTGTCTTTTCAGTCTTTTAACAGTGTTTTTTTGAATTTTGGTGAAGTCCAATTTTTTTGTTTCTTCTTTTGTGAATCATGAAAAAAATCAGTAGTTCATAGGTGTGTGAGTCTATTTCTGGACACTCTGTTCTATTTCAATGATTACTTTTCTGTCTTTATGCTAATAACACACTGTCTTGATAACTGTAGCTTTATAACAAAGTCTTAAAATCAGGTAGGTAGCGTTATTCCTGTAACTATTGATTTTTTGCCAAACTTAAAAGACAATTCAGTGGAGAAAGAAGTCTTTTCAACAAATGATGCTAGAACAGTTGTACACACATATGTAAAAAAGGATCTTCAACACAACATATAAAAAAATTGAAAAAATGAATATTTAAATGTAAAACCTGAAATTATAAAACTTCTAGAAGAAAACATAACAGATATTTTTACTTTGGGCTATGCAAAGATTTATTAGATATAAAGCCAGAAGAAGTTTTGGTAAAACCAACAGAAGTTCTTTATGCAGAAGGAAAATTATATAGTTCAGAAACTTGTATCTACATTTAAAAAAGAAGAGCATGAAGAAAGAATAAATGAAGGTGTAATTTATATTATTTTGAATTGATGCAAAAGATACCTACTTGTTTAAAGCAATAATGTAATTCTGTATTGGGCATTTATAGCATATGGATAAGGGAAATGAATAGCAGCAGTGTCACAAAAGATGGGAGAGAAGAATTAAGAATACTCTGTTACAAAGTGCCTGCATTACACATGAAGCAGTAAAGTGTTATTTGATGGTGGATTTCTATTATTTAAAAATGTATATTGTAAACCCTAGGGAAACTATTAAAACAGTTTTTTTTAAGTATAAATGATACATCAAGAGAAGAAATAAAATTGAATCATATAGGGCTTCCCTATATGGTGGCGCGGTTGTTGAGAGTCCGCCCGCCGATGCAGGGGACATGGGTTCGTGCCCTGGTCCGGGAAGATCCCACATGCTTCAGAGTGGCTGGGCCTGTGAGCCATGGCTGCTGAGCCTGCGTGACCAGAGCCTGTGCTCCACAATGGGAGAGGCCACAACAGTGAGAGGCCTGCGTATAACCAAAAAAAAAAAAAAAAAAAAAATTGAATCATATAAAATGCTCAATTATACCAAGATAAGGCAAAAAAAGGAGTGGAAAAAAGAAACGTAACAAAGAACAGACGTAACAAATAGAAAACAGTTACCAATTTTATATTTGTCTTTTCTCCTTTTAGTTCTAGCAGTTTTAGCCTTCTGTATTTTGCTGCTTTGTTAGAGACATACATGTTTAGGATTGCTGTTAGAGACATACATGGTTAGGATTATTATGTCTCCTTGGAGAATTGACCCCTTTATCATCAGACAGTGCCCTCTTTGTCTCTGATAATCTTCCTTGATATAAATTCTGCTCTGTCTGAAATTAATATAGCTCCCTCAGTTTTTCTTTGCTTGAAAATGTCTTTATTCTCTTTGACTTTTGAGGTAATTTCATTGGATATAGAATTCTAGTTTGGCAGGTGTCTTTTTTTTTTCTTTCAATACTTTAAAGAGTTCATTTCTCTCTTCATGTTTGAGTGGTGTCTGATAAGAAGTCTTCCGTAATTCTTATCCTCTTCCTCTGTAGGTGATTCTTGCCTCTAGCTTCATTCAAGAAGTTCTCTTTGTCTTAGTTTTCTGCAATTTAAATATGTATGTCTGGGTGGTTGTTCTTGTTGTTGATGATTATTTTTCTTTTTAATATTTATCCTGTTTGGTGTTCTCTGAGCTTCTTGGATTTGTGGCTTGGTGTCTGCCATTAATTTCAAAAAGTTCTCAGCCATTAATTTTTCAAATATTTCTTCTTCCCATTTTTTCCTACTCTTCCTGGTGTTCTAGTCATGCATATGTTACAACTTTTGGTATTGTCCACAGTTCTGAGATGTTCTGTTTGTTTGTTTATTTATTTATTTATTTATTAAATTCTCTTTCATTTCAGATTGGGAAGTTCCTATTGACCTATATTCAAGTTCATTGATCCTTTCCTCAGCTGTGTTGAGATTACTTATAAGCCCATCAAGGCATTCTTTGTACCTGTTACAGTTGCCATGATTTCTACTATTTCTTTTTTATGCTTTCTAATAATATCCATCTCTCTGCTAAGACTACCTATGTGGTATTGTATGTTGTCATTTTTTTCCCATTAGTGTCCTTGACATATTAATTATAGTTATTTTAAATTCCCTGTCTAGGAATTCCTACATATGTGTCAAATCTGAGCCTGGTTCTGATGCTTATGTTAAAAAAAATCAGGGTGCAGTACACTTCATATAGTGTTATTTTTAATGTAAATAGGGGTGATAATAAGAAAATATTTTCTTATTTGCCTGTGTATTCATAAAGGGACATAGGAAGAGTATAGTGGAAAATACTTTTCCCACCTATTTTCATTTTTTTCTGTACTACATCTTCTGAAAGGTATCAACTCATTACATTACATAGATGAAATTAATGAAACATGTAAATGTACTGTATGTTAAAAATGTAAATAAGAAAGAAAAAGTGTCTTGACTTCTACTTCTCATTTAAGATGCTTTCCTTTTCTCTCTTGTCCAAACTTCTCTTGCCCTTTACAAATACTGAGACATATTTTAGTTGTGGGACATGTTTATTTAGGTTACTACTGGCAAGACAGATCAAGACTTGAGCTTCTTTTTTTAATAATTACTGTCATATCAATTATGATAACATTCAACCTCTCCACAAATTAGTTAGCAAGATAGGATTTTAAACTTATGACTGTCTATAATATTTTTGATATACCTTTATGTTATCCTGTGGCTCCTTTGTGGAGGTGTTGGACAAACCATGTGGCTCTGTGCTGTTCACCATGGCTATCATTGTGAGGCTCATACACACACGCTGTGACATTACTATAACATTACAGAGGAGCAGTAAGAGAGCAATTCCATAACGAATGGAACAAAAATTTGGAACTGGAATGTAGAACAGAAAGTATCCATCATTAACACATCTGAGGTAAAAACATAATTTAACTTTAGGAAGTGCCACTTAGAAATTTGGACCCCTATATATTAATTAAAATTTTTATTGTACTAACTGGCTTTTGAGAATTCATGACACAATAAGAAGATGTGGGACTGATCTTATAATTTCATACCCCCTAAAATATAATCCCTAATAGAACGTCCCAGAAAATTGAGCCAGTCCTTGAAGGACTTTGGCTCATGTTTATTTTAAAGGGACCATTTACAAATACCCTGAGTTACTCTTGGAAGTAAGTCCCCTGAACAACAAAAAAGACCTTCCCTCAAGTAAACTGCTTTATTCTCAAAACTTATATGATTAGTCTGGTTGAGAAAATCATATGTGCACATTGCAGAGAAAAACAGCACTTAAAAAAATGTAATGTATTTGAAGTAGTTTCAAGCTAGAGTAATCAGTGTAGTGTTGGTGAAAGGCCAAACAAATTCATCAATAGGAGAAAGTAGGGAGTCCAGAAAGAGAGGAGTATAAATAACCATATGCTTTTGAATAAATACACTAATGCAAATCAATGGAGGCAAGTACAGTCTTTTCAACAAATGGCACTTTATCAAGAGAAATAAAAATATGTGTCTACAAAAGGCTTGTACTGAAATGTTTATAGCAGCTTTATTCAAAATAGCTGGATATTTGGAATGGATGAACATACCATAGTGAATTAATACAATTTTACTCAGATATTATCATATTCATATATTATCACATATCATTATATTATATATATTATATGATATATAATATATATTATATGATATTACATATATCATATATCATGATATATCATATATCATGATATATGATATATGTAATATCATATGATAATATATCATATATCATTATCATATATCATTATATGATATATTATCATATATCATATTACTCAGTAATATGATATTACTCAGAAATACAAAGTAAGGAAACACTGATACACTCAACAATCTGGATGAATCTCAACAAAAATATTGTCAGCTGAAGAAGCTAGACACCAAAGAGTGCATACTATTTTTATGCATACTATTTCTATGAATTTCAAAAGTGGGCAAAATTAATTTATGTGGCTAGATATTACAATAACAATTACCTCTTGGTGAGGAGGGCAAAAGGACATGAAGGGACTTTAATGTAGTGTTCTGTGAGTCTTGTTTGTAAGTTTATACATTTTTCAAAACACATCTAAGATTATCCAACAGCAACAACAACCACAACTGGCATTGGGAGAGGAAACAAAATGGCGGAGTAGAAGGACATGCTCTCACTCCCTCTTGTGAGAACACCAGAATCACAACTAGTTGCTGGACAGTCATTGATAGGAAGACACTGGAACTCACCAAAAAAAAAAAATACCCCACATCCAAAGACAAAGGAGAAGCCACAGTGAGATGGTAGGAGGGGCGCAATCACAGTAAAATCAAATCCAGTAACTGCCGGGTGGGTGACTTACACACTGCTGAACACTTATACCACAGGAGTCCACCCACTGGAGTGAAGGTTCTGAGCCCCACGTCAGGCTTCCCAATCTGGGGGTCTGGCAACGGGAGGAGGAATTCCTAGAGAATCAGACTTTGAAGGCTAGTGGGATTTGACTGCAGGACTTTGACAGGACTGGGGGAAACAGAGACTCCACTCTTGGAGGGCACACACAAAGTAGTGTGCACCTCAGGACCCAGGGGAAGTAGCAGTGACCCCAGGGAAGAATGAACCAGAGCTACCTGCTAGTGTTGGAGGGTTTCCTGCAGAAGCAGGGGGTGGCTGTGGCTCACCGTATGGGAAAAGGACACTGGCAGCAGAAGTTCTGGGAAGTACTCCTTTGTGCGAGCCCTGCCAGAGTCTGCCATTAGCCCCACCAAAGAGCCCAGGTAGGCTCCAGTGTTGGGTTGCCTCAGGCCAAACAACCAACAGGGAGAGAACAACAGGGAGAGAACCCAGCCCCACACATCGACAGTCAAGCATATTAAAGTTTTACTGAGCTCTGCCCACCAGAGCAACAACCAGCTCTACCCACCACAAGTCCCTCCCATCAGGAAACTTACACAAGCCTCTTAGATAGCCTCATCTACCAGAGGGCAGACAGCAGAAGCAAGAAGAACAACAATCCTGCAGCCTGTGGAACAAAAACCTCATTCACAGAAAGATAGAGAAGATGAAAAGGCAGAGGGTTATGTACCAGACGAAGGAACAAAATAAAACCCCAGAAACACAACTAAATGAAGTGGAGACAGGCAACCTTCCAGAAAAAGAATTCAGAATTATGTCAGTGAAGATGATCCAGAACCTCAGAAAAAGAATGGAGGCAAAGATCGAGAAGACTCAAGAAATGTTTAACAAGGACCTGGAAGAATTAAAGAAGAAACAAACAGAGATGAACAATACAATAACTGAAAAGAAAACTACACTAGAAGAAATCAATAGCAGAATAACTGAGGCAGAAGAACGGATAAATGACGTGGAAGACAGAATGGTGGAATTCACTGCTGTGGAAGAGAATAAAGAAAAAAGAATAAAAAGAAATGAAGACAGCCTAAGAGACCACTGGGACAACAATAAACACAACAACATTCGCATTATAGGGGTACCAGAAGGAGAAGAGAGAGAGAAAGGACCAGAGAAAATATTTGAAGAGATTACAGTCAAAAAATTCCCTAACATGGGAAAGGAAATAGCTACTGAAGTCCAGGAAGCACAGAGAGTCCCATACCAGATAAAGCCAAGGAGAAACACTCCAAGACACACAGTAATCAATTGGCAAAAATTAAAGACAAAGAAAAATGATTGAAAGCAGCAAGGGAAAAGCAACAAATAACATACAAGGGAACTCCCACAAGGTTAACAGCTGATTACTCAGCAGAAAATTTACAAGCCAGAAGGGAGTGGCATGGTATACTTAAAGTAATGAAAAGAAGAAGCTACAACCAAGATTACTCTACTTGGCAAGGATCTCATTGAGATTCAACGGAGAAATCAAAAGCTTTAAAGACAAGCAAAAGCTAAGAGAATTCAGCACCACCAAACCAGCTCTACAACAAATGCTAAAGGAACTTAAGTGGGAATCACAAGAGAAGAAAAGGACCTACAAAAACAAACCCAAAACAATTAAGAAAATGGTCATAGGATATACATATAAATAATTACCTCAAAGGTGAATGGATTAAATGCTCCAAACAAAAGACACAGGCTTGCTGAATGGACATAAAAGAAGACCCATATATAAGCTGTCTAAAAGAGACCCACTTCAGACCTAAGGGACACATACAGACTGAAAGGGGGGGGGGATGGAAAAAGATCTCCCATGCAAATGGAAATCAAAAGAAAGCTGGAGTAGCAATACTCATATCAGATAAAATAGACTATAAAATAAAGAATGTTACAAGAGGAAAGGAAGGACACTACATAGTGATCAAGGGATCAATCCAAGAAGACGATATAACAATTATAAATATATATGCACCCAACATAGGAGGACCTCAATACATAAGGCAGATACTAACAGCTCTAAAAGAGGAAATTGACAGTAACACAATAATACTGGGGGACTTTAACACCTCACTTACACCAATGGACAGATCACCCAAAATGAAAACAAACAAGGAAACAGAAGCTTTAAATGACACAATAGACCAGATAGATTTAATTGATATTGATAGGACATTCCATCCAAAAACAGCAGATTACACTTTCTTCTCAAGTGTGCATGGAATTTCCCCAGGATAGATCACATCTTGGGTCATAAATCAAGCCTCAGTAAATTTAAGAAAATTGACATCATATCAAGCATCTCTTCTTACCACAATGCTATGAGATTAGAAATCAATTACAGGGAAAAAACACAACCATATGGAGGATAAAAATATGTTACTAAATAACCAACAGATCACTGAAGAAATCAAAGAGGAAATCAAAAAATACCTAGAGAAAAATGACAATGAAAACACAACGATCCAAAACCTATGGAATGTGGCAAAAGCACTTCTAAGAGGGAAGTTTACAGCTATACAAGCCTACCTCAAGAAACAAGAAGAATCTCAAATAAACAATCTAAACTTCCACCTAAAGGAACTAGAGAAAGAAGAACAAACAAAACCCAAAGTTAGCAGAAGGAAAGAAAGAATAAAGATCAGAGCAGAAATAAATGAAATAGAAACAAAGAAAACAATAGCAAAGATCAATAAAACTAAAAGCTGGTTCTTTGAGAAGATAAACAAAACTGATAAACCATTAGCCAGACTCATCAAGAAAAAGAGGGAGAGGACTCAAATCAATAAAATTAGAAATGAAAAAGGAGAAGTTACAACAGACACCACAGAAATACAAAGTATCCTAAGAGACTACTACAAGCAACTCTATGCCAACAAAATGGACAAATTCTTAGAAAGGTATAACCGTCCAAGACTGAACCAGGAAGAAATAGAAAATATGAACAGACCAATCACAAGTAATGAAATTGAAACTGTGATTAAAAATCTTCCAACAAACAAAAGTCCAGGACCAGATGCCTTCACAGGTGAATTGTATCAAACATTTAGAGAAGAGCTAACACCCATCCTTCTCAAACTCGTCCATAAAACTGCAGAGGAAGGAACACTTCCAAACTCATTCTATGAGGCCACTATTACCCTGATACCAAAACCAGACAAAGATACTACAAAAAAAGAAAATTACAGACCAATATCACTGATGAATATAGATGCAAAAATCCTCAACAAAACACTACCAAACAGAATCCAACAACACATTAAAAGGATCATACACCATTATCAAGTGGGATTTATTCCAGAGATGCAAGGATTCTTCAATATACGCAAATCAATCAATGTGGTACACCATATTAACAAATTGAAGAAGAAAAACCATATGATCCTCTCAATAGATGCAGAAACAACATTTGACAAAATTCAACACCCATTTATGATAAAAACTCTCCAGAAAGTGGGCATAGAGGGAACCTACTTCAACATAATAAAGGCAGTATACGACAAACCCACAGCAACCATCATTTTCAGTGGTGAAAAACTGAAAGCATTTCCTCTAAGATCAGGAACAAGACAAGGATGTCCACTCTCACCACTATTATTCAACATAGTTTTGGAAGTCCTAGCCACGACAATCAGAGAAGAAAAATAAATAAAAGGAATACAAATTGGAAAACAAGAAGTAAAACTGTCATTGTTTGCAGATGACATGATACTATAGAGAAATCTAAAAATGCCACCAGAAAACTACTAGACCTAATCAATGAATTTGGTAAAGTTGCAGGAAACAAAATTAATGCACAGAAATCTCTTGCATTCCTATACACTAATGATGAAAAATCTGAAAGAGAAATTAAGGAAACACTCCCATTTACCACTGCAACAGAAAGAATAAAATACCTAGGAATAAACCTACCTAGGGAGACAAAAGACCTGTATGCATAAAACCATAAGAGACTGATGAAAGAAATTAAACATGATACCAACAGATGGAGAGATATACCATGTTCTTGGATTGGAAGAATCAATATTGTGAAAATGACTGTACTACCCAAAGCAATCTACAGATTCATTGCAATCCCTATGAAATTACCAATGGCATTTTTTACGGAACTAGAACAAAAAAATCTTAAAGTTTGTATGGAGACACAGAAGACCCCAAGTAGCCAAAGCAATCTTGAGGGAAAAAAACGGAGCTGGAAGAATCAGACTTCCTGACTTCAGACTATACTACAAAGCTACAGTCAAGACAATAGGGTACTGGCACATAAACAGAAACATAGATCAATGGAACAAGATAGAAAGCCCAGCGGTAAACCCACACACCTATGGTCAACTAATCTATGACTAAGGAGGCAAGGATATACAATGGAGAAAAGACAGTCTCTTCAATAAGTAGTGCTGGGAAAACTGGACAGCTACATGTAAAAGAATGAAATTAGAACACTCCTTAATACCATACACAAAAATAGACTCAAAATGGATTCAAGACCTAAATGTAAGACTGGACACTATAAAACTCTTAGAGGAAAACATCAGAAGAACATTCTTTGACATAAATCACAGCAAGATCTTTTTTGATCCACCTCCTAGAGTAATGGAAATAAAAACAAAAATAAACAAATGGGACCTAATGAAACTTAAAAGCTTTTGCACAGCAAAGGAGACCATAAACAAGATGAAATGACAACCCTTAGAATGGGAGAAAATATTTGCAAACGAATCAATGGACAAAGGATTAATCTCCAAAATATATAAACAGCTCATGCAGCTCAATATTAAAGATACAAACAACCCAATCCAAAAATGGGCAGAAGACCTAAATAGACATATCTCCAAAGAAGACATACAGATGGCCAAGAAGCACATGAAAAGCTGCTCAACATCACTAATTATCAAAGAAATGCAAATCAAAACTACAATGAGGTATCACCTCACACCAGTTAGAATGGGTATCATCAGAAAATCTACAAACAACAAATGTTGGAGAGAGTGTGGAGCAAAGGGAACCCTGTTGCACTGTTGGTGGGAATGTAAATTGATACAGCCACTATGGAGAACATTATGGAGGTTCCTTTAAAAACTAAATATAGAATTACCATATGATCCAGCAATCCCACTACTGGGTATATACCCAGAGAAAGCCATAATTCAAAAAGACACATACACCCCAATATTCATTGCAGCACTATTTACAATAGCCATATCATGGAAGCAACCTAAACGCCCATCGACAGATTAATGGATAAAGAAGATGTGGTACATATATACAACGGAATATTACTCAGCCATAAAAAGGAACGAAATTGAGTCATTTGTTGAGACCTGGATGCATCTAGAGACTATCATACAGAATGAATTAAGTCAGAAAGAGAAAAACAAATATCTTATATAAACGCATGTACGTGGAACCTAGAAAAATGGTACAGATGAACCGGTTTGCAGGGCAGAAGTTGAGACACAGATGTAGAGAACAAATGTATGGACACCAAGGGGGGAAAGCCACAGGGGGTTGGGGATGGTGGTGTGCTGAATTGGGCAATTTGGATTGACATGTATACACCAATGTGTACAAAACTGATGACTAATAAGAACCTGCTGTATAAAAAAATAAATAAAATAAAATTCAAAAATTAAAAAAACACATCAATATATACACCTAAGATCCATATTTTATTTTATATCATTATACCTCAATAAATATTAAAATATTCAATAATGGTGTTCTGAAAACTGGACAGTCACATGCACAACAATGTAACTTGATCACTATCTTACACCATATACAAAAATTAACTCAAAATGGATTGAAGACAAACTTAAGACATGAAAACATAAAACTTCTAGAAGAAAATATAGGTGGTAAGTTCCTTGACATATGCCTTGGCGATGATTTTTTGAATATGACACTAAAAGCAAAAGCAATGAAAGCAAAATAAACAAAGAGCACTATATCAAACTAAAAGACTTCTGCAGAGCAAAGGAAATTATCAACAAAATGAAAGGGAAACCTACTGAATGGGAGAAGATATTTGCAAATCATAAATCTGATAAGGGGTTTGCACACAAAATATAAAAAAACTCATACAATTAAACAGTGAAAAACAAAGAAAAAATCCAATTAAGAAATGGGCAGAACTGAATAGACATTTTCCGAAGAAGACATGCATATGGTCAAGAGGTACATGAAAAGATGTTCAACATCACTCATCATTACAGAAAGGCAAATCAAAACCATAATGGGATAGCAACTTATACCTGTTAAAATAGCTATTATCAAAAAGGCAAGAAATAAGTGTTGGAAAGGAGGGAAGAAAAGGAACTGTGTACTGTTGGTGGGTATATAAATTGTGGCAGCCACTCTGAAAAACAATATGGCGGTTCCTTAAAAAAATAAAAATAGAAGTAATGTACAAAGATAGCCTCATCCATCAGAGGGCAGACAGCAGAAGCAAGAACAACAATCCTGCAGCCTGTGGAATGAAAATCACATTCACAGAAAGGTAGACAAGATGAAAAGGCAGAGGGCTATGTACCAGATGAAGGAACAAGATAAAACCCCAGAAAAACAACTAAATGAAGTGGAGATAGGCACCCTTCCAGAAAAAGAATTCAGAATAATGATAGTGAAGATGATCCAGGACCCCAGAATATGAATGGAGGCAAAGATCGAGAAGATGCAAGAAATGTTTAACAAAGACCTAGAAGAATTAAAGAACAAACACGTGGAAGAGTTAAAGAACAAACAAACAGAGATGAACAAAACAATAACTGAAATGAAAAATACAGTAGAAGGAATCAATAGCAGAATAACTGAAGCAGAAAAATGGATCAGTGACCTGGAAGACACAATGGTGGAATTCACAGCTGTGGAACAGAATAAAGAAAAAAAAATGAAAAGAAGTGAAGACAGTCTAAGAGACCTCTGGGACAACATTAAATGCACCAATATTTGCATTGTAGGGGTCCCAGAGGAAGAGAGAGGGAAAGGACCCAAGAAAATATTTGAAGAGATTATAGTTGAAAAACTCCCTAACATGGGAAGGGAAATATCCACCTAAGTCTAGGGAGCACAGAGAGTCCCATACAGGATAAACCCAAGGAGAAACACACCAAGACACATATAATCAAACTGACAAAAATTAAAAACAAAGAAAAATTATTAAAAGCAACAAGGGAAAAATAACAAATAACATACAAGGGACCTCCCACAAGGTTAACAGCTGATTTCTCAGCAGAAACTCTACAAGTCAGAAGGGAGTGGCACGATATATTTAAAGTTATGAAATCAAAAGCTTCACAGAGAAGCAAAAGCTAAGAGAATTCAGCACTACCAAACAAGTCCTACAACAAACGCTAAAGGAACTTCTCTAACTGGGAAACACAAGAGAAGAAAAACAAACCCAAAACAATTAAGAAAATGGTAATAGGAACATACATATCAATAATTACATTATATGTGAACAGATTAAATGCTCCACCCAAAAGACACAGGCTGGCTGAATGGATACAAAAACAAGACCCATATATATGCTGTCTATACGAGACCCACTTCAGACCTAGGGAAACATACAGACTGAAAGTGAGGGGATGGAAAAAGATCTTCCATGCAAATGGAAATCAAAAGAAAGCTGGAGTAGCAATACTCATATCAGATAAAATAGACTATAAAATAAAGAATGTTACAAGAGGAAAGGAAGGACACTACATAGTGATCAACGGATCAGTTCAAGCAGACGATATAACTATTATAAATATATATGCACCCAACATAGGAGGACCTCAATACATAAGGCAGATACTAACAGCTCTAAAAGAGGAAATTGACAGTAACACAATAATACTGGGGGACTTTAACACCTTACACCAATGGACAGATCATCCAAAATGAAAATAAATAAGGAAACAGAAGCTTTAAATGACACAATAGACCAGATAGATTTAATTGATATTGATAGGACATTCCATCCAAAAACTGCAGATTACACTTTCTTCTCAAGTGCACATGGAACATTCTCCAGGATAGATCACATCTTGGGTCATAAATCAAGCCTCAGTAAATTTAAGAAAACTGAAATCATATCAAGCATCTTTTCTGACCACAGTGCTATGAGATTAGAAATCAATTACAGGGAAAAAAACACAACCATGTGGAGGCTAAACAATACGTTACTAAATAACCAAGAGATCACTGAAGAAATCAAAGAGGAAATCAAAAAATACCTAGAGAAAAATGACAATGAAAACATGACGATCCAAAACCTATGGGATGTGGCAAAAGCAGTTCTAAGAGGGAAGGTTATAGCTATACAAGCCTACCTCAAGAAACAAGAAGAATCTCAAATAAACAATCTAACCTTCCACCTAAAGGAACTAGAGAAAGAAGAACAAACAAAACGCAAAGTTACCAGAAGGAAAGAAATCATAAAGATCAGAGCAGAAATAAATGAAATAGAAACAAAGAAAACAATAGCAAATATCAATAAAACTAAAAGCTGGTTCTTTGAGAAGATAAAGAAAACTGACAAACCTTTAGCCAGAGTCATCAAGAGGGAGAGGACTCAAATCAATAAAATTAGAAATGAAAAAGGAGAAGTTACAGCAGACACCGCAGAAATACAAAGCATCCTAAGAGACTACTACAAGGAACTCTATGCCAGTAAAATGGACAACCTGGAAGAAATGAACAAATTTTTAGAAAGGTATTACCTTCCAAGACTGAACCAGGAAGAAATAGAAAATATGAACAGACCAATCACAAGTAATGAAATTGAAACTGTGATTAAAAATCTTCCAACAAACAGAATTCCAGTACCAGATGGCTTCACAGGTGAATTCTATCAAACATTTAGAGAAGAGGTAACACCCATCCTTCTCAAACTCTTCTAAAAAATTGCAAAGGGAGGAACACTCCCAAACTCCTTCTATGAGGCCACCATCACCCTGATACCAAAACCAGATAAAGATACTACAAAAAAAGAAAATTACAGGCCAATATCACTGATGAGATGAATATAGATGCAAAAATTCTCAACAAAATACAAGAAAACAGAATCCAACAACACATTACACCAGAAAGTGGGCATAGAGGGAAGCTACCTCAACATAATAAAGTCCATATATGACAAACGCACAGCAAACATCATTCTCAGTGGTGAAAAACTGAAAGCATTTCCTCTAAGATCAGGAAAAAGACAAGGATGTGCACTGTTGCCACCCTTATTCAACATAGTTTTAGAAGTCCTAGCCAGGCAATTAGATATTAAAAATAAATAAAAGGAATACAAATTGGAAAAGAAGTAAAACTGACACTGTTTGCAGATGACAGGATATCTATACATAGATAATCCTAAAGATGCCACCAGAAAACTACTAGAGCTAATCAATGAATTTGGTGAACTTGCAAGATACAAAATTAATGCACAGAAATCTCTTGCATTCCTATACACTAACATAGAAAGATCAGAAAGTGAAATTAAGAAAACAATCCCGGGCTTCCCTGGTGGCACAGTGGTTGAGAATCTGCCTGCCGATGCGGGGGACACGGGTTCGTGCCCCGGTCCGGGAGGGTCCCACGTGCTGCGGAGCGGCTGGGCCCGTGAGCCATGGCCGCTGGCCTGTGCGTCCGGAGCCTGTGCTCCGCAGCAGGAGAGGCCACAGCAGTGAGAGGCCCACGTACCGCAAAAAAAAAAAAGAAAAGAAAAAACAAAAAACAATCCCATTCACCACTGCAACAAAAAGGATAAAATACCTAGGAAAAAACCTACCTAAGGAGGTAAAAGACCTGTACTCTGAAAACTATACGACACTGATGAAAGAAATCAGATAACAGAAACAGATGGAGAGATATACCATGTTCTTGCATTGGAAGAATCAATATTGTGAAAATGATTATACTACCCAAAGCAATCTAAAGGT
This sequence comes from Grampus griseus, assembly GCF_964374135.1. Classification (NCBI taxonomy): domain Eukaryota; kingdom Metazoa; phylum Chordata; class Mammalia; order Artiodactyla; family Delphinidae; genus Grampus; species Grampus griseus. The sequence continues at coordinate 20,594,930 of NC_139004.1, forward strand.
TCAACACAATCCTTATCAAAGTACCAATGGCATTTTTTTTTTTTTTTTTTTTTTTTTTTTTACAGAACTAGAGCAAAAAATCTTAAAATTTGTATGAAGACACAAAAGACCCTGAATAACCAAAGCAATCCTGCGGGGAAAAAACGGAGCTGGAGGAATCAGACTCCCTGACTTCAGACTACACTACAAAGCTACAGTAATCGAGACAATATGGTACTGGCACAAAAACAGAAATATAGATTAATGGAACAGGATAGAAAGCCTAGAGATAAATCCACGCACCTATGTTCAACTAATCTATGATAAAGGAGGCAAGGATATACAATGGAGAAAAGACAGTTTCTTCAGTAAGTGGTGCTGGGAAAACTGGACAGCCAAATATAAAAGAATGAAATTAGAATACTCCGTAACACCGTACACAAAAATAAACTCAAAATGGATTAAAGACCTAAATGTAAGACTGGACACTATAAAATTAGAGGAAAACATGGGAATAACACTCTTTGACATAAATCACAGCAAGATCTTTTTTGATCCACCTCCTAGAGTAATGGAAATAAAAACAAAAATAAACAAGTGGGACCTAATGAAACTAAAAGCTACTGTACAGCAAAGGAAACTAGAAACAGGACAAAAAGACAACCCTCAGAATGGGAGAAAATACTTGCAAACAAATCAACAGACAAAGGATTAACCTCCAAAATATATAAACAGCTCATGCAGCTCAATATTAAAAAAAAACCCAGTCAAAAAATGGGCAGAAGACCTTAATAGACATTCCTCCAAAGAAGACATACAGATGACCAAGAGGCACATGAAAAGCTGCTCAACATCACTAATTATTGGAGAAATGCAAATCAAAACTACAATGAGGTATCACCTCACACCAGTCAGAATGGCCATTAACAAAAACTCTACAAACAATAAAATGCTGGAGAGGGTGTGCAGAAAAGGGAACCCTCTTGCACTGTCGGTGGGAATGTAAATGATACAGACACTATGGAGAACAGTATGGAGGTTCTTTAAAAAACTAAAAATAGAATTACCATATGACCCAACAATCCCACTACTGGGTATATACCCAGAGAAAACCACAATTCAAAAAGACACATGCACCCCAATGTTCACCGCAGCACTATTTACAATAGTCAGGTCATGGAAGCAACCTAAATGCCCACTGACAGACAGATGGATAAAGAAGATGTGTTACATATATACAATGGAATATTACTCAGTCATAAAAAGGAATGAAATTTGGTCATTTATAGAGACGTGGATGGACCTAGACACTGTCATACAGAGTGAAGTCAGAAAGAGAATAACAAATATCGTATATTAACACATATATGTGGAATCTAGAAAAATGGTACAGATGGACTGGTTTGCAAGGAAGAAATAGAGACAAAGATGTAGAGAACAAATGTATGGACACAAGGAGGGAACATGGAAGGTGGGGTGGTGGTGGTGGTGGGATGAATTGGGAGATTGGGATTGACATGTATACACTAATATGTATAAAACAGATAACTAATAAGAACCTGCTGTATTAAAAAAATAAAATTAAATTAAAAATATTAAAATTAAATTACAGAAAAGAAGAAAAAAACTACTGTATGATCCAGCAATTCCATTTCTGGGTACTTATTCAAGGAAAATGAAAACACTAACTTGAAAATGTATCTATACCCCCATGTATATTGCAGCATTGTTTACAATAACCAAGATATGGAAACAACCTAAGTATCTACTGATGGATGAATAGATAAAGAAAATGTGGTTATTTATATGATGGAAGATTATTAAGCCTTAAAAAAGAATAAAATTCTTTTAATTGAAGTATAGTTGATTTATAATATTATTTTAGTTTCAGGTATACATCACAGTAATTCAATATTTTAAAATTATACTCCTTTTAAAGTTTTTACAAAACAATGGCTATACTTCCTTGTACTGTACAATATATCCTTGTTGCTTATTTTATACATGGTAGTTTGTATCTCTTAATCTCCTAACACTATCTGGCCCCTTCCCCCCTTCCTTCTTCCCATTGGGTAACCACCAGTTTGTTCTCTATATCTGTGAGTCTGTTTCTGTTTTGTTATATTCATTAATTTGTTTTATTCTTTAGATTCTATATATAAGTGGTAATATAGAATATTTGTCTTTGTCTGACTTATTTCACTAAGCATAATACCCTTTAGGTCCATCCATGTTGTTACAAATGGCAGAATTTGAGTTTTTAATGGATGAATAATATTCCATTGTACATATATACTACATCTTCTTTATCCATTCATCTGTTGATGGGCACTTAGTTTGCCTCCATATCTTTGTGATTGTAAATAACGCTGCTATAAACATTGGGTACATGTATCTTTTTGAATTAGTGTTTTTATTTAAAAAGAATGAAATCTTGCCATTTGGGACAACATGGATGGACCTCAAGGACATTAACACTAAGTTAAATAGGTCAGACAGAGAAAGACAAATACTGTATGATCTCTTTTATATGTGGAATCTTAAAAAAAAAGAAATCAAGCTCGTATATACAGAGAACAGATTAGTGGTTGCCAGCGGTGAGGGGGGTGGTACAAAAAATGGGTTAAGGAAGTACAAAATAAGAAAGGACAGGAGGGAAGAAAGGAAGGAAGAAAGAAAAATATCTGTAGGAAATTATGTGGTTTAATGTCTAAGTTATAAATATGTTCCAGAAAAGTTTGTGCCAATTAGATTTCTAGAAATAAAATTATAACTTAAATTAAGTAGAATTTTTTATTGTGGGTTGAACTTGTTATAACTCAAATAACTGTTATGGGATGTGTGGTAAGCAGAATAACGGCCCCACACACACCAAAAAACATTTGTGTAGAGAGAGAAACTACGATGACATGTCAGATTGGCATAGATCCAAAAGCACATTTGTTGGCCAGCCTGAAAGAAAAGAGGAGTGAACCTACATTGTTACAACCCGATGAAGGTTATATTTTTAAATTGTCTGTGGTTGGTATAAAGAAATAAATTTGACTTTTAAATATTGACGTTATATCCAGCTAGCTTTCCTGTGCAAAAAAATTTCACAAACATAATGGCTTAAAACAACACATATTTATTAGCTCATAGTTCTGTAGGTCAGAAGTTTTAGCATGATGTGGTTGGATATTCCACTCCTGGTCTCAAAGGCCAATAGCAAGGGATCAACCAACATGGGTTCTAAGGAAGGATCTATTTCCAAGCTCATTCAGGCGATTGGAAGAATTCAGTTTTCCATGGTTGTAGTACAAAGGTTGCCATTTTCCTGCTGGCTGTCAGCTAAGAGCTGCTAGTTTTAAGAGGCTGTGTACATTCCTTCTCACATGGCCCACTCCATCCCCAAAGCCAGCAGGGTAGAATCTCTCTTTTTTTAATTTTTTTATTTTTTATTATTTTACTACTCAGTCTTTGAAATCTGATAGGCATTTTACACTAACAGCACATCTTTTTTTTTAAAACATCTTTATTGGGGTATAATTGCTTTACAATGGTGTGTTAGTTTCTGCTTTATAACAAAGTGAATCAGTTATACATATACATATGTTCCCATATCTCTTCCCTCTTGCGTCTCCCTCCCTCCCACCCTCCCTATCCCACCCCTCCAGGCGGTCACAAAGCACCGAGCTGATATCCCTGTGCTATGCGGCTGCTTCCCACTAGCTATCTACCTTACGTTTGTTAGTGTATATATGTCCATGCCTCTCTCTCGCTTTGTCACAGCTCACCCTTCCCCTCCCCATATCCTCAAGTCCGTTCTCCAGTAGGTCTGTGTCTTTATTCCTGTCTTACCCCTAGGTTCTTCATGACATTATGTTTTTAGTTCCATATATATGTGTTAGCATACGGTATTTGTCTTTCCCTTTCTGACTTACTTCACTCTGTATGACAGACTCTAGGTCTATCCACCTCATTACAAATAGCTCAATTTCGTTTCTTTTCTGAGTAATATTCCATTGTATATATGTGCCACATCTTCTTTATCCATTCATCCGATGATGGGCAGTTAGGTTGTTTCCATCTCTGGGCTATTGTAAATCTCTCTTATATTGAATCCCTCTCATGCTTTGAACCTCTCTAACTGCTCTCTGACCTCTAGACCCAGAGTTAAAGAGCTCTCATGATTAGATCTGTCCTACCTGGATAATTTCCCTATTTTAAGATCAGCTGATTAGGGACCATGATTAGATCTGAAAAATCCCTTCAAGCAGCACCTAGGTTAGTGTTTGCTTCAAAAGCTGGAGGAAGGTGTATGTATACCAGGGGCCAGGATCTTGTGGGCAGGCTTAGATTTCTACCTACTTCAGTTCACCATCTGGTCCCGGAAGATCCACGTTCATCCCTTATGCAAAACATACCCCATTCCCAAGGTTCCTAAAGGTCTCATCTCATTATAGCATCAACTCAAGTCCAAAGCCTCATCAAAATCTCATGAGCTCAAATTTCCAAAATCTCATGATCCAAATCATCTAAAACAGGTGTGGATGAGGCTTCTAAAAGTAAACCACCCTCGGTGCAGTAACTATCTGTGGACTTGTGAAACTAAGGACACAAGTTACATGCCCCCAAAACTTCCACGGTACAGTGGTGGGACAAGCACAGAATAACTGATACAGACATTCTAGTTCCAAAGGGTAAAAATGGAGAGTAAAAAGGAGTCATTGATCCATAAGAGTTTTGAAGTTCAGCTAGACAAATGTTGGATCTTTCTCAAGGCCTGGGGATAATCCCTGTGGCTCTTGGCTCTGTCCTCTGAGCTCTCTGCTTTGTCCTTTGCACTTTGGTTCCACCCAAGAATGCAAAGGGGCCATCTTAGAGTTCTGTCCATTACATATTCCTAGTTACCTAATAGTGTTCATTGGGAATGAATGTTAATTTCATAAAGATATTTTTTGTATATCTATTGAGATCATCATACAGTTTTTCTCTTTAATTTGTGTTGAATGACAGTTATCTACTTTCCTAGGTTAAGCTGGACTTAGTGTTCATGATTTTTAAAAATGTTTTCATAAATTCTTCAATTTGTTTTGCTAATATTTTATTAGGATTTTTGTATCTTTTTAACATACTGTTAATTTTGCTTTTATATATTTGAGGCTATTTTATTTAGTTGCATAAATATTTTTTCAGTAATCTCACTGAATTGAATTTTATATCATTATCCATTTTTGAAGAATTGTTTGAAACAACAGTAAAAGATTTTAAACAAATTAGATAAATCAATAATTAGTTAAATAAATTATAATATATTCATACCAAATTCATATGCAACTCTAAAAAATGATGAGGAAGCTCTTTAGGTACAAATGTGGGTTACTATTTAGATATATTAAGTGAAAAGAGAAACATTAGTGCCCGGAAAATAAGTTTTCTGGACTGATTCCCTTTGTAAACAGATAAGAATATGAGATAAAATATATTTAAAATAACATTTCATTGAAAGTGTGGATGATCTGGCAGGAAAGATGAGATATTCAGGCCAAAGATTTTGTGAAGACAGTCTTCAGGGCATAAACTGATCGTTGAAGGAAGATTTTACACTGATAACATTTGATCTCAGGGGTTTTTCTGGATTCCCAGGGAATGGGGACAACAGGAGTCAGACACCAAAGCCCCGGCAGTGGGAAGGTCTAGTAAGAGACCCCCTTCCCTAAACGTTTAGATGCCAAAGACTTACTGAGGCAGTGAAGGGTAAATACACTGCCTCCTAACTTTCCAGGGAAACAGGCAAAAATTTTTGCCCTGTTTGAACCTTGGAACTGAGCAGAAGGAAGAAAAGAATGCCTCAGAAATTTAATCATTACCGAACCCTTCCTTTCATTTTAAACTCACTGGCCTTGGGTCATCTGAAAAACATCTCAAACCACGCATGTACACACATACACCAAGATGACTTGCTCCAAAGCTTTCTAAACAACCTAATCCTCACCATGTATGGAGGAGGGCTTGTCACGGTCACTTAGGGGTGCACTTTTGTGTTTTGTTTTCCCTACGTTGCTCCAGGAAGAACATGCTTTACTTCTAAATAAGTCTTGAATTAAAGAAATCATAGGAAATTAGAAAATAATATAGAAAAGGAATATATATATATGTGTATATTTATGTGTAATATATATATGTGTATAATTGAGTCACTTTGCTGTACAGCAGAAATCAGCACAACATTGTAAATCAACTACACTTCAATAAAAAATTTAAAAATCTAAAAATCAAACCATTGTAAAGCAATTATACTCCAATAAAGATGTAAAAAATAAAAAATCACAAGGGATGTTCTAAAGTGCTTGGGACCAAGTAACGGTAAGACACTACATGTCAAACTCATGGAAAGTTAGAGCAAATTGTACACTCCTAAACATATTTATCAGAAAAGAAGAGAGAACTCAAAGACTTGGAAAATGAACAAAGGGACAAACCCAAAGAACCTAAAAGGGAGGATATGTTAAGCATAAAGGCAGGAATCAATTATATATATATATGTATATATGCTTATGTCTTATACATGTTTCTATCTTTTATATGTTCATATATAAATTTGAATATAGATTCAAATTCAAAGGAACAATATAAAAATATCAAAATTGATACAAGAAATATAAAATTTAATAGCCCACTAACATTTATATAAATTGAAAGAGTATGTAATCTGTTGCCCACCCTCTCTTCTAGAATTTTGTCCACTATGACATGGACCTAACACTAATCTGATAGCAGTAATTCCTTATTGTTTTTCCCCTGCCCTGCTTGAGATAAACAGTTAGTCTAAAAAAATATTCTGTAAATATCCACCTGTTGATATACAAGGGTGCAGTGACTCAAGAACATTCATCCTGCCTCACTTGCATCCATGGATCTGTCTCTTTCTCCTTGAGATAAAACCAAAATAGTGCACCTCTTTCTGATATTCTGCACCAAGTGATAAACTGACAAGTGTATAAGAATCAAAATAACAAAGTGTAAACAATCTAGATACAAGGATTTTTTTTATTTAGGGTTTTTCTAATGGAAAACCATAGCAGGACTCTTTTTTTTTTCTTTCACCTCCTTTCCTGAACATTTCTAAGACCCCATACATACTTTTATGGACAAAAGCCTCTCACATGGAATCTATGGTGTCATATTTGAGAAGGAGAAAACCTATGTGACAGAACAGAGAATAATTTCTACCTTTCCTGGGAGGGACCTGGTTATCCATTTACATAAGAGTGTTCCGGTTGCTTCTCTTCTTGCTGAAGGGTTTGTTCTCTATCCACTGCAAGTGCAAAACACACTGATGTCAGCATAACTCAGGGAGGAACTGAGCAAAATCCACCTACACTCCTCTCTGATTTAAAACATTAATCCAAGGGAAATTTGTTTTGTCATACCAGTATCCCTTTCAACTCTATCACATTCTTGCTTTCACATTTCATTTTTATGATATATTTGTTGATTACTAAATATAGAGAAAATCTGAAAACTATAGAAAACAAACAGATCCTGCCAAACTATAATTCTAAATCCAGTGAAGATATCCCTCAAAAGTGAAAAAGAAGTAAAACTGTCACTGTTTGCAGATGACATGATACTATACATAGAGAATCCTAAAGCTGCTACCAGAAAACTACTAGAGATAATCAGTGAATTTGGTAAAGCAGCAGGATACAAAATTAATGCACAGAAATCTCTTGCATTCCTATACACTAATGATGAAAATCTGAAAGTGAAATTAAGAAAACACTCCCATTTACCACTGCAATAAAATACCTAGGAATAAACCTACCTAGGGAGACAAAAGACCTGTATGCATAAAACTATAAGAGACTGATGAAAGAAATTAAAGATGATACAAACAGATGGAGAGATATACCATGTTCTTGGATTGGAAGAATCAACACTGTGAAAATGACTATACTACCCAAAGCAATCTACAGATTCAATGCAATCCCTATCAAACTACCAATGGCATTTTTCACAGAACTAGAACAAAATATTTCACAATTTGTATGGAAACAAAAGACCCTGAATAGCCAAAGCAATCTTGAGAAAGAAAAACGGAGCTCGAGGAATCAGGCTTCCAGACTTCAGACTATACTACAAAGCTACAGTAATCAAGAGAATATGGTACTGGCACAGAAACAAATATAGATCAATGGAACAGGATAGAAAGCCCAGAGATAAACCCACGCATATAGGGTCACCTTATCTTGGATAAAGGAGGCAAGAATATACAGTGGAGAAAAGACAGCCTCTTCAATAAGTGGTGCTGGGAAAACCGGACAGCCACATGTAAAAGAATGAAATTAGAACACTCCCTAACACCATACACAAAAATAAACTCAAAATGGATTAAAGATCTAGATATAAGGCCAGATACTATAAAACTCTTAGAGGAAAACATAGGCAGAACATTCTATGACAAATCACAGCAAGATCCTTTTTGACCCACCTCCTAGAGGAATGGAAATAAAAACAAAAATAAACAAATGGGACCTAATGAAACTTCAAAGCTTTTGCACAGCAAAGGAAACTGTAAACAAGACAAAAGAAAACCTCAGAAGGGAGAAAATATTTTCAAATGAAGCAACTGACAAAGGATTAATCTCCAAAATTTACAAGCAGAACATGCAGCTCAATATCAAAAAAACAAACAACTCAATCCAAAAATGGACAGAAGACCTAAATAGACATTTCTCCAAAGAAGATATACAGATTGCCAACAAACACATGAAAGGATGCTCAACATCACTAATCATTAGAGAAATGCAAATCAAAACTGCAGTGAGGTATCACATCACAGTGGTCAGAATGGCCATCATCAAAAAATCTACAAACAATCAATGCTGGAGAGACTATGGAGAAAAGGGAACCCTGTTGCACTGTTGGTGGGAATGTAAATTGATACAGCCACTATGGAGAACAGTATGGAGGTTCCTTAAAAAACTAAAAATAGAACTACCATATGACCTAGCAATCCCACTACTGGGCATAAACCCTGAGAAAACCATAATTCAAAAAGAGTCATATATCACAATGTTCATTGCAGCACTATTTACAATAGCCAGGACATGGAAGCAACCCAAGTGTCCATCAACAGATGAATGGATAAAGAAGATGTGGCACATATATACAATGGAATATTACTCAGCCATAAAAAGAAATGCAGTTGAATTATTTGTAGTGAGGTAGATGGACCTAGAGTCTGTCATACAGAGTGAAGTAAGTCAGAAAGAGAAAAACAAATACCATATGCTAACACATATATGTAAGGAAATTAAGAAAAAAAAAGGTCATGAAGAATCTAGGGGCAAGACGGGAATAAAGACACAGACCTACTAGAGAATGGACTTGAGGATATGGGGAGGGGGAAGGGTAAGTTGTGACAAAGTGAGAGAGTGGCATGGACATATATACACTACCAAACATAAAATAGATAGCTAGTGGGAAGCAGTCACATAGCACAGGGAGATCAGTTCAGTGCTTTGTGACCACCTAGAGGGGTGGGATAGGGAGGTTGGGACAGAGGGAGATGCAAGCAGGAAGAGATATGGGAACATATGTATATGTACAGCTGATTCACTTTGTTATAACGCAGAAACTAACACACCATTGTAAGGCAATTATACTCCAATAAAGATGTTTAAAAAAAGAAGAAGATGTGGCACATATATACAATGGAATATTACTCAGCCATAAAAAGAAATGAAATTGAATTATTTGTAGTGAGGTGGATGGACTTAGAGTCTGTCATACAGAGTGAAGTAAGTCAGAAAGAGAAAAAAAATACCGTATGCTAACACATATATATGGAATCTAAAATTAAAAAAAAAAGGTTCTGAAAAAAGGAAGATCAGCTCTGTGCTGTGTGACCACCTAGAGGGGTGGGATAGGGAGGTTGGGAGGGAGACGCAAGAGGGAGGGGATATGGGGATATACGTATACATATAGCTGATTCACTTTGTCATACAGCAGAAACTAACACAACACTGTAAAGCAATTATACTCCAATAAAGATGTTGGAAAAAAAAAAAGAAACTTGAGCTACATGCAAGAATGTGAATGAATTAAAAAAAAAAAAAAGTGAAAGAGAAATAAAGACTAATAAACACAAAAAACCTGAGGGAATTTATTGCCAGGAAACCTACCCTGCAGGGAATATGAAAAGAAGTTTTCAGACAGAAGGAGATTGCTAAAGGTCAGAAACTTGGATGTACAAAAAGAAAGGAAAGATGTCAGAAAAGGAATTAAAGGTAAAATAAATTCCTTTATTTTTCTTATATCTTCATAGAGTTAAAGATCTGCTTTTTAATAGCACCCTTATAAGGAGAGGCAAATCATTCTCCCTACTACCTTGGACAAAAGGACTCCTGCTGCCAGGTCTGCCTTTGTTGGTAGGAAGCTCAGAAAAGTGGGTGAATCAAACAAAAGAGTTTTGACCATATCAGCATATATGACAGCAGATGCTCAAAAGACACTTAAAATTCCTAAGATTGGATTTGCAAAGTGTATTTAAATGAGCAGTTTGTCAACTACCATTATTACACATTGGAATGTCTGCCTGCTGTTTTTTTCAGTACACACACACACCACCACCACCATCACATACATCATGAACACACATGTACTCTCCACCACATACACACCACTCACAAATACACAAGCACCATCCACCACAACACACACTTCTCTTTCCTTGTCTATCCACATAACTGTCCAGCTCACATTCATCCCTACAAATTTTTTTTCTTTCCCTTGTGAAAGACTTGCGAAAATACATATTTTCCCCCCAGATTTCCCCAGATTGCTAAATACCTTTGATCAGATCTCTAACAACGGAGCCCTCCTGATTAATCCTCCTGGGGAATTAATTAATTGTAAATTTCATTTAATGAATAGTAGATAAGCGTATAGTCACTAACCTGATTCAGGACAGAAAAGCGATTCCTTCTTCCCCTGTGCAGACTTTCCTCTCAACTTTTAAAAATACTGAATTACAGGATTTGCTAATTTCAGCCATTTAAATTCTTCATATCTTTTGATCTCCCTAGGTCAAAGCTGAAAACTTAATTTTTAACTTCACTTACATTCTTGCCTTGAATCTTCAGGGGAGGAGTGCAAGTCTTAAAGTCATCCAATGGACCAGAAACCTCCTAGAAATTTGCCAATAATTTCATGACCATGACAGACAGACACCACCAGTCTCTGTCCCTACCAGGAAGTAGAACCTGCCTGCCCCATAAGAATTTCCAGGATTTTTCTATTGAGGATGGTTCTGTGTGTACAGAACTATTTTTACAGGCATGCTATGGCTTTCTAAATGCCTTATAAATGACCTATTGGCTTTTTCCCCCTTCTTCCCTCCCTCCTTTCCATCCTTCCTTCTTCCCTCCTTTCCCTTCTGCCTCTCCTCTCTTTTCCTCTTCCCTTCCTCTCCCTCCGTCTCATCCCTCCTCCCCCCACACTCCTTTTGTCATCTCTTCCAAAGGTCACATCTGTTTAATATTCAAGCTACTCAGAATGAGGTACATTTTATTGAGTTGTGTCCTCTGAAGAGTATGAATTCCCTTGTGGCTTCTCCTGCATTGACTGTAAGTTCTGCTGGTTCAGCCTCCTATCTATAGCAGTACTTGGGAGCATTTTACCTTGGAACCCTTTGAAGGCAAACTACTGAGCAGATAGGGACATCTAAACCCTTAAATAAAAAATTGTGCACTATAGTTTCTTACATACTTAAGCATTTAAATTTTTTTTAGTGTGCTTTTAAAGTGCCCAATAAATGTTTGGCACATAGAAGATGCTCTATAAATTAAACAAGTTATTTTCTCTCTCAAGAAATGTTGAAACAGAAGTAGAGTCACAGATGTAGAAAACAAATTTATGGTTACCAGGGGGTAAGGGGGCGAGGGATAAATTGGGAGATTGGGATTGACCTATACTCGCTACTATATATAACATAGATATCTAATAAGGACCTACTGTATAGCACGGGGAACTCTACTCAATACTCTGTAATGAACTGTATGGGAAAAGAATCTAAAAAAAGTGGATATATGTATATGTATAACTGATTCACTTTGTTGTACACCTGAAAATAACACAACATTGTAAATCAACTAGACTCCAATAAAAAGTTTTTTAAAATGTTGAAAACCTTAACCCATTTGCCCAAGAGGGTTTGATGTCTTGTCATATACATCTGGATTTTGTTTTCTTTTTCTAAAGTCTAGGTTCTGCTGATTTTCATCTGGCTATTCCAGGATGTTTGTGCTGTTTGTCCTGTCTGACACGAAGGCTGGCAACTTCTGACATTTTCTGGGAAGGGGCCCTTTTATTGATTGAAAGTCCCAGGTCAGCAGCTGTTTAATGTCCACGTTTTAAGCAAACAACCTTCCTATCTGGTGTCAATATCCCCAGTTCTAGGTACTGATTACCCAGGAGGGAACCATCATTCTATTTGCTGGCCCCAAAGCTTTACACTGCTCTGTCATACCCTTTGAAATTACTTCTGGCTTCTACATCTGGATTCTGTGTTTTCCTTATTAAGTTTTTAAGTTTAACGTTTTATTATGGAAAGTTTCAAACATAAAAAAAAAAAAGTAGACCAGTCTAATATAACCATGTACCCCTTAACCAGTTTCCACAATTTTCAATAATTGGCCATTCGAGTTTCCATATACCCAAAGGTTGTTTTCTGTATTATATCATGTCATTACTCCTGCAAAAAGTACAGCATGACTACATAGTTCATTAGGACTTTTGAAAACGTAACATGCCATCAGCATATCTAATAGATAAACAATAACTCCTTAATATCATCTAATATCCAGTCATTATGAAAATTTTCCTAATTGCTTCAAGGTTATCCATTTATACTTGATTTATTTAAATGAAGATCCAAACAAGATCCACATATGACACTTAATTGTTATGGCTCTCGGCTCTCTTTAATTTCATAACAATTCCTCCCCCTCTTTTCTACTTGCTGTTATTTAAAACAACAATAATACAAGAGTCATTTGCAGAATGACTCTCATAATTGATTTGGCTAATTGCTTGCTGTGTCATTTGATATATTTCTTTATCCCCTTATATCCTGGGAACTACTAAGTATAAAGAGAGACTTGGTTAGATTCAGGACATGAATACTTCGTAGGGGTGCTGGATGCTTTCACCATAGCAGGTTGTCTCACTTTTAGTAAGACTGATCAGGGGGTTCAGATATTCTCTGACTTATCCACTAATAAAGTACTTAACCTTTCACCTGTGATTTTAGCTGTTGTTAATGTTATCTAGAACTGTTATCTCATTAGAAGTTGCAAAATGGTGATTTTGTAATTCTATCATGCCTTCATTTATGAGCTGGAATTTTCTACAAAACAGGAAATATACCTAATCAAATATTTGGTTACCCTTAAATACAGATTTAATAGGAAAGTCAGGATAAATACTTTATAAAATTCCAGAATAATAATTTAGTGCCTTAGCAAAGATGACCAAGTAAAATTATGACCTCATGGAATTTGACATGTTTCAATCCATCACAGTCCTTACTCTATTTTGATTCTCAGATTGTCTCCTCTGTGGCCAGCAAGGGTCTCTTCAAGCTGGCTTCTACGTCCTTATGACACGACCCTAATGATCTTGGTTAGCTTCCTTATTTTCTAGCACAAATTATATTCTAGCGTCCCCAAATATTTTCTCTTCCCAGACCTGGACTTTAAGGAGTGCTGGTTCCTTTCAGAAAGAAATAACATTTGGAGACCACACACTGGGCACTGGGGTGCTCATTGCGTCTAGGCCTTCTCAGTGGAAGAATTTGGAAACAGTTTTTAAGAGAAAAATCATAAATTCTAATATTTCCAGTTCAAATTGAATGTTAGAGTGATTTCTTTTAAAGTTCGTTAATTTTATACTCTTGCATTTTCCCCTATGTTGAACGTCTTAGTTAATATAATTACTTTTCTTGCTTTATTATATACCCATATTAACATCAAAATAACACTAATATTATTACCAAAATAAATTTGTTGCCTCTCCTAGAAGCAGACCTTGACATTAAGATTCCTGTAAAAGTGATTTAATAGGCAGTATTTTCAGAAAAACAATGAAAACAGCAGGGAAGGAGGGAAGTGGGCAGAAAAAGAAAGGAGAGCAAACAAGTGTGCGGTAACAAGCTAAATCTGGAGGAAGGCAGTTTGGGGTTCATTCTGCAAGGGAGCAGTGGGCACAGCCTTAACCATACCTCAGAGTTTTCCTAACCAAAGCTAAAGAAGTTGGAGTGTGTATATGCCAGCACCCATTAATCCCTGGCTAAGGGCTGCCTCTGGGAGGTCCTAACTCCCCAGACAATTTTACCTTTCAGTGAGCACAGATCAAGTAGGTTCCAGCAGCCCAAGGGCAGCCCTCAAACCAAGTGATGGGTGTGCTGGCTGTTGCCAGTGAAGGCACAAGGGGAATTTGTGTGCTCCAAAATACAAAGGACCCCAGGAGGTAAGGGCAGAGCACCAACAGCTTCTGTTGTCCTTCACACTCTTCAGTTCCATTCTCCCTTCACATTAAGTTCATAGCACTGATTCTTCAGGAAGAAAAGATTAATGAAACATTTACACCCCTGCTGCCGTAATCAGTCCCAAGGATGTAACTGATACTCATGATCTTTCTTCATCTACCCATTACAGGTCTCCTCTCTTGGCCAGCACTTTTGCTGCTTTGCGTTGCGTGCAGAGTGGGGTAACCCAATAATTCATCTCTGAAGGTTTGATGCCATAACTTTGATGTAGGTGCTATCATTACCTTTTCATAGTTAAAATGTGGGATTCCCTGAGCTCTGGACATACTTGTCCCTGTCCCTATTATGTAGTAGCAACCAACCGTCTCATAATGATCAGGGTTAAATACTCCTGGCCAGCATGGCGACTTCTTTCTTTCACTCTCAGTCTACCAGCAAGAGGATCCCAACATGACAAGTCAGCATTCATAGTTCTAGGCTTATTGGAAGCCTTACTAAGCCCGTTCCTGGAAGCATTCCTCTCTTCTGGGAACTAGGACTTCTATACATGCTGAAAATAAAGTTGTTCTATTAAAAATACGCCATCTGGCACAACACACACAATTAAGACTACCATTGGATTAAGTCTATGGTAATCCTTCATCTTCTGTTACAATCCATTTTTGCTGGGGCCACAAAATGGTGAGTTGAATGGGAATATGATAGAGGCCATCATCCTAGCATCCTATAAATCTTTTAAAATGACATTACTCTCCGCCATTCCACCTGGCATGCAGTGTTGCTTTTTTTTTTTTTTTTTGCAGTACGCGGGCCTCTCACTGTTGTGGCCTCTCCCGTTGCTGAGCACAGGCTCCAGACGCGCAGGCTCCAGACACGCAGGCTCAGCGGCCATGGCTCACAGGCCTAGCTGCTCTGCAGCATGTGGAATCTTCCCAGACTGGAGCACGAACCCATGTCTTCTGCATGGGCAGGTGGACTCTCAACCACTGCGCCAGCAGGGCAGCCCTAGTATTGCTTTTGAGTTACTAATTTTCCACGAATGGACGATTTCAGGCATCCCATTTAGGCTTATATAACGTTAAGTCCTGAGTCACAGCATTGTATCCCCGTATTGACAAAGTCTCCCTTATCCAGTCTTCCATTCTGCCCCAAAAGCCTGGTCCCATATTCCAGACACACTCTCCTTATTCCTGACACTTTATTGGTGAAAAATCCCTTCCCTCCCTTAGTGGGACCAGTACTATACCAGTTAGGACATACTAAGATCTGACCTAGTTATTTGTCTAGCATTAGGTTTATTAATTGTCAGATATTAGAGGAAACTATAACAGAAACTGACCAAGTAAGCTTTTTCTTGCAAGGCATCTGTGTCAATTTGCTTTCTATGTGGTCTTCAAAGAGGCTGTTGTCTGCCAGCACCAGGTATGGCCACTCCTGCAGTATAAGTTTCAGGTTTACCCCAAACTTATCTTTAGTATAATTTTTGTGCCTTTAAATCCAGTCTTTGTGTTTCTGCTAGTCTGACCATCAAATCCTGAGTCTGATCTTCAGAACAGGTCTTCCTTCTGGTTATTGGAGATCGTGTATCTTTAAATGCTGCCAGGGAGATTTTCTGACTTTCATGTCACGCTCTGATGTAATTCTCCTGCTCGAGGCCCTCAGTAGTACTGACCATCAAAGAGCCAGCTTCGAAGTTGTTATAATTGCTATTTCCCCATATCTCTCAACACTAGAAGTATTAACCAAGCCAGTGCATGTCCTTTCACCAGTACCCCATTTCCCATCCCAGTGTCCCACAGGAGAGGGTCTTCGTAATCATACTGCTACAGTAGGCCAGGATTATTACCACTGCTCTTACTAACATCAAGAGGGTCCTTGTGCCATCTGGCCTGTGAGTGATTTAACTCCAGAAGTCTATCCTGAGAGTCTGCATCCCAGGTTCCCTTGCAGAAACAACTGTCTTAGATCAAATTCTCAAGAACCAGATCCTGAAATGAGGATTCCTGTGAAAATGATCTGTTAGGACACATTCCCAGGAAAAAGTGGCAGAGAAGAGAAGATCTAGAAGGGATATCGAGTAAGGTCCAGATCAATTCTTAGGAGTTTGGGAGACAGTGTAGGTTTTGCCTCAGAGACGTCCCCAGTAGGAGCAAGGGAGCTGGAGTATTTATATCTCTGTGGCGATGGATTACTGGCCTCCTGTTCCCAGGAGGACATAAACTCCCAGGCACATTCATGCTGGCAGGCAAAACAGGCTCCCAAAACCCAATAAGGCAAACAGGTGCCGGGTGTTGGGAATGAAAGCTCACTGCAAATTGGTAGGTAGTTCCGGCAAAGGGAACTGAGAATGTGTACTGCAGTTACTAATTGAAAGACTTCTTAATTTTTGATGGGAAAGAACCTCTACATTGATTTTTTTTTAATCACACATACAGCTAAGGTAGAGATTGTCTCAGGATGAACCTAAACTGTTTTTATTGATAATAATCAGTAAAATCCTAATATGCTTGGTTTATGGAGGAATCCGATGGGAACCTCTTCATAAGTGACTAAAGGCCCCTGGGAATGAGGAAAATTGGGGAAAGAACCTTACCCAAAGGGCTGATGCAGGGAGGCACACAATTTCAATATTGCTGATTCAGTAACAATTGCATAGGAAATAAAGAGAGGCGATTACTGGGAGAGAAAAAGTGAGTGTGGTTCAGCCCCTCAGACTTTGAGGGAGGAGGTTCCGAGGGGTTTGCAGCTAAAAACTAAAGGAGCAATTTTACCAAAACTTCTTTAAGACATAGTGGACAAGGTAGTTCTGCTTGGAAACTCATATGATGAAGTGGAACAGGACATTTGGAAGACACCGGTTGGGCTGCACCCCTCAGGCCTGCAAGCCCTGTACTTGCCCATCCTCGAGACCGAGGAAAGAGCCTGGAGTCAGTGACAGAGACATCAATGGTGTAATGGACAGGGAATCTTACATGTTCGAAGCAAGGTCCTGCAGTGGCACCATGTGGGGCGGAAGGCAGGCAGGACATGACAGCAGTCTTCGCTGGGGGCGGGGGGGGGGCGGGGAGGGGGAGGCGACCATTTATAGGGGGATTTGACGTCACGTTGGCTCATCAGCTACCGAGGGAAACCAGGAGTGGGGGCACTTTCCTCACAGCCCCTCAGGTTAACAGCATCACGAGGGCAGATGTTTCCCTTTAATAAACTAGCAGGTGGAGCCATTCTGGCCTAAGGGGCAGGGGGAAAGCATGTTCCTGTGGGGAATTGATGTCAGGTTGGCTCATCGGTTACCAGGAGAACCAGCAAAGGGGCATGTCCCTCACAGCCCCTTTGATAACTTATTACGATGGAGACGTCCTGATTTAAAGCTAGAGCAATCATTAGCTGAGGCCGGGGCAAGTACGTAGGAAGGTCAGTCATGTGAGTAGGGTGTCGGTGAAGTAGGCACTGGTAGAGCAGGGGATGGGCAGAGAGCAAGAGAACAGCCATCTTGGGCAGCCTCCATATACTCCACCCCTACACACCCCGCATGACCCTTACAATCTTGCCCCCCCACCTTCCGCATTGTCCCTTCACACTGTGAGGAGTGAGGGGTCCGAGGGGTCAGGTACACAGAGGCGAACTGCAACCAGCTACCACAAATGCAATACAGACAACAGCAGTGAAAGAGAATCAGGAGGCCAAGAGGTGGGCAAACTTATGGAGTCAGGAGCTTATCGGGTCATGGAGGGGCCAGAGGAGGACCATGACGGCGCCTCCCTGTAGACCCAGCCATCAAACTCATTTCACAGTGAGGCCACTGTTGTCGCCCAGTCTGTGAACAGATTCCCTCTGCTCAGACTAGGGGTGAAATGTAAGGTGTTTAACAGGCACAATACAGAGAAGATGATGACCATTGAGCAAAATACAAGCAGTAACAGCATTGAGATACCACCACCCCTGCCCGTGGTTTCTGTCCTGGCCTGCAGGACCCCACGGCCTGTCTACCCTCAGTCCCCACAGCCAGTGCCGAATACTGGAGAGGCCATATAACAGACTGCAGGGTTAGTGTAATGGTGCCCTTCTCCAGTAGGGGGCGCGGATTAATTACCTTAGTGCTCTTAGGTGGGGCTGGGTAGGAGACAGGTGAAACCTCTTAACTCTCTTTCTAATCCTCTTCTCCATGAGGCAGCAAACCCAAACCACAGAGACTTACCTGCCAGTCCCAGGGCCATGTTATGATGTGTTTCCCTGGGGGTAGAGCCTGTGGCGAGGGCAAAAGTGAGTTATCGTCCTGGCCAGCAGTTGGCAACGGTCCTGCAGTGGTCAACAGTTGAACCTGAATGGTGTTGACTAGCGGCCTCTGGGTGAACATGGCGTCAGCTCCTGGGATGTGTCCACACGTTGAAGGAGCGGGTTTCCCGTCTCAGCTGTTGTTGAAGCAGCTCATTCACCGCCCAGCAGCAGTGGGGTTGTGAGGCGGGGGAAGATGCCGGTGTGTGCCATTCTTATCGGCCCATTCCTGAACTTCATGGCCGACAAAGCGGATCCCTTGGTCACTACTGATGTCCATGGGGGTCCTAGAGTTCACACACAGCTCTTCTAGACCCCAAACAGTGGCTTATTCACCAGCCATCTCCGTGCAATCAGATGAGTCACTAGCACAGGGCTGCTACTTTTAAACTAGAAAGGGACTCGGAGGTTAACAGGATATCATCAATATAATGGAAAGAGCAAGCTACCTCTCATGGCAGACAGCTGCTACAGGCCCCCACACGCGAGTGGACAGCCACGTCTTTCCCCGCAACTTTCCATTCCTTGTCCTTTTTTCCCAACATTGTGGTGCTCACAGGAGTTTCCCTGGCCTTCTGGCTGACTCACCAGTCTGCACCCCGCAGGCCTGCAAGCCTGGTAGTTGCCCAGCCTCAAGACCGAAGAAATAGCTTGGAGACAGCGACAGAGACATCAATGGCTTATTGGACAGGGGATCTTACATGTCTGAAACCAGGTCCAGGAGCATCACCCCACTGTGTGCAGCAGCCAGTCTTCAGGACGCGGCAGCAGCCTTCGCCATGGAGGGGGCGGGCGTGGAGAGGCTACCATTTATAGGGGGAATGACGTCAGGTTGGCTCATCAGTTACCAGGGAAACCAGCAGCTGGAGCACGTCCCTCACAGCCCCTCAGGGTAACGACCATCTTGAGGACAGCTGTTTCCCTTTCATAAACTAGCAGGTGAAGCCATTCTGGCCTAAGGGGCAGGGGGAAAGCACGTTCCTGTGAGTAGGGCGTAGGTGAAGCAGGTGTAGGTCGAGCAGGAGATGTACAGAGAGCAAGAGAACAGCCATCCGGAGTGGCCCGACCGTACACTGGTGCTTCAGTTCAGTTCACCGGATATTCATTATGTGCTTACTTTGAAGACTCAAAGAAGCATGGTACAGCCATGTCAGGGCCTTCAGCAGTCAGTCATATCCATATAGTACTCTCAGTGACAAGATTAAGAACCTGTCATTTGCATGGGCTGTTTCCAAGCTTCCGGTGGAGGGGGACAGGGCACTAGAAATGTGTTCACATAGTCTTAGGTGTTTGAAAATTTTAACCAGTTTTAACCACAATTGCGTAAGGCCACTATCCATCACCATTCTGTTGGACTCTCCCTAGTGATGGGTGATGAAGTAATGGAGGGAATGGTTTAATATTGCTACGGCAAAGCTTAAGTGGGAATATACTTAATTTGGGCTAAAAATTAGGCTACATTTGTGTGGTTTGGGTCAAAAATGGATAGGGTTAAATTACTGCGAGCTAATCTGGTATAGCAACAGCTTCCTGGGATACTTATATCATCCACGATGACTACTCATGTGTGTAATGGAATTTACAGATAATGAAAAGGAGTGAATCAAATGAACATATTGGAAATGGTTTTAAATTTCTTGTTGGTTTGACACCAAATATTGACATAGCAATGATAATACAAAACTCATGATAATAAGTCCCTCATTGGGATTCTCAGAAAGATTTGAGCTTTATTGGAGGGTGAAGTCTTGGTAGGAGCAGGTTGTGGCTGGAGTCAGATCAGTGCAATCTTTCCCCTGTAAGTGTAAATCATTTCCCCCTACTTCTGCCCCAGGTTGGTGTTGCCTGGGGAAACAAAAGTTTCACAATACACGTCATTATTTTTTGAATATCACCTGTAAACTTCTGATCTTAATAAAGTAGCTCAGTAGTTTTACACTTAAAAGCTCGCTCCTTGTATCATGTAAATTATGCCTACTTAAAAATTCATGTTAGGGCTTCCCTGGTGGCGCAGTGGTTGAGAGTCCGCCTGCCGATGCAGGGGACACGGGTTCGTGCCCCGGTCCGGGAAGATCCCACATGCCGCGGAGCTGCTGGGCCCGTGAGCCATGGCCGCTGAGCCTGTGCGTCCGGAGCCTGTGCTCCGCAACGGGAGAGGCCACAACAGTGAGAGGCCCGCGTACCGCAAAAAAAAAAAAAAAAAAAACACGTTAAAAAAAAAAATTCACGTTAAAACTACTATAAGAAAGATGTTGTACTAGAGGCTGTGTGTATGCCTGGTAATGAATTGTTTGCACACAGAGTGATGAGAAGGGAGATCAGAGTGTATAGGCTGAAGGCAAGGATACAGAATACAAACAAAAATCCATCCTCAGTCAGCACATCTCTGGTCACATCTGTGCTCAAATGGGGAGGCCAGATGGCTGAAGCCTTTATGGAGGACACTGGTCACTTCTGCCCAAATGACCCAAATTGAAGAATTCAGAAATGATAAAGGTGAGCGCATACGAAGAGCAGAAGGGTAAGACTCTCTTGCCCTTGATTGGAACAATTCTAAGACCTAGTGTCTGAGAAGAGACCTCCTCCGTGAGGTTGAGTCAGACCTCGATGGCTGACCTACCCTTAGGTGGCCTTCCTGCTTTCTGATTCAGAGTTTACTCTGGTGGTGAAATAGCAACTAATGGAATGTGTGTGCAGAAGGACCAGCAGGTTGATGGGCACTTAGTTCTGGGGTGAGACTTGAGCTAATGGGGACCAGCAGATGAAACTTATAGCTTATGGTAAACGGTCTTTGATAGCAACCCAGCAGGATAAAATGATGAAGTGCTCAGTGCAACCTCAACAATGTATTTGAAGAACAACAGAAATATCAGTCTTGATTAACATTTATATCAATCTATACAGTGGAATTTTGGCCGCTGTAAAATTCTTGCCCCTAACGCAAATAGCATTTGAGGAAGCCATGTAAGCTTCCGGCCCTTCAATCTCTTCCCTGTGAGGAAATGGAAATAATTTCTTAATCCATAAGGTTGTGAAGATTTAATAAAATAGTTTATATTAACTTTTATAATATTTTGATAGCTAGTAGCTATTCCTGATCCAAGTAAAATACACTTTTAAGGGGCAGTTTAGCGTAGAAGTTTCAGGCACACACTCTTCAGTCAGACTGCCTGAGATTGAATCTCAGTTCTGCTACTCACTGCTGTGACCCTGGACAAGCAACTTAACCATTCTGCAACTTTTAGAAAATGTCCACTACTGTTATTACTCAAGAAAAATCAATTCCCTTTTCTTGAAAAACTCTGACTCAGAGAGGCTGCCGCAAATACTGGGCTGTACTGGAGATCAGCACGCACACACCCATTTGCACTATTGTCCTCACACCTCTGGGTTCATCTAGAGCCAAGGAACAGGATGAACAGTTCTCATGAAATCACAAATTCTACAATGGCTGTGCTGAAATAATGCCCTGTCAAATAATGTGCTGTCATATGCAACCAACACCCGATGTGTTGACAAATGAATAAATCAACACATGATGTGTTTCCAAGTGGGCTTACTTCCTCTCGCACGCTGTCATATGCACAAGGTACAACGTGGGCTTTTTTCACACACTGCTAAGCAATTCTCCAGTTCTCAATGGACACTGACCGGGCGTCTTACAATCTAAATTCTGACACTATCTACTTGGAGGTAGCATCAGATCCCACAGCTTAAGGGCTGAAACCCACAAGGCTGCCCCCACTTCAGATGCTCCTCATAAACCCAGGTTGTTACCTGTGCTTCTGACATATTGGCTGTAAATCAGAGGTTCCTACGATCCCCTCCTCTGGTTCAATTAATTTGCTGGAGTTGCTCACAGAACTCAGGAAGCCAATTATCTACTGGATTATTGGTTTATTACAAAGGACATTAATGGCTACAAAGGAACAGGCAGATGAAGAGATATATACGGTGAGGTCCAAAAGGGTCCCAAACACAAGAACTTCTTCCCTATGGGGTTGGGAGCCCAGCACATGAACATGCTCTGGTTCAACAACCCGAAAGCTCTCTGAACTCAACTCCTTTGAGCTTTTATGGAGGCGTCGTTATGTAAATATGATTGGTTAAAACATTGGCCGTTGGCAATTGATTCAACTTCCGGCCCCTCTCCTCTCCCCAAAGGTCACGGAAGTGCGACTGAAAATTCCACCCCCTAATCCAGATTGGATTCCCTTGGCAAGCAGCCCCCATCTTTTGGTACATTCCAAAAGTAACCACGTTAACATAACAAAAGATACCTCTCCACTTGGGACATTCCGAGGTTTTTAGGAGCTAGGAAGCTAGGGACAAAGACCAAATATAAAATTCTTATTATAAATCACAATATCACACAACACCCAATGTATAGTCATCTAGACCTACAAACCCATCAGTAAGCTCCCTCATGGACCTTTTAATACCCAGTATCGTCTCATATGGAGTTACCAACCCTTGTTGTACTGTGATTCAGGCCTGTATAACCCAATATATTGTCGTATGGACTCCCATCTAACCCACCACGACACTGACATGTGGACTTGCATGAATGAACTGCTATGTGCCCAGATCAACCCTTCACTCACAAAGGCAAAGTGGCACCATAATCCCATCCAATGTCTTCCCTCTCTCATAATCATCATTGCACCCATTTTTACCTCTTCTTCTTTATTGTCAAGCAATACAGGTGTGCCTCCTCTATTTAGGGAAGATTAGAGTCAAAAAACAAAACAAAACAACAACGGGATGGGGAAAACATTTTTGTATGTGTTCTGGATTTCAGAAAAGACAGCAGAAATCACTCTTAAAAACTTGATTGCAATAGGAAGAGTAAAATAGCCATCCTAAACTTTAGGAACTTTCACTGTGTAGTCTGTAACTTTAAAAAAAATAATACACCTAAAGGTAGAATCATTTTAATCAACTGATTCAATTTTAAGTCATCTTTCATTTTCAAGGTAAATGTTTTAATAATATATTTAATAATCAAGATCTTGCAGATGATGCAAGCGTATGGAGCCTTTAGGTTATACTGCCCAACAGGGAGAACTTAGAGGTTTCATTAGCACCAACTGGATTTTCTTTTTCTTTGGGGACATCAACATTATAGGGAACAAAGAGGGTTCATCAAACAAAAATGTATCTACTTTGGAGCTCCTTAATTTAGTTCAACATGTATAGTCAGCAGGCATTTTACTGAGAAAAAAAATGGACTCTTTTTCTTTTTTTCCCCCCTGGCTTCATTGAGATATAATTGACATTTAACATTGTATAAGTTTAAGGTACACATTGTGTTGATTAGAAACACTTATATTGCAAAATGATTACCACCACAGTGTTAGCTAACACCTCCATCACGTCACATAATTACCATTTCTTTTTTTGTGTTGAGAACTTTTAAGATTTAAAAGTTTAAGATTTAAAATGTTGCCCTCTTAGCAACATTCAAGTGTATAAGACAGTATTATTAACTATAATCACTATGCTGTACATTAGATCCCCAGAAGTTATCTGTCTTATAATTGCAAGTTTATACTCTTTGACAAACATCCTTTCCCCGCTATCCTCCACCCCCTAGTAACCCCCATTCTAATCTCTGTTTCTATGAGTTTGGCTTTCTCAGATTTCCCATATAAGTAATATGTATTTGTCTTTATCTGACTTATTTCACTTTGCATAATGCCTTCAAAGTCCATCCATGTGCAGAATGTCTTTCATTCTCATGGCTGAAACATATGTATATGTATGTGTGTGTGTGTGTGTGTGTGTGTGTGTGTATATATATATCTTCTTTATTCATTTACCATTGATGGGTTGCTTCCATATCTTGGCTATTGTGAATAATGCTGCAGTGAACATAGGAGTGTAGATATCTCTTTGAGATACTGTTTTCATTTCCTTCAGATGTATTCTCAGAACTGGGATTGCTGGATCATGAGGTAGTTCTATTTTTAATTTTTTGAGGACCCACCATACTGTTTTCCATAGTGACTGCACCAATCTACCTTCTCATCAACATTGTACGAGTCCCTTTTCTCCATATCCTTCTAAACACTTGTTATCTCTTGTCTTTTGGATAATGGCCATTCTAATAGGTATGAAATGATATCTCGTGGTTTTGATTTGCATTTCGCTGATGATGAATGATGTTGAGCACCTTTTCATGTACTTGTTGGCCGCTTGTATATCTTCTCTTGGAAAATGTCTATTCAGTTCTTCTGTTCATTTTTAAATCAGATTGGCTTTTTTTTGTTATTGAGTTGTATGAGTTCTTTATGTATTTTCAATATTAACCCCTTATCAAATATATGATTTTCAAATATTCTCTCCCATTAAGTAGGTTGCTTTTTCGTTTGTTGCTGGTTTCCTGGACTCCCTTTCTTAAAGAGAAAATTCATGTTTTTGATTTCATATTTTCTTTCTATATGTTCAAGGCAAACCTGTACCTGAATCCTTATTGTGTCTTCAAAGACCTTGCTCCATCTCTTCACCCTGTCCTTCCATATCTTCACTCCCGCTCCACTGTTTCTTCCCCAAAGCATCCCCTGGGCCAGTCCTTTTCCCACTTAGGTCACTCTTCCTTTCCCTCTATTCTCCTCTGGCTATATTCCCATCCCTTCCTGAAAATATTTTTCTTGCTTTCTCTACTCTCTCATTCTCATTCACTCACCAACAAACTGCAAAGTGACCTGCACACCCATATCTCTGCTAAATGTGTCATGAAAAAGCCACCAGTGAACTTCTAATCACAAGTTGACCATGTTCCTTTCCTGACCTCATCTAATTGAATTGCAGTGTACTTATTGCTGATCTGTCATCTTTCTTAAAGGCCATGTTCATGCGTTTCTATAAGCGTTGTGTCCTCCCATTGTTCCTCACATGTACAAGCCTGACTCTTTTGGCTCTGTTATGTGTGGGCATTTCTTATTCTGCCCACTCCTTGAATGTTGGCATTCTGTCTTTGGCTTGGTAGTTTTTCATTCACAGGCTCCTCCTGAGCATTAAATATTCATGTTTTTAGTACTGAACGTCTGTACTTTTATATCTTTGTCTTCATCCCAGGTCTTTTTACAAGTTTCAGATTTATGGTCTGGCTTTTTTTGGGCTTGCTGTTATGCATTGAACTGTGTCTCCCAAAAAGATGCGGAAGTCCTAACCCACAGTACCAAATGTCACCTCATTTGGAAATATGGTCTTTGCAGATGATCAAGTTAAGATGAAGTCATTAAGGTGGGCCCTAATCAAATATGACTTGTGTCTTTATAAAACAGGGAAATTCTGACACAGAGACAGATATGTAGAGAGGGAAGATGAGACGAAGACACAGAGAGAAAGCTACCTATAAACCAAAGAATGCCTGAGGCTACCAGCAGAGAGGCATGGGACAGATTCTCCCTCACAAACCTCAGAAGGAACCAACCCTGCTGGCATTTTGATTTTGGACTTCTCGAATTGTGAGACAATAAATTACTATTGCTTAAGCCACAAGCTCGTGGTATTTTGTTATGGCAGCCCATGAAACTAATACACACACCCACTTGTTTATCCCAGTATTACTGCTAACACATGTCCAAAGTTAACTCATTATCTTCCCTCTGAAAAGGACTCTTCCTGCATTCTCTGGCTTAGTTATTCAGACCACTCTCTATTCAGTATCTTAGGTTAGAGGCCCAGGACTCCTAACTCCTCTCTTCTCCTGCATCTATCTAACCAAATGCCATGATCTTTCACTTCTGCCTCCTAAATTACTCATATCTCTCTTCTTTCCATCCCAGCTCTTCCAGCCCTAGTCCAGTCCTCACCGCTGCTGTGTGGACCACTAACTAGTCTTCCTGATTCTGGAATTGGGCCAGAGTGTCCTATCTAGAGAGAAAATCTGCCCATGTCACTATTGCTTGTAGCTCCCCGACATGGCGAACAAGACCTCCATGTTCTGGTCACACCCACCTCCCTAACTTAATCTTCTGCCCTTCCCTAACTGACCATGTAGGCAAGTGATTCCCTTCAGAAATGGTTTTTTTTTTTCATGCTTTTGTACAAGTTGGGCTCCAGTGTGGAAAATTCTACCATAACACTCCTCTTTTAACATTTAGCTCAGGAATTACTTGCAGAAGGAGATCTCCCCTGTGCTCTTCAGCTTAGGATTGGAACCCCTCATCTGGTCTCCCGTAATGACCTGCATGTCCCCCTGCTATTGTACCTAAGACAATGCACTTGCCATGTATTATTATGTGTGTCTTCCACATCTGAATGGACAATAGTGACTGTGTCTAATTTACTCTAGTGTTCCAAGGGCCTAGATTCTAGACTATGCAAAATCTCAGTAATTGTTGTTGCTTATTCAAATTTGACCTTCTATATTCTTGCCCTAATTTTACACTCAGAACTAGCGTCCATCACATCACTTCTATACAAAATAACTTGATGGCTATAATCTCTATTCAACACAGTAGAGATCACCATGGGGAGCAACCTAGAACATAGTTTTGGCCCCTCTGAACATGCTATGACCCACTGACACCTACAAATTATAATTTAAAGAAATACTGAACCATTTCATGTTTTGAGCTTTATATATGACTTAACTACTGAAATTAGTTGGATCCTAGAAGGAGAAACATAAGAGACTCATACTGGGTAATTTGAGGAGTGTTAAATGAGACAATTTACACAGGATTGGGAAGGTGGGAAGGAAACCACAAGATAATTCTTGAGAATCCCAGAACTTGCAACATAAAGGCCAAAAAAGGTTTGATGGGACATGGGAAGAGAGAAATTACCAGACTATGTGGAGAGGGCTGTCTGCTAGGAGCTGTGAACTATACAGGAAGGATCAGCCAACTGCAGTCCCCACGAGGAGGAACTTTAGAGATAAATGCTCCCTATCCTCACTCTCCTGCCTCCACTGAAAATCCAGCAGGAGGCAGTGGACAAGAAAGTGTGGGATGCAAACCACTCAGGTCAGCCTCCTGGGGCCCGAGCAGGATGCAGGAGAGTGGAGCACACAAAGGGAGGAACACATGGACAATATCCAGCCCAACAAATACATAAATTAATATTCATTTTCACAAGTAGGAGGAATCATTGCCCTAGGGAGGTTACTGCCCTCGATTAAGAGTTTCAAAACATAGTTTCCTGTTTAGAGATTCAAAAACTGTGAATCTAGCCTGCTGGCTCCCATAGAGCAGCTCCTCTGAATTCATTGTTAACTCTATGAAGATGACATGTTCTTGGCTATCATTTTATTTGAATTTTCATTCATCTTATATTTTTCTCAAAATGAAATCTGAGTAAAATAAAGAACTGATCTCAGATTTGAAAAGAGCTACAGCAAAGAAAACTTTTTCTGTTGGTATTTTCATCACTGAAGGCTTCTCGTTTATGAAATAAGGTGCCTAATGATTTTCCATCCAAGGTGGGGTAACTAAGAAGGAAAAATGGCATAGAATTAAAAATTTAATACTCCACCATAAAATAAAAAAAATTGTAAATCAACTATTCTCCAATATAAAATAAAAATTAAAAAAAATTAAATAGTGCTTCTCTGGTTATAACCATAGATGAAATCATTTTTCTTTACCTTCATAAACGAGTGAGTTTCCTCTCTTTAGCCCGGTCTTGGACATCTGCTTTTCCAAATATAAGGTAGAGGATCAGTCCTAATGTGTTAATGGCAAATGACAAGGAGAAGACATTCCTCCACCCAAATTCAGGGTCCTGAGGAGACAAAACTTCAAGTAAATATTACCCCTTTCATCCCTTTTTCTATGAAACTCATTAATAGTTTAGAAGACAATGTTCACCAGTGGGTTTTCATGTAGAAATTCATTTCCTGAACACAGCTTAATAGTTTGATGGAAAGAATTTCAAAATGGATTCAGAATGTTCTTCATAAAATGGACTTAAGGACCGTTGCAATTAACCTCCAGAATTGTATTTGTCCCTATTATCAAAGTGCCGTACATTTTCTCTTTTGTGCGAATCATGACTATACATATGCTGATAATATTTCTTCTTCCAGTGCAAGAAGAATCTTGCAAGAAGAAGATTGAGGGCTTTGGAGCTAGACAGGTCTAAGTTAGGAGAATTCCAATTCTACACCCTCTTAGTGGAAAGACATGTTCTATCAGATTTTAATCATCAGGAAATGAGGACAATAATGTTTCATTTTCATAATTGGTGGGAGAATCAATAATTAAATGAGATTACTGCATATGAAATACCTGTAATAATACCTGCATGTATCAGGCACTTAAACATATTTGATTTTATCTCTTTGCTTTTGCATGGTTATGCAAATGAAAATTTCAAAGTGTTGCAGAAGACATGGCAAGTTGCATATATGCATGGAATCATCATCTTCTCACAGGACATCTATGTGGCTGTGTGATTTCAAAGACTGGATATTACCAGTGGATCACTAGTGAGTGCTCTGATTTCAGAATAAGTAAAGATTGAGGTCATGAAGGAAATCCTTTTATATTTTTCTTTGCCAAGTTGATCTTCATGACAAAGTTACCCACAATTTAATTTTATTATCCAAAATGTGAAAACTTTTTTTTATGCTATTACCTTTATGAATGGATTCAGCAGAGTGTTTTAAGAATCCTTAACAAGAAAACTTTACCTGACTGAGAAGAAATCCACTGACAGTGGGTGCCAGGATAGTAGATATCTGTGCTCCCCTCGAGGCTCCCATGAGAAAGCTGGAATGCCTGTGGGTGACAGGAATGTTCCAGGCTAGATCCATAGACACTTCAGCACTGCTTAGCATATGAATCTATCATATAGTAATTATGTCAAAAAGGACTCTCTCTGTGTATATTCAATGAAAGGTACTGAGACAAATCAACAACACCCTCCTCCCACATACTTGAAAAAATGGCCACAGGCTATCAGTGGTCCTTGCCCATGATTTATAATTTCACAAAGTTTGGGGCTCCCGGAAGGCTGCAGGCTAAATATTTTTCAGGAAATATAATAATGAGAGTGGAAATTATAGTCCTACCTTGGAGCAATATCTAAGGCATTGATATAGATCCCTGGCTGACTAAACAAGCTTAGTCCACAGGAGAGCGTCAGAAGGCTCACTGCTGTGATATAGCTGGAGGCAACGTATGGCAGAACCACAAGGGATGCTGAAGAGGGGAGACATCCTATGGAACGAGGAACAGATGAATTTACCAAGATACATCTTTGGCTGTTGTATGCCTTATGAATTATCAGAGCTTTTGGTCCTATTCTTAACTAGAACTGTGGCAATTTTCCTCACTGTAACAAGCCTAAAATTCTTGGTCAGAAGGAAATCTGCCAGGTAACCTCCCAGGATGCCAACGACCCAGGCAAAAATAAAAGGAAGGGCAGACAGGAAGCCACTCTGAGGGGAAAAACTTGAGTAAACCATCATAATAAAGGCTGTGAGATCACACCTTGTATTGATAAAGCACTAATAATCATACCGACAACTCTGAAATCATACTTTGCTAAGAAAATCAGCAGCCTCTTCCATCATACCCTCAGAAAAGCTACGCACATGACTGTTACGTTATCTCTTGGTAATAAAAGATAAATTTTTCTAGATGAGATGATTTGTGAAGGCAGAGTAATTCGAGAGTCATGCAAACAGGAGAAACGGGTGGAGGGAAATATACTCACATCTCTGATATCAACATTGAACACAGAGCTGATGTAAGTTGGTGTGTATACAACCATTATGTTAATTAACCATTGATGGCTGAAACAGCAAAAACACAAGGACCAGAGGGGTAGAGATCTGACCATAGCTTTGATGGGAAGAGGCTGCTTAGAAGAGCTGACCTGAAAACAAATTTACTGATTAGAATAGTAAGATCTGAGACATGCTCACAGGTTCTTAGTCACCCTGATAAATCCAGATGCTGATACAAGATCTCTGGAGAAGGTCAGAGTCTTTATGTGTACCTGTTGGGCCAAGGAGGATATGATGTATTCTTTTTCTGTGATGTTTATCCATGGGTGAGTGACAGGGTCATCATAAATCAAAACAAACCAGAGAAGGCAGGAGACACAGCCAACACCTCCTGCCAGCAGAGGTAAAATTGGTAAACTTCTGTGTGAATATTTTTTACATTGGGTTATTTTCTGGTGTGGTTCCTGGGAAAAGCTCTTGCTCTTAATATCTTCTTCCCATTTCTCAAAATACTCACATGAATATCACAGCTTTCTAGAACCCATTCCTTTAGATTTCTTGATTATTTGTGTACACAAAAATGGTACTACACTTGATATCTCAACCTTTTTAATACTAATAAAGGAAAACGATTTCTCTGCTCACAACCCTTCTGACATCAAATGTGTGGGGTTTTCACACTAAGAAATTCTCTAATTCTCTACAGACACCAACCTGACATCCTACAGTTTAGCTCAGTTCTGACACTATCTGGCCTTAGCACAGACCCTACAGAGTAAGGGCTCAGTCACACAGGCTGCCCCCTACCTCAGATACTAATTGCAAGTAGTGAGTCCTCAAATTACCCACACTTCTGTTCAACTTTACTACAAATTCAGAGGTTCCCACAACTCCCTCTTAGTCTGCTAATTTGCTGGAATAGCTCACAAAAGTCAGGGAAATATTCATTTATGTTTACTGGTTTATTATCAAAAATATGATAAAGGATACTGATGAACACCCAGATGAAGAGATACATAGGGTGAAGTCTGGATCGGTCCTGAGTGCAGGAGTTTCTGACCCTGTGGAGTTGGGGATATGCTACCGTCCCAGCACGTGGATGTGTTCACCAACCTGGAGGCTCTTAGAACCCCATAGTTTAGGGATTTTTATGGAGGCTGTATCATGTCGCCATAATTGATTATTAACACAATCTGATGCACCCTCTCCTCCTGGGAGGATGGAAGTTGGGGCTAAAAGTTCCAAGCTTCTAATCACCGCTTGATCTTTCTGGTGGCCTCTAGCCTGAAGCTATCCAGGAGGATACCAAGAGTCGCCTCATTAGACAAAAGATGTTCCTATAACTCAAGAAATTCCAAGGGATTTAGGAACTCTGCTTAGATGCTCCTATCATTCCCACCACTCACCACAAAATTACAAGAGTTTTAGCTCTGTGTCAGGAACTGGTGGCAGAAACCATATCTATATATTTCTTATTATGTCACAATTAGCCATTCTAATAGGTGTGCAGAGGTAGCTCATTGTTTTTATTTGCATTTCCCTAATGACTAAGGATGTTGAGTTGACCACCTTTTCACATACTTATTTTCCCTCTCCCTATCCTCTTTAGTGAGGTGTCTTTGCCCATTTTTAAATTGGGTTTTTGCTTTGTTATTGAGTTTTGAGAATTATTTACACACTCTGGATAAAAGTCCTTATTGTATATGTGTTTTGCAAGTATTTTCTTTGGTGTCATAGCTAAGAAATCTTTGCCTAAATAAAGAGCAAAGATTTTCTCATATGTTTTCTTTTAAAAGAATGATAATTTCAGATCTTACAATTACCTCCAACATTCGTTTTGAGTTTTTGTATAGAGTGCAAGATATGGATCAAAATTCTTTTTTTTTTTTTGAGCACCATCTGTTAAAAAGACTATCCTTTCTCCATTGAATTGTTTTTGCATCTTTGTCAAAAATCAGTTTATCATTAATGTGTAAGTCTATTTATGACTGTATTCTGTTTCAGTGATCTGTTTGTCTCTATGCCAATACCACAATGTCTTGATGACTGTAATCTTATAATATACCTTGACATCAGGCTGTGTTAGTCTTACAACTTTGTCATTAATTTCCAAAATTGGCTATTCTAGGATCTTTTTATTTTCATGATAATTTAGTTTTCAGTGCATGTTTCACATCTCTTGTCAAATTTAGCACTGTTATCTATTTTTTGATGCTATTGAAAATGGTACTGTTCTCTTTAATTTAAATTTCTGATTCTTTCAACTTTTGTATGTCTAAAAATGTCCTTATTTTGCCTTTGTTTTTGAAAAGTTGTTTTTGTCTCTAGAATTCTATGTTAACAGATTTATTTTCTTTTTTCTTGCAGTATTTGAAAGATGTTGTTCCACTGCCTTCTTGCTTTTATTGCTTCTGATGGGAAAGCTGCAGTCATCGTATCTTTGTTCTTCTCTCTCTAATTTTAAACTTTGGCTGCTTTTAAGATTTCATCTTTATCACTGGTTTTGAGCCATTTTATTAGGTATAACTCGGTACAGGTTTCTTCATATTTCCTGTGCTTGAGACTCATTGACTTTTTTGGATCTGTGAGTTTACAGTTTCCAACAAACTTGGAAAACTTTCAGCCATCATTTCTTCAAAGGTTTCTTTCTGCTCCCCCAACCCACTCCTCTCCTTTGGATACTACACACCTTACTTATGTTCTCATTTTATTATTACTTTTTTCTCTGTGTAGGTCATTCTGGATGGTTTCTATTGCTACTTTTAATGTCATTAATCTTTCCTTCTGTTGTATCATCTGTCATTAATTCAATCCTTATATTGTAGTTTTTATCTCTAGAAGTTTGACTTAGGGTCTTTAAAAATATATTTTGCATGTCTCTACTTAAATTTTGAACAAATAAAGTTATAGTTATAGTAACTATCCTTGTGTGCTAATTCTAACATTTGTGTCAGTTCTGGGCTGGTTTTGATTGATTGATTATTCTCCCTATTATGGATTGTGTTTTCCTGCCTTTGTCCATACCTGGTAACCTATGCCTTGAGCCAGACATCACGAATTATATCTTGTTGGGTGCTGAATATTTTTGTATTCCTATAAGTATTTTTGAGCTTTGTTTGGGGTACAGTTAAATTACATGGAAACACTGACCCTTTGGGTCTGGTCATCATCATTTGTTAGAGGGATGCACAATAGTGTGTCCTCTAGAGCTAATTATTTCTCACTATTGAGGAAAGACATTTATTAGGATTCTGCCCAATGGCCCAAGAATTATACAGTTTTTCATTCTGTCTTGTGGAAACACGCACTATCCCTGATTCTCTATAAGTACTGGGCACTATTCTTTAAATTTTGCCAATGATTTCCGGCACACACACACCCCCGCCCCCCACCGGCCTCAGATGATGTCTCCACACAGGTATTCTAATCAGTGCTCTGGTGAGTATCAAGGGGGACTCTGCAGATAGCCAGGGTTTTCTCTGTGTGCAGTTGTCTCCTGTTAGGCACTCTTTCCTGTGAGCTCTACCTGCCTTACTTTCTCAGGGCTCTTACCTCCATCTCCTCAACTCTGATACTTCTGTCTCTCACAAACCACCCCTCTGCAAGTCTGTCCCCTACTGCCTGCTAGGGCAGCAGATTCTGCCAAATCACTTGGTGTTAATAATGCATCATGGCAGGTTAACAGCATCATAGGCAGGAGGACTTCCAAATCCTTTGATGGTACAAGTTAATTCTTCCTTACTATTATATTAAGACATTTTCTTTTACTAGGATCTTTCTGTCTCGATTCATTTCCTCCAGAAAAGTACACACAGATAGATACTCAGAAGAATCTCCCTGAATATGAAAACCTAGGAGTGGGGAGACAGCAGCTTACCAAAGATATAGAAGACAAAAGGCCACCCAAGGGCTTGACTGATGATGCCACCCAGGAAGATGGCAATGCAGCTTCCCAGCATCATTCCTGCAAAGAGAGAATAAGCTGTGGGGCTCTGGACTGCCACCTGATAGATGCCTACAGAATGACAGATGACATGTTACAGAGCAGTATCACCATAAAGAGATAAGCATAGTAGAATATATGGACTTCAAACTTGTGATTGAGTTCATATGTTCTCCTGAGGACCCATTTTTCTGGCAGTTCCCTAGTAACATTGCAGATGACAACCATGCTTCCTTTTATGTTATTTTAATTTTTAATTACACAATTCATATAACATATGCTATTGTAAAAGTAAATTACTGCAAAGAACCAAGGTTCCCCTCACGTGCCCCCCAATCCATCCCCACTCGAATGTTAACCAACAGCTACAATTTATTATATGATGTATAATCGCATACAGTTTCCTCTCTGCACACATACATAATGTATATCTATACATACATGCATCTCTTGGTAAATGCATTTATGTAATATGTAGACAGAAAGTTAGATAGATTTGTCTATTAATGTGCAAATAGCACTGTTTTAATTTCCATGGCTTTACCGAGTATTCTCATATATAGTGAGGCACATATCCCTTTTACAACTTCTTCAGAACTAGACTATCATATTTTTTAAAATTTTCCAGATGAACATTAACATCAACTTGTCAACTTTTTTATATATGTATGTGAGTTATTATTAATTTTAAATAAGCAGGACCATAATGTACCTATTGTCCTGTGACATTTATTTTTTATTTAACAATTGGGCTTGTAAATATTTCCATGTCACTGCAGATGCTACCTAGTTGTTACTTATGAACATAAACTTAATTATCACTTCTGAACTTAAACATAATTTATTTCTGTACAGTAAAATAACAGAAGTAGGCTTGCTAAACCAAAGACTGCATTTTTTGACAGAACAGCTGAAGTATGCTGCTAAAAGGCCATACTAAATTAAACTGCCAACAAAGATTGTTTTCCTCATCTCTTGACAACATTGGACATCCTCAAAGCTCCTAGTTTTCCAAATATGAATGCAAAACAGTATATAAGTTTTTCTTTTTATAGTGCAGTTGAACATTTTTTTCATTTTTATTTCTTTTGTGAACTGTTCATAATCTTTTTTTTTTTTGTTTCTTTCACTTGTTTAACTTTGTCTCAATTTATAGAACCTTTATGTGTTGTGAATAATAACCCTCTGTCTGTCATGCTGGCTGCAATTCTATTCTCCCGATTTAAACTTTGTTTATGGTGTCTTTTGTAACCTAGCAGTTGTGAGTTTTCATGGGGTCAGATCTGTAAGTTTCCTCTGTAATGACTTCTAGATTTACTCCTTTGCTTAGAAGGGCTTTCCTGATCTCACAGTTAAAAAAAAAAAATCAGACCAGGGCTTGGACCCGTGTCCCCTGCATTGGCAGGTGGATTCTTAACCACTGTGCCACCAGGGAAGTCTCAGCAACTGTTTTTTATAGCAGTGTGTTCTTTTAAAATGAATATCATCTACACATATTCCCGTGGATCTCTCTGATGTTATTTGTTAATTATTTAAAATCTGCTTTCAATTCCTTTTTCATTGGGGTTAGTTCTTGCAGTTTTTGAGTTTGGTTTCTCTCTTTCATGCCCTTGATTTCCTTCAAATGTTTGACAATTTGGAAAAGCCAATCCGTTTTTTTTTTTTTTTTTTGCGGTACACGGGCCTCTCACTGCTGTGGTCTCTCCCATTGCGGAGCACAGGCTCCGGACGCCCAGCCTCAGCGTCCATGGCTCATGGGCCCAGCCGCTCCGCGGCATGTGGGATCTTCCCAGACCGGGGCACGAACCTGTGTCCCTTGCCTCGGCAGGCGGACTCTCAACCGCTGCGCCACCAGGGAAGCCTAGCCAATCCTTATTTATATTTGAGGGTATCCCTTAGTCAGCTCTGATAACCAAAGTGAGTTTCCTTAGTCCAAACTGGGGCCTCCATTCCCCTATCAGTGGATATGAGCTCAGATGACAAAGACTAATCGTCCAGGGTTGTGAAGGGCTCTAGAGAGGCATAAGGTCAGGCAGGGTGTGTATGTGTGTGCACGTGACTCGTTTTCTGGCCTTGAAGAATCCCTGGCTCTCCTACCCTTCTCTCCTTACCCAGCACCCATACTTTGGCAATTTCCAGTTGGTTAGCCCTACTCTTTCCATTTTTCATTTTGACTCAATGTAACTGAAGCTTTCTTCCTCCAGAATATTCATTCCAAGTACACTGTCCAGACAGATCATTATCAGAAAGCAGTTCTCAGGACAACTGAGAGCAATTCCAAAGAAAATTAAGTTGGATTCATGCCTCACACTGAACACTAGTATAAACTCCAATATGTCAAAAATTTAAATATAAAATATGAAACCATACATATTCATTAAAAGCCAGGTTGGATGCTTTTGTAACATTTCTAACTATGACTCAAACCCAGAAACCATAAAAGAAAAGAATGATCAATTTGACTACATAAAAATGTATTTTTAAAAAATGGCAAAAAGCATTATAAGCAAAGTCAAATCACACATGACAACTTGGGGAAAATAACTAAAAGTCATGTCACAAAGGACATGAAGACTTTTTGGGGACTTATTTGGGTCAAAGGCAGGAAGACTTTTTGGGGACTTATTTGGGTCAAAGGCAGGAAGACTTTTTGGGGAATTATTTGGGTCATCAAATGAGTCAACAGGCAGCCCCTCAGTGGAGCTGTTAAACTGGGACTGATGGTTTGTGCTGTTGGCCATGGTTACCATGGTGATGTTCATGATAATATTTTGTGCCATTATTATGAAGTTGCAGAGACGTGTGATGAAGGCTATTCCATAGCGAGTGGAACATAAGCTTGGAGCTAGAAATATTATGACATTATATTAGGGCTTTCTTTATTGAACCATCATTTATTTTTCACAGGTTATAATACAGAAAGGCATCACCTGATGATTTAAGTGGCGCTTCTATCGGCTTTGGGAAAGAAAGATTCCAAAAGCAGAAAATGACTGAGTTGAGTCAAAGCGTGTTTTATACCACAGCTTTGTAGACCCTGACTTGCTCTGGGGTGTTCTGTTCTTCCTGCAATTTTGTCTCTCCCATCCCTAGGTTACTGTATTCTATGGTTGATGAAATTACTCATATTTAAATATATATAGATATGGATATATAGAATATATATAGTAAAAGTAAATATATACGTATAAATGAAATATGTATAGTATACATATTTAAATTATATAATTTATATTATATGTACTATATTATATACATATATAATGTAAATTTTAAACATTGAAGGAGTTGTTCATTGGTATAGATTTCTTATTCTTCTCATATGTCTCAGTCAGTGAGGGCAAACTTTCATTTAAATTTTGAAATTAAACCTCTAGAAAGATTTTCTCATTAGAGAAAAATTGACACTGACAAACTATGAAAAAATATAGTGAAAGTGAAAAAATAACAGAAAAAGAAATGAGCACAAAATTAAAATAATCTGTTTTTGTACTTCCAGGAAAGACGGCTATTGCCAGGAAGAAACTATTGCAACAATCCAGAAAAGAAGTGAAGAACCGTGAACTAGGGTGGTAGCAGTAGAGGAACTAAGATGTGATAAGATCCCAGATAGATTGCAGTAGGGGAATAACTGAATCTTGGTTTCAATTTTACAGATGCGTGAGGGAAGGGCATTAGAGAGGTTCTTGTTCTAAACAGCTGGAAGAATGGAGTTGTTGTTCAATGAGGAAGAGAGTTCTGCAGAAAAAGCAGGTTTGGGGGCAGTGGGATGATAAAGAGCTTATTATTGGACAGTTAAGACAAAGATGCCTTTTAAGAACACAAGAGATGTTGAGAATATTGTTGCATATAAAACTCTAAAGTTTAGAATAGAGGCTGAGGCAAAACGTTGGGAGTTAATAACATTCAAGATGATACTTGAAGCCATGGTATTTAGGAAATGAGAATAAATAGGGAAGATAACCAAGGACTGACTCTAGGGCTCTCCAATGCTTAGAGGTTGGATAAATGGGAAGAAACTGTCAATGGAAACTGGGAAGAAAACCAGGAAAGTGTGGTGTCCTGGAAGTCAAGGGGAAAAGGGCTACAGAGAGGAGGGAGTCAGTAGGTGTGTCAGATGTTTCTGATAGGTTATGTAACATGATGACTGAGAATTAACTCATTTAATCCTCACAATAATCCTATGAAGCAGCTACTACTACTACTCCAATTTTACAGGTGCAGAGAGGTCAGCTAATAGTATAGCTCAAGTGTCTATGCTCTTAAACACTGCATGTGTACAGTGGCTTTTATTTTGTCCCAGATGATTCCATGAGAATACCTTTGCCACAATCCGAGTGCACTCATCTGTGGGGTTTGTATGGCTCTATGGTGTAGGAGAGGAGAACAACACCATGCATCATCAAGAAGTCTTCAAAGCTTCAAGAAAAGAGGTGCCTTGAGGTTTACAAAAGAGCCTTTCCCTCAAGACCATACTCTCTTCTTAAGTAGAACACAGATCTTTGCAGTGAATGTAGTGGGGAGGGAAGAATTTGGAAGAAACTTGTAAGTGTACTGTAATTAGAGCGAGGAGCTAAAAAATAATATCTTTGTAAAGGTTTTCCTTTCTTTTTTGGAGCTGGGTGATGACTTCCTATGTCAATCAAATCAACTAATAATTTATCAGTTCTTTGGCCTCTGATCTCCCCAGCTTGCTTTGGGATCCTAGAGGCCAAAGGCTACAGAAAGCAAGTATCAGCAAACCAGGAGACTAATGGCTCACAAATGGGTGGGGTGAACACCTGCCTCATGAGATCGCTGAAAGATCCACTAGAGACTGTATTTAAAAGGCTTAGTCTGGTGCTTGCTGCATATTAAGCGTTCCCTACAGGCTACTACATGTGTTCTTAAAAGTTATTTGTTTCCCGTGTCTAGTTCAAATATATGAAAAATAATGTTGGTACAACATCTCATGTCTTAAAATTTAAAAGCTCAGTATATAATACAATAATACTGCATTTTGTCAAATTGAAGTTGTCATTGATTTAAGATGCATCATTTTTTGCTCAACTAAAAATCAATTGATCAACTAATCAACAAATCAAACTTAATAGATCCAAAACTAAACTCCCCCTCCCAATCTTGCTCCACCCAAATTCCTTCCCAACTCAGGTGATAGAAATTCCATCCTTCCAAACACTTTGCAATTTATCCTTGATTTCTTTCTTTCACAGTCTACATCCAGTCTATCTAGAACATACTGCTTTCTTTACACTCAAAATGTATGTAGAATTCAACCACTTCTCACCAGGGCCACTGCTATCTTTTTGTTTAAAGCCTCTTCCATGTGGTTCTAGCTACCAACATCTCTTGCCTAGATTTTTGCAATAGCCTTCAACTTGACTTCCTGCTTCCAGTCTACTCTCATTACAGCATTTGGAGTGCTCTAGTCATACCATAAATTTGATCACGCCATTTTCTGCTCAAAATTCTCTATGTGGCCACACTATTTTTCAGATTAAAAACTAAGGTCTCTTTAGTGACCAATGGAAATGAAGTATTTATAACCATTGCTTAAAATTTTTTTCTTAGGAAAAAGCCCTGAGGAAGTAATAATTCCAACTGCAGACAAGTGTTATGTTACAGGATATCATGAGATATATAGATAGATAGATAGATATGTTATATCTATATAACTATATCTATCAATTAATCTATCTGTATGATAGGTAAGCAAAAACCCCCAAAACTCCACAACTTAAATATCCAACCACAGGGATTTTTCAGGTAAATAATACTTTATCTATTGGATATATTGGAATAATAATATGTATCCTTTAAGAATAATGATTGCATTATAAAGCAAATTGAAAAGTATGTGTGGTCCAAAACATACAACATAATATATACAGCACCGAACTATATAAAATATACATGTAAACGAAGGCAATAAAAACAAATTACAGTGGTTACATTAAGCTTAGTAACATCTTTTTTCATATCTTGATTTTTTGAGGTTTCTGTAAATAATTTTTTATACTTTACTTAAGCAATACAATTATGCTTACAATATTACATGCAATAACAAGCAGAATACACAATACTATGTGTAGACGATTTGGTAGCATTTATCAAGAACGCAAGTGCATATGGACTAAGATTAGGAGGTAATCATCAAAAATAAAATACTTTTTTAGAAATGTACATTAATAGCACTTGATTTTTAAAAAACAATTAAACACCTTAAAAGACATGAATTCATTTCTTTGTATTACGATATTGTAAAAATCCACCATAAAATCCTAAAACCACATAGTGAAGGTTGAGTTTACCTTTCCCAGGACTGAGCTTCTCATCCCCTTGTACATCTTGGGAGTACTTCCCTGCCGTGGGACTCAATTCTGTCATGGTGGCCGTTGCGTTCTTCTCTCCTGATGACTGTTTTTCACCTACAGGGTGATATGTTATCCAAGGTGTCAGCCACGAGAAATGAGACTTCTTTGAAACATTTAAAAAGTGGGCAACAGGCAAACAGAAGCTGTGCCGTTCCATCTGGATGGGGTATAAGGAGGATCATTACCTAGTCCTGGCTCAATACAACAGGTGTACCGTGCCTAAGGCGTGGAACCATTTATTATGTAGGATCTGGAGTACTCACTGTGTGCCAATTTGAGAGCGCTGGATTTGGAGCTAGGCATTTCTAAGTTGAAATCCAGGCTTGTGATTTACCTAATGTGCTGAGTGCTACCAGGAACAAATTTGTGTGTTTCAGTTTCCCATCTGCTCTTAATAAGAACAATGACAACAACAGCGCGGCAGCAGCACCTTCATCAAGGACTGTAAGGATTCAATAGACTGCACGTGCCGGGCGCTCAGCAAGTGGTTGCTATGTGGTTTATTGCCATCGTTGTTGGAGCTACTACAGATGTGGGTCACCGCGGAG
Organism: Grampus griseus; assembly: GCF_964374135.1. Classification (NCBI taxonomy): domain Eukaryota; kingdom Metazoa; phylum Chordata; class Mammalia; order Artiodactyla; family Delphinidae; genus Grampus; species Grampus griseus. The sequence goes on from NC_139004.1 coordinate 20,636,268, forward strand.
CTGTCTCCTTCTGGCATCCACTACTGCACCTGAGAACCTGGCTTCTGGTACTCCTGATGACTCCCACACTGCTTCCCCGTTTGACCCACTGTGAGTGTCGCTAACATGTGTCATCGATAATTGGAGACCAAATTTGTATAATGAGATGATACAAGTTTTAATTGGATAAATTTGACATGTAATGTGTAAATTTAAGATGTACATCTCGTGTTACTTTGATACATTTATATATTGTAAAACGGTTGCCGTTGTGATGATATTTATCACATTATATACTTAGTACAATATTATTACCTATGTTCAATAAACTGTACATTAAATCTCTATGGCTATTTTAGTACTTGGTACAAATTTGTACCCTTAAATACCATCAATGTTACTCCCTACCCTCCATCCCCTGGTAACCACTGTTTTACTCTCTGTGTTTTTTTTACATGTTTCATTTTAAAGATTCCACGTATAAGTGATATCATGCTGTATTAGTCTGTCTCTGTCTGGCTTATCTGATTCAGCATAATGTGTTCAGTATCCATCCATGCTGTTGCAAAAGGCAGGATATCCTTTTTTCTCATAGCTGAATAATATGCCATTGTGTATATATACAGGATGATACAATTCTAACCCTGATCATTTTTGGCCACAAGTTGATGATAGGTCTACAGTGTTATAAAAAAAACTAACACCGAGATCTTGACCTTTCTGCTTATAAGAGAAGTAAAACATCTTTCCTACATACAATATTAAGATCTTTAATACCCCAGGGGATTCTTGTATGGTACTGTGTGTAGAATTACAATATTTGTGCTATGTTTAGTGCTCAATTTATTAATGTTAAACCTCTTAAAGGAAAAGTTTCAAAACATGTAACTATTTATGCCACTAATAAATCAAAGTTGTTGGTTCAATAAATAATATCCTCTTAAACATTTAAACACTGGCACTTAACTAGACTCGGTCTAAAACCAGTGTTGCAAACTAAGGCATGGCTTCTTAGCATTTATAAAAATTAAAAGTTTCATTAGTGCAGTAAAAGTTTCATTACTGCACATGCCATAGGCTGCCCCCTTAGGATATAAAGTTAGACCCTCTCTGGTGGCACACGGCCAGCAATGTTGCTTCTCTGTCTCACTTTGTGAGAGTGTGGGCTTACCAGGGTTGATTGGTCTTTCCTATTCCTGACCCCACTTTCCCTCAACTGCTTGCCCTACTTTCAGGACCCAAATCCAACCATCCTTTGTATAAACGAACCTTGTAGGAAGACATATGTCCTTTAAAAAATGGGCAAACTTCTGTCTATTCCCCTCTACATATTGAAATTTTACTTTTAAAATATCCCTAATAATGCTATCCTTCTTTGTGTTATAACTATTATATGAGCATTTCTTACATTAATACCTTCTTTTTAGAGAGTTATTATGGAATCATGGTTTTCAAACGATTCCATTTCTATGTAATTCTATTTTCTTTTCATGTTATAATTATCCTACTTGGGTGCAGGTCAAGTTCAGAGTGTGGCCTTTGGATGTCTCCTCTCTATTTTTATTCATTGTTTTTCTTAAACAGCTTCATTGAGGTATAACTGACAATGAACTATGCTTATTTAAAGTGTACAATTCCATAAGTTTTGAAGGATGTATACCCATGAGACAATCAATGCAATCAGAATAGTAACTTATACATTACCCCCTGTAAGTTTCATCCTGTCCTTTTGTAATACTTCTCGGAAGCATTTCCCAGCTCCTGCCCATTCATCCTGCTCTTCTACCCCTGGAAACAAGAGATTAGCTTGCATTTTCTAGCAATTTGATAGAAATGGAATCATATAGTATGTCCTCACTTTTTTCTGGCTTATTTCACTCAGCATAATTATTAGGAAATTCATCTATGTTGTGTACGTTAATACTTCATTCCTTTTTATTGCTGAGTAATATTTCATTGCACGGTTATACCACAATTTGTTTATCCATTCATCTTTTGATGAAAATTGTATTGTTTGCCGTTCATGGCCATTACAAATAAAGATGCTCTGAACATTCATGTACAGGTCTTTGTTTAGACACGTGCTTTCATTTCTCTTAGATAAATACTTACGAGTGGTACCTAGGAGTGGATAAATACCATATGGTAAGTATATGTTTAACTTTTTGAGAAAATGATGAATTGTTTTCCAAAGTGGTTGTACCATTTTACACTCTCACTAACAGTGTATGAGAGAGTTCCAGATCCTCTGCATACTCAACAATTTGATGTGGTCAGTCTTTTTAGTTTTAGACATTCTAAAGGATGCGTAGTAATATCTCATCATGGTTTTAATTTGCATTTCTCTAATGAGGTTGAGCATCTTTCCATGTGTTTATTTGCTATCAATATATCTTCTTTGGAGAAGTGTCTCTTCAGATCTTGGCACTGGGCATTCTAATTCCCTGGTGTGGCCAGAACATTTCAAAAATAGGCCTTTTAAATGTGAAACTAACACAACATTGTAAATCAAGTATACTTCAATTGAAACAACTAGGCCTTTTGTACCCAGGGAAATTGCCCTGATTTTAATTGCAAAGGTTGCTTGGGAGATACTTTACTAAAGACAAAGATGTGGCCACCTGCATTGTCTTGCACAACCCGGCAATGCTGAACAGGAATATGTTGTTTTTATTAACACCTTTTCCCTATGAGTGATATTTATTCTCACTTCCACGTTCTGTTATGATGTCAGTCAATGTAACTCTGTGGCTGTGAGACTTTACCATCCCCCTGCTGTGGGACTGTTTGGACTGGAACATTCTGAATGTTAGATTACTTCCAGTTTTCTATTATCTCTGTTCTAGACAACAAGGCATGCCTTGTCTCGGAAACCTGAGTGCCCAGTCCCAGCCGATGTGACCATATATTCAATACACAGAGATCATTCTCCCAGGAGGTTTTACAAGCATTCGCTCACACAGCTGAACAGGTGGGTGAGTATAGGCAACAAACAGGGATCCACATAAGGGAAAGTTCAGAGAGCAAGTGGCTGCCCAGGGAACATCTGAATTCCAGGGAAGGTTGGTGACCTCAAGAAAGTTTTCTGGCTGGATGCCCCGGCAGTGAGGTTGCAAGGGTAATACAATTCCACTCCTGCTAGCCTCCAAGGCATAGGACTATACAAAAGAAACTACATACATATATTTATATATTATATATGTTTTGTGTATGTGTGTGTATACACACACACACGCACACATATTTTTTAACAGCTACCTTATTTTCCATTATTGGTCCAGAAAACACTGCTGGTTGCCTGAGTCAGAGACTATACGGCATCCTGAGATGTTTCTGGTTCAAAGCAGTGTTCACAAGGAATTATACTGAGGTTTACCTTCCTGCAGAGACCACTGGGTTTAAAGGCTGGGGGTGTGCAACCAATACATATACATCTGTGAGGGCACAAGTGTCATCAAAAAGTTGTAACTTCTACATCTCTGCCTTGAGGACTCTCCCTGATCACCTCCTTCCAACTGTCTTCAGCCCACCTACCGTTTTCTGGTGGCCCTGGTGACTGTTCCATTGCCTCATCTCGACATTTCTTCTTCTATACCCAGCCATTTTAGTTTGGTTAAATTTCACACCATCTCACTGGTTCCTACTCAGCATTCTTCTAGATGCTGTCTTAGACTAGAGTCACCCCCAGCCCTGTCTTGTGTCAAAGCCCTGGACCCTAATTGATCCGGGTGGGAAACTAAGGCCACGAACTTGATTACAAAAGGATGGAGTCCCTCAGGACACTGGCACTAGTCCTGTTGCTGCTGTCAATCTGCCCAGGGGAAAAGCCCTGCACAACCTTCGCGGGGGCAATGAACCTTCATGTAAGAGATGGCGCTGCGACTGCCAAGGCTTTCTTATCTGAAGTGTTCCTCCACAACCACTCTGCAGCTCTTCTCCCACCAGCTGTTGCTGCAACAGAAATTATGATAGCTACTGTTATTAACTACTAACCCAGGCAGTTTACATCAACCCCAGATGGAGCTATTACTGACCCTTTTCAGCTAGCCCATCCCGTTGGCAAATGAAAGAGTTGATGTTTGCGCACAAGCCCCAAAATTAAACTCCCAAAACTCAGCCTTTAAACATTTCCCTAGAGCGCCTGTTTCTTGGAAATGTCTTCCACAGTTGGCATTTTCTCAAAGCTTATGGCTCATCGGGGACAATACTTCAGCTTCCCGCTTCTACCTCTCTTCTCTCTGCCTTGTTACGGAGATAAGGCTTTAACATCTTCATTCACTTTTTTTAAAAAGTCAATATGAGAAAACCTGTGACTTGGGAGGTATACAAAAATTGCCAATTGTTACACAGAAAGGACACTTGGAGAGCTTTCGTAGCAACACCAAGGTAAGTGACTTACTTAGTGTCTGAGGAAGGACTTCGACTTAGAACCTGCTCTTCCTTCACGCTCTCTCCCTCCACAGCTTTGCCAGCAGGCAGCTGAAGGTGCTTTGCCACCTGGGGCTTGATTCGGTAATCATTAATGAGATTCATCAAACTAGAAGTTGAATGAGAAGGCTTCTTGCCAAGTGGCCTTTGGGGAAATTTTCAGAAAAGTGTGACTTGAGTACTCAGAATCTGAACCCCCTCTGCAGTTCTGCCTGCTTCTCTGCCAACCTGTGATTCTCGACCTTTCTCCTCAGGTGTATCTCCTCAAAACCTCAGATGCGTCCTCTAGTTTAGACATTTGCGTGTGGTTTTTACTTTACTTTACTGTGTCTTCGATGACTTTAGTTCTCTTTCGAAAAGCTTAAAAAAAGAAAGAGAATATTATAATTAAATGCAGTTTAGTACTTTTTCCCCTTCTTTGTTGTTTTTTCTCTCTGAAATTTTAATTTTTTCTTTGAAATATTGAACTATAACAGATAAAGTTGAACTTCACTCTACTGCTTTCCCTGATCCTTTCTCTTTTACACACACACACACACACACACACACACACACACGAACAATAATATGTCTCACATAAATTTAGTGAGGTTTCTCCACATTTTTCTATTTTTACTATCTATAGGTATGTTCACAAACTATATAAAATAATGCTTTGTATCATTTCTAAATTTGTGTACATGCTATCATGCAGTATGGGCCACACTATAACTCACTTTGGAGAATAAGTAACATGTATTTGGAACACCCACACGGGCACAGTGGAAGCCAACCTCTCTCAGTTTATGTTGACTTCTTTTTAACTATGTGCCTATGCAGTTGAAAACATCCTCACTGCTTTCCAAGTTTGCATATGGTTCTGCTTGTCTTTGTCTCAGAGATGAAGCAATGTCTTCAGATCTCCAGCTTTATGTAGATAGTTCATTTCCAGCTCCCTGCACGCTCTGTGCTTGCAACCCAGACACCTTTCCCTATGTGAGCATGAGAGTCAGTCTCCAGCCATGGAGAATTAAACCTGGTTCTGCATTTCTTTGAGCTCTCCTGGCTTAAGCTCTGGCTCATCACTTTGATTTTAAGTTCCTTCTTAGTTCTTAGTTTATGGCCCCTGAGGAGATCTCCTTTTGATTTTGAGTTTGACTCTTTATACCTACTTGGACTATATCATGGGAGAGTAAATCCCCTCCCAGCATTCTGGTGGAGGAGTGGGACCCTGGCAAAGTCTATTACTGAGATCAAGGATTCTGAAGGAGGTGGCTGGGTCTTGGGGAGTCCAAGCTACTATTTTTCTTTTCTTTTTTGGCTGCGTTGGGTCTTCATTGCTGTGTGTGGGCTTTCTCTAGTTGTGGCGAGCAGGGGCTACTCTTCGTTGTGGTGCTTGGACCTCTCATTGTGGTGGCTTCTCTTGTTGCAGAGCATGGGCTCTAGATGTGCGGGCTTCAGTAGTTGTGGCACACGGGTTCAGTAGTTGTGGCCCACGGGCTTAGTTGCTCCGTGGCCTGTGGGTTCTTCTTAAACCAGGGATCAAGCCCATGTCCCCTGCATTGGCAGGTGGGTTCTTAACTACTGCACCACCAGGGAAGTCCTCCAAGCTACTATTTTTCAAGCGTTTATTATATGTCCTCCTCACAATTCTTTCAGGTAAGTTTTATTATATTCATTATGAGATAAGAAGAGAAAAAAACCAATCTGTTCCGTCTGCACTTTGGGAATTTAAGCATGGATAATCTAAGTCCATTATATAGAAGAAAGGGATGAAAATTACACCTTCCTGTGTAAAAGATTTTTCCCTGAGTCATTTTTTGAAGGACTCTGGACCCTGCGATAAATAATCAACAACATTAGAATTCAAATACATCTAACCCTGAATTATTATCCAAGTCAGAAAATGTGACTTGGTTTTGCAATTTAATTTTTAACTTCATCTTCAAATGCTCAACTTGGAGCATTCTTGCATTCAACTTGCTTTGATTTGCTAGAAATCGACGTAAGTTGTCTCTGTGTGGGAAAAAAATCCAACTTTGCTTCATTTCTATAATTAATTTTCAAACACTTGAATACAGATAGAAATATTATCTTGACTTAGATTGTGATATCTACCTTTTAAAATTTTTATATGTTTTCCTTTTGAAAAGGGTTGGTTTTTAAATTGCTTTCTTTTAGTCACTAGAATTATTAGAAAGGATAGGGTGCACATTTCTCCTGTGGTAACTGTTGAAGTTATCCTCAGAGCTGTTTCATAAGACTGTGAATAACTGTCATTAATAATTAGACACACGGGGACTTCCCTGGTGGCACAGTGGTTAAGAATGCACCTGCCGGGCTTCCCTGGTGGCGCAGTGGTTGAGAGTCCGCCTGCCGATGCAGGGGACACAGGTTTGTGCCCCGGTCTGGGAGGATCCCACATGCCACGGAGCGGCTAGGCCCGTGAGCCATGGCCGCTGAGCCTGTGCGTCCGGAGCCTGTGCTCCGCAACGGGAGAGGCCACAACAGTGAGAGGCCTGCGTACCACAAAAAAAAAAAAAAAAAAAAAGAATGCACCTGCCAATGCAGGGGACATGGGTTCGAGCCCTGGTCCGGGAAGATCCCACATGCTGCAGAGCAACTAAGCCCATGAACCACAACTACTGAGCCTGAGTGCCACAACTACTGAAGCCCGTGCACCTAGAGCCCGTGCTCCGCAACAAGAGAAGCCACTGCAATAAGACCATGCACCGCAACAAAGAGTAGCCCCTGCTCACTGCAGCTAGAGAAAGCCCACGTGCAGCAACGAAGACCCGATGCAGCCAAAAATAAATAAACAAATAAATTTATTTTAAAAAAATAAGGTATAAAAAATGATTAGACTTGACAGCTCGGTACGATGTGGGCTCTGATTCTGGCTGCTGTTTCAGAGGGCACCAGTGTACAGTCCTGTTGTAATCACAGAGAGCCTGCTGTTCCTAGTCTAGGAGGCTCCGGCAGAGGAAGCACCTCTCATGTGCACACTCTGCCCCAACCCTCATAATGTCTAGCAGCGATTCAGGGGCAGCTGTCGAGAAATCACATCGGATGAATCTGAATCCTGAAATGAAAGACTTGACTAAATGGTAACGGTCACTCTCTGGAGCTTGGCTGCTTTTTCACACACACTCGAAAGGTCGGAAACCATGAACCCAAATGATGTGTCATGTCTGCTCAGAATCTAAAGTCCACATCATGGTACTGGCAAATCCTTTTTTCTCCAAGTTCAAGTCAAACTCCTGTTTGCCTCACCATCGCTATGAACAAATGGGGTCAATCCGGTCATCAAGTTCATATTGGAAGACCATCTCTATTATTCTGACTTTCATCAGCTGATCAGAATGGTGTGTCTTTTGTTATCTACACAACACATTCAAGTATGTGCTAGATTGCCATACTGCAAATACTCCTTGCTTTTGTCCTTAGATATGGCTTTCTTTTACTCTACTTTCTAGTTTCAATGCCCCTTACTTCTGCAACTACAGTAACAGGAATGCCTAACTCAAACTGCAAAATCTTATGCTATTGAAGAGAGCAGTCATAGGAAAGAAAAGACCAAAACACAGGAAATTCTATTACAATTAGGATAATAAATTACAATTTGTGCTTTTGATGTTCCAAAAGAAAAAAAAGAAAAGAAAATGATTGCTTAATCACATAATCACTTTTCATTACTCTACAGAGATTAATGGCAATATACACCCATTTCTCCTCTGAACTCCAAGGTCAAAGGTTTGCAGGTGTGCCTCATTCTTCACTCCAGATCAGACTCTATTCCACAGTCCAGTCTGGGAACTGACCTTACGTTCTGGTTGTCAGACAATGGCAGTTGTTAAGGAAGCTTAAGGTAGTCTAGCGTTAGGTTTAACAAAAGCAAGTTTTAGACTAACTTCTACCACATGTGCAGACATTTATGAATCCTACTGCCTGGAGAAGTGGTCAAGCACACTGTGTCTGAGGGGCCAAAGCCATCAACAATTACACCAGCGGCGAGCTGTTTTTAACCAGACTTGAATATCATAAACCAAAGACATTAAGAGCCAGCTTAGTTTTTAACATTAAAGTTCTAGTTAGCGTGTGTTTTTGCTAATAATTCATTGGTTGTGAATCACCCAGTCAACTAGTAAGTTAAGACGGCAGGGAAAAAAGGCAGTTTAATCTTTCTCTCAGCATTGACACCTTTCCTTGTGAATAAAATAGGTCTTTTGCAGTTTCTTGTTTCCAAGGTGGTATAGTACTGTGTGCATGTGCTCTGATGTACCAGTTATGAAATGATATCCTCTATCTTTTACTTTTTGATTAGAGGCTTTAAATGTCATTTCATGCCATGTTTAAAGCTTTTCTTCAGTGTTTAAATACCATCTTCATAATGTTCTCAATCTTTGATGGTGCCTTGATTTAATCTGTTACCTAATATGCTAATCCAACTCCTTCTCTATAAATAGTATATTTCCAACTTACTGAGGTTTTCAGTCAGTCCTGGAGACACTGTGGCCTCAGCCCAGGTGCCATGTTTTCTAAGATCATTCTCCTCCCCCAGGTCAAATAGTTCTTGCTAAAGCTAGGGGTTGTCCAGTCTAACAACAGTTGATTGTGGGTGGGTGGATATATGACCCAAAGTAGGCCAACATTATTCCTCATGGATTTAGATTAAGGGGGTCAGTCTCTCTCAAGTGGTTGAAACTGAAATCTACAAAATGTAGGTGCGGTAGAGAGAATCATTTCAAAGTGCTCTTGGTAGAGGCCACAGTCAGCTACTAGGCTGTCTGGTTGACTTTGCTTCCTGAGTGGTTGATGCCAAGTATTAATACTATCCAATCAGGGTGAACTTCAAGCAGCTCATTTACATGTATTCTTTTTTCTACTTTTCATCCAATCAAAGATTGGGTTGCCCCAACACCTCATTTGACTACAGCAATTGTAAATAGGTCCCACTTTGTCCCAACTGCCATTTTCTTTACCTTGAAGTAGTGGAAGGTTGGATATATTATACCTGGGTCTTCCCTTAAGGATTTTGCTATCTCCATAGATGATTCTAAGAAAAATTGCTGTCTCTAAAAATGACTCTAAGAAAACTTTTACCAAAACTCAGATTTGCAGGAGAGATGGCTTAGAGACAAGTAGATGTCCATCTACCTTATTAACCTTTTGAAACAGGTATACCCCAACATGAGCATTTCATCCAAGTGTATTGAGAAGTATTTTGCCAAAGATACCTTCAAGCACTTAGTAGGAGGTGCTTCCTACCTGGCTCCTTGTTACAGGTTCTGGACCATCCAGGGAGATCCGATTGTCTGTGAGCCTGCTTCTGCCCAGGGAATTGACTAAGCATGCTGTATCTGATGATATCAAGGCCATCATCAAGTACACCAGTTCTACCCAAATAAGCTGCTGTTAGGAGGATTTAAACAGCATAAGACAAAAGCTCTTTTCAGAGCCATCAACATTTTCATTTAATAGTTATCACAATAAATTTATATTTCTAATATAAATATCTGTGTTACCTCTTTGTGAATTGTCCAGGGTCCTGTAAAGTTGACATTCTTTGTAAACTCGTATCCTTTCTATTTAAAATATCTATTACCTTATCTGATATAAAATTAACTTATCTGGGTGGAAATATAATAAAGAATTTTTCCATTATATTTTTCATTGCTTTTCTGTGTTGGAACGCTACTGATAATTTGTGCTGTAATATTGTATTTGGCCATCTAGCTGAATTCTATCATATGGTTGATAGATTTTTGAGGAACTGCCATACAATTTTCCATAGTGGCTGCACCAATTTATACTCCCACCACCAGTGTAATAGGTTTCCCTTTTCTCCACATCTTTGCCTGCATTTGTTATTTGTAGATTTTTTGATGATAGACATTCTGACAAGTGTGAGGTGATATCTCATTTTGGTTTTGATTTGCATTGCTTTGATGATTAGCAATGTTGAGCATAATTTCATGTGCCTGTTGGCCATCTGTATATCTTCCTTGGAAAAATGTCTGTTCAGGTCTTCTGCCCGTTTTCTGATTTTTTTTTAAATATTGAGTTGTATAAGTTGTGAATATACTTAGAAAATTAACTCTTTTTCAGTCTTATCATGTGCAAGTATTTTCTCCCATTCCTTAGGTTGTCTTTTCATTTTGTCCATGTTTTCCTTTGCTGTTCAAAAGCTTTTAAGTTTAATTAGGTCCCATTTGTTTATTTTGCTTTTATCTCTTTTGCCTTAGGATAGAGATCCAAAATAATATTGCTATGATTTATGTCAAAGAGCATCCTGCCTATATTCACTTGTAGGAGTTTTATGGTCTTAGGTCTTACATTTAGGTCTTTAATTCATTTTGAGTTTATTTTTGTATATGGTGTGAGGAAATGTTCTAATCTCATTCTTTTATATGTAGCTGTCCAGTTTTCCCAGCACCACTTGTTGAAGAGACTGTCTTTTCTCCATTGTATATTCTTGCCTCCTTTGTCATAAATTAATTGACCATAGGTGCGTGGCTTTATTTCTGGGCACTCTATTCTGTTCCATTGATCTATGTGTCTGTTTTTGTGCCAGTGCCATGCTGTTTTGATTACTATAGCTTTGTAGTATAGTCTGAAGTCAGGGAGCATGATACCTCCAGTTTTGTGTTTTTAAATCAAGACTGCTTTGGCAATTTGGAGTCAATAATCCCCCACAAATATTATCAACTGATTTTTGACAAAGGATCATAGGGAATGACATGGAGAGAGGATAATCTTTCCAACAAATGGTGCTGGAACAGTTGGATGTGCATATGCCAATAAAAGAACCTAGAGACATTCCTCACACTTTACACAAAAACTAACTAAAAATAGATCATAGACTTAAATGTAATACATAACATCACACTTTTAAAGTAAAATATAGGAGAAAATATGTATGGTTTGAGATTTGGCATACAGTTTTAGCTATAGTTTGAGATTTGGCACACAGTTTTAGCTATAATACCAAAAGCATGATCCATGGGGGAAAAAATTGATAAGCTGAGGCTGGGCTAGATTTAGTGACTCACTTTCAAAGAATAGAGTGAGGAAAAGGAAGATAATAACTTTACAGAGGAGAAACCTGGCAAATATCACCTCAACCAGGTGATGAAGGTTGACATCACAATGATGTCATGTGAATATTATCTACTCTCTGATATCATGAAATGAGAAGGGCACTTCACTTCCCTGGTATTATTTCAAAAAATCCATAACTTGTTTCCAATCATAAGAAAAACAAACAAACCCAGATTGGGGAACATTCTACAAGGTACCTAGCTAGGACTCTTCAGTACTGCTAAGATTCTGAAAAACAAGACAGGCTAAAAAAATATGACAACTAAATGCAATGTGGTACTCTGGATTGGACCCTGGGACAGAAAGAAAATATTGATGAAAAAGTGGTAAAATCTAAATAAACTCTGGAGTTTAGTGAATGTTAATGTATTAGTGTTAGTTTCTTATTTTTGACAAATGTACCACAATAGTGTAAAATGCTAACGAGGGGGGAAACTGGGTGAGAAGTATATGGGAACTCTCTGTACTATCTTTGCAACTTTTCTGAAAATTAAAATTACTCCAAAATAAAAAAATGTATGCTAATTTAAGTCAGGATAAGGGTCACCTTGAGAGGCCTAGGGACTGGAATGGAGCCTGAAGGGTCTTATTAGATGGTAGTAGTTGTTTTCTTCTTAATCTGGGAACTAATTATATGAGCCTGTCCTTTGTGAAAATTTAGCTTGTTGATATGTGTAACTTTCCTGTTATAAATGATCCTTCAGTAAAAATCATTTAAAATGAGATCATTGTTATTAGCTGTCCCCTAAGTACTTTTAACTCTAAAATTCAGAATTATTTAGTACTAAATATTGCGTATTTTGAAACAAAAGTGTTTTTTTTTTTTTTTTGGCCGCACCATGTGCCTTGCAGGATCTTAGTTCCCTACCCAAGGATTGAACCTGGGCCTCGGCCTTGAAAGCTTTGAATCCCAACCACTAGGCCACCAGGGAACTCTCAAAAGTTCTATCTGAAACATAACATTATTTTGAACATGTAACACATTCATGTGGTTTGAAATTCAAACCTATAAAATAAGATAATAAAAAACAAGCAAACAAAATTAAAACAAATTAAAAAACTCTGCTTAGGGATGCTTTCCAATCCTTCATTTCCCTCTTGAAAAAAACCAGAGTAATGTTTCCTCGTATCCTTCCAGAGACAATTTTTTAACATATTTTTTTCTTGTTAACAGAAAGGATGACAGGTTACCTCTTTTAAAATAAATTAGTATACATTAAAAAAACTTTAATACTATTTCAAATAAATTTGGGAAACAGGAAAATTGCCCAAGATTCATCATCCTCACCCCTACCCCTAAATTTCAGTTATATGTATTTTCCTTGTTGTTTTTTTTTTACCTCTACTTATTTTTTCATTTGGTTGGAAATCACAGTGTAGATAAAATTTAAGGCAAGTACTTCAAGATGTTTCTTTTTCTGTTATATTACAAAACATTGAGAGCACCAGGGAATCTTGAAATATTCATTCAATTATGTACCTACCATTCAAAATGTTATTATCACACATCCATTTTGTATCAGGCTATTTGTTAAAAGCTGAAAAGAAAAAGATGATTACCACCCTCCAGGAGATTTCATTCAAATAGAACAAATAAAAGTGCAGAGCTTTAAAATGAGACATGAAAAGGACCAAATAGGGTGACTGACTGCTTGGGAATATTTTAAAAGTCTTCCTAGGGGAAGGAGTGTTGGCATAAGAGTTTTCCAGGTAGGAAAACATGTACAATGGAGAATATATATAAAAGACTGTGCTGGCTTGGGAATTGGGAAGTCTATATTATGACTAGTGGAGAGTCTTAGGGTTTGATGTCTCCAAAGAATTAAGGTTTGCAGGTGCTTCTGGATAGGTGAGATGATTACGAGCAAGGAAAACACAAATCTAGGGAAAGGAGGAGTTAGTGGAAAGCCAATAACACGTGGGGAGGGGGAAAAGAGAGCTGTAACACCTGAGGGGAGAAATGGCAATGCTGAAATCTAAGTATAAAGAAGGAGGAGGCTGGCAGATGCTATGAAATCCTTTTATGGGGCAATGGGGCAATGACCCTGGAATTGCTGAGCTAGCAGCAGTGACATATCCAGTGCCAAATCATGTGCTGGAAAACAAATCAAATAGAAATGGACAAAAGCCCAGACCTAGAGAAGAGTTTTCAATAGTAAAGCAGACAGGAGAACCCACTCAGCTTATGAGGGTACCGGGGTCCCTTCCAGGCACCAGGAACACTGGAGAACCAGGAGACCTGGACATGATGGATCCAGGTAGAGCATGTTCACCACACAGCATAGTCAGGCAACTGCCTACCAAAAGCAACCCCTTCCCACTGTTGCTGCTGTGTTTAGTTAGGGCTCTTGATAAGCTGATCAGCTGGGAACATTGATTTTAGGAAAGAAATGGGCAACCTACAAGATAAGCAGGTGTTAACCTCAGGCTGCCTCTGTGCACACCACGCATGAACACGTGGAGTTCTGCACACTGTGGGGTGCAGAACTATTATGCACACCATAAAAGTTCTGGTTTCTTTGTGCTCTGTTGTGTTCTGAAAGCTTTTCGTTAATTAGTCTTATTAGCCTTCACTGGAAGTCAAATGCCAGATAATAACCTTCTGTCTTGTTAAGTGGAGCCATTTTAACTAAAGCAAGGCTTAAAGTTGGATTAAATTTTCTCCCAACTGTTTGCTATTTCTCTACAAGGTCTCTTAAGACACTGGTTACACACTAAGAAGGCTCTCAGCACCCTGCATAGTATCATAAACCAGTAACCTCCAGAAGGGTGTCAACTTATTCAAAATCATTGCTATCCTCAGTTTCTGAAAAGAACCATTTCATATCTTCCAAATTTTCTTGATCATTAAGATCCAACCTGACTGCCAGGATTCTAAATCCCGTTATGTAATATCTTATTTGCCTCTGTTGCCTCATTATAAAATGAGGGTAAAAATCCTACCTACCTGTTGGATTGTTGTAAGAATTAACTGGCACATAATAAGCACTCCAAAAATGCTGGCTATTATACTATTATTTTTATCATTTTTCTTCTTATTCATGCTGGTTCTTTTACCTGGAACGTACTTACCATTTTCCTTTATCTAGTAATTCTCACTAACTTTCAGAGTTCAGCTCAACTCAACGATCACTTTCTCAGTGAGGTCTTCCTTGGCCACCCTCTTCTCCCTCCAATCTTTTTAATTCTTCTTCATCACATTCCCTTAGTTCTCACCCTAACTGTAATATGTGATTGATTTAGAATCCACTGTTTAACCTTCTGCCTGGAGTGCTCTTCCCCCAAAGCCAATTCCCCTCCTTCCCTTCCCCTCTTTAGGACTTTACCCAAATGTCACCTTTTTAATGAGTCCTGCTTCCCTGTTTAAGTTTTCCTCCTTAGCATTTATCACTTGTATACAATATGCAGTTTATTTAATGTCTTCCTCCATTTCACATGGATAGGGACTGTGTGTCTGTCCCTGTCACTACTTTCACCCAAGTAGGTTACATGGCAGGCATGTGACGTGTATTTTTGGAGCTGGGGTATAAGCCCTCATTTAGGATGTTGACTTCTGTGGTGAGAACAACAATGGCATCACTTATCACTGTACCTCCAGCACCTCACCTCCAGTCACCCAGAAGTGGCTCAAAGCATAGATAAATGAACAACAAAACAGGAGAATCTCATCTGGAGGCCAGGATACATCATGAGCAACCAATCGTTTTATGAACTAACATGGAGAGGTTCAACCTTAAGACTAAAGACTAATCTTGAGAAGAAACTGTTGAATTACTGAAAGAGTTAAAGAACTCATAAAGACTGATAAAAATTGACTTTGAAGAAATATATGAATAATGATGATACCTGCATGAAAAGAAAGAGTTCCTCAATTTCATTGTACCTCACATGTAAATAATATTCTAGGCCACCAATCTGAACGTGTTTGACACATTTTGGTTCTTCCCTATACCTGCATGTGAGGCCAAAGACCCCTTTACATACAACTTCTGGATGGCAGCATCAACATACACCATACCCTGAAATAGCTAAACAGCTCATCCTCAGGATTGGTTCCAAGAACCTCAACAAAATTTATAGCTTCAGTTGCCAAAATGGCTGGAATTCTCAAGCTCCTGGGTGATAACAGAGTTGTAAGTATGGCTACTGTCCACTAATCTCAGTAATGTTCAGCCTCTCTGCTTTACTGAGACTATGTCTAGGGTACCCAATTTCTCTTCTGGTTCCCTAGGGGCCAGGGTTAGAGGTGGAGATGCATATGTAGGGCTGGACCATTGGGGATAATTCACCCTTAAAACTAGGGAGTGCTTTCTGGAACCAAACAATCACATATAAACAGGGAGTGGGCACTCCCCTGGTTTAAGAAAAACAACAGGACATGACCACTCTGAAAGTGGTCTCAACACAAACTAAGGGAAGCCGTTACATTCACCTGCTGGAGATGTCCACGCCTCTGCTCCCTTGGCACAACTGAGTCATTTAAATGAATTGTTCATCATATAAACTGATATCACTTGGCAAAGAGCTCAGGTCTTAAGAATCGTAGTGGCGGTCAGAGCAGCAAGGGGGGTTCCCAAGGAGAAACCATCCCCACTTTAGCTGGGCAAACAGCTGGCTTAGGTAGAACTAGTTCTATTCCACAATAATAAAAAGGAAAAAAATTAGATTTTATATAAATCTATTTCCAATATTTCTTACTCCTTCTTACTTGCATCACAACTTTGTTTGGGGGAACTATCTCTTGCCCGTTGTGTGTAACCATATTGTGATAGTGAATCATGGTGCTCTGATCTCCTTCTGGAAGCTGAAAGGGTCAGTTGAGACTCTGCTCATCAGCTTTCCAGGCTCTGTTAAAGCCAAGGAGTGAGCACTTTACCTAAATTCCACCCATTAAATTCTCTCCTGAGACCTTAACTATTGAGGAGAGGGACAGGAGAATGGAGAACATAGGGTAAACCATATATTTTAGCAATGGAGTGAGCTGCTATAGCTCAGACCTTTTGAGGCTGCCTGCTTCTTGAGGTTTCGCTTCAGGTTTCTTGGAGCAGCCCCTCCTTCAATTTCTTTGAGTAAATCCACTATGGCTTAAACAGTCCAGCCTCATTGATGAAAACATTTCTTAAAAATTCTCAATATGAGAAAAAGGAAATCACCATCATGGGGTATAGATGATGGGCACATTTTTCTTGAGATTTTCTCAAGGAAGTAAGAGGAAATTCCTAAAACTTTTTTAAAGAACTCAGAACAAATATGTACTGTCTGAGGCGAGTTATAAAAATTAAAATATGATACTCGCTGAGAGGAAAAAGAAACTGATAGTATTGAAGAAAGATTTTAATTAACAAATAATGCTATGGCAAATTTTTAAAGCAAACTGGAAATAGTAAATATCAGAATGATTACTGCTTAAAAATAGACAATTTGTACAGAGAAGTGGTTTTCAAACTCTTTTGATTGTGTACCACATAAAAGAATTTTGAAAACTTCAGGTACTCCCTTGAATATTTTAAACTTGACATCTAAAACTTTTCATCAAAAATAGAAATGACTTGCTTTGTAAATAAAAGAAAATATGAAACATAAAATGAGGAATGACTACAATTAGAATAAATATTTCATGACATGATTTGGTTTTAATAAAAAAGTTTTAACCATCTTATTGTATAATTTATAGCAAATCTAGAAGAAATCACATAACTTTTTTGTCTGAAGATTTTATCGAATATATCTTGAAACTTTGTACTTTAGGAAAAGATTCCAACTTCATTTGAAAAAACCAGTTACCTAACCTGCCTTGTTTCAGTTGTTCTGAACTCAGAACATTCCAACTCTGGCCAATCTCTAATAAGAGCACACACAGCAGACAAGGAAAGGCAGGAAAACCAAAAGCCAGATGAATATTAATCATTAATAGGTAATCCCCAAACCAATATTTGGAAACCATTTGTTTACATTCTAGGTACTGTTCCACAATAAAGTGTGGATGCCTTTTTCTTTTTCAATGGAAAGAGGGATAGTGCGAACATAGGCATATTTTCAGGCAATTTTAGGAAATAAGTTGGAACTTATGGAAGTTGGGGAAGACCTTGGGAAATGTGTTCATGTGCTTTCAGCACTGAGAAGTCCATGAAGAAAGCAAAGTAAAAGAAAAAAAGATACAAGGAAAGAAACTCTTAAGACCACTAGCTGAAAAGCAAATTATTCATAATGTTCAAGGCAACATTGGTTGAAAGTAATTTACACTTTACAACATTTTGGGGAAAGTATGGAATTCCAGGTTAAAGAGTGAATCCTGTACCACTGAGCCTAAATATATCTCTCCTACAAAAGTTAGCTGGCTAACCAGACTTCCTTATTATGTTAGACACCAGAAAAGACTTGCAGGAAGTCAATACTGGCTAAGTTAATATTTTAATGTATTAAGGCCCCATAATGATAATATGGCATATGAAAAAAGAAATTCTCCACTATTATGGGATTCATCCAAGTACCAAGTTCCAAAATAATCTCCACTGAAATATTTTGAGAAGTGGGAGGGGGGGTTCATGAAAAGAAGTGTCAGTGGCTAGGGCTAGGCTAAGGTAAGCGAGAGGTGTCCATGGTGCAAAATTAAGGAGATACTCACTCTCATGTGCCAATCTTGTGCTTGCACGAAATGAGCCTGAGGAAGAGTGCCTCCCTGGGCACCTGGCTTGCCTCACCCTACTGACCCTTGAATTATATCCAAGTAACAGTGACAATTACGATGCTCGATAGAATGCAGTTCTTGTATGCAAAGTACTTAATGCAACACTAATACATTAACTGCAACAAGTTAGAGCAAAATTTCAGAGAACAACTATGAAAACAAGGGACTGTACTTAGGTGAGATATTCGGGTGTCTCAGTGAACCAGTTTCCTCATTGTATGTAAGGTAGGAGTCAACAATTGCTCTTTTACTCCACAGGTTATTAACTTAAGAAATAATGCGTTTAGAAAACAATAAATTTGGGGTCACAAAACAGTAAAATGTAATCTTCCCACACAAGAGGACTTGGAGCAGAACTCTTCCTCTACGCTTTAAATTCTTTCATAATTAAATAAAAATAAATGAACTCAATATTCAAAACAAAATTTACAGGAAGTAAAACAAAGGGAAATAGGAAGTAAGAATGACAAAAGATAAAGCTAATATATTAGAAAATAAAAGACAAGATCTCTTAGAAATAAATAAATCATAAGTGGTCTAATGAAAAAGCAGAAAAAAAGCACATGAATCATGTTAGAGGTACAAAAGAAGCTCAAACCTCAGCTACAGAAAAAATGAATATATAAAAAGATAATTGATAAAACATAATTGATAATTATATTTTGCAAATATAATTTAAATTGTGTATAAAATGGATGGTCTTCCAAGATACCTTAAGTTGTCAGAACTGATGGAAGAAAATATAGAACCCCTTAACAGGCCCATACCAATGAGTAAATTAAGAACCTTATCAAAGAACTTTCCTCAAAGTAGCTTTAAGCCTGCATAATTTTACAAACCAATGCTTTCAATCCTTCAGATAATAATAACAATGATAAAATTTCTGTTCTAGTTAATTTTTTCAGAGTACTGGGGAATAAGGAAAGTTTCCCTTTCTTTTTTTGAAATCAGCATAAGCCCCATATCTAGATATCTAGACACGCACACATACAGAGCCAGTGTCATATACCAATACAGCAGCCAAAGTCCTAAATAAACTATCAGTGAATCAAATCCTCTGGCTTATCGAAAGGATACTCAAGGAAGAGTCTGCTCAACATTAAGAACTATATTAATATAACTCATAATATTTAACATTCAAAAGAGAAAAAGCAGATCATCTCATTGTTCAATAGATGTCAATAAGCTATTCAAGAAAAGCGAACTAACTCACATTAATGTTAGAAATAAATGTTAGAAAAGAATTGTTAAATCAGAAACAACTCTTTAGGATGGGGGAGATGGGTTAGAGATGCTTCCTATCAACTCAGAATGCATCTATTCTGAAGCCATTAGGAAATGTGAATGGTAACTTTTTCAAACCATCAAATGGAGAAAGGTAACTGAAGCGTCTCTGACACACATGTTATTTGTCAGGAATCGATCATAGCAGGTGCTCAGAAAGCCTAGAAGTGCTGAGTCATCATTCTTACCTTTACCACCGATGACAACCAATGCTTCCAGGGACTGGGTTTCTTAGGAAGCCCAAGCTCATTCATTTTGCTGTTTGGGAACTTACACTTTAATCCAAAACCTGGCAACACAGACTGTCCTGCTGCCTTCCTTCCTGCTCTGATGCTGGAGGGTCGGGCAAAGGAGGAGGCGAGAGACGATCAGGGAGCACGTGAAAGTAGAGACCACGCCTCCTTCCCAACTGCTCCATTTGTCAGACCTAAGCTGAAAAGAGAGGAGAAACTTTGAAGTGGATGAAACACTGAATTTAAGGAAATGTTTTACTGTTTATATACATAAAAACGTACGAATCATAAATATACACTTTTCACAAAGTAAAAACACCCATGTGACTAGCACCCAAGTAATAGGTCATTACCAGCACCTCAGGAGCCTTGAAGTGCCCCTTCCACTCCTATTCAAGGGGAATTCCTAACTTGATTTTTAATAGGATAGATTAGTTTTGTCTGTTTTTGTTTTTTTTTTAACTATTTAAACTTCTTAAATAAGTTTTTTTGTCTTCTTTCATTTAAAATTGTGTTTATGAGATCCATCCATGGTGTTGTGTATTGTGGTCTATTTATTCTCATTGCTGTATGAATACACCATAATTTCTTTTTATTCATTGTTCTCTTGACAATTTGTTTGCTGTTGGGTTACTATAAGTAGTGCTCCTATGAACATTGTTGTACATCTTTTTCCAAATATCTATGTACATTTCTAAGTGAAATGTCCAAGTCATTGGAATGTCTAAATTTAGCTTTAGGAGATATTGCTAAGAAGATATCCCCGAGTTCTGATTTATACTTACAGTCATAGGGTGTGAGAATTCCAGTTGCTCCACACCTTGCCAACGTTTGCTGTTTTCCATCTTCTTTTATTTTGTCCTTTCTGTTAAGCATGTAGTGGTATCTCACTGTGTTTTTTTTTTTGTGTGTGGTATACGGGCCTCTCACTGTTGTGGCCTCTCCCGTTGCGGAACACAGGCTCCGGACGCGCAGGCTCAGCGGCCATGGCTCACGGGCCCAGCCGCTCCGCGTTATGCGGGATCTTCCCGGACGGGGGCATGAACTCGTGTCCCCTACATCGGCAGGCGGACTCTCAACCACTGCGCCACCAGGGAAGCCCTCACTGTGGTTTTGATGTTCATTTATCTAATGTCTAAGGAAGTTGAGCACCGATTTATATGTTTATAGGCCACTTAGAATTTCTCTATTATGAAGTCTTTGTTCAAAATATTTGCCTATTGTGTTGACTGTTGGGGTTTTTTTTTTGCCTGTATTTAATTTGCCTATATTTAATTTAATTCATTTTACTACTCCTCTCGTTTTTTCTTCATTTTGTTTACTACAAACTCTCCTTCCTCTCTAAATTGTGAATACCCAGAAAACAGAGCCAGAGTGTTCTTATCTCAGTATCACCCTCATAGCCTGTCAATCTGTTTTCCTTAAAGCACCTGCTCAAAAATACCTGTTGATTTGCATTAGGAGATTCTCTTTATCCGCTAAATTAGTTCAAGGCTTTAGTCTCTGTGGTTCTACTTGGCTTCTAAACATGCTAAGAATTTCTCCTCTGGAATAGTTGCAGCAAAACTGACATCAGCTCTCTGTGTAGAGACAACCTAGAGGATGTGTTTTAAGGGTTAGGAGACAGAATTAATTCCTGTTGGGGTTGATGATGACTATCTGAGAATCTTGGGCAAATAAGGAAAATCTGAAGAAGGTCAAATGATCTTTTTCAATCCTAAAAAGGAATTTCTCTGGTGTGTGATATTGTTCCATGATTTCTTCCATCTTGTTATACCTTCAGTATTCTTCTCCATTTAAGTCTTCATTTCATTTGAAAATGCCTCTGTCATCTTCCTCTAATTTTCATTCTACGGACCAAACTATCTCAATGTCTCTTCTAGAACCGCCCATATTGCTTCCCTTCACATCCATTCTTTTTACATTGTAAGCTTTGCAATTCTATCTTCTCTCTCCCATGATTTTCAATTAGCCTAATTTAATCTTCTCCTTGTCATTTCCTGGTTGTTAATCTCCTGGAAATCAGCTAGTATAAATAAATATCTATCTTGCCTGATGGAAATAATCCTAATGTAAATAATTTTTAAATGGCCCATTTAATTTTAGCATGTGAATTTTAATAGAATGTAACCACATAAATAAACATCCATGTTTCTCAATGTATAAAAATGTTAATGCTGTGGATTACAGCCTTAAAATAGAACATACAACTCTGGTTCTAGTAGATCTTCTCTGTGTCTATAATCGCCCTCGTGAAGGTACTTATCAGTGATTACTTTCACACAGCTTTTTATCTAGTTTCTTACAAAAAGGAAAATTCAAAGGCAACAGGAATTGATGTTTCAAGTTTGTCTAGCAGTTTGTCAACCCTGGCTGCATGTTAGAAATCCTGGGGAGTGTCTAAAAATTAGTGATATCTGGGCTTTATCCCAGACCAATTCATTCAGAATCTCTTGAGTAGAGCCCATTCATCTGTATGTTTTAGAAACTCCCCAGGGAAATCTAACATGTAACTGAAATTGAGAACTGCTGAGCCTATGGCCAAGAATATGAAAAAAGAATGATGATAAGTAAAAAATGTTGAAAAAGTTAATGGTCAGTACTACATTTAAGTCTGCAACTATATCCTCAGAGACGGCTAAGAGTCCTCTCTTTGGCCCAGTGCTGGATTTCTGCTTGTCCAAATGTGAGGTAAAAAACCAGGCCAAACATGTTGACAGCAGCAGCAAGGAAAAAGACATTCCTCCATCCAGACACAGAATCCTGGAGGAAAAAAAAAAAATACACAGAATTCAGCCTCACAGTTCCTTCTCCACTAGTTCTAGAAATCCTCCATTTTGTATATTGCAACACTGATCACAAAGAATCTAGGGAACAATATGCAATAACCACTGAGCACCTTGAATTCTCAAAGAAGGTTTTATGAAACTGATGGAAACAAGAGGATGCTAAAATGAACACTGGGTTCTGGCTTGGATGAGCTTTTCTTTAAACCCAAGTAAATTAACCTACACTAATGTTTTTCTAGAAATTTGGATCTCAACATTCTTGAAAATATCATTATTACTCATTTTAAATTATGCTTAAAACAACAGCTTTAAGATTTTCACTCTTGTGCTCTCTCTGATTTGTTTTGTTTTTGACTCTTGACATCCATCACACCAACCCCCTGGATGGACATCTCAATATGATGTGAGTTACATTTGGTCTGACTGTATGATTTCCCTCATCCAGCCCTTGTAAGTCACAGTTCATTTCTGGCATTATAGTCAAAGTAGATTCCTAGCAATTTGGTCAAAATCAACCTGAAAATAGATCACCTAGAGATGTATTGAAAACAAAACAAATCTTTTTCTGTAAGTTGGCTCATGTCATCCTGCCATCCCAGCCTGGTTCTGCCTTTCCATCCTCCCTACCAGACCACACTTGGTACTGAGCAAGCCTCACGGGCTATGCTCCGTGCTTTGTGTCACAGTCTTTCTCTTTCCACCCAAAATTTAACCTCCCTTCAAGCTGGCTTTGGGACCCTTTGGGTTTCCATTTTGTGATTTTTTTTTTAGAAATTGGAATTAATCTGAACAGACTGTTCATAACCTTCCCCTTCTGATCCTGTGTCTTCATCTCTTATCCTTGACATGTATCATTCACTCTGGTCATAACTAAGAGCTGTTTCATACTTTTGTTCCTCTAGGAAGTCATATGTGCTATTTTCTCTGCCTGAACTGCTCATTTTCATTAATCTAATACCTATTCATTTTTAGAAATTCAGCTTTTACTTCTCTTTCCCTGGGAAATGTGAACTACCAGACTCTGATTAGAGTCCCCTAAGAATAGAGTAATTGTGCTGGCATCCGGGCTTATTTTCCCCATCAGACCATACAATCCTCGCGAACAGAGGCCCTGTTGTGAATCCCCAGTGCCTAAAACAATACCTGCCACTTGCAGATGTTCAATAAACTGGCCCAACCTGACTGATAAGGAATCCGGTGGCAGTGGAAGAGATGATTCCTGCGATGAGCCCAAATCCCCTTGAGATTCCCATGAGGAAACTTGCATACCTGCGGGGAGATGATTTTATATAGAAAGCTGCCTATCACTCTTCAGCAACTCAATTTTAATGCAGTTCAGCTTTAATAGCAAAGTCATTTAGCCTAACGCAGGTTTTTTCTGTTCACTTCAAAATAGTTAGGGCAATGTCTGTTTGCCAAACCTGAAATCACCTATCCACCGACTCAACAACTAGGAAACAATTCTGTCTCTCAGGAGCTCAGGTTCCCACCCCAGCATCTCAGCATGGCAGGCAGTTTGCGCAGTGGATGAGACAACATACACTGGACAAACATACACTGGACAGACGGCCTGGGTCCAAATCCTGGCTCTGCCTTTGTGTGACCTCAGGCATGTCACTTAAACTTCTTGTGCCTCAATCATCTCCCAGTAAGAATAACAATAGGACATGTAGTTATGCAGACCAGATGTGTTGATACATGAGAAGTCCTTTGAATAGGATCTGGCTCAGGACAGGTGTATACATATGTGGTAGCTAATATCATCAACACTCTGGAAGCTTTTCCAAAACACGTGTGTGGGTCCTTTCCCAGAACACACAGTCTAATCTCTAGTGGAGAAGCTAAGGAAGTTTCATTTACTTGTTACTGGCCAAGATTGGCACTGTTTTTCTAAAAACACCTTAGGTCATGGCCACATACTGACATTTCTAGTTATTTTTTATTACTCTGCCATCATTTTGTGCATGTCAACAACAGGAAGCAGTTGCAAGAAGACTGAGGCCTAAGCCTCCGGAAGGGCCTGGGGGAGGGGAACAAACAGGTCAAATCTTACCGGGGAGCGACATCTAAGGTGTTGATGATGAATCCTGAATCACACAGGTTGCTGGTCCCAGGAATAAGTATCAGCAAAATAATAGTTGTTGTGTAACTGGAAGCCACAAAAGGCAGGGCGACAGCACACAGTGATGGAAGGAGGAGCCCTGGGCAATGGGGACACACCATCAGGAAACTTCTCTGACCATGTGTGGATAAAGGGATTGGTTAACCGAGTCCCCGCATCCTTACCTAGGGATGAAAAGAGTTTTCGGACGGTGATTAATCTGAGAAGATTCCTGGACAGCAGGAAATCTGCCAACTGACCTCCTAGAATCGTACAACTTGAGGCAGCAATAAAAGGCAGGGAGGACAGAACACCACTCTGAAGGGAGGAAATGTATACAGTAAGTAGTTACAGAGGCGCATATGGTACCAGAACTTATCAGTTACACAGAGCAACCATTAGCCCACCCTCCTGACACTTGGAGTTGCTTTAAGGAAATTAGCATCCTTTTCCACATGAGGAGAACACTTTCTCAGGTAAGAGAGCCAGAACTTGCATTACACTGGTCTCCAGAGAAAAGCATTACTCATTTCTAAGGGAAATTGAAGCATCAGCTAGTATGGCAGCATTGCATAGTGGTTAAGAACACAGATACTGCAGCAGCTGTACCACTCAGTAATTGTGTAATCCAGGGCAAGTCATCTCCCCTCTGTGTCCCCATTTCTACACCTGTGCAATGGAAATCATTACAATGTCTCTCAATCATTGTGAGGGTTAAATGAGTGGTTATGTGTAAAGTCAGAATGTAGTAGGCAGCACAGAACTGTTTCTTCTTATTGCCATTATCATGTTCATAGAAGTACAGGAAGCATACTCACATCTCTGATGTTGACATGGAGCACAGAACTGATGTACGTTGGTAGATAAGTTATGATTATGGTGCATAACCAGAAATGGCTGAAAAAACCCGTGAAAATGGCCCAAAGTGGCAGGCATCTGACCATAGCCTTTATGGGGACAGATCGTCTAGGAGAACTGGACTGAAAGGAAATATCTAATCAGTATGGGTATTAGAACAGGACAGAGGATGCCTCTCCTGAGAACCCCACACCCTACCCTGGAGATCTCTGCATGGCCCACAGGTAGAAGGGCTGCACTGTACCTGTTGAGCCAGTGAAGACATGATGTGGTCCTTTTCCCTGACGCTTATGCATGGGTGATGCATGGGGTCATCATAAATCACCATGAACCACAGGAGACAGCAGACACAGCCAATGCTACCTGGGAAGCTGGGATCCAATTAGTTTTCAGGTAGATTTGTGTGCTAGGGGAAGGGAGTTTCCTCTGAAGTAGCACACATCACCCCAAGACACACATATCAATTCATGGTTGTTCCACCATCATGACCTAAAGTTTCCCACTTCTTCATCTCAACTCATCTACAAATCTCCTTTTGACTAAATGTAGAGTGCCATTTGTCAATGTCAGAGCCCTCTCAACAGAGCAGAAGCATGAACGTACCACTGTATAGCTGATTAGTTACTCTTCAGACTCCAGTGGATATATCGTGGTGTGTCATTAGCAACAACTTCTTAATACACACATTACTGTCTTATTTTAGAAGATCTGAATAGTCAGGATTGAAGAGAAAAGTATTCATCCATATACAAAACAACCTGCCATAAAATGAGTGTGGCAAGGAAAATTTTCCAACACATTTGCAAAAGACAGTGTTATTTGTATTCAAACAATACATCCATTATGGATTTCCAGAAAAATATTTCTTGACAGTACCTGATCAACATGTGTGGACAAAAATGACCTGGGATTAGCATCATTAATGAGAAAGCCATCCTAGCTGGAACCATATTGAGAATAGAAACTTGTCTCATTGCTGAGATTTGTCACCTGAAGAGGTTCTATGTTAAAAGACTCTGTGGACTAATGTTCTTTAAATTTCCTCTAATTACTGGATTTATCCATTCTTTTATTTATAAAGCTATAAGTCAGGCACTATGATAGTACCAAAGTGATAAAAAAAATATGGAATGAATTTCTTGCCTCAGTCATTTCATAATCTAGTGGAGAGGGAGAAGGGGAAATAAATAATTACATGCCAACACAGCCTAGAAAAGAAATTATCAGTAAGCATCATAGAGGACAGAAAGACTTAATCTGATGGGATAAGTCTTGGTAGTCCCCATAGGGAGGTGTACATTTAATTTGAGCTTTGCATGATTCACCTGGTAGAAAATAGGTTAAGGGCATCTTGGCAGAAATAATAATTATAATAAAATATGAAGACATATTGAAAATGTGCTTCACCAGCTCTGACATATTAACCACATAGAGCAACTAGACCTGGTGTTTCAGACGTCGTGGCAGAGATTCTACAGAAGATGCCTGGGGTGGGTGTGTAAGGCTACACTCCTGATTTCTCAGAAGTCAGCACCATGCACATGGTCATCTCTTAGACTAGACTAAGAAATCTACCAATCCTCAACATTCTTCGTCATCTCCCATTTAACAATGGACATTTTCTCTCAAATGGGAAGAATGTGGGCGATAGGTAAGGTAAGCCTAAAAACAAATGCCTGGGAAGTGGAGGTGTTAGGAGTTAAGAGAAAGTGACTCACCAAAGATGTAGAAGATAAAAGGCCAGCCCAATGTCTGTGAGATTAGTCCCCCCACGCAGAGGATGATGAAGGACCCAAATGCTGCCCCTGAAGAGAAGAGGGATAAAAAACACTGAGGAAAATAGCAAAGGTTGAGACTGAGTGACTTCCCTGGATGTTGTCCCAACAAAGAGGTGGCAGACTTAGAATTACTGGGTGATGAGAGTCTTTCTTCTAGCTCACAGATCTCCCCCAATAAAGTCATGAGAAGTAATTAGAAATAATCAATAATAACAATATGCCACCTGACACTTCAACGGCTCCTTAACTCCAATGTGACCAAATACAAATCCCTTTGTTTGTCATAGAAACTCTCTGCAAACATAGCCCACCAGTATTTCCTTATAATTAGAGTTACATTCTGGCAGGGGCAATATGAGATTGGCAACAGAAAAGGAAACTCTTACAAAAACTAATAAGATAAAGTCCTTGACCTCAAGGGGATTTCAGCCCAGTTGCAGAGAAAAACGTGAACAAAATTCACTATTATAAGTGTAATAAATTGTAGACCTTGGAGTCTGAACATATTTTTCAGAGACCCATAATAAGAAATGTATCTTTCATGGCAACACAACATATACACAAATACACACACACACACACACACACTTCAAACAAGAGTTTCATGAATCAATACTTAGTCTTACTGTGTGCAATTCACTCCCAAAATTTCCATTCTATTCTATTCACTTTCATTTTAAAAATACTGGTTTTGACCTACTTAATTGATTTTATGACCCCTTCAATGAGTCCCAATATATGCAATTTGAAAAAAAAGAATGTGGAATATAAATATGATAATAAAACTACAATTTTCTTTGAAAGTATACATGAGAAAATTAAAACTGATGATAGGATTCACAAACTGTTTACATGAGCTAAGAGTAGGATGGATGAAATTTTGGTAAAAGAAGCTGGGAGCAAAAGACCTTCCAGGAAAATGAGCCAGTAGAAATAGAGCCAGAGAGAAGTTAAGTGCAGACTATACATGCTACAATCTGAGCATTGCTTACAGAGGGATGTTGAGCGCAAAGGCAGGTTGGGACCAAATGGTAGAGCATCTTTATATCCATGCAATAAGGAGGTCAGTCTTCTGTAATCATGAAGGCACACACTGAAGATTCCCAAGCAGGTTAGCAAAAATGCCCTGTCTGTGCTTTAGGGAGATAACCTGGCTTTGATGAGAAGTTTGAAGGAAACAAAGCTAGAGGAGAGAGAAGACCAACTGAGCATTTGTAGATAGAAGAGATGCTGACAACTGCAATGGAAGGAGCCACACAGGACTGTGGCTTTGGAGTAAAAATCTGCAGGGTGCAGCCACGCATTGGACTGGGGAGTGAGAGGCTTGATGACCCTCAGTTCTGTTCTTCAAGTACACATTCTCAGTGCTACCAGTTGGGGCAAATAGCAATGATGTAGTTATCAAGTCCTTACGATCACAAGCTCTGGTGGGGGAGGGTAGAATGGTGATTGAGAGTGTACACTCTGGGACCAAATTGCCGGGTCTCAAATATCAGTTCTACTGCCAGGTATTTATTTGTCTCTGGGAAATTTACTTAATCTCTGCATACTTTGATTCCCTCCTTTGTAAAATGAGAGTTAAGATTGGTTCAAGATGGCAGAGTAGAAGGACGTGCTCTCATTCCCTCTTACAAGAACACCAGAATCATGACTAACAGCTGAACAATCATTGACAGGAAGACACTGGAACTCACCAAAAAATATACCCCACATCCAAAGACAAAGGAGAAGCCACAATGAGACGGTAGGAGGGGCGCAATCACAATAAAATCAAATCCCATAACTGCTGGGTGGGTGACTCACAAACCGGAGAACACCTATACCACAGAAGTCCACCCGCTGGAGTGAAAGTTCTGAGCGCCATGTCAGGCTTCCCAATCTGGGGGTCTGGCAATGGAAGGAGGAATTCCTAGAGAATCAGACTTTGAAGCCTAGCAGGATTTGATTGCAGGACTTCGACAGGACTGGGGGAAACAGCGACTCCACTCTTGGACGGCACACACAAAGTAGTGTGCACATCGGGACCTAGGAGAAGGAGCAGTGACCCATAGGAGACTGAAGCAGACATACCTGCTAGTGTTGGAGGGTCTCCTGTAGAGGCGGGGGGTGACTGTGTGTCACCATGAGTACAAGGACACTGGCAGGAGAAGTTCTGGGAAGTACTCCTTGGCGTGAGCCCTACCAGAGTCTGCCATTAGCCTCACCAAAGAGGCCCAGTAGGCTCCAGTGTTGGGTCACCTCAGGCCAAACAGCCAACAGGGAGGGAACCCAGCCCCGCCAATCAGCAGACAAGTGGATTAAAGTTTTACTGAGCTCTGCCCACCAAAGCAACAGCCAGCTCTACCCACCACCAGTCCCTCCCATCAGGAAACTTGCACAAGCCTCTTAGATAGCTTCATCCACCAGAGGGCAGACAACAGAAGCAAGAAGAACTACAATCCTGTAGCCTGTGGAACAAAAACCTCATTCACAGAAAGATAGAGAAGATGAAAAGGCAGAGGGCTATGTACCAGATGAAGGAACAAGATAAAACTCCAGAAACACAACTAAATGAAGTGGAGATAGACAACCTTCCAGAAAAAGAATTTAGAATAATGATAGTGAAGATAATCCAGGATCTCGGAAAAAGAATGGAGGCAAAGATCGAGAAGATGCAAGAAATGTTTAACAAAGATCAAGAAGAATTAAAGAACAAACAAACAGAGATGAACAACACAATAACTGAAATGAAAAATACACTAGAAGGAATCAATAGCAGAATAACTGAGGCAGAAGAATGGATCAGTGACCTGGAAGACAGAATGGTTGAATTCACTGCTGCAGAACAGAATAAAGAAGAAAGAATGAAAAGAAATGAAGAAAGACTAAGAGACCGCTGGGACAACATTAAACGCAACAACATTCACATTATAGGGGTCCCAGAAGGAGAAGAGAGAGAGAAAGGACCCGAGAAAATATTTGAAGAGATTATGGTTGAAAACGTCCCTAACATGGGAAAGGAAATAGCCACCCAATTCCAGGAAGTGCAGAGAGTCCCATACAGAATAAACCCAAGGAGAAACATGCCGAGACACATAATAATCAAATTGGCAAAAATTAAAGACAAAGAAAAATTATTGAAAGCAGCAAGGGAAAAATGACAAAAACATACAAGGGAACTCCCATAAGGTTAACAGCTGATTTCTCAGCAGAAACTTTACAAGCCAGAAGAGAGTGGCATTATATACTTAAAGTGATGAAAAGGAAGAACCTACAACCAAGATTGCTCTACCCAGCAAGGATCTCATTCAGATTCGATGGAGAAATCAAAAGCTTTACAGACAAGCAAAAGCTAAGAGAATTTAGCACCACCAAACCAGCTCTACAACAAGTGCTAAAGGAACTTCTCTAAGTGGGAAACACAAGATAAGAAAAGGACCTACAAAAACAAACCCAAAACAATTAAGAAAATAGTCATAGGAAAATACATATCAATAATTACCTTAAACATGAATGGATTAAATGTTCCACCCAAAAGACACAGGCTCGCTGAATGGATACAAAAACAAGACCCATATATAAATGTCTACAAGAGACCCATTCAGACCTAGGGACACATTCAGACTGAAAGTGAGGGGATGGAAAAAGATATTCCATGCAAATGGAAATCACAAGAAAGCTGGAGTAGCAATACTCATATCAGATAAAATTGACTTTAAAATAAAGAATGTTACAAGAGATGAGCAAGGACACTACATAATGATCAAGGGATCAATCTAAGAAGAAAATATAACAATTATAAATATATATACACCCAACATAGGAGCACCTCAATACATAAGGCAACTGCTAACAGCTCTAAAAGAGGAAATTGACAGTAACACAATAATAGTGGGGGACTTTAACACCTCACTTACACCAATGGACAGATCATCCAGACAGAAAAATAATAAGGAAACACAAGCTTTAAATGACACAATAGACCAGATAGATTTAATTGATATTTATAGGACATTTCATCCAAAAACAGCAGATTACACTTTCTTCTCAAGTGTGCACAGAACCTTCTTCAGGACAGATCACATCTTGGGTCACAAATCAATCCTCAGTAAATTTAAGAAAATTGAAATCATATCAAGCATCTTTTCTGACCACAATGCTATGAGATTAGAAATCAATTACAGGGGAAAAAAACGTAAAAAGCACAACCACATGGAGGCTAAACAATACGTTACTAAATAACCAAGAGATCACTGAAGAAATCAAAGAGGAAATCAAAAAATACATAGAGACAAATAACAATGAAAACACGATGATCCAAAACCTATGGGATGCAGCAAAAGCAGTTCTAAGAGGGAAGTTTACAGCTATACAAGCCTACCTCAACAAATGAGAAAAATCTCAAATAAACAATCTAACCTTACACCTAAAGGAACTAGAAAAAGAAGAACAAACAAAACTCAAAGTTAGCAGAAGGAAAGAAATCATAAAGATCAGAGCAGAAATAAATGAAATAGAAAAGAAGAAAACAATAGTAAAGATCAATAAAACTAAAAGCTGGTTCTTTGAGAAGATAAACAAAAATGATAAACCTTTAGCCAGACTCAAGAAAAAGAGGGAGAGGACTCAAATCAATAAAATTAGAAATGAAAAAGGAGAAGTTACAACAGACACCACAGAACTACAAAGCATCCTAAGAGACTACTACAAGCAACTCTATGCCAACAAAATGGACAACCTGGAAAAAATGGACAAATTCTTAGAAAGGTATAACCTTCCAAGACTGAACCAGGAAGAAATAGAAAATATGAACAGATCAATCACAAGTAATGAAACTGAAACTGTCATTAAAAATCTTCTAACACACAAAAGTCCAGGACCAGATGGCTTCACAGGTGAATTCTATCAAACATTTGGAGAAGAGCTGACACGCATCCTTCTCAAACTCTTCCAAAAAATTTCGGAGGAAGGAACACTCCCAAACTCCTTCTATGAGGCCACCATCACCCTGATACCAAAACCAGACAAAGATGTCACAAAAAAAGAAAATTACAGACCAATATCACTGATGAATATAGATGCAAAAATCCTCAACAAAATACTACCAAACAGAATCCAACAACACATTAAAAGGATCATACACCATGATCAAGTGGGATTTATCCCAGGGATGCAAGGATTTTTCAGTATATGCAAATCAATCAATGTGATACCCCATATTAACAAACTGGAGAAGAAAAACCATATGATCTTCTCAATAGATGCAGAAAAAGCTTTTGACAAAATTCAACACCCATTTATGATAAAAACTCTACAGAAAATGGGCATAGAGGGAGTCTACCTCTACATAATAAAGGCCATGTATGACAAACCCACAGCAAACATCATTCTCAATGGTGAAAAACTGAAAGCATTTCCTCTAAGATCAGGAACAAGACAAGGTGTCCATTCTCGCCACTATTATTCAACATAGTTTTGGAAGTCCTAGCCACGGCAATCAGAGAAGAAAAAGAAATAAAAGGAATACAATTTGGAAAAGAAGAAGTAAAACTGACACTGTTTGCAGATGCCATGATACTATACATAGAGAATCCTAAAGATGCCACCAGAAAACTACTAGAGCTAATCAATGAATTTGGTAAAGTTGCAGGATACAAAATTAATGCACAGAAATCTCTTGCATTCCTATACACTAATGATGAAAAATCTGAAAGAGAAATTAAGGAAACACTCCCATTTACCATTGCAATGGAAAGAATAAAATACCTAGGAATAAACCTACCTAGGGAGACAAAAGACCTGTATGCAGAAAATTATAAGACACTGATGAAAGAAATTAAAGATGATACCAACAAATGGAGAGATATTCCATGTTCTTGGATTGGAAGAATCAATACTGTGAAAATGACTATACTACCCAAAGCAATCTACAGATTCAATGCAATCCCTATCAAATTACCAATGGCATTTTTTACAGAACTGGAACAAAAAAATCTTAAAATTTGTATGGAGACACAAAAGACCCCAAATAGTCAAAGCAGCCTTGAGGGAAAAAAATGGAACAGGAGGAATCAGATTCCCTGACTTCAGACTATACTACAAAGCTACAAAAATCAAGACAATATGGTACTGGCACAAAAACAGAAATACAGATCAATGGAACAGGATAGAAAGCCTAGAGATAAACCCATGCATCTATGGTCAACTAATCTATGACAAAGGAGGCAAGGATATACAATGGAGAAAAGATAGTCTCTTCAATAAGTGGTGCTGGGAAAACTGGACAGCTACATGTAAAAGAATGAAATTAGAACACTCCCTAACACCATACACAAAAATAAACTCAAAATGGGTTAGAGACCTAAATATAAGACCGGACACTATAAAACTCTTAGAGGAAAACATCGGAAGAACACTCTTTGACATAAATCACAGCAAGATCTTTTTTGATCCACCTCCTAGAGTAATGGAAATAAAAACAAAAATAAACAAGTGGGACCTAATGAAACTTAAAACCTTTGGCAACGCCAAGGAAACTACAAACAAGATGAAATGACAACCCTCAGAAAGGGAAAGAATATTTGCAAATGAATCAATGGACAAAGGCTTAATCTCCAAAATATATAAACAGTTCACTCAGCTCAATATTAAAAAAACAAACAACCCAATCAGAAAATGGGCAGAAGGCCTAAATAGACATTTCTTCAAAGAGGACATACAGATGGCCAAGAAGCACATGAAAAGCTGCTCAACATCACTAATTACTAGAGAAATGTAAATCAAAACTACAATGAGGTATCACATCACACCAGTTAGAATGGGCATCATCAGAAAATCTACAAACAACAAATACTGGAGAGGGTGTGGAGAAAAGGGAACCCTCTTGCACTGTTGGTGGGAATGTAAATTGATACAGCCAATATGGAGAACAGTATGGAGGTTCCTTAAAAAAACTAAACATAGAACTACCATACGACCCAGCAATCCTAGTACTGGGCATATACCCTGAGAAAACCATAATTCAAAAAGACACATGCACTCCAATGTTCAGTGCTGCGCCGTTTACAGTAGCCAGGTCATGGAAGCAACCTAAATGCCCATAGACAGAAGAATGGATAAAGAAGATGTGGTACATACATACAATGGAATATTACTCAGCCAATAAAGGAATGAAATTGAGTCATTTGTTAGAGACGTGGATGAATCTAGAGACTGTCATACAGAGTGAAGTAAGTCAGAAAGAGAAAAACAAATATTGTATATAAATGCATATATGTGGAACCTAGAAAAATGGCACAGATGAACTGGTTTGCAGGGCAGAAATAGAGACACAGATGTAGAGAACAAACATATGGACACCAAGGGGGGAAAGCAGCGGGGGGTGGGGGGTGGTGGTCTAATGAATTGGGAGATTGGGATTGACATGTATACACTGATGTGTATAAAATGGATGACTAACAAGAACTTGCTGTATAAAAAAATAAATAAAATAAAATTCAAAAGAAAAGAAAATGAGAGTTAAAAATTATCTTCAAAGGCATATTGTGAATATTAGCTCAGAAGAGTAAAGAACTCAGAATAATGTGGGCTCTTGAAACTCTACTTTCCAGACTGATTTATCTCCTTACCACTGATAGTCTTAATTCTCATTTGCATATCTTTGCTAAAATGGTGTTTATACAGTTTACTTGGTTTTTTTTTTTCTATTTTTGCAAATTCCTAAAGTTCTAAAGTTTTCCCTACAATGCTTTTCTGACTGCCCTCACAGTGCTCACAATGGTCTTTTCTGCTTCTGAGTCTTAGTGGCTTCACAGCACAGATGTATCTGTCTTATTTGTTATGTAACTGTCTTACATTGTTGAATATTTTTACAGCACTTTTCTCCCTGTCCCCCAAACCATCCTATGCATAGAAGGAAAGGTGTAATAGGGTGAAGCAGATTACAAAGTTGTGATCTATATGCATTTCCTTACCTGATCCCGCAATGCTGGTGAGCTTGCTTCGTTCAAGTGGGGGAGCCCATTTTGCCCAAATTGTAAACTGACCTGTCCATGCCATTCCCTGAAATGAAAATCATTAAGACTCTTGATCTCTAGTAGAATTCAGGAATCCATATCCCACACAGAATGAGAAAGTAACCGGCTACCTGGGCCATGCCCTGGACTGTCCGAATCACAATAACCAGAATCACTCCAAAGTCAGCAGCCAGTGGTGTAAAGAGGGTGAGAAGGGAGGAGATCAGCAAACCAGCACCAAGCATCTGCTTTGCTCCAAATATCCCTGCTAAATAGCCACTTGGGATCAGAGTCAGTATTATCCCATAGCTGATGGAGCTAAAGATGATACCCTGAGTCTCTGGGCTCCATTCATATACAGAGGCCTGGGGGGAAAAAAAGGAAAATTCTTTGCTAAGAATTTCTTTTATAAAAATTCTAATTTATAGCCAGAGCTTCTTGGGGTTTTGACCCTCCTATAAAATATCAATTTTGTCTTTCCTCCATTTTTTACCAAACAAATATTCCACCTTTTCCAAACAACCAATTATATCTCTAATTTGCTCCTCTCAGAGAGAGAAAAAAATAGAGAAATGAAGAAGAAAAGGAAAAAAATAGAGAAGTGAAGAAGAAAAGAGATAAAGAAATGATTACATAGGTAGTTGATAGGAAGATATAAATGAAATATAGTGAAAGAGCTTCTTTTAACTATCTTGGTTCTAGTAAATAATTCAGGTGACATGCTGACTCTCATTTTAAAAAATAAGGAAAACACATCTTTACTGAATGCTTATCAAAATTAGTCCCTAAAATCAAGTTTAGGAATCATGGTCTGCCCTGGCAGAGGTGACTTCCTAAAACACATATTACACATTAATAAGATCACATTTTCTTCTGATGTGACCCAATAAATAATTTTGGTAGACCACTAGATACATGGCATCATGGTATACATTGAAGTAAAGAGCCAAAAAATATAAAATATGAAATATTTTGTCCACTTAAAATAACTATAAATAATACACGATATATGACTCATGTCAGAATTCAAGTTTGAGGATGAACGGCAGTAAAATAGGGACTTTAAGAAGAGGGAAGAACAATTTGGGAAGGTCCCAGGAAGGAAGAAGTACTTGAACCATTCTTTGAAGAATGCCTATGATTTGTGTAAAGAGAAATAGGGAAACTCATTCTTATTGAAGAAAAACAGCAAAAATGGACTTGCAGTATTTGGAGTGATACCCAGTGAAACTAACCGGGACTCTCACTTGCTCAGAGCAAAGACTCTCCCTGGGTCATTGATAGCAGACATGAGTGTGCTGAGAAGTGGGCGCAGGTTCTGGAGAAGTACAGCATCTCAAGAGAGGAGTTTGCGACTTGAAGGTATTCTGGATTCTTGAGCACAGGTGTGTGAATGTGTAGAATGAATGATGGAAGAAAGACTGGAGACAGAGAGGCCATTGTAAATAAGCTGGCTCCGAGGTAACAAAATCATAAAATATGAGGATGACTTTAGAAATGTAAGATAAATGTTAGTTTAAAGAAAAAATTTAAATGGGTTATAACCATGAGTCTTATACAAATAAAAAATGAACATGTAATAAAGATTTTATTTAACTCATTGATTAATGGGGGAATTGGTAAGATGTTACAACTGGTCCAAAGGGGAAGTAATGCTGAAATAGATTTATATTTAAAATATATAAATAGATTTTAAATATATAAATAAATAGCAAAACTGGCTTATCTAACTGAGAGGCAAGTGGAGGAGAGTAGCAATTGATTTTTCTCAGAACAAAATTCATTTGCAGAGCTATGGGCAAGAATCATTTGCATTACTATTTATTATATAGAACTTACTGAGTTGTAAAATGGCTCAAAGACTATGAAAAGTACAGAGACCTGCTTAAAATCAGGCAGAAGGATGTGCTTAGATACATCCTAGTGCCTAGTTTTTCATTGAAGATACCCAGTAATCTATTCCTTTCTAGAAGTGTTCACAGTTTTTTCCTATAGTCCCTACCCCAACCTTGTAATCATAATAATCTCAGTGAGACTATTTTAATCACAGAGGTAAACAATATCTCAAAGAAAAATACTTCCAGTCCTTTTTAGTTTGCCACTGAAAATTCATGCTTCTATATGCCACAGAATCAAGATACAATTCTTCCTTTCAAACTGGGTTTTCCCTCTCAACAAAGAGCCTTGTTCTCCATTATACTTACTCCCGAATTAAACTCCTTGGTGGATCTGTTAGAGCGATTGAGGGTGAATGCAAGAGGTCTTTCTGTGGAGGCATTGAATAAACCAGGCTGCTGAGTGCTGTTCACCATGGCAATGATTGCAATGCTCAGACTCACACGCTGGGTTATCACGGTAAAGTTTGAGAAGTGCATGATGAGAGCCAGTCCATAGCGTAATGAACAGAATTCAGGAACTAGAGAATAACACAGACGTCTGCAGTGAGTATCCTGACTGAGATCACCTTCTTTCCATTTCTCCCACTGCTAAGTCTGAGAAAACTGCAGATGATTTCATGCAGTCCCACTATCTTTTTTCACCGAAATAATCGTAACTACAACCCTTCTTTGTCATATTCTTTAGTTGGCTTCAAGACAATAAATCGGGGATCTTACCATAAAGTAAAACAAATACGGCCTTTTTTCAGAGGTGTGGGAAGCAGATGAAAATATAAGAAAAATTAAATGAAGGCATTTATGTCACATTGTTCCAAAATAAAGTGCATGAGGAAGATGGGGAAGAGCCAGTCACAGAACCTGAGTCTCCTAGTTTCAAGTCTGTGGTCCCATCTGTTTTGCATATTCATCTACCATAAAGCTTGAAAGTTTACACTTAGAGAGCTGCCTTTGAATTAAGCTAACATCCAAAGGTTCTCTTTTATTTCTTTATTTTTATTTTTTTTAATTCATGCTCATGCCTAATTCGAAATTTTCTGCTATTTCTTTTTTTTTCTTTTGAAGATGTTGGGGGTAGGAGTTTTTTAATTAATTTATTTATTTTTGCTGTGTTGGGTCTTCGTTTCTGTGCGAGGGCTTTCTCTAGTGGCTGCAAGCGGGGGCCACTCTTCATCGCGGTGCGCGGGCCTCTCACTGTCACGGCCTCTCTTGTTGCGGAGCACAGGCTCCAGACGCGCAAGCTCGGTAGTTGTGGCTCACGGGCCTAGTTGCTCCGCGGCATGTGAGATCCTCCCAGACCAGGGCTCGAACCCGTGTCCCCTGCATTAGCAGG
Organism: Grampus griseus; assembly: GCF_964374135.1. Taxonomy (NCBI): domain Eukaryota; kingdom Metazoa; phylum Chordata; class Mammalia; order Artiodactyla; family Delphinidae; genus Grampus; species Grampus griseus. Next base: position 20,674,708 of record NC_139004.1, read on the forward strand.
CAGATTCTCAACCACTGTGCCACCGGGGGAAGCCCCCCAAGGGCTCTCTTTTAAAATACCTGATATATAGTGTATAAATGAGCGCAACCACTAACTCCTTAGTGTAATGTTCACTTGGAAGTATTTTTGTTGTATGTCACTAGGCTCTGCCTTCACATATATTCAGCTTAAAAAAAAACTAATATGGGGAACCATTTTTACTGTTTGTAGGTGATACGGTACTGGAGGAACTGTCATTCTGTTACAAGAGCAACACATTCTTTTAGGTCCCTGTGAAGTGGAACAATGGGCCTATACTGAAAGGGTTCCCATGTGAATGATGGATTAAATTTTTTTGCACATTTCGAGAAATGGGACTAAAGAGAAACAAAGAGAGAACCTGTGAAGAAACAGATAAACATATAAAAATATATATATAATGGGAGAAATAATTTTTAATGGCCAAATAGGCTCAGGGATGAGATTTGGTTGCCTGCAAAAGAATTATTTCCCTATTACTGGAGGTTTCCAAAGCTCATGGGAAATAACCAGCTACATAGCAAAGATATTGTAGCAGGAACTCATATATGGGTTAGGGGTTTGTTTAAAATGACTTTTTCTGGACTCCTTCCATTCCTTATGTCCTGGGATTCAGTGATCATTTGATGTAATTTCTCATAGATACCTCATTGGGGCTCCCTAAGGAAAAAGTAGCAGGTAACAGAATGAGGGGCTGGATCTGGTCCAATGTTACACTGGGAGAATCTCCACAACAGGGAGGCTTGACAAAAAACAAAGGAGAAGGAATGGAGAACGAGGATGTGGAAATAAAACTTCCACTCTTCCATAAGGTAGCCTGCAAATACAAGATGTGACTTGGGACTTCCCTGGTGGTCCAGTGGTTAAGACTCCATGCTCCCGATGCAGGGGGGCCCAGGTTCGATCCCTGGTCAGGGAACTAGAGTCCGCATGCCACAACTAAAGGTCTTGAGTGCCGCAACTAAGACCCAGTGCAGCCAAATAAATAAATTTTAAAGAAAAAGAGAGAGAGAGAGAGAGAGAGAGAGAGAGAGAGAGAGATGTGGCTTTACCTTTCCTGGTGGAAGGCTTCTCATCCATTTGGCTCCTCTGGGAAATGGTACCACACTTTGTGGGGGAGATTCCCTCTGCCCTGAATCTCTTTTACCACGACGGGCTTTTATCTATGGGGAAGAAGAACAATCCAAAACAAGACACACAAATAATTTTCTCGTGTTAATGTTGCATTCTCTCATCATCAGTGAAAGTTTTGACCCAAAACAGGTATATGATTTACATTTTGCAGTACGCTTCCTTATTGCTATGCTTACGGAGGACTCTATTTTTATAAGAAATCTGACTAAGTCCCAGCTAAGTGACGTAGAGCTAGTCATTTAAATTCTCTAATTGGCCATTTCCTTGTCTGTTCAATAAAAATAAATCTCCTTTCTGAGTGGTGCTGCAAGAACTGAATGAGAAAATTGCAAACCACAGAGAACCATGCAAATGTAAGGCATATTATGGCTTGAAGCAAGGTCAGAAGACAGGAAAATTAAGCCCAAGAGGTGGGGAGGAAAGTTCCAGAGCAGCCCTTTCTTTCATTTTGACCATGTTTCTGTACATCTTTCTGTACAACCAGAACAACGTCCCATGGTTCCTTCTTTGAACATGAAGAATGACATTGCATAACACATATATATAATACTAATAGTATTTAATGGTTTAAAATGTTTATTCTTGTCTTTGCTAACACAATTTGGACACTTTACTGGGCTAAAAAGTTCTTCAAATCACCCGAATGAGGGCTTTCTACTATAATTATGAATAAATCCAGCTACTTGACAGGTAAAAAGAGTTCATGACCTCGAAATGGACATGTCTAATTTGATACCTGTACCCCAATATTTGGGGATTCATACATTTATTTCTTTTAGGTACAATCCTCATGCTAAGAATATCATAAGTTTTGCAGTCATTCCTAAACTGAAGCCTCCATGACCTCACAAACACATGTCTCATGCTTATACTGCATCATCCAAAGCTTTGCATTCTTTCTGCACATACATTTAACAAGACTTACCTACACACTTAAGAATGGAGGATGGAGGATTATAATGAAAGAAACAGGTGAAGAATTTTGTTCAAAAATATTCTTTGCAGTATTATTACAACATTATTTTGGAGACAAATTAACCTAACCATAAGGGTTTGGTGAGTCAATTTTAATAGATTCTTATAGTGGACTTTATTAAAATAATGTTTTCAAAGATATGGAATAATATTAAGGAAATGCCTGTACTCTAGTATACAAAACAAGCACTATGCCTGTGTTGATACATGCACATCCAAGAAGAGAGAAATGGATTCACACAAGTGCCAGCAATGGCTATTTCTGGGTTGCAGAACACACTGTGGTCACGTAATTCTGTATGATTTTCCATATTTATCAAGTGATTTTTTTAAACAATTAGTAGTTATTTTATACTCAGTGTCTTTGAAGGAACAATAATTAGGCTTCATAAAGCCAGTCAGGGTAGTTTTCTTTTTGCCAAATGGCTCTAGAATTCTGAGAACAAGGTCACCCCATCTGAGTTTTGAAATTTTCTTTTTTTGTTACAATGTACCCAAATAGATGCCCAGTTGCCAACAAGAGAATGTCAGCACCAGGAAACATGTTGGCTTTTGCTGTGCTTTTTTTTAAACATCTTTACTAGAGTATAATTGCTTTACAATGGTGTGTTAGTTTCTGCTTTATAATAAAGTGAATCAGCTATACATATACATTTATCCCCATATCACCTCCCTCTTGCATTTCCCACCCTCCCCCCCCTCCCTGTCCCACCCTTCTAGGTGGTCACAAAGCACTGAGCTGATCTACCTGTGCTATGTGGCTGCTTCCCACTAGCTATCTATTTTATATTTGGTAGTGTACATATGTCAATGCTACTCTCTCACTTCGTCCCATCTTACACTTCCTCCTCCCCGTGTCCTCAAGTCCATTCTCTACGTCTGCATCTTTATTCCTGTCCTGCCCCTACATTCTTCAGAACCATTTTTTCTTTTTTAGATTCCTTATATATGTGTTAGCACATGGTATTTGTTTTTCTTTATCTGACTTATTTCACTCTGTATGACAGACTCTAGGTCCACCCACCTCACTACAAATAACTCAATTTTGTTTCTTTTCATGGCTGAGTAATATTCCATTGTATATATGTACCACATCTTCTTTATCCATTCATCTGTCGATGGACACTTAGGTTGCTTCCATGTCCTGGCTATTGTAAACAGAGCTGCAATGAACATTGTGGTACATGACTCTTTTTGAATTATGGTTTTCTCAGGGTATATGCCCAGTAGTGGGATTGCTGGGTCGTATGGTATTTCTATTTTTAGTTTTTAAGGAACGTCCATACTGTTCTCCATAGTGGCTGTATCAATTTACATTCCCACCAACAGTGCAAGAGGGTTCCCTTTTCTCCACACCCTCTCCAGCATTTATTGTTTGTCGATTTTTTGATGCTAGCCATTCTGACTGGTGTGAGGTGATACCTCATTGTAGTTTTTATTTTATTTATTTATTTTTTACATCTTTATTGGAGTATAATTGCTTTACAATGGTGTGTTAGTTTCTGCTTTATCACAAAGTGAATCAGCTATATACATATATCCCCATATCTCTTCCCTCTTGCATTTCCCACCCTCCCACCCTCCCTGTCCCACCCTTCTAGGTGGTCACAAAGCACTGAGCTGATCTACCTGTGCTATCCAGGACATGGAAGCAACCTAAATGTCCATCAGCAGATGAATGGATAGAGAAGATGTGGCTCATTGTAGTTTTGATTTGCATTTCTCTAATGATTAGTGAGAAATCATTAATGATGTTGAGCATTCTTTCATGTGTTTGTTGGCAATCTGTATGTCTTCTTTGGAGAAATGTCTATTTAGGTCTTTTGCCCATTTTTGGATTGGGTTGTTTGTTTTTTGATATTGAGCTGCATGAGCTGCTTGTAAATTTTGGAGATTAATCCTTTGTCAGTTGCTTCATTTGCAAATATTTTCTCCCATTCTGAGGGTTGTCTTTTCGTCTTTTTTATGGTTTCCTTTGCTGTGCAAAGCTTTTAAGTTCCATTTATTCCCATTTGTTTATTTTTGCTTTTATTTCCATTTCTCTAGGAGGTAGGTCAAAAAGTTTTGCTGTGCTTTGGAAGGCTTTCCAGTCCTGCTAACATCTGGATGATATCAGGAGTTCAGTTCAGGGCTCTACACTCAGATCTTAGCTGACCCGGAGTTTGGACCATTTTCTATTTGATCTCTCTTGTTATGTAAGATCCCAAGACTTGGCAGAAGGCAATTTTTCAACTGTACACTCAGCTACAAGTACTTGTACTCCAATGAAAGGTTTCCCACCAACCTCTCCAACCAATCTGACAAACATTGGGCTCTAGAGCTGAAAGAGACTTGGAGATTCTCTGACCCAACTGTTTTTTTTTTTTTGATGAGGAGATTGATGTGCAGAATGCTTGAAGTTGCTTTGAGTCACAGAGTATACTGAGTCAGCGCCAGGTCTCCCGATGCCCAGACTACTGCTTTTTTCTATCTATTAATACTATTTCCTCTTTATGGGCATATTTTAAGCACAAGCTTAAAATACAATTGGGTAGTTTCATTTTAAGGTATTCCAGATAGGAATTTATATGATTTTGAGTTAAGGTTTTTTTTAAAAAATTGAAGTATAGTTGATTTACAATATTATATTAGTTTCAGGTGTACAGCATAGTGATTCAGTATTTTTGCAGATTATACTCCATTCTAAGTTATTACAAGATAATTGCCATAATTCCCTCTGCTCTACAGTATATCCTTGTTGCTTATCTATGATTTTAAATTAAGTTTTAATCATTTATTCCAGAAGGAAATTTGATGATGAAAATACTTTCAGGTTGAGCTTTGAATATTTAAAAAAAAAAAAAGACTACTCTTTCTTGCTTTTTTTTTTGGCGGTATGTGGGCCTCTCACTGTTGTGGCCTCTCCTGTTGCGGAGCACAGGCTCCGGACGCGCAGGCTCAGTGGCCATGGCTCACTGGCCCAGCCGCTCCGCGGCATGTGGGATCTTCCCGGACCGGGGCACGAACCCCTGTCCCCTAGCATCGGCAGGCGGACTCTCAACCACTGTGCCACCAGGGAAGCCCTTTCTTGCTTTTTTGACTAGTGGAATTATATCACAAACCCATCCCTTCAGTTCCCATTCCATCTGCTGCCATCCCTACCTTGGCTTTCATCGTTTCAAATGCTACTTTGAAATTTGCCTTAATAGCTAACTTCAGTTGTTAATTGCCCGTTTCCTGTGTATGAGACAAATGCAGAAATCAGGCAGACATCCCAAACCAATCGAAAAGAGGGTCCTTCTGTGACATAGTAATGGCAGCTATTTTTCTAAAATAATCACAGAAGCATATGATAGCATGCGATCTGAGAATTGGCATAATTGATATCACTTAGAGACAGTGGAATGAGTTTTAGCCCAATTACAAACATTGTCAAGGACCTTCCTACTCAGGAGTGACATTTCTAAAAAATAGTGAATCCTAGTGTCAAAGCTGTAAATAGGGGCTTCCCTGGTGGCACAGTGGTTGAGAGTCCGCCTGCCGATGCAGGGGACACGGGTTCGTGCCCCAGTCCGGGAGGATCCCACATGCCGCGGAGCGGCTGGGCCCGTGAGCCATGGCCGCTGAGCCTGCGCGTCCGGAGCCTGTGCTCCGCAACGGGAGAGGGCACAGCAGTGAGAGGCCTGCGTACCGCAAAAAAAAACACAAACCTGTAAATAGACATGGAAAAAATGAATTAAAATTAAGTAAAATAAAAATTCTATACTTTAAAAATAATTTTATGACACAAAATAGAGTTATATTTGGTATAAAAATAATATAGACATAGACAAGATGACATGCATTAGCAAAATAATTTTTATCCTCTTACTATTAGTCTAGAACTCACTATTTTGTTATAATGGTCTTTCTGTTGCTCTTAGATTTCCCTTAATACTGAGCCTGTCTTGCATCACCTCTGTTAGCCGAGTCCCCTAGTTTACTCAAAGTAAATGTTACATGTGGTTGAAAGAGCAGGAACCTGCAGGTCAAAGGGTATCCAAGGACCAATTCTTCTCTGTCATTTACAGTCCGAGTAAAGCAGAGCAGATTTTATAAGATCCCAGAGCTGTCACAGTTTCATAGGAAAAATGGGGATAATATTACTTCACAGGACTATTGGGAATGAAAACAAAGGTATGAGATACGCCTTCTCAATGTAAAATATCATAATTGTAAAATGTTATTGATATTAACAACAGAAATAATAATAAGTAGTCACAAGATTGGCACTTGGGCCCTCTCAGATTAATAAATACAGGTTTACAGCAAATGAAATATCTTTCTATAAAAATGCTTTTGATTGATTGTTAAATTGGTTTTAAATGTTTCCTTTTAGAAGTGGGTTCTTCTGGACTAGAATCCAGAAGATGGATGAGGAAGGGATGCACCTTGCTACCAACACCAGAGAACATGCCAAGAAGCAATTTCTTCCATGCTAGTCAAACTGAGCCCTCTTTTATCACCTGTTTACCTTTCTGAAAGATTGGTAGTTCTGGAATAAAATTGGTTATTCCAGTAGGTCATTTACATCATGCTGTTAGTTCATGTGAACGTAATCATGAAAAAAAGAAAAAGAAAAATGTACTAAGCAGGCTTCCCTGGTGGCGCAGTGGTTGAGAGTCCGCCTGCCGATGCAGGGGACACGGGTTCGTGCCCCGGTCCAGGAAGATCCCACATGCCGCGGAGTGGCTGGGCCCGTGAGCCATGGCCGCTGAGGCTGGGTGTCTGGAGCCTGTGCTCCGCAACGGGAGAGGCCACAACAGTGAGAGGCCCGCGTACCGCAAAAAAAAAAAAAAAAAAAGTACTAAGCACCAATAGTAGGTAATCCTAGAAGGCAGGGTTAGGTCAAAATTAAGGCGCAACTTGGGCCCTGCCCACAGGGGACTCACAGCTCTGCTCACCAAGAAATAACACAGGAGTGTTTGGGCACCTTTCCTCCAAGGAACAACCTCAGGTATACCTTCCAGGCCTGTATGAGTCCATCTCTGCTATGGAATCGGGGTTTTCTCTGGGCAGGATGGGAGAGGGCACCTTCATTGCCTCTTTTCCCCTAGGCCTTCCCATCACAGCACTGATAGGTACTAACCATAATCTCTTGGGGCACCTTTCCTCAGCTGTGCAATGAGGGCAACAAACCAGGTGATCTCCACAAGTGTAGAGGTTTTCTTGCCTTCAATCTCATCCACAACTTTGTTCACATTCTCCTTTTCCTGAGAGACAATTTCAACTATATACAGAAATCTGAAGAGGCCCATGAATCACAGTCCCCAATCCCAAACTTCGTTAGTTCTGATCCAGTATTTTATTCTGCAGCCAAAGCCTGTTCGATTCATCAAGGTGTCACAGTAAATACTTACGGAATCCTTGGAGAAGTGACAATTGTCCACAGAGTCCATTGACACTGGTGGCCTCTCAAACCTTGCTGTAGGGTCTTGACTGAGTCAATTACATTTTTTAGAAAGTTTCTTCTTCATTTTGAAATCAGAAACCATATTCCCAGGTGGAAATCCTTAGGCTGCTGACAATGTTTTCCTCTGACTTTCCCTTAAACTGTTCCCTCCCTTTAATGGATCTCTGATTGATTAGTAATTATCCTCTGATCCCAAAAGAAGAAATGCACTTACCTTCACCATTAAATCAGTATTGTAAGCCCTAGACTATAGGCTACCTTGAAGAAAGAAGGCATTTTCGTCCCTTCTTCTCTTTCAAACAATTCCACAATTTCACAAGGATAAATATTGCATCACACGGCAGGCAGACTGCACTAGGTTTAGCCCTACGTTCTCGGAGCAGAGAGCCTGGGTTTGGCTTTGCCGCTTAATTTTTAACTTCATTTTCAAGTTCTCGCTGATAGAATATCTCAAAAGATGACACCATGTTTTTTCTGCTTTGAAGTCTGCAGACAGCTGAAAAAGTCAACACGACTTTTTCCTGAAGGGGAGGCAGCATGATGTGGAAGAAAGATCAGGGCTCCTGGAACTGGAGGAATGAGGTCAACCCCACCTTCACTTCCTAGTGTTTTCTGTGGCCTTGGACAAGTCATTTAACCTCCTTGAACTGGTTTCTACCTTAGTAAAACAAGGGTTTAATGCTCAACTCATGAGGTTATTGGGCAAATAAAATGAAATACATATACTAACCAGTAATAGGTCCTCAATAAATGAGATGCCCCCATAAAAGGGTTCTGTTAAACCAGCTAGACTTTCCTTAAGCATTTGGTGCCCACAGCTTAATAAATGTGAACTTTGGCTACTCTGACATCTTCCCATGAAGCTACCCTGCATCCTTCCTTCCTGCTTCTTATCTGTGCTCTTTCTCATCCAGTCTCTACTTGACTCTTGGTATTTGGACTTGTGTTTTATTTGAGATTCTTAAATTTTGGACTGTGGTTGCTACTGGGTCTTCCCAGTTTGACTCTCAGCCCTTATAAAATGAGGTGAAGTCCTGCCCTTTCTGCCTTTATTAGCTTTAAACTGCCTTAGTTGAGTTTCCCTGTCCCAGTTAGTCTTGCCCAAGGAGCCTATTGGAACCAGCACCTTAGCTTAACTACTTGTTTCCTCTGTATTAGTGTTCTATTGTGGCTGTAATCAATTACCACAAACTTAGTGACTTAAAGCACCATATATTTATTCTTCCAGTTCTGGAGGTCAGAAGTCCCAAATGGGTTTCCCTGGGCCAAAAATCAAGATGCCGCCAGGGCCACACTCTCCCTGGAGGCTTTAGGGGAGAATCTATTTCATTTTTTCTGGCTTCTAGATGTCACCTGCCTTCCTTGGCTCATGGCCACGTCCTCCATCTTTAAAGGCAGCAGCGTAACATCTTCAAATCTTTCTAACTCTGACCCTCCTACCTCCCTCTTTATAAGGACCCTAGTAATTATATTGGGCTCACTTGGAAAATCCAGGATAATCTTCATGTCTCAAAATCCTTAATCATACACACAAAGTCCCCTTTGCCATACAAGGTAACATGTTCACAGGTTGCGGGGATTAGGATGTGAAAATCTTCAGGTGGCATTCCTCAGCCTACCACAGTCCACTTTTGAAAAGTGGAGGAGTAGCATGGAGAGCTGAAACAACAGTGTCTTCCTTCCTGTAATTGAAAATTCTGGTTATGACTTATTATAAAGTCATTCTGTACTTGGTCAGCCAATAAAAATAGTTAAAAAGAGGGCAAATGAGAACTTCTTTTGCCTAGTTTGCCCCAATGAAGGTGTGACATTTTCTAATTTGTGCAAAGGTACAGCATGACCTGGCAGCAGCCTTGGCAGAAAAAGTAGCTGAGACTGGATCCCCAAAATAGGACTAAATATAATAAGGAAAGAGTGATCAACAGTGTCCAATGCCAGAAGGTTCAAACTATATTTTTCAAGCTACATATTTTGTTTAAGTAGTGTAGTCCTATAGTTGGACTTTGCAAGCTCCCTGAAGGAATCGTGTACTTTGAGAATTTCTATATCCATAGCTCTTGGCACAGTATTTGGACTATAGAATATATTCAATAAACATTAGTTCATTGAATGGATGAATTCTTGAGTCACGCTTGCCATTAAAAATCAAGATTTCTGTAGCTGGTCCAAACCCCTTAGCCCCCATCATGATTTTCACATAACAAAGTGTCAAATCAACTCAGTGAGCTCCACACTTAATAAGTATCTATAACTTATTTACAAATATCAAGAGTAATGTAGCAGAAAAGATCAGAATCTTAAAAAGTTAAGTCTCTTTGGCCTGGCATTAGCAGCTGTTTCTAATCAGAGCAGTTGAATCCCACACTCTTTTCTGAGAATTTATTATATTCCAGACAGGATGCTAGCTTTTGAGAATATCAATTTGTTTAAGACCTGACCCATGACTCCACAGAGTTCAGAGTCCACTGAGCGAGACTATACACAAAGACAGACAACTAGGATGAAAAGTCATAAAAACTAACAATATAAGCGTGCACAAAGCACTAGGAGGGAACAAATAAGGACCCCGTCAACACAGGGGTGTCAGAGGAGGGCCTTCTGGAGAAGGCAGTCTGGTCAGTCTTCATGGGTGCCGTGAAAGAGACAGTAATATAGGGAAAGGACTTTCCAGAAAGAACACGGCCATAGAGGCAGGTGTGGGGAATTAGAATTGTTCAACATCCCTGGGGATTAAAGTACAAAGGCATGAAGGAAATTTGGTCAACTGACGGGGAACATGACAAACATTAAAAAAAAAAATCAATTGCTTTTCTCAGTAGTAGAAATAACTAGCCAAGAATGGAAATTGAAAGAAGTTTTTAATGTTCTCTAGTAACAAAAACTCTAAAATTTTTAGGAATTATTTGAACAAGAAAAGTATGACTCAAAGGAAGAAAACAATAAAATTGCATTAAAAGACATAAAACAAGATCTGGCTAAATGGAACTATATACTATATGATTGGGTGGGAGAACTTAATATCGTAAAAATATTGATCTTTTCTGAATTAATAGACAGATTCAGTAAAAATCCAACTAGAAGAAGAAAAGATGGAAGGACACACTGGAAATACCCTAAATGTTCATCAATGGGACTAACAGAATACATTGTGATACAGCCTTATCACAGAAAATTGAGCAACAGTTTAATAGAATGAGTTGCATCTATACCATTTGACTTGGATGCTTTTGTACAGTGTCATGTAATTTTTTTTTTTTTGCGGTACGCAGGCCTCTCACTGTTGTGACCCCTCCCGTTGCGGAGCACAGGCTCCGGATGCACAGGCTCAGCGGCCATGGCTCACGGGCCCAGCCGCTCCGCGGCATGTGGGATCCTCCCAGACTGGGGCACGAACCCGTGTCCCCTGCATCGGCAGGCGGATTCTCAACCACTGTGCCACCAGGGAAGCCCAATATCATGTAATTTTAAATGAGTAAAGCAGATGCAGAGTACATTGAAAGAGATCCATTTTTTTCTAAATTTTAAATTTATTTATCCAATTTCGAATTTATTTACCCAAGAAAAGCCTCTATGAGTATTTTTGTATGAGATTCTATGAGCCAGACCTGGCTGTTAACTTTGGTTATCTGATTTGGGTAACTAGTGAGATGCTAAAAGAAACCTATAAAACTAAACAAAAAGGTGACTACAGAAAAGGAACAGTTATAGCCTATGCATGTAGAATTGTGTGTGTGTGTGTGTGTGTAAGTTTACATATGCACACATTTGTCTATGTGTGTACGTACATGTACATACATATACGTATGTATGGGTTTCTTTGTTTTTCTGTTCTGCGTTCTGAACAAATCTCTCAAAATTTTCTTCCACTGCCCTAAAATAGCACTTCTTAAATTTAATGTGCATATGAATTACATAGGGAACTTATTAAAGTGTTAAATATATGGGTCTGGGTGGGCCTGAGGTTTAGCATTTGTATCAAGCTTCCAGATGGTGCAAGTTCCCATGCTGCTGGCCCATTGTTACTTTGTGTAGAAAGAAATGCTCTTATACTCTCTTCCATTGTATTTAGTCTACAATTCATTCCAGGAATAATATTTAGTCAAAAATTTATTTAGCAATAGAGGTCCTTCTTTCAATGCCCATATTTTTCCTAGGATTTCTAAATTGTAAAAATAGTCAACTTTTCTTGTTTAATTTCTACTTATTTCAGTTTCGTAATTTCCTGGTGATTTTAACTAGAAGTTAATCCTTCATTTATTTCCTTGAGCAGTCTAAACACAGTTACCTTTGTCTGACTAAAATTATTTTCTTTTAAAGTAAATTCATGTTCTGTTTGTTGAGTTTGACTGCTGTCTTTTAGGTCTATATTCATAAATTTTAAAATTTGGGGGTACAAACCAAATTAGTGTCTTTACTTATCTCTCTTTCTCAGTCTCTCTCTTCTCTCCCCTCACTGTCTCTCTCAGCGCTTACCTTACACTGTCTAGAATTTTTTGTGTCACCTTCATCTGCATTTTAAGGTTCATGTTCCAGAACCATTCCAGGGCTTACCCTAGCATTCCAGGTCTCCTGCCCTGTGACAATATTCTGGTCATCCCAAATCTGGTCTCTGATCCTGTGGGCAGCTTGATTGAGGTTCCAGTTGCCAGCCTTAGTCTGTGTTTGCCCCGCTGCCTCCTCAGGACTCTATCTTGCGAAGGCCCATAGCCCTGGATGTCATCAGTCACAGAATGACCTGCCGCCTCTTTCATCATGTGTTAGATTCTAAGATGACCTCAGTCACCCCTGTCTCCTCCATGTTCATGCCTGTGTTCATGCCTTTGAGTGTGACCTGTGATTTGCTTCCAACCAACAGAATATAACAAAAGTGAAGGAATGTCATTTCCATTATTATATTATATATTATTGTATTATATATTATTATATTATATATTATTATATTATAAATTATTATATTATATTATATATTATTATATTATATATTATTATATTATATATTATTATATTATATTATCCTCCATCTTGCTAACAGGTTTGCTCTCTTACGCTTTTGTTGGCTTGGAGGAAACAAGAGGTTGTATTAGGGAACACCCACCCAGGCAGAAACTAGGAGCCTGCAGGAGCTGCGGCAGCCTCCACCAGGAAATTTAAACCTTCAGTTCTGCAGCTGCAAGGAACTGGATTTTGCCAACAACTCGAGGGAACTTGGAAGTGGATACTTCCCCCATCATGCCTCTGATGAGACCTCAGGCTCTTCCAACACCTGGATTGCAGCCAGGTGAGACCCTGAAACAGAGAACCCAGCTAAGCCATGTCTGAACGGACCTACAGACACTGGGTAAAAATAAATATGCAGTTTTTCAAGCCACTAAGTTTCTAGTAATTCATTTTGCAGCAATAGATAGCTAATACCCATGAGCAGTAGAGTCTATCAGCACTAGATGTCAAACAGTGAGCCTGTCTCTGGTCCCATGTCCTTACAGAGACCACTCTTTATCTCTATCCTCTTGATTCTGAGAGGTCAAATTCCCAGACACCACTACCAGCTCTCAGTCCTCGGGTTCGGTAGGCCTGTGGCCTCAGCCCTGTGCAAAGATTTCTCCTTACTTTCTAGCTTACAGAGATGTTTATACTGTTTCTAAGTTTTGTTATTTCCCTCCTCTATTTATATTTTACCTATTAAATAGATAAAATATAATGAAATGAAATAAAGGAGAATGAATTTTATATTCATCTTAACCATCTTTACTCCAGTAAAGATATTTTAAAAAAGACACTTAAAAACTAAAAAAAACACCAAAAAACCCATATATTTTTACACACTGGTCTGATTATTTCCTTCAGATAATGTCCTGGAAGTAAAATAAGTGGCTCAGTTGTAACACTTACTACCAGACTGCCTTCCAGGGTGGTCATTACTGCACATTTACAACAGGCAATTCTCCAACAAGGCCCATGTCCTTGTACTTTATGCAATCCTAGTCTCCAGTTCTTCTGCTTTTATTTCTCTAATTTATGCAACACCCCAAGTCCTCAATAACCCTGCGTTGATGCTGTTGGGAGTACCAACTCTATCTCCTCCAGAACAGAGGCAGAGGTTCCTCTTAGAAAAATGTCAATCCGTCATAACCTCAAGTCTCCCCAATGTCATTTTCCACCTAATTTCTTTGTATGACTTGGGTCTCAGGATAGGCAGTTACCCCTGAAGTTTGATACCTGGATTTGTCTGAATTCTTAACCGAAACTTTAGACCACATCCAACGGAACACACTGCCTCTCAAGCCTTCAGCCGAGCTTATAGTTTTAACTACATAATTACCACCTGAGCATCTTCCAACACAAAAGCCGCGAAACGACTCGGTCTCCAAAATTCACTTAACTTGCTGCACTGTACCAAATGTTAGTCTGAATGAGATAGAAAATATTTTTCAGGATTTAAAGGCCCAAGATCTTCCAACAATCAACTTACCACTTCCCAAGTTTCATGGGGGAGATTGGCAGTGGAGACATTCCAGGGTCAGTGGCTCTAATCTAGGAGGGAGCTTCAGAATCACCGGGGGAATTTTAGGAAAACACAGGTGCCGGGCTTCTCAGGAGTGAAGCTTAAGCATGTGGATGGCAGCAAAACTTCCCCTTTAAAAAAACAGCTGCTGCATCTCTAGACAAATGAAGACTGCTTTTTAAATTCTTATTATAAAGCTTGGCCTTAACCTAGTGGTTCTCAACCTTGGATAAACATTCAAACTGCCTGGGGAGATTTACAGAGCACTAGTGCCTGAGCCAAACCCCAGAGATCCTGTTGTAATTATTCTCAAGTGTGTCCTGGGTGATGAGAATTTGAAAAGCTCCTCAGGTGATTCTAATGTTCAGGCAGACTGAACATGATTGAAATGATTCAAACCCTTCACGTGGAGATTTTATTCTGGACAGCTGAGCTAGACCATGGCTCAGTCACCGGAAATAAAAGAGAGGCCACAGACTCATTTCCCAAAGAAAGCCGTTGCCCTCTTCTAGATGTATAAAGAAGCCCTTGACACACTGTATCTAAAGCAGACCCAGGACAGATACTCCAGAAAATGCTGGATGAAGCAATAGGAGTTTTGGCTTTAGACTGTACCCTCTCCCACTCTAATACTAATTCCCAGTGAAGTGTTACCAAACTGACCACTGTGTCAATTGGCAAAGCAGGAGTGTGTGTGGGTGTGCGTGCATGACTTTCTACCCCAAACATACAGAAAAATATGATTCAACTTTCAGCATAGATCAAATTTTGTGTTCTAGTATTGTTTTATTTCAAATTATATCTTGGAGAGAATGCATGATTTTGAACTGGATAAATGCTCCCCACTGCTGAACCCCAAGTGCCTGACCCTGGGTTGACCCAGATCTCTCTCTCTGAAGGCTGAACGGAGCCATTATAACTCTAATGGGCAAAAGGCTGGTCTGGAAGTTCTCTCAGCTGCAGAAAGAGAAAAAGAACAAAACAAGCAAGCAAGCAGGCAAACAAGCCACCACAACACAAAACCGTGGAGGGGAGAGAGAGGAAGACGGGACTAAGGAGTGATAGTGTGATTTGATATTCAGAGGGGCGTGTGTGTGTGTGTGTGTGTGTGTGTGTGTGTGTGTGTTTGAGAGAGATAGAGACATACATAGACAGAGACAAAAAGAGAGATAGAGCCCCAGCCCCAGTAGGGAGGAACAAAACGGCTTATCTCTTTCCTAGGATTCCTCCATCTTGCAGCCTAAAGACACAGGGCCCCTACTTGGCTTGCACTCTTAGTGATATGGGTCAAGGGTCAATGGGACTTGTGGTTTTTAAAAACTTTTTATTTTGAAATAATTTAAGACTTACAGAAAAGTTACAAGAAGAATACAAAGAACCCTCATATATAACCTTTACCTAGATTCACCTATTGTTAATATTACTCTTCTCTCCACCTATCCATCTATTTATAGATCTGTATCTCTCTCTATACATATAATTGCTGAAGCATCTGAGAATAAGTTGTAGGTCTCAACCTCTTTTAGCTTTAATACTTTATCCCTAAATTTGAACTTTGCCAGCTGTCCCAATGTGTCTCTTATAACATTTCCCTCCCTCAATTCAGGATCACACATTGCATTTAGTTGTCATGTTTCTTTAGTCTCTTTTAATCTGGAAAAGTTCCTCAGCTTCTTTACCTTTCATGACAATGAGTTTTTAAAGATTATAGGTGAGGTGTTTTATAGATTGATTTTTTTAAACTTCCCAGCAATGTGCCCTTGAAGACCAAAGATGTATTGGCAGCAGAGTTTGAAACAAGTGGAAGGTACATAGGAACCACAGAAAAGGGTCTGATCCAAGGGCTGAAAGCCTTGTCATCCCACTACTGCTTTATCAGGTATAGGTCTAGGGACCTGGCAGCACCTTCACTGTCCTGAAGGGTGTTAGAATGTAGAGGAGTCTTCCTAGAGGTGGGAGACTTATGGGAAGGGAGGCTGAGATTGAGTTTGGCTGTGGCTAAGTGTCAGGGAAGGGTTTTTGTTCATCTCTGGATGGAATCAGGTTCTGTCTGCAGGTCAGGGGTCCTTGAGATCTAGACTTGGGCTGTCTGGGCCCCTTTGAGGGGAGGGGATTAGGTGAGAAAGAGGAAGGGCCTAGCTTGGAATGAGCAAACAAACAGCTTCATTCTCCACCTTACCCCAGCACTCTGGACCAACAGTGGTTATGAATTTTCCCAGACATGTAATCACTCCATAAAGAAAATGTGCATGGGGAAGGGGAGGAAGGAGATGTGAGCTCTGCTGGATGCCTGACTATTTCATTCCCAGATTTATTTGTTTTTGTTTTTTGTTTTTTTTGGCTGCACTGGGTCTTAGTTGTGGCATGTGGGATCTGTCCTTGCAGCGTGCAGTCTTCTCTCTGGTTGTGGCGTGTGGGTTTTTCTTTCTCTAGTTGTGGCGCGTGGGCTCTGTAGTTTGCAGCACACGGACTCTCTCACTGAGGTGCCTGCGGGCTCAGTAGTTGTGGCATGTGGGCTTAGTGGCCCCGCGGCATGTGGGATCTTAGTTCCCCGAACAGGGATCGAACCCGCGTCCCCCCTGCATTGGAAGGTGGATTCTTTACCATTGGATCACCAGGGAAGTCCCCCCAGATTTGTTTGAAATCAATCCACCTCATGTAGTCCAGGCTCTCAGTCCTGAACTTCCAAATAATATGGAATATTTTTAATGACCCTTGACATTTTTACAAGAGTCTTTCTGTAATTCCTGGACTCCCTTCTTCTCCTGGTGAACTTTTACTTCGTCTCCAGAACATAGCTCAGAGGTTATCACCTCTGCAGAAGTATCCAAGTTCTGCCAAGAGTTACTTGCTTCTTTGTTTTTCTTCCTCAGCCTCAACACTTTTTCTTACCTTGTATAACATTTAGAATATAATTAATTTTTAAAAGATATTTTAACTTTCTGGAAACTTTTAAAGGAAATACATTTTTATTTTTAGTTGATATATCCATAGGGTCCAGCCTAGTGTCTGCCATAAAAAAGCTGTTCAATAAATACTCATTGTGTGAATAAATGAATACATTTTAAATGACTGGATTTAATTGCCATTGTTAGTATGAATCACTTAAAATCATTCCTAAGAGCCAGATTAAATTTACATTTCTTCAATATTGGTCAAAGAAGTAGTTATGCTCTCATAAAGGCAAAACCATAGTACATAAGCCACCAAAAATGCAAGAGTGCCATCTACTGGTAAACATATAAACAGACAAGGCACTAAGGAGCCAGGCAAAATGTTTACTTTCAATGATGTGTCCCTTATGTAGCTTGTATAAAATGTGAAAGAAAGATGGAAGCAAAATTGACAGATGTTATATGGTATTTTCCTGGAAAATATTTTATACTAGTAATTTATGCAAAATATAATGATATTTTTTAATGAAAAAGAAATCAGTAAAACAAGAAACATTATACAAAATGATAAACTATTGAAAGTTTTTTCCACTTCTGTCCTTCCCCCCTAGATTAGGAATAAAATTAGGATGCCAATTTTTTCAATTTATGTTCAGTGTTGTATGGGATATACTAGCCAGTATAGTATGGGAAGAAAAATAAAGGTTACTGTTAAATGTTAATTGTCTAAATACTTCAATTAAAAGGCAAAGATTATTAGAATGGATTTTTAAAATGTAAGAACTGAACATATGTTAGCTAGAACAAAAACACCTGAAATATAAAAACACAGATAAGTTTAAAATAAATGTGTAGAAAAACATGTACTATGCAAACAGTAAGCATAAAAAGACTGGATTATCTATATTAAAAACAGATAAAGTAGAGTTGAAGACAGAGAACATTTTCAGAGATAAAGAGTGACATTTTATATTGGTAAAAGGGTCAGTTCACCAGGAAAGCATAATCATAAATGTGTATGAACTTAATGACAAAGTTTCAAAATACATGAAGTAAAAATGGAAAGAATTAAAGGGAAAAATAAGCAATTCTACAATCCCAGTTGGAGATTTTAATACCTTTCATACGGTAATGATTGAATAACTAGATAAAATATATGAAAAGTCATAGAAGATCTGAAAAACCCTATCCATCACCTTGAATGAATTGATATTTATAGGATATTACACTGAATATTTGCGTCCACATTCTTTTCAAGTACACATGGTTCCATTCATAATGATAGACCATATTCTGGGCCACTATACAAGTCAATAAATATAGAGGGATTTAAATCCTATAGAGTATGTTATCCGACCTCAGGAGGGATAAGTTAGAAATCAAAAAAAAATAAGATATCTAGGGGAAAACCCCCAATATTTGGAAATTAAACATACTTTTAAATAATCTACCACTTTAAAAATCATAAGAAAAATTATAAAGTATTTTGAACTACAGAATAATGAAAAATAAGGCATACAAAACTTTGTGAGAGGCAACTAAAACAGTGCCTAGAGGAAAGTTTATAGTTTAAACTGTTTACATTAGAAAACAAAGATAACCAAAAATCAAAGCTTAGATCTTGTGAAGGTGGTATATCTAAGAGAAGACACACACCTCCATCACCACCTATAAAAGTGAGATCCCAAAGGGTGATAAAGGTGAATTAGAAGTAAACAGATCTCACTTCCTGGAAACTGCAAGAATTCTGGGAACGCCGGTGCTGAGCAGAGCAGGGAACAAAGAAAAGAAAAAGAGAGAGAGAGAGAGACACTCTGGTAAGTTGTAACCACAAGCCAATTTTTATACATATTTGGGGTAAAATTTCACATCACTTGGGTTATCAAAACAACAACAACAAAAGCAAAAAACCCTCAAGCCATGAACTGAGTTTACTTCTTGACTGGTAGTATGCTAGCTGCCCGGCAAAAGCAAACACAAATCACCTCTGGAGGAAAGCACTTTCATGCCAGTCCTCAAAACCACAAATAATTTTACCAGAACAATCAAGAAAATAATAGTAAAACAACCAAGCACACAGAATGGACTGGAGGGCGAGAAGCAAGAATAGATGAATGGAGACTAGTTAGGAAGTTTCAATAAACCTGTGAAAAGTGACGGGGGATGATTTGTGTATTCCTGTTTAAAGTGAGTTTCTTGTAGACAACATATAGAGGGGGCTTGATCTGTGTGTGTGTATGTGTGTGTGTGTGTGTGTGTGTGTGTGTGTGTGTGTGTGTGTGTATTCAATCTGACAACCTCTGCCTTTGAATTCGAGTATTTAGATAATTTACGTTAAATGTGATTATTGAGGGCTTCACTGGTGGCACAGTGGTTGAGAATCCACCTGCCAATGCAGGGAACACGGGTTCGAGCCCTGGTCCGGAAAGATCCCACATGTCGCGGGGCAACTAAGCCTGTGTGGCACAACTACTGATCCTGAGCTCTAGAGCCCGCAAGCCACAACTACTGAGGCTGCATGCCACAACTACTGAAGTCCGCGCCCCTAGAGCCCGTGCTCCACAAGAGAAGCCACCGCAATGAGAAGCCCGCACACAGCAACCAGAGACAAGCCCACGCGCAGCAATAAAGACCCAACGCAGCCAAAAATAAATAAATTTATTTAAAAAAAATATGATTATGGATATGTGTAGATTTAAGTCTGTCACCTTATTATTACTTTTCCATTTGTTCCATCTATTCTTTGTTCCCTTCTTCCTCATTATTCTCTTCTATTGAACAACATAAATATTTTTTATTCTATTTTATTTCTTTTTGTGGCTTATTAGCCATAATTCTTTGTTTTGTCATTTCAGTGGTTACTTTAGACTTTATAGTGTACATCATTAATTTATCACAGTCCATTTTCAGGTGATATACCACTTATATAGAATAAGAACCTTAAAATTGTTATTCCATTTCTCTTTCTTACTTTTGTGCTGGTGTTACCTTGCATTTTACTTTTATATCTTATAAATCCCACATTACATTGTTACTATTTTTGCTAAAACAGTCAATCAATTTTTACAGAGATTTAAATAACATTAAACATTTTTAAATCTATTTTCCCGTGAAGTCACAATTGCTGGTGCTTTTTATTCTTTTGTGCAGATTGGTATTTCAATTTGGTATCTTCTGTCTAAAGAACTTCCTTTAATATTTCTTGTAGTTCTAATCTGCTGATTAGGTGTTTATTGCTTTTGGTCAGATAAAGAAAAAATATTTTACAATATTTCAGCTAAGGGCTGAGTCAGTTTTACGAAGCAAGATTACCCACTAACAAAATATTTAATTGTATAGGTGATTTTTAAAAATAAAACAGAAAACTTACATCTATGGTGTAATGAACATCATTCAATTCCTACATGTGACTAGATGAATTCCTTTATCTTTCATGTATCTGAAATAGCCCTTATTTCACCTTCATTTTTGAAAAATATTTTTGCTAGGTAAAATATTCTAGGCCTTTCATTACTTTACAGATTTTACTCCACTGTATTCTTGCTTGCATTTTTTCCAATGAGAAATCTGTGATCTATGTTTGTTCCTCTATACATAATATGACTTTTGTTCTTAGCTACTTTTAAGAATCTTCATTTGTCATTGATTTTGAGTAATTTGGTTATGTTATGTATTGGTTTAGTTTTGTTCCTGTTTCTCATGTTTATGGTTCATTGAGATTCATGCATTAGTAGGTTTATAGTTTTCACCAAATTTCAAAAAAATTCAGCCAGTATTTTTTCATATATTCTTTTTTTATCCCTTCTTCCAATTTTTTCTCTCCTTTAGGGACAGCAAGTACATATATATTTGAGACTTAAAGCTTTTCCACAGCTCATTGGTGCCGTAGTCACTTTTTATTTTTATTCTCTTTTCTCTCTGTATTTCATTTTATATAGTTTCTATTGCTATGCCTTCTAGTTTACTAATTGTTTCTTTTACAAAGTCTAATCTGTCGTTAATCCTATCCAGAGTACTTTTTATCTCATATGCCATAGTTTCCAGCTCTAGAAGTTTAATTTGTGTCTTTTAAAAATCTTTCAGGTCTCTATTTAACTTTTTGAACATATAGAATGCAGTTATGAAAACATTCGAAATGTCTTTATCTGCTAATCCCAACACCTGTGTCAGTTCTGGGTGAATTTTGATTGATTGATTCCTCTCTTATCCTAGGATATATTTTCCTTCTTGTTTGCATATTTGTTTTTTTCCAATATTAAATTTTTATCAAGATATATTTCATATACCATAAAACACACCTTTTTAAAGTGTACAATTCAGTGGTTATAGTGTATTCACAAAGGTGTACAATCATTATCACTATCTAAATTCCAGAACATTTCAAGATCTTCAACAAGAAGCCCTATATCCTTAAGTAGCAATTCCCCATTACCTCCTCTCAGCCCCTGGCAACTACTAACCTACCTTCTGCCTCTATGAGTTTGCCTATCTTAGACATGTAACATAAAAAGAATCATACAATATGTGTTATTTTTGTGTCTGGCTTCTTTCATTTAGTATGTTTTCAAGGTCCATCAGTGTTGGAACATGTATCAGTACTTCATTCTTTTTTATGGCTTAATAATATTCCACTGTATGGATTTAACACATTGTATGTGTCCATTGATCAGTAGATGGACATTTGGGTTGTTTCTACTTTGGGGGTACTGTGAATAATGCTACTATAAACAATCATGTACAAGTTTCTACATGAGTATGTTTTCAATTCTCTTAGGTATTTACATAGAAGTAGAATTGCTGGATCACATGGTAACTCTATGTTTAACTTTTTAGAGAACTACCAAACTGTTTTCCAAAAATGTTGCACCATTTTACATCCCCACAAGCAATGTATGGGGTTCCAATTTCTCCACTTGTTATTGTCTGGGTTTTTTTTATTATTATTATAGCTAACCTAGAGGATGTGAAGTGGTATCTCGTGGTTTTGTTTTACATTTACATAATGACTAATGTTGTTGAATATCTTTTCAGGTGCTTATTGGGTACTTGTATGTCTTCTCTGGAATAATGTATACTTAGATCCTTTACCCATTTTTAAGTTGGGTTATTTATCTTTTTGTTATTGGGTTGTAGGAACTTTTTATATACAAGTTATCATTCTAGATACAAGTCCCTTGTCAGATATATAATTCACAAAAATTTTCTCCCATTCTGTGGGCTGTCATCTCATTTTCTTAATGGAGTCCTATGAAGCTCAAAAGTCTTTAATTTTGATGCTCTCCAACTCAGCTAGTTTTTTCTTTTATTGCTTGTGTTTTTCGTGTCATCCAAAAAACCATTGCTAAGCTAAGATTACAAAGATTTGCCCCAAAGTTTTCTTCTCAGGGTTGTATGGAGTTTTAGTGCTTACATTTAGATCTTTGTTTCATTTTGAGTTAATTTTTGTATATGGTGGGAGGTAGGGCTCCAAATTCATTCTTTTGCATATGGATTATGCACTTGTCCCACTATTGTTTGGTAATAAGATTATTCTTTGTACATTGAACTGTTTTGGCACTCTTGTTAAAATTAATTGACCATAAATGTATGGGTTTATTTCTAGACTCTACTAAATTTTATTGCCCTATAGGTTTATCCTTATGATAGTAACACATAGCCTTGATTATTGTAGTGTTATAGTAAGTTTTGAAATTGCAAACTGCGAGTCCTGCAACTCTGATCTTTTTAAAGATTGTTTTGGTTGTTGTGGGCCTCTTGTATTTCCAGATGAATTTTAGGATAAGCTTGCCAATGTCTAAAAAAAAGCCAGCTGGAATTTTGATAGGCATGCACTGAGTCTGTAGAACAACTTGGGAAGTACTGCTAATTAATAATATGAAGCCTTTTAATCCATGAACATGCAATGTCTATTTATTTAGGTCAATTTAATTTCTTTCAATGATGTTTTACAAATTTCAGTGTACAATTTTGTTTTGCTTCTGTTCATTTTATTCCTAAGTATTTTGTTACTTTTGATGCTATTATAAATGATTATTTCCTTAATTTTATTTTCAGATTGTTCATCGCTAGTATATAGACATACAATGAAATTTTATATATTGATCTTGTATCCTGCAACCTTGCTGAACTCATTTATTAGATCTATATTTTTTGTATACGGATTCCTTAAGATTTTCTGTATACAAAATTATGTTATTGGCAGATAGAGTATTTGTCTTCTTCCTTTTAAATCTGGATGCCTTTTATTTCCTTGAACCTTCAGTACAATGTTGAATAGAAATGGTGAGAGCACACATCCTTTTCTTGTTAGGTGTGCTATTACCAGCTCTTCCTAGGGCCAGCCAAGCAAAATGCCCTCTTTTAAGTCCCAGCTCACCTCAGAGCAGGCTGCAGTGAAACAGTCATTCATATCATGAGAGATATAGGTACAAACTACTTGCAAAGGATGCTAAGACTTCTTTGGAGAGGTCTTTGTCATGCTCATCATTCTGAATAGCTCAGATAAGTCTTCTCTCAGGCTTTTTTTTTAAAACCTATAATCCTGTGTCCTCTCTTCTTACCTCTGGGTGTTGCTTCCTCTCTCCCCTTTGCTCATCTGAAAAATTTGTCCTCAAGATCACTTTTGCAGTGTGCTCTTATCAAACCTCTGCTAAGCTCTCTTTCTCAGAAGCCTAGGTCTTCTCTTTCATTTTCATTTTCTTCCGGTTCAAATCATTAATATATCCTACAGGAGAGAGAAACAGCTCTCTAGAAAACCAGTAGCCATCATGGATTCTGGTATTTTCTGGCACTATTCGCCATGTTAACTTGCCTACCACCTCCAACATGTACATACACACACTCTGCTCACACTCCACAGACATACCCCAGCGCACATATCACACAAACACAAACCATGTACCACAGTCCACACCTAGCACACACCACCACACACCCCACAACATACACTATACACACACATACACACCAGACACCATATCACACAAATCACACACATGCAAGCATGCATCACAGACTACATATAGCACAAACCATCACACATCTCACATATCACCCACGCCACACTACGTACATTACACGCATGTGTGCACACCTCCTATGATGTGTGTTTAGTGCAGCATAGAAAGTTACTCTCTTGTTTAACACATACCACTATGCCTGGAACCACTCTAGACACTCGAGATTCATCAATTAAAAACACAGACAAAACTCTCTACCGCTGTGGAATTTGCATTCTCATGCAGGAGGCAGACAATAAGCAAGATACATGAATAAAATATTCAGTAATAAGTGCCAAGGGAACAAAAGAGAGCACTGTTAGAGGGCTTGGGAGCGGGGGAGGGGTGCAGCTGTAAACTAGGTGGTCAGAGTAAGCCTGGCTGAGAAGAGACACCTGAAGGAGTTGAGGGAAGGCACCCTAGGGATATCTAAGGGATGACTGTTCCCCACAGAAGGAGCAGCCAGAGTCCAGGCCTTTTTAAGGAGACTCCAGTGGCCCACTTGCCATTCTGGGTCTTCAGCTTCCTACAGCCCAGACTCACAGGGTCAAGCCCAGCCTCACATACTGGAGGGGATGCATCCCCCATGGGGCAGCTCCGATTGGTCTCTCCCTAGGCTCACCTTTGGAGACCAAATCTCTGAAGCCTCATCTGCATCCCTCTCCCCTTTAAGACCTGCAGCTCTCTGTGTGAACCAGTCCCTCCTTCATGCAACAAGAAACAGGTGCAAGATGGGGCAGCTGTCACAAGACAGTCCCCATCATGAGGTTGAGGCTTTTGTCTTGCCTGTGTTGCCTGTAGTGGCAGTCTGTTTTCTTTTGGGCATTCACTAGCTTCCTTTTCCTGATCCTTTGACAGGACAAATTTGGGGTGAGCTGTGCCTACGTCCAGAGTCACAGCCACAACAATAAAGTCGTGGGAATCTGTAAGGGGTCATCATTAGATCAGGGATACAGGGGCTCGTTCTTTCTCTTCTGTCTGTGTGCTGGTTGCCTCAGGAGTAGATCTGTCCTGTACTGTGTGCAGGGCCTGCTACCACAGGACATGCCTGAGAACGATGATTCAGTCACCTGGTGGCAAAATGACAGAAGGCTCTGTGGACACCCAGGAGGATGCAGTGCTGAAGAGAGACTCCTGTTTGGGTGGGAAGAGAGGAACCTGTTTCACAATTTTGCCTCCAGACTGAGCTGCTGGAGCAGGACTGTGGCTGCACCCACCTCCCCCCAGGCTCCATCTGTGGGTCCGTTGCCCTGAGCACAGGCTTCCGTGAGCTTTCAAGGTCAGCAGCTGACCTGCCAAGCTAGGGGCCCAGAGTTTACCCCAGGCAGCTCTCAGAAGCCAAATTTAACTTCCCCTGCCTGTGTCCTCAGCCTTCCTTACTGGCTCCTTTGGGCCACTGCATATATTTATTTCCTAAGCAAACACTTATTGTGCACTTATCATAAATACCTCTTACACCTAAGGCTATAAATGTGGCAGGGTCTTATTTATTTATTTTTGGCCCATTAAATAATAACTCTAAATTGGGTAGGGGCAGTATTTTTGCTCTCACTTTGAACTGCAGAGGCTGGAGCTGAGGCAGCAAGTACTCAACCCCAGACCCCACAGTCTCTCCTGCACGTTGCAGGTGATGGCCCCCAGCTGAGGCCACTCACTGCTGGGCCATTAGTGGCTACCGTTTGCTGTCCTCGGTGCCTAACTCTGACTATTGATAAGTATTTGAATCTTGCGGAGGGATACCGAGGAGGAAAATGAGACACAGTATCAGGACAGAAAAGAAGGGGAGAACGGCTTGAGCAAAGTCTCTGGTACCAATGAGCCCTATTACTGTACCGCCCCTCTTTTCACCACACCCTTCAGAGCAGTTCTAAAACAATCGGCGACTAAAAATAGTAAAACATAACATCAGCCAGAAAGGCTTATAAATCCCAAGGGGGTTGGT
This sequence comes from Grampus griseus, assembly GCF_964374135.1. Classification (NCBI taxonomy): domain Eukaryota; kingdom Metazoa; phylum Chordata; class Mammalia; order Artiodactyla; family Delphinidae; genus Grampus; species Grampus griseus. The sequence goes on from NC_139004.1 coordinate 20,700,602, forward strand.
GGCAAAAGTAGAAAGATCTCACGTCAGGGTCTGTGAACTCGGCAGACTTCCTGCTTTTAGATCCTCTGTGCTGGGGTCACAAAAGAGTTTACTGAATTATTAAGTTGTCCCTTCGTTTTATTGCTGTAAAAGAAAAATATTTTTCCTACTGTCTCCCCTCCCTTTCAGGACAAGCTGAGTGCAAAAGACACCGGCGATTTCACGAGCTTCCTCCCCGGATCTACAGGGCGCCACCTCCCACGGCAGTTTCACTTCTCAGTTTAGTCCAGTCTGAGTTAACTTCCTCACCCAGATCTCCGGAACCGGCAGCTACGGAGGGAGCTAGCAGTGCATATGTGCCTGCTGCATGGTGAAGCGAGTGGGAAGGGTCCAGGCCCAGGTTTTTTCGGTGGAGGGAAAAGAGACGTGTGTGTGTGTGTGTGTGTGTGTGTGTGTGGGTGGGTGGGTGTGTGTGTGTGTGTGTGTGTGTGTGTGTGTGTGTGTGTGTGTGTGTGTGTGTGGCACGGGGAAGGGAGTTTGTTTCCTGATAACAGCTGCTGGAACTCTGAAAATGGTCAGGACTGTGCTTCATAGCTCTCACACCCTGTCTGCTTTCTCTTTCGCCAGACTCCATGTCAGATCTCCGAAGATCCAGGATGTGAGGTGAGTGAAGGCCCAGGACAGGAACCCTGGGGCCTCAGAGGAGGGGACGTCCTTCTCCCCGGGAGCAAAGCACCCCTGGCAGAGCGGAGCCTAGTGTGTCTCTTGGGGGAGATAACCTGCCAAAGAATAGAAGTCTCCGGAAGAAATTCTCTACGGATCCAAGAGAGTGGTCCTGGTTATTAGAGGGACATAGCCTATCCAGTAACTTTAGTTGAATCCCTGCTTTTAATTCTGCCACTGTCAGTTCAAAGGAAAAGCCACTCTCTTCCTCCGTCCTCTGCTGTCCTCCCTGACAAAATCCCAGGAATGGGGAAGCAGGGAACAGGGCTAGGTTCACGAAGCAGCCGGAGCAGTGGGTGAAGGGACCGAGTCCTTTGTTCCTAGTCACCCCTCCTTTGTCTATTAGTTGTCAGGTCCTCGCTGGTGGACACTAGGTGTCCAGCACCCAGGATCCTACAGAGGCCCCACCTTCCCCATCTGCTTCCCACCTCCCCACATCCTGGGTTCTGCCAACCCCCTGTGTTCCAGTCACCCTGAACTTCTCCTGAGAGACAAGTCCTGGCCTGAAAAGATAGATAGTCACTTCCCTAGCTCTCCAGGAGCTCTGCATCCCAGGACCAACCCCTTCTCTTCCCAGCTGTTTTTCCAATTCTCTTTTCCTCAGGTCAGGGAGGGCAAAAAGAACTTGTTGGTTTTTCTGGTTGTCTTTTTTACTTTCATTATCATCCTGGTTGGGTCTCCACTGGGGACTTTATTAACCTGGTGTCTTTTGTTCTTTGTGGGGTGGGAGTGAGGATTTAATTAGAGTCAAATTTAGGGAATTCCTGGCGGTCCAGTGGTTAGGACTCCTCGCTTTCACTGCCCAGAGCTCGGGTTCAGTCCCTGGTCGGGGAACTAAGATCCCACTAGCTGAGAGGCGCGGCCAAAACAAACAAACAAACAACAACAAAAAATTAGAATCAAATGTGATTGTCTCAATGAAATCCTTCATAGACCACCCAGTTACCTGGGTTACCTGGATGTAAGTGTTACTACCAGTTACAAAGAAATAACTCTGGTACTAATTATTCTTAATATTCATTAGAGCAGGAAAGAGTTTGACAATCCCTCACTGAGTTCTCGCTCTTGCTGCAACTTTGGTGAAGAAGTCTGCCTCATCTCTCTATCTCTCTCAGTGCTTGGTCCAAGAAAACTTTTCACAATAATGGAATGTTCTCTATCTGGGCTTTCGTGTAGCCACCAATCACCTGTGCCTATTAAGCACTGAAATGTGGCTAGTGGGTGTGAGAAATGGAATTTTAAATTCTATTTAATTGTTATTAATTCAAAGTGGCCACATGTAATAGTCACTACCATATTCCACAGCACAGCTCCATTTGATGCGTCTTCTAAATTCCAATCTATTTCTTCTCTCTAGAGAGAAGACCACGTGACCTGTGGAGGCCAGTGGCAGCCAGCGCATCGGAAAGAGGCTCAGACAAGGTGAAGTTCCATCGCTGTGGGAAAGTTCTGGCTGCTTCATCTCTGCCTCTAGATCCAATATTAGAGATTTTCAGGAAAAGCCATGGCCTCAGCCCCAATCACCAAGAAGATGAGGGAGGAAGCCACCTGTTCCATCTGTCTGCAACTGATAACTGAGCCAGTGAGCATCAGCTGTGGACACAGCTACTGCCACTTGTGCATAGTGAGCTTCTGTGAGATGCAACCATGGCTGGAGATGTTCTCCTGTCCCCAGTGTCGGATGCCATTTAAAATGGCGAGCCTCCGACCCAACAGGCAGCTGGGAAACCTCATTGACGCCATCAAGGAGATGGACCAGGAAATGTCATGTGAGGAACATGGAGAGAAGCTCCATCTGTTCTGTGAAGACGAGGGCCAGCTCATCTGCTGGCGCTGTGATCGAGGATTGCAGCACAAAGGGCACACCACAGCTCTGGTGGAAGATGCATGCCAAGGTTACAAGGTGAGTGGTGGGCCAGAGGACCTTGGCGAGTACCCGGCCTCATGTTGCCCCCCAAGACCTGAAATTATTTAGCCTGAAACCCAAGATTAGGATCCTGAAATATAACTTTCATCATGTCATTCTTCTGAGTAGTTTATGATGGGTCCTCACTGAATCAAGGCCTGATGGTCACTCTTGTCCCTATCCACTCTCGATGAACTCCTCCCTGCTCTAGAATGCCATGTGCTCCAATGCACACCTGCATGTTTTATTGACTCACACCGTCTGTGTAATTTGAGAAAGCACAATGTGCAAGTCCATGGGATAGAGTCTGAAAACACAGGGGACGAAGACACACCCCCTTTTAGGTATCCTACAGTCTAGTAGGGCAGACAAACCAGCAAAAAGGCTGCCTGAAGTCCCCTGATTTGGATGGTGGAGAGGAGCACCAAGGGGTGTGGAGTGGTAACTGAGGAATCTTCCCAAAGTGACTCTTGAAGAACACGTAAAAAGTAACCAGATATAGAAGTATGGAGCAGAGAGAGGGCATTCCAGACCGAGGGGCCCACTTGTGCAAAGGCACAGCTATGAGAGCGTACCTGACTCGCTGTGACCAGGCCAGAGGGTGTGTGCAGGGAAGGCAGGTGATGTCATGGGAAAGTAAGTCAGGGCCCAGAACTTGGTATCTGCTCGGAGTCTAAGCCCTAGCCCAGAGTAGTCCTGGCCACGGGGGGATTTTCATTTGCACAGTGAAGGATCAGGTTGACATTGAAAAGAACATTCTGGTACTGATACAATGAAAGGAATACCAAAGAGTAAAATTTAGACTATTCCTATAAGAAAGGGGAAAGGGAGCAGTTCCAAGCAAGATTCAGGAAGGGGAATGAGTGGAAGGGTTTGGAAGTGATTGGTCGTGGAGTATGAAACGGAGGGAGAGGTTTTGGGCAACTCCTGTTTATCACTTAAAAGCATATTAAGGAAGGCTGACCTTTGCTATTGTGGAACGAAGGAGGGGGCATTGTCCTGCTGCCTTATTCCTTCTCTGCCCTGGCTAGATTTGAGAAAATTGTCGTCCCCAGTGTGAGCTCCTTATTCCCTCCCCTATGACGTGGAGGTGGTCTTCTATTAAGGTTCTGGGTCCTTCATCAGGACACGTCAATACTGACCACCACTCGGCACATGGCAGCTCTTCCTTAAACTCCATGGAGCAGCTAATTACTGTAATGGGGATATTCCCATTGGAATTATTTTCCCACCAAGTAGTAAAAGGAGCAGCACGGGGTGATGGTTCTAAGCCTTGAGAGTCAGACTGCTTAGTTTGAAATCTTAGTTCTGCTACTTATTAGATGGGTGACTCTGAGCAAAGTTATGTAATGTCTTCATGCCTTGGTTTCCCCGGCTATCAGTGGGGATAATAGTGGTTCCCTTTGTCTCCAACATACATGCTCAGGAGGTTGTTATAAGCTTTAGGGACATTAATACATGTAAAGCTTAGAATAGCACTTGGCACATAGTGAGGGCAATACAGTCTTTTGCTAACAAGTTCTATAGAGCCCTTTCTTGAGAGCACGTGAGAACTGAGTATACCTATTGGCTTTAGGACAAGAGCCGATTCTTTTTCTTTTCAAATCAAGATAAAATTTCTTTTTTTTTCTAATTAATTAATTAGGCTACGTCGGGTCTTGGTTTCAGCGTGCAGGCTCTAGAGTGCACAGGCTTAGTTGCTTAGTTGCCCCGCGGCATGTGGGATCTTAGTTCCACCCACCAGGAATCAAACCTGCGTCCCCTGCATTACAAGGCGGATTCTTAACCTCTGGACCACCAGGGAAGTCCCAGAGCCAATTCTTTCAGTGTTGACCACAAGTAGCAACTTGGTTTAGCTTAAACTTGCTTTCCATGAAAATGTGGGAAACTATTTTGAAAAATAACCTGAAAGCTTCATATGGATACTAACTCATTTTTAAAGGGCTTCATGATACCATTCTTCAAAAGGTCTCCAAGCTCCCCTCCTCCATTAACTGTTTCTAACAACTTCAGCTGGCATCTCAGTCTGTCTTTCCTTCCTGACTCACCATAATACATACAAAGTTCCATGTGTGCCAAACACTCTGATATTGGTTCTGTTTGGGTCAGCACATTACTTCATAAAATCTTTTTAGGTGATTTTTGTCTTGTTTTATGTGCAGAATTTCCCTGGCAAGACTGCTGGTGGTGGATAGAGCTCAGGCTCAGGGTCAGCTGGGATCACAGCCCAACCACCCACCAGTTACAGCATCTTGAGCAAGTTATTTATCCCCTTTCTAAGCTTCAGTTTCTGCGGCACAGAAATGATGTTAAAAATCCTACTAACTGCTCAGTGTTGCCAAGGGAATCAAATATGTTACTGCCTATACAGCCTTCAGCATGCTTCCTGGTAAAGTGTAAGGACTCAATACATATTCAATAGTCAGGCTATTCTAATAGTCTTGGAGGGCTGGGATGCTCCTTAGGTGCCCAATGAAGAATTGTTGAATTGAAAAGACTTTATTCACCCAATTTTTCCTTCAGGAGAAGCTCCAGGAAGCTGTGACAAAATTGAGGCAACTGGAAGAGGAATGTATGAACCTGAAGGTGTTCACGGCAAAGCAAATAACCGAATGGAATGTAAGAGTTTGGGTTTATTGATCTCAAGCTAGTTTCCATCCTAGAGCTTAGGTACAGGGGATGATTGAGCAAAGCATAGTGATGGCTTATTCTCACTAAACCAGACCAAACAGATAAAACCCAAAGAAGAAAGCACATTTGTTTTTATGTCCCTTGTTGTCTAATATCTATGAGAATTTATCTCCAACCCCTTCAACCTTTCAGTAGTAACCGGCTAGGGTCCCGAAACCTCAGTTAGGAGAAGCAGAACAGGTGTGCCCATTTACCTAGAGCCCTTCTTGACTGGGTTTCAGTTCTTAATATCTCCAAGTACCTTCTGGATTTGAAGGCCTTATTAACCGTATTGCTTTGGCACATGTACCACAGTGCAGGGTATGGCTTTCAGCCTTACAGGTTCAGAAACCACCCTTTGTGAGCACTAAGAAAACAGAATCACTCCAGGTTGAGGTTCGTATTACTCAAGCTCATTAGACTGAAGAAGGAAATCTATCTGATTTATAAGGAGGGCCAGAGTGCTCCAAGAACCTACACACTTGGCACTGTAGCCTCTAGGGTCTGAAAGACTGTTTCCATGGCTGACCAGCCTCCCCGTGATCAGAGATGCATTCCTTTATGGAAATATTTATGTAATTAATCGGCTTACAGTCAAATCCCACAGGCCAGTGAGCCATTTTGCCTCCTTCAGAGGTTTCTTCCAACCTTCCAACCTCTGCCTAATCCTTTGTGTACAGTTGTTAAACTTGAACTCCCAGAGGACAATCTTGCTTCCCTCATTTCTGGGATCTTGGGCAATGGGGAGGATCTTGATTATAACGAATACATATGGAAACCCTGTCAATGACACTCTACCACAACATCACAGTCATCAAAACACTGCGTAAATTGAAAAAGCAGTCATGGAAACTGCAATTCTCATCTCCCCAAATGAAAGCTGAGTCCGACAAGGTGTACCATTTGGTTTCTTATACGTAAGGATGAGTAGGTGGACCCGAGTTGGTGGATGACTATTTCGTAGTTAACTATGACAAATGCCTGATACCCAGACCTCCCGCTGCTGAGAATCATGGACTCTCCTAATAGCCTGGTTGTCTTAAAGTCCAGTCTTGGTGATGTTCATTACAAGCTTTTGCTTCAAGAAATTCCCTCAGACTCAGAGCTACTTTCTTATATCCTGAATAAAAACTCATTTTTATCTTTGTCACTGATAAAGTTTTTAACCTTGGCCGTAGTCCCATGATTAAATTATCTAGCACTCCTGCACCTTGGCTGAAGAAGGATATTAATAAGGTGATAACCTCTCCCACATCTGAGTACCTGCCTTTCGGGCATGACTCTGCAGCGGGCAATTTGGGACGTTCTTCCAGCTCGAATGATTCATGGGAAAATAATATTATGGTAGCCGAGCAAACGTTCTTTTGTGTATGTATGTGTTAAAATATGCATAATGAAATTTACTGTTTAACTATTTTTATGTGCACAGTTCCATTCCTTCTTCCTCGTAACTCCTGGTAACCACAATTCTACTTTCTGTCTCTATGAATTTGACTATTCTAGATACCTCATATAAGTGGAATCATAAAATATTTGTTCTTTTTTTTTTCTGGCTTATTTTACTTAGCATAATGTCTTCAAGATTCATCCATGTTTTAGCATGTATCAGAATTTCATTCATTTTTAAGGCTGAAGAGTATTCCACTATATCTATACACTGCATTTTGTTTATCAGTTCATCCAACAGTGGACATTTGGTTGGTTTCCACCTTTCTTGGCTCTAGGAGAAGATAGAAGTTCAGAAACAAAAAATCCAGTCTGACTTTAAGAATCTCCAGAGCTTCCTTCATGAGGAAGAGAAGTCTTACCTATGGAAACTGGAGAAAGAAAAAGAGCAGACTCTGAGGAGACTGAGGGACAATAAGGCCAATCTTGAACAGAAGAGCCATGAACTCGAGAGCCACATCCTGCAACTAGAGCATAAATGTCAGGGCTCAGCCCAAAATCTGCTGCAGGTAAGGCCATGCACTTGGAGAAGGGAAGGAAGGTATCTGTTCCTGAGCTTTTAGGAGGAGAATGGTGAGGAAGCATGGGAAGCTGGGCAAGGCCTGCCTGTTTCACTCAAAAATGGCACATTAGCGTAGGGAATTTAAAGTAATGTTTCTTTTGGATACACAGCAATATTTGCAAGGTGGCCTTCACTAGTCTACAGAGTGGCTTTAGGTGAATCAGAAAATATATAGATATGGTGGGTTCCTTGGACAAATGGAACCATGGGATAACTTTTGCTACCATTTGCCTCTGTCCCATGTTCACAAAACTCTGACTGTCAAACTGTCTCCTGAAATACTCCTCCAGATGACTGGTGGGTGACAAAGTGGGGCAGCCAAAAGAAGGTTATGAGTGATAACCTTCTCCCTGATTTGCTTGTAGAGCCCTCCAGAGCTCTTTCGGGGCCTTCTTTCAGCTGCATAATGGATCCAGCCCATTAAGACAAACTACGACTGGAGCTGTTTTTTCTATTGCCCACTCATAGAACTGGAGGTCACACTGTAGCCTGAGAATGTAGCATGACTGTCCCACCACCATGTGATACCTGCTGCTACCATCTTAATGGCCCATCACAGGGGCTATGCATGGATTCACCACTACGGACCTTTGCAATGAATGGTCTCTACTGTGGGCTCACTCTGAAGGAAATTAGGTCACTGAAAGCAAGTCTTTCCAGAGGCAGCATGGGCAAAGCTCCTGGCCCTCTATCCTAAGCAGCCCGCAGGTAGATGTGATTGCAGACACTGCAGCTCTCCACAGAGCACAGCAAGGAAGATAAACATTCTGATATGCTGAATATCCCAGGGGGCCGGGATGGAAATCATTCTATCTGGGTATCCATCGATATCTAAGGCCAGGGTTACTCTCTTTACTTCTTTGTAAGGAGTGTTTATAGAGAACAGCCCCACATGCCAAGTCCCATGAAATGCTGATGTTCCCACACTTACATTTTGTCTTTCTCCATAGGATGTGAAAGATACTTTGAGCAGGTGAGTCCTGGACAAATGCAGGAGGGAAGGGGTGTGGGTATATAGAGCTGAATGGAATTTACCACTGAAGAAGTCTTGGTCTCTGCTTATTCTAGGAGTTGGGCTGTGAAGCTAGAACAACCAGAGGCCCCCTCTTTGGACCTTCACACTGTGTGCAATGTTTCTGAGCTTTACTTTGATGTGAAGAAAATGTTAAGGAGCTATCAAGGTAGGTGAAGAAACCCTAAATGCTACGGACAGAGGGACCTTAAGTGGTAACCAAGTTCACCACCTATCCCTGGGCAGGCTCACAGCCAGAGGGGTCATTCAGATCTTTTCAGTTGAGCTGTCACCCTCTCCCTTGTTAGTTTGCTCCAGTGCTTAGACAGGGACATGGCATGCTGGTTACCTGTGCAGACCCTTCAAATTCCTGCTCTCTCACTTATCAGCTGTGTCATTCCAGGCAAATAACCTCCTCAGTTTCCCCATCTGAAACATGAAAATATTAACAACTCTCACTTCATTGGGTTGTTGGTAAAATTAAATATGTCAACATGTGTAAAGTGCTTAGCAGTGTCTGGGACATAGTGTTTATTGTTAATATTTTGGTCAATTCTCAGAGCAATGCAAGAAAGGGAGGTGACTATTATGACGGTGGTCCAAATGTTTTAGGGCCTTGGCCCAGATAACACAGATGGTAAATGTTAGAACCACGACAGAAACCAAGTTTACCAGTTCCAAAGCCTGAGCTTCCTGCTTCTTTGATTCTCTTCATCAGTGCTTGCTATATTTCCACCATCCCTTATCCACAATTACAAGATTCCAAAAGTTCTGATAACTGACAATTTTTTCATAACTTGTTTGGCTGCAAAATTGGACCTAGCCTAAAATGATTTGGTGGCTGTATTAATTATCTATTGCTGCAGACAAATTTAGTGGTTTAAAGCAATACACATAAATTATCTCAGGTTTTGTGAGATAAAGCTGGGCACAGCTTAGTTGGGTCCTTTGCTTAGGGTCTTACAAGGCTGCAATTAAGGTGTTAGCCTGGCTGTGTTCTTACCTGGAAGCTAGACTGGGGAAGAATCCTCTCCCAAGCTCACTCAGGTTGTTGGCAGAATTTATTTCTTTATGGTTATGGGACTTAGGGCCCTGGCTTCTTGCTGGCTGTTGGCCAGAGGCTGCCCTCAGCTTCTAGAAGCGAGCCATCAGCTGCTTGCACATGGGCCTCCCAACATGGCCAATTATTTCTTCAGAGTAAGCTCAGGAGAGAGTCCCTAGAGCAAGTCTGCCAGAAAGATGGAGACTTATAAAATGAAATATAGTCACAGGAGTCACATCCCATCATTTTTGCCATATTCTATTGGTCAGAAGCAATTCACAGGTCCTGCCCACACTCAAAGGGAAGGAACTGCATAAGGGTATGAACACCAAGAGGCAGGATCACGGAAGGCTACCCTTGTGTCTGAGTGACACGGTGGCCGAACCTGAACTGCACTGATATGAGATTATTTAAAGTCTTTATTTATCCCGCTTAGTTTGCATTTATGTTTTACTGCAGAAATATTGATGCATTAGATTACAAGAGAATGCCTTAGACCCTTCCAGGGGTGGGCACATAATTTAGAGTGTCTGTATTGTTTGCCTTTATAACATCAAAAATATTCTGAGGGCTTCCCTGGTGGTGCAGTGGTTGAGAGTCTGCCTGCCGATGCAGGGGACACGGGTTCGTGCCCCAGTCCGGGAAGATCCCACATGCCACAGAGCGGCTAGGCCCGTGAGCCATGACTGCTGAGCCTGCGCGTCCGGAGCCTGTGCTCCACAACAGGAGAGGCCACAACAGTGAGAGGCCCGCATATCGCAAAAAAAAAAAAAAAAAAATCTGAATTTCAAAACTCATTTGGCCCCAGGGGTTTTAGATAAGATTATGAACCTGTATTCAGTTTCCCCTCAAGTTAACAAGAACAAACAACAATAACAACTACCAAAAAATAGCAACTCTGTATTTGATCCTGTACAGATGCAAGGAAGGACTTTATATAAATTATGTCCAGATTTAACTGAGTTGACTTTTCTACTCTTATCTTTCACAGAAGGCATTACAACATGGTTCAAGTCTATCTGTTTCTAAAATGAGCTCATCTTTTAACTAGATAATTCTTCTTTTTGAAACCCTCATTATTAAAGCTTTTCTTATTAAAAAAAGTAATATAAATAAATTGTAATCACTCAAACAGTATAGAGAGATACGAAAAGAAGTTCAAGGTTTCTCTTACCCTTCTGCAGGTAACAAGACCTAGGTCTTTCTCTATGTTTTTACAAACATTTAATACATAGATCGTCTCTTCCTATTCACCCATTGCTTTTTAAAGCTGTCTAATATTCCATAGTACATCATAACTATACGTAACCATATTCCTACCGATGGAGCTTCAGGCTGCTTTCAGCACTTGGGTATTATAACATTTGCAGCAATAACTTTCTAGTCCATGCAACCTTATATCCTGGTGCTTTCATTCCTGTAGAGTGTATACCTAAAGCTGGGATTGTTGTTAATCTTAACGCATGTTACCAGATTACTTGTTCCAATGTAGCAACATGCGCTCTCTCACCAGCACCAATAAAAACGATTCACACATACTGAACACTCTTTCTGTGACAGATGAGAAGAGCTTCACGTGTGTTATCTTGTTTTATACCACAAGGCTCTCTGTAGGTAGCATTTTTTCCTTTATAGATAAGGAAACCCAAACACAGAGAGGTTACGTGACTGTTGTAAATTCCCACAACCAGCAGGTGGTAACTCAGGTAGTATCTCTCTAGAACTCACTCTCTTAATCACTCTGCAATGTGGCAAAAAATGAAAATGATGTATTTTTTAAATCATTGTCTTGTGGAGTGGACGCTGAAGGTATGTGTAGTTGGTTTTTGTTTGTTTGTTACTATTACACACAATACTACTGTGAACTTTCTTATCCATGCTTTCTTGTGTCCTGTGAATGATTTCCTCTGGGGATATACCTTGAATTAAAAATGCTGCTGTGTAGGGATGCACATCTAATTTTACTAGATACTACAGATCTTGAAATTGTATCACTTTATACCCTACCATCATCATAAGAGATCCCACTGTTTCACATCTCCCTCACTCTCTGCTTATAATTTTTGGCCATCTGATGGATTTGAAATGGTACCTAATTGTGGAGTTAATTTGAGTTTCTCCAATGTCACTAGTGAGGTTGAGCTTCTTTTAGTAAGTCCATTAGCCCTTCAGGCTTCTTCTGTGTTTTAAGAGTTTTTCTTTTGGGTTCTTTTCCTTATTGATTTATGGGAGCTTATTATAGCCAATATCTTCTGTTATGCGTATGGCATTTTACATTTTCATCCTATCTTTTGATGTATAGAGATTCAAACTTAGAGTAGACACATTTGTCTTCAAGGTCTATGACTTTTGTTTCCAAAGAGCTCGGGCATCAACCATCTTTCTAGTGGTATTACCAACCTGTAAACATTTTAATTTCTCAGCTTGGTTTTCCTGGATCATTCAGGGAAGACTAATGAAGCCCGAAACTTTTGTGAGTCAGGCTCATGATAAGGACTGACTGAAGAGAGTTTAATAAAGGGATTATTTACAAAGAGGAGGATTTGGGTGATCATCAAGGAACAGTGAAGCAAACCAGGGCTAGGAATAGGTAGGGAGGCATTACCTCCCCAAGGCTTCGGTAGCAGATGGAGGGAGCTGTAACCAGAGGCAGAGGAATGCAGACCCTCCAAATCATAGCTAGTGGGGAGGGACTTGGGGCACTAAATACTTCTAACTCTATTTCTTTTTGCCCTGTGGTCTCCTCTAGTGCTTCTCATTGGCTTAACCAAATAGCAGTCAGAGGGAAGGGAGCCTGGTTGATGTGTCCATAGGGGTTGGCCTTCCTGGACACAGAGCAGGCTGGAGAAAGGTGGGGAGTGATCTGGAGGGGCAAGTGGAGAACATCCAGCAGTGGAAGTGTTTCCTAATGCTTGATTTTCCGTATTGCCACAGCCCAAATGATCAGAGTTTAACCCAGTAACACAGTGGTTTGCTAACTCTCTTGCTGGACCACCCCATTACCACCTTTCATTTTTAAAATTGCATTGCTGGCCAGTATCACACTTTATCTACTTTTTTATGTCTTACTTGACTCTAGTCAGATATTTTTCATGTGTATTAGTCTCTTGTGTGTTACTTTATACTAATCCCTATAGAGCATTACCTGAAGCAAGAAAGAAGAGCTTACACTTAAAAGTCGGGGGACTAGGTGTATGTCCTGAAGCCTGGGTAAAATTTTGGGTTTTCCAATGACAAGCTGTGACATTAGTTGTGTCATTTTCCTTCTCCGATCCTCAGTGTTAATGGTAATTAAGTAGAGATGAGGAAGGTCTCATTTCTGCTCCAACATTCCATGATTCCTAAAAGTCCTACAAGGGAGAGGAAGGGCTTTGGAGAGGACAGTAACCATGTTAACCCTGGTTAGTTCTGCTCCTTGGCTTCTCTGAGTGACTAAGATGGTGATGATGTTGAAGATGATGATGATGAGATCATTATTATTACTGCCGTTTACAGGGCACTTACCAGGACTTTTACTAAGCACTAAGCATGCATTAGCTCCTTCAATCCTCCCCACCATGCTTGGTGACAGATACGATGATTTCCACTTTATATTTAACAGAACTGAGGCTTGGAGAATGATTTGCCTAAGCTCACAACAGCTAGTAAGAGACAATGTGGTACATATATACAGTGGAATATTACTCAGCCAGAAAAAAGAACGTCATGATGCCATTTGTGGCAACATGGATAGACCTAGAGATGGTCAGACAGAGAAAGACAAATATCATATGATATCGCTTATATGTGGAATCTAAAAAAATGGTACAAATGAACCTATTTACAAAATAGAAATAGAGTCACAGGCATAGAAAACAAACTTATGGTTACCAGTGGGGCAAGTGGGGGGAGGGATAAATTGGGAGATTGGAATTGACATATTTTCACTACTATATAAAAAATAGATATCTAATAAGGACCTACTGTATAGCACAGGGAACTCTACTCAATACTCTGTAATGACCTATATGGGAAAAGAATCTTAAAAAGAGTGGTTATGTGTATATGTACAACAGATTCACTTTGCTGTACACGTGAAACTAACACAACATTGTAAATCAACTATACTCCAATAAAAATAAAAATAAAAAAAGAAACAATGCTTGGATTTGAATGCAGACTGGTTTTTTTAAAAATAAACTGTGCTCTCAGCTACAAAAATCATGTCTTTTTTTCCCCCCCCAGTCAGCGTGACTCTGGATCCAGATACAGCTTATTACGAACTAATTCTGTCTGAGGATCGGAGACAAGTGACTCGTGGATGCCCCCAGGAGAATCTTGATACTTCTTCTAGGAGATTTAGTGCCTTACCCTGTATCCTGGGCTGTGAAGGCTTCACCTCAGGAAAACATTACTTTGAAGTGGATGTGGGAGAGGGAACTGGGTGGGATTTAGGAGTCTGTATGGAAACTGTGCAGAGGGACACTGTCATGGTGCAGACGCCTCAGTCTGGATTCTGGGCCATCAGACTGTGCAAAAAGAATGGCTATGTAGCGCTTACCTCTCCCCTAACTTCCCTTCAGCTAAGGGAGCAGCCCCTGGTTGTGGGGATATTTCTGGACTTCGAGGCTGGAGTTGTATCCTTTTACAACATGACCACTGGTTCCCACATCTTCACCTTCCCAAAGGCCTCCTTCTCTGACACTCTCCGGCCCTATTTCCAGGTCTATCAATATTCTCCTTTGTTCCTGCCTCCCCCAGATGAGTAAGGGAAGGAGCAAAGTCTCCTCCTTGATTTAACTAGCATAGAGAGTATAATCTGAATCCCACGAGGACAGAAATGTCGTCTCTTTTCTTCGAAGCTATTTCCTTGTACCTAAAACAGTGCTGGGTTTTTAGTGCATACTTAATAAATCTGCATTGAATAAATGACTATAATGACTGTAAAAATACCCCAAGTGGTCAGGCTGAGCTGGGAAAAAGCAAGATAATAGCGATGATTATGCTTTGTCCTCTCCATCCCTCTTCAATGGGTTCAGAGTTTCGATTTCTAAGAGTTCTTGAGTGACCCAGGAGGGTGACTCAGAGACCAGGAGGTCTGACTTCTCCCAGTTTGTTTGGTGCCATTTAAACTCATAGATGGGGGATGAGGAAAAGCTGCAATTGTCTCTGTCAACTGCAGACAGGAGCATGAAAATCAAAAATGCAATGACTCATCTAACCACTGACATGATTAATAATCTGAGCCATCAATAATCTGATGTAGTAAGTGTGGACGGCTACCAGACCTGGTGAGATCTGCTTGAGCAATAACCACCCTCCCACCCCCATCTCAGAAGCCAGTTGCAAGTCCAGGTTGTCACCTGTGCTTCTGACTGACTGGCTATAAATTGGAGGTTCCCATGATCCCCTCTTTGGGTTTGATCATTTGTTAGAATACCTCACAGAACTCTGAGAAACACTTTGTTTACTGGTCTATTATGTAATAAAAGATATGATAAAGGATACAAATAAACAACCAAATGAAAAGATGCATAGGATGAGGTCCAGAAAGGTCCCTAGCACAGGAGTGTCTGTCCCCATGGAGTTCGAGTACATCACCCTCCCAGCATGTGGATGTGTTCACCAATTCTGAAGATCTCCAAACCCTGTGCTTTGAGGATTTTTATGGCGGCTTCATCATGTGGGCATGATCAACCATCAGTTTAATTTCCAGCCCCTCCTCCGTTCCCAAAGGCTAGGGAGTGAGGCTGAAAGTTCCAAGCAACTAATCATGGCCTGGTCCTTCTGGTGATTAGTCCCCATCCTGATCTATCCAGGAGCTCACCAAGAGTTGCCTCATTAGAACAAGAGACATTCCTATCACCTAGGAAGTTCCAAGGGATTTAGGAGCTCTGTACTAGGAACCAAGGGAAGAGGCCAATGTGTGTGTGTGTGTGTATTCATATATATGTGTGTGTGTATATATATATACATACATATGTTTTATTATTATTTCACAACATGTTAATAAACTTTTGTTTTTCTCTTGTTAGTCTTATTTACAGGTCCCTGGTTGGAGAACCTAAGATGGGTAGAGGAAAATGATTGTTTCCTCCCCTATACAAGCAACCCCAATGTTATTGTTCTCTGTCCCCATAGTCCAAGCACACGTACCCACTCTGGAGCCTCAGACCCACTGGATAACTGAGAGACCCCACCTTCGTGCAGGATAAGTGAAGGCACCATCTGGATATTGCTAAGTTCATCTCTACCTCTAGGTGCCCTGCAGTCCTGTCTTATCCAAGTATAGTCCTGCCCAGTGAGGGGTGGCCTCCTTAAAACGGTGGCAGGGCCTAGAGTGCTTTGCTCAGAGAAAATTCTATGTCCTTAAACACTTAAATTGCTGACCAAGAAAAAATGATGATAAACATTCAACTAAAGAAAAATAATTTTAATTAACAAAATAAATCTTTGGAAACCATAGGATAATAAAGATAAAATTACAAGTTGATTGTGGTGCAGGCAAGTTATAGAAAGAAAAATAAGCCCTATTTGTCCTTATGGGTTAAAAATTCTACTATATTAGATAAACCATTGGCTGCTCTAATAAAGATTTTTTAAAAAGGAGAATACAGAAAAAATGGAAACATGAAAAAGCATATACTGGAGATAATTTTGAGAACAATTTGAAGAATTATGTGCATATAAAACTGAAAATCTTGACTAAGTGACTTTTTAAAAAAGAAACTAAAAGACCTAACTGACTGAAGAAGGGGAAAGAAAATCTAAACAGACTAATATATACAAATGAAATTCAGAAAGTTACAGAATTCCAATTAAATAAGGGGAAAAAAGCAAAACAAATAAAGAGCACATGGATTTATGGCTGCATTTTTTTTTTTAAGGATAGCAACTCATTGTACTGCTGAAGACTCAATTAAGTTCTATAGAATAGAAAACCCAAAAGGATAGTGGCTGAAACAAGTTCATGTCTCTCTCATGTAAAGGCCGTCCAGATGGGGAAGTGTAGGAAATCCAGAAAGTCCAGGGCTGTTATGGCAACTCCACAAAATCGCCAAGCCTTCCAGCAACCCTCCCACCATCCCTAGGTTCCAAGACAGCTTCTAAAGCTCCAGGCATCGCACCTTCATTCCAAGAGGTAAGATGGAGAAAGAGATTCAGAAGTTGAGCAAAGGGCACGTATCCAAGAGTTATCTTTTACTACCTACCCTGCAACCTTCTGCTTGCATCCCACTAGCCAGAACTTAGTCCAAAGCCACCTTCCACCTTGGTGAGGCAGTACATGAACTCGGGCAGCTTAGCTCTACATTGTTAGAATCCTGAGCAAGGTTCATCAGAGAGCTACAGGGAGTGTGGCTCCCACACCCACCCAGACCAATGTCTCACGTGTCCAGTCTGGAAAACCCTCAGCATCTGGTACATATTTAGCCAGGAAACAAAAGAAGAGGGGCCCTCTGGTGCCCCTTCCTCATACCTTTTTGACACCCCCTCCCCCTGTAATTGCATGAAGGGTCAGGTACGTGTGGGGTACGTGGTGCTACGGCAGAGGACCAGAGACACAGGCAGGGAACAGCAGGAATGACAGGATAGCAACTGAAGGAGGCAGAGGAACATAAACAGTCCAACTGACACAGAAAGAGACTCTTCTCAGGTAAAGTCCAAACTCCTCATAACGGCCTAGAAGGCAAATTCTGGCCCCGCAGACCTTGCCTTCCTGGATTAATAACCTGTTCTTCCCACTTCTCATTTTCCATATACAGTGGCCTTCTCTTCGGTCCTAGACAATGCCAAGGTCATTCTGGTCCAAGAGGCTTTGAGCATAATGTGTTCTAGGTTGAGAGTAGTCTTCCCCAGCTTCTTCTGAAGCCGGGTGAGCTCATTTTGATCACCAGCTTGGCAGACACGAAGTGTTAGGGAATTAACATCCCAGGAGTAAAATGTCAACTGAAGAGGGAATGGTGTGGATGGATAAAACTTCAACCAAATGAGCTTCAGACGAACAATTCTGAGACGCCATCTACACAGTGCCTCCGAGGACATCCAGGGAAATGAAAGCAAGTGCTCAAAGTGGGAACCAGGTCAGGAATGCACCTGTGACTGCCTTTCCACCTTTCCTGTGCTGGTACCCTGCATTCTGGGGTCACACCTTAGTTACCACCTTCACCCACAACCAGATCTGAGCTCAACTTTGCAGAGACAGCAACCACTGCTACCTCCCCCACTCTTGTCCTCTTTCTATATATAAATATATGTATAGAAAGATATAGATATTAAATGCTTAAATTAACAGATATTTATTACGGAATACTGTAAAATACAACAAATTATACTCTCAGTTCTAAGGAATGAACACTCGTACTGTGGTGGTAATCACCTTCCCCATACATATATTTGATCTTGCATGTTTTTCTCAGTGTGAGCATTCCCCCATGGCATTACACATGCTAATATGTGGTTTTAAATGACTGTAGCGATCTCATAATAGCACATACGCAATTATAACTTATGTTGTTTCTTGCAATTATAACTTATGTTCAAATGAACATCATTGTATGTAAGTAGGTTTTCACTTCTCTTGTTTACCTCAGGTGGGTTTTTGAAAGAAAGTTTCCGAGTTACAGTATATGGACATTTATTTAAAATACTATTGATATATTCTTATCTCCCTCTTTCCCTTTCCCCCACTTCCCCTACCCACCTCTTCTGTTTCCATAACTCTCACTGTCATCAGCCAACCCCTCCAGGAGCTGGGAACCTGGAGGGGCTTTGATAATGTGGAAAACTATGGGCTGGTGAGTCAGATGGGAGAACCTTTCCGAGGAGATGGGAATGGAGAATGCTAAAGTTTGCAGGTGAAAACATCACTGGAGCCTAGACCACTTCATTAATCCCCACTTCTGTTTCCTAACGTAGGAAAGGGAGGGATATAAAAATGAAAAAAAAAAAAAAGGAGGGGGGAGGGGAGAGAACAAGGAGCTGGATACATCTGGGATTTGCTGCAGAAGCGTGGTTCCTTCTCCTGAAGGACAGGCAAAGCTGTCACTGTCCTAGAAGACTAATTCATGGCCATTCACTAAGCACGTGACAAACCACCCCAAAACTTATTTGCTTAAAACTACTACCACTTATTCACTTACAATTCTGTAGGTCAGCTGGTGGTTCTTGTAGTCAGGGTTGAATCCTGCTGGTTCTTCTCCTGCGTCTCTATCAGCTGGAGAGTCAGCTGGCGTTGGGTAATATAGGATGGCCTCACCTGCAAGTCTGGCAGTTGGTAGGCTGTTGACTGGGTGCTTCATTCTCCAGCAGACGAGCTCAGTCTCTTTCGTAACATGGGTGTTTCAGGGCTGTGGGAGAACCAAGACGGGGACAAGCTGCAATGTGCCAGGCTCTTTTCAAGCATCTTCTCAGGTCACATTTGTTAGATCACTCGGCCAAGCCCAGATTCAAGGGAGAGATATAAACTCCACCTCTTTTTTTTTTTTTTTTTGTGGTACACGGGCCTCTCACTGTTGTGGCCTCTCCCGTTGCGGAGCACAGGCTCCGGACGCGCAGGCTTAGCGGCCATGGCTCACGGGCCCAGCCGCTCCGCGGCACGTGGGATCTTCCCGGACCGGGGCACGAACCTGTGTCCCCTGCATCGGCAGGCGGACTCTCAACCACTGCGCCACCAGGGAAGCCCTAAACTCCACCTCTTGATGAGAGGAGCGACAATGTCACATTGTAATGAGCAATAAGATGAGATAAATTTAGGGCAATTTTTGCAATCTATCATAAGACATTTGCTGCATACAGTCTCAAAATCTAAATTAAGGAGGGACAGAGATGCAGAGGCATTCTGAGTGCCTAGTCCTCAGTAGATTCGGCACCAGTTTCTCCCCAAAGACAAGGTCTATTAGAGCTCTCAGCACCATCAATAATTCCACTTTCTTCCTCCACACAAACAGCCTCAGTGCCTGGGATTCTGTGCGAATGGCTCCTCACATCCTCCTCTCTCAGCCTTGCCTCTCACACCCACTCACACCAACAGCCTGAAGTGGAGTCTGTGCACCGGTTCTCTGGGACTCGCAGTGAGGGAACGGCGTTATCAGGCAGCTGGGATTGGAAATGCAGGAAGCTCTGCACATAGGCTCTTCACCCCTAAAAAGTCCCTTCTTCACCAGGAATAAGGAAGACAGCGATCGTTGTTCAAGATGGTGCTTGATTAGCATATTAATTAGCTTGTGGCCAAGAGACTATGCTAATCTCCTTGAGTTTATCCTGATGCCCCTGGACAAGTAAAAATGATCCAATCTGTCATATTCCAGGAACTGGGTGTCCGCTCATCACTCCAATTCATGGGCAGGACCTCTAGTCTTCAGATCTCCTCCTTCCCACATCTTGTATCTCAGCCATCAGTCTCCCTGTGTCTCTTTTCTCTAGGTTC
This sequence comes from Grampus griseus, assembly GCF_964374135.1. Taxonomy (NCBI): domain Eukaryota; kingdom Metazoa; phylum Chordata; class Mammalia; order Artiodactyla; family Delphinidae; genus Grampus; species Grampus griseus. The sequence goes on from NC_139004.1 coordinate 20,720,347, forward strand.
TCTGAGGATGGGACTGGTTGTTTTCCTTTTTTCAATCTTGATGCCACTCCTCAGTTCCTGTTTTAGTTCTCTGGACATCCTGCGATCCATTAAAGATATTAGGTAAAGTTTAAAAATAAAAATTTCCACCTTTCTATGATCCAGCCAGATCTATGTCCAATTTCTGATTTTACTTTACAAGTAGACAAGTGACACCACCCCTCTGTACCTCCATCCGCTTCCTCAAGTGTAATAGTGGGGCAATAACCCCAGTTTGTAGTGAGAAGTGCTCAGGCACAAAGCACTAGGTATACAACACAATAAACAAGATTTTTGTTAATTTATATAATGATTGCAAAACACTTTTATACTTCTGACCTGCTGAAGAGGAATTCTTGGGCCACCATCACTTAATCTTTGTGGAATCCTGGGTAATTCAATTCTTTCTCTGGGCCTACCATTACTCCAGAAAAATATTAACTCAGTTTTAGAGATCGAGGAAGAAACAACATTCACTACTGTGAGGGGCTCCGCCCAGATCAGTAGTTCTCAACCCTTGAAGCAAATTCCGGTACCTAGAGAGCTTTTAAATAACTTACTGAAGACTGGCCTGCTCCAGACAAATTAAAAAGGGATGTGGACGTGAGGGAGGGGAGCTCAGGCAGAGGACTGACATCCTGCGGTTCTGTAGGTGGCACTGAAGGGTCTTCTCCCCCAGGGGTGTCGCCGGGTGTCACTTCTTTGGCCTTACGCAGGCCCACCACACCCCAGACGAACCACAAGATAACTTCAGCACCCCCCCCACCATGGGGCACTCTCACTTCTCTCCAGATGCGGGTCCTGGGGGCGTTCAAGGTCCCACCCCCACCAGGGCAGGCGGCAGTATCCCTAGGGGCTGCCCTTGGGCTGCGGCCTCCCTTCCACATTGGCAGGCAGGTGGCAGGTGGGACGGGCAGCCGCAGGTTGGAGTCGAGGCCTCCGCCCATTCTGCGAACTGGCGGAAGCTGGTCTACGAGGAATTGCCAATCAGAGGGGCCCTTTCTATTCAACCGTGGCCTCATTTTAACTGAATTACATTTGCAACCACCCTATTTCCAAATAAGGTTACATTCTGAAGCAATGGGGGTTATGATTTAAACATAACTTTTGGGGGAAGGGGGGGTGGGTGGGACATAATTCAACCTACACATTGTCTAGGCTTGCACACTTGGACCTTGCCCTCTCTCTGAAGAGTCAACAAATAAGTGAATGAGCCTTTAAAAAACAGAAACATGCAGAAGTGTGGCAGAGAGTGGCTGTTTACCAAACCTATATCATCTTCGTAGGCACTGGAATGAGAATATTTCACCTACTTCCTTACATCTCCCTTTGTAGTTAGGAGTTCCCATGTGGAAAGGGAAGCATCGTGACCCTCCAGAGAGTTTAGAGGAAGAAGTGATAAATTAGTTCAAAGAGAGCACCCACAAATTATAAAACGTACTCCCCTTTCTTCTCACATTTTTGCATTGACCCTGGCTCAGTATAGATTCGACGTAAACGCGTACTACCCTTAAGATATTATTGGCCTTTAACAGCTGGTAAGGAGCTGCTGTGGGGTGGAGTTCAGAGAGCACGTTAGTTCCTACAGAATTTTCCCTGGCAGAAACAAAAACTAAATGACTTCCAAGGCTTTTCTAGCTCTAAGAATTCCACAGTTCTTTGAAAAGCTGGAATTGTCCTACAATTGCCCTATAATTGAAAAATAAGAACAGGAAGAGTGGATGATCTTATTCATATTTTATAAAGGATCATCAATCCTCAATTAAAACAATGTGGTATTAGTGCTTAACAGAAAGACTGACGCAACAGAATAGAAAGTCTAGAAATAGACAAGTAATACAGGAATTTTGTATCCAATGAAGAAAGCATTTCTAATCACTAGTAGTAAAGATGGACTTTTTTAATAGTGCTGAGACAACTAGATAGCCATTTGTAAAACACCAGAAGGAACTTCAAGTAGATCAAAGATTGAAACATACAAGCGAAACAAAACAAAAAGCCAGAAGTACTTAAAGAAAATATAGGCGAATTCCTTTGATTCTTGAAGTGGGAAAGACCTTTCTAAATATTACTCAAAATCCAAAAGCCATGAAAGAAAATATTGGTAAATTCAATTACATAAAAATAAAAAGGCTGCATAACAAATTTTATCATAATCAAAGTTAAACGACAAATGACTGTCTGAAAAAAATATTTTGCAACTCTTATTATGAAGGGCTAATCTCGCTAATATATAGAGATCCTGAAAGCAGAATAAACCGTTGTTCCTTTACACAATATCATGTACCCATGGAAAGAATAAGGAAGACCTCTGTTTCCTGTTGTAGACACAGCTCCAGGACATACTGCTAAGCGAACAATGGTAGAGAACATGTATATATTATCCTATGAAAGGGTGAGAAAGAAGAGTATATATATTTTTCATTTCTATTTGCATAAAGAAACAGTGGAAGGGGAACTGTGTCGTCAGGGACAGTGGTGTGGAACTTGACTTCTGGGTACATATTTTTTCATACGGTTTTGATTTTTGAATCAAATTATTTATTAAAAAATAAAATTAAAAAAGATGTGACCCATGATAGTTGAAATCTAGTAATATTTTTGTCTTTAGGTATTTGTATTTGTTTTTAAGCTTCCATTGTTATACTTTTACCATGCCCTGTTATTTGCAATGTTACTTTTCACCCTTTGAAATAGATATCCCACTTCTGGCGACCTACTTTTGAGACACACTTGAAAATGATTATGTAATTGTTGTTAACTAAATTTTTAAGAATCCAGCAATAGGTGACTGGTGAAATAAACTATGTAGCATCGCGCAATGGAATACTGTGGCCTTTGCAAGGCCGCCATTTTACTATTTAGGAGTTAGTACTTCTTTTTTAATCCAGTTCTGTTTTTATATGCAGAATAATTATATTTTTCTACATGGGCACATTGTTGAAGAGCTGAAAAATATGTTATGGTATAAAGAAAAGAAGAAATTCCCTTCTCCTCCTCCAATATTCCCCGTTTTTACTTTGGCCACATAGGATACAATAAAACTTGTAGCATCAGGATGAGAGAGTTCTCCCCTCATCTTATTTTTTTTCTTTTTTCTTTTACGTGTTATTATTGTACATCTTACACAGCAAAACCCCTTATTTATGGTTTATATCTTCTTAAGGAGGCCCCACTGGTCTTCAATTGTTCTGGCAGTCATATAACCTTCTGTTCTTTTCTCTGTCCCTCTCTTTTTTCTTTTCTTTCAAAAAACCCCATAGGCAGGGATAATCAAACCAATTATTAGTAAAGAATATAATTTCTGTGTCACCATTCTTACCTACTGGTCTCAGAAGATCTCTCAGACAATCAGTGAGATTGATTTCAAGTCTGTCTCCTCTTACGTGGATGTTAGAGCTGATATAATTCTGTGGTCAGAACATCAAAACGATAGACTCCTGGAATTGTAAAAGACCATAAGGAGCATGTTAACCACTGGGTTTCAGACTTCTTTGACTGTAACCCCAATAAGATATGCTTTCTTCTTTATGACCCAGAACGTACACGCATATGCCTAACAACATAAGTGTCTGAAGCCTAAATTCCAGGAAGCCGTATTTATCCTTACAATGTGCACACTCTAATATGTTCTAGTCTATTCTATTCCTAACAGGCCATGAAAAACACTATTCTAATCTAACCGTTTTGCTTTTAAATAAGCAAATGGAAGCACAAAGAGGTAGAATAATGATTCAGATTTATGTATGTATGATAAATGATCAGGGCCAGGTCTCCTCTGTCCTTTCCCCTTTCTTTATATTCTTCTCTACCTCAGTCGCCCCCTTGGTGACCTCACCAAGTCTCATGACTTTAAAAGCCATCCATAGACCAATAACTCCATCTTAATTCAACTCCATCCTCCCCAAAACTACTCTTGTCACAACTACTGACCTCCATACTGCTAAACCAAGGAACTATTCTCAGGCTTCTAATCGCTTCAGTCTATCATCAACATTTGAACCCAGTTGATTACTCCCTTATCCACTTGGTAATCTCTTGGACTCTGCAAATTTCACAACAGAATTTCTGATTCACCCTCCCCCAACTCCACCACACACTTGCTTCTCTCTTATAGATGACCGTCTTAGGAAAACTCATCTCATTCTTTCAGCCACATTGAGTTTGAGGGCTTAACATCTAAGAAAGCACTGAACAAATTAAAAGAGAAAAACCATATGATGATATCAACACATGAAGTACGGCAGCCATTTAAATTTTTTTTAAAGTAAAATAGGAATTGAAGGTAACCATTTAAATATAATGGAGATACAAAAAGTTAATAACAGATATTATTATAAAGGACAACACTTAATACCATGCTAATTAAAACGAAGAACTAAAAAGGGATGCCTCCTAAAAATATTATTCAACTTTATTTTGGAAATTCTTAGCAAATGCTACACAAAAAGAAAATTAAATGCTTGGTATTCACATTTAAGGAAAACAAAAAAAGTTAAAATTATTTTGCTAATGACTAGGAAAAACTCCTTAGTTTAAGGAGTAAAGGAAGTAGAATTATAGAAATCAGTAAGTTTGCTGCATACAACATATCAATACATTTCTTCCTTCCTAGCAGTAAGACCTAAAAATAGGAAATGAGTATTCCATTCACAATAGAAACAAGGAAATAAATTAATTAGGAATAGAATTGAGAAGGACACATGACTCATACAGAGAGAACAGTAGAAAAGAATGAGAATACAGAAATAGATCTCATTATATAAGAATTTAATAAATAACAAAAATGATATATTTCAGTTCAGTGTGAGAAGTGAATGGATTATTTAACAAATGGTGTTAAAACAACTGGCCATCCATCTGGAAGGATGTAAACTTGGATTCTACCTTAAACTACGTAAAACACATTCTAGATGGATTAGAAACTAAACATTTTTTAAGAAGCAAAAATTTTTAGAAGACAAGCTAGGAGGTGAATAAATAATGGAGGGGTGGGATTCAGTTTCTAAACCAAGAGTGGAAATCTAGAAGCTATAAAAGATACATTTGTGATTAAAATGTCTAATATTCAAATTTTATATATATCTAATAAATTTTATATAACACATATAAATGGAAAATACACCATAAACAAAGGAAATATAGAGATAAAAGCCAAGAGTAGAAAACTATCTGCAACACAGGTGATAAGTATAAGGTTCATTTTTTTTTCTTTTTTTTTTTTCATTTTTCTATCATATAAAAAACACAATTGGGCAGGAAAAAGACAAACTGCCTAATGAAAAATTAGCAGAGATATAAATGGAAATTCTCTGAAAAGCTTATTCAAATGGCCAATAAACCTAAAGAAAGGATGCACTGGTGGTCATGGTAACGCAAATCAAAGTGACAATGTGAAATAATTTTACCCCCTTTAGACTGGCAGAAATTAATGATATCACGCCCTGATGGTTGGAATGCAGGAGGGGGAGCCATTTTCAGGCTACGTCAGGGCCAACTGAAATTTAAAATACACTCTAACTAATCTAGCAATTTCAGCTTTGGAGTTCTATTGTTTATTGCACTATTTGTAAATAGAGATGTCAATACTTATCAATATGAAATGGATGAATAAATTATTCTACTCCACATGCAGGACATTAAAAAAAAAAGATTTGACTTGAAAGGATTTCTTTTACGGTTAAGAGAAAAGCAGAGAAGCGTATATATCGCCATTTTGTAAATAATAAAACACTACCAGAAAAAGAAAACAGTCATGCCTGTTTATGGATAAGTGTATGTAAAAGACTGAATTCGAAGGAAAACATGAATAGCTACATACCTGTTTGGGGAAGGGGAGTAGGGATGTGAAGTGACAGTAAGGCAGACATTAAGGGGATGCAAGGAGCCATGCAAAACAATGGGGGGAAAGACAAAACATAAAACAACTGACTATTAAAGAATTTGTATGCACATATGTAAAAGTGTTACAACTAATTGAGCTTCGCTAAGTAAAAGTGAGTAAACCTGGCTCAACATATGGTACTTTTTTTTCTCGAATGTGAAAAAAGACGTTATTAAAATGAATCCCAGAATTAAAGTTTCAAAAGCTTAAAGGGGCAATTCTATGAAAGTGTCCCCGAGTATTTAACGTGGTGCAGCGCACCAGGGTTGAAAACCCTGCAGGCAGAGAAATACGATCTAGTTAGGCACAGAGTGGGAGTTTCAAATATTATCCAATCAGGGCAGTTCTGTTTCTATAAAGAGAAACCGGGACTAGCTGACAACCTGCAAATGGACCCAGGGTAAGTCGCCGAGCATGAACGATCTGCAAGTCAGAGCTCGACTGTGATGTCGCTGCAGGAGGCGTGTGAGGCCTACCTGGTAAACTCAAGGACACCAGTCTGAGTGCCAAGTAAGCTAGAGGATCACCGTCATTCCCAACGTCAGACAGCTCTTGAGCCACATCTCCTCAAAAGCATTTTTCAGGGCCACCCAATTTTGGAAAAAGCCGATTTAGCAATATTGCCCAAGAACATAATGTCCCCACTTTGGTCTCGCAGAGAACGCCAAGGAAATGTTGAGTTGACAAACGAGCACATAGTACACGTACCCAGCCTCAGCCACAGGTTCAATCGCAGCTACAGGCAGTTACCACTGAGGACGAGTGTTTGGAGTGTGGGACTTCAGGATCGGTTCAAAAAGCTCCCCCAGGTATTTCTAACGTACAGGTAGAGATGTAAGCTTCTGGTTAAAATGAGACTAGGGAAATAGTTCCTGAGCGTTGAAGTTTAAATCACTTGGGAGACCAAAATCAAAACAACAAAAAAAAACCCACCAGCTTCCTCAGGAATCAATTTACAAATCCCACAGCGAGAATTTAATCTCAAAAGAATTCTGACGTGGAGCAAGGATTGGCTTAAACACACTGCATTTGCATGGGGCTGAAATTTATGAAACTTGTAAGACAGGAGAGCTTGCGTACTTAAAGCCCTTTCCCTGAAATAAGTAGGTGGCTCTTAAAAGAGCCGTTGGGTTATTGGAAGCAGCTTCCAACCAGAACTTTTACTTTTTCTTCGGTGCTGCCTTCTTGGGCTTGGCAGCAGTCTTTGGCTTGGTCACCTTTGCTTTGGCCGCTTTGGGTTTCACAGCCCTGGCTTTAGCAGGACTCTTACCTATTTTCTTAGGCTTCACAACCCTGGACTTCTTGGGACTCTTGGAGGACTTCTTTGTCGCCGCAGACTTTTTAGCCTTCTTCGGAGTCTTGACACCTTTTTTACCAGCAGCCGCCCCGGTGGCCTTCTTGGGCTTCTTAGAAGAACTTGTTACCTTCGCTTTCACTGCTACCTTTGTGCCGCTGGGCTTGCTATCCACCGAAGCTACTTTCTTGTTGAACTTGAAAGAGCCCGAGGCGCCGGTGCCCTTGGTCTGCACCAGAGTGCCTTTGCTCACCAGGCTCCTAAGGCCTAGCTTGATGCGGCTGTTGTTCTTCTCCACGTCGTAGCCAGCGGCCGCCAGCGCCTTCTTGAGCGCAGCCAAGGACACGCCGCTGCGCTCCTTAGAAGAAGAAACGGCCTGCACAATCAGCTCCGAGACTGACGGACCCGCGGGTTTCTTCTTGGCAGTTGCTGCAGCCTTCGCAGGCTTCTTCGCTTTCCTGCCAGCTGAAGGCTTCTCGGGGGGAGTGGAAGCAGCTGGGACGGGCGGTGCGGTCTCGGACATGACGGAAGCAAGGAAGAACTAAGAAAACTACTAGGACCTGACAAGGCAGTAAAACTCGAGCGGCTCGAGCGCGCGGTATTTATAGGGCGAGGCTTCGCTGTGATTGGTGCGCGCTGGCGCCCGCCCCCGGCACCCTAGCGGTCCCTGCGCGCCCCTCCGGGTCTCCGAAGGCCAATGCCGGCCGCTGGGGCCTATAGGCCTTCTTCCCTGCCGCTTGCACTGAGGCACCCAGACAGCACCCTGCCCCCCTCCTCCCCCATCCCCCCCGCTGGTCGCCTAATGGAGACAGAAATACTAGGCAGGAAAGGGTACGACTCTGCCGCCCATTACCATCAGAGGGTGCTACTTCTCTTTAAAAAAGCAGGGTTTTATCCTAGGGGGAGGTGGGGTGGGAAAGAGCTGTAAAGAAGGCAATCACGTAAGAACCCAAGGAGTTTCACGTGAAACCTCGCCTCTAGGAAGCAATGTCAAAAGGACATTTGTTTCTAATCTGCAATAAATGCAAAACGTTGTGTCTTGAGTGACTGGGGAGGGACAGCAGAAAGCGAGGGGATGTAGGCCTGGTCTGCAGGTTTGGGACAAGTTTTCATCGATGCCATTGCCTTTCCTGGCAGCGCTGAGTGATGTGTGGTAGACCCGAGACGCCGGTGCCCTTGGTCTGAACCAGCGTGCATCTATTTGGGGCAAAGAATAGTAGAAAGCAAAAGAACTGGCTAACACTGCAATTAACAAGCTGCACAGGTGGAAAACAGCACGCAAACAGCATGCAACTTGCTTCTACAGTTTAATGCCCTTAACGAACTTTTGACCCCTTTTCAACCTCACAACATATCCCAAGCTCAAAACCTAGCACAAGAGAAATATCAAGTAAGCACTGGGTGGACTAAACTGTTCCGGGAAAGGCATTGCACGCGGGGAAGTGTGTGGGTGTGGGTGTCGGGGCGAGGGTGGGGGATACGTTGCTTTAGTGTGAAAGCACAGCCCGGGGATAACATTTTAGGGCAGTCTCGCTTTAACTTGTTTTTGGTTGTACAAGCGTCAACAATGCTAAAACGACTTCAGACTGCGAATCAGGCCAACTACTAAGAGAATAAAAGGCCCCTCTCACAGCCCTGTTCTGGATGACATCCCCTCACAATTCTGCCCTGGGATCGCCTAGCAGCAGGGAGAATGCAGTGACGAGTCATTCCCGCGCGCGCAACTGCAGTTTTCAAACAAGTCCGCACGGGCCTCAGTAACCGGAGCTTCCCTGGTAGCCCTCAAACAACGTAAGAGCTTGTTTCCGGCTTGTGGCCAATAATGTAAGGGTTCCAGACGCACGATTCGTCCAGCTTCTTTACCACCCTTTGTTACTTGTTTTCTTGAGAGTCTGTATTTACAAAATACATTACGTAACTTCTAAGAATTTGAAAAAGGACAGTTGGAACTATGCGTCTTAGTTAGAAGGATAGTCATTTATAACAGGTATACAATCTTTCTCCAAGGTGAAGTTTTCGTAAGTGAAAATTTCTGGAAAGACATAAACTTTTCTTAGAGTAATAAACGTGACTTCTAATCAAACAAAGCTTTTAAAAGAGAAAATATGCATGCAGAATTTTCTTGTTTAGATAATTTGTACCTCCCGTGTCTAATGGGTTAAACTGCTTCAAATGCAATAGAAACGCTCCATGCAAATGAAGGATGCTAGATCTCCTTTCTTAATGGCTACCCAGTATAACAAACTTAGCCAATGAGAAGGTAGAGTCTGGGTTACCGCCTCTTCGTCTAAAAGGTCCTCATTCGGTGTTCTTAAAGTCGACTATTTTACGTGACATATAGGAACAGTCGTTGGCAATATTAAGCTGTCCTCGTTTTGGTCCGTAATCCATTCATAGGCCCTAGTCCCTCGCCTGCTCCTCATAGGTAAACTCTGAGACGTTGTGCATGGCGTGATTGTGTGTCCGGCGTTGTACCTGGCTAAATGTATTCTAAACTTTAGAAAACTTAAGTTTCAGGAAGTTCCAAGTGTAAAGTCAGAGCATAAACAACACTTAACAAAGAAGTACCTTGTTACAGGAGATATTTCTGGAAACGCTAGTTTGATTTTACTATGCTTGAATTTACATCTTGTAGGTTTCAGAGAAGTTTCTCAGTCAGTTTAAGCGTTACAGAGGGATTTCTTTTTTTGTGAAATGGTTTTGGAAATTTATAATCCGTTATCGGGTTATCGAGCAGGGAATGTAGAGTACATTAGGGCAATATTCTCTCACTCTCCCCTCCCCTCCAGAACCTAAATAAATATACAGTTCCAATGAAGTTAAGGTCTGTTTTTTCGAAAAAGTAACGCTCAAGGCATTGCATTCTCATGAAAATCGTGGGCGGAAAAGAACAAAAAAACAATTTGAAAAGAGCCGAGGATATAACGTAGTGGCCAACGAAACTGCACGGTTTCTGGAAAGTTTAAATGTAGACCAATCAGAGCTTGTAACGTAATACTTAAACATTTTTCTCGCCCAATCACTTCACCTTAGGTACTATAAATACTAGCAAACTGCTGGGCAATGTTTCTGCGCCAATATTCGGGACGTCTGTGTATGTGTCACTTGTCATGGCTCGCACTAAGCAAACTGCTCGTAAGTCCACTGGCGGCAAAGCGCCTCGCAAGCAGCTGGCCACCAAGGCGGCTCGCAAGAGTGCGCCGGCTACCGGCGGCGTGAAAAAACCCCACCGCTACCGACCCGGCACGGTGGCCTTGCGCGAGATCCGCCGCTACCAAAAGTCCACGGAGCTTCTTATCCGTAAACTACCTTTTCAGCGCCTTGTGCGTGAGATTGCCCAGGACTTCAAGACCGACCTGCGCTTCCAGAGTTCGGCGGTGATGGCACTGCAGGAGGCATGCGAAGCCTATCTGGTGGGGCTTTTCGAGGACACCAATCTGTGTGCCATCCACGCTAAGCGTGTTACCATCATGCCCAAGGACATCCAGTTAGCCCGCCGGATCCGCGGGGAGCGGGCATAATTACAGCTTTTCTCTGAAATTTCAACCAAAGGCTCTTTTCAGAGCCACCCAAGTTTTCAGGTAAGGGCTGTAAGAAACTAACTTTCCAACTCAAGTTGTTCAGTATAACTTTGCATCTGCTTGGGAATGAATAGACATGCATCAACACTTGTCGGATTATGTATAATTTTTGTCTAAATATCTACTACGTATGCGAACACACTGGCCCTTTTTAAGTTTACGTAAATAATACTGTTTTCTCTTACCTTAGTAAAGAGCCAGAGTTTCAGAGGCACGCGAAATGATTGGCATTTGCAGAGCATTTTAAAAACATGGCCTTGTATTAGTTGTGAAACACAGGAATAGTATGAGTATAAACATTTTTACGTTTCTAACTTTGATCTTGATATTTTTACGATTATCAAAATTTATTGATAATAAATTTTCGCCTTTTTAAGTATTTCTTCTACTTAGGATATTTGGAATCATGTTTCCTCTTAAGCCTAATTCCTCCAAGTACTGTAGTTACAACAGTAGCCCAGTCAAGGAAGCAAAGACTATTGGTCAAACTGACCGCTTCCCACCTGCCCCACCCGCCCCGCCCTTCCCGCCCTTTCGCGTAAATTCCCGGGGCTTGGAGGCGGGATTAAGGGAGGGGACTGTTGGCGTCACACTTCCGGTTTGCGCGCTTTCCATTCTCTCTGGGGGAGTTGGGCGGGGGAGAGGTGGTAGGTATATAAGGATCGGCTCTCCCTTCTTTTGTCAGTTGCTGTTGGTTTGCTTCTCTCGAAACCATGTCTGGACGCGGCAAAGGCGGCAAGGGTCTGGGTAAGGGAGGCGCTAAGCGCCACCGCAAGGTTCTGCGCGACAATATCCAGGGCATCACCAAACCCGCCATCCGCCGTCTGGCCCGGCGTGGCGGTGTGAAGCGCATCTCCGGCCTCATCTACGAGGAGACCCGCGGGGTGCTGAAAGTGTTCCTGGAGAACGTGATCCGGGACGCCGTCACCTACACCGAGCACGCCAAGCGCAAGACTGTCACCGCCATGGACGTGGTCTATGCGCTTAAGCGCCAGGGACGTACTCTCTACGGCTTCGGCGGTTAATTAAGCTTTCCGATTTCGCCATCAAGAGTTAGCATTTCTCAACCAAAGGCCCTTTTCAGGGCCACCCAACTACTCATAAAAGAAAGCTGTAACCATTAGCCAAGACACAGGAGTCTGCAGCTCAATGGTGTGGTTAAAATGAAAACTACTGAGTCAGAAAACATTGCGGAGATTAATGTCTATATATCCATGTAACTCCCACTCTCGCCTCCATTCACTGGACACAGGTAGGGGGGAAAGGTGATACTCCCAACTTACTAAAGAAAAGTGGAAAAGAACCAAGTATGGCGAGAAACTTGAATCGGTTTGCAGGAACAAAGAGAAGCACTGCCCAATCAGCAAGCCCCATTCATGGATTTCAACCAATCAGAACTGATGATCTCATGTGGTTCCCCGCGGCGACCCAAATTTGGGGGATGGGAAATCGGGCGAGAAACGCCAAAGCCCTTATTTAGAGAATTTTTTAAATTTGTTTTTACGGGTTATGAAATAGACTCCGACGAGACAGCTGAATGGCTCTCAGTCATGTCCTGAGAACAGTACTGAAATTACCGCCTCTAATAGGATGATTTGTCTCGATTAAAAAAATAATCTCTAGGGCTTCCCTGGTGGCGCAGTGGTTGAGAGTCCGTCTGCCTAATGCAGGGGACACGGGTTCGTGCCCCGGTCCGAGAGGATCCCACGTGCCGCGGAGCGGCTGGGCCCGTGAGCCATGGCCGCTGAGCCTGCACGTCCGGAGCCTGTGCTCCGCAACGGGAGGGGCCGCGGCAGTGAGAGGCCCGCGTACCGCAGGAAAAAAAAAAAAATTCAGACTGCCAGCAAACCCAGGGCATTGAATTCAGGCGAAATTAAAATCTCGTTTACGAAGAAAACGCACTTCCTTCTCTTTCGGTGTCAACACAGCCCTCAGCAGTTAGCTGTACTTTTTTCCTTACTTCACAGAGGAATGGAAATAAGGGTGATGGAAATGTTCTAAAATTAAATAGACTGTAGTGATGGTTGTACAACTAAGTAAATATACTAAAATCCATTGAGTTGTACACTTAAAGTGGGTGAATTTTATGGTATGTAAGTTATATCTCAATAAAGCTGTTTTACATATATGTATATGTATGTGTGTGTGTATATACACACACACATATATAATCACCAGGCAGGGTAGCAGGAGATTGTTTGTAGGGTAGACACTGTTGGTCTGTGAAGAGGTTCTCTTGCTAAAGTTGAAAGTATGGCCTGCTTGGTCTAGTCTGTCATTATAGCCACAGGAGGTTTTAAGCAAGAATGTCCCTAGTCCAATTATATATTCCAGTAGCATACCAGACTTTAGAACTCAGCTGGAGAAAGGATGTGAATTCACTTGAAGTTGGCTAAAAGGAAAACAGCTTATCCTCATCTAAAAAGATATTCACAAATGCCTCTGTCATTGGGTTCCTTTTTGTATCATTTTTATAGAAGGCTGATTTCAGCCTCAGTGTGTTAGTTTCAGTCAATAATTCTAGCTTTTTTGGTCCCATTTCCCACCTGATAACTGTCCTCCAAGATTTTGGGGGGGAATGATAAAAGTACAGAGCCTGGCTTAATTTAAACTGACAATGGGGAGAGTTCAAGTCTGCATTCTAGATGACCAGAGGAGCAAAAATGGGCCTGGTTGGGATAGTGGTCACTTTATGTTTTCCTTAGCTGGTGCCCTGGTGTCTGTCAGGAGATATGTATTGATTTCACGTAATGTGCCTGATACTGTTGTAGGCATTGGGGTACACCAGTAAGCAAATTAGAATTTCCTGTCCTCCATTCAGAGCGTATGTAATGAAGTATGTGGATAGTTTTCCTGCACTGGAGGGAGGTGTGGTTGCTCCATAGACCAGTTTCTGTTTTGGTTGGCCTGTTTTTTTTTAGTTCATAAGCCGTGTAGATAGTATCACACTCATTTTAGTCACACCCACTACCTGAGTGAAAAACCTGTGAGCCTTCCTCAGGCCTAACAGTCATGAAGTCCTTGTTCAGAACAAAGATAATGCTGCCTGATTTGCCACTCCTGCATCATTCCTAAGAGCCAGAGAAAACCTGGCATGCTGACTGATTCAGACAGTGCCAAGTCAAGGAATTGTAGATGGGGGATCAATTATGGCAGCCCTCTGGTGGGCTAGGGGGGTGGGAGAGGGCCTGAATGCTTGTGTAGAAAATTCATGCATGCATTCATTCAACTCTGCCATAAAAGGACACAAGGGAAGACAGCAGTCTATGAAGCAGGAAATGGGTCATCAGACACCAGATCTGTCTGAATCTGTCCAGTGCCTTGATCTTGGACTTCAGTCTCCAGAACTGTGAGAAATGTTTGTTGTTAAAGCACACAGTCTATGGTGTTTTTATTATAGCAGCCTGAACCAAAACACCATTTTATGGATATAGATAATATTTTATCTGGTCCCTTCTCATGACAATTTACATTGTTTCCACTCTTTTACTATTACAAACAATGTGCTGCATTAAACCATGTTTAAGTTCTTAGTGATCTCATCCAGTCTCACCGTTTGTATGTTGATGAGTCCCAAAATTTGTATCTAGTCCAGACCTCTCACCTGAACTTTAGAATCTCGCTTTCCCAACCACCTAGTCAGGTGTCAAGAGAGAGACATTAGCAGAGTAACCAGGCAGCAAAGTGTTTTCTAAAGTAGCCATCAGTACACCCTTTTCAAACATTAAATCAAAGACGCTGATTATTCAGTTAGCTGGCTTATCAATTTGAGGACATACTTTAAAAAACCTTTTATAATAACCGTATTGTCATGTTTGAAAGTTTCATTAAAAAAATACAGTTTACTGCAGACAGAGGAAAGAGATGAGCTGGAAGGAAGGTGAAGGTGCAAGAGAGCCACTTAACCACAAAGGAGGGAGCTTCTCCCTTACAAGCTCAAAGGCCCTGACAGAGGCCTAGGGGTTCAGAAGACTCCCTTAGTCTAGTAAACGGGAATTTACAAACTCTGCTTAGCTAGAGGCTTAGGGAGGGCCCCCAGCCTGAGGATGAAAATCAGCAATGCCGAGGCATTTTTAAACCCGAGATCACTGGCTTTACGGGGGGTGACGACACTCAGCATGATGCCTGGCTCAAAGTCTAGAGGTACCTGAGGCCAAGGTCTGGGGCGCGACGCAGCGGAGGACGGGGAGGTGCTGGGAATGGAGAGATCATAGAAGGCAGATCTTTCCTGACATTGCTAAAGGCAAATACACTAGGAACTACCAGCTGGCGTCTTGCTCGCAATGTATTTTAATTGATCCGGCTTCTGACTTCTTGTGAGCGAAGCAGCACCCTCGCAGGTTCTGGCAATTTGTACAAATATCTACTGGTCCCTCCCAGGACCAAAAACAAGATCGGCGGCGGGCGATTCAGTAATGCCCGCTTCCCAAGAAACTGCCTCCTCGACGAAACTCCGGCTGGCAGTTGTCGCTCCTTTTACAGACGATGTGGGGTAGGCAGGATCCCTCCCACTAGAAAAAGCCGGGAACGCCGGGCCATAAGTCCTTCATTGCGGTTACCGAGACTTTCAAATCCCTCTCATTAGCTTTCCTTAGTCCAGTGTTAGCCCCACCCACAAGCGAGCACTTGCGGCCTGATTAGGCGAAGGTACCCCTACTCTTAGCAGGTGCCCAAAGATTGGCTGATGGAGACCGGCAGTGAAAGCGAACAGTTTGGCCTGTAGATAAGGCCACGTTAGCCTTAAAACAGAACCACTTTTTTTTCCAACAGATACGTTTTGAACACGGAAGTCGCGTACAGCTCTTCCTGAGCGGAGGTGGGCGGCCCTGAAAAGGGCCTTTAAAAAAAAATGTATAGAATGAGCCTTTAGCCGCCGAAGCCGTAGAGAGTGCGTCCCTGGCGCTTGAGCGCATAGACCACGTCCATGGCGGTGACAGTCTTGCGCTTGGCGTGCTCGGTGTAGGTGACGGCGTCCCGGATCACGTTCTCCAGGAATACCTTCAACACCCCGCGGGTCTCTTCGTAGATGAGGCCGGAGATGCGCTTCACACCGCCACGCCGAGCCAGGCGACGGATAGCTGGTTTGGTAATGCCCTGGATGTTGTCGCGCAGAACCTTGCGGTGGCGTTTAGCGCCTCCCTTACCCAGACCCTTGCCGCCTTTGCCGCGTCCAGACATGATTGTCTAAATTCTCGCAAACGTACAGGATGCAACAGGTTACTGCTTGGTCAAGAGTAATTATAAGCTAGAGTCGGACCTCGTTGAGAACTGAAAGCGCAGGCGGGAAAAGAGGCACTGACCGCGCCCCTTTGGCTCCGCCCCTCTCGGCAGTGATCCAATGACTGTGGGAGAGAGAAGCTAGTAAAGAGGTTCACTTTTAAACTCTGGATTGTTTTGCTCCCTTTGCTCTGCATCTGAGGCTGTTTATTTCTTCGGCTGAGAATTCTAGTGGAGGCTTATACAGTATTTTATGGCAAATACTGTACTTTCTCATTCAGGAGGAAGTGATTGTTAGTTGCTAAGGGTAGCAGAATATGACTCCCCATTCCCCCGCTCCCATATGCTTCTTTGGCAGAAGGAGTATTTTTGAGCTGATTATTTTTTTAAAAACACCATACACAAAAACATTTCTAAAAACAGAGTAGAATTTACTCTTTTGTGAGGGACATTTACATTTATAAAGGGAATTTTAAATTGTGTCTTTTTCTCTGTACCAGGAAGAGAAGGATGACTAAATCACCAGAGAATCTCATCAATGAGGAGGCACTAGAATTAATTCTGTATAACAACCTTACCCTCGTTGTTCCTTTTCCTGGTAACCTCTCATAACTGGCTCCCACTCACTTCTTAGCCGAAGATGGTATTTAAGGTGGTGGCTTGGGTCAGTATTGGGAGTTTACTCAGTTTTTCTAGGTATTTCTCAAGCCTACGTGAGGTATACACGTTATTAAGCTTCTGTTTGCTTTTCTTTTGTTAATCTACCTTTTATACAGTGGTTCTCAGCCAAGAACTTAGAAGGGTAGAAGGAAAGTTATTTTCCCTCCCTTATAGGTATGTTGATTATTTTGAGCTGTAGCAGAACAGCAAATGCAGAGGGAAGATTTCTCTGAACTCCCATTATCTGCCTAAAGACAGATCCTCCAAAAGGAACTCAGTTGTCATAAATCCCTTCCCAAGGAGTTTCATTAACTAGGGAAGAGTGACACTTATCTGAGGAAAGGACACTAAAAATTGACACCACATGCAGACAAACCTTGGCACAAACTATTGTCCACAAAAATTAATTGTCAATCTAAGAAAGAAATAGAGGATTTTATTAGAGCCAACCTGAGGATTATAACCTGGGAGACAGTCTTCCAGAAAACTCTGAGGACCGTTCTGCTTGTCAGAGGTCAAAGCACAGTTATATAAGTTTTTGAGACAAAGAATCGTATATCAAAGTTACATATTGAGTCTACATAGTCCAGACCTTTGTGAGTAGTGGGGCATCACAATCCCTTACAGGATTGAGAAAGGAATGTTATCCCCTAAGGAGTTACCTTGCTGGAACCAGGAGAAAATTGCTCTTTTCAATGAAGCAGGCATTCCTGTGTCTTCTAAGGAAGTCTGGTCAATCTGTAATGTGCACATTGCACACTAAAGAGGGGTAGTGGCCCAAATGAGCAGAGAGAAAATTTTATGTTTAGAAATTTTCTTGTCCTGCCTTAAACATAATTTTATTTTATCCTGTCATACCTCTCCCATCTATTCTTCTAAGGGCCCAATCATCTTTCCTAAAAATTATTTACTCTCCCCTAAGAGGCCTACATACATACCACCCCCCAACCCCTCTTCCCTATTAAGATGGTGTTTAAGTCTGAATTTTAAGCCACCTTGAGGAGTTACTCATTTTTCCCTGGGTATCTCCCACATATACATGAGGGCTTCTGTTTTGTTTTTGTCTTGTTAATCTGTCTTTTATTTCAGAGGTCTCATAGAGGGAAAATTATTTTTCCTTCCCTACAGCTGTGTGACCTTTAACCTTGCCTTTGTTTTCTTTATCTGTAAAACTGGGTAATGATAACACTGATGGAACTCTAGTGAAGATTTAATTTAGCTATTGTAAGCAAAGCATTGGAACAGAGATTGGCCCATGAAGTCCTATATAAATGTGACTTGTTTTCAGTTGGTATTATTTCTTAAAGAATCTTCCTGGACTTGAGATATTGCCCTGAGGTCTCATCTTTACTCCTAACACAGTATCAATCACACAAATATGCATTTACTCATGAGGATTGTTTTTTTTAAATCACAGCATCTAATAAAGCACAAAGTATCACAGCATTGTTTTGTTTTTCATACGACATGTTAAACATGGTGGGTCCAAATATGTTCCTTTGGGCCCTCTCCCAAGGTGCACTGACAATCTCAGGCTTCTAGCTTTCCTGCAGTCAAGCCTGGGGTGCTGTTCAAATCTCCATACCAGTTTCCCACTGTTGTGTTAAATCTCTTGAAAACACTCATTGAGCAGTAACTCACTTCTACTGGGACAACTGGAAAGGCTACTACTAAATTTTTAAGTCTGAAAAATTTACCCTGACCTTGACTTCCTCCTCCTTTCCTTTGAGAGACTTTATAACAAACCAAAACTCATTCTAGACTCCAACAGCATTAGCTGTAAACTTCAACCTGTGGTGTAACATCAGTCTGTGGGCCTGGGTAAGAAAAACCCTTTCTGACTGAAGACCTTGCAGCAGCCATTTAAAAGATACAATCTGTACAGTAAACACCCCCCTTTGTCTTCAGCCTGACCTTAGTCACTCCCCTAATATAAAATAATAGATGCTTAATGCAATGATATTAAAATGCTGGTACCATCCCCCTGCTCAAAGTGTTCAGTAAATTTTCTTTCACAAATTTGATTTTCTTCCACGTTTGATTTTAAAATGTCTGAATTTTATTTCTAAACTGAGCAGAATCTATGCAAGTAAGTAATGCCAAGTAAAAAGGAAATTTAGAAGCTAAAGTTTGTCTTTATTTCAAATTTTGAAAAATCCTAGAGTATGAGAGAAAATGATACACAGTTCAGGAAAATTAATAGCATTTATATGATGCTATGTGTCCCAAACTTGATGCATATTATTCTAATAACAACCCTACGAAGTGGGTAGTGTTACCCCCATTTTTCTGATGATGGGGAAATTGATTTGTCTAAGATGACACATTAAGTAGTAAAGCTGGGATATGAACCCGGGTAAGCTAGCATCCAGATGCTGCCAGCTTGCAGAGTATACCCTAGAAAAATTAACAAGGTTATGAATTGTAAGACTGTGTTAACCTTTTTTACCCTAGATACTGCACAGTTGTTCTGTTGAGGGGCTCAAGTAAATGAAGACTTAAAGCCAAATCCATGTTCCTTGGCTGGGGAGGGGAAGGATCAGCCAGTCCCAGCCATTGTCCCCTGCCTATCTGATCCTCAGACAGCAATGGGCACTTTTACTTTTTAAAAGCTATCCTATCAGGCCCTGTACATAAAACTTTTTTCCCAAGATACATAAAATATTAAAGGAAAAAGTCAAACAGTGTACATAAGAGCCAGCACAGCAATAAACAAGAAAAACCAAGATACCTGGACTTCAGCAGGGGCCAAAAGCTGAGGGGCAAAATCACCTTGGTTTAAGCCAAGGGCATTGGTGCCTCTGACAGACCTCTTATACGGGTAACAAAGGTCTGTGCCAGGCAGAGGCTTATACTAGTCTGGAAAAAATAAAATGTTAAAATAAAACAACATACACAGAGAGAAATATCTTTGTCATTAAAAAACATTATTTTGTAAACCAAAAGTTTTTATTGAAACCCTGAAATGTAAATAAATCCAAGTGAACAACACAACACCCATTACTGTGTATTTTGTGGGTTTTGTTTTAGGTGGGAGTTGGGCAAATTATTTTAGCAAGGTGAATCAATTCTCATCTCAGAGGTAGGCAGACTACTAGGAATAGGGTATGGAAAAAACTGAAGCAAAGCCTTCAGAATTGGTGGCGGTCATGTTTTTCAGCATTCTGTATTTTATAGTTTGTAAAATATAGTGTAAAAGCTACACAATAAAAAGGTTATTTTTCTTCTTACATTTGGTCACTATCCCATGTGTCACTTTTCACCCAGTGCTGAATCCCCAAACCGAAAAAACGTAAAAGCAAGATCACTTAGTCAAATGGCTAAAGTCCTATATTTGAGTAACAACTACAGCAAAGAACTGTGAAAAAATTGTACAGCATAGCATACCATGGTACATAGCCCTAGAAGAGACAAAAGCAATGTGAGATAAAGCAATACAATCAACTGGACTATTTCCAAGCAGGGCTATAATTAAATAAGGTTTGATAAACTATGCTTAGATGGCTACCTGTTAAGGAAATATGGTTAGACCTTCGCCTCACTTACAACTCCAGGAATGTCTGGCTGCGGCGGAAGGAGTTGGGACGGGAAGAATTCTACCCTTACCCACCCTTAAGAGGATTTTACTTCCTTACGGTACAGCTCTTCAAGATGAAGTTGTAGGTGGCTCTGAAAAGAGCCTTTGGGTCTAAGATTGGCACTTAATGGAAAAACAAGTTTACGCCCTTTCACCACGGATGCGGCGGGCAAGCTGGATGTCCTTGGGCATGATAGTAACGCGCTTAGCGTGGATAGCACACAGGTTGGTGTCCTCGAAGAGCCCCACCAGATAGGCCTCGCACGCCTCCTGCAGCGCCATCACGGCCGAGCTCTGGAAACGCAGGTCGGTCTTGAAGTCCTGCGCGATCTCGCGCACCAGGCGCTGGAACGGCAGCTTGCGAATCAGCAGCTCCGTGGACTTCTGGTAGCGGCGGATTTCGCGCAGGGCCACCGTACCGGGCCGGTAGCGGTGCGGCTTCTTCACGCCGCCCGTGGCCGGCGCGCTCTTGCGGGCCGCCTTGGTGGCCAACTGTTTGCGCGGCGCCTTGCCGCCGGTGGACTTGCGAGCGGTCTGCTTGGTGCGAGCCATTACAAAACCCCACGATGGGTGTTCTCCCAAATGCCAGGGAAAAGCATTCAGCCGTCCTTCTTTTATACAGCCAGGCCACCAACTATTGGACCCAAGAACATTCGAAAGTACCCGCGCCCTCCTCTGATTGGTCCATTTCTGTGCCTGGCCCCGGAAGAATTAAGAGCTGCTTTCGGGTTGGTGAATGAATCTTAAACCCTGCCCTTTAACAATAGCGACTCCGACGCCCTGACGTCATTTTATTACGCTTTCGCTTCCAAAACGTACAGCAAAATTACACAAAGCAACGCGGGCACCGCCAACGGATTGATTTTTTGTGTAATTTTTTTTTTTTTCCGGTACGCGAGCTTCTCACTGTTGTGGCCTCTCCCGTTGCGGAGCACAGACTCCGGACGCGCAGGCTCAGCGGCCATGGCTCACGGGCCCAGCCGCTCCGCGGCATGTGGGCTCTTCCCGGACCGGGGCACGCACCCGTGTCCCCTGCATCGGCAGGCAGACTCTCAACCACTGCGCCACCAGGGAAACCCTCTTTTTCGTTTTTTTTAAGTACAACCACCAAAGATATTTTGGAAGTGCTTAGAAAAATTAGATGGGCTGCCATCTAAAATGATACTGAGATTTTCCTGAGTCTGGCACAAACATTGTGGAGTCAGGAAGATGTTTCTGACACGAGGGCGAAGTACCAAGGATCTAGTAATTTACTCAATCCCTTCAGGAAATGTGTAATGTTTTTATAAAGTTGAATAGATGCAGAGGTTTTGGGTGTTCCTTTAAGTCAACAAAAAATGTTGAAGGTTAACTTTAAATACAGTGCTTTTCACTATACTGAAAGTGAGTATACTTTCCTCACTCCAGTGCGAAAAACTTTACAAAAGTCACCGCTGGAACAAAGAGGAAAGTAGTTTGACTATAAACTGATTCACCTGTAGTTAATCCGGTCAATTTAAACTCGTGTGGCTTTCCTCACAGTCATTTCGCACATACTCTTTACTGACTTCCCTCGGGACACTCACTTATGAGCTGTGATTTTTCACCTGATGTCACAACCCTCATATGGGCAGAACTGAAAAGCATGACAGCTCTTTAAACGAAAAAGGTGGGTGGCTCTGATAAGAGCCTTTGTAAGTTACCTTTTTTTTTCTTTTGGATAATGGATAACAAAATTGCCGTGCAAAAGTAATAAACACTTTACTTGCCCTTGGCCTTGTGGTGGCTCTCAGTCTTCTTGGGGAGCAGTACCGCCTGGATGTTGGGCAGGACACCGCCCTGAGCGATGGTCACGCGCCCCAGCAACTTGTTAAGCTCCTCGTCGTTGCGGATGGCCAGCTGCAGGTGGCGCGGAATGATGCGCGTCTTCTTGTTATCGCGGGCCGCGTTGCCCGCCAGCTCCAGGATCTCAGCCGTTAGGTACTCCAGCACCGCCGCCAGGTACACCGGCGCCCCGGCACCGACACGCTCGGAGTAGTTACCCTTGCGGAGCAGGCGGTGCACCCGGCCTACGGGGAACTGGAGCCCAGCTCGCGAGGAGCGGGTCTTAGCCTTAGCACGAGCCTTGCCACCCTGTTTACCACGACCAGACATAACAGACCACAACTCAAAAACCTTCAAAATAAAAAGCAAACAATAAACAACACAGCGGTGAGAGAAATATTTATATTAACCAGAGGTAGGCTTGTGCTATTGTCCCATTGGCTACTATTTAAGAACCAATAGGAAATCAGAACCTGCATCCTTCATTTGCATACAAGACTTCCGTCTAGTGTGAGTTTCCTGTTTGCTCCAATCTCATACAGTCTGGTGGGCTTTTAATACTGTTAATAATGGAGTCTATTTGGTTTTTTCAAAGCACTGTTCTTAAATGCAATCAGAAGCAGGAGTGATTATTCTTATTGTTCTGACTTTTTGCTATTGAAATTGTGACTCATGATTTTTGGAAAGGAATAAACGCAGCACAATTTAGAAACAATATTTAAGAGGTAGGTACTTCTATGCCCAGTGTTACTTTAACTCTTCTAACTCTTTAACTCTTTTGACAGGAAAGAGGGAGAAGAGGAAACAAAAAATTTTTTGTCCCGGCCCAAGTCTTAAACTATCTGAACAATGAAAACTGAAGGCAAGAACTGGATGATCCAGCAAGTCTTCCGTTTCATTCACAGCTTACCTATGAAGCCTTCCAGGGTCACCTGGGAGGTATGTAGAGTGAGTACTGTCCTCATTTTAGAGATTGCGAAACTGAGAGAGACCCAGTTTGTTTGCCTTTGCCAAGGTTAATGGGACCAAGGACAACAAAATCCTGTCTGAAAAACTTTGTCGTCGTTCCCCAGTGCCACTCTCAACCTTCCTACCCTCCCTCTTTTCTCACTTGGCTGCCACACACAGGATTCTAATTACTTTAGAAAACTCCTCCATCATTCTCCATATCGTACTGAACTTCTTGCAGTTAGAGTGAAAATTTTGCAGCACATAAGGACTCCTAAGAATGAGAGAACAAACACCCTACAGCACATAAATACTCAAAATGAGATTACAGTATACGACTATAAAACATATATTAATATTACTACAGGGTGTTTGGTCTTACGCTCTCATGTTGAGGAACATAAAATTAAGATAAATTACCGAGGGAGATCTTGCCGTTTTTTCTTTTAATGGTCCATGAAATAGAAATAGATGGGGCCCAGATGGAGGCGGATTACTATTACAGGAATTTTTGAGGACTCCAGCCTAAAAGTCTACTAACTAACAGGATGGTAAAAGGAACAAGAGCCTGGGTGTGAGAAAATTACTTCTAAACCAACTCGGTCAGAGAACTATATTTTGATCCAGGCAACCAAGCAGGAGAGTAAAGATGCTCATTTCCTGTTTCTTTTTTACCTTCTCTCAAGTCTTTTGACTCCTATGACGTTTTCTCTTAACAATATTCACTTCCTTTTTATTATTTATTATTATCTTCACCATGGACAACAGCAGTATACATCAACACTGGCTCAGTGTCTGAAATGTTTCAAAACCCGTGATGCAGATGTAAAAAGGTATCTCAGATGCTGCCTTGAAGACTTCATACTCTCTTGTGAAAAGGGCAGGGGGCGGGGAGCTGGGGGGGTTGTATACCTGAAGTTTAAATAGTACAGCATTTTTTGCATCCAAAACTGAAGGTTTTAAGCAATAAATATTATAAGAGCACATGGAGAAGAGTAATCACTGTGAATTAGAAGGGTTAACAACTCGAAAAAGATGTACATTTAGCATTTATTCAACATAAATAAATAGTGCCAGAGTGTTCTAGGTGATGGCATGGTGTGCCCTTGGGGTCGCTGGGGAGGAAAAAATTTTCCTCTACCCTTCTAGGTTCTTCTGGCTGGTCTAAGAATTAAATTGACATGAGACAAATTAACAGGAAAAAATTAAATTTCATTTCATTTGTGGGTCGGACACAATAAGAAAAATGAGACCCAAGGACAAGTTAGGCAGTTGAGGCTTATGCCATCTGAGAGAAGAGGTTATGGGCTTGGGACTTCAAAGGGTAGGAAGGCAATTCACAAGAAGATGAAAAAAAGAAAATGTTTTGTGAACAAATGTTTGCTGGGCCAAACAGAAACAATGGCACCCAGAAAAAAATTTTAATGAACAGTCTTTCCTAGGTTCCCCCCTGTCTGCACACCTCGTTCAAATTATACTGTAGTTATCTAGGGTGAGACCTGCCTTCCTGGAACAGGTTCTCTATCTAAAATTCTTTTAGACATTTAGGGGGAAGGTCAGAGTTTCTTCCTGCATCTTTTGGGCCTTGATTGCTTTCAGCTCTAAATTCTCTGCATGCCAAAGTGGCACATCTTGGGAAGGCCTGCCCTGAAACCCATCACTGCCGTATCAGTTTAATTATTACACCAACCGAAGAAAATTGTTCCCCCTCCTACAGAGGCCACATGGGGATCCTGGACTTCCACCCCCTACACAGCAATAATGAGGCACCTCTTCCCTGTCAATGTCAAACAGGCTGAGCAAGAAACTTGGACGCCACTCCCACCTGACAATGAGGCAGTGCCCCTCCTACCCCAGGCGGGAAGGGGGCTGGGAAGGGGGGGAGGTCTCTTAAAACCATAAATTTAAATAAGATCTAGAGTCTCATAACAATACCCAAAATGCCCAGGATAAGTTTATTTTAAAAAAAGATCACTGTCATACCAAAGTCTCCATTTGAGTGAATAAAGATAATCAACATATATTAAGACCAAGAGACACATATGTTAGAATTCTCAACTAGGATTCTAAACCAGCCGTCATAAAAACACATAAATGAGCAAAGTTGGTGCCTCATCAGAATCAGCTGGGGAGATGTATGAATTTTATTTCTGGCTTCTCACAATTCCCCACATAGTTTTGGAGTCTAGCCCTGAGTCCAGGAATCTGATTTTTAATTTCCTTTTTGCTTGTTAAAGACCAGCCAGGTATCAGTATAGATGTCAAAAGGGCCTAGCTTTGAGTTTAGGGGACCCAGGTTTTGGTTTTGGCTTCTTATTTAAGGGTATAGTTTTAGGTAAAATATCAACTATTAGGAAGAAGCGGGAGAGAGGAGAGAAGAAAGATAGAAGCAAGCAAGTAGGCAAATATTATGAAAGACAAGATGGGGAAAAAAATAATTCTTATCTCAGGAGATCATTTTGAAGAGGCTGAGATATTATTTCCCAGATCTCACTCCTCCAGGGGGTGATTCTTAAATTGCAGCTTGAGTTCAATATTTTTTTTTTACGGGATGGGGGGGTAGTTATAATCTAAAAAGCAAAAATTTTAACTTCTAAGAAAAGCTTCTCTTTCACAACTATGTTTTCTGTACGCTGAGATAAATGCTTCTCATATAGCGGTCAGCTGATTTGTGTGGGAGCTGGGAAAAGATCATTTAAATTTAAATTTTCTTTTAAAAGTGGTCCTTTTTGAGAAATTCTACTTCAAGTTTTACTTCTTCATCCAGACACACTGTTGTATGTCACCTACATACGGTGCTCATAAACCAAAGGAAAAGACTTTTCCCAACCTTTTTAATAGGCAGTCAACTGCTGCCCCTTTTCCCGGCTTTTTCCCCTCCCCCAGCCCCAGGCCTAGCCCAGCCGTAACTGACTCCTTTTCCTCAACCAAGGCCCTTCCCATCGGGATTATTTTTGGAGTCGCGGGTATTTTGAAAAAGGTTCCCAAGAAAAATCAGCACATTTTCCTCTCCAACTGGGGCCCTCCCGGTCTGCGACGAGGTGACACCAGATGGGGAGGGCGGGAAATTCAAATCCTTTGTCCCTCCTCGAGCTGGAGTGCCACCCTTTCAAGCTCTTCTAGTGGCATCCCTGAACAGTAAGTGACCCAAGAAACGGGAGCCCAGATTTCAGGAATGAAAGATTGCAACGGCTTTAGATTGGCTGTTGCCATCAGTAAACAATTCTAACGCGAAATTAGAAAATCTCACTTCAACCATGTGAAGAGAGCTTGAGGTAGTACCCTATAGAAGTGCCCACAGCTTGTTAAAGGAACAACAATTTTGCTTACTGTTTCTACAATCCCAGGGGAGTTCAGGCTGCCGGAGAAAATGCAACTACCTGCCCTCTGTTCCGTCGGGACCCCTCCTCTCCCCTCCCCCTCCTCCTCCCCACACCCCGTCCCCTCCCCCACATCCCCTCCCCGTCGCCCCCCTCACACCTCCCCCCGTCCCCCTCGCTCCCCACCCCTCCCCCTCGCCCCCCACCCCCTCACCCCCCGCCCCCACCCCTGAAAAGACAGCCTGGATAATCATCTCCTCAGGGTCTCTACTCTGAAATCCCCTAACCGCTTCCTTACCAAGGAGGGACATTCCCATCACCATTAGAAATTTCAGAAGGCTTTGTAGAAAGGAGTGAACTTAATAAGCTTAATAAGCATCTGGAAGTTTAATCCTTGGGGAAAAGATGAGGTTTTTTTTTTGGGTAATGCGACACAGTAACTCATGTGTTTTAAAGCCGGTAAACCTTCCAAGTCGCTTGGGGCTCTGGCTCCAAAACTGCTTCAACTATCAACACCACGGGAAAAAACACCTGAAAGTAAATGTAACCAGTAGAAAATTGCATTCATCATCAAAAAAACGGAAGTTTCAGCTCTTCTTCGACAAAGTGGGTGGCTCTGAAAAGAGCCTTTGGATTAAGTGCCTACACAAGCACTTACTTGGAGCTGGTGTACTTGGTAACGGCCTTAGTGCCCTCAGAAACAGCATGCTTGGCCAGCTCCCCAGGGAGCAGTAGGCGCACAGCCGTCTGGATCTCCCTAGATGTGATCGTGGAGCGCTTGTTGTAATGCGCCAAGCGCGACGCCTCACCCGCGATGCGCTCAAAGATGTCGTTGACGAACGAGTTCATGATACCCATGGCCTTGGATGAGATGCCGGTGTCTGGGTGGACCTGCTTCAAAACTTTGTATACGTAAATGGAGTAGCTCTCTTTACGACTACGCTTGCGTTTCTTCCCGTCTTTCTTCTGCGCCTTAGTGATGGTCTTCTTAGAACCCTTTTTAGGGGCCGGAGCAGATTTAGATGGTTCTGGCATAGTTCTTCCGAAGAGCTGTAGTAAACGTTAAATCGCCTTCTCCACAACTAGAACTAGTAGTGTGAAGAGTTCAGAACCCATATATTTATAGTCGTTCAACGCAAATGAACAATCAAGAGGTCTCACTTTTGATTGGATAAGAGTAGTACAGGTTCAGTAAGGGCGGGAGGGGCGTGGTTTATGCAAATAAAGGATACACAATTTGTTTTTCTATTGGATAGAAAAACAGCATACTTTTGACCAATCGGATAGCTTGCTGGGGCATCCCTGTACTGTCTGTAAAATGATTTGTTCATATGTCATCCAGCGTTTATTCCTTTTGCTCACAATGTTTGTTGTTAAATTGTATAAGGTAATTACGTCTGGCCGTGGTGAATAAGTAGGCAAGATTCGAGCTAAAGCTAAAACTCGATCTTCTCCAGCTGGTTTGCAGTTCCCAGTAGGCCGCGTACACTGGTTGCTCCGTAAGGGCAACTACTCCAAACGGGTCGGTGTCGGGGCCCCCGTGTACCTGACGGCCGAGATTTTGGAGCTGGCGGGCAGCCCGACCCGCGACAAGACGCGGGTCATTCCGCGCCACCTGCAGCTGGCCATCTATAATGAGGAGGAGTTCAACAAGCTGCTCGGTAAAGTCACCATCGCTCAGGGCGGCGTTCTGCCCAACATCCAGGCTGTGCTGCTGCCCAAGAAGACTGAGAGTCACCGCAAGACCAAGGGCAAGTAAAGCCTAGACAAAATACGAAATTCTTTTTTATAAACTGTCTAGTGGTTCTTTTCAGAGCCATCTACATTTTCATTTAAAAAGCTGGTAGCCAGGTATCTATCTCTGTTTTGTAAAAGACAAAGTGACGTCAAGACGCTGACTTCCAGGGAAACTGGACTTCCCACAAGCATTGTTTTAGTGCGTACCGGGTGAAACTTCCGTAGTCAACAAAAGCGTTTCTAAAGAGGAGGCAGAAGCATCGCTCGAGCTTGAGAATAACAAAAAGCAAAGAAATTTTCCTTTTGCCAGTAGTAAACCTGTTCGGGCTTTCAAGGTTGTAAATTTAAGCAAAATCTATTTTTTTCTGACGAAAGTTTGGTTGCAGTCCAGTGTGTATCTGTCATCAATTTTACACGTGATTTTTTGAATCATCCACCCAGTGACACTGCCATGTAGTTTCACAAAAGAAAAACTCAGGGTTAGGGGAGCTGTGATGACCAGAGAAAGTGGCAGTCCTGGCGGTTCGAGATTTATTTAAACCTAACCCAGCTGTCTGGGGGAGAAAAAACAATTGTACTCAGTTTAGTGTGTGGACCAGCTGTATTGACAACCCGCGAGCGTGTCAATATTGACACGCTGAGAATATTGAGAATATCAGGGGAACTCATCAACTGAATCGGAAGTTAACATGGTCCTTAAGTGTCTCGTTATGCACGCTGTAGTTGGCGGCAGGATGAAATAGAACGTAGGAAATTTCCTTCAGATCCCAGAGGCAAAAAAGGCACCGGGAATGGGTGGTAAAGTGATTCATCCAATCAGATTCTCTAGTAATTAATTCTCCTTCCCGGTCACCTTTCAGCCAATGGTTTTATCGCGCGGTACTTTTGAAAAACTACAAGACCAATCAGAATGCTTCTAACTATATTTAAAGACAACTGCCTAAGCCTGCAACAGGCCTGTGGGTGTGTGGTCAATCGCTCGTTATGGCTCGCACTAAGCAGACCGCTCGCAAGTCCACCGGCGGCAAGGCCCCGCGCAAGCAGCTGGCCACCAAGGCGGCCCGCAAGAGCGCACCGGCCACGGGCGGCGTGAAGAAGCCGCACCGCTACCGGCCCGGCACGGTGGCCCTGCGCGAGATCCGCCGCTACCAGAAGTCCACGGAGCTGCTGATCCGCAAGCTGCCGTTCCAGCGCCTGGTGCGCGAGATCGCGCAGGACTTCAAGACCGACCTGCGCTTCCAGAGCTCGGCCGTGATGGCGCTGCAGGAGGCGTGCGAGGCCTACCTGGTGGGACTCTTCGAGGACACCAACCTGTGTGCCATCCACGCCAAGCGCGTCACCATCATGCCCAAGGACATCCAGCTTGCCCGCCGCATCCGCGGAGAGAGAGCCTAAAGAAAATTATCTTCCTAATTGAAAAAAGGCTCTTTTAAGAGCCACCCACAATTTTACTTAAAGGCGGTTGTGACATGATTGCTGAGGCGTTAGAAATCACTAATGGTGGAAAGCGTATAGTAAAAACTCAAGTAAGGGACTTTAGTATACATAAAACCAAAGTAAGCCTTTATTCGGGTTAGAGTTATTCAGGGAATTATCTCTCATAATTAAAATACTGTCTTCAGGTCAGTTGGTCTACCCAAACTGGAATTGTAGCTCAGGCAATAGGAACTGACCTCAGTACTCACCAGCAGAGATCCACTAAATTTATGTAACCTTTAAGATTTGCCTATGCATCTGAAAATCAAGGGGGTTTGAGATACTGAAGGGTACCAACTGTAGAGCTTTTTTTACTCATGCCTCCTTGTAATACAAAGAACATTTACTTAAATGTTAATTTTTTTAAAAAAGTTTCCACATATTGATGCACAATGTAACTGATGGAGCAGATGATTTTCTGAGGCTTAACGCTTACACAACGCGGTGACTTAAAACTACAAACAAAATTACAAAGTAGATACTGAATATTTATAATGAGAACATTAACAAATTCCAATTTTACGAAAAAACAAAACCATAGCTATCACAAAATTCAGAAAAATAGCACATTAAGTTGAATACACACTGCAATGCTTTATTTTCCTATATTTTTGACAGCATACTCTGATTCCCTCTTTAAAGGAAAATTGTTTAGTAATATTTTCTATAGAGTGTAGACAGTGGGAAGAGAATTCAGTATTCCCTCTAGGGTGGTTGATCACAATTTGTTTTATTCCATTGATAACTTAGAATTTCAGCTTCAAAGCACTGTAGGTGATGTCAAGTTTTTAGGATTGTTTTCAAATTTGGAAAATCCTCTGTCAAGCTTCTTTCATATGTGAATTGTAAAATTTGGAAGAATTCTTCACAGACTAGCTTCTGGTTCTATACATTTCAAATCTCAATTCTCCCCTATGCATTCACTCCCAGTGCTGGGTACATGGATATATGACATGTAGTCCCATATTTTCTTGCCATTAATCCAGGTGAGTTTATCAGTGGGCAGTAGGAGTATTCCTTGAAGCCACTCTTAGATCAGACTGGCTAG
Source organism: Grampus griseus (assembly GCF_964374135.1). Lineage (NCBI taxonomy): Eukaryota > Metazoa > Chordata > Mammalia > Artiodactyla > Delphinidae > Grampus > Grampus griseus. The sequence goes on from NC_139004.1 coordinate 20,750,910, forward strand.
CAACAACTGAACTATCAATATATATAAGCACATCTGCACATCACTTTATATATGTCATTAACCCCAAACAAAATATAGATGCAAGTAAATTTTCTCAAGTCCCAAATATTCTCATCAACATCCCAGCATAATCAGACAAAAGGTGAATTGTAACAGAAGAGAAGATTGAATGGAAAGAAATGGTTTTTACCAGCTGTGATTAAAATCTGTCAACATTGCAATTTAAAAAAAAAAAGTATTCTTTAAATGAGGACAAGTGAACATACTATACTCCCAGGGGCCCCTCCCAGGACCTTGGAAGTACAGGGTCTGACACTTGAGTTTCATTAACTTCAGGGTAAATCTGCTTCTCAGCACAAGCAATGCTTTTCCAAATTACACATGGCCTTCCTTGCCCTCCTACCACTCTGTTATACCACACCTCAGCAAGTGCCCTGTTGAGAAACACTGGTCTCGGATGACTCAGGACTCTGAGATAGAGTCAGCATAATTATAGGATCAGGTCAGCATAATTATTTCCTTGGAAACATCTAGATTCTACTCCAGAGCAAGTATTCTCTTGTGTGTTCCTTTCAGCGTTTACATAGATCTTTATTGTTCAAGACGGTAGCCAATAGCCATATGCGGCTATTGAGCGCTTGAAACACGGCTAGTCCAAATTGAGATGAGCTTAAGTGTAAAAATACATACCAAATTTCAAAGAGTTAGTATGAAAAATAGAACTTAAAATCTCCTTAATATTTTTACCTTAGATGACTTGTTGAAATATTTTTATTTTAGTGGGTTAAAATATTATTAAAATAGATGTTACTTGCTTTGCTTTTCTAAAATGTGGCTACTAGAAAATTTTTGATTACTTACGTGGCTCATACATGGAGGATAATTATACTGGCTCACTGATCAGATATTAACTCATTATGTCCTTAATGTGGCCAAGCCTCAGTAATAATGGCACCTACCTCAAGGTGCTGTGACAAGAATGTGTTTGAAAATAAATGAAGAGTTTTCAGCAATAGTACTTGGCACCCTCGTAAATTAGTGCTCAAGAAATGCTAGCTGTCAACGCTATTGCTGTTACCACTGTGCCCTATATCCCTGTTCCCTTCTGAAATTCTCGATGTAATCACGTCTTGTACTGGACCTGTCCCTCTCTGGCATGGATTTCAACCACAAAGTTACCTTTTATATCTCCCTCAGGCTTAGAAGAAATGATATCTAGAGCACTGCCTAGGGGAAGTAATGGGATATTTAATTTTTCAGCCATGAGAGCACTGTGTATGTACAGAAAAAAATTTTTTTTACAATAATGCATTTACAAGGAGCCTTTAATTTCTGCGTACACTTCCAACGTACACGAACATTTCATGAGTTTTCATCATTATCAGTCAGCAGTTTAGTTTATGCAGTATTCATATTCTTTGCCACTTTTGGCTAATCCAGCCATGTTTGGCCAATTATTTGAGTATATTATTGCTGTTGCCAATATTATTTTATAATAATAAGTGAATACTGAAAATAATATTAATAATGTCAAAATAAAATATAGGTTTTATAAACTAAACAAAATCGTGACAAAGACCTTTTCGTTAAACTAGCTAATTTTTAGAATTGAATGAATGTCTTATTAGACCCAAGCCGGTAAACTATGTGAACAGTTGTGAGGGAATGGAACAAAATTAAAGAACACGGACAAAATTGAGGAAACATTGTTGAAGACTATCTAAAGACTAGGTAAAATTAGAAATTTTAAACAATAACTTAGCTCTCTGTGAATTAACTCTTCCTGAAGCCTTACTAAAGAATGGTTATATTTGTTTTTGAGGAATATGTTTTACTTGAAAGTAAAGGACATGTTTCAACTATGCAAATACATTTGCAGGAAACATTCAATGATAGGATCAACTGTATATAAACCCAATAAATTTACACCCCAAAGGGCATTCACAAGAGGTTTGAAGAAAAATTAGAGAATCAACTCTCTTTGCTTAGGTTGATTCCTTCCCTGCCTCTTAGAGCTGATGTGAAAATCAAGCAAATGGGTGGAACTGAAATTATTTGAAGGAGAAAGGGAACATAGAAGTACATGGTGCTATTACTATAAGCCCTATCTGTGATTATATTTGGAGTGTCTTTATTAGGTCTCCTGGTTGTTGCAACTTGACCCAACCTGAATTAAGTGGAGAAGCCCCGGTGGCAGGAGTTCAGGTGGCTCAAAGAACCAGGAACTCAGGAGGTGTCAGGAACCCAGATCTTGCAGCACTCTCTGTACACCTCTCATCTCTGCTTTTCTACACACTTTGGCTCCATTCTACTCTTTTTATCCACTAGATCTCTTGGTTTCTCCTACACAGTGACTAAGACGAGGAATGAACTCCATGGCCACTACCACTAATGCAGGAAATAACTCAACTCACAGATTCGTCCTTGTGGCAATGGTTGAAGAACTGAGCTGCAGGTCTGCAGAAGCCCCTGACCCGGGAAATTGTCTTGAGAAATTCTCTGCCCACCAGAATAGAAATAGGACGCTGGACTTTCTCTACCCAGGAGGAATGCCATGAATATGAAAGAATCTACATATAATACCGTTAATGAAAACTAAAGCCCTTTATTAGAGACATCACCTCCCCCCCCAATACACACACAATTTCCAAAACTTTACCAATATATTTTTTCTCCTTCGCGTAGAAAATGTTGGGTGTTACAAATGTTACAAAAATGCGTTTAAAGCATCTTCGATTTTTTGATGTTAAAGTCCACCTAAAATGAGGATCCTTGACTGGCCGGCCAGGACAAAATGGCCGACTAAAAGTTGTTTTTCATGCGCCCAAATCCATCACACATTTGTTGAAAGTTACACGATGCGAGGAACAGAAAGATCCCTGGTCCAGCCTTGCCCTGGGTGGAAGAGTCATTGCCACCGCTGTAGCAGTTTTTCAGATGTTCCTTTGCTGCCACAGCCCACAGGAATTAACAAAAGAATGCGAGGCAAGAGAGCCTGCACCCACCCTCCTCCCAGGATCGGATGATACCAACGCCCCCGAGAGCCAACAACTTGACTTTCGAAACATGGAAAATGTCCGAAATACCAGATACATTTCTGTATTAAGCGAATAGTGCTAACCCAACGGAAGGAAAACAAACATTGGAGACTAAGGATGGAGGCCGGCCACCATCCAATTAAATACAGGGTGAAAATTACGGGCTGGAGAAGTGAGCCAACCCGCGAGCAGGGCGGGACTTTTGAATGAGTTCTTAGCCCAATCGGAATATCCCGTTAAGACTAAGAAACTGACTGGATTTCTTTGTGGTTGTATTTGCTGTCCACAGGAGTGGAGCGGGGCAGGCGGATAGCCCAAGTACGCAAGCCTCCGGACAGCACTTGTAATTGCTGACCAGGAGACTAACCAAAAGCACCGCAGAGCAAAGAGCAACCCACAGGGATGGGTCTATGCCCTGCAACCTCACAGCAGTCACCCTGCCAAGCCCTCGCTGCCCATCTTAGGGTAGCGTGAGCAGCCTTCTGCAACGACTCCTGCGCAACCTTGATTTAGATTAAAAGGCGAAAGGGGATATAGGTATACAGAAACAGCAAGTACGGAAGGAGTATACAGGTCTTTTTTTTGAGATCAGTGGTGGCTCTGAAAAGAGCCTTTTTGGGTTTTAGAAGCAGACGATTAACAACCTACTTCTTTTTCGGTGCAGCCTTCTTGGGCTTGGCAACCTTGGGCTTGGCGGCTTTGGTCTTCGCTGCCTTAGCTGCGCTCTTGGCGGCCTTCTTGGGTTTCGCAGCTTTAGCTTTCCTTGGGCTCTTGGCAACTTTCTTGGTCACAGTAGCTGCGGCTGGCTTCTTCGCCTTCTTCGGGGTCTTCTTGGCGGCTTTTTTCGGGGTGGCCGCACCCGTGGCTTTCTTGGGCCTCTTAGCTGCCCCAGCGGCCTTCTTGGGCTTGGCCGCACCTGCCTTCTTAGCCTTGGGCTTGGCTTCCCCAGTGGCCCCTTTCCTGTTGAGCTTAAAGGAGCCGGAAGCACCGGTGCCCTTGGTCTGCACCAGAGTGCCCTTACTCACCAGGCTCCTAAGACCCAGTTTGATGCGGCTATTATTCTTCTCCACATCGTAGCCCGCGGCTGCCAACGCCTTCTTGAGCGCAGCCAAAGACACACCGCTCCGCTCTTTGGAAGCGGCGACAGCCTTCGTGATGAGCTCGGACACCGGCGGCCCAGACGCCTTCCGGCGCGCCCCAGCCGGCTTCTTGGCCGCCTTTTTCTTAACCGGGGTCTTCTCCGCAGGAGGCGCGGCGGCGGGAGCGGCAGGAGCGGTCTCCGACATGCTGAGTGCTGAAGATCTAGAACTCGGGTACAAGTGGCAAGTCGCCGATGGAACTACGCTTGGGCCGGGCCGCCGTATATATAGAGCGCAGGCGCGCGCTGATTGGTGCTCCGGTCGCCCGCCTGGCTGGCAGGCTCTGAGCCGCCGCGGTGCGCCCAAGTTGTGTTTGTTCCACTTCACAAAAGGGGGAAAATATTAAAATACGCAGCACCAAATCACCCGAATTTGGTCGGGAAAGGATCCGAGAAGCCTCAGGCTTCGTGCTCTCCATTTATTTTTTCCGCAACCACAAAGACTACTCGTCCAGTCCTCCCCAATTCCCCCAACTCCTAGGGAAGTCCTGGGCAATCGGAGACCACTTTCTGTTTTTCTTCTAAATTACCTGTTCGCTCCTTTGCCCCTGAAAGTTCTTTTTCTCAGGGGTGGTTGGGCACATGCTTCCCTTCTTTTGGAGCCAAAAATGAAATGGTTTCCACCTAAATTTTCACCATAATTCTGTTTCTTCGCAAGGGAAGTAACACAGGTCCTCTGTGAATTCTGCGTACAGACCCACAGGAACTGTGGACTGGGACCAGGATTCTGGGGCCAGTCCAAAGCAGTTAGGGCGGGATGGGAGGGGGTTCGTAAGCCTTGGGGGGGTCCTGGATGATGGGGGGTTAGAGACTTAAATCTTTGATTTGAAGACATTGAAACTCTATCAAATCCCTCTTTTCATAGATGGGGGCGGGGCACTCTTCTCACTTCTCCAAAGACGAGAAATTGGGCTGTTTTTTAAAAGCTCTCGGGTTTCCCTCTGGGTTGTGCAAGGCAGGGGGTCTGGCCCTCAAGGATAGGGATAATGAGGGAAGAAAGGAGACCCCCTAAGCCTGCAAATAACCCCCAAATAGACTTGGCAGCTAGGGACGTTTAGATGATCTGTTTTCAAAGAAAACAAGCATTTATTTATTTATTTTTGCATGCTGCAATAAAGAGATGAATTTCAGCACATGAAAATTCTAGGTTACTTCCAGTAACAATATCTAACACACGTCGTGGTACAGGACACTCTCTAACTGGGAACCCAAAGATACAGATGGAAATAAAGCAACTGGCTTCAACAAGATACACTTTTGACTTTTAAGATGAACTATAGATTTGAAACAGAAATGAAACGGCAAAATTTTAACAGAAATAGAGGAAAATTACTGGAACAAATAAATTATTATGCCACTTTTTGCTGATAAGCTCACCTCTTGTCCCCTCTAAAGCCGGCCATATGTATTCTATTCTAAAGCCCCCTTTACTACTACTACATCTAGATGAAAATATGTACTAAAGATGTCAGTCTTAGATGTGATAGTCAAAAGGGGTTATACAAATTAAGTTCAGTGATGAATGAAAAATGAGGTATCTTCTTTTAGACCAAGGATAACCCCATGGTTTCACTGAATAACATTCATTCAACATTTGGAAACTATGTCTACTACTGGTCATGTCCTCTGGGAATTAACAGCCTAATAAGATTAGTGATGGATGAATTAGCAACCACAGAAAATCGCTTTAGACCTGTCATCCATCAGTGTGACTTTGGGCATAGGAATTGTAAGAAATCATTGAAAGTGTACGAACAACTAAAGTACCTTCATCATGCTAATATGTTTTGGTAAAAACATAAAATAAGAACATGCCATTTTGTTCTGATTCTATGTGCAATGAGCCCCCTCTTCATCTGAAACTCAGCTAAGTATGCATAACCACCAGGAAAAGAGCTGTGTGGAGTCTTGATTACCAGGTCACTGAACCTCCCTTCACTATAAAATGGTGTACCTGGGCTTCCCTGGTGGCGCAGTGGTTGGGAATGCACCTGCCGATGCCGGGGACACGGGTTCGGGCCCCGGTCCGGGAAGATCCCACATGCCGCGGAGCGGCTGGGCCCGTGAGCCACGGCCACTGAGCCACGGCCGCTGAGCCTGCGCGTCTGGAGCCTGTGCGTCTGGAGCCTGTGCTCCGCAACGGTAGAGGCCACAGCAGTGAGAGGCCCGTGTACTGCAAACAAACAAACAAAATTGCAAATAAGCAGCATGTAAATTTGATTACTGTAATTCAGTTTTCTAATATGACCACTCAGTTTAAATCACTCAAATCACATCTCTCCATATGCAAATCTGAAGTCCAGAACCAGACACCAGCCACTCAAATTCTTGCTCTCAACCTCCTGGCCACATAATAGAGATCAGAAGGCAGAAAAACAAGTAGCCCTTCTCTAGATCCCTGTAACTTGTGTTGAGAAAAGTCAAAAACAAAGCAAAGATATTTCTTCATGTCTTTTCAAGCTGTAGTAGAGAATTCTCCACGAGTCCACTTGTGGTTCATCTAATGCTCTAAGGCCATGCTATACAGTAAAATGGAATGTGAGTCATACACGTAATTTTAAGCTTTCTAGTAGTCACAATGAAGAAATAAGAAGAAATAGGTGAATCTAATTTTAATAATATATTTTACTTAACTCAGTATATCCAAACTACTATCACTTCAACATGTAATCGATATTTAAAAATATAAGACAGTTTCTGTTCTTTTTTTCATATGGTAAGTCTTCAAAGTCTGGTGTGAATTTGTAAAATTTCAGACTAGCCACATTACAAGTGCTCAATGACCACATGTGACTAATAGCTGTCATACTGGACAGCATGCTGTCCAGTATGACTTAATATTTCCTTTTCGATTGGGCTCAGAGTATGCAAAATTATACGTTTACTTGTAGAAGGTTGATACATTAATAAAGGTCTTGTTCGGTAGAGATGCAAGTGAATTCTTTCTAGTAGAAAAGATAACCCTAAAAGTTATGATTGTATTGCCTAATAGGACATTAAACAATTTTGTATCTGATTTTTCAGCCTTCCAGCATTCTTTCTTGCCCTGACTGAACACATATTTCATTCTCCTGTATCCTGCTTTGACCTAACTTTTTCATTCTGCTTGCTCCATCATTAATACTGAAATCATTCTCTGACCCATGCACAAGCTCACTATACACAGTACTTGTATGAGAGTCATGTTTTGAAAATTATACTTTTACACTTGGTTATTCAGTTTGTCCTACAAGCTCTGAATCAGAATCTTTAAAAACCATTCTAAAAAATTGGAAGATACAAGATTTTTTGACCATGAGCTATAAAGCCACCTTAGATCTTGTAGATGTCCCATGAAGTCTTAGGTTTTGAAATAAGATTGAACAAACCTGTGAGCAACAAAAGACCTACTAAAATTAACTCCAGGGAAGATTCAGATTAAGGTTGTTGTCTGCCCACTCAAAATTGATGGTCTCAAGATAGCCAGCAATAAACTGAGGACAAAGGTAAATGTTGCCATGCAATAAATTGTGTATTCTTGTATTTACACACATCCTAAATATTACGGGTTGGCTAATTTTGTTTCATATTCTTCGGGTCGGGAAAGCTGTTGGACAAAGTTAAAGATGCAGAGCAGAATGTCAAGCCCAAATGGAGCTGGAGCGAGAGAGAGAGACTCAAACAGCAAGACACACTCAAAGGAGAGTGAGAGGAGTTGTTGGGACAGGTGTATGGATCAGGGGCTGACAACTGATTATTCTTTCACTTCCTCCTTCTACCATGCCAGGAGAGTGTTCTGTCCGTTTGTTATAGGCCCCAACTGGAAGTTATTAAAACCTGATTTTTGCTGACTCGCCAAGGAAACTTTCAGTTGAGACTAAAGTTTCTGTATCTTATTCCCTGACACACTTTCAAAATACACTGCGGAAACCAACAGAGAATATAGTAGTAAAGCACGTAGTGGGAGCTCAGTGAATACATAGAGAGTATTACAAAAGGAACAATACATTGCAAAGCATTTGGAACTGCTATTAGAATCACATCAGTGACACAAGAAACTAGGGCATTAATAGCCACCTGATTTTTCAAGCTTGTTTTCAAATGACTTTAAATGGTTTCAAAAGTGAAACCCACCCTCAAAAGAAAAGGATTTGTCAATAGCGAGAAGATATACATTTTTACACTTTCTCAGTTTAGGCTGCTAATGAAGGCAATTATAAAGCACAAGATGAAAACATATATTAGGCAATAGCCTTAATCAGAATAAATACATGGCTTTACACGATGACTATTTTGGAGGAAACGGGGCATACAAATTTTGGTAGATTTGTTAGGACATGTTATTGCTTTTTATTTCCTAGCTCATCACTATGCCATGCATAAGATTTTCACATATGCTTACTGAGCACTTGTTAAGCAAAGGACACCAGGAGGGAACAAAAGCAAAGATAAGCCAAGCAAAGGGTCTCCTCTTAAGGAATTATACGTTTTGAGACTGACACAGACAAGTATAATTATCATACAGTGTGATAAATCTGATAAGAAAGACACAAACCACTGAGAGAACAAAAGTATAAAAACCAAAAATGTTCGTGTGCTGCTTAAACGTTTGCCTTCAAGTACTTACTAATCCAATTGGGAAATTAAGACATCAGAGAACAGGCTAGAACAGTGGTTCTCAAAATTTAGATTTCAGGACCCCTTCACATTTCTAAAAATTAGTAGCCCCCCGGTAAGTTTTGTTAATGTAAGTTACATATATATGTAGATATTTACTACTTTAGAAATTAAAACTGAGTATTCAATTTAATAATCACATGTATATGATGTTTACTACCTATAAAATGAATTATATCTATTCATAATTATATATAACAAACAGCATATAATATATTCATTTACATTATGTACTATAGATTTTGTACATAAAATGTATAGCACATAATACTATATATACTATATAGAGATTTATATGTAAAATATATAGTAGTATAAATATATAATATTAAATACATACTACTATATATCTTACATATAAATCTCTACATAGTATGTATATTTTATATATACTATATATAGACGTGGATATGAAAACTATAATATGTAATACTATATATATAATATTATATATTATAAATGTAAATGATAGAAGGTCAAGTCAGGCAAGTTCCTCACTCCCTGGCCCATTCAAAATCCTGGCAGCCCCAGGCTAATCTGAGACTTGTAAGGCTGCCTGAAGGTTGGGAGCACAGCTGAGTTGTTAGTGCAAAAGAGCGGAAGTCAAGACAGCAGCCTTGGAGCCAGCACACTCATTTCCTCTTCCGTAACACTCCCCACTGCTCCCTCGTCCCAGGAATATAGTGAAGATTGAATTAGATAATGTGCGTACAGTTCCTGGGATTGGACAGAGCACACAGTAGCCTCTTATTTAAGGTTTATTTCCATTACATCCTTGTACCATGGGAGCCTCCTGTCTTGGGGTGACCCTGAGACAGTTGATACTCTCCTTCATTTGGAGGAGTGGGTAAGCGTAGACCAAGTCCAACAAGCTGGTTCATTCTTTCCAATTATGTATGCTTCCCCTGGCAGCTTCTGAAAGGTCACCAGACCTAGGAACTAACCCAAGGAAGACCTCAAGAAGAGATTCTAATAAGAAGAGAAGAAGCTTGCCCATTAGAGAAGGGAGATGTGTGTGTGTATGTGTACCGGGGAGTGAGAGGAGAGAACATAATCAATAATCCTGACGTCACCCTGCATTTTTTACTACTGAACTCACCTAAACCTTCTTAAGTTAAACACAATTTCTGGTTGGGACCAAATTCTTACAATGTTAGCTTACCTAAGAATTTGTAGCTATGCTTCAGTTAATACATAGATTTCTTATACTTTTCATGGTTAATGATAGTAGCACTTATATTTACCTCTTAATTTTATAAAATAGTCCAGGAAAAATACAGATGTGGCATAGTATGTTTATCAAAAGGACTGGCTCAGAAGCTGGAATGCCTGAGTTCAAACTCAACTTTGCCATTAGATAATTTTATTACCTCCTCTATGCCTCAGTTTTCTCATCTATAAAGTGGCAATAGTTGTACTTGTTTTACAGGTTGCTATGAGAATTAATGAGTTAATGTTTATATAGTTCTAAGAATAGTACCTGCCATGTTGTAAGTACAAATTTTTATATACATATTTTAAAAATTATTTTTAAAGTTATACATACATTCTTATAAACACAACACCATTCTGTAATTGTTGGTTTAAGAGTGTCAATAATACTAATAAAGATAACAGTTAACTGAACACTTTCTATGCACCAGGCATTATATGCACTATTTTCATTCTGTCTTCACCACCATCCTATGACTACCATCACAAGCATTAGTACTTCACCAATAAGGAAATGAGATTGAGAATTCAGATTTCTCCTAGGAGAGCCCTGCAGACTGATTACAATTCATGTACCCTGAACACACACACACACACACACACGCGCACACACACACACACACACACACATATCAACTGAACTAAAGTCAAAGACCTTTGTTTTTCAATTATAAAATTAAAATACTCCCATAACTATTAATTACTTACTAGTCTGTTTAATGAGTTGTTGGCAGAAAGCGTTTTCACCCCTGCAAACAATTCTGCATGAATATCATACCCTTCCGGCAGAATCAAAGGTGTTTACAACACATCTTGCTGTCTGTTCTGATGGACACTAGATGGCGAGCCCAACCAACCAAAGCTCATTTTGGCGGCTGGCATGTTACAGGCTCTCCAGGCCCTTATGTAATTTTTAACCTTTAGTTATAATTTAACACTTTTCTGTTTCTTTTGGTGAACAGAAATTTTTATTCCCGTTTGACAGATGGTGATCCTGACACCACTGTGAAGCCCTGAGAGTTCAGCAAGTCTATAGGCAGGCAAGAGCAAGGGAGGAACAGATTAAGTGGCTTGGACTGACAGTTGTCTAAGTAGTCCAGAAATATCATGCTGGATAATTATTTCATTCCACAAAAAAATTAATCTGCACCTTCGATAATCTCCTCTGGGTTTAGGGAATAAGGAAGCAAATAAGACAGGCTCTACCCTTATGGTGGAATTTGGAGGATGGGGACCTAGAAAAAGATATGGAATAATGGCTGTGGAAAAGGTCAGAGTGGACATGAAAAGGAGGAAACAGTCGACTTTCCCCAGGCGTGGAGGTTAGCCATAGTCTTACAAAGGCAACTTTTAAAATACTAAATTATTTTTCTTTCCTTTCTTAAAGTAAAAATGACCACAGTGAGGCGGAAGATGATAGAAGAAAACACTATTGTGCAATATAACAACACTGGTACTATCTTGGTTAAGGTATATCAATTATGAAAATGGTGATAGCAATAGCAAATCTATTACACACTATGTGCTAATAAGGATGAAAAGATTTAAAGGGTTTGTGACTTTGCAATGTGCCTAAGATCAACCCAGCACCTTCATTGTAACACACACGCTCCAAACAAAGCCTCAAGAAGTAGACTGCACTGAAGTGTAGGTTGTGTAAAAGTCCAATTAACAATTTAATAAATGGGTTTGTTTTGGCTTCAACCCTTCCCTGCCCAAAGGCATTTACAACGTAGGCTGTCGTTGGCACCAATAGGCACTAGATGGCGCTCCAAATTAACACTGTCCTTGTGGCCGGGCTAAGTCATCAATCATTAACTCTGGGTTGACATATTACCCAGAAGATTTCAAAACTCATTCATATATAGTCTTTTGATGGACAGAAATGATAATTACCTACAGTTGACAGTGACAGTATTGAGAAGCTGTGAGACTGGAATAAAGGCCCAGAGCAGTCAAGTACCAAGCTGGCTACCAGGACCTTTAGAGTCAATAATCTTTATAAAGAGAAATAAATTGTCAAATGGACAAGAAACCCATGGTTGATTCATTCACCTCCTCAAGCAATTCATAAGGAGGAGAAGCACAGATAACTACCCTCGAACTGCATACAGTTTAGAGTAAGGGGAAAAGGCATGGAAAGAGAATGGACAGAAATGGTTTACAGCTGGCAGTATAGTGTGGCGTAGAGACTAAAGGAGAATATGGCCAATTTTACAAAATCATGGGGGTAGAAACAGTCTCGTGCAGAAGCCACTTCAACTGTGTCTTAAATGTGAGTAGCAAATTAGGCATAAGAGCCCCAAAGACCTAAAGAGACTGCATATGTTTTATCTTTTTAAATTATTATTATTTTGATAGTGAGATAACCACAATACAGAGAGTCTGTTAGAGGATGCTGACCTATCACCTGGTAGGGAGCAGCATCCTCAGATAAAAAATATCATTGATAATATTAGTATGATATTAGAATATGTACTACTAATAAACATGGTTTAGCCTTGTTTACTTGCCAGGCACTTGTTGAAGGCTTCATTTATCCATTTTTATTCTTTTTCACTTAATTCTAAAAATCATTTTATGAAGTAGCTGTTATTATCACCTCTTTACAAATGAGAAAGCTGAGACGGAGAGTTTCAGTGGCTTTGCAGAATAACTTTCCCTTGAAGATTGATTATAATTCATGTGCCTTTAAAGCACACGTATATACTCATCAGAAATGAGATACAATAGGGTAGTTTACAAAAACTCTGATTATACTAAAGTGAGCAAGAGTAGACTTTGCTGTTCTTCTCATCGGTAATGAAAAATACATATACGACAGTTTTCATTAGAAGATATTAAATATCGAGGACGTTTTCTCCCTTAAAATTTCTAAGGCTTTTGGAAGAGCTGAAAGATAACAATTGACAAAAATAGTCATCGCAATGGTCCCAAACTCTTCCCAAATGAAAGAGACATTTATACCATGGTATCTCGTTAGTTCTGATGGCACTCTAAACAAAAACGTACAACATACAGTTTATTCCTAACCTGCCAGTCTGTAATTATTACCTTCTAGGGGTGTCCATATCTGTTAACAGCTGCAAGAGGTCATTCACATAGAGTATGATTTGGTGATCAGAAATTATTATCCCCATTTCACAGATGAGCAAACTGAGGTTCAGAGAAACTGGAGTAAAGCCATAGTACCGTTAAATCTTTCCCTTTTTGTAGCTCTTTGGAGCTCTCCTCTGCTTGCTAGATGGTATGCTGCCTGACTCATGAATCATTCAATAAAACCAATTCAATCTTTAAAATTTACTTTGCTGAATTATGTTTTTTAGCAGCAGCTTAGTGACTGAGTAAGGGGAGAGGGAGGGAGGATGGTGGAATTTGGAAATGATGACTAAACGGTACTAAAATGTTTCATTGTGGAGGGGATGACAAATGTTCTAAAATTGATTGTGGTATAATTGCTCACCTTTATGAATATACTAAAGCCGTGGAATTTTATACTTTAAATGGGTGAATTGTATGTACGTGAATCATATCTCCATAAAGCTGTTACCAAGAAAAAAAAAAAGTAATTGTACAATCAACCCCCATGTGCTCATCAGCAGTAGTCAACATTTTCCCCACCCGATTTCATATCCCCACACAGTTAAGAGGCCTTCATTTCCAACTCTGATTTTTTCTGAGATGGCCAAAATTTGCATACATGCTTTAAAAGGTATCACTTATTATATTTATTAGGCACTTAAAGGTTTCAGGAAAATCAGACACTAATATCCTTTTGAAATTTCTCAGAGAGTAGTTCTCAAACTTTGTTGTGTGTGTTGGGGGGAAGAGGGGTATTTAAAATCCCGTTGCTCTGGTGGCACCATACAGCAATTAAATCAGTGTCTGGGGGCTATAGCAGGGCATCAATAAGTTTAACGATTCTCCGGGTGATTCCAATGTGCAGTAGTTTGTGAAATATAATTTAACTACATAAATTGTGAAAGATGTTTCGGTAGATAGGATCTAATCTGTTAATCTTATGATTTAACTAATTCTGATCAAAGAATAAAATAAATTTTTTATGCAAAAACATCAGGATTGGAAAGTTGAACTTAAAATTTTTCAAAATGTATAATTAAATTTTCAAGTTATTCAATATTTAAATATTTAGATCAGAAAATCGTTAAATATACTTTCCCCAGTCAGCAACATCCTCCCTGGGTTTAAAAACCAGAAGGACAGCTGGGTCACCGAGTGTTTCCCAAGCAGGTACTCTGGATTGCAGGAGAGCTCAAGTGCAGGAGACCCATTTCTTTTCGCCAGTGGTCACGGAAAAGGATCCCACTGGCCAGGAAGTTTCATCTGGGATCCCCGGAGCCTCGGCAATGGCTCCAGGGTGACTTCTTGGGCCACCCCCGTTCCCCCGCCCTACCCAAGCGGCTGAAAAGCGCCAGGACGGACGGTCGGAGCCGGCGAAATGGGCCCGCGAGCCCGGCCGGCGCTTCTCCTCCTGATTCTCCTGCGGACGGTGGCCACGCAGGGGCGACCGCCGCGTGAGTCCGGGGGCTGCAGGCCAGAGAGGGGAGCGGGGGGTGGGGGGAGGAAAAATCGAAACTAGCTTTTCTTAGCGATTGGGAGTTCACTAAGCTCGGAACGACTGCTGTGCGCCTGTGCGCCGTCCCCTCCCCCAACTTCCCCGGAGGGGACGTGGGTCACTGGGGTGCAGATGGGGTTACGGGGCCTCTCGCCCTAAGACCTCCACGGCCACCCCCGGCCCGCTCGCTGTCCCTGCTGCTATGGAGTTACACTCGGAACCACCCACTCCCTCCTCCGAGCGTGACGTTTCTAGGTATAAACCTTGTGTCATCGAGGCCAAGCTCTCGGATTAGGGGTCCTTGGACTCGGATCTCGGTATTCTTGTTTCTACTGGTGGTTGTGTCGTTTTACCCCCGATCATCCCCAAACAGGAAGTTCTTTTCACCAAGGGCGACCTCGGCCGGAGCGCCCCCTCGGTGTTTCCTTTCCCGGGCGCTCTAAGGGTTGGGAGACTTTGGGACGAGCGAACGCACGGCGGACCCAGCTGGGTTTCCATTTCAGAACCACTGGCGCTGTGGGTGGGAGGTTCTTGACAGAGGTCGGCCTAGGGACTGACTGACTCTTGGTGATTGTTCTTTTGCCTGGAAAAATAACATATCTGCTGTTTTTGAACTTTTGAACTGAATCGCACAGTTCTCCTTTTCAGCCCGGAGTTGTTGATTTGCAGTGTTAATAGTATTGTATAATTAACCGGCCTTTACTAAAGGATGCCAAAGGGATGGTAATTAACATGTAAGTAATGACCTGTTTTAAATCGCCTTCAGATCTGTGATCCTGTTTGACTCTACTATGCATTTGGGAGGTAGGAGCTATTCGTATGTTGATTTTACTCGTGGTTAACGATCTCAGGTTAAATCCTTTCCCCAGGTTACAAAGAATTCAGGCAATCTGGTTTTCTGACACTGAATGAAGTACCACTGGTTCTAATCTTAGCTGACAGTGTTCGCCCTTACTGTTGTCTGGCACAGCTCTGGACACTTCATACTTTGTCATGTAGCCTCAGAACCACACTTGGAGGGTAGCTAGTATGTGTATCCACACTTTATAGATGACGAGAATAAGATAAGACTTGCTCACAGGTGGTGACTTTGTTCAATGTTACTCAGGGCTTTTGAGGCAGAGCCCGTGTCTCCGCTTCATAGCTGCAATCCTTAAAAGTCACACTGCGTTAGAGGTTGAATCATAACATTTGTTGGACACAAGTCTTCACTGTTCACAAGTATTGAAGCAACATCACCCATGTGTTACGCTGTTCTAGACCCAGGAGAGAGCAGGGAGCCTAGTCCTCTGGTGCTTTGTATTCAAGTAGACGGGGATGACAATACACAAAAGGATAGAGAGCATCAGGTAATGGGTGCCCTGAAGGCATGTGAAGCACAGAGATCAGGGCAGGCCACTCTCCCTGGCTGGGTTTGAACAGATACCTGAAGGAAATAGAGGTGATGCTGCCTGGGAGTAGCGCTTCCCGGACAGGCTGGGGAGACATGGCAAGGATTTGCAACCTCAGCACTACTGACATTTTTTTTGTTGTGGGGACTGTCGTGTGCACTGTAGTATGTTTAGCAGCATCCCTGTCCTTTACTCACTGGATGTTAGTACACTCCCCAGTTGTGACAACAGAAAGTGTGCCCAGACATTGCCAAATGTCCCTTAAGAGACGAAATGTCCTGGTTGAAGAAAGAGCAAGGGCACCGCTGCAGCAGGAGCGCAGGGGCCGGAGGCCTAGAATAGGCAATGGGCTCAGCAGAGGAGCCGCGGGCGAGTCTCCTGGGGCCTCACAGGCTACAGTGTGGATTCCAGCCCAGCAGTGATGTGATCAAGCACAGCTGTTGAAAAGATTGCTCCAGCTGCTCCGTGGAACGCATAGTGAAGGGCAAGCAGACAGGCGGGAGTTGATGGACTGGGCCGGTGGGAGCAGAAGTCGTGGTGAGAAACGGTTGTATTCTGGATCTATTTTGAAGGAAGTTGCTGAGGGATCTATGAAGGATCACATGACAGACAGAGTCGAAGGTGCCTCTGTTATTGTTTTATTTTATTTTTATTTTATCGGCCTGAGCAACAGGGGGATAGGTGATGCCATTTCTGAGATGGTGAAGGCGGAAGAAAGAGCAGTTTGGGGGAAACCAGGAGCCTGGTTTTGGACTTGTTCAAGTTTGAGATCCCAGTGAGTCATCCAACTGGTGGTATCACGTAGGCAGTTGGAGTGTAAGAGTCTAGAGTTCACGGCCAGAGACAAAAATCTAGAAGTCAGCATTTAGTCACCCAACAAGTGTGTATTAAGCACGTACTACATGCCAGACACTGTTCTAGGCATTGCGGATACATCCCTGAACTCCCTCATTCTAGAATTGAGGAGAGGTGTAAGGAAGCTCTCACCTGCCCATAAGTCTGTCCTCTTGGGCTTACTGGAGTTTTTCTATATTTGCATTTGATTGGGAACAGTTTTGCTGCTGAAAAGCTGCCCTGAGCTGTTTATCAGCACATCTTCCAGCATTTGACAGCAAACATTTACAGGCAGACCTCAGAGATATTGTGGGTTCGGTTTCAGACCACCACAATAAAGGGAATGTCACAGTAAAGCTACTCACATGAAGTTTTTGGTTTCCCAGTACATATTCAAATTATGTTTACTACACTGTATTCTATTAAGTGTGCAATAGCATTGTCTTAAAGAAACAACATACATACCTTAATTTAAAAGTACTTTATTGCTGAGAAACGTTAACCATCATGTGAGCCTTCAGAGAGGCAAAATCTTTTTATAATAGTAACATCAAAGATCACTGATCACAGATCACCAGAACAAATATAATAATAATGAAAAAGCTGGAAATCTTGCGAGAATTACCAAAATGTGACGCAGAGACATAAAGTGAGCAAAGGCTGTTGGAAAAGTGGTGCTGATAGACTTGCTTGACACGGGGTTGCCACAAACCTTCAATTTGTAAAAAACACATTAGCTGCAAAGTGCAGTAAAACGAAGTCTGTCTGTACACTGTAAAGCATTTAGAGATGGAAGTAGTGAAAAAAAACAATAACTCCTCTGGACTTGGATCTAATTGGCTCTGAGCACTAACTCTCGAGCTCAACTGCCCTAGCTAGGCACACCTTGGGATTTTCTAGAGTCTGTTGGATCCAAGGGAGGCTGCTGTAACTGTGACTACTGGGGCAGAGGCTGGGGCCTGCGATGGGGTGGCAGGCACACGTGGCAGAGGGGCACAAGGGGAGAGCAGACGGGAGGGACACGCGGAGGGAAGGCAGGCACCGCATGTCACTTTCACGGGGTGGGGCCAGACACAGCTGGTACCAGTTGATTCAGAAGGCCTGCCTCCCAGTTCCCCAGGCAGCTCACAGAGAAGGCCTGTCGCCCTCTCCCCAGGGTCACACTCCCTGCGCTTCCTCTTCATGGGTGCCTCCGAGCCAGACCTTGGGCTGCCCCTGTTTGAGGCCTTGGGCTACGTGGACGACCAGCTGTTCGTGTCCTACGATCACGAGAGTCGCCGTGCAGAGCCTCGTGCCCCGTGGCTCTGGGGCAGGGCCACCAGCCAGCTGTGGCTGCAGCTGAGCCAGAGCCTGAAAGGCTGGGATCACATGTTCATCGTGGATTTCTGGACCATCATGGACAACCACAACCAGAGCAAGGGTATGTGGCGAGCACGCCTCGCCTTCCCGAGGTGGGCGGAGTGTGTCCCCGCCTCAGGGATGCATCTTGAGGGAGACGACTGGCTATTTGAGATCGGGGGGCAGGGAAGAGGGCAGGAGTTTGATTCCTGAGGTCACTGGGTCCCCGTAATGGCGAAAACAGGGGCCTGCTCCTTTGGTTTCAGTAACGAAGATGGGAGTGCTGCCAGAGTCCCACACCCTGCAGGTGATCCTGGGCTGTGAAGTGCAAGAGGACAACAGCACCAGAGGGTTCTGGAAGTACGGGTACGATGGGCAGGACCATCTTGAGTTCCGTCCTGAGACGCTGGATTGGAGAGCAGCAGAGCCCAGGGCTCGGACTACCAAGCTGGAGTGGGAAGTGAACAAGATTCGGGCCAAGCAGAACAGGGCCTACCTCGAGAGGGGCTGCCCTGAGCAGCTGCAGCGCTTGCTGGAGCTGGGGAGAGGGGCCCTGGACCGGCAAGGTATGGCGGGAGCACCCTCTGCCCCTCTCTTGACGGACGGACAGGAGGGGGATGCAGGGCATGGGATCCCCGGCTGGGTTTTCAGAGATGGTCCAGGTTGTGTAACTCTCTGCGAAGGTAACGAGGTCTGAGTTTTCCACCCTGAGGTCTCCAGCTCTGAGGTCTCCACCTTACAATTGAGATGTATCATCCAGCCATGAGTCATGGTTTTCATTTTTTTTCCATGCACGTAGCTAAAGAGGAAGTAACTGTGATTTTTCTCTTGATTTAACCAAGAACGCTATGTATATTTATAACTCTTAGGAATTCAGAGATGCCACTTATCACATGAATACCAAGACAAGAAATGAATACCACGGAGGCAACCGGTCAGAGTAGCAGAATCTTGGAGGGTAAAGGTTACGTTCACAGAACATGGTAGTAGTCACGTAGGCTGCCTATCTTACAAGGCCCCTTTTTACAAGAATAATTATTGGGTTGAACCAGGTGAAATTACCAGTAGTACATATTCAATCACTTTTGAGTCTCATGGGGCAATTTCACCTGATTCAACTTAATATCTTAACAAAGAACATAAGACATGTGCAACAAGTATGCATACTTACCTGTGGGGCCGGAGAACAGGCTGATATGACTGTGACTCTTCTCCATGTGACACCACGTCAGAACCCAATCTTGGAACATGTGTTGGGGCACAAAATGGGTGTCTCTCCTACAACTTGCTCTGTCTGCACAGGGAAACTCCTTCCTCCAACCCATAGAGAAAGTGAAGTGAAAGTTCTGGTCTTCCTGGCATGGGTAGGAATCCCCCCTCCAGATCCTCCCTCCTTCCTGTTCAGCGCTTCCTTTGGTGAAAGTGACTCATCACGTGGCCTCTGCAGTGACCACTCTACGGTGTCAGGCTCTGAACTTCTACCCCCAGGACATCACCATGAGGTGGTTGAAGGACAGGCAGCCACTGGATGCCAAGGACGTTGAGCCTGAGGACGTGCTGCCCAACGGGGATGGAACCTACCAGGGCTGGGTGGCTTTGGCTGTGCTCCCTGGGGAAGAGCAGAGATACAGCTGCCAGGTGCAGCACCCAGGCCTGGATCAGCCCCTCACTGCCACCTGGGGTATGGATGAGAGCCAGGGGCTGAGAAAACCTGGTGTGGGTGGGATGGGAGTGGTCAACAGGGCAGTGAGGGGAGGGTTGGCTCTGGGATGGGGCAGTGATCATGGGCTTTCACTTGCTTTTGCTATTTTAGAGCCCTCGCTGTCTGGCACCCTGGTCACTGGAATCATCAGTGGAATTGCTGTCTGTATCATCCTCTTCCTTATTGGAATTTTGTTCAGAATCTTGAGGAGAAGGCAGGCTTCCAGTGAGTAGGAAGAAGGAGGAAGCCTCTTAGCATCTCTGCCCCCAGGACACACTAACCCTCCTGCAGGAAGTGGGGCAGGGGGAGGGCAAAGGGGAGCTGGCATCCACGAGAAGCCTTCTCATCTGTCTTTCTCTGGGAGCCCTGGCATGTCCCTGGGAGCAGGAATTAATGATTTCCCTCAGAATGAAAGCTCCTAATTCAACAGACATCTTTTGAATGCCTGTTATTTTGCAAGGTGCTGTTTTAAGTAGTGCGGGTGCTTTGAGGTTAAGTCGCCTTTGCTATCTCAGAACCCAGGTCTAGTAAGGAATGAAATCCATGACAGGTAAATGCAGTTAAAGACCCCCAAAGATCCTAAGGCAGATAAGAAGCACATGCTCCGGGGTGTCAAGGGAAGGGATGACCACATTCATCTGGGGATCAAGAAAGGCTTCTGGATCTTGAAGAAGTAGGATTTCTTTAGGTGAGGTTGAGGACTAGGGGAAGTCAATGCAGATGTAGCAACTGTGCAAGTGGGAGAGTGTGAGGCATGCTGGGAGGTGAGAAATTATTATCAGTTGGACCCTTGACTTTAGGTACTTTTCAGTCTGCATTTCTACTCCCTGAACATTGGTGGTGCAGGGGAAAGAGGGGCAGACAGAAGCCAACTCCTGTAGAGCCCTGGGGGCCTTTGGGATGTTATGTTATGAGCACTGGAGGGGCGGCGATCAATGCAGGGACTTAAATAAGGAAGGAGGAACCCAGTCTCCTCGATATGGAGAGTGAGTTGTTAGGAGGTGAGATGGGAGACAAGGAGACCAGTTAGGAAGCTATTCAGCAACTCCAGATGAGAGATAACGGTGCCTGAAATCCAGGAGTTCCTTGGGAAGGGGGTGACAAGAGTTGACATGCGTGGCCGGGGAGGGGAGGAGGCAAGAGGATCGTAGGTCTGTGATGCCTCTTTCCTGGATCTTGTCTTTACAGGAGGAGCCGCAGGGGACTATGTCTTAGCCGAATGTGAATGAAGTGCAGCCTGCAGACTCCTTGTGGGGAAAGAGAGGGTGCACTTGAGGCGTTCTTCATGTTTCCGGACAGCTGGACCTAAGAAATAGAAACTGTCTCAGGAACTCTCTGCTCTTAGCCTTCCCCGTTCACTGTCCAAAAGTTCCCCATCTAGGTTTCTGAGTTCCTGCTTCTTAAAGGGCCCTAGTTGTGACCTCTCCCCGAGAACTGGCTCTCCTGAATCCCAAGCTGCGTGTAGAGCCTGCCTCCATTTCCTGCATCACCTCAGACTCCATACACCTACGTCATCTCATCTCCTAACGGTGGAATGAGTCTCCTTAAATTTGGGGGGACCTGTGATTCCTTTAAACATCTGAGAATAGCTTTGAACCTTCTCCTCGGGACATACACTCTAATACCCCTACCAGCATTTGACACACACATCCAGGCGTTTCCTGGACCCACTCAAGTTTCCTTTTAACCCTCTCTCTATTATACAAGAACTCACCTGTTTCCAAGCCCCGTGGTCTCTTCCATCAGAGGGAGACCTGGACAGTTGTACAGTGTGAAGGTTGTGCACTGCACAACCCGAGGAGGCACCTTTCCCAGAAGAGGCATCATGGATGTCTGTGCGTTTTATGATAGTCTTCCCGAAAATGGGTGGGAAGTGTCTTGAGGAGGGAATGTCTTTTTCTAATTTGCACATAGGTGCCATGTAGGTTTCCTTAGGTTAATGATACCCGCACTTACAATGCCAGACTTGAAGTAGCACAGGATTTGATCTCTGCTCACACCCTCTCCTTGTTCTGACAATGAAAATGATAATTAAGATGATGATGATAACGAAAAGGTGGCTGACACTTATTTATAAAGCTCTTCCTTGGTGCCAGACTTAGTTCTGAGTGCCTACTTACATACATTATCTCAATAGTCCTTTGATGTAAGTACCATTATCCTCTTTTTTTTTTTTAAGATGAAGAAAGTGAAATATAAAATAGAGTCTCACAGCTTACCAGGGACAGAGACAGGTCTCAAACTCAATCAATCTGGCTCTTTTTTTTTTTTTTTTTACGGTACGCGGGCCTCTCAGTCTTGTGGCCTCTCCCGTCGCGGAGCACAGGCTCCGGATGCGCAGGCTCCGGACGCGTAGGCTTAACGGCCGTGGCGCACGGGCCCAGCCACTCCGCGGCATGTGGGATCTTCCCGGACCGGGCCACGAACCCGTGTCCCCTGCCTCGGCAGGCGGACTCTCAACCACTGCACCACCAGAGAAGCCCCAACCTGGCTCTTTGATCCAGCCCTTGGCCCTGCATTCAGATGGTTAGATGCCTGGAGTAAATGGGGAAGGAAGGAGATGGCTGTGGAGATCGCTCTTCTCTTGTCTCATTGTCTGTATTCTCAGTGAGTTTGACCCAAATGAAGGGAAAAAACAGCAGAAAACAATATCAGCCATGTTTCCTTTCAAAGTCCCTGAGGGAAGAACCCTGGAATGTGACCCCTGTTGCCACCACTGGCCAGCTCTATCTGGCATCACTCATGGGACTGTGATTGGGGGTGTCAGTTAGTTACTGTGTTGGACCTCACAGTGTCCTGCTCCAATCAGGACCACCAGGGTGGAGGCGTTTCCCTTCAAAAACTGGAGCAACTTCTCTCATATTAAAGATGGAAAACTAGAAGCCACTGAGTGGCCTTGGTCAGCACCAAGATGCTGACCCCAGCATCTTCCTGGGGTCCGTGAGAGTCTGGTTCTCATCCCCACCCGTGCACATTCAAAAAAATTAACCAGGTCACTCAGGAATTAGTCGATTCTGGGAAAATAATTTGTCTGACCGTATTCAAAAGGGTACTAATATATACACGCAGAAAACTTGTGTTTACTTTGTGCTGCCACGTGTATTTGGCAGCATAACTGTGAACAAGGCTTTCTGTCCTGGAGGGCAGCTGCCTCAGATCAAATACAGCTCGAAAGTTTGTTTGGTAGATATTGAACTTGGGCAAAGAGATCTCAACTATTTTTTAAACTTTTCTTTTTTTGCAGTTCCCAAAGTTAAGTGGATAAAAGTATATAGGATTTGTGCTTACTACAGAAAAGTTGAAAATGAATTAAATTGAAACTATTATTCCGTTCGCCAGTAATAAAGTCTATTAAAAATTTGCATATTTCCTCTCACTATTATTGCTATATTAAAATATATAAAATTAGTAGATACATATATTTTAATAAATGCATAATTCATTGTGTTGTGTACTGCATGGTTTTCCTGATGTATTTGTCCATCTTATGTATAGACTTAATCGACTTAATCATTATGTTATTTTGGGGACATTTATACTGCTTCTAATTTTTTAATGTTTTGTTTCATGAAATATTTTCATTAAACCACGGTATCTGAATTAATTGTTTTTCTTCACACTAGACACATTACCATCTAAGCTGTAACACATTGGTCATTTCACCTCCAAACCATGGTGGAAGCACACTGATAAATTCTTTCTCCTTAAACATCATCCTATAGTCACAGCAGACTGCCAAGAAGCTTCCTGGCTCATACTAAGCTTCCTACCTCATTAAGGATATGTTACAATTAATTAGGCAACATTTGTCTTATATTGGTTTGTTTCACACAGGCCAAAATTTCAAGAAACATTCTACTCTTCACAGTAATACACAATTATTAACAGTCGGCAACTGCGGCCTGCTAATTTTTTTTAATAACCGTAGTTATAAATCTCCATTTTCTTTCAGTGTTTCTTAGCTTAATTTTTCTAGCCTTGTTCATCAATTCTTAAGGTCAACTACATTTGAAAAGTCAGATTTAAAAATCTGTACATTTAAAAATCTGTATCTTATTTTGCCTCTGGCAAAACCACTTACAAGAAAAGAAAAAAAAAAACCACTTACAAGGGTGGTAGTAAGGAGAAGCGCGCCATCTGGTGGCCAAAAATGTCACAGTGGTCTTTCGACTATGGGGTGGGGGGAGGGGGTTCCTCAGGGGAAAAGAGTAAACAAGGGGTGGGGCGCTGGGGATCACTTTTGGAGAAAAGCCCCTGAAAATTTGAGAGCAAAGCTGAAACTATTCACCAGCTATTTGAATCTCTGGAATCGCAGGGCACTGTTGAGCTACCTGAACTGGGAACAGAACAGAAGGAAAACGAACAAACCTGCTGATCTTTGAGGCAACCTGCCAGCAGTTGGTTAAGGCTGCTGGGCGGTACAGGCAAAACTTCGGCTTCAGTTATAATAATATAGTCTTAGAGTACCGTGTACTTGATACATTCTTCAGGTACACACACACACTTAAAAACAAAAGACCTTCTCTAAAATGCTGCAAGTTTCTTATAAGTTACACACTCTAATAATAACTAGAATTTTAAAATGCATGACTTTAATCATGGAAGATTTTCACATGCGTGGAGTGATATTTTTAATTTTGATTTCTTTCTGTGGACTTTGGGTCATCATATTTTCTTCTCCCTTTTGGAATCAGTGATTAACATGTAGAATATTAATACAATATTAAATCATTTCATGTGACAATTTGATTAAAAAGCCTGGGTTGCCTTGACATCCTGCGTGCATTTGTTACTTGGCCTGGCATGCATGCTGGTATCTCACATATGCTGATTCTGAGTAATTCTCTAAGGTGTTTACTCATGTGTGAGAGATACATATGATGTGTTTTAAGCAGATGCTTCTGTAGCTTCTATTTCTTGGCTGAATGAATTTTCATTCTCAGAAAAGTCTTCTTAGGCTTAAATATTTTCTAAAACTAATTTTTTTCAGCTAATAATTATCAAGTACTTACTAGATGCCAGGCCCTGCTCTAAATATTAATTTAATTCTTCGGAAGAATCCTGTGAGGTAGAAACTCTTGTTATTCTGCTACCCTTATTTTGCTGTATGGAAACCAAGGCACAGAGAGGTTGGTTAACTTGCTGAAGGTTACACAGCTGGAAAATGATTGTATTGATTTTTTTCCCAGCTAGCCTGGCTCATCTTCATAGCCACTACACAATCCCTCTCTCTGAATCAAGAAAACGTGTGGTTGGCATTGTTCCATCTTTTTAGGATGCTCCTTTGAGTATCCATTCTGCTGCCTAGTGGCAGCACCTCTGATTATTTCCTGAGTGAGGAGAGAACCTGTTTTAACATTTCAGAATATACTCTATAGTTATTTCATAAATATTTGAAACATTTGGGAATTCTTTTTTCTGTTCACACACAAAATTCTAACTATCAAATTCACATTTTTATTAATTCTATTTATCATTCAGGGAGGTATTATGGGATAGGTAGCATTGAAGCGCCTGTGAATCATTTTTCACCAGATTTGCATAGAAAGTATTGTAAATAAAGTAATTAAGTAAAAAAAAAAAATTCTGGCTTTTGACCCAAAGATTCTAAAATAGAATTTTGGAGCTTTCAGTGCATTTGTGTGTGGAGGGGGAGGTGAGGATAATACCAATATTTGCATAAACTTCAGTGAAAGTCTTGTCAGTTAACGTTACCCTATGAGTTGATGAAATATCCTGGATCTTATTCTGTAAACAGAGTGACCACAATGGCATTTTCATAAGATAGTCAGAAAGCAACTTGGATACTGCCAAAGGAGCCTCGCTATGTGTGCAAGAAAGCACCTGTTTTAAACATGGATGTAACAGTTAATGATCTTTGCTTTGCGTACTTTTGTGTTCAGTTTTCACCATTAAAACAAATGCAAAATCCTTTCTTTGGGCTTTGTGTGTGTGATTAAGGAAGTATTCAATGGAACTTTGAGAATCAAATTTAACTACAAACGTGTTTATAAAAATTTTGAAGCAAATGTTTAAGAAAGGATACTGTTAGAAATTCTCTTTCCAAATAACATTTTCTTTAGTAGGTCAAAATATATTACGAATATTTAAGGGAGAAAACCCACACAAGGACAGCAGGCCTAGAAAGTGCAAGTGCCAAAAACTTTTAGTAAAAGAGTTTGAACTAAAGAGAAAAAGCAGGGAGTTCCCTGGTGGCCTAGTGGTCAGGATTCAGCACTTTCACTGCTGTGGCCCGGGTTCAATCCCTGGATGGGGAACTGAGATCGCGCAAGCTGCATGGCACAGCCAAAATTAAAAAATAAAATAAAATAAGGAGAAAAAGCAGGAACGTTTTCCTAGAAGGATAAGGAGAGGAAATGAGAAAAATATGGAGAGACACAGTATATGTATGTTATGGAAGCAAAAACATGCCAGTGGGAATGACAGTTTAATTCAGGAAAAATGAATAAGAAAATAGATCATACCAAAGTAAAGATTAGGTGGCTGAAAAAGAGAAATGCATTTAAGACTTAGATGGGAAGGAGATAAATCAGCCAGGGGTCAGAAGAGCTGTCTGCCCCAGACCAGGATTGGTGTCCCCAAATGCCCAGAGTAACTACTGTCATGTTATAAATCCCTGTCAGGCTAAGTGGGGCGAGATTGTACTTATGTATTTCTGCAACTATAATATTGCTCAAAAGTATTTCTACCCTGGGATTTCTTTTTCCTAAAGTACAACTGTACCCTGAAAAGTGTTGGTATATTCTGGTAGTTTTCAACCCTGGCTAAGTATCGGAATTGTCTTTTGAATACATATATATTCCATGGGATGATATGTGTACATATATTCTATATATATATATATATATATATATTCCTCAACGGTGATATTCTGATTGAGTTAGTTTGTGGAGAGTGGTTCTGGGCATTTTATATTTTTAGAAGACTTTTGTTTAACATCACAGTTTTATTTGTGTGAATATTTCATGTGTCCATTTAGCCACAACTTGTTTGCAGGGTTTTTATTTGAAGAGCCTCACTCACATGAATGGGGCTCTGTGAAGCCAGGTTCACTCTGAGAATGAGAGTTCTAGGGTGACCCACCCTTTCCCAAGCTACAGGACCAAGGAATACCTGAACTCTTCCTAGAGTGGAAGAATCCATTTTTAATATAAATCTATAATTGTATACCTCTTAAATATTCCTGTTTTGACATTCATGATTTTTGAGTCAATGTCATTGAGAAAAAATTAGAAAAGAAGAAATTAGGAGAAGGGAATAAGAAAGAAAGAACCATGTCATACACATTATTTTAAATTTATTTTCATGAATTAAAAAGCATGTTGAGATTTCATGTTTACCTGTGAACGCTGACCTTGCACTTTTCCTCTGTAATGAATGGCATTTCTTCCTAGCTAAGTCTCTGCTTATAAGGTGCATGTTTGTGGTGGGAAAGGGTAGTGAAAGTCAGGAGCCTAAAAACACTCACTTTGGGGCAGAAGAATATAACCATCTAATTATTTCAGAAGTGATACAAACCATATGTCATCCAGAGCTTTCCTGCCCTCTCCTGGGTCTTTTGTCTCCATCTTTGGGTCTCTTCTCCCTTTTTACCTAAGTCTGAGGTTATTATATGAGGTCTCTCTCAGACCATAATCTCATCCTAAATCTCTCCAACAGACATTTATTTATTAACCAGGATGGGGGGGAGGGGTGTCTTTTTTTTTTTTTTTTCAATTTAACTAGAGTGACTCTTACTGTGGAAATTTTTTAAAGTTGTCAGGAAGCCAGAGAAACTTTTTGATTTGAGAAATCCTTCTCTTCAAACCATATTCAGATCCAGTTCTGTTCTATTCGGCTTTTTTTTAAAAAAAGAATGAAAACAAAAATGGGATTAACCTGTTCAAAACACCCATAATCTCATCATAGGCCTCCCAGGGGAGGGCCCTGTAGGCTTTGTAATGACCTTAATCAAGTATTAGCCCTATCTTACTATTAATCCTGGACTCTACAAAACAAACGTATGTTCTTGTCTCTAAAACTAGAGAAGGTTGAGAAAGGATTAATGAAAGAAGGAAAGGAGCTTTTAGGAAATGCAGGCCAATCAGGCGCAGGCCAGGAAGAGGGTCCAGAGGTAACTGATTACCCAAGCCTAGTTTTAAATTCCTTCTCTCACGTGCATTTGCAGAAAAAGGAGTCACCCAGTACATGTTTGAATTGAGGAAGAGAAGAAAAGGAAGAAGTTTTAATTTGCAGTCGTTTGTCTACCTTTTTGTCTTTCCAAACACAGGTCTTTTAGGACGAGAGCCTCTTCATGGCCAGGCTTATATTTCGCCCCATCAAAATGCGTCCTTTAAAACTGAAACATTAAAAGGACTGAAAGGGAAAGTCCCTTGACCTATAACTCTATCTTCCTTTACACATTATTTTTACCTTCCCCAAGGAACCATGATCTAACATTAGTTACCAAGTTACCAAAAGGAAATGTGGAGTGAAGCTCTTTGCTCCGTGTCCTTGAGCTGAATATACTCAACTTGCAAACGCGCACGGAAGAAAAATAGTGCAGGGCAAAAGAAACTAAAGCTCTTCAGCTGATTGAAGGCCACCTCACATTACGGCCCGCCAGACGAAGAGCTAGGTATTCCGACCAATCAAAACATTGAAATGTTACTAAGCCCCTCCTTGCCCCACCCCTTGATGACCTAATGTGGAAAAGCCACCAGGGCTCTCGTTTTCAATCAGGTCCGCAAGAATGCTATTTAAAGAGCAGTGCTAAGTTCAAAAAGTTACTGTGACAGCAGCCATGTCTGGTCGCGGAAAGGGTGGTAAGGGCCTCGGCAAAGGCGGCGCTAAGCGTCACCGCAAGGTCTTACGGGACAACATCCAGGGCATCACCAAGCCAGCTATTCGTCGCCTGGCCCGCCGTGGTGGTGTCAAGCGCATTTCTGGGCTAATTTACGAGGAGACTCGCGGGGTGTTGAAAGTGTTTTTGGAGAACGTGATTCGGGACGCTGTTACCTACACCGAGCACGCCAAGCGGAAGACTGTCACCGCCATGGACGTGGTTTACGCACTCAAACGCCAGGGCCGCACCCTTTACGGCTTCGGTGGTTGATCACGGTATCGGCCGAGACAGACTTCGACATCTTCTAAAAAAACCAAAAAGGCCCTTTTCAGGGCCGCCCACAAACTCGCTGAAGGGCTGTTGAACGTTGCGGAGGTGTGTGAAAGCCAAATGTCAGAGCTAATTTAACATGCGAAGTATGGTCGGAAGCTACATTAACACGGCAGTTATGTAACTAAATACTTAGGGCCTTGCGCTTCACTAAGGTGTTAAACTTGGGTCTTTATGAAGAAAGTAGGCTTTCACAAACGGTGAAACGCGAAGTGATGTATAAGATTGGACCCATGAGAGAAATGTGCCTATTTTATGCATCTGGAAATATTAGAACTGTCCTTAAGTGGACGGCTGGAGGCATCCATGGCACAAAAGTTCACAGTATCACCCACACAACAGAGAGCTATGCAAATGAAGGCTCTTTGGGGACAAGCTTTCATTGGCTGGTTCTCAGTGTGGCGAAGAAACCACTGTTTAATTGCGGAGGGTGGTGTTACAAGGCTGTTTTCCTATTGGCCAAAACAAGTGGTTTCATACCGGTACCCGGAACTTAAGGGAAAACCTTCATTGGTTAACTTTTTAATCCGATGCAATCCAGGCGCTAATGGGCCCGAGGAACAAAGGCGCAGAGTGGCCGAGCCGCTTCTACACAGGTTGGAGTAGTGCCGGGAGGTCGGCTGGCTTCTGGACGGGATGAAGCCAGTTGTTCCTCCTTTCTCTTTGCGGTGATAGTCTGGGGTCAGTCCACTGCTGGACACAGAGAAGTAGCTCACTGCCTTGTCCAGCAAGTGAAGAATTTTCCTGCACTATCCCAACTCCAGCCTCAGAGGGAAACAGTGGCCACCTTATCCAAGCAAAGCAGGGCTGTGGCTGATTCTGTACAAATTGAAACCATTGTATTTAGTCGTTTTCCATATAGGATACAATTAATTTTTTTTTCTGTGGCCCGATTATACAAATGAATTCAGACAGGATATAGAACATGTTTGTATGTGTGACTGCATTAATTACGTAGTTTTGCAATGGGCTTTGTTCGAAGTCGCCCCCAATACCAAGGCCCAAAATAAGATTAACAGTATAAATTTATTTTATGAGGATCTTTAAGAACGCTAAATTACAAACTAAGTGAAAACAAACAACTGTTTAAAGCGGAAAAGATGCTTTAACTCCGACCCTAAGCGTTTCCTAGTACAAGCAGGTTTGTGATTTAAAGGTCACACCCTAATATTTGAACCTCCAACATCTCCACACGTTTTAGAGTTAACGTTTTTCAGCCTGTGTAGCACAATCTGAACAAGCCTATCATTCTCTTCATAAATAGAGAACAATTATATCAAGACTAATGATATTATCAAACCAAATTTTAATGTAACAGTATGTGCTTAATATATAGTCATCTGGTAACCACTTGCAAACTAATGAAGGTGAAAGGCATTTCAATATTCTTGCAAACGTAAAACGGAAACATCTGTGATTTATGCAACTAATCACTCATAGTGGAAAGAAATCTGTTTAACGAGAGGTAAACTTCTCACTAATCCAAACTGAGACCTTGGTTTCTGTATATTAACCCCTGTAAAGTCCATGGAGACTGAGTTCAGAAATCTTACATGGAAAGGCACATTAAGTCATATACTAGAGTATCATTAGGTGAAAAAACATGGTCAGGTATGGTTGGGCACGGAGCTGATCTCCTCTCCTCTCTCGGCTTAAAATCCAGCACTTTTCTAAGCATTTAGGAACTTACATACAAGGAATGTGCCTTATTTTTATTAGGATGGACAACCTAACTTTCTGGAACTGGGCAGTCAGCATACCATTAAGTATCCAAAGCTCTTCAGAGTCTGTACCGTTTGTCTGACAAGACACTTATCACCACATCACAATCTTGCTTATTGTCAAGTGATAAAGTTGACGAATAGTCTTTTCTTCCGGGGTCTTCTGAAAATGCAATGTCACACCCTCAAAATCATTTGAGTGGCTCTTAAAAGAGCCGTTGGGTTCTATGAAAACTGGCCGTTGCCAAAATGTTACTTCTTGGTTGTTGCTTTCCTAGGATTAGTCTTCAGCTGGATCAGTTTAGAATTCCCAGCCTTGGGCTTCCCTGCTCTGGCCTTCGCCGGACTTTGCCGTTGTTGTTTGCCCTTGGCGCCTTTAGCTTTTCTGCCACTCGAACCTGCTTTCTCAGCCATTGTTTTCCTCGGCGTCCTTGCTTTTTTGTTGGTCTTAGCTTTCTGCGGAGATTTGGAGTCTCCGGCCAAGACCTGCTTCTTCGTCTTGGTAGAAACAGGCTTCTTGACCTTTCCCTTGGTGGGCTCAGCAGCAACCTTCTTGCTGAGCTTGAAAGAGCCGGAAGCACCGGTACCCCTGGTCTGCACCAGAATTCCTTTGCTAACCAGGCTCCTGAGACCCAGCTTGATGCGGCTGTTGTTCTTCTCCACGTCATAGCCCACGGCTGCTAGCGCCTTTTTCAGTGCTACCACAGACATGCCAGCTCTGTCTTGAGAAATGGAAAGGGCCTCGATGATCAACTTGGACAATGAGGCGCTTGTGGTCTTGCGACTTTCACCCGTCAAACCAACCGGCTTCTTGCCCCTTTTTTGGGGGGGAGGTTTTTCCATGGACGGTGGAACCTGGTCCGCTAGAGCGACGGGCACCATCTCAGACATTACATTAGAGTAGAGCAATACGTACCACCTAGCAAATAGCATAAACTACTGCACGGGCCTCAGGGCCTTATATAGGGCAGGGCGCGCTGTGATTGGTGCGTCGCTCAGGCACCGCCCCCGCCCTTGGGGAAGGAGCATTTGTGTTTGTTTCACGGCCAAAAGTTGAATGCCTCGAATACCCTCTGCACGGAATCGCCCAGGTTCCACTGCTGAATAAACCATAGAGATACAGATTTCAGATGCCTTTTTGCCTTTTAATGAAAAATGACCCTGCATGCCAAAACTGTTCAATAAAGCCCTCGATTTTCAACAAAATTCAAAGGGAAGCACAAAACTTCCTCTTTTCCGTGTAAATATAAAAGTAATTTTTAACGAATGACTTATCTCATCTCTTCTAACTGGTCTTCCAAATGGTTGGCTTTCAGTTGGTGGAGAAAATAAATTATTCACGCCCTGATTTTTATTGAAAATTATTTATGTATATGAGGGAAGTAACACAGATATCTTAGATGTCTCACTGCAGAGTTGGAAGATGCTTTTAGAATTGTCAAAAAACTTCAGGATAACACCTTATTTGGGCAAACAATCTAATAAACAATGATCTACAGGCATGTGGATTGCTTGTGACTAAAACCACTTCTCAGTCCCTAAGGCTTGATAGCAGACCCTCAAGCATGGAGTAAATTACCTGGATTTCACACATGATATCTGCTTGGCCAAAATCAGGTCCCCCTTGTAGAGGGCATCTTGAACTGAGTTTTGCTTCTGGTTTCATTAGTTCAAACCTTACCCCTATACCCACACCCACCCCCTTCACCCTCCACCCTCAAAAAGAATACGTAAGGAAACAGATACAATCCCTGCACTTAATTAACTATAAAATATGAGGCAGGAACCCTGGTCTGAAGAGCTCAGTGGAAACGACAGACCCAGATCTCTAACAGGACTGGGCTGGCAGGTGTCCTGCAGAGCTGTGGGAAAAGAGTTATTGGAATAATGTCTAGGATGTTTCTCTGGGCTTGTTCTAGGACTCAGCTTTCTCAGAGGTGTATAAGAGTTTCAAGGCCTGGCCTTCCAGGAGGATGTTGAGGGAACGGTGTAATATGACCAGAGTCCAGGGTTCAGCAAAGGAAAATCCCATAAGGACCATCTTGCAAAGATCCGCAAATGCCTGCGTGAGAAATTTGGTGACATTCTACAGACTGGGCAACCACTGGAGGCTTTTAAGGAGAGAGCTTGTGTATTTTTGTAGTAGTTGTCTTCTTGTATGGTGGTTGTAGTTGCCTTGATTTTCGATTTTTCACATAAACAATTATTGTGGAAAGCCTAATGTCAGAGGTTGGTATCTGTTGTAATAGTCTCAGAAGAAAGACAAGAGCTTCATTTGAGGAGAGAGTGTGGGAAAAGAGAGAGTCTACATTTGAATACTTCTGAAGAGGAAATGAGATGATGAGACTTTCAAACTTCTGATTGCAAAGTGAGGTAGAAAAGTCTCTTTCACTCTCTCTGTCTCACATACATGCTCACATGTGCACTTACACACACATTTGAAACATAAATTCTGAAAACAATAGTACCTTAAGTGCATTCTGATATATTTTCATCTAGTTTATTTTGTTTTTTAAAAAATGCTGGTTGCAAATCATGAGATTGATTTCAGAGCCTACTAATACATTGTGACCCTCAGTTTGAAAATTCTTTTCTCCTTAGAGAGATTACAGGTGCATCTTACCAAGGGCTCTGTTTTAACGTGTATTTGGTTTCTCTGAACCTCGGTGATCCTGAGAGGTCGTACCATTAAACGTCAGTGGCTTAGGGTCGGGTATGAGTGGATTGATACTTATATTTACAGGTTGACAGAACATATCACTCATTGCTGTAAAAGTAACAGAGAATTGGCTAGTTTTCTAAAATTGTTAGATTCCATAATTTAAGATCCAGAGAAAACACCATGATTCATATTTTGCATTATAATTCGAAAAGATACCATAAAAACAAGCTCACACACATATACACCATATATATGTGCCAGTCATTGTCCCAAGTATTTTCCTCTCAAAAATTTTTTTAAAAAAATGTATGAGGGCTTCCCTGGTGGCGCAGTGGTTGGGAGTCCGCCTGCTGATGCAGGGGACGCGGGTTCGTGCCCCAGTCCGGGAAAATCCCACATGCCGCGGAGCGGCTGGGCCCGTGAGCCATGGGCGCTGAGCCTGCGCGTCTGGAGCCTGTGCTCCGCAACGCGAGAGGCCACAACAGTGAGAGGCCCGCATACCGCAAAAAAAAAAAAAAAAAAAAAAAAAAGTATGAAATCATTTTATAGATGAGGAAACTGAGTCACAGAAAAGTCACACAACTTGCCCAAAGTCTTAGAGCTAGTGAGCAGGAAGGCTGGGATTTGATTTCAAGAAGTCTGGCTTCAAAAGGCTCTCCTTCTCCCATCTCACACTTAGTCTGCTCAGGCAACTCAAACAAAATACTCTAGAGTGCATGGCTTAAACAATAGAAATTTATTTCCTCAAAGCTCTGGAGTCTAGAAATCCGAGGTCAGGGTGCCAGCATGGTCAGGTTCTGGTGAGACCTCTTTTCCTACCCTATAGACGGCTGCCTTCTTGCTGTGTCCTTACATGGCCTTTCATGAGTGCATGCACACCAGGAGAGTGATGGCTCTCTCTTTCTCTTCTTATAAGGCCATGAATCCTATTGGATTAGGGCCCCACCTCTATGACCTCTGTAGCCTAAATTACCTCCAAAAAGCCCTGTCTCCAAATATAGTCACGTTGGGGGTTAGGGCTTCAGCATATGAATTTTGGAGGAGGGGTGGGCATAAATCAATCCATAGCAGATACTTTTCTCATGGAATGATTAGGAGGCTTATTAGAGACAACCTAGATAAAAGTAGTTTTAGTTACACATAGCCAGACATGGTTCATTATTCCAACACAGTCCTGGGCAAAGGAGGCACCTGATAAATATTCCCTTTTTTGGTCTTAACCTAAGATCTTACTTATTCTTTACAGAGTGCTTTCCCGTGGAACTGTTGCAATCCTGTTCATTGTTTTGCAGCAGTTTATTTCTTATGGGATCATGGCTAATAAAAATATGGGGAAAAAACTACCTTCACGCATAATGAAGGAAATTACATTTCAATATTTTTTGGTCTCTCTGATTAAGTGTTTTAAAAATATTCTCAGTAAATATGACTGCCGTAAAATAGGAATTATTGTATTATGTTGGTGTTATAAGTTGGCATGGTCCTTCTGAATAGCAATTTGATGAACGTATACATTAAGGGCCTTAAAAAATGGTTTTACCCTGTGATTTAGGATTTCTACTTCTAGAAGTCCGTCCCAAGGAAATAATCAAATATTTAAACAAAGATTTATGTAAAAAGAAGTGTGATCTGTATGATTTATAATGCATAAAAATGGAACTCCTTCTAAATAGCCAGTAACAGAGGACTAATTAATAAGTAATCATACATCTATAAAAAAATGTGCGTTTCTAGGCACATTACCTAGAAAATTAGCTGTGTATATGTAGCATGATACCTAAATTTGCTTTATATATGATATATACTTATTAGAGATGGATCTCATATATATGTTCATATTCATATATACATATAGAAAAGAGATACTAAGATTTATTTTAATTTTCTTTGTTATATATTTCTCTTCTTACAAATTTCTGCAATTATCATTTAATATTTTTATACTCAAAATAAATGTTTTAGCCAAGTTCTTATTGATCCTTCCGTGATTGTTAAAAATACCTCTTTTTATCTTCTTCTAGTATCATTTTCATTGACTTATTTGTGAGATGCAACAGTGTCCAGCAGTGACCAGTGGTGAGAAAATACATTTCTAAAGCCCATTTGCTCCTCCTGTAAAAAGAGAGATTGATTGATTAATTCACTTCTATAATTCATCAAATATCTGAAATTGTACTTGATTCTGAGAACAGTAATAATGGTGATGGCTAATGTTCATTGGTGTTTGTTCTGTGCCAGGCAGTGCTCTAAGCACTTTAGATACCAATGCATTTAATCTTGCAACAACCTTCTGAGGTACGTAAGATGGTCCTCCTTGCTTTATACATGAGGAAATTAAGGCTCAGAGAGACTGAGTTTCCCAGATGGCACAGCTGTTGGATGGTGAACCATCCTCTACAGTAAAACCACACCCTCTAGCATTTGAGTCTACGTGCACTTGTAAATAAAAGATGAGCATGATCTAGTCAGTGTCCTATAAATTACATTTGAGCTATGTCTTGAAGGGCGGGTAGGAATTTGTCAGGTGAGGAAAGGGTATTAGGGCTTTTCACAAAGGAGACATAGTGACAAAGGCCAGGTGGTGGTGATTGTCTAGGGTGAGGTGCTTGGGGGTGAGTCTTGTAGAACCGGTTGTGAAGGATGAGGAAGGCCCTTGCATGACGACAGGTTGAAGAGTTCAAGCTTGTTATTCCCACATGAAGCAGTTTTAACAGATCCCAGAAGCCTCCCTTCTCTTACATGCTCATCTCTCTGGGCTGCTGGCAGATGAAATCATTCCCCACTTTCAAATAAACCAAATCAAACATCTAATGGAAATGTACCCAAATAAATGCTTAGTCTCTTTCCTGGGTTGTTTTGAAATGCATTTTTCCAACCCTTCTTCACAGGTAGGCAGAGGCAAACCTAATTTTATGCTCTCTTGGTGTCCAGATTCAGTGCAAGGAAATAGGGTTTGCTTACTAAGGAGTCCTCTTTACTACCTGTGGGCTGACACATTAGTGGGGCGGGGACATATGGGTTTCTGTGAAAATTGGTCGCACGTTTGGGTAATATGAATACTCGTAATTATAAGCCACGCTTGACACAGCTTACACTCAGGCCGTCACTCCACTTTACAGAGAGAGGTTCTTGCTACATGGTTTGCGTGTGCTTGTAAAAATGTAGTCACATTACATAGTTATTTAAGTTTTGAGAAAGCTCTGCCTGGAAGCAGATTCTGGTGGTAGTGGCGGGTGGGCAAGGGGAAAGCAGTCCTCTCTTTAGCTGGTGAAGGCCACAGTCTCCCACACAAACCATTGACCACCTCTGCTGACTCATGGTGTGATCTCTGATGTTCCAGTAGTTTAACAAACTCACTGTTGCTTCAGATGTAGCAGCCTTAACAATTGCAAGTGGCACGTGTTATCTTAAACACTGTTGAAAATGCACCAGATTGAAGGACTGTGCTGGAGGGAAGCACAGCTCTTCTCACCAGCTCACGCCCAGAATGAGGGCAGTGATGGTGGTGCTAGAAAAAGAGGGACAGGTACTCAAGGTAGAACCAATAGGGCTTTGATTTCTCTTCTTTTCTTCATTGCTGGGTCTTCCTCCAAGAGTTTTGTATGTGCTTTCCAACTAACATTTTATTGTCTGAGAATAAATTGAGTTAATAGTGTAAAGCACTCAGAACAGTACCTGGCCCATACTAAGTGCTACACTAGTGTTAGCTACTCTTGTTATATTAAGCATTTTAATTAGTGCTAATGTGCAAATTATATCTACCACTCCTCTTGATCCCCCCCTTTCCTGTTTTCCATTTTCCCTTTCCATAGCATTTATTCCTTTCTCATATTCTATGTAATTACTCATAGTAACGATTGTTTGTTGTCTCTCTTCCCCAGCTGAGATGTAAGCTCCAAGAGGATAGTGACTTTGTCCTTTTCCAAGGAGACAGTCACTGAAGATAGCTGGAGGAACAAGAACCAGAAGGTGGTCCTTAGGACCAGAGGAGAAAGGGCAGAAATCCCCTCCTTAGACCATCCCAAAACTCTGTCTTCATTCCCTCTGTGGTGAAAATATCAAAGACGAGGTCCAGCATATATGGGAGGATGAAAACCAGGAAAAGCAGAGTGTGTGCAAATCTGGCTGCAGTACAGAACATGAGAGAAAGAGGCCGCAGACAGTGGGCAGGGGAAGAGTCCGTCAAACCGTGTTTCAGGTCTTTGGAGTATCCTAAAGGAAGATACAGCTCTTTCAGACCCATTCCAGACCATCCATGATGCCCCAGCTCACATGCGAGAAGGATAAAGACCCCACAGCCCCTTCCCCTCATTTCCAGCTTATTAAAATTTCCGATCATTTTAGGATAGTAAAAAATTCTGTATGATATTATAACAATGAATATAAGTCATTATACATTTGACCAAACTCATAGAATGTACAACATCAAGAATGAACCCTAAGGTCAACTATGGACTTTGGGTGATTATGCTGTGTCAATATAGGTTCATCCTTGGTTTAAAAAAAAAAAAAAAAAGTACCATTCTGGTGAGTGATGCTGGTAATGCGAAAGGCTATGCATGTGTGGGTGTGTGGGTGTAGGGAGTAATTGAGGAATCTCCGTACCTCCCTCTCAATTTTGTTGTAAACCTAAAACTGCTCTAAAAAAAAAAAAACTTATAAAAAATGTATATAGGAAAAACAATTCCAATCCACTTAGCATTATTTATGTCTAGAATCGATGCAGCCAGGCTCAGTCTCTGATGCTTAGAGTCAGGGAGGCCAAGCGCTTTCCAAAACCTCCAAAAAGCTCTTACCCTGGTGCTTGCTGAGTATCCTTGACCCACCTTTGAGGCTAGCAGCCTTTCTTCCATTCAAGATCTCAGAACTTGCATCTTCTCTGTAGAATTCTTAAACACACAATCATATTTGTTTGTTTATTTCAATTTTAAAAAATATATGTATTTCAGTGCATTAAAGCCCAAATGCATGTGTTTAAAAATCTAGTGACCAGCATCTAACACCTCAATTGTTTAAGTAAATCTAACAATAAAAGGGGCACATTTTTTTTTTAATGTGGACCATTTTTTAAAGTCTTTATTGAATTTGTTACAATATTGCTTCTGTCTCTTGTTTTGTTTTTTTGGCCACGAGGCATGTGGGATCTTAGCTCCCTGACCAGGGATCGAACCAACACCCCCTGCATTGGAAGGCAAAGTCTTAACCACTGGACCACCAGGGGAGTCCCAAAACAGGCACATTTTAATCTTTGATATTTTTATATCCTGTCCTACAGCTGAGTTTGGGCCAATTATAGTAGGGAAAAAAAAGTGAAAAGAAAATAAAGGAAAAAAAGAAAAGAAAAGAAGGGAGGAGGGGAGGAGAGGAGAGAGAAAAGAAAATGAGAACAAAGTTTCTTCCTTATTGCTTTTGAAGCCAATTCTTTTACTGTTGGAGAACTCGATCTTGTCAGAAGACAAGTTTAGAGCTATAAGTGATGAAGTCAAGATTTTACCCCAGTGTTGCCTCCTCTAAGTATATCAGTCTCCTCATAGAATGAGACAAGTCCCATCATTTCTGTTCCTTCATCCCTTGGAGCCTGCAGCTGGGGAGATCTAATACCATGAATACCCATAGCAAGATGAAGCCAGCTCTTTCCATTAATTACTATACAAATTGCTTATTGGATGATAAGGTTATGTAAGTCTTTAAATGAGCAAACCAAAGCTTCATTTTCCTTCCTCAGAACTGAGGTGGGACAATAAGAAAGTGGTTGATTCTCTAAATTTACTCTAAATTTATAAATTCCTAATTTATAATAAACCCATAGTACTTGAAGATATGTCAAGCTGATTTTCAGAGTCCAAAGAGTTTAGTCAGAGCCTAGAACGTCTTGCTGGCAAGGTCAAAGGCAACTGTGTATTTGGCCCAATTAATTTTACGCTTAGTCATCCAGGATTGCACAGGGTGAAATTTTGGAAAAGCTAAATAATTTTTAATACCTTTTAAATTTAGGACTGTTGGACTGCAAAGTACTGAATCTACACACCCTTCGAAATCTGGACGCTTCAAGACAAGTGATAGCTATCATGTCCTTAGGTATACGCCTAGAGAGCTAATTAAGTACAAGTATGGGAAAAATAATGCACTTTCTGTCAACCTGTTGGACCAATGTAAATGCAAAGGAATCCGTTGGCAATCTTTTTATATCACTTGTGAAATTCCTATCATTTAAGAAAGACCAGCTCCTACCGAATGAGGTCTTCAGTCACAAGCTGCCTTAGTTCCCTTTAGGGCATAAAGAAGGTTATAAATGAAACTTGTCAAACATCACACAAAAACTGAATACCTACCATGTACCAGGCACCCTTCAAAGTGTGTTCTATGCATTAAAGGTCTTTGATCATCACAAACATCTAGAAGGTAGGTGCTATTACCATCATCCTCAAGATATAGAAGAGGCACAGAGAGATTAATGACTTGCATCAGTCTCACAGCTAATAGGTGGCAAGCTGAGCGTCAAACCGGGAGGTTTTATCTCCAGGGGCTCCACTTCTGTCAACAGGGAGCAATGCTGTGCAGCCATTTTACTGGCATCCATACCATTTCTAGGACATTATTTTATATTTTCTATTTCATTTAATCCTCACCCCATCTTCTCAAGTAGGTAATTACTATCACCCCACAGGCTCAGAGTACTACGTTTGTCAAACAGTAACTCAAAGACATTTAGTTAATTATTAGCACACTGTTAACTTGTGTATAAGGTATGCCAAGCAATAGATTGATTTCATCCAAGTCAAAAAAGATGACTATGAAAGAGAAAGAGGGGAGGAAATACCTTTGGACTGTCTAGGAACAGGATATCATGTTTGTACATTATTTTCAGTAGGAAAGAGTTCAGTGTGGACAATCTGTTCTTACACAGATCAAAGAGGATTAAAAAAAAAAGAAAAATAGTGATTGTCTAAAAACTCTCAAGATTGGCTGTGAAGAATATGTGACAGGCTGCCTCTCTATAATATGGTCCACTGACTCTCAGTCAGCATTTCCATCTTAGGTAGGTCATATCTTCACCATTTCTGGCATCAGAGTCTCTCAACTTCGCCACTTTGGTCAAGACTCTCATAATAGAGTAGCAGGTTTTAGTCTCCTGTTTGTAACACTTAGTCATCTGCATATTAGACAGAGGAGGAAGACAAAAACGTTATGAGGACAATCACAAACATAATAAGAAATATTTGAAACCTCTATTATCTTCAAGTACTTAATTGGCATGTCTTAATTAGAAGAACAGGCCTCAAAGATTACCTTGATGGATTTAAGTTAAATAAGTGTCATTTTTCCTAACCATAGTTGTAACTCTAATTTGAGCCATACTCAGAAAAAAATTATGTAGTACACATTCTTTTGTTCAGGAACTTTTAGTCAAGGTATAGATAGAGGGCTAGGCTCTGAGGATTTTTAATTTTTTTCTAATACTTGAGAAGAACAAATCTGAGATCTAATCATTGGAAAAACTGATAATGGAGAAAAGGACAAAGAATAACACAACGGGAAGGAGAAGGAAAAAGCTATCTATTCTAGATCTCATCTTGATCTGTAGAATCTTAGGAGGAAGCTTCCTACTTCCAAAATTCTGGAAATCTTTTAATGTGTCACGATTGGCTTTCCAATGAGAGTGTATATCCAAGTGGTAGGATTCTAAACATGTTTATGCTGTGAAAAAAAAGAAAAAATCCATTTGTCCTGAACTACAACCTTTGTAGTTAAAAATACTGGAAATGGCCTTTTCTAGCATTGTTAAAAGTTGACACTTTGGGGAGTCTCTTTTAATACAATCTTTAATTGTATATTATGTAGAGGTGTGTCTGTTGAAGTCTTTTTTTGAAATGTAGATTGCATTTGTTGTATATATGACAGTGTAGCCTACATTAGTTTTAGATAATATCTGACACCTGAAAATGTCAAAAGAGAAGAAAAGTCACATGGATCTTGTGGTACAATTTCAAATGATGAGAATTTATGGGAATATTTAGATGTAGGTCATATTATCATTATTATTAAGGTTAGAAGTAAAATTTTTGCACAGTAAGTTTATGTTCTTTTGGGAATTTTACTTTAAATTATTTGTATTATCTTCTCAGCAGTTAGGGGGTGATATAGATTGATATGTTTTGATAAGAATAGTTTTATATTTTATCCATGATCTCATTTTTTATTATTTAAAACTATTACAAGTATTCCCAGGTGGCAAAAAAGATCCATATATTTCAAAACAATAACATGAAATTGATTTGTTAATGCTGTGGTTTTTGAGATATGGTTGAAGCACTGTCCCACCTTTATTATTTTTCAATTTGTACTAATTGGATATATAGCAAGATTCAATCACTTGCCAAGTTTTTGAGATAATCATCTTTGTAAAACTTGAACTAGTTTGTGCTTATGTTGGAGTTATTTTTTGTTACATGACCATTAAGTCTGGAGGTGGTTGGGCTACAGAGAGATGAGAGATTTGGATAGTCAATTTTTATTGAGGGGTGGTTGATAAATTAATATAGTTATAAATTCAGACTTTAATGGCAGCTCTAAAGTATTATTACCTTGTCAGCATAAATAAGACAATACATATAAAATTGAATTTACTACATTAATGAACAGTAACAACTTTCTAATAAATAAACAGACCAAACATAGCCATTGCTTGTGTACATATTTGTGTTTCTCTGCAGCTATAGTACTTGGTAGAGTCAGAGCCGTTTGTATTA
Organism: Grampus griseus; assembly: GCF_964374135.1. Taxonomy (NCBI): domain Eukaryota; kingdom Metazoa; phylum Chordata; class Mammalia; order Artiodactyla; family Delphinidae; genus Grampus; species Grampus griseus. The sequence continues at coordinate 20,793,103 of NC_139004.1, forward strand.
ACGACAGCCCTTGAGAAAAACAGGCAACTGTGTTCCCTCATAGGCATAAGGAAACCAGGAGGCTGTCCAAAACCTGCCTTGTCCTCTGGGCCCACATATACACTTTACATATCCCTTCTACATATATAAAGTAGCAAAAACAAGCATAGCTATTTCTATTCTCCTACGGCATCTATATGTTTTCTAACCTGTTAATCTATGGTCATTCTCAACTGTGTGAAAATAAAAGACTTGCATAGATCTGTTTTTAGTGATGTGTATTTTGTACCCTCCAACTTATTTAATTTACCCAATTTAATATTTATCTAAATTTTTAAAGTTATCTATAGACTTTGAACTCAGTATTTAAGCTGACACAATGAGTCCTTATGATTTGTAACATTAGAAAAATTAATTCCATTTTAAAAATGACATTACCTATCTACCTTATCACTATTTTGTGATAATTTAGTTCAATGCATAATTTACGTAATGTAAAATTTTAAATAAAGTGATGATAACTCATCTAATCAGTAGAGTTAAAGAAATTTTGTAATTTTAACTTAGTTTTTTTTTTAAAGAAAATAACTTGTGTAAACTAGAATACTATACTAACATTATTCTTACATTATAACAATAATAAAGAAAAAGATGTAGAGCCAGTTTGTAAGGCAGAATTGTTAAGCCAGCAAATTTATCCAAAGGGTTAACTTGATTAGAAATATGTGATTTTTAAATTTCCTATAGAATTACATGCCGTGTATTAAAATATTTAAGTTGTTCAAAAATAATGGAGTAGTTCTGTTTTGTTTCTTATCTTGTAATGTGTTAACTAAGACCACTAATTAAATTCAGTTAAACTTTCTTTTCTGTCTGAGTTACAACTTAAAGAGGTAGCACGTTTAAAGCATCTGGAGAATTTGATTTTGCTCTTATTTTAAATTGATGTATGTTTTTTAGTCTTTATATAAGCTATTTAAGTTTACATTATAACTTTTAAAATTTTCTGCTGAGGTAGATAATTTGCTCAAAATTATTTGTATTCATAAAGCAGAAAACATTCTCAATTATTTTACAAGTTAGAGGAGCTAATTGTGAAACTGGAACAAAACTTAAAGAGATTTAATTTAAAAGCAACCAAGATTTAAGTATGTTGATCAGTTAAAGAAACAAATGTGATTAAGATCAGAGATCCCTCAGGGTACACCACTGCTGGGAATATGAGTAAATTCTCTGATATCCTTCTAAGTTTGGTAGGAAATTCTAGTTTCCAGTGCCATATCCCTCACAATGAACTCATTAAGGTTAATAAACTATTTAACGTTTGTTCTATACAGGTATTGGAAGCCCTCTCTTTTTTCTGACTCAATAGCTTTATTTATAATGACATATTTCTTCTCTCTCCTCTCTGACCTTACTTAAAGAGCAAGAAGGGACAATATTTTTTTGGAATTATTGAATAATAAACTTTAGAGGCTTCGGCATAGCAAGAGACAGGCCAATTGTAGGCTGGAGATGCTGTTTCCTTGTTTTCTTTCTTGTCTTAAGTCTCCTGTTAGGTCTAACGCTTTATTAAAGTTAAAAGTTTTAGGCGGCCATTTTATATTCATTTATCTTTGAAGCAGGAATGTTATTTTTGCAGATACTGACAATTATTTGGACTTATACTGAGTAATCACGATAACAGACAGTTTTGAAAGGAAGAAAGAAACTCTGATTTTTAGTTAAAAGAACCCACAGTATACAAACACAAACAACAAACACAGTGGATCCCATCAAAGGCCAGAAAGAAAAACACCAACTTCCTCGTCCTGTGTTCTCAAATGCCAGAGATGACCAGAATCCTCAGACAAACACAAACAACCCAAAAAAGATGAACAAATGAACAGATTCCAGATACCCTGTCCTCTGCCACCAACTAATTAATGATCTAGCGATAAAACCACTAATGTGTATCCAATCGACAAAGTACAATCTAAGAACCAAAATAAGAAGCAGACTTGGGCAAAAATAAATTTTAGCATACAAGAGCCAAGGGAAGATGAACAGAAAACTCAAAGTGCCCAGGGCTAGACAAGGTACATTTTCAGTTCACTTTTCTATTGATTCCTAAGGTAGGGCTCGGGTAAACAATGTCTTGGTGGAATCTTCAGAAATAAATGGTCCAAGGTGTTAATGATTAGGCAGCCTGCTCTTGTATTGAAGAGAAATCAAGCAATAGTTGTTATTTCATCCAACAAAGGCAAACCAGAATTTATATGTGAGGAAAAGAGGGGAAGAGAAGGAGAAAACAAAAACAAAACAAAACCTTGTAGTCAGCCTGGGATAGTGAATGTTTGCACATTTTTGGAGTAAACTGATCAGTTGGCAGTGAGGAGAGGTTAGTCTGCTTTGGATCATCAGTCCTTGCGCAGGCTCACTAGGGGTATAGAAAAAAATCCAATTTCAGTTGTTGAAGGACTTGGGAAACTTTATAGTTTGGCTGAAGAGCTTGTGTGATAAGCATGTGCCATTGTCCTATATTTGCACTTCTACCTTAATTAAGCCAGGGCTGCACCTCATTTCTCAGGTAACTTCCAGGTTAGGCAGCCAGTAACTGTGGAGCCGTGTTCCAATGGACGCCTGTCTAGCGCCAGACAGGCCGTAGTATTTTTCCCAGGAGCAAAGAAAACTGCACATTTCGAATCACGGGGTCTTAATGTTAAGTAATCTAAATCACATTGTATCTTACCTCAAGTCGTTAAACAACAACAAAAAAACCTGTTTTCCTTGTAACATAAATTTTATTCCTGTAGTCTCCCACTTTTTTACAGAGAAAGCAAAGTTTACTCCTAGGTACTGAAAATGTGTTCTAGACTTGGATAAATTAAATGGAAAATGCGTTTCTTTCACCCTAAAATCTCCCCCTGGGACAAAGATTAAACTGCTTAAGGGAAGGTGGAACTTGCCAGCTCCCCCCACCCCTTCCCCGCCGCGCGACTACCTGGTTTGGGAAGGTTCTCTCCTAGAGACTCTGTATGCCAAGTTCAATAGCCTCCTTTCTCTTCCCGCCTAGTTTCCCCGCCTTTCGGTGCCAGCCCTCGGTTCAACCTCCATGGAAACTTGCCAAGTTGCAAGCATCTCTTAAAGCAGTTCGTCAACCCCGACTACGTATTACAAACCACCAGCCGCCTACGCAGTTAATTTTCATGTTCAGATAGCTGTAGGTCAATTACAGTACATTGATCACTGGGACTCAAAAAATAGCTGACTTTATACTTGCGGTGACCCCCTAATTGCAACGGGCAATGGATAACATTTGACACAACAATGCCAAAACCCAACAACCTGGCAATGCTTTTAACAGCTTCACTTGTCATTCCTTAGACCCATTAATAGGACTTACAAATTTTTCTACCTTTGTCTTCTAATTAATGCACAGTACTTTTGGCCAAACTTCAACTTATAGAAAATAAGCAGCAGGTTACAACTCTCTTTGTGGACATGTGGGTGGCTCTTAAAAGAGCCTTTGGGGTTAGGTGTAAAGACGCTTACTTGGCAAGTTTACTTGGAGCTAGTGTACTTGGTGACAGCCTTGGTGCCCTCAGACACAGCGTGCTTGGCCAGCTCCCCGGGCAGCAGCAGGCGCACGGCCGTTTGGATCTCCCTGGACGTGATGGTCGAGCGCTTGTTATAATGCGCCAGGCGCGACGCCTCGCCCGCAATGCGCTCGAAGATGTCGTTGACGAACGAGTTCATGATGCCCATGGCCTTGGACGAGATGCCGGTGTCCGGGTGGACCTGCTTCAGCACCTTGTACACGTACACAGAATAACTCTCTTTGCGGCTGCGCTTGCGCTTCTTGCCATCCTTCTTCTGCGCCTTGGTCACTGCCTTCTTAGAGCCCTTCTTCGGGGCAGGAACGGACTTGGCTGACTCTGGCATTTTAAAACCTCAAAACACGAAAAATAAAATGAAAGTACAAAGAGGATTTCTGCTATTTATAGGGCCTTTATGCTAATGAAGGATGCAGACTGCGTCTTAGTTAATTGGAAGACAAACAGCAAGGCTGTCATCTATGGGCAGAACTATGTAAATGAGGTATGGAAACAAAGCTTTTCTATTGGCTACTTAGGTGAATCTTGGTACTAACCAATCAGACAATCGGATTTACTCCCCAGGAAATGCCTATAAAAGCCGCAGTGTTCTATCTGCTTTCAGACTTGGTTTGTTTTGAGAAGTACTCTTTTTTTGTTTGTTTCTTTTCTGTTTATTTTGCGATGTCTGGACGTGGCAAGCAAGGTGGAAAGGCTCGGGCTAAAGCGAAGTCTCGCTCCTCGCGGGCCGGTCTCCAGTTTCCCGTGGGCAGAGTGCATCGCCTACTTCGTAAGGGCAACTACGCTGAGCGAGTCGGGGCTGGCGCGCCGGTGTATTTGGCAGCGGTATTGGAGTACTTGACGGCTGAGATACTGGAGTTGGCTGGTAATGCGGCCCGCGACAACAAGAAGACTCGCATCATCCCACGCCACCTGCAGCTGGCCATCCGCAACGATGAGGAGCTTAACAAACTGTTGGGCCGCGTGACCATCGCTCAGGGCGGGGTCTTGCCGAACATCCAGGCGGTGCTGTTGCCTAAGAAGACCGAGAGCCATCACAAGGCCAAGGGCAAGTGATTTGACAGGGATTTGAGTTTCCGGAAGTGCTTTCAAACCCAAAGGCTCTTTTCAGAGCCCCCCACTGTTTCAAAGGAAGAGCTAACACCACTTGGAATATTAAAGAAAAAGGAAGGTAAGTGAATTTTTATCCAAGATAACAAGAAATGGAAGAAAAATCTCCCTAGATATTTAGAAAAGGCTCTTATTGTTACTAGAAATCTGCCTCTCTGCAGAACGCGGTAAATCGGTTAAGGTCTAATGATCCACGAAGTGGTTAGGCATTTCAGACAGTCGAGTGATCTGCCTTTAGTCAGTAAAGCCTAAGCACGGTTTAACTGCAGGGGTGGATATACGGTGGTCTCAAATGAACATGCCGAGTGAAATAGCCAGAACCGCTTAGACGCCTCGTTCTAGGCTGCAGACAACTCGTCTTTCCTAATCCCGCAAGGGAGTTAGACTCTGCTCCCGCTAACTTTCAACGTATCATCTGAAATTTACCACGTACTGAAAGGGGCTTTTGAAAAATTGATTACCTGGAGTTAACATAATGGTAGCTTAGAACAGACTGAATCTAGACTCTAATTGTGGCTTCTCCCCACATTTACAAATTGTGAGATTTGGGGCCAATTTCTAACCTGGTAGTTTTGTTGTATGTAAATTGGGGATAGAGTGATGGTGTTTCCATTGATTTTTTTTTTTCTTTTGACAAACCGCTTAACACCCGTAACCTAGATTAGTGCCTGACATTCAACGAACTATAGTTAATAGAGGTTCAAACGCCTAGGTCCCTAACGCAGCCCCAAAAGGGATAGAGTAGGGCTGCAGGCCTCCCTAAAATAGTTAACTACTAGGGATCTGGTAAATTAGCTGTTCCAACCCAAAAGTGTCGATCTGGTACTGTGCAAAAATTCCTAGGATCCTATTTTCCGAGACTGAGTCTCATCAAGTAAGCATTTCTTCTGCATGACTCAGTTTGTCCTTGGATGAGTAGGCAAGGAGGCTGAGTAGGCCAAAACTTGGGACCTGTGCGGCCCAGGGAGACGCACCCTCATTCAAACATCTCTGGAGCTTCACTGAAGCATTTTGCGTGGCATCAGTTCTTTTGGAGCATTCAGATCCGAGTGTGTGGGGAAAGAGAATCTAAACAGAAGCTGGTTCCCGTGAACGCACTTTTCTCATTCTCATGTTGGCACAGACACTTTGCGGTCTTGAGGCAGCCTCCATCCCTCTCTTGCCCTCCTCCCGCGCATCCCCCTACCCTCCACCCCCACCCCGGCCTTGAAACTACCAGCCAAAGAACCGGGGCTAGAGGGTCTGGGTGTTTGGTGAAGGCAAATAGGCGGAAAAAGAAGTGAGCACCTTGATGGCCGCACGTTAGAATTTCCTTAATTTTTAAGGATAGCCGGAATGAAAATCAGTTTGGGGAAGGTCCGGCCTCACAGCATTTCAGGTAGGGGTCCACTGAGAGGACCGGGTTCTTTACGCCCAGCATTTCTTGTATGTTGGAGAACTTGGATCCTTAGGTTGCAATTGCTTTATATAAGCCTTGGGATACTTTTCATTGACTTTCCAGGTTGCCTTTGAACCCAGCTCCAACACTTAACTAGGTGGGTGACCTTGGGCTAGGTGCTTAACTTCTCCCTGCGTCCATTTCTTCCTGTATGCCTTTGCTTGTCTTGTGATGAAAAGAGTGGATTCAGCAGTGTGGGTTCTGAAATTAGAACGCGGGGTGCTCGAGTAATGGCCAACACTTAGTAAGCACTTACTGTGTGTCAACATGCTTCCAGCATATTAATTTAACCCAACAATCTTAGAGATAAGTACTATTCCTATCCCAATTTTAAAGATGAAGAGACAGGAAGACAGCATAAAAAACTTGTCTAAGCCCCAAGGTCAGGAAGTCAGTACTTCTAACCACTGGCAATTTTATAACCAACTGCTCCCTAAGAGGTTGTCAGAATAATGAAAGGAGTAAAAATTCAATACATAATGGATTTAACCTTGCCCACATACCAGAATGTTACTAATTGTATCCTAAACTCTGAAAAATTTAAGAGAAGGAGGAGAGGTAATCTCCCTGGAATCTACATAAGGGAGGGAGGTAAATCCTGACAGTGTGCTAGCCACATATTTTTGTGTTAACCAATACACTTTTGATTTAGTATGTGACAAGTGAAACAAGGCGACAAGTGGGGAGATGGTTCAGTAAAGAACCAAAGGAAAAAAAAGAAAGAACCAAAGGACTTGATAAACTAATTTATTGTGGTAGGTGAAGAAAGGAGTTAGCGAGGACTTGAATTCTCCCCTCTGGGCTCCAATAACAAAACTTTGTATTGGATTACTTAAGAGTGAATGATACATCGTGTTAATTTCGTGTGTTTCACTGAGACCTCCTTAAAGTCAAGGACCACATCTTGTTAAATTGTTGATAGTCAGCATAGACCCTGGCATACAATAAACACTTGATAATCAGACATTGAGTAAATGTTGAGCTGAGTCAGTGGCTGGGCCATCAGGAAGTACTTTGTTCTAGAGGGTCAGTTTATTACCAGAGGAGACATTAATTACATGCCAGACTAAAGGCTGCTAATAATATCTTCTCTTACCAGTAGAAAATCCCTTCTGAAAAATCCAATTTGCATTGGCAACTTATTTTGGGAGCTTCAAAGAAACACAGAAGGTGCCAATTGATAACCTCTTACCTAAGAGGTACTGCTAAGAGGCTATTCCCCAAGCAGAGGACATTCCTCACAGCTCTGGCCTAGCTTCCCCTCTCCAACATAGTTCTTCACCTCCTACTTTGAAATGTCACTGTTTATATCCAAAAGCCCTAGTTACCACTTGGGAAAATTCTCTAGTGGGCAATAAACTCTCAGTAGCTTTAGTTGGTTTCCAGCCCTTGAGTAGGTCTCCATCTACCATGCCTCAAGGGTCCTGGAGAGAACCATTTAAATTGGGGCAAGTTGATGTGAATCGTAAACCCTGGGCTTCCAGTTACTGAAGACACCTGGCCACCAGGGACAAGATATGTGTTAAAGGGATTTATTGAGATGTGAGGCTGAGACAGAATCATCATTCAATTATATAGCATATTTCAAACAACACAGATCACTTTGATACAGCATCGCCAAATATAAAATCTTCTTTAAAATTTCCAAATAATCTATGCAGCAATATCCTTTCCTTTACTCCATCCATTATCCATTCACATTCTATTTTTTAAATGTATCACTTGAACTCTTTTTTACAAGTGTGATACATTTTATAACCAGTTGTAAAAAAAAAATTGTATATTTTAAGGTTAGAAGTAGGTTACCTTCTAGGGGTTTGTCACCTGTTGAGCCTGAATTATAATTATAAATGTAAATATTCCTGTTAAGTATAATGCATGTGGGTTACTAGGAAACATTAGGAATTTAATTGAGGAATCCCCAAACATACCAAAATTGAGAATAAGGGCTCACATGTAGCCCCAGTATTCTTCCCTCTCTATTTTATTTCAGTACCTTGATCTTGTAGCAAAATAAGATTAGCATCACCAGGAGATCTACCAAAAGGCAGATTATAGTCTATATTTATACCCATAAAACTGTATCATTAATAAGTAGACAAATTTATGAAAAAACTCAATAAGTATAATCATTATAACACCAAAAGAATTTGGAACGTAACATGTATACTTTAAAATAAAACGAATTCTAGGACATGGAATTAATGTAGTCATATTGAAAAAATATCAGAAATTCATTGGACTTAATTAGATTACAGTTGTTAGTTAAGTTGTAGTTTAGGCAGGGTGATAGAACAAGCATCTGTTAAGACTTAGACTTACACGTGTTACTTATAGTTGAGGTTCTTTCTGAAAGAAGCAAGTGTGTAAGTTTCGGGGTCTCTGCTGTATGTTGCTTGTCTGCCAGTTGGAGCTTAAACTTTTACCACATTCCTCACTCTCGGAGCACCAGGCAGCAGCAGCTGAGCATGTCTATTCTTTCCTGTACTCAGTGATAGCCTGAGCTGAAAGTACAGGCCCTGACTTTACGCCATGACAAATTGCCCTTGCATTCAAAATCTATCTCAAAATGGCTCTATCTGAAAATGCTCTAAATTTTAGAACCTTGGAGCTCAGTACTAGCCCCTGTTCACTCTGTCTCCTTGATGATTTTATCAGTACTGTAGTTTCAAAGTCTGTCTATATGCAATAAACTTCCAATTTTACATCTCCAGTCCTGCTGTCTTCCCTGAAATGCAAATGTGTGCATACAAATTTCTACTTGACACCTTCACCTGAAGCCCTAACAGACCTCTCAGTCTAAATACATTCAAGACACAAGAGTTTACATTATGCTTCCTAAGCCTGTTATGCCCTCCAATCCTCCCCAGCTCAGTAAATGACATTACTGTAAGTCCATTTACTCGAGCGAAAATTCTAGGAATGAGCCTTGCTCCCTTTCCTTCATCTCCACGAATCCAAACTATCTGTAAGTCACTTCACCTATACCTTTAATACATATCTTAATTTATTTACCATACTCCTTACCATGACCTGAAGAGCCATCCATGACCACCCTGGCCTCTGCCCACCTCCCTGACTTCATCTCCATCTCCCTGTCCAGCTACACTGATCTCTCTTCCACCTGCCAAGCCCTTTGCTGCTTCAAGACATTTGTACTGTTGGTCTCTTTCTCTGCAGTGCCCATCCTCTGATTTTTCTTCTGGCGAGCGTGTTCTCAGCTCTTCTCCAGACAGGCCTATCTGAAATAGACCTACCCAGATGGATTAAAGAGCTAAGTATAAAATACAAATACTAGATGAAATTTTAGGGACACACTTTGTATAACTTCAGTTTTGTATGTGTATATTTTAAGGGGGAGGTGTCATTATTAAGCCAGGCAGTAAACACAAATGCCATATAGGAAGGGACACAGACCACATAGGACAAAAATAAACTTAAGATGCAATATTCCATAAAAAGAGTAGAAAACAAGCAGTAAATTGGGATAAAGGATTTGTAAAACATTATACACAAAAGGTTAATGACTTTAATTTACAAGGAAGACCTGCAAGCTGCTAAGAAAAGGGCAAACAATAATAGAAAAAAATTACTGAACAGGATATTTTATACCTTTTATGAAATTCAAATAGACAGTGCATATGAGAAAAAACAAACCAAAATACATAGAACTGTTCACCTTCCTAAAAGTTAGGTTATGCATATCATAGCAACAAATGAATAGCATTTCTCACCTATGGATAGACAACCACTAAAACCAATAATACTTAGGATGCTGAGGATGAGGAAGGAGTGCCACAGTCATATTATCTTTTGAGAAAATTTCCTGGCAATATATATTAAAATTTATTAAGAGACACTTAACCTTTTGTAAAGCAAAGCAATATCAGATAGATAGATAGATAGATAGACAGATAGTAGAAACTAGGGAAGAGAGGGTGTCTACCATCTAGAAATAAAAGCCCCATTATGTGAGGTTATATGAGGAGAGATTGTTAACCTGTATAAACATGTGTGTAAAGTGTTAAAAGGAGCATGAATTAAGTTTGTAACTTCAAGTATAGAAAGTAAAATAAAAAAGTAATCTCCCGGGCTTCCCTGGTGGCGCAGTGGTTGAGACTCCGCCTGCCGATGCAGGGGACACGGGTTCGTGCCCCGGTCCGGGAAGATCCCACATACCGCGGAGCGGCTGGGCCCGTGAGCCAGGGCCACTGAGCCTGCACGTCCGGAGCCTGTGCTCCGCAACGGGAGAGGACACGACAGTGAGAGGCCCGCGTACCGCAAAAAAAAACAAAAATAAAAAAAATAAGTAACCTCCCTCTGCTCACGTCTCACTCCAAGTTACTTTCTATCAATCATCTTGTTGAGATTCTTTAAAATACATTCTAAGATTTTATTTATCAGCTCCCTTGTTGTTTGCCTCTCCCCATTATACTCTCTGTTTCATGAAGTGGGACCTGGTCTGTGACATCCTAACATCTAACAGAAGGCCTGGGACTCAACTCGCTGGTGAATGAACCAGGGAATGGATATTGTAGCCCCAAAAGCCCTCTCAGAGCCCAGAAAGCACATGGTTATCTGAATTTCTGTATAAAAATGCCCACTAACCATTGTTAATGCACTGCCTACTGCCCTATGCAGCTACCAGGACCGCAGTGAAATTTGGAAGTACCATATACACCATTTGTTTTCCACAGTCTACCTTTTGCCAGGTTTCTGCACTAACCTCACCAGACTTAATGTCTTCTGATAAGCCTCAGTGACCCAGGAAGCTCAGTTTCCTTTAAGGGCCTGTCTTCTCTGCTGGCTGATACCGTGTATAAAAGAATCCTCCTTAACACCCTACTGGGTCTGTGGTTACTAATGCTTGCTTAGAGTCATGGAAGGAAAAGGGTCACACAGCTGATGTGTGTGACCAAATCAATGCTGTTTCATCCCCTTACAATGCCTGCTCTGCACATAGGGCACCTTGGTGGCTTTTACAGTCTAATGCTGGATTATACAGTTAACACGATCATCTGCAGGGTAAGTTTGTTGAAAAATTCTATCATACATCTCCACTCCCTGGCATGTCACATCCTCAGTAAATACTCAGAATGAATACTCAGAATTAATGTGTTGGCAACAGAACTTATATCTGCACGGAAACGGAATAATCACTAAGCTGCAGGGATTTGTGGGTTTATTTCCGGGTGATGTACCTTTTTAGCCACCATTCGGTTTTAAATTCCAGTTGCTACATTTGGAGGGAGATACGTGACTGGTACTTGAGCTACTTTGTCCAAGATAGGCCACTGGCCACATGTGACATTTTAAATTTAAATAAAATAATGAAATTAAAAATTCAGGTACTCAGTTGCACTAACCATATTTCAAGTTGCTGGTGGCTTCTACATTGGACAGATAGATGTAGAACATGTCTGTCAATGCAGAAAGTTCTATTGGTAGCACACCGGGCTAGGTACTTTTTGTCCCTCTGGGCTAACATGTTCAAGTGCACTTAACCAGCTCCCTCCAGGTAGCATCTGAGGATACAGTTGCCTGATAAAATATAGGATGCTCAGTTAAATTTGAATTTCAGTTAAGTGACAAGTAATTGTTTTAGTATAAGTATGCCCCCAAATATGGCATGAGACATGCTGTAATTCAACAAAAGATGTTGTTTATCTGAAATTCAGATTTAACTAGGCATCTTGTATTTTTATTTGTCAAATCTGGCAACCCTATCTGAAGAGCGAAATTAGAGCATTTCCCGGGGAGGCTGAGTCCTCTTACCATGGGGAGTGTGTATATGAGGAAATGAAAAGGGCTGATACACAGAATGAACCAAACTCATTCTGAGGGAAGAGGTTTGTAAGTTCTTCTGCATATATTGAGGAAGGTTAAGAAAGAAGTTCCCAAATACATTTACTTTGGTTTCTTCTCTCCCCTTAGGTTTCAAAAGCTTCTCACTACAAAGAGATGCCTAGATCCAGAGTGTCTGTCAAACTCATCAATTCTCAGAAATAAATGGATTGGCATCTGTGTTCTGACATCATTGATTGATTCTGTACCTGCCAATTTTTTCCTATTAAAAACTTACTTGGGTTTCTTTCTTCGTGTGCACTGTGTGTCTTCAGGATAAGGAGAGTAAAAGGGAAGGGGTGGTAAATATTATTGTGGAGAAGCTCTCTTTAGTACCAAATGTACCTAATTTCTTGAATAAGTAATACATTCACAGGGTTCAACCAAATCAAAATCACAAGGTATATGCTGAGAATCCACTCCTCACTGGTTTACCCCACTCTCCCTAGGTAACATTATTTTCCTTGTGTATTTGCCTATTGTTAATTCATGCTGATGTGAGTCAAGAATGAACGCATGTTTTATCTCCCCCAGTTTTCATTCTTAAAAGATAGCAGACTGTATACACTTACTCTTTTCTATAACAGTATATCTTGGAAAACTTTCCAGATATGAACATAGGGGACATCCTGTACACTGTCTCATGGTATTGTACTGTGAACGCATCACAAGTACATCACAGTTCATGTAACCTGTCTCCTGTTGGTAGGCACATAAAGCAATTCCAGAATAACAAACCCTGATGTACAGCAAAATGGAAATTGTTCTCATATTCCTCTGGGATGGTGGAAAATGAACAGAAATTCAAGTCACCCTTGGCTTGGACTCAAGGTTCTTCTCCTTAAAAACTGTGGCTTGGGGCTTCCCTGGTGGCGCAGTGGTTGAGAGTCCGCCTGCCGATGCAGGGGACACGGGTTCATGCCCCGGTCCGGGAAGATCCCACATGCCGCGGAGCGGCTGGGCCCGTGAGCCATGGCCGCTGGGCCTGCGTGTCCGGAGCCTGTGCTCCGCGACAGGAGAGGCCACAACAGTGAGAGGCCCGCGTACCGCAAAAAAGAAAACTGTGGCTTTAGCCAAGCTCATTTTGAACTCCAGTTTCTTCATCTGTATAATGGAGGTAATACGTACCTTAATTAACTACAAAAATGGAAAAAAAAAAGTTTGGAATTCTAAAGAACAGCACAAACAAAATTATTTAATTTTTCAACACTACTTCTTTTCTGAGAGTTATATATAATAAATTGTAATAGGATCAGGCTCCCCAAATTCCAGCCTGGCATGAAGAAATGAAATATGGTACCAAGACAGAGGAAGATAGTTTCATTAATTACCTGGTTAAATGGCCATTTCCTCACACAGGAGTTAGAAGGCACACCCTCCCAATCTGCCTGCCACTTTGCCCCTTCTGCTCTTTCCTCTTAAGTTAAGGTCAGGTTTTAAGAATGTTTCTGCTACTCTAGTGTCTGTGTGTTGGGGACTGGGGGTCTGGATGGTCCACTGCTGTATTGCCAGCTCTCAGCTGGTGTCTGATATTGCCTGGCATGTACTAATCACTCAGGAAATAGCTGATAAATTCCTAAGGCTGGGTTGTAAGAAGGACACACCCAACTTAGTCTTAAAAAATACCTATATAAGTCTATACAAAGTGGTTTGTGTGTGTACACACGTACATATACATATGCATGTACACACAGCACAGACATGCAGTGAAATATTCTGGAAAGACGTGCGAATCTGGAATGAAAATACTTGGGTCTGTATTCCAGCTCTGCCATTTACCAAGTGTCTGACTGGGGGTGAGTCACCTGCCATCCCTGAAAAATCAGGCTTTTCATCTGTAAAATGGGATAATAGCACATCCCAGAGTTTTGAAAAACCAGTCAAATGAGAGCACGTGAGAAAGCACCTTGTTCCTTGTAAAACCTAACATAAACATGTGCAAGCTTATATAAAGATAGAAGTAGAGATAGAAATGATCTCTCACCTGTTGATCCATTCACAAATGTGGGCAGTTGAAGAGGATGTTGGGATTTCCAAGTTGGGATTTGCCAGCTTCCACCTGCAGAGATTGAGATGACTTAGGTTGTGATAAGCCAGATCACTGCCTGCTTCGGGCAGCCACTCCCCCATGGCCGGAGGAAGCTTCCAGAGGAGTGGGCCTGGCAGACATGTGGTGTTGAAATGGCAGTGGACGCACCCACTCACCTGCCACCAGGTCTCTTCCAGGTGCAGAAGCAGCAGCCCCAGTGGACTGGGTGGGCATTTCGAACTCAGCTGAGCCACCTTTCCAAGAGCAAAGACGCCTAAGACAGGGACGCTGCAAGTTGTGCCTACTCCATTTGGGGCTCAGCTTGACTCCCTGGATATGGAGAATCACCCCTACTGGGTACCTGTGCAACTTTGGCAGAGAAAAGAAATATGTGGAAGGCCGTTAAGGAAAGGGGCCCTAGATACAGTGGCTCTTTGGGAGGAAAGAATAAAGGAAGGGGAGAGCACAGAAGGAAACTTCGATTTCCTTTAGCTCAGTCCTTCAGGCTGGGGATGAAGAGACTGGGGCCCTGAGCAGCTGGTCTCTGTGTGGTCACAGAGCAGATCAGTGGCTTGTGCACATCGCCCACAGAGTTATATTTCTGCCCTCGCCGTCTTCATCCTCTCAGGCCTCCACTGGAAAATCTACATGTCATTTTGAACCTTCCTTGCGTTCTGTTCCGTGTTCAGGGTAACATCGGTAGCCTGGAATTGGCCATAGCGGCAGTATTTACACAACAAGAACTGGCTACAAATCAGTATTTGGGGAGTTTTCCTGGAGAATCAGTTGTTAAACATTTACCAGCACACCACTACCTTAAACGTCCTTTGTTTCTACCCCATAAAGATACTCTCATACCGCTCATGACTCTCTCTGTCTCTGTCTCTCTCTCATGCACACACATTGGCTCACGCTATTGTGCTGTTTTCCTACCTAAAAGGGTTCTCTCTCACCTCCCAAATGAGCCCCATGTCTCTGGGCTGATTTAATTCCCACAGTCCTATGATCCACACCTATTGTGGATTCTTCTGCATTGTTTCCCATCTGCTGGGTTCTCATATCGACTTTCCAAATTTTATGAGAAACCCTGACACACTCTTCTCACACATCCTCACCTGCCTCACCCCTCACTTCCTTCAAGCTTTTGCTCAAATGTCACCTTCTCAGTGAGATCCTCCCTAGCCTTCCTCCTACTCCCAGAGGGGAGAGATCCCTGCTGGGAGGGTGGCCAAGGTCTGGCAGAGAGTGATGCTGGGAGTGTGGACCGTCAGTACAGCGTGGCTAGGAATGCCATGAGCAAAGGCACTGCTAGGACACAAGCAGGGCTGTTTAACCAGTGACCCCAGGGATTTCCTCTGGGTTGCCTGGCAATGAACTGGGAACAATGGCTGCTTCTCTCCCTGTGGGAGAATCAGCCAATGTTCTCAGGTGCTGGGAGGCTGGTGCTCCCAGCTGAAACCCACACAGAAAAGGTTTCTTCTCCTATTCAAGTCTGGTCTCATGCTTTCTCTATGAAAAGGAACAGCACAGGCACTGGGTCCCCTTCTGGAGCACAGCCCCTCTGTGCATCAGGCTGTCCCCTTCGCTGGCACGTGACTCAGAGCTGCAGGAGAGCAGGCACTGCGCATCTGCCGACTTCTGCCCACGAGTTCCAGCAGACACAACAGATACTGTGCCTGCCAACCAGACAGAAGCCCAAAGTACGAAGACCTGTTAGGAGGAGTTAATGACCTCTAGAAGAGGGAGTCGGTGGGAAGGAGTGGCTATAAACAGCTTTCATTATGGGCTGAGATCGAACTTTTTTTTAATCATTATTCTAATCACCTTGTGTCTCATCTTCTCAAATGTTCTTCATGAACGCTACAAACCAACAGCTCTTTCTGAAATTTCTTATTTATCCCTTTGTATTCCTCCCCCACCCCACCCCCACCCCCGCCACCCTTTCTTTTGCCCAATGTTTTCCCGCTCTCTTTCCTCTCCATTTAGCATCAGCTATTTTTTAAGGAGCACTTTTTAAAAGTACCTTGTTTTCACACTAGGTGGTCAGTGTTGAAATACGTGGAGACTCTGCCACCGCTGCACTCCGCGGATGCCCCAGTGGGACCCAGTCACCCCGGAACTAAGGGCTCAGCTCGGACTTCCGGTGCCGGTCCCGGCATCTGTGTTATGGAGCCGCAGAACGGTCCTCTGGCTCCATCAGTAAGAACCACGACGCTCGGATCTCACCTGTGACCCAGAAGCTGTGCCTCAGAATCAGACAAATATTCCTTGTTATCCAAATTTACTGCTATCTAAACTAGAGTTGGGGGCTTCCCTGGTGGTGCAGTGGTTGAGAGTCCGCCTGCTGATGTGGGGGACGCGGGTTCGCGTCCCGGTCCGGGAGGATACCACATGCCGCGGAGCGGCTGGGCCCGTGAGCCATGGCCACTGAGCTTGCGCGTCCGGAGCCTGTGCTCCGCAACGGGAGAGGCCACAACAGTGAGAGGCCCACATGCCTCAAATAAATAAATAAATAAATAAATAAATAAATAAATAAATAAATAAATAAACTAGAGTTGGATTGGGAGGAATGTGGTTCTTACCTCACTTCATTAGATTATAATGCTCACTCAAGCACTAACTTATTTTATTTAATTTTCATAATGTCATGAGGTAGGTGCTATTATTGTCCCATTTTGTAGATTGGGAGACCAAGGCACAGAGAGATGACCTAACTTGCCCAGGTCATGTACCTGGTAAAAAGGACGGATGGGGGAAGTGTGCAGATGAGAATAAGACACACACAGGGAATCAGCTTCATAGTGTTATTGGGAAGGCAAATCAGGTAATACAGGTAAAGACCTCAGAAGAGCGCCCAATCCGAAGGGAACCCTCGACAAATGCGAGTTGCTGTTTGCTGCTATTACCATAAAAGTAATTATCTAATTACACAATGCAACCAGTGGTCTAATAGCCCAAAGAGCTAAAAACTGCCTGTCTCTTTGGAGGCTTTGTTTGCTTTAATTTGGTTATTTGTTACACGAATTTTATATTGTTCTCTGGACTTTAGTCTTTAAGAAATACCCTGGCCTCATCAACCTGTTCCACCGGGGCCTCCCATTGGTCAAATCTACTGGAAGCCAGAGAGCAAGGGAGCCTGGGAATTGTAGTTTCCAGTGACAGCGGCTTCGGAGAGTAAACAGGCAAATGAGGGAAACAATCAGAAATTCAAACAAATATTTCTGCAAATCTGATGCCTGGGCATGAGACCTTTTATCTGCACTCAACCAGAGGTACACTTCCATCTTTAAGTGCAGAAAGGAGCAGAAATAAGGCCTTGCTCCTTTTTTTTAAATTTTTAGGTGAGTTATGATATTCTGTGAGAGAAAGAAGTGGGTATACAATTTTCAGAAAGCAAGAAGGCATTTGACTTTAAACAATTTACTCTTTTTATTTGTACTCAATCCAAATGAAGTGACTGCAACTTTGAAGGCTGGTTGTTTTGAGTTCTGGAACAATGTGAAATAATGAAAATAAAAACCCAGATATGGCCATCCATCAGACCCTACTTTGCAACCCTACAATTGCAACCCTACAATGCGACTTTGAGCAAATTATTTTCCCTTTTCATCTTCAGTTTCCTTGTCTGGAAAATGGAACCGATGATGATCACCCACCTCAGAGGATAGATGCAAAGATTAAGTGGGGATAATGTGCTTGGTACATAATAGACACTGAAAACCATGCCCTCTCTTCCCTTTATTTCCCCTTGTATGTCTTTGGCTCATCTCTGGATGTATCCGTTATCTATTGCTGCACCACAAATTATCCTCAAACTTAGCAGCTTCAGGATCTGAGCGTGGCTGAGCTGGGTTCTCTGGGTCTCTCACAAGGCTGCATTTAGGATGTGGCCAGGACTGCCATCATCTCAAAGCTCAGTTTGGGACTGATCCGCTTCCAAACCCGTGCACATGGTTGTTGGAGGGACTCAGTTCCTCAAGGGCTGTTTGTTAGACTGAAGTCCTCAAGTCCTTGTTTCTTGTCATGTCGGTGGCTTACTGACTTTCTTCTGAGGAAATGAGCAAGTGAGAGAGTGCAAGTGGGGGCCCAAGATAGAAGCTACAACCTTTTGTAAACTAATCTCAAAAACGACACACCATAGCTTTTGACATATTCTCTCTTTTTTTTTTTTAAGAGTCTGTGCTTTTTTAAATTTTTTATTTATTATTTTTGGCTGCGTTGGGTCTTCGTTGCTGTGCGCGGGCTTTCTTTAGTTGCGGCAGCGGTGGTTACTCTTCCTTGTGGTGCTCCGGCTTCTCATTGCAGTGGCTTCATCTTGTTCCGGAGCACAGGCTCTAGGTGCGTGGGCTTCATTAGTTGCAGCACGCGGGCTCAAGCTGCTCCGTGGCACGTGGGATCTTCCAGGTGCAGGGCTCAAACCCGTGTCCCCTGCATCGGCAGGCAGAGTCTTAACCACTGCGCCACCAGGAAAGTCCCGACATATTCTCTTTGTTAGAAGCAAGTCACCAGGTGCAGCACACACTCAAGAAAAGGGGATAACTTAGGGATATGAACCCTCAGAGTCAGGGATCGTTTTGATTCTGTAGAGGATCCCCACCACACTGGATATATCACAACCTGATTAAAAGAAGGTGAAACTGTCTTCTTGATCCCGCGTCTTTAAAGATGGAAGTGTACCTCTGGTTGAGTTCAGATACAAGGACTCATGCTCAGGCATCAGATTCGCAGAAATATTTGAATTTCTGATTGTTTCGGTCATTTGCCTGTTTATTCTCTGAAGCTGCTGTATGTCACTGGAAACTACAATTCCCAGGCTCCCTTGCTCTCTGGCTTCCAGTAGATATGACCAATGGGAGGCCCCAGTGGAACATGTTGGTGAGACCAAGTTATTTTTGCCCTTCCTGCCTTTGCTTCCTGGGGTTTCTCCAGCCTCACTGGCACTCTTTGGCTCCAGTCCCACCAGATAGCTGGTCTCTTGGTGGTCTCCACTCCTGTCTTACCAGCCTGTGTTGCTCCAGCTTCACTGGAGACTGGATCTCCAGTTGGGGCTGGCCCCAACTCCTAAATGATAGCAGCACCTCTTTTTCCTTTGTCCTAGCTCTTGGAGAAGTGGCAACTTCTTGCTGCTGCTTATCTTTGGTTACTCCTCCTCTCTCTTTTGGTTTCTTAACTCTTTCATGATCTGTTTCACTGATTACCTCTATTAAATTCATCCTATATAAAATCCCTGGAGCAGTTTTTAATACACTGACAAACAGTGGGACTGAACCCAACTGATAAACATTGGTCTTCCCTGAGCAACTCATGTACAGAGCAGTGTTTGCAGCAAAAGTTTTCTAAAGCATTTGCGATGTGAAATATCTGCCCTAGTCCTCATGCTGCTGGAAGTCCAGAGGGTGATTGCTTATTCAGGATGTAACTTCACCACTCTGGGCTTAAGTTTCCTATTTTACAAAGTGGGAGGCTGTGTGACATCTGTGGTCTCTTAAATCCCTGAATATTAGGGGCTGCAGAATTTCTCCACAGGGAAAGTTTAGGAACCATATTTTGGGAAGTGGGTGGAGGCACTTTATATGAGACCAAAGTTGGGGTGAAGGGGAAGAAAAGAAAACAAACAAAAACCCAAAAGCCTAAGTTGTCCGTGTCACAGAAGAGGGGCGTCACTGGTGGAGACTGTGGGGGAAGTTAATGAGGATTGTACTACGACTTCATAAACTAAGTATGTTGTCCTACAAATTGCTTCCTATTTCCTACTCCAGCCCCTGCTTTCTACCCCACCCCAAATCAAAGAATAGTGCTTAGAAATAAAGTTTCAGGGCTTCCATGGTGGTGCAGTGGTTAAGAATCCGCCTGCCAATGCAGGGAACATGGGTTACGAGCCCTGGTCCAGGAAGATCCCACATGTCACGGAGCAACTAAGCCCGTGCTCCACAACTACTGAGCCTGCACTCTAGACCCCGCGAGCCACAACTACTGAGTCCACGAGCCACAGCTACTGAGCCCACGTGCCACAACTACTGAAGCCCTCAGGCCTAGAGTCCGTGCTCTGCAACAAGAGAAGCCACCGCAATGAGAAGCCCGCGCACCGCAACGAAGAGGAGACCCCGCTCGCCGCAACTGGAGAAAGCCCGTGTGCAGCAACGAAGACCCAACACAGCCGAAATAAATTAATTAATTAAATAAATCTATTTAAAAAAAAAAAGAAATAAAGTTTCAAAACATGAGAATAAAATTTTACTGTACTTGGTATAACAATAATTTATAAAGGATGGCAGAATTAGTCACTGTTACAAGGCGGAGAGACAGTACAGGAAAGCTCTCTTAGTTTAAGTCCTTGGGCAAGTTACTTAACATCTTTGGATGCAGTTTTGTCTTTTGGAAAATGGTGTAATGATAGCACCATTGTGCCAGTGACTTGTAATAATCCTTGTTATTACAAGGATTAAGTGAGTAAGTATTTGAAAAGTGCTTAGAACATATTGTATTTACTGGCATATTGTATTTACTCTATGGTAAACTTTATAAATATATTGCAATATTCTAAATTGTAACTGACTGTATTTGTACTGTAACTGATATAAATTATATTGGAGTATCATGGTTACTGTAAGTCTGGAGAATTCATATAAGAGCAACTGTGAGAAAAGGGAGGTTGGTGATCACCTAGAAAAAGAAGAGTTTGTAGAATGGTAACTTGTTCAGAGTGTCTTTTCCACAAAACAAAACACTGTACACAGGTGTCCTCAGGGTGGAGGAGCTGATTGATTGGGTAACCACTTCTTGATAAAAATATCCCTTATTCGAACTATAGGCTCAAAAAACATCCTCTAATCTTTATCTTGGTCTCCTGACCAGAAAGTATGTACACCTCTGATACTTATTTTCAATATCAAGTACATCTCTTATTATAAATTAATTAATGGCATTGCTTATTAACTCATTTCATGTGAATTTAGGTTTGTATAATCATAGTAATAGGTAATAGATAACATGCAGGGTTGTTTACTATGTCTCAGTATTATAAGCACTTCAAAAATATTTTATCAAATCTCAGCATACTCCTAGTGAGTAGATAATAGCTGTATCCGTTAGATTTTGCTAAATTATATAACAAAAACCCCCAAAATCTAAGTGGATGACAATGGCAAGGGTTATTTCAGGCTCACATTGCATTTTTTTATAGATCGGTTGTGGTTCTGCTCCACATTTTCTTCATGGAGGGACCCAGACTAAAGGAACATGACATGAAAAGATCTCATTGCTCCTAACGATTCTACTGGAAAGTGAGTACACCTCACTTCTACTCACATTTGATCTACCAAAGCAACTCCCATGGCAGGGACTGATATCAAGTTGGAGTGGAAGTGTACTCCTCACATAGGTAGGCATGTCATAAATCGATATTAGTGGGCAGGGATGTATAATTCTCCCAAAAAGGGCAGCAAAAAATTGGGAGTAAAAGTGAAATCTACCTCACTATCCTCATTCAAATTTTAGACATGAGAAACTTGAGAAATAGAGTTTAGTAAATTTCTTAAAGTTGCAAACCTGGTAAGTGATAGGATTGGGATCTGAAATAGAGCTGTTCATCTCCAGAACTGTGATAGCCAGACTCCAACATGGCCCTGGTAATTCTCATCCTCTGACATGCACGCACATGTGCAGACTCCCAAACTAAATAGGACTGATCTATGGAACTAATAGAATATTGTGATTTCTGAAGTTATGTCATAAAGGATATTGTGACTCCTGTTTTGCGCTCTCTTGGATCACTCATTCTTGGGGAAGCCAGCTGTGATGGAGTGAGCTCTCAAGCAGCCCGATGAACAGGTACACATGCCAAGGAACTGAGGCTTTCTGCCAATAGCCAACACTGACTTGCCAGCCATGTGAGCCATATGAGACATCTGGGATTGGATCTTCTATTCTCAGTCAAGTTTTCAGATGACTGCAGCCAGAGTAACATCTTGACTGCAATCTTATCAGAGATCCCAAGTCAAAACCACCCAGTTAAGTCACCCCCAAATTCCTGACCCATGGAAACTGTGTGAGATAATAAATGCTCATTACTATTGTAAGCCGCTAAATTCTGGGATAATTTGTTACACAGCAATGGATAACTATGCCAAACTGCCACTGCCAGGTATGAATTAACAATATTGTGTAAGTGGATGGAACTTACATTTACAAACCAGCAAATTCATATAATTTAGGGGGAACAGAGAGGGAAATGTAAAGGGATGCTGAGGGAATAATAGGAAGTAGGATAGACAAAGAGAGAAAAGTCAAGAACAGAGAAAATATACACAGGCTCAAATGCAATCTATTCTTGTTCATTGCACCATCTCTTTTGAAGACACCAGCAACATCTTTGAATAAATTGATGTTGAAGAGATTGATTCGGAAAATGATTATGAGTTCAATATTAAGGTTAATGGAAAGGTAGTTAATATCTCTGAAGTCATTCTTTCTCACAGGGTCCACTTACTAGACAGAAGAGAATACTTCTCAAGCTCTTGCCAGAATTAAGGGATCTGTGTTTTGACTCTTAAGAGTATATATGTAGACACTTATGTTTTATATTCTTAAGCTCTTCTGGGCCAAGAAAGGATACCCAATCCTCCAACCCAACCCCAGATCTAAACTACTCGCCACCTGCACCTTCTGCAAGGACCCTTCCTCCTTCCAGATGCCACAGGATTCCCTTCCTGACAGCCCAGGGGACAAATCACTAACCTCTCTCAGGCTTTCATTTTGAAACAATAATGGGTTCTTGGAGTTTCCATATACTTCAACATCGAAATTAAGTTTAGAATCATTTATTAGATTCACTCTTTTCATATTTTTTTGTTTCGGTTTTATTGATTTATTTAGACTTAGGCCAGTGAACAATTTAACTGTGAGTTTAGAGCGTAAAATGTGCATGAGCTTGTGTATAGTGCAAAATACATAAGATATCAAAATATATACATACTCTGCAAGATATAAAGATAAAGAGATTAAGATCACCTCTTAAACTATACCTTCAATCTGCTGATGAAGACTATTATTTATTAAATCAATTTATTTGGTTGTGATAAGAAATCAATAGATTTCTCTACTGAAATTAAAGAGAAAAGAGGAGAGGGAAGAGATGAGAAGAAGAAATAACAGAGCAAATTGCATTGAAAAGGAAGATCTATTACTTCCTCAAAATTTTGTTTCAGTAAGGGCAAGCATGAGCGCACGTGAGTGTGAGCGTATGATGTAAAATGTGTTTCCTAGTGTAGGTTACAGTCAAAAAGAGTTCTTAAAAAAATAAATAACTGGCCAGCTAATGACCATTTGAAAATAAACTGAAACCATTACTGTTTAGGCTACAAAGCACCCAACACTTAGTGGCTTAAAACAACTATTTTATTATACCCACAGATTCTTCAAATCAGGATTTCTGATAGAGCAGAGTGGAGTTGGTTTGTCTCTTTGCCAGGATGTTTGGGACTTCACCTGAAAAGACTTGACCACTGGAAGCTGGAATCAGCTGGAGAGTCCTTCTCTCACATTGCTGGTCCTTGTATTAGGATGGTTCAAAAACTGCTATGACTAACCAGAGTGCCCAAACGTGGTCTCCACAGGCAGCTTGACTTTCTCACAACGTGGTCTCAGAACTACCGAAATTCTTATGAGATAGATAGTTCAGCAACAGAAGCCTAAGTGTTCCAGCAAATAAGGCAGAAGCACCATTGCTTTCTAAGACCTAGCGGTGGAGGTCACACAGCCTCCCTTCCTTCACATTCTATTGGTGCAAGCTGTCACAAGGTCACTCAGATTCAAGGGGACCAGAATTAGACTTGATGCGGGAGTGACAAGACACATTGGAGAAGGGAATGTGGGTCAGGAGAAATAGTTGCCACCATTTTTGAGAAGCTAAATTTGCCATATTATATAACCACGAGAATGTCCAGGACCGGTAGACTAGATAAGTAAATACATTGGGCCACATGTATAAAAGAAATATTGAACTGCAGTGCAAATCACCAAACTAGAGCTCTCTGCACCAGTATAATACAGAGGGATGGATCTTGTTCAGGGGAAAAAAAACAAGACATGAAAGATTAAATACATTGTGATTTTCCACATATACATAACAAAATCAGGCCAAACTAAAGCATTGTTTATGGATACACAGATAAATGATGAATCTGTAAATGAAAAAACACGTATATAATTTCTGTGAAAGTCCAGATAAAGAGCAGAAAGAGGAGACAGATAGTACCTGAATGTCTGACAAACTCAGCACCCATATATTTTTTTAATAAGCTTCATCATATTTTAAAGAGAAACATGTTGTTTACTAATAATAAAGTAATTGTGCTTATGGTAGAAGCTTTGAAAACTATTAAAGTTTGGACACAAGAATAAAAATCACCTACATTTCGGCCACTTTGGCAAACCTATGTCACATTTAGGTATATTTCCCCCTTCTATGAAAAGTGGTATAACACGGTGAGATATGAAGAGAAACTTTTTTTTTAGGAAACTTTTTATTTTGAACTAATTTTATATTTACAAGAAAGTTGCAAAAACAGTACAAAAAGTTTCTTTATATCCCTCAACTGGCTTCCCCTAATGTTAATGTCTTACATAACCATTGTACACTTATGGAGAACAAGAAATGGACGTTGGTGCAATATTGTTAACTAAACTTTATTTATTTTTCAATTCTTTTTTAAAATTTAATTCAAGGGGCTTCCCTGGTGGCGCAGTGGTTGAGTCTGCCTGCCAACGCAGGGGATACAGGTTCGTGCCCTGGTCTGGGAAGATCCCACATGCCGCGGAGCGACTGGGCCCATGAGCCACAATTACTGAGCCTGCGCGTCTGGAGCCTGTGCTCCGCAACAAGAGAGGCCGCGATAGTGAGAGGCCCGCGCATCGCAATGAAGAGTGGCCTCCGCTTGCCACAACTAGAGAAAGCCCTCGCAAAGAAACGAAGACCCAACACAGTCATAACTAAATAAATTTTTTTAAAAATTTAATTCAATTTTTTTATACAGCAGGGTCTTATTAGTTATCTATCTTATACATATTAGTGTATATATGTCAATCCCAATCTCCCAGTTCATCCCACCACCACCCACCCACCCCATCCCCACCCCCATGTTAACTAAACTTTAGACTTTATTCAAATTTCACAAACTTTTCCACCAAGTCCTTTTTCTTTTCCAGGATCTTATTCAGGATCGCACATTGATTTTACTTAATGCTTTTCCTTAGTCTCCTCCAGTCTGTAACAATTCCTTAGTCTGTCTTTCCTTTCATGGCCTTCACATTTTTGGAGTATTGATCAGTTATTTTTTTAAATGTTCCTTGGGTGGAATTTGTCTGATGTTTTCTCATCCCTGGAATGAGTTTATGCCTTTTGCCAGGAAATAGCACAAAAACGATGAAGTATCCTTCTCAATACAAGGAGTTCATGATGTTGATATGTCTTACTATTTGTGGGGTTTACCCTGCTCACTTAGTTAAGGTGGTGTCTGGGTTTCTCCACTGTAAATTCATTACCTTTCTCTTTGTAGTAGATAGATATCTTGGGGAAGATACTTTGAGACTATGCAAATCCTGATTGTCCTTCAAATTTCACTCAGTGATTTTAGTATCCACCTGTGGATTTCATCTGCAACAAGGAAAAGTTGTCCATTTTCCTTATGTATGTATGTATTTATTTACGGGTATATATTTTATCTATGAGTTAAAATCCAGTATTATCTATTTTTATTTTGTTGCTCAAATGGTACCAGCTTTAGCAATTAGTAGCTCCTTGAGAGTGGCTTGCATGGTGTTTCAACAAATTTTCATTTTATTTTAAGCATCTTCCTTTTCTGGCACCACAAGATATTCCAGGCTCACCCTGTATTATCCCTGCTCCAGCCTTGGAGCCACTCACTTCTCCAGGTGGTCCTGGTTCCTTTGATTAGAGAATGATGCTTAAAAACCAAAGATTGTTTTCCAGGTGTGCTAATTGCTACTAGGGTGTCACTGCTTTTAGGTCCGCTCTGCTGACAGAGCAAGGAAGTATATTTGTATGTTAACCCAATCACATACACACACTTCTAGGTGTCTATATCTATTAAACTGGAGATGTATTTTAAAATATGAGTTTATATTAATACTTCTGATTCTAATCCAGCACAAGTTTCATTTTAGCCAAATACTTCTTTTTGCACTAGTGAGAACACTGGATCTCATTTTCTACACCGTGTTTACTTCTTTGTTCAATTCTAAACACATAAGTAGTTTCAGAATTGTTAACCCATAACCCTGAGAAAAACACTTTTATTAGATTACAACCTTTATGTGTAGTTGCTTTTGTCTTTAGCCTTATAGTATCCAATCAAGATACTGTTTTCTACAGTTACTTAAGTTAATTTTTATCTTCCCCAATCCCTTTAGTGTTATTATGTAATAACTGTAACTTAATATAGTTTGGTTAATTTGTTAGTGCTTGTATTCCAATCTGAGTTCCCCCATCTCTACTGCTTTTAATAGTGTGACTATTTTGCTGGTATATGAAGCATTACTATAGTTTTAAGAGTCAGAGTTATACAAAAAGACATACTCAGAAAACTGTCACTCCCTTCTCATCCCTGCAACTCTGTTCCCATTCCTTCCTTCTTTCCATTCCTTTCTAATCCCCACCCCCACAGATAACAAATCCCTTTCATTTTTGGTTTATTCTTCCTGTGTATCTTTTGCACAAATGAGGAAAAAAATGTATTTTCTTATATCTTCATCTTTCTCTTACAGAGGGTATCATACTATAGATACTCTTCTGCACTTGGCTTTTTCACTTAACCATCTATCCTGGAATTCATTCCTTAATAACTCATAGAGATCTTCCTCATTCATTTTTGTAGCTATATATTACCCAATTGTACATATGTGTTCTAGTTTATTCAATCGCTTTTATACATGGATATTAAAGTTTGCTCCAATATTTTACAGTTCCAAAGAGTGCTGCAATTAATAACCTTGAGTATGCACCATGCCCCAGCTTTATTTGTTGAATTAAATAAAAATAATAACAATTTCTGAAATAATATATAGCCCATTTTAAGAAGTTTTCCAGAAATGCTCTACACCAAAAGCCAAGATAGAGTGCCTCTTAAAAGAGCCTACAAAGGGGAGGCTGTTCCAACAGATAGAGATCTACAGGTGGTCTTCATAGCGTCACCATGGCTGCGATCATACAACACGCCTGCTATGAGGAAGCTGGAGAAGGGCTAATTTGTTTAGCAAAAAAGCGCCTCTTCCCCAAACTCTGTCTTGACTTTTCTACTGAAATAGAAAAGTCCAGAATCAAGTGCTTGATTCTGGAGCCCAGAATTTTGGAGTAAAAGGAACTAAGTATAAGCCTCACTTTCCTTTCAGCTTTTCCACAAATCTCATCATTACTCTTAGCACAGTTGCTATCGTGTTCAAAATGGAAATGTTTGCAGAGTGCGCCCCATTTTTTATGACTTGGGGTTTCTTAGAGGCTTAAAAACGCCAATAATAGGAAATTTCTTTTTGTAGATCATTAGCGATTAACACACTTGAGAATATTTCATGGCTATAAAAGTTCAAGAAATGCATGAGGAAGACTCCTCCCACTCTGGCCATATGAGATTGTACTGTAAGAAATACATTTTACACGGTGGCACCCAGCACACCATCAAAAAGCTACGCAGAAAACTGAAACTACCTGCTTTGGGCTCTGATACTTTGTATTCTATTCTAGTTCATTAAAAAGGAAACATTTTGGCCTTGTACTACAAAATTGATTTTGCAACCTTTAATGATTGTTCAGACCTGCAGCCTGAAAAACACTGAGCAAATGCTTTGAAGTCAAACAGATGTGAGCTGGAATCCTGGATGCACCTCTTACCAGCAGTCTTCTTGGGAGAATTCAGAATTATCTGGGGCAAGACTTTGGAATCTATATTTAAAGCACAGGTACAACACACACATATACACACACACACATACAAACACCCTAGGTAGTTCTGATATAACTGACAGATCAATAGGAAAATAGAGCCTTTGGTGTTACTTCTATTTCAAATAAATGCTTGATGTAACAGTGGCAGATCCTCTACGTCTTCTTTAAGTCTGTCAAATAGTTTTATTTATAGAAAACACACTGCAACATAGGAGATGAGCATAGATGAGTTAAAAGATCCCAGAATTTGAAGAATTTAAGTACCTCCAAATCAGAAGTCGTTAGGAATACATAGAAAAAAGTGAGGTATTTGAGAGAAAATTCCAGTGTGCTCTGCAAATTTCAACTACGTAGGGGAGTGGTTTTGTTTGTCATTGCAAATGAGCATAACCCCACTGCCCTGGGATTAAAGTGCCCATAAAATCAATTTCTGTAGTAACCGTCAAGTGGTCTGTTTTGGAGCCTAATCCCCTCCCTTTTTATTTTAATATATAACAAAGCGCATATTTATGTTTCACTAGCATGCACAAATTACATTGAAAATGTTTACATATTAAGGCTTTAAAAAATATTGATAATTTATATGTCTTTTATACCAGATTCAGCATTAATTTAAACAAGATTCTTTTGAGACATTTCATTAAAGATCTGTATTCTTTAAAATTAAAGATCTGCATTCTTTTATTTCAGTAGTAGAGTCTGTTGTGTGTGGAGAAAATTGGGGGAATGGAACTAAAAATTAATGTGATGTCAAATGCCATGTTACAACCAGCTACACCCACAGAATTGTATCCTATCACCTTATAGCACTGGCCAAAATTTCAAGTCTTTCAAGTACATGGCTTGCAGTTTTTAAAGACAATTCCGTCCAGATCATTTTCCAGGAATAATTCCTTTAGTTGGGTTTTCATTGCCAACGTGTACACTTTGGTGATTGCCAATATGTACTACCTAAATAAAACCACTTTTTCAAAGACCTTGCAAAGGGTGTCTTCAGAGGACAAAAACTTAACGTGGATGGTCCCTCAAAGCTCTGCTTCCGAGCTGGAAATCTGAACTTGTCATTCGATCCTACACGGAACTTATTTTCTTTTTGATGGAGCTCCGGGAAGCATAGGACCATAATCTTCATGAGTGAAGCCATATTTGCTGTGTGGACTAGTCATTCATCAGTTATTCAGTGATAACAGGGTCTGGGTTTCTCCGGTAAAGGGAATAGATATGTTATAATCTACAGTTTCCATTTAGTTCCCCTTATGATCAACGCTTGAATTCCAACTCTAAAGAGTATATTTCTATTTGATCCTGAAGCATATGCCAAAAGAACTCACCAAGACTGCAAACAAATTCTTCCAAGTGCGCCTCCGCTTCCAGTGACTTCATAGAAAACATCTGCGTGTTATTTGAAAATTAATCCTTTTCCATCTGTGTATCCTGTGTTTTGGACTCCCTTTCCTTCCCAAATATCCTGAATTCAAGGTATCTAAACTCATGGAGCAGTTGTCCAGAGGAGGAGAAGCAACCGCCCCTCCCCCAACCCCTGGGAGCAGACAGGAAAAGAATTATCCTAAGGAATTGTTTAAAAACCCAGACGCAACAGAAAGAAATAAAACCATGGCTGCATACGTTGATGTCCCAGGGGTCCAACATTTAACCTCATATGGGCAATAATTTGTTTAGCATTAAACTAAACCAGTTTGATGAACTCAAATGCCCTCGGCTCAATAGACAGGACTCTCAGAGGAGCCTGTGTTACTTCCCTCACTTAAGTGCAGATTTGTAATAAAAATCCTAATGCCAGTTACATGCTTTTTGGACCTATAAGAACCTAACCACTTGGAGAATCATATTTGAGAGGTCAGAAAACTCCACAGTTAAAGATCGGTTTATAATTTACGAAGAAAATAGAAAGTTTTGTTTCTCTGAGTTGAAATTTGACAAGCACGGCGGGAAATATTGCTGGGTTTTGGCATAAGGTTTTGTGCTTTCCTCATAATTTGAGACCTGAGTGAAGCCTGAGACTTCGGGGATCATTTTCTGGGAAAAATCGGGCAATTCAGTGCAGAGAATTTTGATATTTTTGGCATTTTTTGAGGTGTAACAAACACAACTCGGGATCCGAGAGGACACTCTGAGGCTGCCAGCGAGGCGGGCTGGACAGCGCACCAATCACGGCGCAGCTCCGCCCTATATAAACGGGCGGGCGCAGCGGCGCGGCCCGAGTCCCGGCCAGTGCCTCTGCTTCCGGCTCGAATTGCTTTCCCAACAGTCGCCTTCAACATGTCCGAGACTGCGCCCGCCGCGCCTGCTGCACCGGCCCCTGCCGAAAAGACGCCGGTGAAAAAGAAGGCCCGTAAGGCTGCAGGTGCCGCAAAGCGCAAAGCGTCTGGGCCCCCGGTGTCCGAGCTCATCACCAAGGCTGTCGCCGCCTCCAAGGAGCGCAGCGGCGTGTCTCTGGCTGCGCTCAAGAAGGCGCTGGCGGCCGCGGGCTACGATGTAGAGAAGAATAACAGTCGGATCAAGCTGGGTCTCAAGAGCTTGGTGAGCAAGGGCACTCTGGTACAGACCAAGGGCACCGGCGCCTCGGGTTCTTTCAAGCTGAACAGGAAGGCGGCCACCGGGGAGGCTAAGCCCAAAGCCAAGAAGGCGGGCGCGGCCAAGCCCAAGAAGCCCGCAGGAGGGGCTAAGAAGCCCAAGAAGGCGACGGGGGCGGCCACCCCCAAGAAGAGCGCCAAGAAGACCCCAAAGAAGGCGAAGAAGCCTGCCGCGGCTGCAGGAGCCAAAAAAGCAAAGAGTCCGAAAAAAGCGAAAGCAGCCAAGCCGAAGAAGGCGCCCAAGAGCCCAGCGAAAGCTAAGGCGGTGAAGCCCAAGGCGGCTAAACCAAAGACCGCCAAACCTAAGGCAGCCAAGCCAAAGAAGGCGGCAGCCAAGAAGAAATAGGAAGTTGCTTTGGCCTAAGGCTTAGAAGCTCGACACAACCCAAAGGCTCTTTTCAGAGCCACCCAAAGATATCAGGAAAAGAGCTGTTGGCACGTTTTAAGGGGGCGTGGTTAGGAAGTGAAAGGCTGCAAGTGAGGGGCGGCCCTCCCTGGGGTGGGTATTGATGGCCTCGGCTGTAGTACAATGTGACAGTCCCTTTAGGAAACTGGTAAGAGTGCGGTTAGACTGACCAGGGAACAGGCCTGAGCGTAAGCTTGTTTTAGGCTCCAGTGTGCGGAGAGTGGAGACCGCTGGTTGAAAGTCCCCACTTCGCCCCAAAGGGCGCGGTAAGGGAGAGCACAAACTCAGGGGCAGGAAGTCTCCCCCCACCGTATCAGGCACTACGTTCTGTAGGTGTCTGGAGACCACTAAAGTGAAATTTAAATGTTTACCCCATTGCACGAAAGATGGTTTATCATTTAATGAGCCACTTGCATTTTCTTTGCTTAACAAGGGCATGCCGACAGGCAAAACTGGCAAGTTTGCGGGAAAAATACTCCCAAGTATTTTAAACATCATGGTTAATAAGTAACAAAAATAATCAGGACTTCTGATAGAGGACGAAGAGGTTAAGAATTGTGAACTTTTAAGAGGGTGACCCAGCCCAGCACGTTAGGTGCAGGTAGTGGCTACTTATTGGTTAGCTGCCCAGGGCGCGGAGTAATGCGTTTACGAGTTTGTCCACCAGCTCCAGCTGGACATTAACACGGTGACTAGTTGCGGGGCCCGAACCAATGCACGAAGTTATCCAAAGGAACAGAGAAGTTGCTTTCAGTTACTAACTTAAAGCTAGCATGTTATCATTTCCTTTCATCTGCTTGCTGTGAAATACACAGTGCAGGTGCTTCAAAAGGCTATTTGTACTAGCTATGGGTAGTCTAGTCTAGGCCCGTCTGATTGGGTCAAAGCACACTAACTAAACAGCCAATGAAAAGGTAGACCTGCTAGTATCATTTACATTCCTGTTTGTGACGCCACAATAAAATTAATCCAATCATGAGCGAAATCTTACTAACCTAATTTGAATACCGCATCTATAAGTAAATGTGGCCTCAGCGGGGGCGACTCTTTTCCCAGGTGTTAGCGTTAGTGTTCGAATTTTTAACGCTACAATGCCTGAACCCACCAAGTCTGCTCCGGCCCCGAAGAAGGGCTCCAAGAAGGCGGTGACCAAGGCGCAGAAGAAGGATGGCAAGAAGCGCAAGCGCAGTCGCAAGGAGAGTTACTCCGTATACGTGTACAAGGTGCTGAAGCAGGTCCACCCGGACACCGGCATCTCGTCCAAGGCCATGGGCATCATGAACTCGTTCGTCAACGACATCTTCGAGCGCATTGCGGGCGAGGCGTCGCGCCTGGCGCATTATAACAAGCGCTCGACCATCACTTCCAGAGAGATCCAGACGGCCGTGCGCCTGCTGCTGCCCGGGGAGCTGGCCAAGCACGCCGTGTCCGAGGGCACCAAGGCTGTCACCAAGTACACCAGCTCCAAGTAAACTTGCCAAGTAAGCGTCTTTACACCTAACCCCAAAGGCTCTTTTAAGAGCCACGCATGCTTTCAGCAGATGAGTTGTAATCCTTTCATTCCAAAGGCTATTTCCGGATGTCTCCTGCCAAATTTAAAGCTTCACTACTGTTCTTTAACTAATAACAGCCGCGTAGAAAATACTTATGAGGAACTTAGAAAATAACAATATGTGCTGTTAATTGCGCGCTCACTATGGGCAAGTACACTTCCATAGAGCCATGATACCACATAACCAGATACCAATTTGCACTGAAAATGCCATTTCAAGTGTGCAGCTTTCCTCTTCGTGTGTAGGTCTCCAAGTTGATCCTAAGGTTGATCCGGAATTTGGCGATGACCCCTTGCCCAGAGCACGAAGGCGCATGCTCTGACTTCATTCTGCTCGGAGCTTTTCCATTTCTTTCCTTTTAAAAAAAAATATATATATATATATAGACATGTATTTCTGGAAAAAATGCTGAAGGAAATGGGAGTTTTCACTGAAATGTTACACAGGTTTTTCTGGTTTTCTTGCTTTGTAATTGGTGCAGTTTCTGCTTGAAGCTCTGAGCAGCGGGTGGGGGAGGGAGAGGAGGAGCCTAGGCACCGAGGAAAGGGAAAGGGAAGCCTTCAAACCCTGTCAGCTACTGTATCTTCTTTCCCAGAAAGTCATATTTAATTTATAGTCCTTTGGGAGCAGCATTCAGCTTTAAAGTCCTCTGGGTCACAAGAGGGAAGCACAGTACTCAATCAGTTAAGGCGCCTGATTGAGGTCTGAGGCCCCCTTTTCAGCACCCTCTCCGCTTTACCGGATGTCCCAGAGCGTCAAGGACGGAGAGGAAGTAGAATGAGAAGGAAAGCCTTTTCTGGCCGGTAGGATAGGGGTAAAGGTTTTCACTGCTGAGGAATAGATTCTGTCGGGAAGCTAAATCTCTGAAAAGAGGTCCAGAGGGGCTGGGAGGAAGTGGCTGGGAGGAGAGGAATCAATGGTCAGAGGTCACCAAGAAAATTGCCAGGTAGATGAGGCTGGGCTGGGAATGAAGTGCTGGTTGAGATGGAAAATTTAGGTGGAGGGTATTGTTGGCTGAGGGAGGAATGAATTTAGAAACTCTAGGGTTCTCACGATCTCCCAAAGAAACAGGGATTCATGGATTATGGGGATAGATTTTTCCATAATATGGCAAGCTGGGTACTTGGATGAACGATTAAAATCCAGAATAATATATTTTTTAATTTATAAAAGCAAGGAAGAGCCACCACAAAACTAAGGAACTCTCGGTTCCAGGGGCTTGGCCCACGTGAAACCCCAAGCACCACAGCCGACTTCACCCAAACTTGCGCTTTGTTTTTTAGGGTGTTATGTGACGCCTGGCCATGGTGGGGAGCATGATAAGAACTCTTTCCCAGTGAAGCTGAGACACCAGACCAAAATGAACTAGAAATAAACACACAAACACACTCACCATAGATGATGGCAAACAGTCTGCCCTGAACGTTGGTGCTGAGTAGATTCCACTGCTGAGAATTCGGACTACAAGCCAGACTTCACACTTAGTTGTTTCAGCTTTAATACCACAAGGATTCAAAACACCCACGCTGAGAATTTAATTTAGGGATATCCCAAACTGGTCTGGTGCCCCTGAGCACCTGGTAAAAGCAAATACAAATCCTCTCTGGAAGCATAAGCTTCACTTTAGGCCTCAATAAATCTTCACAGATAAATATCCAAGAAAATGAATGAGCAGCTTCACAACCGAAATTAACCAAACACACCATGAAATAAGGCACCATGACCAAAAGCAACAGACAATGAAAGCAAAAGCACAAATTAACAGATACAGACTTCAAGTGCCTAACTTTAATATCTTAAAAAAATATATATGTGCGGGATTAAGAGAATACAAAGAATGATCACATAGATTTGAAAAAAACAAATAGAAATTCTAGAAATATATATACATTTATTTCTAGAATTTCTATTTGTTTTCTATAGAAACAAATGTTACTATTCTATAATTATATATATAATTATATATAATATATATAAATATAATATAAACATAAATTTATATAATACATATAAAATTATATATATAACAAGTTATATATATACATATAAAATTATAACAGAACTGAAATTAAAAGCTTACTGAATGATTTTAATAGCCAATTGGACCCAGCTGAAGAATTTTCATGAATTATATAACCAGAACACAAGGAATTATCCAAAATGAAAAGAGACGAATGTAAAAGTGAGTTTAAGAGATCTGGAATTACTAGTAAAATTGTCTGGCATGCATCTAATCATAGTAGCAGGACACGCAGAAAATGATGCAGATGTGAGATTCAAATGATCATGGCTGACAGTTTTTTAGAATTGATGGATTACTCATACAATGAAAAATAAATGTAGTGAAAAATGATACAACAGAAAGGGTTACTGTGTGACACTAGACTAAGCCATATACATTCTTACAACAAATATAATGCTGATTTTCATAGGGTTGTGCCTTCTAATCTGTGTGGACACGTGGCATCAGACCAAAGCACTGTTTGAAATTCGTGGGGGGAGAGGACTTGAGTGAGTGATTATTTATATGCATTTTGTATCTAGCTAAAAATTCTGTCAATGCTAATCCATATTTAATGGGCTATCTTGATTTTCATTGCATATAA
This sequence comes from Grampus griseus, assembly GCF_964374135.1. Taxonomy (NCBI): domain Eukaryota; kingdom Metazoa; phylum Chordata; class Mammalia; order Artiodactyla; family Delphinidae; genus Grampus; species Grampus griseus. The sequence goes on from NC_139004.1 coordinate 20,828,215, forward strand.
TACTGTCATTAGCAAATAAAAAATCTTTGATATTCTTTCCAATAACAATTTCTCTTAATCTTTTATCTTGTTATTGTGTTAACTAAAATCACAAACTAGTTCATATTAGACATGCTATTAGATGTCACCATCTTTTTTCTCCTTTTCATGGAAATAGCTTTGTTAGTTCATTATTTATAATAATACCTGTGTGTGTGAGCACGTGTGTGTGTGAGAGAGTAGTCTTTATTGTGCTAATGTAGTTTCCTTTTAATTCTTTTTTAAGAGTTTTTATTAGGAATGATTTATGAAGTTTTGTCACCTGATGAAATAATGTCCTTTTACTCCTTTAACCTTTTGCAGTAAAGTACATGTAGATTTTCTAATGTTAATCCATGCTTCCAGTCCTAGGACAAATCTTATTTGGTCATGTTGTATTATTATCTTAAATAATGGCTGGATAAATTTTAATATTTTACGTGGATTTTTAAAATCTCTACTATTCATATATAAAATCATTCTATGATTTTCTCTTTTGGGTTTACCTTCATCAGATTTTGTCCTTAAGGTTATGGTAGCTTCATAAACTTCACTGTAGGGCTCTCCTTTATTACTTACTGCTTTATAATAAATTATCCCCAAACTGAGCAGCTTAAATCAATGGACATTTATTATCTCATTCAGTTTCTGTGATCAGGAATCCAGAAGTGACTTAGCTGGGTGGTTATGACTCAGGGTCTCTCAGGAGGTTGAAGTCAAGATGTAAGCATAGGCTGCAGTCATCTGGAGCATAGGCTCCAGACTGTAGCTGGAGGATTCCCTTCCAAGATGGCTTGAATGCCATGTTGGATGCCAGACAAGTTCCTGGTGGCTGGTGGCAGGAGGAACTCAGCTCCTTGCCACATGGACCTCTCTGGAGGGCTAAATGACGCTTCAAAACACGTTAGCTGTTATCCCACAGAAAGAGAAATTATATAGAGAAAGAGAGTGCCAGGAATGCCTTCTGCGACCTAGTTTCGAACATCATACACTGACGCTTCTGCCACTTTCTATTCTTTAGAAGCAAGTCACTTAAACCTAGCATATATTCAGAAGGGGAATTAGAATCCACTTTTGAGGTAAGGATATTTTAAAAATTTGCGGACATATTTTAAAACCACCACGTCATTCTTTTTATGCTTTAAATACTTGAATGTAAAAAGTATTTGTGCTTTAAAGATTAGATAGAAATAAGTTGTAAAATCACCTGAACTTAATACCTTTATACTTGGTAGATTTTTAGGAATTCCAGCAACTTAGACTGTAATAGACCACTATCCACAGAGACAAAGTCAATAAAACTCCCACATGATGTCCTGATGGACTTTTCTCTGAGATTGTAAAGGACAAAATAGCGGCCTCTGCAGTTAAATAAAACATTATCTCAGCACATAGCAGTTTTTTTTTTTTTTTTTTTTTGCGTTACGCGGGCCTCTCACTGTTGTGGCCTCTCCCGTTGCGGAGCACAGGCTCCGGACGCGCAGGCTCAGTGGCCATGGCTCACGGGCCCAGCCGCTCCGCATCATGTGGGATCCTCGCAGACCGGGGCACGAACCCATGTACCTTGCATCGGCAGGCAGTCTCTCAACCACTGCGCCACCAGGGAAGCCCAGCAGGTACTTTTTAAAATATTGAATGAATTGAATTAATTCATCTGAGAAATCCTAAACTGCAATCAGGAAAGCAAATCTCTGGTGCACGATTGTTTTGGAATGTCCAACAAACTAATACGTTTGGTCTTTTTGAAAAAGAAAACAAATTAAAGAAGAAAATAAATATAGTAAAAAATTAAAATTTCAGAAAATACTGTGTTATATGAAAATAGGAGAAAATAGAGCTTCCCTGGTGGTGCAATGGTTGGGAGTCTGCCTGCTGGTTCAGGGGACACGGGTTCGAGCCCTGGTCCGGGAAGATCCCACATGCCAAGGAGCAACTAGGCCCATGCGCCACAACTGCTGAGTCTGTGCTCTACAGCCCGCAAGCCACAACTGCTGAAGCCCGCTCGCTTAGAGCTGGTGCTCCGCAGTGGGAGAAGCCACCGCAATGAGAAGCCCGTGCACGGCAAGGAAGACCCAACACAGCCAAAAATAAATAAATTAAAATAAAAAAGAAAATAGGAGAAAATAATAATAAAGAAAATGGTAATGAAATTTAAAATTGACAAGAAATTAAAGGTAACATAAAAATTTATTTAAAATATAGGAGTGAAGATTGATGATGAGTAAAAAAATACAATGTTTTAAGTGTAAGGTAACAGATTAAGAGTTAGCAGAAACTCCATAAAAGAAGAAACTAAAGTGAAGAATTCAGTTATGAAGGTTTATAAGGAGATTCTTTTTTTGTGTGTGTGTGGTACACGGGCCTCTCACCGTTGCGGCCTCTCCAGTTGCGGAGCACAGGCTCCGGACGCGTAGGCCCAGCGGCCATGGCTCACGGACCTAGCCACTCCGCATCATGTGGGATCCTCCCGGACCGGGGCACGAACCTGCGTCCCCTGCATCGGCAGGCGGACAGTCAACCACTGCACCACCAGGGAAGCCCTATAAGGAGATTCTTGATGTGTGTCAAAATGTCCTAGCAAATTGTGCCATGCAGTAGTTAGCATATTTATTTATAAATCAATTTATTTAAGAGATAGTCATTGAATGTGTCTGGGCTAGTCACTGGCATGGGCACTGGAGATACAAAGAGAAATAAGGTTGTCCTTGACTTCCAGGAGCCCTCAGTTTTGTAAGATCGTCAAGGAAGCTTACAGTTAACTGCTTTCATTTCCCTTTATCTTTCACTAAGGCCCAAACAAGTGTTTATCACTCTTTGGAAGTCTGCAGTTAGGTGAATAGACTTAGGCTCATGTGGGAACTACCAAATTCATTAAATTAAGGCAAAAAAAATCATCCCAATATTTGAGTGATAAAAAAATATAGTAATATTAATACCATTGTGGGGCTTCCCTGGTGGCGCAGTGGATAAGACTCCACGCTTCCAATGCAGGGGGACTGGGTTCGATCTCTGGTCAGGGAACTAGGTCCCACATGCACGCCGCAACTAAGGAGCCAGCAAGTCACAACTAAGAAGCCCACCTGCCGCAACTAAGACCTGGTATAACCAAATAAATATTAAAAACATAAAAACTGCATATAAAAATAATAATAATACCATTTTGACATAGCGCAGAGCTAAGAACAGTCTATAAGGCTGCACTCACACATCTGACACCAACTTCAGGGTTCAGAGGTCTCTCCAAAACTACTCTCAGATTAGATAATTGATTAGAAGGACCCACAGAATTCACTAAAAGCTATTATACTCAAGGTTAGGGTTTATTATAGCAAAAGAACACAAAGCAAAATCAGCAAAGGGAGGAGACACATGGAGCAGAATCTAGGACGGTTCCAAACTCAGAGCTTCCGGTAACCCTTTCCCAGTGGAGTCATGGAGTGTTAACACCACCTTCCTGCAACAATGTGTGACAACACAATATGTATGGCCAACTAGGGAAACTCACCCAAGCCTTGGTGTCCAGACTGGATCTTTAGTATCCAGTTCCTCTGGATCTAGTACAGATATGGCATGGCCCAAAGCACCCAACATAAATGATCCTATTACACTATCCAGTGTAGCTCAATGCCTCCTGGTAAACAAAGATAATTCTTATCATGCAGAACATTCCAAGGGCCTACAGATCACATTCCATCAAAGGGCAAAGGCCATACCTCCTTGGATAAGGTTAATTCTGAACAAAGTCATAAGAAAAACTATATTTTTACAATTTTGAATTAGATATCTATCGACTGTAACTTGAGTTCTACAACTATTTGCTTTTTATGATTCTCCTGTCACATATTTCTGCATACTTAGATCAACTGTGAACCCAGAAATTATAAGGAGATTTCTTTTGGAAGACTAATTTTTGTACTTTATTCAGATGAACAACTTCAGCAGTCTTCTCGATTCATACTCCCAACTTCCCTCCAAACCCTAGCTGCAGGAAAAGAAGACTTAGGAGAGGTAGAGTTCAACTTTGGGAAAAGTTTGGGGAAAGTTTCATGTTGGTGGCATGGGCATTTAGTGCTAAATAGAAGAAAAGGCTCCTTTACATGAAAAGCAGCATTTGAGTGGCTCTTCCTTTCATAAACCATGAAATTTGCCATCATGCACAGGGAACAGGAATTGTAGAAAACTAAAGGAGTTATGCTTTAGAGTTTTGTTTAAAAGTTTTAACAGTGAATGTTAAGCTGTATTTCATAAATACAAAACAATATCACAGCCAAATTATAGCTATTTTTTTTAGGAAAGAAGGAGGAGGAGCATGGGGAAAAGAAGAAAGGTGAGAGAAAATGAGGAGTCAGAAAAAGAATGGAAGAAGCAAACTACTACAAAAGGGAGGGAAAGGGCCTAGCGACCAAAGAGAAGCCTATAAAAGACTGTGATAGGAGAGAGGCAGTGGGTGGACAGGTTTAGTCATGTGTTTGGTATTTCAGCTGGGTATAATACCTGTTACATAACTGAAATATTCTCCACATTTCTTGGGTTTTAGGTTGAGTGGATTAATTAAAATGGTATCATATCTGGGAGACTTTCTCTGACCAGCAGATGTAAAATGATACCTCCCTATCCCATTTTTTACTTTCCTCCATTCATTCTTCTTTGTTATACTTAGTACTTATTGACATAAGTTTGTTTATTATTTGTTTCCCCTCCCCATTCTCAAGATTGTAAGCTCATTGGAGCAGGGTTAGTCTTTTTTGCTACTGACTCCCTAATGCCTTGACTGTTTCAGGCACAGTAGGCTCTCAGTAACCATTTGCAGCACGACATAATTAATTAATTAATTAAAATACACATACGTCTGGAACAACAGGAATAGAGGCCAGATCTGGTTGTTGAAATGGTTCAATTGAATGAGTGACTCTTCTGGGTCTCACTTTCTTCATCTATACAAGGAGAATAATAATAATGCATTACTTCTTAGAGTTATATTAAGGATTGAGATAATTTGTGTAAAGCTCTTAAAACAGTTATAGTCATTTCGTAAGCACTTAGCAGTTGTTAGCAATTGTTATATTTTCCTTAATCTCTGAATTAAAATGAAAATCAGAGTGACTAATTCTCTTCAGGTCAAAAACAAAAGGGAGAGAATATAAGCTTTTGAACTATTTGAATTCCACCCCAGTAAGGGTAGTTGGGAGACTTGAAACAAAGATTACATTATTGAGAAATATCTCTTGACTGAGTATGGTTTGAGTCATTACCTGCTAATGCTAATAATGACTAAAGTGTAGGTAACACTGGAGTAGAGATTCCTCATAGCACATTATACAAGCGTATGTAAACAGAACCCTCTTCTTTGTATAGCAGATATTAATGTTGATGGCAAAATGGCACCTAATATATAAACCTTTCTTATTTCTTCAATCAGGGGAGAGACATGAGTGCAGAGAAGAAATGAATGCAAACAGTAACTGAAAATGAGAATCTGGCCGTAGAAGTTATGAAGTATGATGTCTGACCTGCCTGAGATGATAGATTAGTGTGTATGTCCCACCAAAATCCTACCCATCCTGATTTGCTGCACACTGACTTATCAAAAGGAGATCACTACCCGAGTGGAAGAACCTAAACAAGGTGTTTTAGCTTTTTCATTTTATTTTTATTTACATAATAAAAACAGAACTTACTTCTGTTACAGGCGTAATTACTGGGAACTCATTATTTACCGTGGACTACCTTTGCTGGGGGAAGTCTGAAAGGATAGCAAAACATTTGTAAATGAGACGCTATATTTAATAAACTCTATGGATAATTGAAATTCCGCTTTCATTGTTGATTCAAATTCTTCTCCTAAGACCTTCCCTTTCTGGAAAGACAATTTATTTATATTTCAGTTTATTTTCTGGCATTAAGTTCTGAGTGGGTAAGACCTAAGAACTGTTTTGGCTTTGTTAACAATCTCGAAGGTAAAAACTTAGTTTAGCTAAGCTGACATTTAAGAGGTCACCTTCAACATCTGAATTAAGGGGAACACATTACTTCTCACCTGAAGGATTTTTTTTCTTTTTTTTTTTGGCCGCGCCTCGCGGCTTGTGGGATCTTAGTTCCCCAATCAGGGACTGAACGCGCGCCCTCGGCAGTGAAAGCTCGAAGCTCTAACCATTGGACTGCCAGGGAATTCCCTTAAGGGATTTTTAAAAACAGATTCCTGGGCCCCACCTCACAGTTTCTGTTTCACTAGACCTGGAGTAGGATCCAGTAATTTGCATTTCTAAATTATCAAGGTGGTGCTGATGCTGCTGGTCGGGGATCACACCTAGAGAACTGTGCTTTAAATTACGACTTGGGATGTCCCTGAATGATACTACCAAATAGCCGCACAAAACTGAAAAATCACCTTTAGGTTTAAACTGGAAGCGTCAAGTCCTGAAAATGGGCACCTCCTTCCGGTACGGCCCGGAAGGACGGTGGAAAGGGTGGAAAGAATAACGTGGCGTTCCACGCCCGGCCTCTGTCTGCTCCCGCCCGTAGCCACGCCCCCCCACGCAGGGTCTGTCGAAGGGCCGTCCCGCCTCGCCGCTCCACGTCGGCTCCCTCATTGGATCGTCTCACCCAACCACACGTTCCGCGGCTTCTCCCAGAGCTCCACGTTACGCATACACCACGTTACGTCACTTCGGCTCCCCCCACCTCCCCGCCGCCCCGGGGTCTCCAGTCAGCTGCAGGCTTCCGCTAGCCGCTTGCGCGCGCGAGATTTCGCACGGCAGCCACCTGCTGATGCGCAGGCTTTGCCCACCCAACTTTTCCCCGCTGGATACTGGAGAGTCCCAACAGTCCATGAGGACGTGCGCAGATTAAAACGGGGAACCGAGCAGTTTGAAGACCGAGAAACAGGGCAGCAGGCCTCCGGTAGTTTTTTTCTCCTCTCTCGACTTTTTCTGAGCTGACGCTTTCCCTCATAACTAATCCCCTGGACACCTTTCTTGCACCACCCCTATTTATTATCAACACATTTCTAGGGCACTTTGTGTGAGGATTAAGTGCGTGTATATGTATGTGTGTGTGAATTTTTATTACTTCCCACTTGAATAACTATATGTGTTTTAAACTTCATCCTGAGATGCACGAGGGGCCTACATTTATTAGGCTACGGTAGAGACAGACCCTACGGCCCACAGTACTTTTAGAGGCTCACGAAAATATTTTAATTTCTTCTAAAATCAGAATTTAAAATAAACTTTTAGGTCGATGAAAACGTTCTGTGTAATACTAATATTTTAGTGTTTATATAATTTTAATAATGTTATTATTTTTCTTATAATTTTTACGGAGGAGAGGGCCCAGGAAGGCAAAAGTGCATAGGGCCCGCAAAACAGAATGCAGCCCTGGGTGCAGTTTGCACACAACCGTCTCCAGTTATTTACTTAAAATTTTTTTTTCTTTTGGCATACACCTAGACACATTTCCAAGTGCTTTCCAGATGTTAACTCCTTTAATACTCGTAACACACCTATGAACTATTGTTATCCCAATTTTATCCAGATAGACTGAGTCGCTTAGAGCTTAAAATAATGTATCCAATGTCATCTAATTAATAAATGGCAAAGGGGATTCTGACCCAAGCAGCTTAGCTCCACGGTCCCTGCTCTAAACCATTGCACTAGAGACATTATCTCTTGGTAACTCTAAGCAATCCGAATCAATCATAGCAGGTAAAATTTAAAGCAAACTAGCCAGGCTACTTTGAGCCCTCTTCTTGCCTTTGCCTACAAAGATTTGAACAAATGCTTAATATAGTTTCTGACAGCTCAAGGTCTGATGATCCTAGCCTCTCTTAGGTTCCCTGCCCCACTGTTTCTTTTTTTTTCTTTTCTTTTTCATGTGTTTTATTTTGTTTCGGAGAATCATCTTCACTATTTTTGCTCATTAACATGAATTTTACAGTGCTTTACCAAAAATACAGTGCTGTTTTGTGGCATAACATTGAATTTTTAGCTTATTTTTGAGTTTATGAACATTTTAGCATATTGAGTCATCACAAAACAAACATAGTATAGTGTATGTCTCTTAATTTGAGTGAATCTTGTTTTGTATCCTCAAATCGTATTTCATAGTTTTATTCATACAGATGTGGAATATTTTTTCCTGGACTTAGAATCCTTAGAAAGTGTTGTTCTGTTGTAAATGATTTCTGGTTTTTCTGTTTCAATTCCAGAAAAGCCATAAATTTTTATGTGGTGCTCATGTAGCAACCAACACTCTTAAGCTCTGTAAGGTCTAATTGTTTGTTCATAGATTTTCATGAATTTTTACAATGACATATTATTGTCAGACAATAAAGATAACATCTTTTCTTGTTGCATCCTTACCCTTCTTACTTGTACTTGTCTCATGATATTGGCCAGACCCTTGGTGCCATGTTGAACAGGAGTAGTACCACCAAACTTTTGTCTTTCTTTTGACTCTGGGAATCATTCTAAAATTACACTATTAAATGTTGTGCTCACTGTAGCTACTCCTTATGAAGTAAGTAGCTACTCCTTATTCTTCTAGTTTGGTAAAAATGTTTATAAAGGCGGAGTGTCGTATTCTAACAAATATTTTCCCAGTACGTATGCAAATGATAACAGTTTTTCTCTATTAATTTCTTACACTGGCAGATTTGATGTTAAACTTTTCCTCCATCCTTGGAATAAACCCTATACGATATACTATTTTTTTTTTAATAATATGGTCTCTTGGTTTCCATTTGCTTGCATTTCAAATAGAGCTTTTAAAAAAAAAAGTGAATTTCATGAGTAAAGTGAGACTATAATTTTCTCTTGTCTCTCTCTTCCTTTCTCCCTTTGTTCTAGGTCTGTGTTGTTCCTGTCCAGTTTAGGTAAGTGTACACAATTGCAAAAGAAAAAAAAGGAGAGCTATTTTTCTATTGAAATGGCTTCTGTAAAATAGGGATTATCAATTACTTAAATTCATTAATAATTAAATTCATTAATTAAATTAAATTAAATTAAATTCATTAATAGCTGTAAAACCCAGTTATGCTTGATATCATTTAGATTGAAGAGTACAGGAGAGTTTTTTTTTTAACTGCCTGTCATATTTCCATAATCATAACTTGTTTATTCAACCCATTACTTAATTTTTTTCTTGAAAATTATCCTTTTCTGTTAAGTTTAATTTTTTGTAAAAGTTATTCATAGCATTCTTGTGGTTCTTTATATCTCTTTTTTGGTAGCTACTTTCCCTTTTCTATTCCTATGATTTATTCACACACACACTCTCTTCTTTTTTCCTCATTAGTTTTTCTAGATGTTTGTCTATTGTTGTAAGGTTTTTCAAAGAACAAGCTTGTGGTTTATGGATTATCTCCATTTTTTTCTTTAATTTTTTTTTTTTTTTTTAAATTTCAGGTCAGGGTTGACATATTTAAAATAATATGTCAATGTGAAAATCCATGAGAATCTATAAACAATGAGATCTAATAAGAGCTCAAGAGGGTTGGTAAATATGTGCACCACATAAAAATTCATGACCTTTCTATATATTAGCAATGACCTATCTGGAATTGAAATAGAACATCATTCACAACAGTATAACACATTTTAAGAATTCTAAGGCTGATTCTTTCTACTTTGATTTATTTTCCTCTTCTTTTTTTAGCTTTTTTTGTTGAACACCTAGTTTGCATATATTTAGTGTTTCTTGTTCCTTAATATATGCATATAATATTATATATTTCCCTTTTAGTACAGCTTCAGATACATCCAACAAATTTTATATGTATTATTCATATTTCTCTCATAATATTACATAATTTCCCTTATGATATTCTAATCCATGGTATTTAGAAGTGCACTTTTAGTTTCCAAGCATATGGGAAGATTGTTTTATTTTTACTATCTTAAAAAAAATATTTTCTATTGCTCTTTAATTAGCTGATAAAAGAGTGCCGTATATATGAAACTGTTTTTTTTGTATCCATTGTGACTTTTTCTAAACTCGGTGTTGAATTTTTGAAATTATTAAATGTGTGCTTTTAAAAATTGGACAATCTCTTTGTGTTAAGTGCAAGAATCACAGATAGATCAAGTTTGTTCATTGTGTTGTCCAAATCTTCTATAACCATACCTGTTTTTCTTTGCTTGTTATGTGAATTTATAAGAGTAGTATAGGAAAGCTTGCCCTACAGCTGTAAACTTGAAGTTCTCTTGCTGATTCTTCCAGTTGTTGCTTATATAGTTAGTGGTTGTGTGGTCAGGTGCATATAAGGTCCTGAATGTTACATCTTATCAGTGGATTTTTATTTTATCATTATGGAATATAGCTCTTTTTTATTTCTAGTTCTATTTTATTATTTTTTAAAATTTAGCCTGGTTTTGATGGTCCCTTGTTCCTTGATTGTATTATTACATTTTTATTTCTTCAAACTTCCAGTAAATAGTTATTTTATAGTCTCGGTAATTTCAATATCTGAAATTCACTGCCCGAGGGAAAGAGAGGGAATCTAAGGCTCTTCTTTGTTTGGATGCCTGACCCTCCACAGTGTCTGTTTTCCTCTTCGATTTGACAACATTTACTATAAGCTTATATTTGGACATTCCAAGTTCCTGGTAGAATGCCTGGCACGTAACAGATGCTAAATAATTACTGAATAAATAAATCACAATCAATCTGTGTACAGTATATCTAGAGAACTTGGGTTCACGATGCTTCCTTCCTGAAGGGGTTTATGTTTGCCTTCACAAGTCACTAGGAGGCGCTATGAACCTAGGTTACTAATTTCAGGAAGCTTTCACTGAAACACGGCGGGGGGGGGGGCGGGGGGCGGAAGGTTGGGGAGCCTGAGGAATGTTAGGAAAAAATGTCAAATTCAGGGAGGACACCTCTCTGCAGAAAGGAAAGATGGTACTGAAAGAACTAAGAAGCCGGTTTCAGACAAAGATGATGATGATGGTGGTAATAATAAAAATAAAGTTAAAATAAATGTGTTAAACACCGGATTCTTAATTTTTAGTAAGTTTTTGGGTTTTTTGTTTGTTTTATCATTTCAGTAGTTAGACTGAAGAACTATTTCTGACCCTCATTTGTGGCTAAACTGGATGTGATTTTCTCCTTTCCAATTCGAAGGTTTTTAGCCCTATAGGCTATGAAATTCTTTTCTTTCTTATCTCCCTTCAAGTGATGTAATTTTATTTCCCTGCCCTTTGTTTTTACGCTGTATTTCTGCATTTTCTGTACAGTGGGAAACACTGTACTCGGATTTGTCTGGATCACCGCCTATTTTTTTCTCAGTTCTTCCTTTCCCTCTCACTGGATTCAAATGTAAGGATACAGCTTTTCCAGGAGCTGTAAACGGGCCTTGCAAATCAGAGACTAACCGTGCCACGAGCTTTGCCTCCTTGATATTTCAAAACACTGGAGAGAGTTACTTTTAGTTTTTAAAATTAACAAACTATTCTGAATTGTTATAAACGAATCAGAACTCATTATAAAATAGGTTAACTAGATTAAAGAAGGTGGCCTGATTGCTGGAAAACTCTCAGGATATGACCAGTGAGACAGTATATCTGGAATGATTTATTTGCGTGCAGACCTCAAGACGAACGAATCAGCAGTTGCATAACTAAGTCTTCATTTGCATAACGTTGTCTACAAATAAGCAGGATCCGGTGGAACGGACACCGTTTTCTTTTCTTTTAGAAGACATCGACGGTACAATGCCTGAACTAGTGAAGTCTCTGGCCCCAAAGAAGGGCTCCAAGAAGGCGGTGACCGAGGGCCAGGAAAGAGATGGGAAGAAGCGCAAGTGTAGCCGTAAGGAGAGCTACTCCGTGTACGTGTACAAGGTGCTGAATCAGGGCCACCCAGACCCTGGCATCTGGTGCAAGGCCATGGGCATCATGAACTCGTTCGGCAGTGACATCTTGGAGTGCATCGCGGGAGAAGCGTCGCGCCTGGCGCATTACAACAAGCGCTCGCCCATCACTTCCAGGGAGATCCAGACGGCCGTATGTCTGCTGCTGCCCGGGGAGCTGGCCAAGCACGCTGTGTCCGGGGGTACCAAGGCTGTCACCAAGTATACCAGCTCCAAGTAAATGTTTATAGCCACTTTTCAGAGCCATTTCACATTTTCACAATCAGAGCTGCGCACTAGCTTGTGCGGTTTCGTGAACTCTGGGATTTAAATTAGTGTCAGGGGTAACGCTTAGCAAAGTACTTAAAAAGCAAGAGATCCTCGGGTGGCAAATCTACTGTATATGGTTTCTGACAACTGTTCCGCGTACGAGGGTTCCCAACGGCTAAAGTGAACGTGCACTGAAACCACTTAGTGCTAACCCCAATCCTTGGAGCTCTAGGTCACCTTTATAAAATTTGTACAGGGTGCTCTCTGGGCTGGAATCGGTGCTTTGTGAAGCTCTGGTCTTGGTTTTATGTAAAGCGTCAGGCTGTAACGTCCAGGAGACCACAGTTATGTTTGAAAATCCCACCGTCTAAAACCGGAACTTTCTTAGTATGACTTTGGAGGGTCTTCCGCCTAGGTTCATTTGTGTGGATCTAATTCCTTTTCCTCACACTCCCTCACCCCCAGCCCTTTGCCTAGGGCTTTCAAGTCCTGGCTGAACATTTTATCTAAGATTCTTTACAAGCATATTATGTTGAGTGGCTGCAGCTCTCCAGTAAGGGGAAAATAGTTACTAACTTTTTATTTTCTTTTATCTCTTTCCTGGTCATTAGATTTTTGTTTGAAGAATGCAGTCTTCTCCCCACTCTCCTGACTCGTTTTACAAACTAGACCTGTAAAATTCACAGAATTCTGTATTCAGCCGCCTGTCTTCTCACTAGAGTAGCCGCATAATATAAAGATTGGCTCTGCCGCCTCCAATCTGTCCTTTTCTGTCCCTGGTGAGCTCCCTTCTGAGCCCATCGCCCTATCCTGCCTCCATATCTCCTCCCTCTGCTCGGTTCAGAAACTGTGGAGGGATCCTGGCAAGGAAGAAGAGAGAGACCCAGGGTCGGCTCAGAACGCAGAGAGGAAGAACTGTGGAAGTAGAGATGCTTTTTAATGTTGTGAGCTGAACACTGAGGTTTGGAAGCCTACGGTTTGTGATTGCATAGTGCCCAAGAGATTAAACCCCGGGAAATAAAGAGCAGGGCTCTTCCCTCATTTGTCCGGAAACTGCAAGGTAGAGGTGTCCTTCAGGAAGTCAGGAGAAAAAGGTTCAGTTGAGGGTACTTCACCCATAAATGGAAATGCCAAATCCACCCAAGCATTGCTATCAGTGTCCTTGAGAAACACTCCTAGCCAGCCTCCAGGGCCAGTCTATCTGGTCTCCATTTTATTGTCTCAAAAAGGTAGATAATAAAATAAGCACGAAGATACAAACAAGTCTTTATTTTCAGGTTACTGAATTACAATTCGACTGTTTCTGATCACCTTGACTTTAGTGTGAGGTAATTCTGAAACTCCTCTGTTCATAGGGTATTTAGTTTCCATTCCAGAGTCACTGTGAGGGCTTTTTGTTTTTTACCTGCTCACAGCCTTTGGATAATCACCCACCTCACAAAAATCAAAAATCTGTGCTATGGCCCCAAGCCCTGAAAAGTCTGGCCCTCACCTAACTCTCCAACCCAACCTCAGAGGATTCTTTTTCTCCCTTTTGTTTTGTGTTGCTTCATTGTTTTTTGGTTGTTTGTTTTTTTTCCAGACCTTTGCCGTTTTTCTCTGTCTGAAGTGCCCCTGATTCCACATCCATCCCCAGCACACACACAGTTTATTGATCAACAACTTCAATTTCAGCTTAATCATTATTATATCCTTGGGGAAGTTGGCCTCCATTGTTAAAGGCTCTCACAGTCACAAACAACTGGATGTATACCCAGGCCCCCAAATTAATCATTACTAAGAGGACATGGGACCCTTAGGATTGATGTGGTTGAATCAGAACCCCATTCCTGAGGCTAAGAGAGGGACTCTGCCTTCCCTGGAGCACAAGACAGGGAGGAAAGGGACACCTCAACAAAATTAAGTCCGTATTAGAAAGGAAGAGGGCAAATGACTTTGGGCAAGGCACTTGCACTGCCTGATGTAAGGGGCCTTCTAGGCAGACAGAAGGAGCACCCACCAAGTTCATTCATATTCAAGTGCCAAGCACTAAATTATGTACTGAGGACATAAAGCACTTGAGTGTGCATCAGAATCACCCAGAGGGCTTGTTAAAGGACAGATTGCTGGTCCCATTCCCAAGTTTCTGGTTCATTAGCTCTGGGAGAGATCTGAGAACTCGGCTTACTAAAAAGTGCCCAGCAGATATGGTGCTGCTTGTTTGGTAGGAGGCTTTGAGAACATCTAATATATGGTGAAGAACAAGCTACCAAAGCCCCTGCCCACATGAGCTTCCTGGTGGCAAAGATAATTGTATGATAGAAGAAGGTGAAGGGTGTAGATTCCACATTGTTTGTAGACGCCAAACAATGAAGTTTAAATTTATTTTGCAGATGACAAAAATTTATAGAAAGCTTCTGAGCAGGGACTGACATAATTGGCTCCAGTGTTAGGAAGGTGTCTCTAATGGCAGTAGAGAAGCGATTCCATTCAGTATTTTGTCAAATATTGATTGGATTTCCTCTGTGAGAGGCCTTAGTTACAGTGGTGAGACAGACAGGCTGATCTTCTGGGGCTGATATCCAAGTGGGAGGAGAGAGATAATCAACACATTGATAACTCAGCAAGATATTTCAAATAGAAGTTCTGAGGCCTGTGAAATTATTTGAAATAAAACCAGGTGCTGTGATAGTAAGTACGTGATGCTTTAGATAAGGGAACCCACAACCCAGGGAATAAAAGTTCCAGGCCAAGGCAGGGAGGAGTTTGTGCTCAAGGAATATAAGGTCTGTATGCTAGGAGATTAGTAACGTAAAGGGGTAAAAATGAGGCTGGGGATTAAACAGGTACCTGAACATGTTGGACCTTATAGGCCAAAAGAAGGGACCCAGATTCTTATTGTGTCATGGGAAACTCTTAGAATTTTTAATAACTCTAGCCACTATGGGGAGAATGAATTTTATGGGATCAAAAGTAGAAAGAAGCAGGGAATAAAATTGAAAGCTTATTGCAATAATTCTGGTGAAATTATTAGAATTAGATTTAGGAGGAGAAAGTCAAAAGGATTTATTGAAGAGTTAGGTTTTATGGGTGAAGAATCAAGTAGCTAACATTTGTTAGCCCTTTATATGTTTAGGAAACTATGCCAAGCTCTTTAGAAACATAAACTCACTTCATCTGCTCAACATACACATTATCTAGATGCAACTTTTCTCTCCTTTTAATTGAGCAAAGTGTGGGGCTGGTGTTAGACCCAAGGCAGTGTGGCTCCAGAGGTTCTGTGCTTATCTACTTCCCTGCAGTGCTAATAAAGTTCTTGGATAATCACGAATTCTAGGAGAGGATGAGTTTTCTGAGACTGGAACATGACAATTTTTAAATCCCCTTAGCAACTCCATTGTAGATGTCAAGTGAGTAGTTGTATATGTGAGTCTGGAATTCAAAGGCAAATGGGGACTGGGCATAGAAATTTTTGGAAATTTTGGAAATAGATATTTTAATGTTGTCAGCATGGCATGAGATTGGAGATTACCCATGGAGGAAGAATAAAGAAGTGAGTTTATCCTGGAGGCATTCCAAACTTTAGAGAAAAAGAGACAGCAAAAGATTCTAAAGAGTGACAAGTGAGTTTGGGAGAAAATCAGGAGAGCAGAGTCAAAAAAGTCAAGAAGATAATGTATTTCACCAAGGAGGACATGACCAAGTTGGTGTGATGTCTAGAAGGCTAAGAACAAACATGAGCTTTAATAGAGATCCCTGGGATCTCTCTAGTTAATAGAGATCCCTGGGAACTCGGGTTATGGGACTGAAGGGAGGCCCAGACACCATCTGGGACAACTTCAGTACTCAATTAATACTTCTTTCCTAGGAACAGCTCCACTCAGGGCTGAGCGCCATGTGTGGCCATTATGTTTTTACCCTCTGTCTTGGGCCATCATATTTGATCGATGCAGGCATCTGCCCAGCTGGATCAATCAGATTTGTTTTTCTAGAAATTAGGAAAAGGACCTGAAGAAAAAGACAGGACCGAGTATTCACTAATTGCTTAAGTGTGGTCAGCAAACTTAACTTTCAAGAGAATTTTTTTTTTGTTTAAATAATCTGGAATTGGTTTTTTTTTATGTTTACATCCAAAAGAACTTCCATTAATGCACTTGCAACTTCTTAAGAATATATGTAAACTATATTTGTCAAACATATGCATAAACACATAATCCTATGTTTTCACTCAGTCCTCACGAAAATATGAATTTTCGCCTACATTACAGATAAGGGAACAGTGGTTAGTAATTTGCCACAGACCACAAAGATAGAAAATGGTAATTCAGGACTTCAAGTGTATGTCTTCATGGTTCAAAATGCCACTTTCTTTTTCTCTGGGCCTCTGAGAAATGTCATGAGAAATAAGAATGCTTATAATAGCAATAATAATAGCCCAAACATGGAGCATTAACCATGTGCCATGCACTGGCCAAAATGCTTAACAAATATTTAATGTTATTCACCCCCAAACATGTAAGATAGGAACTACTGTTATCTCCATTTATGAGGAAACAGAGGCATAGAGCGGTTGGTTAAGACACAGAGACAAAGAATAAGCATCCCTCTGTACAAGCTTTCCAGCTCCTTTTTATCTCTGAAAAGGGGTATTGGGAATGTTTCTTGTAAACTTAATAAATGATTTATTCAATGACATAGACCCTGTTGAATATATTTATCAAGACTAGCATGGAAGACAAGTTCAAAAGGCCTTAAGAAGAAATTCATGGACTTCCTCCTTAATCAGGCTAAAAAATAAACACCCCACTGTTTTTATTTACTTTTAAATCTCATGAGATACAGTCATTTTGGGCCTTCAGGCCTCTGAGAATCAAAATTTTTCCAAATGGGCTATCTTGCATTCTGAGTTATGAAGTGTTAAGACCTGATCTAACTTCTCGAGAGTATATAGGTCTATTGCACATAGTGAATAAATGGTGACAAATTTACTCTTTTTCAATGTGTTCTTTATGCATTTTGTCTGTCCTTTCCTCTCTAGCCTTAAATTTTGGATCTTTACACCTCAGACTCTAAAATCCTAGACTCCAAGCTGTTGACAGGAATCCATGGAGCTCTGGGAATTCCTTTATGAGCCCCATGAAATATCTATCTATGTCCAATATGTGTACTTTTTACCAGTTTCTCAAAGGAGCTTCTGATCCACATGTTAAGAACTACTCTCCTCGGGGAAACAGTACTCTGAAATATCCAGATTACAACTGCTTAAGACATATGGATAGCCCACCCACCCATCTCTAACATGTAATGAGCCCCTATTCTGTGTTCTGTCTAGCATGGAACACAGAGGAAGAGATGTCAAGGAGAGAGGCTCACTTGGCATTAGCTTTCTTTGAAAGAGCTTTCTGGCCAATGGAAGGACAGTCATACTGGTAAATAAGTTGAGAAAACCGTATTTGGTATGATAAAGTTAAGTTGCTGTAACAGAGACTCAAAAATAAGTTAGCTTAAAGACAGTCTTGTTCATGGAACAGACACACTGATTAGTCCAGCTCTGTGAGGCAGCTCTGCCCCTCCTGATCAATCAGGAACTCTTGTTCCTTACAAGTCATTGTTCTGCCACCCCTAGAGCCCGATGGTCTCTGCTGGGTCAAACAAGATCAGCACCTTCATAGCTGGCAGGAAGAGGAAAGGTTTTAAAGCCTGGGAGTGTCTTCTACTTACACTCCAAAAAGAGCACTTAGTCACATACTCCCGTCTGCTCCTAGACAAGCCAGGAATGTTATCTCACACTAGGGAGCCACCTGTCCAGCTATACCTTATTATAATACAGTGAACCACTTTCACTGGAAAGAAATACCAGTTGTATCACAATAAACCAAGATGTTTTCACAGAATAAAGCCCATTCTGAGGACACCAAAGAATACAGTGGCATGCTGACAATCCTGAGACGGTAGAAAGTTTACAGTAGGTAAGAAAAGGAAATGGGTAACCCACTTGAGAACTGCTCATTTTGCCTCATTTCCTGATGTGAAGAGAACAAGGTGGGATTTGACTCAGGAAGACCTGGATTTGAAAGGCCCAGTCCAGCACTTTTTGTCAGGATATGTGTTATGCAACTCTCTTCTATAATTTAAGGTATATGTGCTTGTAATCAAGTCTAAGAATATTCAAGATAAAGAATCAACATAATAAGTTGGTAAACATAAACCTGTATATTTATATCAAGCATTTATATCAACCTTAATAAAAGCTGCTTTTGGATTGAGAAACCAGTAGCTTTGGACATGGGAAGACAGCTCAGAGAAGCAGAGACAAGTTGTCCTGTCTCCATTCCACTTTTAAACAAGAGGAAACCCCAAGTACTCTTTTATTTTACTTAAGTATAGTTGATTCACAATGTTAATTTCCAAGTACTCTTATTGTTTCTCTGGTAGAACTTGACTGCCTTCGACATATTTTATGTTGATTGATCATCCCCCTTTCTCCTCCATTTATCATGTGATATCCAAGAAGGCAGACTGTTTTAATGTCTTCAGCCCACAGAAGTGTCTACTTCCATTTTCCTAGCATCAGGGTTTACCTCTTACCTCTTCTGTGATGTTCTCCACCTTTTTTCACTGACAGTTGTGCAAAATGTCACCTGCAGTTTACTGTCCTGTTGGTCTCCTAGCTACACTAAATACATTGAATATACAGTTCGACCTGAGGTTATGGACCAGCTTTAGCGACCTATCTGAAACATACAAAAAGAATCAGATAAAATCAACTTAAATTTACAGATTGTAAACAGTACTTGACCCAAACATCTTAACAAAATATTAGAACAGAAAGCGCAAAACTCTTTTGAGTGAAAGAATAGGTGGCCCTGAAAAGGGCCTTTGGTTTTAGTAGGCTCAGGGAGATAGCCAACAGGAGTTCAGCCACCAAAGCCATAAAGAGTGCGGCCCTGCCGCTTGAGCGCGTAGACCACGTCCATGGCGGTGACAGTCTTGCGCTTGGCGTGCTCGGTGTAGGTTACAGCGTCCCGGATCACGTTCTCCAAAAACACTTTCAACACCCCACGGGTCTCCTCGTAGATAAGACCAGAGATACGCTTGACGCCACCACGTCGGGCTAAGCGACGGATAGCAGGCTTAGTGATGCCCTGGATGTTATCTCGCAGAACTTTGCGGTGGCGCTTGGCGCCACCCTTCCCCAGCCCCTTTCCACCTTTACCACGCCCAGACATCCCGAAAGTACAGCGATCACACCCGCAGCGAAGTGATCTCCACAGCGCCACTTAGGAGTTTTATAGTAATGTGACGGACCTGTTTGAAAACTGCAAGAGCAGGGGCGGTGACCACATTCAGTTCCCACCCTTCGCTTATTTGTCCCTTGCTCAGAGCTGTAGCAACTATGAGGGGCGCCTGAAGCGACAGTGGATCCTGGAGTTGGGATTTAATAAATGCTCCTATATATGGATACGTGTGTTTGTGCATCCGTACAATACGGGCAGCCGTTAAGTGGGGCAACAGATCATACACTTTCCACAAAGAAGCCTGATACTTGTTCTTCAGTCTTTCCAAAATATGAAATAATCAGAACATGCTGTTGTCCCTTATAAAATGCTTTAAATATGGTTTTAAATAAATCATATCTTTATTGTTTAAGCTTCCATTGGTTTTGTCCATTTATGTTTGGTTAACTAAGCAGAGCTCTTTGGTATGCAGGCTGGATGACCCCACAGAGGGAACTAAAAATATAAGAAGGTTACACGTTTAAGAGGTCAAGTCAGGTTAAAAATCACTGAGCGCTACACTGGAGGTTTATAAATATGTATATCCCAAAGTGATAAAAAAAAAAACCTTGTTCTGCTGTAAGTCTAAGATTTATGGTTTGATTATATATTTAATTGTGGACAGTTTGTATCTGGCATTGTATCTGTCACCGCATTCTATTTCTGCAACCAGGTGGCATTACAGTGGCCAGTCAAGCTCTGGAGACAGCCTTCTCTACGTACTAGCTTGTGACCTTGGGCAGCTTACACTCAGTTCTTTTCCTTTTATCGATAAATGTATAAGAAAGTGTAAATTATAGAGCACTTGAATTTAAAAGAGATAATCCAAATTTCTTAAAATAATATCTGTAAATAAGTAATCACTCAGCATTATTTATTATGACATATTATAGTATCATGTCTGCTCCCAACTCCTCCACTCAAGATTCACTCCTCTAAAGTGAAAGTCTAAGTGATTATCTAATTTACTAAAACCTTCTTTTTGAGGACTCCTCAAAATAATAAATACCTAAAGATTTAATTTATGGTTAATTCCCTTGAGTTCCAGCTGACTTGGATAGCCTTGGCTTTTTCTCCATGGTCTGTGAAGAGGCCCAAGTTCGTCAAAGCAGTTCTATGAGTTTACACTGCACAGAAACAAATTCCAGAATGGCATTCTTAACCTGGGCTATATAGATGGATTCAGAGCATCTGGAAACTTGTATTGAGCAAAACCTCTCTCTTTGTCTTTACTTTATACTCCAAGTGAACCTTAGCATTTCCTCCACTTGTGAATGCAGGCAACAAACAGTGTGAGTGGCAGGACCTGTGCTATATTCATAACCATGTTGCAGTTGCAGCCGTCAATATCTCAATCTCTAATATTGTTTAAATATATTACACCTTCTAAACTGTAGTAATTCTTGGTCATATGGGTAATCTTGTTATTTAATGTATTAATAAAGAAACACATGTGAATACTTCACCAATTTGGATTTTTGATAAATTTGATAATGGTATTTTAATACAACTGTTTTCCTTTGTAATCCTATGTATATTATCTTAAGCACTGAAAAGCATTATTCTGGGAAGGGACTCATAAGGTTTATCAGAAATACAAAGAAGTCCATGGCTGCTTCAAAATAAACCTATGTTAAAGACAAACAGTCAGGCCTGAAGAAGAAAATCAAAGCACTTTCTACCATCAATCTATTTCCTACTGAACATAACGCGTAACCTATAATGTGTTTCCTATAAACCTATATCCTTGCTTAAATAAGAAATGTAGTAATGAATATAAATGCTTTTCAATTTCCCTCTCTTAAGGGAATTCTATATAAGTATGTGTGGGAGTATTGTGCATGTGTATATTCCTTAATTCTTTCACTTGGATACTTTGCCAAAGTTTATCTTCCAAAGCATGACAGAACCCTGAACCCAAGAGCTTGTGAACATTTTAATAACTGATCCTTCCTAATAAAGTCAATGTAAATAAGTGAATCTTTAAAGCCCCATAAAGCGGTCCAACTCTATTTTATGTACCTGGACCTCCTCTGCCATCAGCTAGTGCAACACAAGCCCAACTACCAGGTCAAGAGGATCATTGATTATTGCTTTTGCTATTTTCCTACATAAATTCTGAATGCTTAAAGCCCCCAAATTAACTAACCCTCTAAATAGTCACAAAAAGCTATGATAAAACTTTTCCAAACTAAATAATGACTTTTCTTATCAGATATTGCTGTTATTCCAAGCAGCCTTTACCACAGTTCTTGTACAGAAATCCTGAAAGAGCCTGTGTTATTTCTCCTCATATGAAACAGATTTTCCAGGTAAATGTCAATGAGAATCAAGCAGTTGTTGAAGGCATGAAAAGCCAAGAATGTATAGAATGTCACTTGAGAGCAAGGATTGAAGACACAAAGAGAAGAATTTATATTTTAAAGGAAACTCAAAAAGTTGTCTCTCTGACCTGTGAATCTGTAGGAGTGTCGGGATTTTGAAAAAGGCTGAGACCAAAGTGATAAAAACTGGAAGAAGGAACTGTAAAGGTCTCAAAGCTTGAGCTGTCCCGATTCATTGTAGAATATAACTGGTGTGGTTCCTCCACAGGAGATTTTTAATTTTTTGCTTTCCTGAATTGTAACAAACACAACTCCGAGACAGAGCTGAGACTAGGTTGCTTTCAAGCTGGAAGCCAGCTGGGAACCAATCAGCGCGCAGTGGCGCTGTGTGTATATATAACACACACATTCTCGGTCTGGGTACTCAACTCTGAGTCTTTAATTTTTTACTGTTAGGCATCCACACCAACAACCATGTCTGAATCCGTACCTGCTGCGCCTCCTGTTACTTCTGGGGAAAAGACGCCTGTGAAGAAGAAGGCTCGCAAGTCTGCTGGTGCCGTGAAGCGCAAGGCGTCCAGGCCCCCGGTATCCGAGCTCATCATCAAGGCTGTCGGCGATTCCAAGGAGCGCAGCGGCGTGTCCCTGGCTGCGCTCAAGAAGGCGCTGGCAGCTGGCGGCTACGACGTGGAGAAGAACAACAGTCGGATCAAGCTGGGTCTCAAGAGCCTGGTGAGTAAGGGCACCCTGGTGCAGACCAAGGGCACTGGCGCCTCGGGCTCTTTCAAGCTCAACAAGAAGTCGGCCACCGGGGAAGCCAAGCCCAAAGCCAAGAAAGCGAGCGCGACCAACCCCAAGAAGGCTACTGGGGCAAAGAAGCCCAAGAAGGCCACAGGCGCTGCCAGTCCGAAAAAAACCGCTAAGCAGACCCCGAAGGCAAAGAAACCATTAGCAGGTACCGGGGCCAAGAAAGTGGTCAAGAGCCCGAAAAAGGTGAAGACAGCCAAACCGAAGATGGCCAAGAGTCCAGCCAAGGCCAGAATTCATAAGCACAAGGTAGCCAAGCTTAAAGCG
Source organism: Grampus griseus (assembly GCF_964374135.1). Lineage (NCBI taxonomy): Eukaryota > Metazoa > Chordata > Mammalia > Artiodactyla > Delphinidae > Grampus > Grampus griseus. The sequence goes on from NC_139004.1 coordinate 20,851,005, forward strand.
GTCAAGCCAAAAAAGGCGACCCCCAAAAAGAAGTAAGAAAAAAAGACTTGAGTACCTTAAAGGCTCTTTTCAGAGCCACCCAATTAATCTTAAAGAACTTGTAACACCATTTTTGCCAGAGGCGGAGGTTGGGAGGAGCGGTTTTATTTCCTCGCTCGGAATGGAGGTCCCAGTGCACAGGAATCTTTCACAGAAAAGGTGGTTGGCTCTGAAAAGAGCCTTTGGGTTTTAAGTTGGCACTTGTCGGCATTAATAATTTATGCTCTCTCGCCGCGGATGCGGCGGGCAAGCTGGATGTCCTTGGGCATGATGGTGACACGCTTGGCGTGGATGGCACACAGGTTGGTGTCCTCGAAGAGCCCCACCAGGTAGGCCTCGCACGCCTCCTGCAGCGCCATCACGGCCGAGCTCTGGAAGCGCAGGTCGGTCTTGAAGTCCTGCGCGATCTCGCGCACCAGGCGCTGGAACGGCAGCTTGCGGATCAGCAGCTCCGTGGACTTCTGGTAGCGGCGGATCTCGCGCAGGGCCACCGTGCCGGGCCGGTAGCGGTGCGGCTTCTTCACGCCGCCCGTGGCCGGCGCGCTCTTGCGGGCCGCCTTGGTGGCCAGCTGCTTGCGCGGCGCCTTGCCGCCGGTGGACTTGCGAGCGGTCTGCTTTGTACGAGCCATGACAGATTTCCCGAAAGCAGCTAGCTGGTGGAAAAATGAAAGCCTGCCGCCCACCCCCCCCCCCCACTGGTGTATATAAAGAGTTCCATTCTGATTGGACAAGGCATTTGTTCCTTGCGGCTCGCAGTGAAGGTATTGGTAGAGAGGTTCACTCTCCGACATCAGCCTCCCTTTGAATGGCTGTTTTCAACCCTTTCTCACCTTTATCTTCCTTATGCTGTTTCTTTACAATGTTCTTTGGCTTTTCTCCGCAGAACTTAACACAAATTATTACAATGCTTAATCTTGTTTGCAGAATAAAATTTTTAAACTTTGGTACCTGAAACTGGCTTTCTTTTGATCAACTTTTTGAAAAGGCGTGTTGGATGTGATTGGCCAAGAGATTTTTATACCCTCATTCAAATGTAGTAAGGCTAATTTTACGTCAATTTCTTGTTTTCTCTTTTTAAACTCTTAGAGGTTTTTTAAAATAACAAAATACTTTCCTTTTATTTCCCCTTTTATATTACAGGTAAGTCGTGTTTTGATAGATTATATTATCTATGAATTTCATTTCAGGATAGTAAAGGGGGTAGTTACAGTATTTGTTATAGAAAAAGAGTGTTGGGTCTGATAGAATTGAGAACCATCAGTTTAGGGGTCCAGAGATCATATGAAAGCAGAACTCCAGCCCCCTGAATACATCCTCCTCTACCTTCCCCATAAGACTTAACGTGGCTTGCCCTTAAGTCTTATGATGAGCTCTTGCACTGCATTCCAAGCTATCATGCACCAGTGTCAGTTTTCTGGCTTGGGGTAAGAGCTGTGGCCACAGGTGGAGAAAGGAATCTCTACTATTAAGATGCATTGTGTTTTAAAGATATATGTAAGTTTCAGATTTTACAAAAACTAAAGAATTTACACCTATATACCTTGTGATCTTATCATATGTCTGAGGGTTCTTTAGGGCCATATTCAAAAAGAGAGGGAGGGGAGACAGGAAAGGAGAAAGAAATAAAACTTTTTGGAAACTATTATTATTATTTACTATTAAGGAATCTACTTGTATGACTACCATGAATCCCAGACTGGGTTAACAGTGAAAAGTTCTGGAGGTAACTACACCCCACTCTGGACAGAAGACTGTGGTTATAACCACAGTCTTCTCTCTCTACCTCAAATGAAAGCCCAGCTGCATGAGTCCTCCATCTCTGAAGTCCTCTTCATGGAAGATGCCAAAGCCAGCTGTGTGAGAGGTTTTATCAGAGGAGAGGACGACTTTGTCCTCCCAGAAGACAAACCCTCTGCTTTCTGAGGCAGGTAGCAACCCCAAACCTGCGCAGGCCTCAATTCTTGGAGATTTTCGGAATGCACTAAAACCATTAACTCTGATTAATTTCATGCTTGCTATTATATTAACAAATGTTTACTTTTCACTAACTATAACATTCTCACATAAAAACACCCCACTACGTTTCACAATGTCAACTGAGCTTCGTGTAAAATGGTGTTAAGAAAAACTCAAAACTTGTAAATGGTACACAAGTATGTCCCGTAAAGTCATGCTGAAGCCTTTGTTAAGCTCTGCCTAAACAAATTCTAGCTCCAGGCTATGCAGTATTGTATTCTTTTTTTTTTTTGTATTGGAAACAATTTATTAGGAAAAAATAATAATGTTATTTTTTAATAACAATTTTGATAAATACAAATGTTGACAAATCAGAGTGTATAGAGAGCATATTGGTTATTTGGGAAATTGTATCATAAAATGGATGGGCTCCACAAATTCTTCGATGTACTTGAAAAAAAGAGTGCTAAGTCAGTTTGGGCTGTTGTCACAAAGTACCATAAACGGGACGGGGTGGGGGCTTGTAAACAACAGAAATGTATTTCTCAGTCCTGGAGGCTGGAAGTCTGAGATCTAGGTGCCGGGATCATCGCCTTCTGGTGAGGACTCTCTTCCGGGTTGCAGACTGTCAGCTTCTCATTGTGTCCGGCTGTTCGGCCACGTCCCAGTCGGGCAGCGGTAGGTCAGTGGAGCGGAGTCGGCCCGGGTCTCCTCCACCCTGAGGAGGGGTCGACCGGCACCGCGCACGAAGCGGCCCTGGCGGGAGGGAGACCAGGGGGGAGGGGGCCGGTGGGGAGCTTGACTCGCAGTCACTTCCGAGGGGACGCTGAGCCGCCAGAGCTGGGGGCTGACTGGCCTCGGCACTCCAACGAGGGGGTGGTTAGGAAGGAGGGACGCTGTCCCTGGGGCCCAGTATTTACAATTAATTAGGGCCCAGCTCAGTAGAGTTGAGACTGGCTATTAAAAACAAGTATGAATTACAGATCAACTTGTCCCATTAGGATGCAAAACAATTCGTTTCAACATGAGATAGTACTAAAGGAGTGGTTTAAATGATCTTGTAGGTCACCAACTAGATTTGCACCTAAACTTTCAACATTTACCAAGTATTATTGTACCATTATCTTTTTCTGAGGGTTAACAACTGAGGACTTGCAGCATTGATGGACTTCATTACTTGTGATACAAGGTCTCTCTATATCATTTTTACTTAGCTAAAGAGTACTTTGATTACTTTAAAGAGGATGATTAGTTTGCATTTCATAGAAAATACATCTTCTAAGTTGACAAAATGTGATGAGAATCATTTTCAACAACCTGCTTAAATAAGGAAAATGTAAGCCCTTTTAATGAATACGTGGGTGGCTCTGAAAAGAGCCTTTGGTTAAGATTGATTCCTCAAAGATCAAGAATTTGAATACTGCAGTTTACTTGCCCTTAGCCTTGTGGTGGCTCTCAGTCTTCTTAGGCAGCAGCACGGCCTGGATGTTGGGCAGGACGCCGCCCTGAGCGATGGTGACTTTGCCCAGCAGCTTGTTGAGCTCCTCGTCGTTGCGGATAGCCAGCTGCAAATGACGCGGAATGATACGCGTCTTCTTGTTGTCGCGGGCCGCGTTGCCCGCCAGCTCCAAGATCTCGGCCGTCAGGTACTCCAGCACCGCCGCCAGGTACACCGGCGCGCCGGCCCCAACCCGCTCGGCGTAGTTGCCCTTCCGGAGCAGGCGGTGCACTCGGCCCACAGGAAACTGAAGCCCAGCCCGAGAAGAACGGGTCTTAGCCTTGGCACGAGCCTTCCCACCTTGTTTTCCGCGTCCCGACATCTCATCAATCTAATCAAGGTGCTTAGCGAAGAAGCAGCGAAACGAAAGTACAAATTTTCTTAACAAATGAGAAGCAATTATACTTCGAAGCCGAATTGTAAATTACACTGTTTGATTGGTTAAAAGGGTCTAAAAGCTTGCAACCAATTAAAAAGGAGACCTGCTGTCACATAATTTGCATACCACCGAACAACGTGGAAAATTTATCCAATCAAAGTGTAAAGTTTTAAATACCATATTTGCATACTAGCTCTACAAATATCCTGAGTGATGTTTCCACGACATACTTTTTTCTTTAACTTGGCGTGGTGTTCATCATGCCTGAGCCGGCCAAGTCCGTTCCCGCCCCGAAGAAAGGCTCCAAGAAAGCGGTGACCAAAGCCCAGAAGAAAGATGGCAAGAAGCGCAAGCGCAGCCGCAAGGAGAGCTATTCTGTGTACGTGTACAAGGTCCTGAAGCAGGTCCACCCGGACACTGGTATCTCGTCCAAGGCCATGGGCATCATGAACTCCTTCGTCAATGACATCTTCGAGCGCATCGCGGGCGAGGCATCGCGCCTGGCACATTACAACAAGCGCTCGACCATCACGTCCAGGGAGATCCAGACGGCCGTGCGCCTGCTGCTGCCCGGGGAGCTGGCCAAGCACGCTGTGTCCGAGGGCACCAAGGCTGTCACCAAGTACACCAGCTCCAAGTGACCCCAGCAAAAAAGTACTTTTCGTGGTTAGTCTCAAAGGCTCTTTTAAGAGCCACCCACTTTTTCAGCACAGGAGCTGTAATGATTCGTCTCTAATATAACTGCGATAATAGACTCAATTTTATTTTATTGAAACGAACTTGTTGCTGTATGGTGCTAACACTTGAAGTACACAACATATTGTTATGAAAATAAAATATGTATTTACTTTCTAGGTAAGTGGTAGCATAGCCTTCTCTTGCTTTCACTGCTCACTTTGGCTACAAGGCTAGCCAAGTGTGGACATGTAAGTATCATTTGAACTGCTGTGATGTGTGCTCTACGAACTGACTCCATGAAAAGTGAAGAGGATTTAAGAAATCCTCTTAAATCCTTGGCAATGCCTTGTTAGTGCTGTGTGGTAGTAAGAAGAATATGTACATGCATTCGATTTGAATAAAGCAATATAACTTTTCTATATTAATGGGAGCGGCACAGTTAATGTGCATAGAAATTGAAAAACGAATATCACTGGTTCCAGGATAGGACCATTTAATTGTAAGGAGAATTTTTCCAAGGTTTGGCTAATGAAAAGTTAGACCATTGCCGAACCCACTGGCAGTTCAGGAAAGAAATACCCTTAAAATATTTTGGTGCCTCCTCTCCCTTAAATTATGTTATTTTCTCTCAGGGTGGATGTTATGATTATTTTGCCCTAGTCAGAAAAAAAAAAAACTTTTTAAGTGAAAATAATTCATACCACCACTCTTCTGTCCTATGTATACATGTATAACAGTCATGAAAATTGACACTTTTCTCATAATCACAAACCTGCTTAAGTTTATAAACTGCCATAAATGGCATCCCATATGGAACAAATACTAAGAATGTATTTACAACATATTTTTAGGATTTCAACCCTGGTAGGAAAAAAGTACTAATAGTCTATAATCTTGTGTAATTAATGACTACCAGGCTTCCCATTCCCAACACAACACATAAATATGCACACACAACATACACCAAAAAATGCATAAACATTCAAACAATACATATAAAGAACAAAAGCAAAAATTTTTTTAATGTAAAAGAATGAAAACTAAAAATAACAGATAGCTGTATTTGAGAGTTTATGTTATTGTAAACAGTCAATTTTTGCTTTCTGTAGTCCCAGAGGTAAACATCTACACCAGGTCTATATGAGCTTTAGGGGAGTATATGAAATCCAAGAAATTACATACAGTAGTGTGTCCATATGTTCGTCTTCCCACCAGAACAGAAAGTATATAGCATTCTGTTAAATTCTAAAAATACTGTCACTTACTGTGCTAGGCAGAATGATGCCTCCCCACTTACGTCTACCTTTTAATCTCTGGAGTCTGTGAATATGTTAGGATACATAACAAATGGGAATTAAGGTGGCAGATGGCACTGACTTTAAATAGGATTATCCTAGGGAATTCCCTGGAGGTCCAGCGGTTAGGGCTCCGTGCTTCCACTGCAGGGGACATGGGTTCAATCCCTGTTCGGGGAATTAAGATCCCGCATGCTGTGCTTGGCCAAATAAATAAATAGGATTATCCTAGATAATCCAAGTGAACCCAATATAATTACAAGGGCCCTTAACAATGGAAGAGGGAATCAGAGTACAGAACCAGAGATGGCAATGTGAGAAGAATTTGGCCAGATACTGCTGGCTTTCAAATCTAGCAAAGGGCTGTGAGCCAAGGAACAAGGAAAATCCTCCAGGAGCTGGAAAAGACAGGAAACAGATTTCCACTGTTAGGCCCAAGCCCTCTGACACCATTTTAGTTCAATGAAATTCATTTCAGAATATTGATCTAAAGAACCATAAAATTATAAATGTATTGTTGTAAGCCACTGTATTTGTGATAATTTGTCAGACCACCAATTGAAAAGGTACTCACGTTTAAGAATTATTGATTAATGTATTCAATGAGCTTTAAGATTATAACTACATATGTTTAAATTTAAGTGTAAATATAAAAATGACTATAGATAGAAGTAAATTCTTCCTAAAGTTGCAGGCTCACGTAATTTTGACATTGTTTTAATTTTAACAGAGGCAATTTACATTTCATTTTTTTTCTTCAATTTTTATTTACTTTTGGCTGCGTTGGGTCTTCGCTGCCGCGGGCTGCGCGTGGGCTTTCTCTAGTTGCGGTGATCGGGGGCTACGCTTTGTTGCTGTGCGCAGGCTTCTCATTGCGGTGGCTTCTCTTGTTGCAGAGCACGTAGGTTTCGGTAGTTGTGGCTCACAGGCTCTAGAGTTCAGGCTCAGGCTCAGTAGTTGTGGTGCACGGGCTTGGTTCCTCCGTGTAGGATCTTACAGGACCGGGGCTCAAACCCGTGTCTCCTGCAGTGAGAGGCGGATTCTTAACCACTGAGCCACCAGGGAAGTCCCCTATGTTTCCTTTTCTGCTAGTGTGTCTAGGGTGTCTGATTTTAACAGCAGAAAGTCTAATTTCATGGAGCAGCACTTTGTTCATTCATTATAGTATTATTACTTCTGATTATAATACTATATCAAAAAGCTTGTCTTCATTATATGTAAAGTGTAGGAGTAATGGGAAAATTTACCTCATAATGTCCATAAATAACTTCATGAATTGCAAATCAAATTGTAATGTTTGCTTTCATTGTAACTACTGCATTTGTTTAGACAAAACTGTCAATGAGTTGGTTTCAGTAATATCCTTTTTTGTTTTGTTTTGTTTTGTTTTTGGCCGTACCACGCGGCTTCTGGGATCTTTATTCCCCGACCAGGGATTGAACCAGGGGTCAAGGCAGTTGGAAGCGCAGATACCTAACCATTGGACAGCCTGGGAACTCCTACAACATTCTCTCTTTCTCTCTTTTTTTTTTAATAAATTTATTTTATTTTATTTTTGGCTGCTTTGGGTCTTCACCGCTGCACGCGGGCTTTTCTCTGGTTGTGGCGAGGGGGACTACTCTTCGTTGCGGTGCGCGGGCCTCTTATTGTGGTGGATTTTCTTGTTGCAGAGCACGGGCTCTAGTAGTTGTGACACACGGGCTCAGTAGTTGTGGCTCGCGGGCTCTAGAGCGCAGGCTCAGTAGTTGTGGCACACTGGCTTAGTTGCTCCGAGGCATGTGAGATCTTCCCGGACCAGGGCTCTAACCCGTGTCCCCTGCATTTGGCAGGCGGATTTCCTAACCACTGCGCCACCAGGGAAGCCCAACATTCTCATTTTTAAAGTAAGGAACAGAGGCTGTGAGAACCAAAGATTATTTACCTCACAGAACTCAAATTCCAACCAATGTCTTCTGATGCAATTTTCTTTCCAAGATGTCTAGATAGAATTCAAAAACACTTCACATGTACAGATTTCTCAACACTTTAGGAAGTATTTTTGCATGAATTACCTCCTCTCCCAGCACTAGGCTACATCCCTTTTCTTGGTGCATTTCTTATTCATCTTCCATGATGTGTCCCGAATCAGCCAAAAAGGAAGACATGGTTAGGCTGGGAGATGAAGCTCCAGATCCCAAAGGCCTGCATGCTGCACTCCAATTCGACTCACTTCTTTTGTCTCCTGGAATAAATGCTTTACCTACCTGGGAGAACTGATGGTGATAAACCCTTCCGAGATCGAGAGTAAGGAAAATGTATGATCATCAAAGTGCCTGATGCTGAAACGAAGTGAAATAAGCAAAAGGTTTAAATCAAGGGAGACTTGACACCATGCATTAGTCAGTGTCCAGTCAGGAAAAGAGAAAACTCTTGGTTATTTTTACAAAGATAATTTAATAAAAGTTGCACAGGTTTTGGAAGGAAGAGCAAAACCCGAGCTGAAGTGTTTCAGAAACAACTGAAACTGGACCACATATAGGGGTCTGGGCACACTGGAGAAGGCAGAGGTACTAGAATGTCGAAGTTTGGAGCGGAGGCCGGGTGGAGGTAAGGCTCTGAATTCTGTGGGGTGGGGCATGATTCTGGGAGTGTAGGATCCATTCTGGGGAAAGGGCCGGAGGAAGCTGGGAACTGAAACCAATTCCTGGTACCAGAGCGCCAAACCATGGCTAGGATGGAAGAGTTCCCTTTCCTAATCCCACCCAGCCAGCCTCCCTTGCTTTCGTAATTGAAAATAAGGCGTGGTGGACAGAAACTCTTGGCTTTTTTAGTATAGAATATAGGAAGGTTTGGGAAAGAGGTGAAACAGAAAGAGCCTGTTTTAATAAGCACAAGGGCTTCTCTATACATAGGCTTATTTGCAGAAACAACTCAGCCAACTCCAGTATCTAACTGCGTTTAGATAACATGCCCAAAACGGGCAACAAGAGGGAATCACAACTCCTCACATGAAAATGTAAGTGGCTCTGAAAAGAGCCTTTGTTTTAACAGAACCTATAAACATTTACTTGGAGCTGGTGTACTTGGTGACAGCCTTGGTGCCCTCAGACACAGCGTGCTTGGCCAGCTCCCCGGGCAGCAGCAGGCGCACGGCCGTCTGGATCTCCCTGGACGTGATGGTCGAGCGCTTGTTATAATGCGCCAGGCGCGACGCCTCGCCCGCAATGCGCTCGAAGATATCATTGACAAACGAGTTCATGATGCCCATAGCCTTGGACGAGATGCCGGTGTCCGGGTGGACCTGCTTCAGCACCTTGTACACATACACGGAATAGCTCTCCTTGCGGCTGCGCTTGCGCTTTTTACCATCTTTCTTCTGGGCTTTGGTCACCGCCTTCTTGGAACCCTTCTTCGGGGCAAGAGCAGACTTAGCCGGTTCAGGCATACTTGCTGAATTCGAAACGCACACTAAACTATGATTCTCATATGCCTGCTTACGTCTAGAATCTCGTCTTTTATAGGCGACCTATGCAAATAAGGTGTTCAAGAATATCCAGAACTGATTTGATAATGCATTAGTGACGAGATTATGTAAATTTACTTGCATCACATCTCCTTTCTTATTGGTTGTCTAGTAAAAAGACGATTTTAACCAATCCTACCTCGCATTTGACAATTCCACCCAGCTCTATAACTGTCATCTTGTTGCTCCTTATAGAACATTTCTTTTTCGCTTTTCTTGTGGCTGTTTTTCCCCTGCTAGCACTCAGTATGTCTGGGCGCGGGAAGCAAGGAGGCAAAGCTCGCGCCAAGGCTAAGACCCGGTCATCGCGAGCCGGGCTCCAGTTCCCCGTGGGCCGAGTGCACCGCCTGCTCCGAAAGGGCAACTACTCCGAGCGGGTCGGTGCCGGGGCCCCCGTGTACCTGGCGGCGGTGCTGGAGTACCTGACGGCTGAGATCCTGGAGCTGGCGGGCAACGCGGCCCGCGACAACAAGAAGACGCGTATCATCCCGCGCCACCTGCAGCTGGCCATCCGCAACGACGAGGAGCTCAACAAGCTCCTGGGTCGCGTGACCATCGCTCAGGGTGGCGTCCTGCCCAACATCCAGGCTGTGCTGCTGCCTAAGAAGACCGAGAGCCACCACAAGGCCAAGGGCAAGTGAAACGTTTAGCAGTTCTTCAGTACCCGTTCCGAAAATCAAAGGCTCTTTTCAGAGCCACCCACTTTTCTCCCGGAAAGCGCTGAAATACTTCGTAAGTGTAGGAGACGTGTTCAAGTCTTAATGTGTAGTTCCGCTTAATTTTGTTTATATTAGGCTGTTAAAAGTTTTGCGTTTAAAAATGGGAAACCGCTCCCATGTTTGCCACAAAGGGGCTAAATTGTTAGCCGTTGGTCACATTTTATGCACCATAAATTCTTAGAAAAATTCATGAAACTAGCTTTCTGCCATCCCTTTAACTGAAAAGATGCAATACGTTTGTAAACTCACATAAAGAACCCCTGTTAAGGGAATTCTGTGTCAGGACATAAATTAGGGCTTTTAGGTTTGGATAACGTATATGTATGTAAATGACAGGATACAGACCATAATGCCTCATGTTGAGTGGTGGTTTTGCATGTACACGAGGTATATACATTATTACATATAATGTATAGTCAAACGAACTTGGTGTCAAAAAGTAAAATATGAATAAAATAAATGAGAGAACAAAGGAGGAATAGCTGACCAATGACATGTCTGGGCGGGCTTTTTAAATTCTGCGAATGACGGCATTATTAGTGAGAATTGTTTAGTCCATAGGTCGTTTCTCCTTTCAGAAAAATTCAATGAATGAAGTACACTAAAATCTCTACTAAGTGAAACCTTACTGTTATGGACTCAATTCAAAGTGGACTATAAACTTGAAATAAAATTTCGATAACTCATTTAATCTTTAATGGAATCCAACCGTATTTCTCCTAAAGGCAACGTGAGAACCAATTAGATCACAGCGCGGGAACTAGGAATCAGACTGATCTGCACCCATACATAAGGTCAGAACCGGCACCAGCACCACACTACTCTCCAGCCAGTTTCCTTTTCTGTTATCGTCATGGCTCGTACAAAGCAGACCGCTCGCAAGTCCACCGGCGGCAAGGCCCCGCGCAAGCAGCTGGCCACCAAGGCGGCCCGCAAGAGCGCGCCGGCCACGGGCGGCGTGAAGAAGCCGCACCGCTACCGGCCCGGCACGGTGGCCCTGCGCGAGATCCGCCGCTACCAGAAGTCCACGGAGCTGCTGATCCGCAAGCTGCCGTTCCAGCGCCTGGTGCGCGAGATCGCGCAGGACTTCAAGACCGACCTGCGCTTCCAGAGCTCGGCCGTGATGGCGCTGCAGGAGGCGTGCGAGGCCTACCTGGTGGGGCTCTTCGAGGACACCAACCTGTGTGCCATCCACGCCAAGCGCGTCACCATCATGCCCAAGGACATCCAGCTCGCCCGCCGCATCCGCGGGGAGAGGGCGTAACCCAAGGCTATTGCTTACTCTGAACTAAAAAAGGCTCTTTTTAGAGCCACCTACTTTGTCGATAAGAACTGTTGTAATGCTTTTCCTTATTTTACCTCCCTAGGCAGTTAATAAACAACAATCGGAAGAAAAACCTCTCTCTACTCTTTCTTTTTCTGCCTTATAGCAGGATATAAATTCTGTACTGGAGACTGCACAGGCTGTTCAGACCAGAGAGGCTCCAGAGGACTCTTAACAAACCTCGCTGTTAGTTTCCTCCCATATATTTACCTTCTCACAGTTTGCTGCCCTTAGCAGCCTAAAAGTGCTTTTCTTTGTCCTGTCATTTCTCTACAAATCTAGTCTTTGTTGAAGATGCTATGTAAGCTGGAGTTATAAGCCACCTCTTTGGATTACTTTCTCCTGGGTCTCTGCTACTGTATGTATGAAATATACATGTTAATAAACCTGTTTATTTTTCCTTTGCTAATCTGTGTTTTGTTACAGGGGTCCCAGCTGAGAACCAAGATGTACAGCGGGAAAGTTCTCGACCACCCACCACCCACCCTCCACCTGGGAAAAAGAAAGAAGATTGAATTAAAATCAAACGAGCAAATTTAGATGGAAAAGGTTTATTGTCCTATGGTACAATTATATTATTACCTTTACGTTATCTTTTCTACTGGAAAGAGATAATAGTCACCTCTAATAGACAAAAATCATTGAAATTTTCAATATCCTATAAATTAGCATCTAAATTCATAGACACTTCACAGATATTAGACCCTAATAAATAGTTAAACAGAAACGCCTTCCCGTAGAATAACTAAAAAACACTTGGGCAGGCTTTTTAGACTATGTTCTCATATGACAACAAAACGAAATTCAGTCGGTTCCTTTACCTTAATTTGACATTTATATATATCTTAACAGATTTCAGAGCTGTTCTGTAGTGACCAGAGCCTTTCCTTTATCCTCAGTGAGCCCATGCCTTATAAATTTCCACCTTCCTGTATGCTGCTTACCAATGATGATTTGCCATGATGTTGAGTGACAAGTGTTCAATTTCCCGGGCCTAAAGGAAAAGGTGAAAAGAACCAGCACCTCTCCTAAATCCCCCTTTATTTCCAATCAAGTCACAATTACATGATATCTCACTTACATTTTTTTTCAAAAAGGCAAAATCATGATTCAGCAAATAAAAATGAGAATGTGTCAAAGAACTTCACTTTTCAATAAATGAACCAACAGGTAAATGTTCAAAGAACATTTAAGAAATTAGGATATTTACAGAAAATGTAACAAAGAAATGTTAGAACAGGATTGTTAAATTAGTTTAAAATAAAATTATTTTATTATCCAATAGGTCATAAATCTTCTACTGGATAGAAATTATTTGCCTCTCTGCCAGTTAAGTAACTTCACTAATTTTGGTACCTACAGTCAATAGTAAATAGTTAGATGGTCTAAGTACATTTTTATAGAATCCTTGTGTGGCCTATAACCTTGTATATTGGACATCATGGCCCCTCCCTTTTTCCTTACTTCCAAGTCTCAGACAATTTTTCTCACACTGAGGCAGGAGATAGATGAGCCCCAGGCTGAGCAGCTGGAGTTTGTCGCCTGTGGCCAGATACTCCAAGACAAAGGTAATAGCTGGAGCAGAGAGGAGCTGAGTCGTGCCCAGATAAAAGATAAAGAGACCACATATACCTCATTCTCAAGGTCAAGGAAACCTTCCAGACTACACATGCGCAGAAACACTCCTTGGAGGTCAAATAAGGAGGGGGCACCACCCCATAGTAAGTGATGTCAACCTACCCATAAGCCTCTTTGCTAGAATCCATCTTGGCTAAGAGATGCAGGAGCACACGTGGCAGGACCCTGAGATAATCCAAATACGACTTAGAACCAAGAAAAGCAAGATGATTGGTCAAAAGAAACCTGGAAGAGATGCCCCATATAAGTGATTTAAACTACTGCAAGCACTCAACATTCTGAGTTCACCCAGGTGTACCTATTGAGAAATGGAATATTTCCTGCCATATCAGTAAACAAAGGATGTCACAGCAGAGCTTGTAGCCCTCCAGTGTGAGCTGGTGAGCCCTGAGGGAACTTAGGAAGGAAAGAATACCTGCCATCTAGCAGCCATCAGACTGCAGCCACTCCATACAGTGAGCCCTGAGGAAACTCAGGATGTGAAAATACAGGATACTGGCCCCAGACAGCTGAGGTGCATATCAAAGGAATGAATTCGGTGAGCCCAGACTCTTGCATCTTCACATACATAGAAAAGAGCTAAATTCCTTAATTTGAGATATCTAGTTTCCTTTAATTAACAATAATCTTTTGATGTTCCTGACTACCTGCCCTTTGTTGCAAAGTGTCTATAAAACCTGGCTCTCCCCTAGCCTCCTAGGAGCAGTTCTCTCAGGGTTACTTGAGATGCTGGCCTCCCAGGCTTTTAAGTCCTAAAAATCTCCACCGGATAAAACATAACTCTCAATTTTTAGGTTGTGAATAATTTTTTAACTCCACACTATTCACAAGTACTCTTTTTCCTCCTCATAAACACTTTAGTTGTTTCACTACTTTCCATCTCTTTGTGGGAATTCATTTCTGCAAAGCCAGGGGGCCAGGGGCCTTGTCACTGGCCACTGTCCCTGGTGGTCTGGTGGCTAGGATTCAGCACTCTCACTACCGTGGCCTGACTTCAGTCTCTAGCCCAGGAACTGAAATCCTGCAGGCTGAGGCCACCCAAGATCAACACAGTGAATCGTTACCAAAAAAAAAAAAGAAATATATATATATATATATATATATACACACACACACACACACATATGTATGTATATAAATATATATATAAACTTTCAAGATAAATTTCTATGACACACCATGGTGTACCTCCTTGACATTCTTATTTTACTCATGCATCAAATAATGGACACTTTAACTTTTTATTCTTTCTAGACTCCAAAGTAATTTACCTGATTTTTTAACCTCATTCTCTCTTAGTCTTTACCTACTTTCCAGGAATAGTAAATTGTTTTCTGGCCTTCCTTCTTTTAAGGAAACGCTTTTGTACTTCTACTAAATGATTTATTTTCTTCTTTTGTTTTATAAAACCACTGAGTGCACAATCTATCAAACAATCTATCAATCAAAGAACATTCATTGCTTTCATAATCAGTTCTGAATGTTCCCTCTCAAGAAACACACTTTTGGGGAAAAAAAAATAAGCATAAATTTTCAGGTACTCTCCATTTCCTGATATTCTGCCCTTGAAGAATTCTAAGGTCAACAATTTTTCTAGTATTCATCTTTTCTTGCCTTGATAAGTAATGGTTTATTCCAAAAGGCTGCCTTAGTTCTCTAATGTGGTTTTATTTTTTAATTTATTTTTGCAATGCTTCATTCTAGTTGAGACGTGTATCTGTAATTGGGTTTCTTAGAAATACCTTGAACGTCCACTGTGTTCCAAAGCCCATGATAGCAAGGTTGGATACAGATCAAGAAACAGAGGAAAAAGGAAAAATTCTAGAGCACCACTGACCAAAGAAAACAATGCAAGGCAAACATTTAATGAAAAAATTTTCAGTAGCCACATTTTAAAAAGCAAAGAGATGCAATATTTTAAATAATACATTGCATTTAACCCAAAACATCCAAGATATGTTCATTTCAACATGTAATAAATATAGAGATATTATTAATGCAATATCTTACATTCTTTTTTTCAATCTAAATCTACCAAATTGGGTTTATATTTTAGTCAATCTGACACTAATTTTTTTACTGGAAATGATTTGTATTTAAATTCCATACAGTTTATTGTTTAAAATTAAGTTCACATGCCCAGGTTGTTCAAACATACCTAAAAATTTCCAATAACTGAAATGGAGTATCAGCCTTTAAATTTAAATTAATTAAAATTAAGTAAAATTAAAAATTCAGCTCCTCAGCAACATCAATCCCATTCCAAAAAATATGTTTTTTCATATATATATGAATATATTATATATATCATATATAATAACGGCTCAAAAGTTATTCCTGACTACTTTATCAGACAATACAGTCTTAGGCGGAATTGTGTTCGGAGCGTGTAGATGGCAATGGAGACTGCTGGTTAAATTGGGGGAATTATATAAATTTAAATGTAATGATGTAAGTTTAGCACTGACTTCTTAAATAAAAAGTTTGCTCACAAAAAGATATGGAGATTAGGAAAGCAACTGAACATAGGCCCAGATGGCAAAATACCAGATTGAGAGATTTAAGAATATTGGCGAGAAAGTCAATCTTTGGAGCATGAAGATGGAATTTCCGCAGGTAATTACAGTAGTCCTCAATGACTGTGTTGAGCATTTGACCAGAAATTTACTTTTTGATTTTCAGAACACCTTTGTGATGTCGGGGTTAACATTTCCATTCTACAAATGAAGAAAACAAAGTAAAAATAAGAAAACACCTGCCACAAAACCGGTCCTGGACGTCAGAAGGTGAAAGATAGCAAATACTGAGGGCACAAGCAATGGAGTCATACCTCCCAAAAACAAACACGCCAGCGGGAAAGACTTGTTGCCCAATGGATTTCAGAAATTTCCTCGCTCCCTAAGACAAGTTTACCACCATAACTATTTCACCTTCATTTAAAGTATACAAAAATGCTTCTCTGCGGGTTTCCCTGGTGGCGCAGTGGTTGGGGGTCCGCCTACCGATGCGGGGGACGCGGTTCGTGCCCCGGTCCGAGAGGGTGCCGCGTGCCGCGGAGCGGCTGGGCCCGTGGGCCATGGCCGCTGGGCCTGCGCGTACGGAGCCTGTGCTCCGCAACGGGAGAGGCCACAACAGTGAGAGGCCCGTGTACCGCAAAAAAAAAAAAAAAAAAAATGCTTCTCTGGTTAGAGAGAACCCAGGGACTCGTTTCCATTTCAGATATGCGTTTAAAATGAGAGGCAATGTATAATTTCGGTTAATGACTTGGCCTAAATATCCAAACTTGAAAAACAGATGCTGGCTTAATAGGCACAATTATTCCATTCCCTTGATAAACAAGAGAATTTTTTTAAATGCCCTTAAACAGAACGTGTTAAACTGAATTCTGAGAATGAGCAGACAAAGCAATCTTCTCTTTTCGGCTCCGCCCCACTGACTCTCGGGCATGGTGGGCGGGGATAAATTAGCTTACGAACTAACCCCACCCCCTACCCACCCTCATTTGTAGTTTCCAAAAAGGTCCGCTTCCGGATTTTAAATAGGAATTTCGGTGTGCTCTCCCTATTTGTGAGTACAGTACCTCATCTAGTCTTAGTGATGTCTGGACGTGGCAAAGGCGGGAAGGGCTTGGGTAAAGGGGGCGCCAAGCGCCACCGCAAAGTCCTGCGGGATAACATTCAAGGGATTACAAAACCTGCAATCCGTCGCCTGGCTCGTCGCGGTGGAGTAAAGCGCATCTCAGGTCTTATTTATGAGGAGACCCGCGGGGTTCTGAAAGTGTTTCTGGAGAACGTAATTCGGGACGCGGTCACCTATACCGAGCACGCCAAGCGCAAGACTGTCACGGCCATGGACGTGGTCTACGCGCTCAAGCGCCAGGGACGCACTCTCTACGGATTTGGCGGTTAAGTCGGCACCCACAAACTAATTTTCTGTAGCAATGTCCAAGGCCCTTTTCAGGGCCACCTAACTACTCGCTTGAAAGAGCTCGTTGCCCTGAACTGGTGTTTTCAGGTTTTTTTGTAAGGAACTTGAGTTCCGAAGTTTGTTAGATTTTTGGGGTGCAGTTGCTTTAATGCAGCTCATGTTTGCTTAGGTTTGAGTGCATCAAACGTTTACACCGTGTTGCAGTTTTAATGCCACACGATGGCTTTTCCAGTGTAGAACCCTTAAGCGTCCCACATTGTTTGAATAGCACTTCTGATTCTTAGAATTCTCAGTCTTGCAAAATTAACCAATGAACTTTAAGATTTTACTAATTTATTAGATTTTCCGAAATACGGAATTACTGTTTGACAGTAAGCTATGAATAGTGTTGAGGGACAAATATAGGTAATACCTTATTGGCCTGCTCAAATCTCACTCAAAACTTTAGTAAATTTTAAATATTCAGCCCCTAGTAGGGCAACTCAAGGGACAAGGTATAATGAAAGAAGCTAAGACTGAACTGTAGAGAGTGAAGGCACCCATGAGGAGGCCCAGGTGGCACATGGGCTGTTTCTTCTGTCCCTTAAAAGCATTTATATTTGGATTATATAAACTGATTACCAGATGTTTTTTAATCTACAAAGAATTTGGGATTTGTCTCCTGCCTTTTCAAATCTATTCCCTGGTAGTCTGTAATAAAACAACAACTTTAATTCATCTCAAGAACCCTCCGGTTTCTTTTCTCAACTATAATGTCAGAAACCGAGCTACATGGACATCTACCCCTGTGCTGGGACTCCGCCACACCAAAGGTTTTCTCATGTTGTCAGTATTTGCAAAGGAAAAGGGGAAAGAAGTCCCCAAAGTAATAAATGAACAAATTCTGTGTCTTGGCTTCAAAAGAAAGTCACTGGCAGAGGCCTGTTTAAAAGGACTTCAAGGTATTAGGTGCCTTTTCCTTACATAGGTTTCCTGCCTGCAGGCCATTTGAACCAATCCCAGTACTGTGGCGGCAGGGGTGTGGGGAGGGGATTGGGAAAGGAGCAATTGTTAGTTAACTGTCTTTTGGTCCTGCTGGGTTCTGTGATGGTCTCTTAAGGTGGCCCCCAGGATTTCCCCTCTTGAGGTTCACTCTTGTGTGATGAAGTCCCTTGAGTGTGGATGTGACCTGTGACTTGCTTTTAACCATCAAAACAGGTGACCATAGGTGACAGGATGTAAAAAATTTTGTGTATATGACTATGTTATCTAGGATTGTAACATCCTTGACTCTCACATGATGGTTTTGGTGAATCAAGTATCCCTGTTGTCAGGCCCAAATGACAAGAAACTCACAGGGCTATTTAGGAACTGAGGGACGCCTTCAACTAACAGCCCATAAGGGCTTCAAGCCAACAGCCAACAAGAAAATAAGACCCTCAGTCTTAAAACTACAAAGAACCAACCAGTAAATTAGTTTGGAAGTGGATATTTCCCCAAACATCCAAGAGACCTCAGTCCTGCATAACACCTCAATAGCATCCTCACAGAGGACCCAGCTAAACCCTGCCCAGACCCACAGAACCTGTGAGATAATACATGTGTGTTGTCTGAAGCTAGAAATTTCAAGGCAATCTGTTATGCAGCAATAAAGACAGCCAACACATTTGGCATCTTCATCAATCCATGTCATCGAAAATAACAGATATGATGAACTGAAACTTCAATCTTTATCTAAAGGAAGACCTACATTTAAACAAAAAAACTTTAATGTGAACAACATTGTTTCACAACTATGTGAACCTCTACTCACACACCCAATACTGACCTGGCACATACATTGGTAGTGTCTTGCTGGCCGCCCAAATACCAACTCTATAAGCCGTGAAAAGTACTAAAAGCAATTTATCAGTCATTTTGCTTTCAGCAATACAGAAACTATCAAAATATTAACTCAGGAAAACTACATTTCATTCCATATTCTCTGTTCTCCCTGCACTTGTACATCTTCTCTTACTCCTGTTTTTTGTTTCTTCTTTTTTTTTCCTCCTGTGTAAATGAATACAGAACCTAACTCTGACTGAAGGCAAGGAATACAAAAATGAAATATAAAATAAAAATTAGTCAAATTGAGGATTTCAGACCCCACTTCAGCACCATGTAGGGTTGATTATATAAATAATAGCCTCAAGACAAAATAAAGTGAAAATCTTTTCTTTTTAATGCAAATTTGAAAATTCACCTTTGAAAGCGTATACTTGTAGTTGAGATTAAACTCTGAGGTTCCAGTAAATACCCCAGGCCTAGTCCAGTATATACTGTATAACTGAGATTCCGACCCTTTGTAAAGTATGAACACCTTCTCATGAGTTAATATTTGTGAAGCACATAAAATTACTTTGTTGTAACATGGGCATTATATTTAAAACAAGGAACCCAAATACATTTACTAGCATTACACAACTTTAAGTCCACAGATAGTCACTCTAAAATTTTCAATCTAAGCAGTGACTGGCTACAAGAACAATTTAAAGATTTTAAGAAATAAAAACACAAAACCCAGAATACTACAACTTTCTACTGGTTCCTACAACACACATTTCAAATTCTTTGCTGCACTGAAGAACAAAAATTCAAATAAACCTCTCATACTGCAATACTGTTCCCTGCACTTTAAAGAATGACTAAAAAAAAAAGAAAAAAAACATGTTTTAAAAATACTGACAAATCTTCATATTATAGCTCTCAATATGCAAAAAAGAGTGGCTCTAAAAAGAACCATTGAGAAATGCTAGAGGCATAGAAAAATTGACTTGGAGATGGTGTACTTGGTGACAGCCTTGGTGCCCTCGGACACGGCGTGCTTGGCCAGCACCCCGGGCAGCAGCAGGCCCACGGCCTTCTGAATCTCCCTGAATGTGATGGACAAGTGCTTGTTTTAATGCTCCAGGAGCGACGCCTCGCCCACGATGCAAAGATGTTATTGACAAACGAGTTCATGATGCCCATGGCCTTGGACGAGATGCTGGGGTCCGAGTGGACCTACTTGCAGCACTTTACAGACATAGATAAAGATAGAATAGCTCTCCTTATGGCCGCACTTGCGTTTCTTGCCATTTTTCTTCTGAACCTGAGTCACTGCTTTTTTGGAGCCGTTTTTTGAGTTGGGGCAGAGTTAGCCGGCTCTGGCATGGTAAACAAAGTAAGCAAAATTGGGGGATTAAAAGAACGAGAACAAAAGGAACATCGCGAGTAGTTATATCAAGGATATACAAACGAACACTCACAAAGCTAAACTTTGATTGGACAAAAGCTGACCAATAGGTTACTAGTATGTAAACTAGGATTCAAAAACTCCCTTTTTTATTGGATCAAAAACGAACACTTTTGTATATTCCTATAGGTTGATTTACAGCACTGTTATGAGACCATAAATTCATTCACACAAAACAATCAATTTCTTTTTAATTAAATGAAAGTCTTCGCGTTTGGATGCGGAAACCAGGTAAGGAAATCCTGTTATCTAGCCCAGTCCAGTCCTGACCGCAGCTCTGTCGGGTTTGTCCGGGACACCTTGGGACCCTCGGAACGAGTCTCGAAATGCCGGCCCATTGCAGTGTTATCAAGAAGGACTCGATCGCCGCCATCTTTTTTAAGGTTCCACATTGCAAAGCTTTTCATGACGGCTCTCACCGTTAGACCCAAGGTGACATTTTAAAAATGCATCAAAACCAAACAACAGAGCCAAATTACCAGTTGTTTTGTTTGTTTGTTTCTTTTTTTTTTTTTTGCGGGCCTCTCACTGTTGTGGCCTCTCCCGTTTCGGAGCATAGGCTCCGGACGCTCAGGCCCAGCGGCCATGGCTCACGGGCGCAGCCGCTCCGCGGCATGTGAGATCCTCCCGAACCGGGGTATGAACCCGTGTCCCCTGCATCGGCAGGCGGACTCTCAACCACTAGCGCCACCAGGGAAGCCCCAAATTACCCGTTTTGAGTCAAACACACTAAAGATCCAGGGATTCCAGGATATTGGGATTTTGCTGCGTGTCCCCTGAATAATACAAAATTCCTTACATCTTAACAGTATTTCCTAGAAGACGATGTTACAGTGAACTAGATGTTTACGGATTCATGAGATGCTTAGACGATGGATTTTTAAATAGGGGGAAGGTCTGGGACTAAGATCCGATGAAAACGGGTTAACTGCAGAAAATGGCGGGTGTCTAAAGTCTAAACTTTTCCGAACACATTCTATTTTGTACATCCAAACAGGAAAAAAGTTGAAGAATATTAAATGAGTAATGTGTTTTTGGACAATACTTGAGTGTGTGGGTATTATCGATAAAACAACTCGGAAAAAAAAATTTTTTTAAGGGGCTGGGAAGATGTCTGCTAATTGAAATTCACCAATCCCAAACTTTCACCTAATGGATAAACCAATCCTAAATCGCTCGGAGCACTTCCGGAATTTAGCAGCGGATGACTAACAGGAATTGCCCACAATCCAATCAGAGTGATTCTGTTCCTGTATAAATATAGAAGCAAATCTACCAGTTTAGTCTTTATTTTGGAGATAAGTAATGGCGCGTACAAAGCAAACTGCTCGTAAGTCGACCGGCGGCAAGGCGCCGCGCAAGCAGCTGGCCACCAAGGCGGCCCGCAAGAGCGCGCCGGCCACGGGCGGCGTGAAGAAGCCGCACCGCTACCGGCCCGGCACGGTGGCCCTGCGCGAGATCCGCCGCTACCAGAAGTCCACGGAGCTGCTGATCCGCAAGCTGCCGTTCCAGCGCCTGGTGCGCGAGATCGCGCAGGACTTCAAGACCGACCTGCGCTTCCAGAGCTCGGCCGTGATGGCGCTGCAGGAGGCGTGCGAGGCCTACCTGGTGGGGCTCTTCGAGGACACCAACCTGTGTGCCATCCACGCCAAGCGTGTCACCATCATGCCCAAGGACATCCAGCTTGCCCGACGCATCCGCGGCGAGAGAGCATAAATTATTAATGCCGACAAGTGCCAACTTAAAACCCAAAGGCTCTTTTCAGAGCCACCTATAATTTCACTTTGAGGAGCTGTATCACAAGGGCGTAGAAAATCCCCCCGACCCCCACCAAGGCAAGGCTGGAGGAGGGCAGAACTCCCTTCTCCCCCAAGTATTCCATGTACCAACCCCAGGAAAGGATAGTCACCCCTGCACACTCTGTCTTCCATATAAGAACAGGACATTGATTCCTGAAACTACTTTTCCTCTGCAATCCTTAAAGTTATTTGAGAAACAGCCAGAGGAAAATAGGTGATATATAAATATTTTTATCCTCTTAACCCCTAAAAGAGAAATAAACCTCCCATGTGAAGATATCTTTATCCCAGTATGAGAATAGAAAGTATCCTTAACAGAATTTGGGAATTCAACACTAAGAAAGCTGTATAAGCAAACTTCATTTGTCTGCTACCCCAAGTACAAGCCATATATATATGTGTGTGTGTGTGTGTATATATATATATATATACACATACATATATATATATAGCCTGCTTTGGTTACTTCGGTGGTCTCATTTCTGAATGACCTCTGTGCGTACAAATTGTTTTTTTCCTCCGTTAATCTATGTCAATTTAATTATTAGACCAGGCAAAATAATTCAAATTTCCCTCCCTGATACAAGAAGTCCAAGGATGACGTCAGGTATGAGAAAAAGGGTGGGTCCTTGAGTAACCTGGAAAGCATCCTAGGCATGCTTTATGTGGCATGCACACACATACACGTGTGTGCACATGAACATGAACATATTCAAGGACCCAGGCTGAGTACTACTGGAGAGCAGTTTGGTGTTAACTTATTTGCTTCTGTGCTGAGCAATACATCCTCTGGTGAAGGTCGTCATACTTTCTGTACTGAAAATAGAGACCTGGTACCCAAAACATGGGTTCCATGGGATTTCCAGAGTTCAACTTCCAGCAGCACCACCGGCAGAGTGGGCAGCAGTGCTGTCAGTGATACAGTTGGGCATAGCACTAGTGCACCAAATCTGGGGCCTGAACTAAATAAGTATGTTCAGTACATCAGGAATTCATAGGTTGTTGCAGCATATAACTGAAAATTCAGATTGTGCAGAATGTGTCTGCACCCTGCATGAGAAACATAATATAGTCACTAAGGCAGAACTTAGGCTTTGCCATAATCACCTATTATTCATCCTCAAAGAGCCAATGAGACAACAGCTCCCAACTTTCCTCTAACAAATGCAGAACCCTAGAACAAACCCTAGAGCAATGCCAGGTTTGTGGATTCAGGCAGGTTTTACAGATGTTGGCAGTGGGAACGCCCAGCCTTATTCCTGGGTTTACTCCCGGTCGGGGGGGATTAGGCAACACTGGAGGCTCTCCAGGAGCTAAGTGAATAGCTCTGCAGAAAAGTGAGAACACACGTCCCACGGCAGGAACCAAAGACACTGGACACCAACAGTTTAACAAACGTTGCAGACTGTTACTGGAGCAAATCCTCAGCTACAGAAACCAGAAGTCACCTTCAGAAACAGTGGGGATAGCGCAGTGCAATGTTTTTGAACCTTGAAGCAAAACTGCAAGTGTTAATGGCAATGCAATGTGATTTCTATGTGACTATTGAAAGGCTTATTAGGCTCCCAGTCATCATCGCAGAACTTCTGCCATTTTAAAAAATGTAATTTTCAGGTGGAACGCAGGAAATACAAAAAGCAAACCAAAAACTGAACAGCCTGGAAAATCCTCTGCATGAAAGTCCATAACAGCTTTATTTAAAAATTAGAAACAACTTAATATCTTTGGTGAATGTAATAAATTCTCATACACAATGCAATGCAATCCTACTCAGCAATAAAAAGGGAGGCCATTGATACATGCAACTACCTAGATGGGTAATGCTTAGTGAAAAAAGCCAGTCTCAAAATGTTGCATTTTGTATTATTCCATGTATATAACATTCTCAAAATGGCAATTCTAGAGGTGGATAACAGATTAGTGATTGCCCCAGGACAGGGGAGAAGTGAGTGGATGTGAATTACAAAAGTGTTATGAGTGGATGTGAATTACAAAAGTGTTACATTAAAGAGTTCGTTGGTGATGATGGAACAGTTCTGTGTCAGCGTTGAGATGGTAGTGACACATAAAATTGCACAGGGCTACACACACACACACACACACACACAAATGAGTGCATGGAAAAATTGGTGAGAGCTGAGTAAGGCCTGTAGGCTAGTTAAAAGTACTTTGCCGATGTAAATTACCTGGCTTTGATATTATAAGATAATAAGATTTCACCATTAGGGGAAACTACGTTCGAGGAACTCTAGGTACTATTGGAGCAACTTTTGTGAATTTAGTTATTTCAAAATAACAATGTAAAAAAAGCTGTGATCTTTCTTTAGCAGTTGCTACTGTGTATTGCTTTGGATTCCAAGGCTTGTTTAACAAATTTTGGTGTGTTTTGGTTTGTTTTTGCATAAATAGCAGTGTTTTCCTTTCTTCTGGCTGTTCTAGTGATGACGTGTCCACTGAACAGCAGTTTGGTTCGTTCATGTTGGTGTGTGATTTTTTAGCTATTGCTGTCACTACCTCAAAAGTAAATTGAGTTTTCAAATTTGATATTTGTAATCTCAAATTTACTGATGGAGTAATTGGTTGAGCTACTGCTCAGCTCTTAGGACGGTGTGCTTGGTATATCATAGTTTGAAGTAAAAATAATCTCTTATTTTGAACATTCTATTTATTCCAAGGACATCATTTAAATCATAGTGCTCGACAATTTTTTTAAAATAATATAATAATCTAGGAAAGATCACATTTTTACTTCTGGCACTTGCATAAAATCTCTTTGCCTAACATTGGTGTTTATGATAACTTTGCATGAATTCCATGCACCAACCACAGTAAAGGACAATCACCCCTCCACCCTCTGTCCTCTATATGAGAACAGGGTATTATTAGCCCCTGACAATTTACATTCTTTTCCTCTGCAATCCTTCATTGTTCAAATTTATATGCTTAATCTGTATAAGTGAAAGCACACTGTACAAACTGGTGTTATATTAGAAATGTTTTGAAATCTTTCCATGTGCCTTAGGCCTGTCTGTATTATAAATACTTTGTTTTTAAGAACAAAGTCCAGGGCGATAGAAATTTATTGTTCACGAACTAGATGCTATTTTGTTTACAATAACTCCATTATCAATAGTATTGATCCTATTTTATGGATAAGGCCACTGAGTCTCAGATAGATTAATAAACATGCCCAATAATAGTTTGAGAGCAGCTTGCTTATGGATTCCAAACCCAAAGCCTGGCGTGGTTGCTTGTCAATGTATTTATAAATTACTTTGTTTTGGGAATTTGGGCTTAAAGGCCAGTGGCAAAGATCCAAGAATATATGGAATGGATAAATCTTTAAACACATACAAGCATACTTAAACGAGGCAATTCCCTTTGTGTATACGTTTGATGCTTCTGTTTAAAGATTCTTATTTTCTGAATACCAGTAAAACGCCCTAGCCCTTGTTCATTTCAGGTCTTAGAAGCAAGGGGCGGGGACTCAGTACGGTTTCCCGCCTTTCTGGTCTTGCAGTTTTCACAAAGGTCCGCACAATCGCTACATAAGGGGCTGCAGTTTGCTAGCGTTAGACTCAGTCGGCGTGCTTAGCTTTTCTTTGTTATGTCTGGTCGGGGCAAGGGCGGGAAAGGCCTTGGAAAAGGGGGCGCTAAGCGTCACCGCAAGGTTCTGCGTGATAACATCCAGGGCATCACCAAGCCCGCCATTCGCCGTCTGGCCCGGCGTGGCGGTGTGAAGCGCATTTCCGGCCTCATCTACGAGGAGACCCGCGGGGTGCTGAAGGTGTTCCTGGAAAACGTAATACGGGACGCTGTCACCTACACTGAGCACGCCAAGCGCAAGACTGTTACCGCCATGGACGTAGTCTATGCGCTCAAGCGCCAGGGACGCACTCTCTATGGTTTCGGCGGCTAAGATTGACCTTTGTAAGGCTTATTCTGTTTTCTACAGCAAAGGTAAAGGCCCTTTTCAGGGCCACCTACCTTTTCTATGAAAGAGCTCACACTTACCATTTCGTGGTCTGTAGGGTAGTTTGGTACAGATGGGAGAAGTGAAGCACTAAAATGTTGCTTAGAGATAGTTTGGTCTTCAGTCCCTAAGGTGTTTTCACAATGCTGGAGGTGTTACTATCGCTGTTCCTGATGTATGGATTAACTGAAGACCAACAGGTGGCTAGTGGCTAAATGTGGCCACGCAGCTGGTAAGTAAAGGGTCATGGGTTCTTTGAGTAGAAATAAATATTTGGGGTGTCCACAGACACTAGAGTACAGCTCTTACATGGCTTATATACTAAATTAAATGATGAAAATGTGACAAGACAAAGGAGTTTGGGCTAGGATAGTTAATGGTAGAAAAGGAAATAGGAAGATAAAGGCTAGTTTAACAATGCAGAGTTCTCTCTGTTTTAAGCTTCCTATCTGGTGATAATGCTATTTTCTTCCTGGTACAGGAAGGGAATCTTCCATATGGGAGTTTGATTTCCTGTTTTCAGAAGGAAAATAGGTCAGAGTGCTCTTTTGCACCTGCTGTTTTTCAAGTGCCTTTAGCTCAAAATAACTCAAGCCAAAGTGGCATATTTTAGGGTGGCATATTCTGCCACCCTTCACCTCCAAGCACACTACCAGGCAACTTTCCCAGAGGTCACAGAGCAGAAAGGGTCACAGACCAAACTAAAATGCTTAGAAATTTTAATCAATTTAAACCATGTTGCAAAAAGCATGGGGAAATAGATGGACAGCACAGCATACTTAGGATAAGACAAACAAGTGGAAGGTCCTCGCTAGATGAATCCGTTATTTACACAATGTTCATATAATCTCCTTTGCTCTCTGCCACATCAGCCTTCCTTCCTAATGATGGGCCTCTGAGGACCAGAGTTAAGTTGAACAAGAGGACTGAGCAGGTGGAAGGTAGCTGGGCCAATCACACACAGTTGCTCTATTAAACAGATCTAGGGGTATATTTGGTTGGTCTATAGTTGTCACTCACCAATGGGTTTTATCTGCATCCTATGGGCAGAGGTCAAGTGGGTGGCTGACTAAAGATATCAAGTATGAGATGCCTCATAGATGCTGAGAATTTTATGTGCCTCGTGAATGTGTGGTGCCCACTTGGTCCTTCAATCCCATCCTCTCTGTGTTCAGCACACGTTTATCTCTAGTCTCTGAGTCTAACGTATACTTAGATGTAACTTAACGTGTACTCAGTCCTTCGCAGAACTGAGCACTCTTCAATAACATAGTGAATCCCCCTTACACCTGCCTCCTCTCCCCTCACTCTTCCCTGCTCTTTCCTCAGCCAAATACCTGCTACTCCTTCTGGGCCCGGCTGTCATATTGAAACGGAGCAGGACAGTATGGTCTATGCCCCCATGTTCTCAGCCTGACTTTTGTCTGTGTAAAACCTTTAGCCAAAGAATAAGTTTAATCAGAGAAGTGAGAAAATACAGAAACAAAGGAAAACTGTCAAAGAAGACCAAATAATAATAGTTTAGTCCTTAAGCATAGTCAAGGACCTTTAGTTCCTCCTCAAGGGCTATAGTTAATGTTCTGAGCCACATCCTGTGAGCTGCCTTGTAGGTACTGAAACCCCCGCCAGGTGGAAGAAGTTAACTACATGATGACCAGACTGCAGCCATGACATAAGATGCCACAAATCCGAGAAATGGCCTCAAAGAAATGGGAACAAACCGACCCTGGAAGTAAAGACTAACTGTACTTAATAATCAAGATGATGCTGGTCAGACCACCACATGACCAATTTCAAGATGACTGTGAGAGCTGACTGGACTGTTTCTGCATGTAGCGCCCTCCCTCAGCCTGGAAAAGCTCTTGCCCACTGATTGTCAGTGGACAGGCGTTTGCCCTCCCCCTCCCCCCACTCCAGTTGCTGGCATCCAAAATAAAGCAAACTTTCCTTTCCACCAACCTTGCCTCTTTATTGGCTTCTGAGCAGCGAGCAGCCAGACCCCACTTCCGGTTACAATATGACCTTCTTCCTCATATCCTCATCGTTTCCTTGCCTGCAAAGGGCTCTAAGAATGAAATTTCTGACCATAAGTGTTCCTACTTGAATATAGTCTATCTTTTATTATTTTTTCTAATTGTTTTTGTTTAACCTTCTGGTTCAACCAAGCTATAAATTACTGGAAGTTAGAACTAAGCTTTCTTCTTTCCTGGTGTCACTCATATATCAATGCATAGACTGAATATTCAAGGAGGATCCACTAACTTGGGGCAAAACACAATTACACCCTTATTGTGTAGCCTTTGAGCCCAGCGTTGGCAGAGGCAATCTGCCACGGGCTCTGAGGGTGTGCCAAGAATGCCATTTATCAGAGTTGAGGAACCTTAAAGAATGGGATAGTGGCTGTCCCCAGACAAAGAGCGGATTTGCTTAGTACACTCAAGTTCAATCCCCCAAGCTGTACCCTGGCTGTGATGCAAACCCACTGTGTGTGCAGTATCCATCTGGGTCCCTCCAGGTCGCCCCTGTGGGACCTGATGGACAAGGGGATCCAATGCAAAATTGCTGCTTGATGTGCTGTGCTGTAATAAAGCCTCTTGTCTCTGACCTAGGGGTGTTGTGTCTACTGCCAGCAGCCATGAAAGACTTACAGGTTATCTTATTATCTTGTAAGTAGGGTAAGATCCCAGACTCTTCACAAACTCTGACACAAAGTGAAGAAGAAGGAGAAGAAGGAGAAGGAGAAGGAGAGGAAGGGGAAGGGGAGGAAGAGGAAGGGGAAGGAGAAAGGAGAAGGCAGCGAGGTGGAGAGGGAGAGGCGGGAGGAGGAGAAGGGGGCGGAGACAGAGAGGGTACAGTGCAGCATTTTATTCCAGGGAGCTCCTCAATAGCTGTCTGCCCCTCTTGGTGGCACTATCAGGCCTGGAATAAGTGTTAGGCTTGTCCAGCCTCAGAATCTCTCTTTCTTTCTTTATCTCTCTCTCTCTCTTTTTTCCTACACGGCATGATGAAATTTGCAACTCACTCAGATTTCTGCAGTGGGAGGGACTGATTGTAGATTGGGAATAATGCAGGCAGAGAGACCTGTCAGGCCACTATAGGGATTAGAAAGCTGTATAGGAGAAACAAAACTTTACCCTTTTAGGGTCTCTAGCTGGGCTTGAGAATTAAGTTGACATAAGACAGGTTAACATGAGAAAAGCACACAAATTTTATTTAATCTTTTTACATGTACATGGGAGTCTTCACGGGAAAATGAAGACCCAAAAAGCAGTTAAGCCTAAGTGCTTATATACTAGGTTGAACAAAGAGTAGTAACTGTGAAATAGCAATTAAAATATATGGGGAGACTAAAGGAAGATAAGGATTATTTTAACAAGGTCTGTTTGTATAGATTCTCTCATCCTGGACTCCCCATTTCTGGTGATAAGAATGTTCATTTCCTCCTGGTATAGGGATGGCACGTTTCACATGGGATAATTATCTGCTTTCGGGAAGAAAAGGGGAGATCACAGCCCCATTCTTTCATTAGCTGTTTTTTAAGCGCCTTAGCTCAAAATAATCCTTATGCCAAAGTGGCATATTTTGGGGCGGCATATTCTGCTCCATTTCAGCTGATATTCAATTTCCGGGGTGCCAAGATGTCTCACCATTTACGGCACACTCTGGAAGAGACGGCTCAAGGAGGATCTATGAACTGATAATGGAGAACAAGGGTTTGTTAATTGAGTGGAACCACAGAACAGAGGAATAGGACCCAAAGAAGCAAACTGAGAAGGATCATGGAGAACAATAGGATCTGGGTTAGGAAGAAAGGTACCACAAAACACTGTGAGAAGATTGTGAAGGCAGGAGTAATAAACAGGGTCAGATGTGCATGGTTTTGGCCATTCGAAGGTCACTGGTAACTATGCCAAGGATATATTTAGTGAGTGATTTGTGAAGACGTCATATAATCAGGAAAAGACATGAGGATAGTGACTCCAGATTACCCAAGGCTTGGAGATTTGATAAATGGAAAGGATCTAGTAATTGACAGAGGTATGGATTAAACTGAGAGACACTGACACATATTTATATGTAGATGGGAAAGAGCCAGCAGAAAGAGGAATAAAACTTTAAGCTGGGATATCACTATGATTAGATCAGGATGACCAACTAATCTATTGTGCAAATAAGTTACTGATAGTGGAAGTGGGCTCCATTAATAACTATCTTAAGATAACAGGGACAGAATGAAACTGTCCCTGGGTGTGTGTTCACCCACACACCAGGGTGTGTTTTCACTGACACAAACACAAAGCTTCTGGGAGTGAAAGATTTAGAACACAGGTGGCAGGATGAGCATGAGAAGGCCTGAAGAGCACCTCTTCCGCCTGATGGGAAAATGGAGAGGTAAGGATGCAGTCAGAGGTGGGATGGCCATAAGAAAGGTCACATTATCAACGTTTTGGAAACAAAGCATTAAGAGTGATGAACTGTTAGTCATGTTAAGAGTTCCAACGCGTCCTCAGGAGTCCACTAGATAAGACAAAATTTTACAATGTCTCTTCCACCCGATTTGAGTTCACTATCTATGGCTCCATCTATCCAGAGCTATCTGCGACGTTTTCTGTAGAAAGAAGGCTGCTTAAAGGCCTCAGGTGCCCTCTTCAGGACACTAAGTCCTGGTCACTGGGACATTCTGGACAAGTTAATTTAAATGTTTTGGGGGGTAAAATGAACTCAAACATGTTGAAATTCGAAAACTGATGCTATGTCAAATGCAATTCACTTCTGTTGAGTAAAAACTCCAGCAGTTCCACTGCACGATTTTGTTTTTGGCATGTCTGAGAGCCGCCATCTTGAGATGATATCTAACTCGGAAAAAAGACCAAAAAAACGCGACAGCCGGAGTCTACAAAGAGAAAGCGACTGCCTTAATTAAAATCGGCACCCAGTATTAATATAAAACATTAAATATTACCTTTGTTTCTCCTTTGTGCTAGTTAGCAGCCCTTCATGTGACCAAGTGGGTGGCCCTGAGAAGGGCCTTTTGTGAGTAAACAAGAGCTTCACAGCCGAAGACCGCAATGAAACTTAGCCGCCGAAGCCGTAGAGAGTGCGTCCCTGGCGTTTGAGCGCGTAAACCACGTCCATGGCGGTGACAGTCTTGCGCTTGGCGTGCTCGGTGTAGGTGACAGCATCGCGGATTACATTCTCTAAGAACACCTTCAGCACCCCGCGGGTCTCCTCATAGATAAGGCCAGAAATGCGCTTCACACCACCACGCCGGGCGAGACGGCGGATAGCAGGTTTAGTGATGCCCTGGATGTTGTCACGGAGAACTTTACGATGACGCTTGGCGCCCCCCTTTCCCAGGCCCTTTCCACCTTTGCCTCGACCAGACATGACTAACTGCCACTTCTAACCTCTTACAGCGCTTAACCCTGGGCTGCAGCCTCTTATATATCAGTTTTACGGACCTATTAGGAAACTGAAACGGCGGGGGCGGGAACGAGACCTCTGCCCCCGCCTCTTCCCTTCCTCACTGGCCGTCTGCTATTGCCTAGCAGGGAAGGGGGCGGGGAAATGCGACTCAGTATCTGTTTCCTGTTTCCTGGTTGGGGTCCAGAGTCGCTGGTTTTGTGGACTCTAGTCGTGTGCCTGTGGGTTTTCTCAATTAATATTGTACAAGTCTCCTCACCACTTTTATTATTTAACAAAAGGAGGCAGTACCGCCACATTTGTCTGCAAAAGGGAGAGAAAGCAGAATAAAATTAATTTGAAAACATGAAGATACTTTAAAAAATGTAAGTATTCTTAAAAACTCTAGTAATGCTTATTAAGTTTGGCTGATCCTGAACATTTCCGTTTGGCGAAGCGTTTACATAACCATCGTTTTTCAGCATTCCTGGTAAAGAGGGATGTCTAGTAAGGGGAGCCAACATTAATTGAATTTCCACTCTTTTCTCCCCAATTTATAAAGCATTATTTACATTGTGAGGATGAAGAATCCCAGGATTGAAGACCTAATCCTGTTCTAATAAATGGTATTGTGGGGGGTAGAACTGAGGTCTTCTGATTCTGTGGTCTTATGTCCTTGCCACCTACCACCGAGCTATGTCATTAAAGCATTGAAGATACATCAGGATGAATAAGTTTGCAAATTAACAGAATATTTAAAAAATAACAAAAGAGTGAAATACTGTCCAAGTAAAAAGGGTAACTGAAGTTCTACACACAGATAAGTATTGGTTAATAGACAAATGCCAACATTACTCACAGTCCACAAATTCACATTGAGTGCCTTCTATGTAACTACAGAGGTGATTTAAAAAAAAAAAAAAAAAAGCCTTCTCTGCTGGTGCTTACCATATAAGCGGTCAGAGGATTATTAACTTCCTTGAGTCACAAACTTTTTGAGATTTAGTTCAGGTGCAGTTACCTGTGGATTTAGACATGGTGATCTCCCCTGCTCTCCTTTTTGAGAAAGTCACTGAACAAGAATCATTGATTCATTGCATTTATTCATTCAACAATTTAGGGTCTACTATACGCCAAGAGTGGTGTACAAATACCAGATTTACAAAGACAATCACACATTCTTTTAAAGAACTTAAACTCTAGCTGAAGAAAGAGAAAAGTAAACTCGGGGTGAGGGGCCATGTAATCAGCCCACCATCCTCTAGATTCATCCTGGTAGTGATGGGTGGAGCAGTCATATCCCAGCAACATTAGCATCACCTGGGAGCTTGTTAGACATACAGAATTTCAGGACCAGTCCCAAATCTACTGAACTGATACGACATTTTTAAGATCCTCAAGTGAGTGGTTTGCTCATTCAAGTTTGAGAAGAATTGTTTTAGAGCTGTGCTTTCCTATATTTGTATTAGCTACTAGCCACATATGCCCATTTAAATTAATTAAAATTAAATAAAATTAAAAATTAATTTCTTCAGTCACTCTACCTTTAAGTAAGTGCTCAATAACCACAGGCAAGTGTAGTTGTTGTCTGTTCTACAGTGCAGATACGGAACATTTCCATCATTGCAATAGGTTGCATTGGGCTGTATTGTGATAGAGAACTTCTTCTGGAGAACTTGTAGCCCAGACTGGGAAAGAGAGTGTGGTAGGTACCTGAGAATGAGGCTTGCTGCAGGAAATGAGGATTGGAGTATTTCTGAGGTATAATAGAAATTAGTCACCTTCTGCGTGTACCAGATATTACAGATACACAGAGGGACATGTAAAAATGAAAGTGGAAGTTTGAGAGTAGCAGTGTCCTTTTTAGGAAATAAAATGAATAATATTGATATATAGTTGTGCTTGAAGGGGAGTTTCAAGTGGTAGAGTGTCCTCAGGTGAGACCATCTGATAGGAAATTAAAATAGATGTGATTTCTCATCACCCTTCTGAACACATTACATTGTAAAACAATGCTCTATTTGCTCTATAGCCCTTATTTTTAATTTGGCCTTTTTGGTATTTAGTCAACATAGTCACTCTTCTCCTTAAATGTTTGAAATTTACTGAATTTTGGAACACTTAAGTACAGCCCCTGTGGATTGCCCTGGTGAGCCCTACCTATCTCTTTCACAGTCATTTACTATGGTGAGTGGGGGCTTGACACCAAAATTGAGAGAACATGAAGTTGTGAGACATCCATCACTTGTTTAACTTTAGTTTTTCTTATTTATTTTTTACATCTATAAAGTAAAAATAGTTCAAATCTTAGTCTAGCAGAAAGTCAATGGTTTTAGAATATATACAGATTTAGGATTCAAAAGAAATACAGATAACTTTTTTGTGGGCTACCAAGTAATAGGTGAAACGTTTCAACTTTATAGTCCCATGGGGTGATCCAGCTTTCAAGAACCTTGTCCATGCTACAGTTAGAGCATAAATACCTGGATCTCAAGAGATAACAGTACCTACACACAG
Organism: Grampus griseus; assembly: GCF_964374135.1. Lineage (NCBI taxonomy): Eukaryota > Metazoa > Chordata > Mammalia > Artiodactyla > Delphinidae > Grampus > Grampus griseus. The sequence continues at coordinate 20,884,905 of NC_139004.1, forward strand.
TATAGCTCCAACCTCCTATACACATCTAGGGCAGAACTTTTCAGGTGAAATCAAGTCTCAATTATTGCCCTCCAGGAATGGCAGAGATTACCTATAAACAATTAAGCAGATGACCCTGAGCCCCAATGCCTTCTCACTTATTTGGGACCTAAATAGCCATGGGAACCGGTAACAGTTGCACAAGAAAGAAATGGTGGCATCTGCTGTAGAAAGAACTTTTCACCTATCTTAAATTGAGTACATACAACTTAGGGAACAATTCCAACAAGTATTCAACAACTGATATCATGACTACAATGATCATCAAAATAGTAAAGGTTTAAAAATCTGAATTTTAATTTTATCTTTAGGTCTAGATAGTATTAGGCTCTGGGCTGAAAAGGAAAAGGGCGTTATATAATGTTTGTTACTATTGCTATTGACAGTGATGATACTGAGGATGACAAGTAGCCCCATCCTCCAGACAAATGTAAAATGCCTTCCCTGGGGAAATTGGAATGTTCTAGATCCAATCCTATAAGCTTCCCTCTTTATACACTGTATTTGTAATTGGTATATAACATGGTCTCAAGTCCCAGAGACTTAGTTACAGACAGTGCCAGCCAATAATGACTATTTAAAAACAAGCCAAGTCATTTTTATGGAATTAGTTCAGTGCAAAGAGATGACATCTTTTAAGTTGATTATCCTGTCTTGGAGTTATATGAAAAAATTCTCAAGTCACTATTGAATGTAGGCCAGAATAAATAGATTTTAGGAAGTAGGGGTATTTATTTAAAAAAAAACACAACACCAAAATAGTTTTCTTGTTTATTTATTTTGACAAACATGAGGTTTAATTTCAGTATCTGATTATTTGGTGGATATTAATTTTGTGCTTAATTATCCAATATTTATCGAATTCCATTAGCTCTCTGTGTTACAAAGAGATGGAGTAGGAAATCAGTCATGTTTGCTATGAAATATTTATTCAATTCCTTAGTGGACACATTCAGCCAATTAATTTAGGTCATGATAGCCTAGTTCATATTTTGTTAGTAAAAATCCCAGGGAAACTTATGAAGATTCAGTAAGTGAGTTTAATGAGAATTTTTTTTACTTTCTAGTCCTCTGTGTCCCTATTTGCAATGTTGAAAAAAGATAAATCAAATTTGTATTTTAAGTATCATTTTGAAATATAGGAAATATGTACATAATTCTGTGCTAAATAATGGAGGAAGAAAATCTTATGGACGGAATATCATTAGGCAATATACAATTTTAACCCACTTGATCTTACAGAGTTCTTGAGCTCAGAGCTGGTAAAATGATGTAGAACTGCCAATCTGTTGCTTCATGATTCACTTTTCTTCTTTGTAGATGGTGTGATTGATCTCTAATGCCCATTCTAGGTCAGAAAAATCTATTATACTAATTTTTAGAGCAGGTTGGTGACTCAATTTGGAGCTGTTTATCTAGAAAATAAATGGAGCAGCCTCACACCCCATCCTTCCAAAAATGTTTAAATCACCGAAACACTGGGAGCAAACCCAGTTTACACACTGGTCACTCAAATACTTTTTTAAAAAATCTATCCTTTTAAAAATACTTATCCATCTTGTACGTAGAATTTTCTACCCCAGTGCCAATTCCCAGTGCTTAGAGCAAACAAGTTGCAGGAGAGCTGTGCTATTGCTCCCGCGAAAAAACCGATTTTCCTTGTATATTTGAGTAAAAATGAGGTTATTTATATAAGGTTGAAAAGAAAACAATGTGTATGACAATGCCCTGGAAGAAAGATTTGCAAAGGAAGCAGAGAGAACTAGTAATTTTAAGGAAAATCTGAAAGTTGTCTCAATTTGACCGAAGTTTCCAAGGGAGTTGGGGGAATCAGGAAAGTTTCAGGGGGCCGGCTTTGAAACTAGGTATAGCAAATAAGGCAGGAATGAAGCCTGAAGAGTCTCGGATCAGTTTCCCCCAAATCCCTAATTATTTCGTGCCCAGACTTCTTATATTTTTCTTCTTTTTTAAGGGGCAAAAAACACAGCCATTCGGCAGAGCCGAGGAGCCCTTCGTAGCAGCGCGGCGCACGGAAAAGGCAACCAATCATCACGCAGCGACTCTCTATATAAACCCCCAGCCGGCGGTTCCCGGGACACGCCGTTCTGACAGTTTAAGCTTACTTTTTGTCTTTCCTGGCTAAACAGAAAAATGTCGGAGACTGCTCCAGTTGTTCCTGCTGTTCCCGCACCTACAGAGAAAACACCTGTTAAGAAGAAGACGAAGAAAACGGGCGCAGCTGCCGGAAAACGCAAGGCGTCCGGGCCCCCGGTGTCCGAGCTCATCACCAAGGCTGTCGCCGCCTCCAAGGAGCGCAGCGGCGTGTCCTTGGCCGCGCTGAAGAAAGCGCTGGCGGTCGCTGGTTATGACGTGGAGAAGAACAACAGCCGCATCAAGCTGGGTCTTAAGAACTTGGTGAGCAAGGGCACCCTGGTGCAGACCAAGGGCACTGGCGCTTCAGGTTCTTTCAAGTTCAACAAAAAGGCGGCCACCGGGGAAACCAAGCCCAAGGCTAAGAAGGCAGGCGCGGCCAAGCCCAAGAAGGCTGCTGGGGCAGCTAAGAAGCCCAAGAAGGCCACGGGCGCGGCTACCCCCAAGAAGGCCGCTAAGAAGACCCCTAAGAAAACCAAGAAACCGGGGGTGGCTGCTGGGGCCAAGAAGGTGGCCAAGAGCCCGAAAAAGGCGAAGGCAGCCAAGCCGAAGAAGGCGGCTAAGAGTCCGGCCAAGGCTAAGGCCCCCAAAGCCAAGGCAGCCAAGCCTAAAGCTACCAAACCCAAGGCTACAAAGGCGAAGAAGGCGGCCTCCAAGAAGAAGTAAATCGGTAGCGGGACGTCCTACTTTGCAAATCTCAAAGGCTCTTTTCAGAGCCACCCACTAATTTCAGATAAAAGAGCTTAGCTGGATATGTTTCCGTAGGTAACCAACAAGCCTTGTAATAAGGTAAAATTCTTTTTTAAACTTAAGCAATTTTTTTAAACTTGCCGCCCTAACGTGATTGGCTATGCGTCAGGGTGCGCGCGCACCGCCACGTACAAAGCTCTCCGAATGTTGTGATCACAGTCCTCTAATGAGAGTTTAGTGGCTCTCAAAAGAGCCTTTGCGGCAGATTCACTTGCCCTTGGCCCTGTGGTGGCTCTCGGTCTTCTTGGGCAGCAGCACGGTCTGGATGTTAGGCAGTACGCCGCCCTGAGCGATGGTGACTTTGCCCAGCAGCTTGTTGAGCTCCTCGTCGTTGCGGATGGCCAGCTGCCGGTGACGCGGGATGATACGCGTCTTCTTGTCACGGGCCGCGTTGCCCGCCAGCTCCAGGATCTCGGCCGTCAGGTGCTCCAGCACCGCCGTCAGGTACACCGGCGCGCCGGTCCCGACCCGCTCGGCATAGTTACCCTTGCGAAGCAGGCCGTGGACTCGACCCACGGGGAACTGGAGCCCGCCCCGCGAGGAGCGGGTCTTGGCCTTTGCTCGCGCTTTGTCTCCCTCTTTTCCTCGTCCAGACATGTTAGGAAAGAAATAGTGCAGCTTGAGGAAAGGGTTATTATAGTCTCTGGATGTTTCTAAAATTTCTATTCCCATTGGTTTGCAGAGGCTATTGAGAGAGTTAACCAATCAGAACGCACTTCTGGAGTTACTTGCATGGGCTCCAGGAGAAAATACTGCACCAATTAGAGGCTGAGATATTAAGACTTGTATTGATACATACTTGGAAGCAGTTGGAAAGCTTGGATTTTTCCGCTTGATAAATGTAGTCCTATTTGGGGGGAGTATTCATGCTATTGTTATTCTGCCTAAATCTGCATAATTGTTGCTACCACCCTGACACCAAGGGATAGAAAAAAGTAAGCTACCCCTGGCGGTTTATAATTTACCCTTTTCTTTGCCAGATTTTTTTCCCCCTCAGATGTTGACAAGATCCAGGGAGCTGGGTTGGTGGTCTAATATCTTTTGGTGAATAGGCAACAAACAGGGAGGCAGAAACAAGTAAAAACCGTTGATAAAGGGAACGAGATTGCTTAGAGAGCACCTTGAGCTGGGCAAAATAACCAGGGCAAAATAAATGCCTCTAGGAAGATGGGTTGACCTGATATTACATCATTTCCCCTTCATCCCTGTTTTTGTTGTTGTTATTTTCTGAGGAAGGCCACTCGATTTTATTGGCAAATCTTGACCAAAATCTGAGTTCTGCAGACCATTAGGGGGTTGTAAACATGGATGGGGAAAAATTACATCTTTATTTTACCAAACTCTAAATGCAGCTAAGCATTTCCTTCAAGTGTATCTGTAGGCAGCTAATCACAATGGATTTTGCAGTGCCTCTGACTTTTTCAACAGTGGCCATCACAGATGTTCTTGGATCACTTTGAAGATATTGCAGATATCTTGAAATAAAATTTACATCATTCTGATTCCTTGAAACTGACATTTGTTATTCCACCTCTTGTTCCTTGTTATTTGATGTGACTAATGAAACACATTTTACGTAAAAGAAATACATTTTGACAGCTGTATTTTAATGTGGCTAATTTTCTTATCCTGTATGCTTTAAGTATTTTAAAACATTGTATTCAGAAGATATTTGTTTACAGGTTTCTCCAGACTATCCATAGAGTCCACTATACAAAACAAGTCATGAGTCCCTGAGCAGATCTTCAGTGGCAAACACCTCATGGTTGAAAGACTTCATCTTATTTCTTTGTTTACAACATACCCAGCGGCCCCCGCCCCCCGCCCCCAGCTACACATACACACACACACACAACTTACTGGTTAATAGTTTATTAAACTTTACTATTTAAACTTTCTTTAAAAGACAAAAGGAGGTAGCCTGTGATTACCTTTCTAGCTTTTCTAAGCAGGAGTTCATCTTTTCCCCATCACAACTGTATTCCATACTTTCTTCTTTCTAGAAAGGGCCAAAAAACCCTCCTCTTAGAAGACTGGTTTGGTTGAGAAGGCGATTTGCATAAATGGGAAGATGTGAAATGGTTACTTAGAAGAATCTTTTTGAGAATAAGAGATTGCATCAAGGGGGAAAGATAAGGAAGGGGGAAGAGACCTGTGAGGTCTTTAATACCCAGAATGAGAGAGTTTGGCTTTTGATTATGAGTGATGAGGAATAAGTGTTATGTGGGAATGTGACAGTCAGCAAGAGTGGTTACTATATAGTATCTCTGTAGTTCGTTACATTTTACAAACCACTTCTATGCCTGCCTCACTATAAAGCATTTGCAGTAGGTATAGCTAAGCTGCTTGATTATTATTAGACTGCACCGCGTGGCTTGTGGGATCTTAGTTCCCCAACCAGGGATTGAACCCAGTCCATGGCAGTGAAAGTCCTAACCACTGCACTGCCAGGGAATTCCCTAAGCTACTTGTTTTAAAGTTAAGAAAATTGTGGCTTAGAAAGATGAAATGGCCAGAATCACCTTGTCAATAAATGGTGGACCTGGCTCTCAAACACAAGTTTCTTTATTCCTAGTGTCATTTTCTGAGCACTGCTGCCCATCTATTATGTCAACTGGAAAAGGAGTAGAGTTCTCTATTTCCTTTTTAGGCTCATCCAGAAAAAAATAACATTCATGTATTTCTATTTTAGGCCCTTTATGAGCTATCCAATTCACAATCCCTTTGGAATGCACCAGAAGGGATTAAACACGATTCAATCAATGCTCTTCTAGTTTTACACTGGTTTATGTAAATTAATATTCATATTCCTTTGCTTGGGACAGCTTCTAATTTACAAGGAAATCAGAACTTGTTTAACTCTTTCTCCATCTCCCAAAATTTTTGTTGCAGTTAAAGCAGGTTAAAATGAACCTCTCGGGATGGTCTTGATATTCTGCAGCAGGATGATGAGGGATCAGGAAGCTCATTCCTAGTCCCTGTATTTATTTCATCAGTAAACCACATCCCTAGGAGGGTCTCCTGAAACACTCATCCTTGCATTTCTTATGTTCTTTTGCTAAACAAAGGTGGTCTGTCAATCACAGTGGCAAAAACCCAGGTTTAGAAAAACTCAACAGATCTACACTTAAAGATGGCAAATATCAAGCAGGAGCCTGTGTGAGTAGTTGTCTCCAAAATATACCAAAAAAAAAAGAAAGAAAGAAAGAAAGAAAAAAGGACGTCTTAGCATGGAAGGTGTGAAGGGCATGTTCATATTTTCTTAGCTGCAGGAGGGTACTTATGCATATGGCATAGGTGTAAGCCAAAAGTAATTTGGGGGCCAGGCTGAAGTCGCTACTGTCTCCCTTCTACTTAGTAATTGCCTGACTCCTTTTAACTGGAGGAGGCAGATGGAATTCATGTCACTGTGTGGAGGCCTTGATTACTCATGTCACTCAGTCACTAAATCAGGTAGATGTTTAAATAAGTTTCAGTAACTGACAGTTTCTCCCCTCTCACATTCTCTCCTTATCCTCTCATACCTGGATGATTCCATTGTTTCTTAACCAGCATCCTAAACAGTTTCTTCCTAACTGGTTCTTCCTAAGAGGTTCTCCAGCCCCTAATTCCTAAATTCTGGTCATTCTGTCTTATAAAAATTGTCACTCTTGGGCTTCCCTGGTGGCGCAGTGGTTGAGAGTCCGCCTGACGATGCAGGGGGTGCGGGTTCGTGCCCCGGCCCGGGAAGATCCCACATGCCACGGAGCAGCTGGGCCCGTGAGCCATGGCCGCTGAGCCTGAGCGTCCGGAGCCTGTGCTCCGCAATGGGAGAGGCCACAACAGGGAGAGGCCCGTGTACCAAAAAAAAAAAAAAAAAAAATTGTCACTCTTGCCTTAGGTTCAAGTGAGAACTTTGTAGCCTTTTTTCATAATGATACATTCTGCTCACACTAACCAGCACTAATAACTGAAATTTACCTTTCTATTCCTTTTTGTTGTTGTTTGTTTTTTGGACAACTTTACTCATCTGCAATTCCTTCTCTCCTTCTACCTGGGAGAATCTTTCCAATTTCATCTCAAGTTCCAACTCCATGAGTAAATTCCCCTAATTAGAAAAATCTAGTTTCTCTGATAATGTGCTTTGATGATATTAATAATTGGGTACCATTATTATCAATGGAAAATTTATAATGCATCTATTCTTTTCTGTCATTAAACTAAACCCTAGGTCGTTAGTCTTCTTTATCTTGTTTTCCCACTACTCTAGGTGTTTTTTAATTGACTGAGCTTTAAAATCCTGTCAAATGGGTAGGATTACCCCCATAATAATCAGATACAGTGATTTTCTGTTTTTCTGTGGAAAGCTAAGGGTAATAAATCTCTCTGCCCCTTCTATGACCCTCCTCATGGCTTGATTTAGGCACTAGGTCCCTTACTTTCTGAGGTATGCCATCCAAGGTGTTGGGGCTACTAAAAAAAAAAAAAAACCTTTGCAGTATAAAAGTCTTCAGATGTAAAATATCAGTATTTACCTGTGTACATATGAGGTAGGCAGGATGTGGAAAAAGAATGGCATTTCTGAATTATCTTGATTTTTAGTTATCACTTCTATAAAATAAAGCTACTGGTCATTCAGAGATTATATACTTGTTTGTTTTTAAATTACATGTACTTATAGGCAACCAGGTAAGCCTGAAATGGTTATACAACTTAATTTTCCAACAGGTACAAATAAAATGTGACATGATTTAGATTTGTGATATTTCCCCAAGAAAATCAAAATTCATTAAAAAAAAAATCTCATGTTAAGCACTACCATTTCAATGTATGCCTTTAAAATTAAAAAAAAAAAAGTGTGTGTGTGTGTGTGTGTCTTAACAATCAAGATCATTGTTTGGATGATGGACAGAAAGGCTAAAAATTGTCCAAGTTAATGTTGTAATTTTATTGCTGTGCATCAATTATATTTCTGTGCAATTGGCTGTAATAATTGTAGCATAATAGAACACAGTTTTATATGATCCTGTACATTTTCAAAATACACCCATTTCCTTCAACATATTATGAAAATGTTAAAATAAACATATCAGTCTTCCTATGACAGCTCTTCCAAGGAATAAAGCCTCAGGGGTAACTGTTGAGGATCATACTGATGCTATTGTTTAATATAGCAATGCCAAAGGGAAAAGTTTTGGCTCTATCCTTTTTTTTATTATTATTTTTTATTTTGTGTTTTTTTTTTTTGGCTCTATCCTTTTTAACTGAAACTTTCTTAGTTTCAGTTTCCTCATCTGTAAAGAACTAATAGAATAATAATTATGTATATTAGTAGAGAACTATTGAATTTACCTTATATTTTGGAGACTTCATAGACTAATACATGACTTCTGGCCGACTCAGTAATGCAACCGCTCAATTAATGTTGATTATTTCTACGTGGTAATACTATATAGTATTAAAGTTACATGAACTCTATCAATCTTTTATTTCTGTAATCAGGAATAAACTGAATGGTAATTCCTGTTTGTTCAATAATTTTTATTTTAAATGCCACTTTGACTAATTTCCTGAGGGTTTGTTTTAGGCAGAGGACTGTTCTAGATGTTCTGATGGATTTAATAATACAACTAGGTGTTTTCTGTGCCCCCTTGGTCCTCATATCTTGACATCAGCCATCTGGTGAGACAGAAACAGACATTTAAAAACTTACTGTGCTAGAATCTCAAAGAAAGTACAGGATATGGGCAAGTACGTTCTAATATGGAATGCCTTTATGTAGCGTTACAAATATCTAACACTCCATTATTGGAATTATGAATAGCTAAACTTTTTTCCTTAAATGGGTCCAGGCTCCCCAGTTCTCAGCACCCGAGACTCAATGCCTGACACACTTCCAAGAACAAAGATTTCTTTTATAAAACCTTTAGGACTTACAATGGCTAACTTGGCCTGTGTATTTATTTACAGCTTTGTTTCTGTTAAATTTACCACCTCACCTCTTTCCTTACTGATCCTCAAGGGGAAACAGCCCATTAAAAAACCATAGATTAATAGAAGGATCTCAATTTTGTAGTTAAGGATACCTCACCCATCTTGAACCTGAAATTTGCTGAAGTGTTTGAATAGACATAAAATCCTTCCAAACGGTCTACAGTAACCCAATTAGTAACAACCTTTCACATTTCCAAATAACAGACTGTATAGTTTCAGAAAAAAATTCCTTACTTTTTTCCCTTCAGCTACCAGTTTAGAAATAGTGAAGAATTTGTTACTTCCACAAGAAGGGAATATCGTTTCAATACAGAATAACATAACACTGCTGTTTTGTAGGGATGAGAAGAAAGCGAAGACAATATTTTCTGCAATAGAGAACTGTCAAGCTTACAGCTGATTTTCATGTTTTACTGACAAATATGAGGTACTTTCATAAGATTTGATTTAGAGATTAAGATAGGGAATTTAGGAAAACAGAAAAAGACCCCTGTAATGGCGTCTGCTGAAAGGCTCATGATTCCTATTCGAGTTCATTCCATTTTTTCCTACTCAGAGACCCACCCAGCTGCCCCTGTTGGTTGCTTTGGCCCTTTGTAGAGAAGACCTGGTGGGTAGAGACCGCCACCAAGTTCTCAGGAGCTGTCAAGGTCTTCCCTTTGGTGATAAAGCTAATAACCTAAGCCTTGGCTCCGTTTTAGGGGTGGTCGTGGTATATCCGTGACAATTCTCAACAGGTCCTTGTGGTTGCTAGCGAGCTGGGCCTCACAATTCTGGTGAGCAAGGGAACCCTAGTGTAGACCAAGCGTTTAGCCACGCCTAAATGTACCAAACCTACACAAAATACACCAAACGGGAGTGTGCAAGTAAAGCCGTGGAGGCAGTTCCTACACTGAAAACTTAAAAATAACATAGGCTTTTTAGGACTTCCCTGGTGGTGCAGTGGTTAAGAGTGCCTGCCAATACAGGGGACACGGGCTTGAGCCCTGGTCCAGGAACATCCCACATTCCACGGAGCAACTAAGCCTGTGCGCCAGAACTGCTGAGTCCACGCATTGCAACTACTGAGTCCAGTGCTGCAACTACTGAAACCCTCAAGCCTAGAGCTCGTGCTCTGCAAGAGAAGCCACTGCAATGAGAAGCCCGCGCACCACAACGAAGAGTAGCCCCCGCTCGCCGCAACTAGAGAAAGTCCATATGCAGCACTGAAGACACAACGCAACCCCCCCCCCCAAAAAAAACCCACACCATAGGCTTTTTAAAGAGCTTAATTCCGAGACTCTCTCCACAAAGGTCTCTCGGGACTGCGCAAAATTTGTGCTCTTAATGACTAAGTACTACGGCACCTTTTATATGATCAAGTGATTGGCTCTGAAAAGAGCCTTTGGGTTTCAGTTATCACTCGATTAAGAAAGCCAATTTACGCCCTCTCCCCACGGATGCGGCGAGCAAGCTGGATGTCCTTGGGCATTATAGTGACGCGCTTGGCGTGGATAGCACACAGGTTGGTATCCTCGAAGAGCCCCACCAGGTAGGCCTCGCACGCCTCCTGCAGCGCCATCACGGCCGAGCTCTGGAAGCGCAGGTCGGTCTTGAAGTCCTGCGCGATCTCGCGCACCAGGCGCTGGAACGGCAGCTTGCGGATCAGCAGCTCCGTAGACTTCTGGTAGCGGCGGATCTCGCGCAGGGCCACCGTCCCGGGCCGGTAGCGGTGCGGCTTCTTCACGCCGCCCGTGGCCGGCGCGCTCTTGCGGGCCGCCTTGGTGGCCAGCTGCTTGCGCGGCGCCTTGCCGCCGGTGGACTTGCGAGCGGTCTGCTTAGTACGAGCCATAATGAGAGATTGCAAACACAGCTACAACTACAAGCCGTGCTGTTCTTGCTCATATTTATACAGGCGAAGTCCTCCTGATTGGTCCGAATCTTCAAATTCCGCGCCGTGAATTAAGTAACTGGATAGGCCTTGTGATTGGATACCAGGTCTCACTTTAGAAAATCTAGATCTATTGCAGTACGCTCTATATTTTCTCGCTTAAAGTCCTCCGCCATTTATTCACCCTGTATGTTACATGTTTTATATATACCTTAATTGGTTTTGTTTTAATCCCTTTGTTCGGGATTAAGTTTGGGAAGAGACGAAAATGAACGTTCCCGAGTTCTGAGCCCTTTCAAAAACTACGGTTTTGAATGTAATTGATCGAGTCCAGTTTCGTCACTTATCAAAGGTTCTGATTTTGAATAAACGTTTTATTTTAGCAATGCAAGCACCATATTACATAATTCCCAGCTCTCCAACAAACGCTGGCATCACTTCCAGACACTGTTCCTAGAAAACATGAAAATACTACCGCCGTTGAAATGTGACGATCCTTAATTCTTCGTAAAGCTTAAGTGTTGCCGACTTTGATCAAGCCGAACTGGAAATGCCAATGGCATAATTTTGAAAACATTTATATGTTTAGCTAATTTCTATGTTCTCTTTTCTAGAATTACTAACCCGGTAACTGAATTTTGGCAGAAAACTAGTCATAAATTTGTATCGGGCGTTTGTCTCTTTAGGTCCGGATCTAGAGAGAAACAAGGCTCACAAGTAGATACTTACGGACAAGACATTAATTTTTTGCCCTATTCTGAAAACGAAAGTTATTTTTTCTGATGGTGGGGGGTGATGTCGAGTGTTAGTTCCACTCAAACAGCCAATCAAAAAGCAGATTTGAAATCACCTTATTTGCATAAAAGGTTTCTACTGGCTGATTTGACCCAATCAGGAATTGAGATAGATTAAGCACCTATTTGCATAGAAGCCCTACAAAAATAGGCCAACATTGTAACAGGTGTTGTCAGTTTTCGTCTGTTTGATAACTTTGCACCATGCCTGAGCTGGCTAAATCTGCTCCTGCTTCCAAGAAGGGATCTAAGAAGGCGGTGACCAAGGCGCAGAAGAAGGATGGCAAGAAGCGCAAGCGCAGCCGGAAAGAGAGCTACTCCGTATACGTGTACAAGGTGCTGAAGCAGGTCCACCCGGACACCGGTATCTCGTCTAAGGCCATGGGCATCATGAACTCGTTCGTCAATGACATCTTTGAGCGCATCGCGGGCGAGGCGTCGCGCCTGGCGCATTACAACAAACGCTCGACCATCACCTCCAGGGAGATCCAGACTGCCGTACGTCTGCTGCTGCCTGGGGAGCTGGCCAAGCACGCCGTGTCCGAGGGTACCAAGGCTGTCACCAAGTACACCAGCTCCAAGTAAATGTTTCCAGGCGCTGTTAAACCCAAAGGCTCTTTTCAGAGCCACTCACACTTTCAAAAGGGGCTCTAATGCTGCATACTATTCGTTTCTAGAGAGAAGTAAGGTCAGGTTTGAAAATTGACTAATTAGGCATCTTTACCATTCTAATTTTTTCAGAAATCGGGCTCCTTTTACTGAGCAGAAATAATTTTAGCGAGCACAGAGCAGAGAAACGGTTTTATATTAAGAACTGAGAAGTCAGTTTTAGTTGCTGACCTATTAAGAATTTTAGCAGTCAGACCATCAAATGACTGTGAAATCTTTAGTTATTCATGTAATAGAGAAAAGGAAGGGGTAAGAAACCTCAAGTAGCCTGGAAATATAAAACCTTGATTTTTGATTACAGTTCTTGGCTGGCAGCCCAGTGAGTCAGTCAGTCTTCCCTTAAGGCTGATTGGAATTAGCAACAATACAATTTCAGCTACAGATTTTCATAATACCATGAGACTAAGGATCATACACGACAGGCTACCTGCAATGTCGATCAGAGCTCTTTAGTTGCTATCCTTATCAAAAGTGGACTTTTGATAAGTCCACTGTCATGGCCATTTCTCTGCTGGATTGGGGAGGGTGGGGGGGAGTTGCAGAGTATTGTGAGATCATAGATCTGAGTGTGCCCAAGATTCTTCTCTAAATGAACTCTTGAGTGGAAAAACTAGGACTCTGAGTTTATTCATTCATTCATTGAGAGCCTATTAAGTTTCTCAAAAAGTGACAGGTACTAGGGACAGAGCAATGAGCAGGATAGAAACAATCTCTCTCCTCACAGGGTACACTCTTTAGACAGTACCCAAACGAACAGAAGGGAAGTATCAGTCTAAATGTCACTTTAGCATTGCCAAAAGCTGAACTGACTCAACCTTAAATTTTTAATTTCCCTGGAGGCAGTTCTGGAAGGGAGGTGGAGTAAGAGAGATGGCAAGGGAAGAGGAGACAGTAAAAGAGAGAAAGGAATTACAAAAATGTGTGGAGTTCAAGTTTGTATTTGTGGACTATGGTTAACAACAGATGTTATATATTTACATTTTCAGGTTACCATGTTTTATCATTGGTCCACAAGAATTTTGTATTGGTCCTAGCGCTGTGACTTACTGAAATGTAGGATCTTACTGAAATGTAGAAAGGAATACTATACTAATAAATCTTGTCCATTATTCCTCTTAAAGATTCTCCTTAATAAGATTTCTTCTTTTTTTAATGTGCACCTGTATGACTTAGTATTAGATACCCCTAGAAGTGACAGACAGCCTAAAATAGTCAGTGGTTAAGCAAAATTAAAGTCTTTTTCTCTCTATGTAGCTCAGGCCTGGAATGGGCGCTCCACTCTCCTTAGGGAACTCATCCCTTTCTATGTATAAGGTATGTTCTCTCTATTATTTGAGAATATTCTCAAATATATTCTGCTATTCAATTCTACTATGGAGAGCCTACCGAGAACAAACTGGATGGATGAAATTCATAAATATTAAGTAGGTAATTCATAAGTAGGAAACGTATAAGAAATGTTGGATAGGTAAGCAAGGCATTTATGAGATACAAAATTCAGAAGCTGTATTTACTGTAAATCATTAAGTTAGTACCTCGTGAGATGTTAGAGGGAAAGTAGAGCTTGTGTGTGCTACATGGAGATATAAAGTGATGAAAGAACCAAGAAGTGCCAAATCTTTGTAAGACACTAAGTATTTATGAGTTCCCCAATATTTATGAGTTCTTAAACTGACCACCCACTGGTGACTCCCACTTTGGTACCATTTGCCCTCTACAGACAACATGCACATAAAAGACATGTTTCCTTGGTATGTCACTGGTGACCTCCCTAGATGGGAGGCTGTATACTCAGCCCTGCATCTCTCCAACAGAGCAAGCATGTGTTGGCTCCAAATCACTTCCATCTGCTGGACCCCTTTGCTCAAAGTCCAACCTAGTTCTCAGCAGAGAAGAAATTCAAAGGAAGGCAGGGAGTGAGAGGAGAGAGAGGGAGAGGGGAGGGTCAGAGAGAGATAGGAGAGAGGGAGGGGGAGGAGAAGGGGTGAAGAGGAGGAAAGGGAGGTTTCACATGAAAAGTGAAACCAAGGATTCAACTGATCTTTTGCAACCTATCTGAAATGTGTTCATTTGTCCAGTATCTTTTCCCTTGTTTCTTGCTATATATTTAAAATTGATTCAATCAAATTAATCAGGGAACTTAAATTGGCCAGTGAGACTTTATGTTCTATGACCTTGGAAATGGCCTGCCTGGTAGTGTATTGGGAGGCTACCACTGCATTAAGGTAATTTCTCACTTGTCATTCTAGTTGTCATTCTTAATAAGATATGGTCCCTGTTACCTAGGACATATAACATTGTCCTATAGAGCAAATAATGATGTATACAAATATAGAACAGTAATGAAATATGCTTAAAATTGAAGGGCTTTGAGGTTCACTACCTGGGCTGAAATTTGTTGTCACCATTTACTAGCCAGGTGACCTTGGGCATTACGCAGAATCACTCAGCATGCTTCCCCATCTGTAGAGATAATACAGTAACTCTTATAGGTGACTTGCTCAAGCATATTTAGTGTTGGGACTGCCCCAGAACTCTGTTGTTTCAATGCTCTGTCTACCACTATCAGGAAAGAACAGAGGACCTGTGCATAGTGATTTTAGAAAATACACAGGTTTTCTGGAAAGAGAATTAGAGCAAGTGTGGATATCTGAGGTGACAGATACATGATACTAACTTCAGGGCCCCAGTTCTGCACAGATAAACTCTATAAACCTTCAGAGGCAGAGGCACACTGGCTGTTAACCTCTCCTTCCTGAGCCCTCAGAGACCTTGTTTCCCAGCTTCCCTTGTAGTTGGGTGTGGCCTTCTTAGCCCACATAGCTGAGTTCCTAACAATGGAATGTAAATAAAAGTAAAGTTTGAATTTTCAGGTCTGGGGCATAATAACCTCCCACGAAGACTTTCCAAGCTCTTTCCCCTCCCAAGACAAAAGTGTTTTAGAAACAAAAGAGGCCCAAAATAGAGTTATGTCATCAGACCAAGACTTAATTACAGTTTTGGCTTCCCCAGAAATGAAATCTTAAACTAGTCAAACAGGAATTCCTGCTCAGCACCAGTCAGGTAATCAGCCGGACAGACCCCTGCCAACCCCTACAGGAAAGCAACCTTGCAATAAGCTACCCACTTTTTTTCCTAGTGTAACTTCCCTGTTCCTGCTCCCTTCTGCCTAGAAAAATCTTTTATTTTGTACAGCTCCTCACAGCTCTCTTCTATCTGCTAGCCTGGATTTTGCCTGATTCATGAATCACTGAATAAAGCCAATAAGATCTTTAAAATTTACTCCATTGAATTTTATTTTTTAACATGGGAAAGCAATGTGTTTAGGATGATTGAGACACAGAGATAAAAGTGCACCTGGGCTCCAGAACCACTGCTTGGAAGAAAGAGCTACTTGCTGATCTAGAACACCCTTTTTGGACCTCATAAAAGCAGAGAATAAACTTGCAATAAGCCGTAAGGTTGTCAATTGGAAAAATAATAATAACCTAAAAGTTGAGAATTATGTTATATTCAGCAGGTATATGGAGGACTTAAGCCCAGGAGACAGCCTCCCAGATAGCTCTGTGGGACTGGTCCTGAAGAGGTAAAGGAGGATCCAGGATATATAGGAGTTTTTGGAGAAAAAACAACAACAACAACAACAACACAAAAAAGCATGTAGTTGGAACGTCAAAGAAACTGTTAAAGAAAACAGCCATCTCAAGTTAATGAAGTTAGCCCTTTTCTATATCTGGGAAGATGCAAGAGTCTGGACTCATTGAAATCATTCCTTTGATATATATGTAGCTTAACTATCTAGGGCCAGTATCCTGTTTTTCTCCATCCTGAATCCCCTCAGGGTGCACAGACGGGGGCGGTTGCAGGAGCTGATGGCTTGATGGCCGCCACATCCTTAGTTTACTGATATGGCAGGTGACATTCTTCGTCCACAAGGTTTGGGGGTTTATCTTAATATACCCTCCAACAAGGCAGGGTCCCAATCTCTATTTTCTAAAAGGAAGTTCTGTTACTTGCTGGATCTCAAACCTTGTAGAACTAGATAGCTAGCTACATTCTTTAGTTGGCAAAGGATAGAGGACATTTTCTTCCTCCCCGACAGCTTCAGTTATCTGGCAAAACCTGAAGGACACCAGTTTTCCATTCTTTCCTTGAACACTACTTATTAAAAATGAAAGTAATTAATAGTTTACACTCCATAATGAAAATCCCTGCATTTGGACTGCAGTGTCTCCCAATAGGAAGGGTTCAGAAGAGATGTGATCTCTTAGTTCTGCCAAGACACAGCTATAGCTCAAGATCTGCAGCTGAGAACATGTAACACCTTTATCATAAATAAATAAATGTATTTTAATTTTGTTTTATTTTTAAAATCATGGGTTTGGCCATCAAATCATCACCATTTTGAAGGTTTTAATATAGAGTTCTATTAGCCATGAGCCAACAGATGAGCAGTCTTATTTATATTTGGCGACTTATCCATAATTATGCAATGTAATCTCAGAAAATTTACTTGTTAGAGTGTATAAAGCCTTTTTAGGAATATTACATTTGGATTCTCTTTTTTCTGAAAAGTAAAACGATGATGGTGATTATTTGGAACCTCAAAATATCTTACTTTTTATTTTAAATAAATTATCAAATAATTAATGGTCTTTCCTTAATGACTGGTATCCTTGAATCAGGCTGGCAGTCCTCCCTGGGATTAGTACTCATCTCTTCCTGCCCCGGCCTCAGTTTACCATCTGAATTGGGTGTGCTCAGGAAACTAGAACAATACTTTTGGGGAAAAAAAAAAAATGTGTAAAATCGCTGCTGAGCTTGAGACTTGAAACTCCAGTTTGAGAAAACAGAAGAGGAACCTGGTTCTATCTAGTTGGTTATCAGACCTGCGACCATCATTCCAAGTGATGCTCCCAACATAGGACCTTCGCAATCACGGTTTCTTCTCTATGGAATGATCTTCTTACAGATGTATGAAGACCCCTCTCCCTTCCAAGCTTCATGACACTGGCTTTCATGTCTCATCTCAGTCGTGAAGTTTTCCCCACCCACCTTATTTAAAATGACAACTATCCACCACCCATCTCCTACTCTGTGGCAGTCCTTAATCCCCTTGGTCTGTTTTCTTTATCCTCTTTACCTACCATAAGTCTGTTTATCTTTGTTTATTTTCTGTCTCCCACAATAATCGTCGGTGAGCTCCGCACAGTAGGATCTTTGCCACGTTACGCATTGCTCTTTCCAACACCTGGAACATTGTTGAGCACACAGTAAGCACTCAAAAAGTTTTTGATGAGTGGATGGATGGATGAAGTAAAATGGACATATGCACATAACACAAAATGTCCATCCATTCTCTAGTGATGGAGATAAAGTCCATGACAGTTTTATCCAAATGAACCCCTGTGAGAGGTAGTTCCCCTCACTATGCTTCCATTTCTTCATCATCATATTTGAGCTGATAATGGCCCCCCCAACCCACAGAGTTATTGTGAGGATTAAATTAACTAATCCATATAGGCACTGATTTACAGACTTTGAATTGATAAAATCACGAATCTGGACAGTTCCCAAGGCCGGCATTGTTAACATCTCTACTTGGCAAATGACATAATAAAGACCAAGAGTGCTACATGGACCTTGCAACACAGGGGGCTTGTATTCAGCCAGAAGGTCACTACTGACTGACCCAGTGATATAAAGCTGGATAGCTCACCACTGTTCCTGATACAAAAACCCCTTACCTGGTTCCTGAAGACATTTGATTTTCAATTCAAATAAATCGTTTGTTACCTGAGGGTAAACAATTTGCCTGTGTCCATAAAACTAGTAAATGGAAGTACTATGCTATGAGTCACCTTTAACCCCAAATGTTTATATTTTATAAATGATTTTCTCTTTTCTCCCTAACTATAAATCCTCCAGGTCAGCTTCTATTTTCAAGATTTGAATAGCACAAAATAAAGAAAAATGGGCCTTGATTTTTGTGCTGGAGCACAACTGAGACCACCTGAAAATAAAGCAGAACCTGATTAAATGAGAGAGAGGGACACAAAAACTCCTATGTGCAACTCCTCTCAAGACCTTCCGTCTCACTCAGAGCAAAAGCCTAATTCCTTACCGTGACTTACAAGCCCGTGCATGATCTGGCTTCCTTTCATTTCTCTGCCATTATTTCCTCCTACAGAGCCCAGCCCACTCCACTCCACATAGCCCCCCTGGCATCTCAACATTCCTCCTCCTCTCCCTCTTTTTTTTTTAATAATTTATTGATTGATTGATTTTTGGCTGCGTTGGGTCTTTGTTGCTGCATGCGGGCTTTCTCTAGTTGCGGCGAGCAGGGGCTACTTTTTTTGTTGCCGTGTGTGGGCTTCTCATTGCGGTGGCTTCTCTTGTTGCGGAGCACGGGCTCTAGGCGTGCGGGCTTCAGTAGTTGTGACACGCAGGCTCAGTAGTTGCAGCACGCGGACTCAAGAGCGCAGGCTCAGTAGTAGTGGCACACAGGTTTAGTTGCTCCGCGGCATGTGGGATTTTCCCAGACCAGGGCTCGAACCCGCATTCCCTGCATTGGCAGGCGGATTCTTAACCACTGCGGCACTCACCAGGGAAGGCTCCCTTTTTCTCTTTCCACAACCTCTTCCTCACAACTCTTTACTGAAATAACTACCTCCATACTGCCGTCTTCATTGGTCACCTTATCTAAATTTCAACTCCCCATGACAATCCTTATTCTTGCTTTATTGTTCTTCTCGCCATCTAACATATTACATATGATACTGATTTATTGTCTATCCCAGGGTCAAATGTAAATTCCATGAGAGCAAAGAATCTTGTCTGTTTTGTTCTCCAAGTATATTCCCAGTGCACAGAACAGCAACTGGCACATTGTAAACTCAACAAATGTATGTGGAATAAATAAATTTAAAAAGTCATCAATGTTAAATGTTGTTTGTTGGGGGAGTAATCATGACATCACAATTAGGTTTTAAAGTAGATGTATATTAAAATGTTGAGAGAGGAAATGATATGATTTGCTTGACAATAATCAAGGTAGAAGAGGTATAAATTTGGCCAGTGTTGATGTTGAGGCTGGGTGAGGAGTACGTAGGGTCTGTTAAACTATTATCTCTACCTCCATATATTCTCAAATGTTGCATAATAAAAAAAAAATCTTTTTTAAGTTTTAAAAAATGAAACAATATCCAGGGTGGGGGGTGGGGGTAGGGAGATAAATTCCTAAATAATTTTATTTTTTTAAAGGCTATGGAGAAAGTCCACCTGAAAGACCAAACAAGACCTTGTGCTAATCTGTACAGGAAAGCACAATGTGAAGACAGAGGTATCCACTCTCCAGGATGTTCCTCCTTGTAGCATCCCTGAAAACCTAGTAATGTCAACCACTGAAAGCAGCTGCATTTCTCGATACAGACTCACACTAGCCCTGTCCTCAGAAATTGCTATAAAAGCCAAATACTATTTGATTCATTGCAGTGAGATAAACTGTCATCAAGCAAGCCAGAAAGTCCTCCTTTGGAACTACAAGGAAAGCCTGATTCAGTTAGGTAACTCCTTGCTAAGCCTGGAGTCCAACAGGAGCTAACCACAAGATTGGAATTTATTCAATATTTAGTCCTGGCCCTAGCTACCTATTGGAAGCACCTGAGTTTTAATAATTACTGTTGCCTGGGCCCACCTCATACAATTATAGTCATACTGATTGGACCCCAAGCAAAAATATTTTAATAAAAGCTCCAATTGACTGTAATGTGCAGTCACCACTGAGACCACTGATCCATAATGAAATCAAACTCTAGAGGCACCTTGTTATGTGTAACTGCTTGACAGAAATTTCATTCTATTACATAAATAAGTGTAGTTTGCAAATGCGTTCTCCTGGTAAGAGTTCAGACAGGCTGCTTTTCTTGATGAGACCAAAAACACCATTTTAAAAAATAGACTTCTTAATCTAGCGTTCATAAGAATCACCTGGGGTGAACTGGGTACAACGTAGATTCTGACTCAGTAGACCTGGGTTGGGTCTGAAAATCTACGT
Organism: Grampus griseus; assembly: GCF_964374135.1. NCBI lineage: Eukaryota > Metazoa > Chordata > Mammalia > Artiodactyla > Delphinidae > Grampus > Grampus griseus. Next base: position 20,905,207 of record NC_139004.1, read on the forward strand.
TTCTAGCAAATTCCCAAGTGATGTACATGCTGCTGGTGGTGGACCACACTTTGAGTAGTGAAACTGTAGAAGCCAGCAGGGTTCTCTGTCTTGGGTTCTGCTACCAATAAGTTTATTAGAAATCCTGACTGAGAGGTCTAATTTTTTTTTTTTATAGAAGTCTACTATCAGCAAAATAACGCCCTCATTGTTCTCTGTGTAAAAGGTCAAACATTTCACGGGAAAGCCAAAACTGTTTCACCTTTAACTTGGCAGAGACTGGAATTGAGCAAATTGAGGTCTCAGAGACATTAGAAAGCAACGACAAACGCTCTAGCTTCTCAATTGTCAATATCCAAACATGTGGGAACACAGCTTTAGAAGGGGTAAGCAGCAAATCCACACCCACCTTCACCCAAATTCAACCTTTTGTGGGTAAAGCAGCTCACCTTCCATACATAATCCACGTACTCCAATAACCCGATCTTCACATCACACCGATTACTGCCCTTTCCAAATTACCTAAAACACGGCTTATTCTATTGCCAAACCTACCAATCCCCCACTCCACCTGCATGTGTTTATATTACATTTCCCACGAGACAGCATTGAGGAAATTTTGCACATAACCTACGAATTGAAGATATGCAAAGCTGCCAGAATTTAATTAACTGAAATAGTACAAACAACTTGTAAAGTTGCACAACACTCCCAAAACACAAGTTTACCCAGTAACTCATGAGGAAATTTCCACTTTAACATCCCGAACCAAAACTCTCCGAAACAGAACAGACTAAATGACAGCTACTTTAAAGAAAACGTGGGTGGCTCTTAGAAGAGCCTTTTTAGTTGGATTGAGATAGCTGAGAAAGCTTTACGCCCTCTCCCCGCGGATGCGGCGAGCAAGCTGGATGTCCTTGGGCATAATGGTGACGCGCTTGGCGTGGATGGCACACAGGTTGGTGTCCTCGAAGAGCCCCACCAAGTAGGCCTCGCACGCCTCCTGCAGCGCCATCACGGCCGAGCTCTGGAAGCGCAGGTCGGTCTTGAAGTCCTGCGCGATCTCGCGCACCAGGCGCTGGAACGGCAGCTTGCGGATCAGCAGCTCCGTGGACTTTTGGTAGCGGCGGATCTCGCGCAGGGCCACCGTGCCGGGCCGGTAGCGGTGCGGCTTCTTCACGCCGCCCGTGGCCGGCGCGCTCTTGCGGGCCGCCTTAGTGGCCAGCTGCTTGCGCGGCGCCTTACCGCCGGTGGACTTCCGCGCAGTTTGTTTAGTTCGAGCCATCGTAAGAAACCAAACAAAAATGAAACCAAGTAGGCAAATAAGCAGGAAGAGGTCCCCTTTATATATACTCAGAAACGTTCCGATTGGCCTTGCGCTATTTCAAAAGCCCCGCGAAACAAAACCATTGGCTGAAGAGTCAACGCAGTGATTGGTGAAGAACTAGAGACTCTGATTGGATGAAATACTCCACATTTCAATCCCTCTTTTTGTTATACTCTGCGACCCAAAGGAACTAATTTTCTAATGTTCTAGTTCAGCGCATCTCACATTATAAGTAAGGAACCACTTGGGGATCGTGGACGATGCCAATTCTGATTCAAATCTATGTAATGGGGCCTAGAATTCCGAGGACTACGCTTTAAGAACAGATTTACTTGTATTCTTTTTCCTCCGTGGTTACTTTTTCTGAACTGAACTTAGATTCCCCTGGGCTGCCACTTCCTATCTCCACTGGGAAACCACGGGGAAAGCGACGGGCCGGGGACGACCAGCAAACAGTGCGCAACAAATGATTGACTTTCCTATGGTGGCCAAATGGGATTTTGCTTCAGTTTGTTACAGCAGAAATTAGTTAAGATAGCCGCCATCATGTTTAACTCTTCTTTTAGCCCAGTCAGCCAGTCTCTCAGAGATCTTTCTTTCTTGCTTAATTTCACTTTGAAACTGATTATTTTCTAGTTAGAATTGTACTATGCACCTGGTGTTTATTTCTCCGAGAAAACACTCCCTTCCTCTGTGAACATTTTTCATTCCAGAAAGGAGATCACGGTGCGATAACCTCAAGCACCACCAGAGCCAGTCCCAGGACCGCCGGACGCCATCTTTGATTTTGAAATTTTCCTGAAGTAAAAAAGAACGCAAAATTGCATTCTTATCTGCGACCCTATTTTCCACTCCTAGACTGTATAAGATAACTTCCTACTCTCTCAAGGGAGGGCACAGTCTTGAGGGCACTAGTCTGCTGTGGTCTCCATTGCCTGGCAAAGCAATGAAAGCTACTCTTTTCTACTTCCCCAAAACTATGTCGCTGCTTACTATTCGGCACGGGTGAACGGAGGCCGAGTTTCGGCAACAAGTTCAGAACTTGAAAAGCCCGCGCTGATCTGATTTGCCAGCTGTTCTTTCGTTTGGCTGTTTCAAACGTCTTAGTGACATTCTAAGCTACCACCCCCAACCTGCCTTCTCCTCAGGATAGAATGTTTTCCTTCTCGCTAAATAACCAAACTACCCCAGGTTTTTAAAACGTTACCAAAACTTGCTTCTTCACCACTACTAAAAGCCCTTGCTTACGGTACTAACCACTTTTTTGTAAAAGTTGTTTCCCTTTGTCACATTTCAATCAGTCCCGTTAGATAGCGAAGATAACTTGCGATAATAAACTGTGGCGATTATCCAGTGGCTTTAACCGCGCGTAAGCTTCATAGACCCAGCCCAGGTTTAGTTACAAGCTTTTTTAAGTGTGAAAATGTGGACGGCTCTGAAAAGAGCCTTTGGGTAAAAAGTTATAGACACGCACTGATATTGGGATTGGTTCACTTGCCCTTGGCCTTGTGGTGGCTCTCGGTCTTCTTGGGCAGCAGTACAGCCTGGATGTTGGGCAGGACGCCGCCCTGAGCGATGGTGACTTTGCCTAGCAGCTTGTTGAGCTCCTCGTCGTTGCGGATGGCCAACTGCAGGTGACGCGGGATGATACGCGTCTTCTTATTGTCGCGGGCCGCGTTGCCCGCCAGCTCCAGGATCTCGGCCGTCAGGTACTCCAGCACTGCCGCCAGGTACACCGGAGCGCCGGCCCCGACCCGCTCGGCGTAGTTGCCCTTGCGGAGCAGGCGGTGCACACGTCCCACGGGGAACTGGAGCCCGGCGCGCGAAGAGCGGGTCTTCGCCTTGGCACGTACCTTACCGCCCTGTTTCCCCCGGCCAGACATGACAAAACACTAATGTCAAAACAAAAACCAAAGAAAATAACCCTCAGAATACAAGAAACTAGACTATTATACTCTGCGGCGGTTTGGTAAAACAGCCTGTGCGATTGGCCGAACACAAACCTTAGCCAATCAAAAGCTAGTTCTAAAACAACAACATTACTAATTTACATAGAGAGTTTGTAATTGAAAAGTCAAATTATGTAAGGTTGAGCTAAGGGAAGAGCCAATGAGACTTTGTAATAAAGAGCCTATCAGAGATTAGGATGCTGAAAAGACCAATCACAAATCGCAATTCTGCCATCTCTAATTTGCATACAGACCAAGCAAATACTGAGGCCGGTTGCTCGTGGGCGTATTTGTTTCTCTTTCGCTACCTGGTGGTTTTGTGGGTCTTGCGATGCCTGAGCCAGCTAAGTCTGCTTCTGCTCCGAAGAAGGGCTCCAAAAAGGCGGTGGCCAAGGCCCAGAAAAAGGACGGCAAGAAGCGCAAGCGCAGCCGCAAGGAGAGCTACTCCGTGTATGTGTACAAGGTGTTGAAGCAGGTTCACCCGGATACCGGTATTTCTTCCAAGGCCATGGGTATCATGAATTCATTTGTCAACGACATCTTCGAGCGCATCGCGGGCGAGGCGTCGCGTCTGGCGCATTACAACAAACGCTCGACCATCACGTCTAGGGAGATCCAGACGGCCGTGCGCCTGTTATTGCCCGGGGAGTTGGCCAAGCATGCCGTGTCCGAGGGCACCAAGGCTGTTACCAAGTACACCAGCTCCAAATAAGCTCGCTCCCTCTCCAATAACTCAAGGCTCTTTTAAGAGCCACCCACATTGTCTCTTAAGGGTCTGTAACTCCAGACTTCAAAGTTATATTTATATATGACCTAGGAAAGAGAAAAAGCTCTGAAGGATTCGGAAAGTTACTCTTTCGTAAGAGATGTTTACCTTTGTAAGAGAAATACCCCTTTTGTATGGGTGTCTGTTACTCTACCAGGAAGAGGAGGATGGCCGAATGTGTTATCTATGGAAAAGCCCACAACTTACATCTGCCTAACAACGTTACCCTTGTTTCCTGTGCTTTGACCTGGCTGCCCATTCCCATCGTTTTTAGTTTTTAGCTGAAGAGGTATTTAAGGTGGTAGCCGCAGCCATTTTGTAGATTTTGTTTTACTGGGGCTCCCCAATGTATACAGGAGGTACATCATTGTTACGTTTGGTTTTTCTCCTGTCAATGTGTCTTCTATCAATTATTAGGCCAGCCAAAGAATCTAGAAGGGAAGAAGGAAAAAAATTTTCTTCCCTACATCTACACAGTGAGTTTTGTGAACATGAAATAAGTTACTATATTTTGAATGGTGCTTGTGAAGAGAATTCCCTAAACTCCACATATAATTAAGGCATTCATTTCTTGCTTTCCGAAGTTAATTTTAAGTACATTTTAAAATAATGTATTCTTGAAAACAAATACATAAGTATATTTGAGAAATGGATAAGCATGGTTTAAGGGGAAATCCCCCAGCATATGATACAGTCCCGACTGCCTCTTTGAATGTTAAATTTGAGCATCTTACTTAAACCCTCTGTGAGCATTTCTTTCTAAAATGGGAATAATAATTAGCAACTACTCTGTGGCACTGCTGGGGTGATCAATAAAAGAGCACAAGTAAAGTACTCAGGGTGGTGACTGCACAGAGAGGGTCTTCTAAAGTATTAGCTGTTGGCTAAAGCCTCTGGTTGAAGTGCTGGGAAGCTGCTCTTAGTCCTGCCCACTTTGGAGTCTCAGAATCTTGAAGCCATAAACAAGGCAGTAGGCCGGAAAGCCTACTAGCATTTAACACCAATTAGGATTCCTTGTCTGGCAGTGTGAACAATCCAAACCACTTCTAACAGTCCAAGCCCCTCTTTGAAACCAGTTCGTTCCCCTGAACTGTTCTGAGGACAACCTAGTGCCTGTGACTGTAAGTCTTCCCTGCGTTTGATGGCCAATTCATGCAACATGTGCCTTACTTTCCAAGGACTTTCTCATGCCTCACTAGGATTAGAGGTACCTCTTTTAATAAGGTGTTGGGTTATAAGGAAGGCCATATAAGAACTACTCACCTCCCTCCACCCAACCACAATACTTCCTTTCTGCATCCAGACTTTCCTTCTTGGTCTTCCTTCCATTTGGAGCTTCACTTTCTCAATCTTTTTTGCCCTCAAGCATCACTTATGAATAAAGCCTTCTATGACCATATCATTTAAAATGTCACCTCCTTCCTCCATACTTTAATGCTTTTCCCAGCTTCAGCGGTCCTCATAGCACCATCTTACATACTGTTTTACCTGTTTTGTTTGTGCCCCCTCCAACAAAATATAAGCTCCATGAATATAGATATATTGTTTTGTTCACAGTTGTTCACTGCTATAATTCCATAGCATCAGACAGTGCCTGGTATATGCCATGTGCTCAATTTTGTTTGTTTATTAAATTAACATCGTCATATGAATTTGTTTCCTCAAACCAGTGCCTTAGCTCAAATAACATCTGATCCTTTTCATATTTAAGCACCAGAGCCCGTATCTTTAAAACAGATGAGATTCCAAATGACTGCATTGATTTCTGGCTCGCAAAGTATCACCCTACAAATTACTTGCAGGCCACAAGGAGGAAAAACCTGCTTTTACAAAGACACTAATCACCCTAAACCAGTAATTGATCTATCATATCGAATCTGGATAACCCCGACATCAAGTGCCTCTGATGTACAATAGTATTTACATACAATCATCTGTAACTGTTCCTTGACAAGAAAATTAACATGATTTCAGTCAAGTCTAGGGAAAATCACTTGTAGGGCATTCAGGGTACAGAAGTCAAGGGAAATAACCCCATCAGGAAACAAGCCAAAGCAAGACATCCTATAGGCCAGGTCTACAGCAAATCAATATCAAAAAACTAAATGAGATCAAGGAGAAGAAAACTTGTAGATTAAAAGACCTGAGACAAAAAAAAGACAGAAACCTGAGACTGAGAAGGCGTGATTGGATCCTCCTAAGCAAACCAGATCTCTAAGACATTTTGGGGCATAACTGGGATTTGTTACTGTGAACCCAGTATTAGATATTAGGGAATCTGGTTTTAGTTTGGCAGTGATTATATGGGAGCTTTTTTAAAAAATAAAATAGTGCGTACTTAATTTGAGGTAAAATATACTGATGCCTGTGTAGCATTTTTTTAAAATCATGTCAGCTGTAAAGCTTAGGTGACATTTATGTTGTTCATTAAGTAACAGACTTCCTATCGGCTTTTTAAAATTTTAACAGAAAGTCAGAATACAGTGTTCTCTATGACTAGAAACACGTGCTAGCTCTCCCCGCCTGTGCATTTTAATTTTACCCCCAAAGCACTGGTACAAGGGTTTTAAGTTTGCAGAGCCCAGCAGCAGGACCACACTCCAGCAGAGCTCAGGATCGCGCCCCGCACAGGGGACGCCCCGCCCCCCTCGTAAATTCGCCTTTGTTCCGGGCCCCGCTTTCCGCCACGGGCGCGGGCTTTCTTTGTTCCTCGTCCTCGCCGCCATTTTGAGCACGGACCACAGGCGGGGGAAGGGAGCCTCGCGTTACTATATCTGGGGCAGTGTAAGCCGACTTCTCTCCAGTATTCAAGCACTATGCATACACGACTCCAAACTTGAAATACACCAGAACTTAAGCGGAATCTTCCTAGGGAAGACAGTCCTCTGTGAGTTTCTTCACTGCCCCACGAAACGTTAAAATGCTCTTATACCCGAAACCACTTCCACAAAGCAGAAACATACACAAATCAGCCAACTTCTTCCCTCCTAAAATGTTAACTAGAAATTAAAAAGCACGAAAAATAGCTTTTGACTAATTAAAAGTAAATGAAGTACACCTCATAAAAAGCAAGGAAAAAGAACAGCAAAAAGTGCTAGCTCTTTCACCGAAACATTTGGGCGGCCCTGAAAAGGGCCTTTGGTAGTAAAAGATGTTAAATCGCTGAAAACGGGAGACCTAACCGCCGAAGCCGTAGAGGGTGCGTCCCTGGCGCTTGAGGGCGTACACTACGTCCATGGCGGTGACGGTCTTCCGCTTGGCGTGCTCCGTGTAAGTGACCGCGTCTCGGATCACATTCTCCAAGAAGACCTTCAGTACCCCACGGGTCTCTTCGTAAATCAGACCAGATATGCGCTTGACCCCACCTCGCCGGGCCAAACGCCGGATGGCGGGCTTGGTGATACCCTGGATGTTGTCGCGCAAAACCTTACGATGCCGCTTAGCGCCCCCCTTCCCTAATCCCTTACCACCTTTGCCTCGTCCAGACATGGTAATACTGCTCTGACAATACTCAAAACAGCGAGAAAAACCCCGAGGCAATTCCCTTATATGAACGGGTTTCGGACCGAATTGAAGACTGAAAGCGCGCTCTCCCGCACTTTCCTTTAGCCCGCCGGCCCCTCTCCTCGCGGCCCAGTCTCGATGACGTCATGATGACTTAGTCCCCGCCCGCCGAATGTGCCCTTCACGAAGGAGTCTACAGCAGGTCCTCCGGCCCTAAGTGGGACTTCTAAGGACCTATTTAACAGCTGCGTCAGACTAAAAATGTTAACATTTTTTTTTACTAATTATCTTTTGCTGTTTGGGATGCTTTGGAACGGTTGCTCAGGAGCCTTGGCCCACACGACCGGAACTGCTGCAACCTTCGCTGGAATGCGGAGCCCCGCTTTGCCCCCAAGTTTACGGTGCTTCCAGCATTACTCCTCCCTACAACAAAATCCCTTCAAACCGAACCCCCCGCTCCGGAGGACTTTAAAAACTGCAGGACTTCACCCTCTCCATCACGAAGCCAAGGGAAATCTGACCAAAAGGATTTTCTTCCCAAAGGCGAATACATGGTTGGTTAGTGATTTTGTGGTAGAATTCTCGCCCGCCGCGCGGACGCCCGTGTTCCTTTCCCTCTTGTTTTCGTTTCCTTCCCTGTTTACTAAAACCTGTAATTCTCATTTAATTATCTAACCGCCCCTCACCTCTGCGCCCAGTAACTTAACTCTGTTAATGTTTACTTTTCTACTCCTCGTCGTTTCCTCTGATTCTGGTAGCGATATTATTCCAGAGACTTGGCAACTTGTAGCCAAGGAATTGAAATAAATAGGCGCCTTCTTACATTTTTTATATTTAGAGGCCAAGTCGCCTCTGAGTAGACTTAAGAGTATTATTAGGAAACGTTTTCGAAGAGAGAGCAGAGTGGCGCAGCGGAAGCGTGCTGGGCCCATAACCCAGAGGTCGATGGATCGAAACCATCCTCTGCTATTTTCCTTCTGTCGTTAAAATTGTGTAACCTTGTTTCACAGTAAGGAAAAAAAATAAAATGGCGTCCCACCCTTTTTTTTTTTTTTAAATTCTGGAGCTAAAATGACTCCCTGAAAATAAGCGTGAAACCGTTTAAGTGATTTCTTCTGGTTGCCAAAGTAACCGTGCTATTTTATCACGACAGTTCTCGTTGCCCTATGAAGCTGCGAAAATACTGAATTAAACTGAGGGCAGGGGTGGAAGCCAAGATCTTGAGTTACATTTCCTTCTATAACATAATTCGGAAAGCACTACTTTTAGGTAATTGTGGCCATGTGGTTAAGCTGATAGACTAGAAATCTCCTGGGCCATCCCGGCGCAGATTCTTTGCAACTACTAGAGTTTTAATCTTTGGAGTAAATAAGTAGCAGTTTGGGACAGAGTGCAGAGTTTGGGAGGCCATGATTGTACTTTGACCTGAGAAAACCACTTCGGCGGCTACTGGTAAAATGTGTCTCTACCCTTTACCTTGCTTTACAATCTCTAACAGAACTATTCTCTATGCTCATTTTTTAAATATATGTGTGGACTGTTTTATAGTTTTCTCTCTCTCAGAAAGGATTCCTATTCATATATTTATGTGTTAGATACTGTCCTAGGCGCTAAGAAAAGGCATTAAGTAGCCTACAGTGTAGAAATGCTTTTAAACAAGTAAATACGTATATACAGTACAAGTTGTTTCCCGGTAGCCCTATGACCACCCAGTAGTTGGTGATTCGCTGGAAGGAGTCACATGAATCAACATTTACCCAAGGTTAAGATTTATTACAGCAAAGGAAAAAGTGCAGACACACAAAAAAAGATATACACAAGGAAATACTAGAGAAGGCTTTCTTGTCCTCCATCTTCAGGTATGGCACGGATGCTCTTTATTACTTGAGGAGAAAAGTCATGGAAAGCAACACACCAGTCATGGTCAAAAATTATTTTGGCTGGATTTCATTGCCGATAATCTTCTCAAAGATGGAGTCTTCAACAGACTGGAGATATATATATATATATATATATATATATATATATATATCCACTTCAACATGTATATTCACATATACATTCACACATATAGGATTCATATAGAATCCTAATTTGACCACTCCAAACTTGGATGTTAAGTGCACAACTCAAACTTAACATGTCCAAACAGAACTTATCCTAACCCCACACACACCACCCCCAAAATGCTCCTTCCTCTCCTGTGGTGGTCCCCATCTCAGTAAATGGAAACGTGTTAAAGCAAAAAATCGTGGAGCTATGTATGACTTCTCTATTTCTCTCACACCCTCAATCCAATCAGCAAATCCTTCAAAACATATCCAGAATTCAACCACTTCTTACCACTTCCACCAACACTACCCATGATGGTTTAGCCACCATCTTCCTGCTTCCAGGAAGAGAGAAAGAGAGAAAACAAGTCCACGTTCAAATATTTTCAGGAGATAAGGATCTTTTTGTTAAATAATCTCCACCTTAAAGATAATCTCAAAATTCAAAAACATATGTATATGAGAAATTCAGCACATTTTTATTGAGCTACTATTTGCCACATGTTATTCCGTGGACAGGGAAGAAAGACTGTGTGAAAGGGCCTATTTCTGTACTCCAGAAAGCTGCTAATTTACTAGTCAAGAAAAGCCAAGACCTACCATAAATAAGCCAGGAAGGCCAATGCTCCCAGGGTCTAGAATTTAAGAAAATTAAGGAAATGCCTAATGTGTAGACTAATAATGTTGACATTATCTTCAAACGAGGTGCATGAGGTCGCAGAGATTCACTGACAAGCTTAAAAGAAGCCATCCAAAATATAACTTTATATCACATCATTGGGCCAAGCCCTCTACCATACATTATAAATTCTATAAATATTTTGACCATAGAATGATTTTATTGTAACACGTTTTTGTGTTGATTCATTTATTAAATGTAAAAATTGTCACAATCAAAATTTTTGTAATTCTACCGTAGTGCTTATTTCTTAATATATGGAAGCCTCAAATAATAGTAATGGCACTGGACTCCCCTAAACCCTGAGAAACGCCGAAAAAAAAGAAAAAAAGCATTCTCTTTTCAAACAGATAGAAATATACTGTGAAAAGTGCTTTGATGTCACGTTATGACAATCAGGGAAAATACCAGAAAACATGGGAAAGGGGAAATTGTTATGCCTGGGGGCCTGCAGATATCCATGCCGGGTGACAAGAAAGACAATCGTGTAGATAGATGCTGCCTTATGTAGTAAGACTGCCTTCTTACTGACAACTGTCCAGGCAGACATCCCAAGTACCTAGAGTTTGAAAATTGCGAGCGTGACTGAATATTAATAGGGAAGAAACTCTGAGTTCTCTTATTTAAAAATATCCCTCGATGCAGGCAATATGCAATATTTTGGCATCCTTTGGGTGCCATAAACTCCAGTTTTTCTGCTCGGGAGTCGTACAGTCAATGACTTTTCCCTCCATGGAGTACCCAAGACCGAAATAATTGTCAATTCTTACCCTTCACAAGCCCCTGCTCCTTGGCCCGAGATAACCCCCGTAATCTCGAGTTTCTATTTTTCCAATGACAGAGAGCGCCGGCGGCGTGGGGGCCATTGCCTTTTTGTCATTACGTAACTGTCACGACTCAGAATGGGGCAGAAAACTTACTTCCTAAGTGTCACAGCAAGACCGTATGTTCGGCGACCACGTGGCCTAACGGATAAGGCGTCTGACTTCGGATCAGAAGATTGAGGGTTCGAATCCCTTCGTGGTTAGTGTCACCTTTTATGCCCTTTTCTACTAATCGATAGCCACATCTCATGGGTAGGTGGTAGGAAATCAAGTGTTTTTCGAACCCTTTTCTTCCTGCCCTATTTTAAAGAGGTTATTCTCAAAAGCCTTGGGAGAACCAGTGTAAAGAGTGGCTGGAAGTCAAAACCGAAATAAGGCCTTCCAATAATTTGGGGCTCTCAAGCTCTCCCCATATTTGGATTTGAGCTCCTGAGTTTCATTTTCACAGGCTCGGCTTGTCCTTGAAAAGGGAATTCCGATCTGTAAACGGAGCTCTCTCGAACTGAGCCCCCAGTGGGTAGCACGGAGGGAAACCTGCTGCTTCTCCTTCCCCATGGCTTCGCCCAAGGCCACAACCTCTTCACAGTTCTCTTCTCGTTTGAGTTCCGGGTGCTGGAATCTGTCACTGGTTTCCACTCTTCCCCTATCTTTTCCATCTTAACTTTCTTGTTTTCCTTTGGTTTTGCTGCCGTCAAAAGGATGAGAACAGCTTATATTCAAACCTAAATTACAGAACAGAATACTAAGGTCATTGAAATAGCCGGACTGTTTGCGGAGTGTGTATACAAACAGGAAGGCAGAGAACATAGCTGGGCAAAATATACAAAAACATTTTTCCGGGCTTAAATAACTGAATTGATTAATAATTTAGGATGAAGAAAATCTCATTTCCAATTGATGACTTCCTGGTGAAACATATGGTGTTTTCAGATTCAAACGTTGGTTCAAATCACACGGAGGCTTAACTCTTTTCTACTTAACGTATTCCTCTTTGCTTCTCTCTTTGGTAGTTAAGGAAAAAACATACCCTTTGGGTTTAAAAGCTGTGAGGGGCAGAGGCAAAATTGCTCCAGATCTACCTCCCTATTTTGGAAACAATACAAGAGATTAGCACATTTAAAATTATCCTTTAATGTGTATTAAAAGGAGTGACAAATACCCTAAGGTATATTCTGCCTGGACAAAGTTTCAGTCCCTACCATGTCACCATCATGCTCACACACACACATACACATACACATATATACAATATGCCTGTGTTTATTTTATAACTATCTGTTGAATGTTTACAGTGTGCAAAGTTGGAAGGACAAGGATATAAAAGGGTGGTACCCCTACAACCTTATTCTCAAACAAGGTAACATGGGGTTGAAGGGAAAAGAGGGATAAGACTGTTCAGGCATCCAATATCTCTGATTCTTTTTTGGAGAAAATTCAAAAATATAAAGAGCATATCACCCAATTCCTCAAGACCCCACTTTGGCCTCCAATCTGGATCAGCATTTCCTGAGTTTTTATTTTCAAGATAAAATGAGTTAAAATTTGTGAACTATCTTTGAATCACAGGTACTACATAAGTCATATATTGTTAGGTAAAATTCAAAAACAGATTTTACTTCAAAATTTGTGCTTCATCTCAGTCCTCAGGAGCCTTTGGATCTCTGCTGATCTATGACAAGTGTACTTCAGAAGGATTTTCCAGGTATGAAAAGTCACAATCCCAGTCACTGGATTTGAACATGTTAGAAAGATCTTATCACCTTAACCACTTGATCTTAAAGAACTTGGTTCCCATGAACCTTAATAAGGAAACGTTGGTTATATGATTTTTTTTAAACAATTGATTTGTCTGGTCTCTACCTCAGTTTTCTCATCTGTAAAATAGAGACAGGTGATGGGGGGGTGGGAATTTTCAGAGAGATCATCTTTACGGTCCCTTCAAATTTTGTTATTCTACACCGTGCACTCAGCCATTTGCTGTAGTTTACTATAAGGTGAAAAGAGGGAACTGGTGAGATTTTATGGTATTATGTGCTAAAATTAAGATATAAGTGGCAGAAGATGATCAAAGAAGGAAGAAACTAACAGAGACTGGAACACCTGGAAAAGATCTTTGATTAAATTCATTCATGTAAAATACAAAGAGGAGAGTGATGCTTTCATCTGAGGATTCACAGAAAAGGTACATTTGATGTGGGTCTTGCAAGAGGATTTTGCAGCAAGGGAGCAGAGACTCTCCAGGCAGAAGGAACTACTTGAGCAAAAGCAGAGCATGTGAACAGCTTCTGCTCCTGAAGACAGGGACCAGTGGTCAGATAAAACTAGAGTTTGATGAAGAGTTTGGGAGGATAGGGAGTGATAAGGGGTAAAGAGGGAGCGTCTTGGACCTGAATTTAAGAGGCAAAAAAAAAAAAAAATCAACAAAAACTGCCGAGACAGGGAACCAAAGCTGGGGAGCGGGTGGGAGCAGGGAGTGAAGAGAAGCGAATGGACAGTGGTTCTCAGCCCAAGAAACCCATCAGAATCACCTGTGGCCCCTGCAGCCACGCCTGGACGTCACCCTCGGAGATACTGATTCAACTGTGCTGAGGGGTGGAGGAAAGGTGGACATCTTGAGAAAACTCCCTAGTTGCTTGTAATTTGCTACCAGTGTTAGGAACGCAGGCAGGAAGATGGGCTGGGTGGGGAGGGGGTCAACAAGCGTAACTGAAGTCAGAGGGCCAGAAATCAGTTTTTGACAACGGTGGAGAAGCTGGGGAATACGTGAGCACACCTGTGTCTGACCGGAGGCAGCAGAGTTTGATTTTTGACTGTCATCCACGTGACGTGACTCAAATTCTAATCTCTCTATAAAAGGGGCTAAAAGTAACGTTATTGGAAGTTACTCGTCACCTCAGTGCGTCTCTAACAGAGCATCTACCGACACGTTCTGGGGAAATACCTTCTTTACAAGGTACTAAAACCACAGTCCCACAGTAAAGCGGGGAAACCAAACGACGAGGATGGGATTCGAACCCACGCGTGCAGAGCACAATGGATTAGCAGTCCATCGCCTTAACCACTCGGCCACCTCGTCACCTGTGCGGGGGGTTTTGGTTGAAAATTGTATTTCTTTACTCAGCAGCGTTCTATTTGCCAAATTATATTATTATTTAGCTTTTTTTATTATTATTAATGAAGATAATGTCTTTTCTCCCTATAAATGGCCCTCTTGCTTTGATAAAGGAAGAAAAAATAAAGAAGGGACTGAGGTCCAGCCACTGAGGAAAATAGCATGAAGGATCCTCAAAAAATTAAAAGTAGATCTACTGTATGATCCAGCAATCCCAGTTCTAGGTATTTATCCAAAAGAAATGAAAACAGGATACTAAAAAGATATCTGCACTCCCATGTTTATTGCAGCATTTTTCACAATAGCCAAGATATGGAAAGAAATTGTGTCTGTCAACAGATGAATAGATAAAGAAAATGTGGTTGTATATATACACAAAGGAATATTATTCAGCCATGAGAATGAAGGAAACCCCTGCCATTCACAACAACATGGACCTTGAGGGCATTATGCTAAAAGAGGTAAGTCATACAGAGAAAGACAAATACTATATGATGTCACTTATATGTGGAATCTAAAAATATGTTGCCTTACATGGTAAAAGTGATTTTGCAGATATGGTTAAATTGAGGATTTCGAGATGGAAGGTTATCCGGGATTATCTAAGTGAACCTAAAGGAGGATCATATTCATTAGTAGGAAACATGACTGCAGAAGCAAGAGGCGATACAAGGAAGAGGCCACTAGGTGAAAAAAAGCGAGGAAACATTCTTCCCTGAAGTCTCCAGAGGGAACACAGCCATGCTGACAACTTGACTTGTAATCTTTTGAACTTCAGAACTGTAAGAGAGTAAATCTGTGTTGTTTTAAGTCACTAAATTTGTGGTAATTTGCTACAGCAGCAATAGGAAGCTAAGACAGGTTCTAAGGCATTGATATGACTGGGGCTTAATAGGTGGGAGGAAGCTTGCAGGGCTTTTTCTGAAACAATTTTTAGAAACCAGAGGCATTCATGGGGGCTCTTGTTTTGCTGTCACAGAGCACTGAAGGATACATATTCAAACTGTGGAGAGAGTCAACAGAAAGAATTTAGAGTCCCACTGACAGCTGGGACTGCTGTATTCAGAGACCAGAGGGTTAGCCATCACACCATGGGACCTTGGTATAACAAACCTTCAAGGTTAAGACTTGTATACTAATGCATCTGGTCTGTTGATCTTTAAAATGTTTCAGCATAGATTCAATCTAAGGAATATTAAGAGAGAGCCTCCTCTAAGGGCACAGTGGAGGCTCTCAGATGACTATGACAGCTAGGGTCTCACTCTATGGTTTGGATATTTTCAGGTCTGTGTTCAGAGTTCTGCAGCCTACAGAGCATTTGCCTGAGTTCCAGAGGAGAAAAAAGTCACAGGTGGGGCCTGTGACATATGAACTCTTAATCACCCAAGCACATAATTGACTTATAGGGATCTGATTGATTTTAGGCCGGCACCAGGCAAAGCAAAAAGCATCAAGAGGAGAGATTTTAGGGGGGAGGTGAGGGTGAGGGGGAGAGGGAAATTTTCAGTAGCCAGAGGAAAGAGCAAGGAGTTGGACGTTGATGGGAGAGAAGAAATGCAAGTTTAAGGGAGTGTCTATACATCAGAGTGTACTCCTGGTTAGGGAAAACGTGAGGGCAAGGTCACCAAAACTGAGACAAATCCACTGAGATTTGAAGTCCAGGCGCTAACCATTACATCATGAGGCCCTTGAAGTTAGGTCTCTACCAAAAGACTGATGTGTACTCCTAACAGGTCAGTTTATCTTCAAAATAAAGTAGGCAACACATAAGCTTGTGGAGTTTGAACAGAGCCTCCTCTCATGGGTACAACTCTAAGATGTACTCAACAAGGGTACTGCTGTGTAGTAGGAACTTTCTCAGGACAGTGTTAGTGTTTGGAAGCCGCTGGAGCACTTTAAGTGGGCTCCAGGAAAGGAGGGACCTGAGTTAGAGGGACTGTAAAACATGAACACCTAATCATTGGAACCAGGATTCTAATTTAGCAGAATCTGAGGAACTCTGGGCAAAAGGCAAAAAGGGCCATCAGGTGTAAGGGGAAGTAGGGCTAGAATTCCGGAGGAAGGTAATCAGAGACAATCTTCTCTTGGCCAGTGGTTCTATGTTGCTTTGGTTGTTGACTTGGAAGTAACTAGCAGCGCCTACAGCTAGATATGTACATCTGGCTAACGATTTAGCAGAACCGATTTAGGAGAACCGTAGGGGGAAAATTGCTAAGATGTTGCTGAGGTCCCAAAGAGATTTGGACTCAAACTGCTGGATTCAGAGCCCAGAGTGCTAACCGTGGGGTCCTTACATGAGGAACTTTCTACTTGCTACTGCAATTTATATATATATATATATATAATATATATATATACAAATTATATATATTACATATAAATTATATATTATATATAATATATATTATATATGTTATATATTATTATATATAACATACATATTATATATAATTTATATATATAATTTATATAGATATATATTCCTACATTAGGCTGATACGTTTTGAGGAGGCTTCAGAGAAGAGAAGATTTGCGAGAGGGGCCTCTGAGACATGAAGTGTTAAGACCCTGAGCATGCAAATTACTTAGGATCTGACTGTCTTCAGGAACCCAGGCAAGAGTAGTTGTCGAGAGAGTGAATGGTGTTCCAAGGGGCTCCTCGGGAGAAGGAAGCCTGAGTGGGAAGGTTATGCCCAGAAACCAGTATACATTATCGACTTGAGGGAAACACGGAGGAAATAGGCTGGCGACCAAAACAAAAGTAGGTCCCACCGAGATTTGAACTCGGATCGCTGGATTCAAAGTCCAGAGTGCTGACCATTACACCATGGGACCACCACTTGCTGGGGGATTTATGAATATTTATTGAAGAGTCTGTCATTCCATTCAGGGTTTTATGGACTATCGTTTTCATTTAAAAAATATTCATAGGGAATCTGCTGTATGCCAATCAGCAGAAGCTCCAAGTGAAACGCGACGACCAGGGTTCAGGCTTCACAGGCACTACGAACTTCTCAGGACCCAGTTCGTGTTAGAAACTGATGGAACTTGAACCCAGGACTGAGATCAGGGGTGGAAAACGTGAATAGTTACCCAGGGGGTAATCTAAATGACGAGGATCGGAGGAGATTCTGTGGCCTAGAGAAGGAGGAGGAGCAAGAGAGGACAAGTGTGGAATCCCAGAGGCAAGGGTAAGGAAAGCTGTTTTGCAGGACAGTGTCTCCTTGCTGACGGGGATGGGGTATCTTGCGCAAGTGCTTAGGTGTCTAGCCTCCTCGAGGTACCACGGTGATTTAAGAGACGAGGAGGGAAGACACTAAAAGACTAACAGGTCCCACCGAGATTTGAACTCGGATCGCTGGATTCAAAGTCCAGAGTGCTAACCATTACACCATGGGGCCCCTGCCATTTTCTCGCCCCACGCTTTTAGGAACGTGTCTGCTGTGCGTCGTATGCGCTTCATTGGAAAGATTTGTCTTAGATGAGCGAAAGCCTCACCTTCATTGCTCCGCAATGCGAAAAGCCTAGCAGAGCTCACTCTGCTTGGAATTTTTTCTCAGGGCCCCCGGAGGGTTTGAGTACCGGCGTTCCTTGCAAAATCAAAACTGTGCCTTTACTGAATTTCTAACCTGGGCCATGAACGTTTGTCTACATATGGTGTCAACACTTAAAAATCCCTTAGGACATGTGTGAATATAGAAAACGCAAGAAGAAAAAACAAGTTCAAGATAAGATAGGAAATTACTGGTAATTTCGGGAATAAGAAAAACCTTTTTCCTTTTTGAGTATTTTTACATCCTTCTTTTTGCTTATCCGCATTTCCTAATGGATCGACTGCAAGTTTAATACAAGATGAATTTTTGTTATATTTACTCTTATTTATGTTGCATATACTGTATGTTTATGTATTAGAGTTTTAGCGAGCAAAACAGTTTTGTTGTTGTTGTTGTTGTTTTGAAATTAAGCCCAAATCAGAAAACAGTTTTGAAAATTCTTTAACTGGTACTTCCTCCCTACAGTCTGGCCTCCTAAGTGGAATGATAAGAGGGCTCCAGAAGGAGGAAATATTGGAAATTTCTGTTTGAGATACTGATTCCCAAACATCAAAATACTCACGAGTGGAATAGTGATGCACTGGATATACCCAAATTCTTGGAAGAACATCGAAAAAATAGAGGCAGGCGACGTTCGGAAGTCAGACCTGAGCTGAATTTCAGATAGGGAGATAGCAATGCAAAATGAACTAAAGCCTGAGCATTTTTTCAACATATTTATGATGGTCTCAGAAATCCCTAGCGTTTACCAAAGTAATTTTCAAAGATTTTCTCTACATACAGTTATATTAAAGGACTAGAACTACCTGCTTCCAGTTTTATGGAGAAAGATAATAATAATCAGTAAAACAGTATATTCCGTGTTGTTTCACCGTTTCTGTAGCTGGTACAGCAAGTATTTCGACCTGGAGGGAAAACAAAACTCCGTAGCCGGCAGGATTCGAACCTGCGCGGGGAGACCCCAATGGATTTCAAGTCCATCGCCTTAACCACTCGGCCACGACTACATAACTGACTGAATTGTCTACATATATTCCCATGAGGAATAATATCTTTCCTCTTACAAACGTTCTTTAATTTCGACAACAGTTCTGGAATGCCTGTCATAATGGTAAAAAGCTCAGTAGATTGAGATGTTGGTTACAGACGTAATTACAAATTGTAACACTTGTCTGACTTACAAGATACCAAAGACTTTACCAAGGTCACATTCCAATCCCTAAGAGGTGTAGTGGTCTCCAAATCTGAGAGATCAAGTTACCAGACATAATGAATAAGATTTATCTCTGTCAAAAACAGGAAATATGTATTTTTAACAAACCACTTTGGGGATTCTTACACATCCCGAACTGTCCCACAAGCTCGATCTGATGGTCTCTTGTAATCTTTATTCAATCCCTTTCTTTCTAAAATCAAGTTTCAATCAAGAAAATCGCCGATGCTAGCAGAGGATGGTTTCGATCCATCGACCTCTGGGTTATGGGCCCAGCACGCTTCCGCTGCGCCACTCTGCTACCATGCAACCACGCCTTTTTCAATTCATATTTCAAGGGGATAAATTTTGGCATTTTCTTGGCTCTAAGAGATTGTGAATATCTTCCTATGGCTGTAAGAGTAGGAATACTATATTTATGTCCACACGTGGCTACACTCCACCTCCAAATACTACTGACTTGGAATTCACCTTCGAAAGACTTCTATCAATTGAGGTAGGAGTTTCCTTGAGCTCGGACAAGATGACTTTCCAGGTTATTGGAAAACCAAATGCACGCCAACGGGTACAATTTATAAAGGTGAAATTGTACAAGGAGGATTAACTTTTGCTTCTCTCAGTCACACTCGGATACCAGAAGCGTAATTATCTTAAAATGTTTGTTGTTTTTCAGTGAAAATATTTTACTCCGCAGCCGAGGGAAAAGGAGAGTTGCATTGGCCGGGAATCGAACCCGGGCCTCCCGCGTGGCAGGCGAGAATTCTACCACTGAACCACCAATGCCCTATCTGTCCACGACTTTTTACTTGGCCTCATATAGTTATAATTATATTGTCCCTAAATTGTTAGTAAAAGAGTGAAGATGTATGTTCTTTTCCCTAGGATTTTCTTAAATCCAGTTAAATAAAAGACGATATCTAAATTTTCTAGGAAAACCTGTGAACTAGAAGGAAGCTGAAACTGCTGATATGTGACTCTTGGAGGCTTTTGAAAATGAAAAACACCTATAAATACCCGACATATAAAAATATCTTTCTCCATCCCTCCCTCAATTTATATCTTTAATGAAAACACTTTCTGAAAATCTCTCATTTAGGATGCAAGCAAGTTCGGTTAATTACTAGGCCAAAGTGCTCAATTCAAGTTTGAAACACCAAGTTACTTCATTTTGGAAAAAAGACCTTCTATTGTCCTTCTGTTTATGGAGACACAAGTTTGGCACGGAGGGTATTGTCAACGGAAGCAGTATAACAAAGAAAATAATAAAGGAAAAATATAATTCTCCCAATTCCTTCTCCTTACTTGTCTCTGGAGAGGATGACCACCAGTTGCCGAGGTCGCTGTGGCCCTTTGGAACAAAAAGCCAAAAGGGGCCTGGAAATAAATAAGAGTTATCATCTCTGTTTTTCAGGACTTTTCAGTTCGTTTGGAGACAAAACCAACAAGAGAAAACCACTGACGATCAATGAAAATAATCTACTGAAATGAGTCTTGAGTTTGGGCTTTAGGAAAGTAATGGACTCTGATAGCCTGGATTATAAAGCATGTGAAAGCCAGGAGGTTTTTCACTCTAGTTTCTATCTCTTCACCTCTTCTTCAGAATAAAGAAGTTGTAGTATTTATTTGGCAGCTGTGATTAGGATGCTTTGAAGGGAAAGAATTGCAGAAAGACTTTTAGCAAATTACGAGGTTATTAATGTTGCTCTTAAAGGAAGAATTTGGGCCATAAATTAGGTTTCAACAAATCCTAGCAACAGAATAATACATAACTGAACAGTATGAGAGATATAAATAAACTTGGTCAAGTTACCTAATTTGTTTGTTTACTCATACGTAAATAGGCCTAGCAGTAGTTGATTTACATTCCTCTAAGGACTGTAAAGGTATTGTAAATTTAAATGATGCCTATGAAAGCCTTGAAAAATAGTATAAAACCACCAGATAAATATTAGCTACTGATTTTTTATTTCATGGAACTTTTTAATGAACCACTGAAAGTCAGAAGTTGTATCTTCTATTATAAACAGAAATCTTCAGTATAATGATCATAGATGGTGCTCACGTTAGTTGTACTGAATTGGTTGCATAATGTAGGCTCTTCTAAAACAAATATCTAAAGTATGTTCTTTGTGTGTGATATAAAAATAATCTTTGCAATGTTCACTCTATTTCCTCAGATTTTATTTACCATTTCTCAAATGCTGCCGCCTCAAAATGTCACCAAAAACCTCACTGAAAGAACAAAGCTAAGTTTATTGGACAAGAGAGAACACTATCTCAGAAGTCTTAATAGTGTCTTAGAGGGGAGAGGAAAAAGTTTAGCTATTCAGTGAGATTTTCAAAATCTGGATTTTTTGGTGAGTCAAAGTAGTAAGGACTGGATAAGGATCATGATATATTTTAGGATTGGTAGACACAGTTAGGAGATGATTTTGAGGTAGAATGTTGTATTTATTATCTATTGCTGTATAACACATTGCCCTAAAACTTAGTGGCTTAAAACAATAAAAATCTACTATCTCATATTTTCTGTGGGTCTTAAATTCAGGAGTGGCTTACCCAGGTAGGGTGTCTCTTACAAGGTTGCAAACAAGATGTTGACAGAAGTTGCGGACATCTGCTTACTTGGGGCTAGAGAATTTTCTCCTTCTCCTCCCCCTCCCCTCCCCCTCCCCTCCCCTCCCCCTCCCCTCCCCCTCCCCTCCCCCTCCCCCTCCTCCTCCTCCTCCGCCTCCCCCTCCCCCTCCCCCTCCTCCTCCTCCTCCTCCTTCTCCTTCTCCTTCTCCTCCTCCTCCTCCTCCTCCTTCTCCTTCTCCTTCCCCTTCCTCTTCCTCTTCCTCTTCCTCTTCCTCTTCTTCAATGTGTCCATCAATTTACTCCTCTGTATTCCTTAAAAACAAAATAAAAATCACAAGTTTAATACCAATGCTTTAAGTTGGTCTATATTTTCTTTACTTCTATTTGCCAGATGATCTTCAATGATTTCTGGGAAGAGATTCCTCTTCAACAGATTACATACAGGAGGGAAAAGCTGGCCAGCAACTTTATGAAAATAGTGTGAACTCTAGCAAAAGAGGTCCATTCCCAACTCAAGCCCCATGCCATAATCACATTCATCATTAGCAAAATGCACAGAAGTCATCACTTCCTGAATGGGGGCAAAAAATTTTTCTCTCTCTTCATCACTTGCTGCCTCGACAGTTGTCTTGGAAATTCTCTTGAGGTTGGCATCTGTTTCAGGGAGCTCTCTGTACCCAACATCATTTTTATTTACTGGGTCAATCAAGCCAGCACCAGGAATGGTCTTTGTCACAACTTTCTTATCTCCCTGGTTTCTTATCTCTCTGGCTGCTTCTGTGAGCTTTTCATCTGTGTTTTTCAAGACACTAGTTTTCTTTTTATCTGTTACTTCTTTAAGCCTTTTCATCAAAAATAATTGACTGCAACAAACACTTTATCTTCATTTTGAACAATTATGTAATTTTTCTTTGCTTCATTTGTGCCCACATATACAGGAGGTTCATCAGAATTCTTGAATTACCTCCTGTGGGACTGAGTTTTATTATCTCCAATAAATTGTGTGGTACTCAGGAGTATTATAGTACTATTCCCACTTACGGTTAAAATTCAGCCTTGCTGATTTTTTCTTCATTTTATGTTTTTTAGCAAGGACATCATAAGGACCCAGTAATTGAATACAAGGCTTGCGGACAGTGAAGCAGCTGGTTTTTCAGGACCAAGTTCTTCATAGAACTTCCAGAAGTGATAGCAATCATGAAGCAGAGAAAGCATATAATGCTTTTCTAGTTCTTTTTAAAGATCACCAGAGATATAAGCTTTATTTACTCATCTTCACACCAACTGCTTTTTCACACTGTTGCCCCTCCCCAACCTGCCTGTGCTTCCTGCTGCTGCCAACCATTCTGGAGAATTCTCTGCTAAACTCAGTCACTTGGCTATTGAATTGAAACTTCAGTTCTTCACCACATGGGCCTCTCCATGGGAGTATCCTCCTGACAGGGCAGCTGGCTTCCATCAGATCAAGTGGTCCAAGACAGAAACTTGAAGAAGCTGCAACCTCTTAGTACTTAGTATGACAATGCCAACCTCCACATTATTCTATTCACTCAAAGCAAGTCACCAAGTCCAGTCCACACACAAGCGAGGAAAATTAGTCGCCATGTCTTGAAGGAGTGAACATGTTTGAAAGCAAAGCAAGGGCTGAAAGAGTACTGCAGGTAGTCTGGTAAACTGTCATCTGATCCCTTCTATTAAGAAGCTGATGGATCTTTCAAGAGATTCCTGGAATAAACAACAGAGTTCTTGGAATAAACAAAGTTAGGTGCAATTTTTATCTTTCTGAGCAAGAGTCCCCTTCTACTGGGTGTTAAAACCTACTTCCTAGTATTCTGAATTTTTTAATGAAGGTTTGGTTTGACATTTTATGGAAATGATATGTTGGCTTCTACATCGAAACAGATGAGAATATAACATGCCCTTATCAAATAAATATTGGAGTCAATAAATATGGTTATAATATATAAGTATGTCAGATACTCTAACTAGATGATATGCTGGGGATTGAGGTGGAGAATGAGACTCAAATGCTTGGCTCAAGATAAATCTAGTGAAAAGAGAAGAGCATATAGAAAATCTAAAATTGGGAAATCCATGTGTGAGACAGAGTAAAAATGTCATTTAGGAAAATCAGTCATCCAGACCTGATTACTACCTTGTGACCACCTGTTACAAGGTGTGGCCCTCAGATTTACTGGTAGAGCAAACTCAGTGAAATTACCACCTGAAGGGAATTAGGCCCTAGAAACTGATTCTCACTAGTAAGACTCACAGGATCCTGATGTTACAAATCAGAATACAATTTATTAATATAGAAGGGAGTTTATAACTTTTCAAGACTGAAATACTCATAACCACAGTTCAGATCGCCTTGATCCTGGCCCTGAGGCTCTCCAGAGGCCAACTTAGCAATAAGAAGGAGGGCTTATGACATACCATTGACAAGGACTGCCTCTTTGACCAAACTTTACTCAGGCTCCTCTGAGCCCTCCTCTCTGCTAGGCCTTAACCTTGGCCTACTGAGTCCAATTTTAGCAAGAATCCTGCTAAGCCAGTTTATTGAGAGTCCCTCTACCCTTGATAACTAATCAAGCTCCTGTTTGTAATTTTCCATCCTCTAACCCCCCTCACCCTGCCCACTTGCTATAAATCCCCAGCTATCCTTGCTATTATTCAGAGCTGAGTTCAGTTGTGTACTGGAGTCTCTTACTATCCTAGCTTGAATACAAATCTGTCAGATCCTTTTTAACAAGTGTTCAGTGCAATTTCTCTTTAACACTATCAGAGGAAAAGAAAGTGAGGCCCTGCCCTGGGACGGAGCAACACCATTTGAGGAACTGAAAGAAGACCTCTGTGACAGGGTTAATCAGAACGGTTGCTTATTATTTTGTTTTAAGCTGGGAAATGTCAGGATAAGATTTGCATTTTTTAAAAAAAGCATAATAAGGACACTGATCAAACTGAGAAAGAGGAGGTCTGGGAAGAAGACTAAAGAGGTTCATGTCAATACCCGGGCAAGACGTATGATGGAAGGAAGGAGGCCATGTGGTAACAAAGAGAAGAGGATACATGGGATATAACATTTTAGGAGGTAAAACTCCCAACTCCCTGATCGGATTGGGAAAAGGAGGGGCGGGGTGGGGGGAGGAGGAGGGAGGGGGAGGGAGGAGGAGGAGGAGGAGAAGAAGAAGTGTCCAGGATGGTTCCAGGTTCCAGGCTCAGCGGGGTAGTGGCGGGCAATGAATCTGAGAAAAACGCACGACTTGTTGTAGGCAGATAGGCAAAGGAACAGTCAGGAGGCAAAAGAGCGCCGAGGGTGAGCCTGGGAAAACGCCAACATTTTAGGGCCTTAGTGGTCCTCAGCAGTTAAAGACGCGGAAAGAAACAATCATAGAAGATAGGGAAACCAGAAGACTATGCATTCTCTGGTGCCAAAAAGGAGAGTGTTTAAATTAAATCTCTCGGTTAAAGAAAGTTGCCCGTTAGGGGAATTCGTCCTCGTTCTAGAATTCCAATGGCAAGTTAAGGGCAAACGTATGCCACTGAAACTCTGTTAGAGCAGCTACTCTGTCTTCTTTATCTCATTTTGGGCTTAGAAGCCTTAACTGGTCTCAAGGCCGACTACACATGCCCAAGAGGAAAGAAGCCGCATGCTCTTCATTTCTCCCCCTACCCAAAAGACAACCCAAGATCCTGACCCCGACGTGATTTGAACACGCAACCTTCTGATCTGGAGTCAGATGCGCTACCGTTGCGCCACGAGGTCACAGAAATAAGTAGCCTTTCTCCTACATTAGAATTTAAAAAATACTTTCTCCTCGCCCCAGGCTCTAAAGGTTTATTCCTTTTTATTGGTCGATTTGATCATTTTTCTCGCCACTATTCATAGCTTCGCTAATGCTTGGTGGAAAAAGATAAGGGATTAACCAGATTAAATATTAATCCAAAAAGCCCAAGTGCTCCATGTAGGGGAAACTCAGTGGTTTCTCGCGTTCGATCTTTCCACTTGTCGGAATTTTCCTGTTTTGAGAAAAACTGTGTACGTACTGAGTTTAGATCCGCAATGAAACAGGAGTAAGAATTGCCACGATGTTCGAACTACCACTTTTCCTATAAATTCACTAGACTTCTCCTCTTCTGAAAAAGACTACTAGCCTTGCCCTGCCCTGCGGTGTCAGGCCTCGCCCCCCACTCCCCCTCCCCTCTTTTCTCAGCGCTCGCCTGACCTCATTCTCAACCTGGTGAAAAGCTGCTTTATCCTCAAAGCCTAGCGTAGATGGCATGTCTTCCCGAAACCCTCACTTCTCAGTGGGATTTCGTGGGCCTTCGGGTCTCTACAGTGTACACGTGCCATTCATTTCACAACAACTCGAAGCAAATTGCTAATATTTACTGAGTTCTTGCCATTTTCTGCCAGCCCTGTGCTCATAGATCTTCCTCCAGCCAGTGATTCTTAAAACGTGCATCAGTCGGGAACTTGTTAGCAATACAAGTCCTCGGCCAAACCCCAGGCCTACAGAATCGGAAACTCTGGAGGCAGACCCCAGCACTCTGTGTTTTAACAAGTCCTCCCTGATTGTGATGCAGGGAAAAGTTTGAGAATACTGCCCCAGCCTAGCCACCCGAAACTTTGCTCACTCCAAAAAAAAAAAAAGATTAACTTTCAGTCTTCTTCCAGGATGGTGGAGGGGCAATGTGGTATTAGTTTGCTGCCCTAGCAAAGGACCCCAGATTGAGTGGCTTAAGCAACAAGTTTATTTTCTCACAGTTCTGGAGGCTAGAAGTCCGAGAACAACCCTGTCAACAGGTTTGTAGATGGCGGTCTTCTCCCTGCATCTTCACGTGGTCTTTCTCTGTGTGTCTGTGTCCTGTTCTTTTTTTGATAAGGACACCAGTCATAGTATCAGGGTCCACCCATATGACCTCATTTTACTTTAATTACCTTTTTAAAAGCCCTATCTCCAAACAAAGTCACACTCTGAGGTACTGGGAGTTAGAACTTCGACATATTTGGGGTAGGGGGGGAGACACGAGGACACAATTCAGCTCCTAACGGGCAGTTCCCAGGTGAAGCTACTGCTGACAGTTCCTGAGCCTGGCATGGAGTGTGAGGATGGAGGTTCTGTGGTGTAAATCTCATAGCCTCTTCGCTTTTCCTACACGACCTCTTTAGGATTCAGCTTTCTCGGGTCTGACAAGTCAGCTATCACACTTCAATCGGCTCTCCAGATTACATAATTTTGTTGCTATTATCTCCTCTCCCGAACTTTTGGTTCAATTTGAATTTATGTTTTAGAGTTGTTTTGAGTGGGATTTCTGGAGTGCACAGAAGTGAATTCTTGCCTTTCATCCACAATCTTTACCTGAAAGCACCGCAAAGCAGCGGTGGTTCCCTGAGTATATAAAGCAATCCGGCTCTATCTTTTCCTCTCCTTCATCTCTCAGCTCAAGCGCTCCTTCCCTGCTGTGGCCTTTCTCCCTGATTTCCATCAAAAGGTAAACTGAGGAACTGAAAGAAGATAAAGCACTAATAAAGCACTCTATTATTTGTTATTATTAGTTACAACTTCTTGGTAGTTACGTCGGTTGTAACTTTGCCGTACTTTTGACCGTTAGGTTCAATTTGTTTCCCCAGCTAGACTGTAAGATTTTTGAGGCGTTGGAAATAATTTCGTTTGCGATAGTAATTTCAGTGTTACAATTATAGTTGAGATTATTTTCTTTGAACAAATTACCCAGAGCACTATTTCTGTGGCAAGACCACGTGGCCTAATGGATAAGGCGTCTGACTTCGGATCAGAAAATTGAGGGTTCGAATCCCTTCGTGGTTGCTATGGGGTTAACCTATTGCTACTCAGAAACTACCTGAGGACATGCATGGTGGTCATTCTAAATAAAACGTTTTTCTTAGTTAAAGCCGGTAATCAGAAATCTCCTGCATGGTTATAATTCTTAATAAAACAATTTTCTCAGTTATACCTGAGGACATGCGTGGTGATCATTCTTAATAACACAATTTTCTTAAAGTCGGTAATCAGAAATCTTGATAGTTTTATACTCCATGTACCTCCGCTCCACACCCTTTCCTTTGTTTTTGTTTCTTTTTACCCGTCCAGTGTCTGCTTATCTCTGTCTCCACAGTATCCACCAAACAGTCGGTTCTCGGTTCTCCCGGTCTGCTCTCAGCAAAATTTGGTCTGCGGACCAGTGGCAACATCCGGGAGCTTCTTAGAAATGCAAGGTTTCCCAGCCAGTCCCAGTTCCGTCTCAGCACTACGCTTGAACTACAAAATTAGAATTTGGGGAGGGGGGCTCAGGAATCTGTGTTTTAACCAACTACCCAAAACTGAGTCCTATACACACTCGAGTGTGAAAACCATTCTGGACCTTATAGCTGCATAACGTCTCTCAGGTTCTTCCAGCCCACTCGACGATGGTGCAAATACCTCAGACACAGCCTTTCATGATTTAGCGCCAACTACCTGCGTTCTTTTTTTTTCTTTTTCTTTTTTCTCTTTTTTTTTCTTTTTTTTTTTCTTTTTTTTTTTTTTTTTTTTTTTGCAGGTGCAGTTTGCTTCCTCGGAGATGGGGTTGATTTAGTTATCTTTACAACGAGATTTCTCCATTGGACACTTAGTCCATCAGCTTACTTTATTTTTTGAATGTACATATTTTTGTTGTTGAGATATAGTTGATTTACAATATTATATTAGTTTCAGGTGTACAACATAGTGATTAAAAAATTTTATAGGTTATACTCCATTTAAAGTATAAAATGTTGACTATGTTACCTGTGCTGTACAACATACCTTTGTAGCTTATTTGCTTTATACGTAGAAGTTTGTACTACCTGCGTTCTAAGCCTGTTACAACAGGGGAAATGTGAAGCTGCCGTAGAACCCCGAGGGAAGTCGGGGCTGCAGGGAAAGGCAAGAAAAACGGCAACCAATTTGCCAAACTGCCTTCTAACAAATGCAGCAAAATGGTAGAAGGTTCACCATCTGTAATCCTTAGAGAAATAATAGACCCAGGAACAGAGCATTAATGATCTTAAAACCCTTAGGAATAGGTTATTGGGAAACAATATGTGTGTAGTCAGGTATCACCCCAAGATTATTTGCTAGTTGCAAAGAGAAAAAGAAAGAGCCCTGGGGGCACTACTTTAGCTTCACCATTCGTGGGGTGTCCTGACAAGTGCCTCCTGATGTGAAGTACTTTATAAAGTGCACAGTGTCAAGCCCACAATTTTTAACCTGAATCTAATGTAAGCCATCAAAGGGTTCTAACCAATCATTTAGACTTAACTTCTAGTTTAGAGGAATAAACTAAAAGTTGCCATGAGGAGTCAGTGAGACAAATTCAGAATGTGGGACATTCTGGAAGAGGCTTGGACTTTTTAAAAAGTCAATGTCAAAACAATAACAACATCAACAGAAAGCTGGAAGCCTGTTCTAAACTAAAGGGAACTAAGGAAGCATTACAACCCAAAACAGTGAATGAACTTTGGTGGGATCCGGGTAAGAGAAACTGGCTCCAAAAGACATATTAAAGAAATTGAAATAAGGACAGGGTATGAGATGTTTTTATAAAGAATTGCTAGATTTTTTTATTTATGATAATGGTATTGTGGTTATATGAGACATGTTTAGATGATACATGTTTATGTGTATAGGGTATGATGTCTTCAAATGAATTTCGTATGATTCAACAGAAAAAGGCAGATAAGACTAAGAGGGCAAAATGTTAACAATTATTGAATCTGGGTGGTGGCTATACACAGAATTCCCTATTCTTTCAATTTTTTTAAATGTTTGAAAATTTTTATAATAAAAGTTTAATTTTTAAAAAAAAAGCTTGACAGAAGCTGTCCTGTTTAAAGAAATGCTCGGCTCCTAGGAGACAAAACAGAGGATCAGCAGCAAGAAACCAGCACCCTGTGAGGAAGGGCAGATCCTTTATGCTTCAGGAGTCCAGGCTCCCTTGACAGAGTGGCCAGAAAGAGAGCTGAGAAGGTTAGATAGATGCCCGTGACGAGGGCCTCCTATGCCATCTGTTATCTTCCCCGCCGGCTACAGAGTAATTTTAAAGACTTTAAAGGAGGGAAGGGACCCAATCTGATTTGCGTTCTCAGATGAACACAGCAGTTAGTGCTGACATAGCCCTACCTACGTAATCTGCCCTAAACTACGTCTCTCGTGTTATCTCTCGTTGCTGCCCCTCTCTGTACGCCTCCAAAAAGCAACATTCCAGCCAGGCAGCACTTTCTTCCATTTCTCCCCTATTCTATGAGGTTTAAGTCTAGACCACCGCTCCCTTCTCCAATCTGGCTCACTCCCACACATCCTTCAGATCTGAGTTTAAATATGATTCATTCCACATATATTTACTGAGTGTCCATTTGCCCATTCAGAAGTAATAAAGGTATAACAGGAATATTTCTGTGTGAAACTTGGAGTCTAATGAGTGACTCTCTCCAGGCAGCCACCTAAGACATTCATGACTGGGATCTTCACTCTTCCTGTGGGCTACTACGGCACAGTGGACCTCTCACTTGTCATACTCAATGGTAAGTGTTTACTTCTGTAATTGTTTATTCTAGAAATCCCTCAGAAGAGTGGCCACACTTTTCTTGCTCTCCACTGAGTGAGCAGCACCTAGCCAAGTGTCTGGCATGCGATTGTGCCCAGAATAAAAATTTTGAAACAATGAAGAAATGAATGAATCTGTTCAGGGACAAGGGACCGGAGGCCAAAAGACTTCCAAGAAGTCGTTGCAGTAACTCCTATGAGAAACTGTTAGAACCCTATCTAAGAAAGTGGGTCTGACGGTTGGGAGGAAGAACCAGATCTGAGAAAAAATTAGGAGGTTGAACCAGAGACCTGGTAACCTGTGGGCTGTGGAGAGAAAATCAGAGAGAGGACGGATAAGGGGAATTCTGAGTCTTTGGGTTTGGTACCTGGGTACTCCTGTCAAAAATTTGGGTTGTTGGAGGAGTTTCAAGTTTTGGGGGAAAGGATAGAGCATTCGTTTGGGGATGTATTGCTTTTGAGATGCCTATTGACATGCAAAAAGAAATAACTAGGACAATTGTGTCCAATTCTGGAGCCCAGAAGAGAGGTCTGGGCTGGAGATAATTTTCAATCCATCACACATAAGCTGTGGTTTATCCATCATGCCCTGTCCTTCTTCTGTTCATGGAATGAAGCTGTTGATGAAAAACAAAATCTTCTACTCGCACATTAATACAACCACATGCATACACATACAGATAAGATTGTGATAATGGTTGTGTAGTTTCAGAAAAGTGGAGATCCTGGAGTTATGTTCTTGCTTTGGAGGTGGTCTTTGCAAATATTTTTAAACATTATCCATAGAGTATCAGATAAAGTTGTTTTTCCTCTTGTGAGAAAAGGCCCCCTGCAATGAAGTGGATCTGATTCTCAGAAATATTTTCTAATTTCCTATTTTATTCAAAAATATTCTATCTACTGCTTTAAAATATTTTTAGCTTTACAGAGAGACAGAAGATGGGGTTCCCTGTAGAACATTTTGATAGATCCTCATTCTTGAATTTTAAAATGAGGGTTACAATAGCTGCTGACATTTGTTGAGCCCTTACTATATTCCAGGCACTAGACTAAATGTCTGAAGACATAGGGTACCTGTAAGGAGCAGCTTTGTCGGATTATTTATTGAGGATAAATCTCCTGAGATAAATCTTCAAAAATAGGGATTTTTGAAGTATTGCAATATATGGTGATTTGCTTTCTAGAAAAGACCAAAGAGCATTCTCAGTTTACCACATGCTGGAATTGAAGTTGGTTGAATCCTCTTCGGTTCCATCAACTATTAATAGAACTTAGCCTCCTCTGTTTTGCCCTTTTTAATTACTAAATACTGAAGTAGCTTAGAATAAATGATACATAATAACATGAAGAAGAATGAATATGATCGTGTGTGTAGTCGTGGCCGAGTGGTTAAGGCGATGGACTAGAAATCCATTGGGGTCTCCCCGCGCAGGTTCGAATCCTGCCGACTACGCTTTGTCTTCTTTACAACGTTCAAGGTCTGTGTATCCTACCTGCCTGGTAGGACTGACCTTCAAGTTACTTTTTAAAATATTAAACATTCTCTCAGACCTTTTACAAGCTACATCAAAACAGAGTTCGCATAGACCACGAAGGAATCCTACTGCATGAGTGAGAAAGAAGAACCAGTAAGACTTTCTTTTAGTTCAGTTCTGAGGTTTTGAGGTTCGCAAGCTGAAAGGAAAGATTTCACACATTCATATTTAGAGCAACAGTAATGCCGCTACTTCCTTTTTCTAAAAGTGTAAGCTACCGATGGCCGCGGGTGGGCCAGTGGCGCAATGGATAACGCGTCTGACTACGGATCAGAAGATTCCAGGTTCGACTCCTGGCTGGCTCGTCACTTTTGTAACTCTTCGAAGTTCCACAAATTCCCATCTTTCCCAGGCCTCTGCGTTAATTTTTTTTAATTTAAAAATGTATTTATTTTATAATATCACTTTATACAAAATGACAAAAATGTTAATAAACAGACTTCAGCTATAGTTCGCTACTCTTCTTTTACATACACGCATTTTCTTTAAATCACATCCCTAAACTGATTGTTTTCGAAGCTGATGAATCCTTACATTAGATGTGTGAGGGAAATTAAAAGAGACCTTTCAAATGCATCATTCTTTTGAGAGTTAAGATTGGAAGTCTCACAAAGAGAAGACTTCTAGATAGCAATTTTTTCTTCTCTCTTTTTTTAAGATTTAGTTTTTTAGATCAGTTACTGGTTCACAGCAAAATTGAGAGGAAAGCACACACACCTTCACACATGCATATCCTCCTCCATTATCAACAGAGCAGGTACATTTGCTACAATCGATGAATCTACTATGGACCAAAGTCCACAGTTTTCATTATTGTTTGCCCTCAATGTTGTACATTCTATGGGTCTGAACAAATGTAGAATGACATGTACCCAGCGTTACAGTATCACGCAGAGGATTTTCACTGCCTGAAAAATCCTCTGTGCTTTGCCTATTCATCCTTCTTCCCCTCACCAACCCCTAGCAACCAATGATCATTTTACTGTTTCTATAGTTTTGCCTTTTCCAGAATGTCATATATTGGAATGATACAGTATGTAGCCTTTCAGATAGGCTTGTTTCACTTAGTAATATGCATTTAAGTTTCCTCCATGTTTCTCATGGCTTGGTAGCTCATTTCTTTTTAATGCTGAATAATATTCCATTGTCTGCACGTACCACAGTTTATCTATCCATTCACCTACTGAAAGGCATCTTGGTTGCTTCCAAGTTTTTGCAATTATGAATAAAGCTGTTATAAACATCTGTGTGCAGGTTTTTGTGTGGACGTAAGTTTCAACTCCTTTGGGCAATCTAACAAGGAGGGCAATTGCTGGATGGTATGAACTGCCAAACCATCTTCCACAGTGGCTCTAACATTTTGCATTCCCACCAGCAAAGAATGAGAGTTCCTGTTGTTCCTCCTCTCACCAGCATTTGGTGTTCAGTGTCCTGGATTTTGGCTCTTCTAATAGATGTGTAGTGGTATCTCATTGTTGTATTAATTTGTATTCTTCTCAAGATATATGCTTTTCATATGCTTAAAAAATGGGCCAAAGATCTCAACAGACACCTCACCAAAGAGGATGTACAGAAGGCAAATTTTCTTAATAAACTCTCTTCTCCCAAAGGTCTCTTCAGGAGGAAAAGTAACCGCCTTTAGCAGAGGATGGTTTCGATCCATTGACCTCTAGGTTATGGGCCCAGCACGCTCCCGCTGCGCCACTCTGCGGTAAACAAACACAGCCGCACACAGACGCGCGCACGCGCGCGCGCGCGCACACACACACACACACACACACACACACACACACACACACCCCCTCACATAGTTAGTATTCAGCTTTTTTCAGACTTTTTTTTTTCCCAACCTGCAGAATTAAATGTGTTCTCGCTCTGTCTCTCTCTCTGTTTCTGTCTCTCTTTCTCTTCCCCCATACCAGGAATCTGTCTTGTGTGATGTGATGGCCAAGGCCCTGAACTAACTACTAAGAATAGGGCTAATAAGAAATGGATAAAGATTACTTTGGATACTCTTCCCCATGCACAAAGGCATGCTTAGATGTAATGTCTGTTACTAGGTGCTATGTGAATGTGTACATTACATCTATAACAAAATATCTGCTGATATTCCATATGTCATGTTTTAAAGTCATTCTAAGTTATACAAAATAATAGGCTCTGATGAAATAATTGTGCTTTCCCTTTCTTCCATGCTGTCATGTGACCGTTCATAATCTGTTGGAGGGTTCTCGAGTCCCAGGTAAGAAAAAATGCACATTCCTGTACATTTTTTTTTAACATAGAGTTTTAGGGGGTTCAGGGAACTTCTAGCCCAGAGGATTAACTTTCTCTGATGTAATGGTTCATTTCCTCTAGTCTCAATTTGGCAAAAGAAAACAAACCAAACAAAAAACTACGTTCAGGTTTTCTGCAAGCGGAAATGAACTGACTCTTTCCATGGTTTGCAGGAGCAGGGGAATCGCAGAGAGCCACGAATCTGCCTGCTATGTAAGCTCTCTAGCAAGGAAAAGCTGACCCAGGTGTGAAGCAGGTGAGCTGAGGTCACCCCCTCGAATGTGACTAGTTGTCTGAGAAGATCTGCTAAGCTTCTGACGGTTGGAGAGAGACGTGGGTCAGGAGATGGGTCGGGGAGCACAGAAGTGAGCGTGGAGAGAAGGCTGGGAGTTAGTGAAGAGTGAAATTCAGAACGTTTGCAATGAAAGAAAAATGTCTTTTGCAACAAAAGAATAAAAATGTCTTTATGGGCCCAGAGAAAAACCCCCAAAGCACGTAACAGTAGTGTACACCTACGTATTTATTTACTTTCTAAAGGTGTCTTAAGGGTATCCAACTTTGGAGAAAGCAGGGAAGGAATTTTTGTCGTTCTCTACGTTTCACTTCATAGACCAGTACACCCCACAGACACTAAAACAGTTGACCCCGACGTGATTTGAACACGCAACCTTCTGATCTGGAGTCAGACGCGCTACCGTTGCGCCACGAGGTCCTGCGGGAGCCCCCCTTTTCCTTTACCTGTCAACCTGATCTATGAAATTAATCATCTGTACCAAGTAAGTGAAGTTTAATTGTGCCGAATCCCATCTGCGCGACAGCGGCGTATCCTTACACCCGCTCTTGTCCTTAGTTGAAATGATCGATTTCATACTGCGAGAGTTCTTTCTAATCTGATCACTGGATCTGAAACTGCCCCTAAGAAGAGCAGGAAATCTTTTTTGCCGGAGGGAGCAAGTGATCCCGTCACCAGGGTTTGACTGATTAAAGCGCCTGTCTGGGAAACTGCAGGCGGGTTTCGAATCTCAATGAGATTTTTTTCCCGAGATGTAAATAAGGGAGAGGTCGCTTTGAACTCTTAGATAAAAGATATTCTGAAAAAGGAATCCTGAGCTCTGGACCCATTTTTCAAGATTAAGAGCTGGAAATTTTAATTTTCAGAGGAGGTGCGTCTGTTTTACAGTAGTGGATCATTTTTCAGAATATCCTGTCCAGTAGTCTCAAAATTGTGTGCCTCTGATTCTCCTTATCTCTTTTCCTTGCTTTTCCTAGGCTAGATGCTGCATACTATATATCAGCATCTAGTATACCATATATTTTACTTCTATATTTATTGATTACCTATTGAAAATAACTAAACTAAAAGCTAAGTCACAGCCTCTTTGGGGGCCCGTCTGAGAGGTCAGCTTGCCCTCCACATAACATATCCTCTTTGGCTACCACAGCCACCTCACCATAGCATGGCTACCACTCCCTGCTAAGAACAAACACCAGGAAGTTGACCCAGAGGGATGGTGGCCTCTCTAAGAAATCAGACTCTCAGACTTGATATATGTCCCTCATTTTGGTTGTGGATCCCCTGTGACACAGAACACGTGGTAAGTTATTGCAGCAGAGGCTGCTAGAGTAGTTATCAAAGTCTGTTTCCTTTTCTTGGAAATACAATTGTCTTGGTCTGTTTGGGGTGCTATCACAAAATATCATAGACTAGGTGGCTTAAACAAAAAAAAACATTTCTTTCTCAC
This sequence comes from Grampus griseus, assembly GCF_964374135.1. Lineage (NCBI taxonomy): Eukaryota > Metazoa > Chordata > Mammalia > Artiodactyla > Delphinidae > Grampus > Grampus griseus. The sequence goes on from NC_139004.1 coordinate 20,940,884, forward strand.
AGTTCTGGAGGCTGGGAAGTCCAAGATCAAGGCATTAGCAGTTCAGTATGGCTGTTCCTCACGTGGTGGCAGGGGCCAGGGAGTCCTCTGGGGTCTCTTTTATAACAACACTAATCCCGTTCATGAGGGTTCCACTGAATCACCTATGAATTTGGGGGGGGGGACCCAAACATTCAGTCTAAACTCCATTTCCTAGCCTCCCTTGCAATTAGTTTTGGCCATGTGGCTGAGATCTGGACAATGGAATGTGGAAAGAATTGTAACCGGCCAGTTTGAAACTTTGAAGCTTGACCCAGGAAAGCCTCTCCTTGGAGGGTTCCTCTCTATGTCCCTTTGCTTCTATCTGTCAAACGCAGAGGACTCCATGGTCCTAGACTCCAAAGTCACACAGTAGTCTCTCAGCGACCATGTGAAGACCAGCCAGACAATCTGCACTAGATGTTGCCTGAGAGAAAAACATTTATTGAGGTGAAAAACTGAGATTTATGGGGGTTTTTCTATGGTTTTTTTATGGGTGCTATAAAGCAGCTGGTATCACTAATACAATACTGTTTTACTATTGCTTGCTTATTAATGTCCCACATTTTAGTGCTTAACTCTAAATATCAGAATTACATCTTTCTCATAATACACCAAGTGATAAAGTAATGGGAGTCATTGGCACACACATGCTACACATATGGCAGAAAATACACAAATTTCTCCAAAATTCTAAAAATTATTACCTCGTTAATAATGTATAATTATTTTGTAAACTAATTTAGGATTCTTCCTGCACTTCACTTCCTCACCTTATAAATCCAAGCTGGGCAGAAATATAGAAACGTGCAACTAGAGATTATCATACTAAGTGAAGTAAGTCAGAAAGAGAAAGACAAATACCGTATGATATCACTTATATGTGGAATCTAAAATATGACACAAATGAACCTAACTATGAAACAAAAACAGAATCACAGACATAGAGAACAGACTGGTGGTTGCCAAGGGAGAGGGGGTTGGGAGAGGGATGGAGTGGGAGGTTGAGGTCAGCAGATGTAAGCTTTTATATATAGAATGCATAAACAGCAAGGTCTTACTGAATAGCACAGAGAACTATATTCCATAGCCTATGATAAACCATAATGGGAAAGAATATTTTTAAAAAAGAATGTATATATATATATATGTGTGTGTGTGTGTGTGTGTGTGTGTATAACAATCACTTTGCTATACAGCAGAAACTAACACATTGTAAATCAACTATACTTCAATAAAAATATATTGATCAAGAAAAAATAAAGCTTTGTACACATTAAAAAAAAAGAAATGTAGAAATGGCTAGTGGTGCTCTGCAAATGTTATACTGCCCTAAAATTCTCATAATAATGTGGACTTCATATTAGGTATGACTTTACTTTAGACTGACTTCCCAATTTCTTCTGACTCCAATCAAAACAAATACTTTTCTTAAGTGCCCTTCCATTTCCACATTCATTTCTCACTGGGCTATTGAGGCTCCTGGTCATCCCAGGCAGTGGTATGTTGATATGTTTAATAACCAGCTCTCCAGGGGAAAACACTGTTCTGGTATAGATTCTCCTACCATAGCTGACTCAAGCTACAGCTGTGAAGTCACTGAAATCATTGAATGTTGAGCTAGGTAGAGATGTGTACAGTTGGCTCCTGCAAACCAGTACAAGCTGGCCCCAGGGTCTAGTCTATCACTGCTTAGCAATAACGACAATAAGAAGAAGCTAATATTTATTTTAAGCACTTACTATGTGCCCGAAAACATTTCTCTGAATTTTCATATGGTGTTATATAATTATATTCAATCTTCTCAATATGTCTGTGAGGTTGGCGTCACAACTATTAAAAAAAAAAAAATTCCAGGAGCTGGAAGCTAAATGCCAGGACACTTGAACACAATGTTTTACAGTATCAACAATAATCAGAAAAGGCCACTCTGTTACCTGTGATAGAACAAGGTGGAGACAAGGTCCCTCCATAACTATGTCTGGAACAGGAAAGAGATAAGAATACTCTGCAATCACAGAGATAAGTAACCCCCTTTCCAGCTTAAGTGACTGTGCTTTCTGACCAGTAACAGCTCCAGCCCCACTTTAATCCTCCTTCCTCCTACATAAAGATTACTGAAATACCTACTCACTGAATTGCCCTGCTTCCTGACAACACCCAATCCATAACTGATGTCTGATTTCCTCACACCCTCCTCAGAATAATAAGCTTCTCCCAACTCCCTTTTAGCTAGATGCCCCAAGATTCCTCCAGTGTGCTCTCTCCCCAAACCTAACTTTGACTACGAGTGTATTCCTGGAGGTCTTTGGTCAGCGGACTTTAACAGTGTCAGTAACCTGACTTTTCAGGAGAGAAAATTAAAGTTTACACTTAAGAGTCCTTAGGCGTCTGTCTTTTGAGTTATGATTTCATATCGGAGATTGCCTTCCCAACCTTCAAGGAGCAGATGGTCTGGGCCATATTTAAGAGACATTGTAAGAGAGAGCAAAATGAACTGGCCGTCAGTATAGGGACTCACAGGAGGGTAATGCAGAGATTATCAACAGCAAGAAGCTGTTATGCTCCTAAAGATGGAGGGACAATGGGAAGAGGTGGTGTTAGAGCCCAGAGCGGGGGCTAGAACAGAGGATGACCCAGGGATGAGTAACAGGAACTAGGATGCCAGAGGGAGGAGCTCTAGTCTGAGAACAGATGCAGCTGCAGCAGAAAATGCTATAGGAAGCAGAGAGATGGAGAAATGCCCTGGATTCTGCCTTCCTCCCGCATTCCAATCTTTTGTCAGTCCTCCCATTGGCTACGCCTACCCAGAAGCCAGAGGGGAAGGAAGCCTGGGAAATGTAGTTCCTTGTGGTACAGAACAGAGCAAGAGAAGGGTAGGGGATGAACCTGACAACAGGCAACTTGACACAGTATCCACACACCCCGCCACCCCCTCAGCTATGATCAAAGTATGAAATCTACAAAAAAAAATTTTTGTAATAAACCTATAAATGAATCTTCTCATTAGAGTTTGCCCTTTGGATCAATTCCTTTTAGTATGCAGTAACACTTATAAGAACTCTAGTATCACACACATTTACATTTTATATGTATTTATAGAAGTGCCTAAGTTTTATAGCATAAACATCATAGAGAACAACAAATTACAAATATTCCACTAAATAGAAAGTTTTCCTTTTTAAGATATAAGCATCCAGTATATAAAACACACAGTAGATCGCAGGTATAGAAATGCTAATAATTCACTTATGCATTTTGATTTGTATTAAATATAAAGCACTTTAACAAAGAGTCAAGCTATGATTTAAGGTCAGTTCCTTCACCAGATTTCCTTCGAGTAAATCACTTCCCAATTTTTTTGTAGAATTTTACAACCAGGCCTTGGGAAAGTTCTCAACTGTCAAGTCGTTAGATTAAAGCAGGAGTCGGCAAGCATAGTCCTTGAGCCAAATCTAGCCCATCATCTGTTTTTGTATCACTCACAGCTGTTTTTACATTTTTAGTTGGTTGAATATAAATGGAAAGAAGAAGAATATGCTGTGACACATCGAAATTATATAATATTCAAATTTTAGCGCCCATAAATAAATAAGGTTTCATTGGGACACGGCCATGTCCATTCATCTATGGCTGCAACACAAGTGTAGTTATGACAGAGACCACATGGCCAGAAAAGCCAAAAATATATAATATTCAGCCTTTTACAGAAAAAATTCCAGATCCCTCGTGTAGGCGTGGAACAATTTTCCTTTACCCTTCTAGTTTATTTTGGCTGGTCTAACCATCAAATTGTTATAAGACAGATTAACAGGAGAAAAAGAAATTTAATTTGGTGTATATGGAAGCCCCTTAGGCATAGGACCTAAGAAGTGACCAAAGCAGGCTGTTTATGTTCCTTTTTAGACACAAATAATCAATTATTTGTGAAGATTTGACAAAACAAAGGGTTTTTTGCTTGGGGTAGCAAATTAATGAAGAAGTAACAAGTTTGTGTATACAGCTTTCTCAGCCTCCAGTTCCCTGTCTCCCCAGATAAGGATGTCCTCCATCCTCTCGGCATAGGGAGGATACCTTTCCATGGAAACTTTCTCAGTGAGAAAAAGGAGAGTCAGAGTATTCTTCTTGTACTGAACGTTTCTCAAGTAACTTTAATGCAAAATAATCAATATGCCACCTTGGCATATTTGGGAGAAGGTGTAGGCAAGAAAATATTAAGAAATGTTAACTCATGTATTTATCCTTTTGCATCAGAAAACTCTGCTCGGCCTCATGCCAGAGTAAAAGTGTTCTTACAGCATTAATATGATGAGACATAAGCGCATCTTTACTTTCAAAATCATTTTAAAATATCCATGTCAAAAACTGTAATTTGAAAGTAAACTTTCGAGCCTCAAAATCCTGTCTTTTGGGTAACAAAGCAGAGCCCTGCAGGACTTGAGGCATAAAGTTTATGCCACAGACAATAATCACAGGACAGTGCTTTTCAACCTCTTTTCAACCTGCAGGTCCTGGTTCATTAATGGATTGTAAAATCAATACATTGAGTAGCGACCAACATTTTAAAAATATCAAATAGAACAAAAAGATATAAGAGCAAATGGTATCTATATAAATATGGATGCTGTCTTGAGTTACAATATAAAATGTATTTCTTACTGTGGATCACAGTAAAAAAAAAAAATCAAGATTACTTTAGAAAAAAAGATGCAGGAACCCAGTGGACCCGGCTTCCGGAGGAGCTGAGGCAGAACCACAGCGTGGAACGGAAGCTCCACTGAAGCAGGTTTCCGGGTCCCGCTCGGTGTGCATGTGGCTGAGAGGCGCACAGTCCCCCCGGACACCTCGCCAGGATGTAGAGGAAAGACGCGGGGTTTGCGGGGTTCCACGCTGAGAAACCAGCGCACAAGGATGTAGCGGCAGATCTCCTAGTGGGCAGATATCAGTTGACAGCCAGCAACTCTTCCGGGTACCTGGACAAAGAGCTCTTCTCTTCATGCGCAAACTGACATAAAATTCCGAAAAAACGTGGAGTCCCCAAGTTAGTTGATAAAGTCCTGGACTAAGACAAAGCCCACTGACTTAGATGTAGCCCGATTTGGCTAAGGTCCTGCCACTAAGCAGAAAAGGGCTGGGGACTGAGATATACCTCAGTTTATATTGTATATTAAATAAGCATACAGAATTAACTCCTGAATTTGTGGCCTACAGAATCCTAATCTATTCATGGGACCTTCTAAATCTTTTATAATGTTCTTGCGGGAAAACACCACGTCTTTCAGCTTTTGGGATTCTGCACAGCACAGCCCTTGGCTTGCCTGTTTATTACCCACTCCTTTCATACTGAGAGAGACGGAGACTGTTTCCCAGGCAAGTAGCACATGCACTGATGCATATTGGCCACCAGGAGGCGGAAAAGCCTAAAGATAATTATCAGAAGTCAGAGGTGGCGGAGGGGGCAGAAGGAGACGTGGGGGAAGGGACTAGAGCCCAGGAGAGGGAGAGGGAGGAGGAGGGAGGAGGAAAGAGCGGGGGTGGGGGGTGGAGAATGGGAAGGAAGGGGAGGAAGGAGGAAGAGGTGGCGTAGGAGGGCTGGAAGGAGGAATGAGAGGTAGAGCAGAGGAGAGGGACAAGCAAGTTACTGAAGGGAAAAAATAATTTTCTGGACAGCGGTTAGTGACATACATAGGGACCTTACATTTTACAACGTGTTATAGATACTGTTTCATTTTTGCCTCACAGAAACAACCCAGCTGGATAATGATTCCTACCCACATTTTTTTCTGAGATTTTTTTTTGAAGTATAGTTAATTTACAATGTTGTGTTAGTTTCAAGTTTACAGCAAAGTGATCTGGTTATATACATATATATGTATATATATTCTTTTTCAGATTCTTTTCCATTATATGTTATTACAAGATATTGAGTATAGTTCCCTGTGCTATACAATAGGTCCTTGTTGTTTATCTATTTTATATATAGTAGTGTGTATATGTTAATATTGATACATTTTATTTTATCTCATCCTGAAATGTTGAGGATCAAAAAAAAATAAGCATGCTTTATACATGACAAAATGAAGAGACACATGCGAGTGGGGTATCAAGAGTAATGGACCTTTATCTTACAGTTTTATTAAATCCATTTCTGTGGTAATGCTGAAAAACCCGTCACCCATGGGTCCTCATGTCCGAGCTCAGTTGAGACAAAAAGAGCAGTACTCAAAATGTAACAAAAGTCTGCCCTCAGGGAGTGGCATGCTAGTGAGAGGGAGAGAGAAAATAAATAACATATACAATATGTCAGATGGTGACCTAAATGTTATGGAGAAAAATTAAGCACAGAAGAGAGATAAAGAAAGGCAGAGGGGGCTTCCCTGGTGCCGCAGTGGTTAAGAGTCCGGCTGCAGATGCAGGGGACGCGGGTTCGTGCCCCCCGGTCTGGGAGGATCCCACGTGCCGCGCAGCGGCTGGGCCCGTGAGCCATGGCTGCTGAGCCTGCGTGTCCGGAGCCTGTGCTCCGCAACAGGGGAGGCCACAACAGTGAGAGGCTCGCGTACCGCAAAAAAAAAAGAAAGAAAGACAGAGGAGGAGGGAGTGGTCAGGGAAGGTTTTGAGCCACCTCCTCACCTGTAAAATGTGGACAGTAGCCCTCACCTCCTAAGGTGAGGAACAAATGAGTTACAGGCCTTAGCAACTGCTCTGCAAACGTGAACAGCTCTTCTCCCGCCCTCTCTCTGACTGCTCCCTGAAAGGCTTTGACCATTTAACCCGAGGCCCGCCTCTCATGAATAATCCATCTCTCTCTTAGGCACCAGGCCTGCCTCTCCAGTTGAGGATTGTTCTGCCTAAACGTCCCCCAGGCACCTCCAACGCAAGAGGTGCTGAGCTGCCATCACCACGCATCACCTGTGCTGCCTCCTGGCTGCCCTGTCACTAGTAGTAGTAGGAGTACTACTGCCTTCCTCAGTCACCAAACCATGACCTTGGAATAAGCCAGCAAAGTCATTCTCTCTACCCCCTCCTCCAGCAGGTGCCATTTCTACCCAGAGCTGAGGCAATGGACTTTGCAGGACACAATGAAAATGTGGAGCCCGTTGTTCAAAACGCAGGGAAAGAGCCTTTAAAAATACTAAACTAGAAAGCTTTTCTCTTCCCTCTACAGTCTGTCTTTCCCTCAACTCATCATAGTGGCTTTTGTTAGTTAATACTGTTCTGAGTAAAGAAAGATTAGATTTTTAATTCTTAACGTGAATTTCACTGTCCATCTTTATAATGTGCAATGTCAGTTGTAAAGGCAAATATCAGAGCATTTAACTCCGGAGCAGAATCACTAAAATTACACCATTTGTATCTCATAGAGTGTACATGTATTTCACTCTTACCAGAACAATGGAAACCATGCACAAAACTAACTCCACTGTTTTTATTTCTCTTCTTCATATATGTACATCCTACCAACACACTCTTTGACTTATCGATAAATGAGGAAGGACTGAGAAAAAAGGAATGATGTGTTGCCCTATCTTTTCCTGACCTTCTCTGTCATCATTTTAAGCATAAGTGGTTGGCAAATACAAGGAAGTAACACACGAAAGGGTATGATAGGATTGTGTTTCTTAGGACTTCATTGGCTTTTTTTGCATCTGAAGCAAAGTTTGCTTCAAAAGGGAAGCATGGCCCCTAGGGGCTGTCAGCACCGCATTTACTCAGTTGTATGTGTAACTTGCTTACCTTGTACTCACTCTGAGTCTCACTGAATTCACACGCTTCGTGGGCCCCCCGGAATTCTGTGCTCATGGGGCATCACAAAGACTGTAACTGGAATGGAGCTGCCGAAATGGTGGACACACATATTCTGATTATATCCTTTCCTCATGAGCGTGCTCTGGTGGCCCATTGGACTTCACTTAAAATACACAAGTTCAAAGATAAAATTATTAAGAATTTCAAGATGGCAACAGCAGAGCATTAACCCAAGAGTGGCGCCCTACTGAGTCTGGATCCCGTGCCCCTGCATAGGTGATGCGCCTCTCAAGCCAGCCTAGTCACCTTACACTCTCCTGGACCTGCCCTCTCCTTTTCAGCCCCTGGGTCTCCATCCAAGTCACTGGAACCTCTCTCGCAGCTGTTACAATAGTTTCCCTACTTCCTGTTGCCTTCCCTGTCCTTCCTCCATGTTGTCCTGAGAGAGACCTTCATAAAGCACACATTTAATCTGGTCCTTCTAACCCCTCTCCTTTTACATCCTTTTATAACAATAAAGTATAAAATGCTAAGCGTGGCATCCAAGGCCCTCAGTGACCGTCCCCGTCAGCCCTGCAGTTTCACCTCCTCCAACACTCAACCCCTGACAAAGTAGTCTTTATCCAAGCAAACATTTGACTGATGAGTATTGTTGCCAGATTTCACAAATAAAAATCCAGGATGCCCATTTAAATTTGTCTCATCCATATTTGGGACATATTAACCAAAAATATTATTTGTTATTTATCTGACATTCAAATTTGAACTGGATGTTAACTGTATTAGCCACTGGATCTCTCTTTTTCTCCAAGTTACACCTCAGAGGCTGCCCCCTCCTGGAAGTCTCCCTAGGTTTCCTGTCACTTCCCTCATCACAACACCAACACATTGCTCTCTTTGGTCCGTGATGTTTGGCCCCCAGCAGACCTGGGGCCAAGCAGCCTGATTTCAAAGTCTAGAGTCACTCTCCTCTAATTGTGACAAGTCACTGAATCTCTTTCTGCCTCACTTCCTGCATCTATAAAGTGAGCATGATGAGGATGGTGGTGATGGGGTAACAGTGCCTACTTCCCAGGGTTCTTGTAAGGACTCAGAAGTTCGTACATGTGTAAACCACTTAGAATGATGGCTGGCACATAATAAATGGTAATTCTTTGCTGAGGATTCCTGGCCAGCAGAACCTGTGTTCTAGTTATTGCACCCTTGGCTCCTAATACAATACCTGGCACACAAATGAGGAGTGCTTGTTGAATGAACGTACCTGCTTTAAATGCCAACCTGAACTTTGAGAAGGAAGATTATAAAAACTTTCCTGGCCTAAGGTTTTATCCCGGGACCAGGAAGGCTCCTGTTGACAGGGCTGTTTCCTCCCCAGGCCCCTGGGGGTCCTCCTGGGGCAGCTCTCCACCCTGGTTTCTGTTACTTCCACACACTCCCTGTTTCTAGGCCTCGTCACCGCCCTGGCTCTTCCCTTCTTCTGTCTCAGCAGCCGTGTTGCTGGATATGCAGCTGAGCCCTGCTCTGCAGGCGGTGCGGGGGGAGGGGGCGGCGATATTGTGCACCCCCCTGCCTGGCCTCTCCTGGTCCAGCATCTGGGCCAGACTCTTCTGCTCCTGTGACCCAATTCTGACAAACTCCGGAGAAGAAAGGTTTCCTATCACTGAAGCCAAGGTGCTAGAAACGGGGAGCAGAGGAGAAAGGGGAGATGGGCAGGAACATGTGTGGGAGGTAAGTGTAGATAAAAGTCTGAGAGAAGGAACAAGAAAACCATAGTATCCCTTTCACGTTGTTCTCTGGCCAAATAAACTCTGTTCGGGCAGGAAAAAGAGCCGCTGGGCTTGAACCAAGGAACTTTGCACTGTTGTGTGACACTTCTCAGCTGGCCAGAGCTTCCTCTCCTGCCCTCGCTGGCTGGCTCATGGGCCTGCACAGAAGCAGATTTGCCCCCTAACTGGCTGGTCTGAGCTGAGGTCCTATTCCTCGGGGTCAGCACAGGCGGCCACAGCAACAGGGCAGGCCCGCCGCACAGCTGAATCGGTTTAGAGGTCAGGCTTTGTGCCAGACTGAGCCAGGTTCACTCTGGCATTGCTGCTACTCGCTGGCTGAGTGACTTTGCTCCATTATTCAACTTCTCTCAGCCTCAATTTTATGCAAAAATTGGGACCATAATACCTCCCTGGCAGGTTTGGTGCAAAGAGGAGAATAAACAAAAACTCGCACCCCTGGGGCTTACTTGAGCCCTGGGGATGCACACAGCTCCTAGAGCAGGGAGAGCACTGGGTAACTCTCGGCTTTTATGATTGGTGTCTTAGAAAGAGGGTACAGTGGGATTCTGAAATGTGATCTGCTCCTAAAAAGGAGCAAAGTTGGAATGAATGAGATTCTTCCCTCCTTTTCTGTGATCTGATTCACTTCAGAGAACCCTAGTTTTCTTGTGAGAAAGCGAGGGGAGGCTTCAGAATTCTATATAGAGGGCAGATGTGTGTATATGTCCTGGGGGGCCTGAAGCTGCATCTGCACAGACCTTCTCATACTATTGAAAAAAAAATCAAGAATGTAAAAGATGTTGAAGGTTTGGGAGTCACAGTCCCATATATGTTAGTCCCCAGTAGTCCCCAAATTTGTTAACTATGTTTTCACATTAAAAATTATTAGGGCTTCCCTGGTGGCGCAGTGGTTGAGAGTCCGCCTGCCGATGCAGGGGACACGGGTTCGTGCCCCGGTCCGGGAGGATCCCACATGCCGCGGAGCGGCTGGGCCCATGAGCCATGGTCGCTGAGCCTGCGCGTCTGGAGCCTGTGCTCCGCAACAGGAGAGGCCACAACAGTGAGAGGCCCGCGTACCAACCACAAAAAAAAAAAAAAAAAAAAGATTACTGGGTATCTCTTCAATGGAATACTGACACTGTCTAGCAGACCTCACACTGGAGATCTCTGATTCTGTAGGACTGAGCCCTTGTTTCTTTTTCTAGACCATTTACAACTTTGTAGAGGCAGATGTTAACTTACAGAACAGTGAGAGTAATACAAATGGTTCTTGTGCTTGGTGACGCAGACGACTTCTCTCTGATAGAGAATATAAGATTTTATAAATCAAATCCTCATTTGAACCACTTTTAACATTTTTACTGGTTTTCTTATTAATTAATAAGTTAAATAAATCATTGACACTTTCTTTTTATATATTTACCTTTTTAAAAAATTATCCTTTATTAGGACATACAGGGTTTTCACTGTAAAGCCATTACCAGTACAAAATAGCTAGGAAATGGTACAAAACAGTATACAATCTAGGGTTAAATTTTATGGAGGGAAGAACAAAAATACAGAAATGGGGAAGTCCTCTGTAGGTTGCTGTGGGAAATAATGACTAGTCAAACAAAAAAACATGATGCTTTAGTTTCAGGAAAAATTGCTAGAACCTACTCTGTCAATAAAAATTCTACTGTATTAGGAAGGTGACAACAACTGACTTTTCACTGTTCCTTTAGTCCTCACGACAATGACATTTGTCAGATATTGGGAGGAAATTTGGTTATGCTCCATGCATTGACCTTAGGCTGTTACATTTATGTCCAGTTATGACTCTGTTCTGGCTGTACAGGTAGTTTTTTATTTTGTTAATTTAACTTTTTCTACACATATAATGTGTCACTGAATTTGTAAAACCTCTTTGGAAAGTCTCTCTGTTCACATGGAATCCTTTTTCTGATAGAGAAATAAAGGGTTTACACTCTCTCTTTTCTTTTTCAACTCAGTGGTGTTTATTGGATGCTAACTAAATGAATTGCATGGGCTGGGTGCTAAGGGAGATTGAAAAGAAACACATGCATAAAAGTTCATATAGATAGCCAAGTTCTCTTCTCACAATGTTCTTATTGAGCTGGTGGTGTTGATGGCACAGGTAATACTATTGAACTCTCCACTTTATAGGAAATCAAGACAGAGGGACACTGCATGGCTTGGCTGAAACCACAGGTGGAATAAGCAGTGGGGGTGGGACTAGGACCCAGGGCTTCTGATTCCCAGCAGCATCTACTTCCCTACCAAAAATATACTTCTCTCAACTACTGCAAGTAACTTGAGGGGCTCCCACATTCGGGGTGATTCTCAGTGGAAGGCTCCTCTTCTCGTGATCTGAGGAAAAGGGAATAATGTCCATCCCTTCGTCGGGATCCCAGTTTCAGTTCCATATTTCAGGAGTGATTTGAGCCTCCTTGATTTAACACTGGGTCCCAGAGCCTTTATGTTTATTTGTTGTTGTTGTTTTCCGTGATGACTCTCAAGGTATCTTGGTTTCCCAACCATCCTGTGGGAGAGAATGGGGCAAAGCCGGAGTCACTCTCCCAGCCAGGCCCCTCTGCCACTGGGCTGGCCCAGGAATCTCGGAGAGTCCGGAGACAGCCTCTGTGTGCTCCAGTACCCACAGTCCTTGGCCGTTTCCTGCTTTTCTCTGCAGGAATAACGCCCAGCACTTCCGGCTCAGGCACCCTCTTGCTGAAGGACTTTCCTTGGGCAGCAGCTCAGGCTTCACTCTTGCTTCTTCTGGGACTTCTGCTGGCTGCTCTTGGTTTCATCTGGAAGCTTCGCCAGGAGAAAGAGCGAGAATGCTGGACCAAAGGTAAAGCAATCAGAAGACCGAGGCAGTGAGGTCCAAAGAAGACTGTGGCAAAGGGATTGGACAGAGGGGAAGGGAGAGGACAAGGACGAAGAGGATTAAGGGGATTTGAAGCTGAGATTTTTAATTCAGTCCTTCCTCCCTCAAAACCAGCAACCCTACTCGTTATTTCCCTCACCCTGTGACGCTGACCGTGCCCTAACTTTCCTAGTTCTAGGACAGCTCACAGGACTCACTGCACACATGATGCAGGAAGGGGTCTCCCCGAGGCCCATTCCACGTAAACCTGGCTCATCTCTTGTGGACGGTACTGATTCATTTCTTGTCCTTTCGCAGAGAAACTCCAAAGAGAGCTCCGTAAGTTCTGTGCTTACCTCTCCTGTGTATACGATTTGAGACCCTCTCATGTGCCATTTATCTCACGAGGTTTCTTTGTCCTACTTCAGGCTGGAGAAAAGCCCAGAAAGTGGATGGTGAGTAAACTGGAATTTTTCTTTTTCCGCTAAGACTTTATGTGCTTCACTTAATATGGTGCCTTTCTCCTGATTCTTTCCCCTGAGGCCTTGCTTACTCTTACACTATCTGGACTTACGCCATAGAATCCCAATAGTTCTGTTCATACCTCATGGATGCCCTAAAGGTTTTTCTTCTTTTTTTTCTTTTTGGCTGCATTGGGTCTTCGTTGCGGAGCGCGGGGTTCTTATTGCACCGGCTTCTCTTGTTTCAGAGCTCAGGCTTCCGAGGTTGCCACACGTGGGCTTAGTTGCTCGTTAGTTGCTCCAACGGCAAGTAGGGATCTTCCCGGACCAGGGCTCGAACCCGTGTTCCCTGCATTGGCAGGCAGATTCTTAACCACTGCGCCACCAGGGAAGTTCCCCAAAGGTGTTCAAACCCGTGGCCAAAACTGAACTCCATCTCCTTTGCTGTCAACTTACCCTTCCTCCTGGACCCCCTGCTGCACAATGCTGCCAGCACCCACCCAAGGAGCCTCCTCTCCTCCCCTCAGGGCAAGTTCTGTTACTGCTTAGCCCAGGACCCCTTCTGAGGCATAGAATACCTCCCCCAGTTTTCCTTCTTTTAACACAGATCCCTGGGATTAGGTTACCAAGACCCTTCTCTTAACAGCAAGCTGCTTCCATTCCCCCAAGAGCTGCTTCTGCCCTTTTCCTTTCAAGACTTTTAGTATAAATAATATTAGGAAACAGACAAGAAATCTGAAAAACAACCAGCATAAGCAAGACATTGCTTCTGAAAAGTTTACCATTGTCTAGAGTTTCAAAGTAGACTTGCTAAAATAGAAACCCAGTTACGTTCCTCTCAAGTCCCAAACCTTCTGTGGCTTCCCATTGCCTTCTGCCGTCTTACTGGGGTGGGGGATGCTACGGACATTTGTAATCCTAAAAGGATTTTCAATATTTTTTTTGAAAAATTGTCTTAATGTTAATTTTAATCAAAACAAACACAACCTAAGCAGATCCTATATCACCTGCTTAACATCCTTGTAATCAGTTATTGCTGAGTGGTTCCAGTTTCCAAGCTAACTGCTATGTTCATAATTGCATTCATGACAAAGGAACTCCCTAATGACAGATTTTAACTTTTAATGCTACATTTTTTAATTGGCTCCCTCAGGACTTTGAAGGTATATTTTCAGATGTATTTGAAAATTAATCTTTGCCTGACCAAGGTTCTTACCTAACTCAGTTGAAGAAACACTACACGAAAAGGTAAAGTCCAGTCTGTGCACTTTTTAACCCCGCAATGCAGTCACTCGATGGTCCAGTCCTACTTCTGCGCCATCCCTGGACACTCCCTGACACGCACCGCCCTACGCTGGCCTGACCACACCACCTGCAGTGCCCCAAATCCATCATTCGGTTTCCTACTTCTGTGCCCATTTCCTCTGCCTGTTCACCACACCTGGTTGGCCTTGTTTATTCTACTCATTCAGACAAACTGGGACAGGCTTCTTAACCTCTCTGAAGTTCTATTTTTCCCACCCAGAAATTGATTTAATTACAACTACTACTTTGAGCAGATGTTAGAAAATGAGATAAAGGTGTGGAGGACACCCAGTACAGACGTAGCACGTAGCTAAGTTCAGTGAACATTAGCTGTGATCCTTCATCACCACATCCTTTCCCCACATCTCTGAAGGTAATGCAACCTCAGAGAGAAAGAGAAGGGGGAGTTGCCAAACTTCCTGCCCCACGACCTGCATCTGCCCTTTCTAATCTGTTTGTTCTGATTTCAACAGAGCAGATGTCTTTTTTCCTTTCTGAGGCTATTTTCCCATTCTCATCCTAGACCCCTCACTTTCCAGCTTCCCTCAGGGATTCCCTATTCATTTCATTCATTCATTCATCAACTCAGCAAAGATCCATGACTATTAACTATGTGCCAGTTACTCTTCTAAGTGCCCAGGGCACAGAAATGAACACCACAGAACTTTCCCATTCACAAAGAACCTACCTTCCAGTGGAAGAAGACAGAAAAAAAAAGAAATAGTAAAATATACAGTTTGGCACACGTTAGTATGTACTCAGGAGATAACAGAATATTGCATTGGAAGGTATAGTTTAAAATAGCGTGATGAATTGTACACCTTGAACTTACAAAATATTGTACATCAACTATATTTCAATTTAAAAAATTAGCCGCGATGAAGAGTGGTCCCCGCTTGCGGCAATTGGAGAAAGCCCACGCACAGAAACAAGGACCCAACACAGCCAAAAGTAAATAAATAAATTTATAAAAAAATTAAAATTAAAATAAAATAGGGTGATGATGAAGTAGGGGAGCAAGCCACAGGAATAGCTGGGGGAAAAGCATTCCAATAAGGGAGAAGCGCAGTGCCAAAGCCCAGAGGCAGAAGCACACTGGTTTGTTTGAAGAGTAGCAAAGGAGCCAGGGTAGCCAGAGGGCAGGGAGTGACGAGGAGAATCAGAAGGGGTAGGATCAGAGGGGCCTGGAGGGCCAGATCACACACGCCTCGAAAGTCATCATGCTGGCCTTGGTTTTGCCTCTGAGAAAGGAGCCACCAGTGAGTGTTGAGCTGAGGAGGAACTGAGCTTGACTTAACATTTTGAGAAGTTACTTTAGATGCTAAACTGAGACTGGGCTGGGGGGGAAAGTGGGGAGGCTAGGAGGGGCAGGATAGAAGCCTGAAGACCAGCTGGGAGCTGCTGCAGAGATCAAGGGGAGAAATGAGGATGGCTTATACCGAGAGGGAGTATTGGAAGTGGTGAGAAGGGCTCAGTGCTGGATTTATTTTAAAAATAGAGAAGCCCTTGCTGATAGACTTCAATGTGGCGTGCAAATAAAGGAGTGGATCAAGGATGACGCCAAGGTCCAAGGTCTAAGAAGCTGTAAAGATGGAATTGCCATTTTCTGCGATAAGAAACCGAGAGAGAAACAGATAGTGGGGTCAAGGGGAGTAGTAGCACGGAATGGAAAGGTGCAAGAGGGTATTAGTGATCCAATGGAGATGCAGAGTAGGCAGTTGGATAACCAAGTGTGCAGTCCATACAGGAGGTCAGGGCTAGAAATATAACTTACTCTTTTTGCTCCTCTGTATCTTTTTCTTTTTCTGGTGACCTTGCATAACTTAAAATGCCTTTTTCTAGATTAAAAAATTGTATTAATTGGAGTATAGTTTGTTTACAAAATTGTGTTAGTTTCAGGTGTGCAGCATGGCCATTCAGTATTTTTTCAGGTGTTATTCTAAGTCCTCCCCAGATAACTTAAGTAGCAAGTGTTAGTCTGATCTCCAACCTACAGATGAAGAAACAGGAACATTGAATAGTTAATTGAACTGGCTTTGGGTTTCATGGCTAATGTGTTGTGGCTAATAACATATTGGGATCGACAGAAGAGCCGTGAGCTAATAGCCAATAAGACACAGGGCCCAGAACACACTAGCAGCTCCCCAGGTGAAGGTACAAAAAAATGTGTGGGAGTCCCTAATCACAGCAAGAGGGAACATATTAGCTATGAAAAAGAGATGCTCCCTGCGGAGACTAACTAAATAAAAGAGACAGATTTCCAGGCAGCTGACCATCCTTCCTGCATGCAGGACAGTAAACTAGGTCATGGAAAAGATGCAGGAGAAGATGAGGTCAGGTGCCTGACCGTGGGAATGAGTGAAGCATGATCACAGTGAGGAAAGGAGTGAATCCAGCAGAGTTCTGTCCTGTGTCCAGGGCTGTGTCCTGTGTCCCAAGCAATGGCAGCCTTCACATGAGTTTGCAGAAGCTGGTGCCTTTCAGCCACTAAGCCGTCTAATTTGGGGAATGAGGAGAGATGAGTAAAGAGCTCCCTGTGGCGTCCAAGCCCATGCTTAGGAACCAAGAAGGGGAAATAGAAGAGTGCATTTCGTCCAGCCTCCCTCTTCCTAGACACTGTCCTTGTGAGGAACATGAGGGAATCAGCCAGACAAGTGCTAGAGATGAGTGAAGAGGGCGCCAAGGACGGGAAGGAGAGGCAGCCAGAACACAGAAAGGGCCAAGAAATGTATGGCTCTGGCCGGAGAGCGCTCACCTCTCTTTTTTCTATTGCAGATCGGAGAACAGCTTGGTCCTATTCTGGCGAGCGGCTGTCTAATTCTTACGGCCTCAGGCCCAGGCCTCCATAAAAGAAGATCTTAGTTGTCTTTCTCCATCTTCCAGCTCCAAATAGTGGCCTGGCTGGGCGGGCAATGAATGGAGACCCAGGGAGAATCCACATAGCATCAAGATCAGGTGCTGCCCAATCTCAGTTCAGCACCTGCACCTACTGCCTTTCCAGCAGTTTCGACTGTTTTTTTTTCTTTTCTCTTCTTAAAGTGCTGCTCATCCACTTTCTCTCTTGGGTTTTTCTACTCTTCAATATCTTTAGCATCATGGACCTGAGGGTACAACTAGAAAGGCTTCATTCAAATGACGGTCGGTCTCTAGTGGGTTATGTGCATCTTAGAGGAGATCTGGCGACTCTGTCCACCTAAGCTCCTCTCCCCTCAGAGCAGAGGTGCCACTTGGTACCCAGTTCCCCCATGGAGAATCCTAGAAAGAGGAGGGATAAATAAAACCTAGTAAATTGTCTTTCAAAATTGCTAACGTTTATTGAGCAGCTACTACCGTGCACCAGAAGCAGCTCTGAGTGCTTAACGTATATTCTTCCATTTATGGATCCTCACAACAGCCCTAAGAGTTAAGTGCTATTATTATGCCCATTTACAGTGGAAGAAATTAATCCACAGAGAAGGCAAAAACCTTGGCTTCAAATCACACATCCAGGAAGTGGTGACACTGGGATACAAGCCCAAGGAGTCTGGTCCCGCCAGCTATGCTCCGTCCCCTCATTATGTGGCGTAGGGTTGTAATAGATCTGCTCTGATCCCTTATCCTTAACATGAAGGAGGCTCAGTAATTTCAAATAACCGGTTCAACTGAAGACTTTCTCTTTGAAGTGATATTGCTTGTTTCTTTGTTTGTCTCAAGACTGAGTTCCTTGACGGGGCATGGCCTGTGTTTTACCATCTGGGAGTGCTCGGTATCTAGGACATGGAAGAAATGTCCACAGAAACAGTATATGCAGGGAACTGACTTTGGGTCATGGCTTGTATTCGTCAGGGTAGGCTAACTGTTGCAACAAACAGCCCCAACAGCTCATTGGGTAAACACAATGAAAGTGTACTTCTCCATCTCTTCAGTGTTCAGGACAGATCATATGGGGATGCGGGAGCTTTGCTCGACATGGGCCCAGGGCCTCACTCTACTCCGTACTGAGCCAGCAAATGGCAGAAAAAGGAGTGGAAATAATGTGCAGAAGGTTTCTCATCGGCCAGGCCCGAAGTAGCCAACTCTTCTCCTGATACACAAGGGAGGCTGGGAAATGTCGTCTAGCTTTGTCCCCAGGAGGAAAAGGAACCAATGTTTGGTGACACGTAAAAGTTTCTCCCATATGACTCTTCTAAGCTAGGAGATTCAGGGAAAGTCTATTAAAGACGGGTATTGATGAGATCAGATATTTTACACAGTTGGCCATAAAGCTTGGCCAAGTGGTCCTCCACGCAGTCTCCTGGGGCTTCAGGGTGGCAGAGAGGCATGGCTGAAGGCTGTCCATGGGACCTTCCCCAGCCCTTCATTCTGCAAGTATTATTAAGCCCCAGTTGTGAGGCAGTGTCTGACAATGCTAGACAGTGGGGATGCAAAGATGAACAAACATAGTCTCTACCTTTTGGGGTCCTAGTCTAGTAGAGGAGAGAAACGCGAAATAAACAATAATAGTGCAGTGACATGAGAGGGGGTTGTACAAAATGCTGTGGGAGATGAGAGAAATGTGATTGGCCACCCCCTGCTCCTGGGGTCCAGGAACCTCCGGATTTGGGGAATCTGGATTTTCTCCTCCTTGTAAGCTTCTGAGCTCTCCTAGTAGCTCTTTGAAGCATGTTCTTGAGGACATTTGGGGGAGATACTTATCACTCCAGCTATTTTGTAGAGGAAGCAAGGGAACTTCATGGGTTAGAACCAGCTCCTTTTCCCCCTCTTCCCAGTCACTGAGGGCCCTGGGATGCCAGAGATGACGGGCCTCTCTTCTCTCTCGCTCTTTCCGCAGCTCATGTGACTCTGGATCCAGACACTGCCTACTCTGAACTCTTTCTGTCTGAAGATCACCGAAGTGTTAGGCGGAGAAAATCGTGGCAGCATCTCCCAAAAAAACCTGAGAGCTTTTCTTTTGAGCCTTGTGTGCTGGGCCACGAGTCCTTCTCTTCGGGGAGACATTACTGGGAGGCGGAAGTGGGTGACAGGACTTACTGGGAGCTGGGGGTTTGTGAGGAAAACATAGAAAGGATGTGGGGGAATCACAGAGTCACCTCAGAATGGGTTCTGGGCCATGGAACTCTATGCTGGGAAGTACCAGGCCCTCACCTCCCCTTGGACTGTCCTCCCCGTGAGCGAGGCCCCCAGCCGGGTGGGGATGTTCTCGGACTATGAGGCTGGGGATGTCTCCTTCCATAGTGTGGCCGATGGGTCCCACATGTACACTTTCCCCCAGGCCACCTTCTCTGGGTCTCTTCGGTCTTCGTTCTGCCTCTGATTTTATCACCCAAACCCTCTGACTATCTGCCACTGAGGCCATCTGTCTCCAGGCTTTCTCTCGGTTAAACGTCCAGGGGAGAACTTGGCACTGGGGTTGAGGTGCCGTATTTCTGGGGACAACGCCCCCAAGGCTCCAGCTGAGCCAACAGTGGTGGTTGAGCCCCTCTGACTTTTGCTGCAGATAACGACTAGGGACAGTTTATAATTCTCCAAGGCTGAGTGGTGCAGAGGCCAAGAAAGGACAATGCGACCCTACAGAATCTTGTCAAGAGAGTCTGTCTGGTGTTGCCTCCCAGCTGGAAACTGAAAAAGGAACCCCAAAAGGAAGCAGAGACAAGATACTGATGGAAAGACTAGCTGGGTGGAGAGTGATCTCTGATCTTGAGCTCCTTGTCATTAATGTCTGCAGAATAGAGCAGCAGGAAGCTGGATCTGGATGGGCCTTGGCTGTCTTCTGAGTCTTTTCATACAAAGACATTATTTCATTTTGACGCATGTACAACCCAGGGAGAGACTGAATAAAGTGCACAGAGAAAAGTCACTTCTCCAGGTCACCCTGATGCTCTGGGAATCGATGCTGCCTTCAACATTCTTACATCTAATGCCAATCATAGAACCTCTCAGAGTCCAGTCATTCTTTATAAAGCAACTGCACTGGTCCTTTCAGTGACACTTTTCACCCCAGATCCAAGATTTCTTTTCCAGTTTGTGAATTTGTTTACTGCTCCTTTCCCTAAATATCTTCCTACCTTTAGAATATTTTACTTCATCAACAGTTAAGTGCATATTCTTTAACTTTTTTCTATGCTTATACAAATACATACACACACAGTTTTTCTAATGAAAATCGAGCCTTGTTATATTTGTCCCACGATATGCTTCTTTTACGTAACACCAAATCTTATATACAAATCTTATATTATTCATAATCAACGTGGTTTTCTTTCTTCCCTGTTACAAATAATGCTACTATAAACATCTTTGTATGTAAATCGTTTTGCACAGCTCTGGTCACTTCCACGGAATAAATTTCCAAACTGCATTTGTCATTAGGATAAATTCTTAAAAGTACAATTGCCATACAAAAGGGACTTGAAATATTATTAGGTACAGGGCTACCTATTTCCTGCAAAAGAAGTATCTGCCTACAGTTTGGTATCTATCAGGCTCATTTTCCTAAAGTCAACAGTAGAAGCCCGCCCTTCGGTTTTGCATTCCTTCAGCTTCAAACCCAGCCATCTCATCAACCTCAAAGGACAATCCAATCTATCAACCTTAAGAAGGAGGACCAAATCTACCTTTTACTGCACATACGTTTGGTTTTTTTTTTGTTTTTTTTTTTGCGGTACGCAGGCCTCTCACTGTTGTGGCCTCTCCCGTTGCGGAGCACAGGCTCCAGACGCGCAGGTTCAGCGGCCATGGCTCACGGGCCTAGCCGCTCCGCAGCATGTGGGATCTTCCCGGACCGGGGCACAAACCCGTGTCCCCCGCATCAGCAGGCGGACTCTCAACCACTGCGCCACCAGGGAAGCCCTACTGCACATACATTTTTATGTCTTAATCTCTATGAAGCATGGTTGTAAGCAAATTGCCTGAATGATCTCATTTCATCCTCACAACAATAACCCAAAAGATAGGTGCTGTTATTACCCTTATTTTACATATAGGACAACTAAGGCACAGAGAGGTTAAGTGATTGGCCCAAGGTCACACAGCTAGTTAAGTTCACCCAGGCAACCTGGCCTCCAAGTCTATGGTTTACCCATTCCAATATTAACTGCAATGCCTGATACCTACTAGACTGTAGGTTCTCAATAATAGTGTGCTGAATCAATGAATTCTTTCCTGCAAATGAATTCTTTCCTGCTCCATTTTATATGCATTTCTCTCCCCAGGCTTTATGTAAAGGTCTGGATGAGAAGTGGATCTGGAGCCTATTTCTTTGGAAACCATAAAGTTAAGAGGTACAAAATGTTGTGCCTAGAAACCCCTTCTCTGAAGTTTAGCATCTAGGCTTGAAATCAAGTTTGCTTCTCTGTGTCAAAGTAGGTTGGATCCTCCAGACAAGAGGGGAATATTTCATTCTCATTGATATGATTTCCAGCAGCAAATCTTTTTGACAGACTGTGAATTTTAAAAACGAAATTTCCCAGTGAGTCAGAAAGCAGGAAGCACTCAGAGGAGGGTTTTGCAGCTGCAACATGACCTTGAGAGAAATACTATTTCCTGTTAAGTATGGAGTTGGCTTTATCAGGCATGTCGGTTAGCCCAGCCTGATGACCGGGAGGGCAGATTTTTACTTTCTGAGCTAAGCTTTACCTTCTCACCTCTCTGTGATATCATGCCCACTCTTCTATTTTATTTTATTTATTTTATTTTATTTCTGAACTCAATCCCATGCCTTTCCTCAGTTTCCTTTATAAGTGGTTTTATGCCTGCCCTTCTTCATGTGATTTGGGGGCCTAAATCCTACAGGTCCTCAAGAACCTCAAGTCCCTTCTTATGGTATCAGCAGAGAAAGGAGCATTTCTCTGAGTAGGTGCCAGGGAAGGGACAAAAGGGACCTGAGGCACTGCTTGTCCCTGCCGAGGTTGTTCCTGAGAGGCAGTCCTGGAGCCCTCCTGCTTACACATAGCCTGTTGGAGGTAGCCCTGACTTTTAGTAAGAGTGGCCAGGTAGCTGGGGCCAGACCATCAATGTCTTTGGGGATGGCTGGGCATTTAGGAGCTAGGGATAGCCAGATAAAAATAACCCCCTGATCATTTTAGAACATATAACTTAAAGATACTCCTACATTTATATTTCAGACATAGCATTGGTGCCTCAAGCATTTCAGAACTATGTTCTGCCTGATAGTCTGCTGAAGTCTCCAAGGGAAAGTGCTGGTGTTTGTAACTTCCTTTAGAAGGTACCAAATAAATCAATAAATATTGGAATAAGTAATAAATAAGGATGGATAGGGGTGTGAACAGAAGGATAGATTATAATAAAGCAAGTATAGTAAAATGTTCACTGTAGAGTCTAGACCATAGGTGTATTAGACGTTCACTGAAAAATTCTTGCAACTTTGCTATCCGTTTGAAAAGTTTCAAGATAAAGTGTTGATAAGTGGGGACTGGGGAGGGATGAATTGTATTTTGCTGCTGAGGATAGAGACCAGAAGTACTTCTGGCTCAAATAAAACAAGATTTATTTTCCTTTCACATAAAGTGAAATCAGAGGGCAGCTGTCCAGAGCTGGTCCAGCAGCTCAGAGATGCATCCACGCCCCAGCCTCCTTCTGTCTTTATTCTCTGCCCTCTCAGCATGTAGTTTCCATTCTCAAGGTTGCCTCATGGTCACAAGTTGGTCACTGCACTCCAGCTCCAAAGACCATGTTCTAGGCAAGAGGAAGAAAGAGGTAGAAGATCGTAGACCTGTCTTGAGAAACATAACCCAACAACTTCCGCCTTCAAAGAATTGGCTCAGGGCTTCCCTGGTGGCGCAGTGGTTGAGGGTCCGCCTGCCGATGCAGGGGACACGGGATCGTGCCCCGGTCCGGGAGGATCCCACATGCCGCGGAGCGGCTGGGCCCGTGAGCCATGGCTGCTGAGCCTGAGCGTCCGGAGCCTGTGCTCCGCAACGGGAGAGGCCACCACAGTGAGAGGCCCGCGTACTGCAAAAAAGAAAAAAAAAAATCATTGGCTCAAACTTAGTCCCTTGGCCTCTCTTATCTATAAGGATGGGCACATTGCACTACTCCCCCAAATTCGGTTTGAGTACTAAGAAGCAGGGACCTTTTGCCTCATTGGAAATGAGAAAGCAAGGTGGGTCACCACCAGCTCTACTGGAGCCATCTGAGAAAATTTGGCCAGGGTTGTCTTGCCGTGTTTGCTCAAACCCTCACAGTCTGATCCAGAAATACTGCCTCAATATGGGCTACCAGTATTCCATCAGGATGCGAGGTGTGTAGGTTTTATTAAGCTGGACTCCATGAGCTTCCTTGAATGGGCCATCCAAGACATCTACCTTACCACAGAAAGAATGCTAGCTCTTTGTACATTAAAAAAAAAAAAAAAAAAAGCAGGAAATAGAGCTTGCACAAGCAACCAGCCATCTCCACCACAGAGCCTAAATTCAAACTGTTGGAATATAATTAAATTCTGGGAATTCCCTGGAGGTCCGGTGGTTGGGATTCCATGCTTTCACTGCTGTGGGCTCGGGTTCAATCACTGGTAGGGGGAAAAAAAAAAAAGGAAAATACACACACACACACACACACACACACACACACAGTTGGTTCAGGTTTTTTCCATAATATCTTACAGAAAAACCCGAACAAACTTTTTGGCCAGCCCAATATATAATTAAATTCCATCAGCCAAGTCATATCAAAGTCCTTTGAGCTTTAATCATTGTCTCAAGAGGCAAATAAATTGTCTTGGGAGGCTCTAGGCCACAGGTAAGACCACTTTGTCCCAAAGACCCCTTATAGAAACAGTATCCACAGACTATCCAGAATCTAACCTCGGAAAATACAGAATCCTGCTGGCAGAGTAGAAAGAAATACGCGTGAAAATACAAACGTAGCACAAATAAGGCTCAGAAGGTGAATGAGGCTTCTGAGCAACACCCCAAATAAGAATTTTTCTGAAAAATGTAAAACATGCCAATCGGTCACCGGCAACACTGCTTTGGGAAATCTGAAAATTATGTTATTTGGTGATGGATCCGAGACCTGAATTTCAGAGGTGCTAAAAAAGGTGGAGTGGGTCTGGTTTTCTGTTCATACTCTCATTTGGCTCTGTTGTAAAAGATAAATCCTCCTCCACGTGCCTGTGTACATGCAAACAGATGTCAGCAAATAGCCACAGAAGCATTTTAATTAATGCACATCTTCCTCTCTTCACATGTTAAAATCTTTTATTTCGCTACTCAGTAAATCCTTTCTGATATAAAATAAATCTATTATCATATAGAAGATGTAAAACAGGTATATATAATGAAAGACTGATTATACACATACATATACATAAGTGGTTCAATTAGGAAAACACAGAGTGACACAGTGTGAGAATTAGGCTGGAATTTTTCTTCACCGTGTACAATCCAATACAGTTTCAGTTTTCATTTTAAACTTCCTCACTGGTTTCTGCCCAGCAACTGATGAGAAACACCTCTCTGAGCCAATCCAAAAACTAATTCTTCCACAGAATGACCCTGTTACTGCTTTTCATAGTGAGCAGGCATATTTCTTTTTCCTTTCTTCCAGGTAACAGAGCCTCTATTGATTACCTTTATTCTGAGGGCTGTGATTTTCAGATGGGATAGCCAAGAGGTAAGTGTGGGAAAATGGGTAAAAGCCAGGGCCACGAGCCCTAGAGGGAGAGAGACTGAAGAGCTGAGAGTGGGCCTCCAGGGAGGCCCTCATCCAGAGAAAGGGATTGGTGCCTGTGTGTGAGGATGAGGGGGTGGAGGCAACAGGACAATGCAAAGGCTAAAGACCTGAATTGGAAAATGTAAGGGAAGGAGACAACGTGAATGAAAAAACTCGCCAACTGCATGTTCTTAGGAGCTTACTGTGGTCAGAAAGGAGCAAAGGACTCTTATCTCTCTCAGTCATCTCTGGGAATCTGTTCTAAGAGATTTTAAAAAGAGATGTGCCTTAAAGATTTATATGTAAAGCTGTGCATTACAGAATTATTTGCAATTACAAAAATCTGAACCAAGCTACATATACAAGAGTTGGAGAATGGATACAAACACACTGTCCAATCATAAAAGGGATTTTCATATAGTCATTAGGAATCATATTTTTAATAAAGAGTTTTTATTTCTAATCGTAACAAAACTGGATCGAATTTGGACATTTAAATTGTATCTACATTTTGCAGTTGTAGATCTTACTTATGATGAACCGCTTTAAACATGAATGTTTGTGTTAATACCTGATTTTTTTTTTTTTAGCAGTAATTTCTACAAGTGGAATTTCTGGGTCAAATTATAATTTTGACAATTTTCAGGCATTTAGTATATATCTATGGCCAAAATACTTCCAGAAATAGTTATATTCCCATGAAGCAAAGTATATGATTACCATCACAGATTATTTAAATTTTATTCCTTCATATTTTTCTCCATTTTGAAGTTGTCTATAATCAGGAACAAAACCCAATAAATATCCTAAAAAAATTAGTGAAAATATATTCCTCACTCTGAGGACAGCACTGAAATTGTTACCTATAGAATAATAATACTGTCCTCTCTCTAGCAGCTTAGGGAGTAGTTTTGAAGAGCAGAGGATATGTGAAAGGCAGTCTTTTGTCTGAGAGTTGTCCGGGTTTCAGGCAGCCTCCAGGGAATTCCCAGCAGCACAGATTTCTGCTCCCGGCTCCTCTTCCACCCACCCACCCGCCTCTGCGGGCCTTGCTCTCAAAGGCAGTTCCCGGTGCAGGTATCACGACAGCAGATACTATGAATGCGGGCCTCATGCTGGTTTGTTTTGGGGGGATTGGTGTGAAGAGTTGGTATTTTATTTTTATTTATTTATTTATTGACATACAGTTGATTTACAGGAGTCGGTATTTTCTGAACAACTAATATGTTACAGTCACAATAATTATTTGTAACAATTTTTAATTGTTAAGTAAAACGTGAAAACTTTTAAAATTGAAAACATTCAAACAATTTTCAAAGTATAGGGGGCAAAGGACAAGTGTCTCTCACTCAATCCCTGATTTTCATTTTAGCATGTAGCCCTTCAGAACTCTTTTAAGGCGATCCCATAAAAATGTATATACAAATTTATAGCTTTGTTGTTATTTTTTAATAGGATCATTAGTATTTTTCTGCAGTGTTCTTTTTGTTTAATATATCTTGATTATCTGAGTTAGTGACTGTAAATCACTCTTAACTGCCATATCGAATTCCCTCATACAGATGAGCCTTTATTTAACTAACCAGTCTCCTGTTAGTGGTTAGAGTGGCTGGTTAGGTTGTTTATCTTTTTTTTTTTTTCCTTTTAAAAATAATGCTTCAGTGTCATCCTTACACATAAGTCTCTCTGCACCCATGCAAGTGCTTTGCTGGACCAGATATCTGGAAGTGAAATTGCTGAGCCAATTATATACGTTCTAAAGTTCCTATTTCACAATGTTTTATGAGTAACTGAAGTTCAGATAGGTTTTGTCACATGATTGAGATCACAAAGGTCGTGAATCATAGTGCCATGACTTACTTCCCACACCCTTTTTATTTCCAACACCTAACCTGTAGTGGGCCTGGCACACAGTGAGTGCTCAATAAACGTTTGTTGAATGAATGAAAACACACGGGTGAGACCTGGTCTTATTCCTAACTCTCCCATTCACTTGCCTTGGGATTAAGAAGTGGTAGGTTCATAGGAGTTCCCTGGCGGTCCAGTGGTTAGGTTTGGGCACTTTCACTGCCGTGGCCTGGATTCAGTCCCTGGTCGGGGAACTGAGATCCTGTAAACTGTGCAGCTTGGCCAAAATTAAAAAAAAGAAGTGGTAGGTTCAGCCTCTGGGTGACCCAGGGAATCTGCCAGGATCTTGACCAGAGTCTGATGGAAGAGTGATTTGAACTTGGTGATGGCCATGGGTTGGGGCCTAGAGGAGACGGCAGTGTTGCTCCGCAGACGGGCACCCTGAGTCATTTGTTGGCATACCATTCCATCTGACGTTTTCAGAGAAGGAAAGAATACATGATGGGAGAAGGGAGGGGGCTACTTCTCGAGTTCTCAGTCCTGTCTTGGAGTAATCCACCTAGGCCGACTCTATTTAGGGACGCAGCCAACTCTGGGGTGGCTGGGATGGAAGCCGAGTTAGAACTCCAGTTAGAATCAAGCCTGGCTAGTTGGCAAGGGCCACACACTTCCCTTAACACAAAAGTTCACAGTGATCCCACAGACCATGCCTAAAAGGAGGTAAAGGTGCTTTTCTGAGCCAAGATACATTTGGAAGCATTGGTCTGGGACTGGGGAGTTGCGGGGCCCTGCCTCTGAGCTGGAAGAACGCCAGCACTGCATAGAGGTCTGAGCTGTTGGGCTGCTGTGTGCTTCTCGGTTGACATATTTGCCCCTTCTGTGCAAGTGCACATACATCTCCGCCCCTAAAAGGCGCTTCTCTAGCAGTGCAAAGACCAAGGTAGGAAAATTATCCATTGCTGGTGAGCCCAGAGGCAGGCCATCTGCCGAGGAGCGTTGGTGAACACATGAGGAAAGGGAAGAAAGGAAAGGAATCACTTCCTTTCCAGAAATGTTTCTCCCCCAAAGAACAGGTGTTTCTCCCCCAAAGAACAATTTTTGGGGGGCCACGCATGGGATTAGCTCCCCAACCAGGGATCGAACCCAGCAGTGAAAGCGCAGAGTACTAACCACCGGACCGCCAGGGAATTCCCAGAACAATTGTGAAAAGAGTGCGTTAAGGCACATCAAGTTGCAACACTTGCATGTCCAGGACAGGCTTGCTCCTTGAAACCACTTTATTGAAAAATAGGAACAAACACATTAATATAGGCAAGGCCCAGCGGGACCACAAGAGGCCAAGCTCTGCTCTCTAAGCCAGACCAAAAGAGCACTGTCATTATGGAGAAAAACACTTATCCTCATAAATTCTCCGCCTCCCCTCCTCTCCATCCATTAGTTGGATGACCACCAACTAATCTGATCATCTAAAGTGAACTAAAATGCTAGTGAGTATTGATGGTTTAATATGTAACTCCTCATCCATTCACTCATTCAACAAATATTTACTGAGGTTTCCATGTGAACCACCACCATGCTACAGGCTTCTTACACATCGGGAAACAAAACAGACTAATATCATTGTTTTGTGGAGCTTACATTCTAGCAGGTGGAGACACACGATAAATGTATGAAATGTTCAGTGGTGAAAATTCAATGGGAAAAAGAGAGCAGATTCAGGGGGGTGGGAGCAGTTTACCATAATTCTGTGGTCAGAGAAGGTCCCATAGAGGAACTGACTTTAAAGGAAAGATTTGAAGGAGGCAAGAGAGTGAGCTTGTGAATATGCAGGGAAGAGGGTTCCAGGTAGAGGGAAGAGTTGAGGTCAAGGTCCTCTGTCATGTCCTGGTCAAGGAGCGGCAGGAAGGGCAGTGTGGCCGGAGCAGAGACAGGGAGAGTACGGGAGATGAAATGAGGAGTGCAGGTCCTGGAGGACCATGCCAGCCACTGGAAGGACTTCAGCAGCTGCTCTGAGTGAAATGGGAGCCACTGGAAAGTGCTGAGCAGAGGAGTGACAGGATGTGACTCAAGGAATGTTCTGGATGTTGTGCTGAGACTGTAGGGGATACAAGCAGAATCAGGGGACCCAGAGAGGAAGGTCCGGTATTAATCAGAGTGTGATGGTGGAGGCTTGGACCTGGCGTAGCTGGGGAAGTGCGGGCACGGGTAAAGATTCTGAACATGTTCAGACCGCAGAGCCAAGGATTTCCTGATGGGTTAGGGTTACTGTCTGTACACTTAACATACATACTTTTATGGGAGATTTTCCATATTGGAACGCAAAGGTGAAGAAACTCCCAAGCAGACGTTTTGGCAGAGGAAGATCTTGGGTCATCACCCTAGCGATACTGTGTTTCACCCTGAGTTGGCCCTGTTGAGGTGAAGAATTCTGCGTGGAAACCTCAGAATTCCACGCAGAATTATCCATCTTCTTCCAGGCCGTATTTCTGCCTGACTCCTTGACTCTCTCTATTTGCAGCACAGATGAAAATGGCGCCGTCCCTAGACTTCCGTCTGCCCCACCTCCTTGTCTGCATCATCTTGGTCCAGCTGCTCACCTCTTGCTCAGGTAGGGAACGATGCTGCTTTTATGTATCGGAAGCAGACAATTACCTGTTAGCACCCAGTCAGAACCTTTGACTGTTCATTCCTGGAAGTCCCATCACAAACTGAAAGTACACATGCCATTAAGACAAATGTCCTTCTGTCAGGATCCTGTTCCTCTCTAGGTTTTTCTGCCTGAGACACCCCCTTACCATCATGGGCCCAACTCCCTCTCATGGAGTTTCCCCCTTTTGCTGACCAGCTCAGTTTGCTGTGATTGGACCCCCTGGGCCCATCCTGGCCATGGTGGGTGAAGACGCTGAGCTGCCCTGCCACCTGTTCCCGAAGATGAGCGCAGAGAACATGGAACTGATGTGGGTGAGACCCAGCCTCAGGCAGGTAGTTTTCATGTATGCACAAGGCAAGGAAGTAGAAGACAGACAGACAGCAGAGTATCGAGGGAGAACTGAGATTTTAAGAGATGGCATCACTGCAGGGAAGGCTGCTCTCCAAATTCACAGCGTCAGAGCCTCTGACAGTGGAAACTACCTGTGTTATTTCCAAGATGGCAACTTCTACGAAAAAGCCTTGGTGGAGCTGAAAGTTGCAGGTGAGCCTCCGGGTTTTGTTCTGAGCTCATTCCTCTGTGGGGCCTGGGGGCAGACACAGAGCTCATTCTCCAAATCCACCTTGCAGAGCTCCTGGTTGATCACCAGGTACTGCCTCCGCTGCCTTCCAACTTTGTTTATCTGAGGCCCTCGGGAAAGATGCAGGTCTTCCTCCAGGAAGACTCCCTCCTGTACCCTATCATATCAAGTAGAGAACTCCCTCCTGCTGGTGGCCAGGGTCTAAGCTGGAAAGTGGAAGGTCGGGGATGAGAAGGATAAGAAAACATCTCCTCAGAGATGGTGCGCAGTGGTTTGGGTTCAGCTTCATTCCCTGTGGCTTCTGGCGCCCCACCAGGTACACCCTGCTGTGAGCCCTGGGAGGCTGACCTGTAGGGACAGTGTCTGTACAGCAACTGTTCTCCAACCCGAGTTCCCAGGAACACCCCTGCAGTTGTACCAGTTGACTTTAATCCTTGTTGCAGGAGGGGGAGTCCATGCCACGTGGGAACTGGGGGTCTCAGGAAGAGACTGTTAGAGGAGACTTGGTACAGACTTTGGGCTTCTGTTAGGGGATTTGGGGCAGCGTTTATGGAAGTAGGCTTTGCTCTGGATTGGATGCTGTCAGGGAGGAGGGGAGTGTAATTCTGTGGGTGGGTATCTTCATAAATCTTACCCAGGAGGAAGACTAGAGTGAAGCTAAAGCTGGGACTGGTAAAGGAGCATCGTCACTCACGGCCAGAACAGGAGGATGTTTGGTCTTCGTTGTGTTTTGGACAGCGTTCGTGTTTTTCTCTATGTTCAGACATGATTGTTGTTGGCCTTGTTTTTGTCTTGACCCGTCACAGTGACAAAGGGCCCTTTGATGCTGACGTTCCATGAAATGGCTTGTGTTCCCCAGGAGAACACCAAGACCAGGCCCATGTCCAATGTCAAAGGTTGCATTTCTCTTTCTCAGAGCATTCCCTTGCACTGTGGCTTCTGGCTGAGTTTGGTCAATGGGGAGCCATAGCTGAAGATAGAGGAGGGGAGGAGGAGAGAAGTCCGGGTACTTATGCCCCTGGCTTTCTCCCTGCAGGGCCACCTTTAGCTGGCTACGTGCTCTTCCCAAAGATCACAGCTCCTCTTATGAAAGTCCTCTCTACGTGACTCTCTCCTTTTAGGTCTTCAAAACGACTCTCTCCTTTTAGGTCTTCAAAACGTCTTCCTCTCCACCTCCCTTTGGGTTTAGGGGTGGGTGGTAACAGCTCTGTTGTTCCTGGCCCTGGGCTATTGCTCTGCCCCATATAGTTTTCTCCTCACTAATGACCACCCTTTTGTAAACAGCTTCTTAATGAAACCCTACTTTAATTATCTAACGTGGATGCGCCATACAGTTCCCGCTGAGACCCTCAGTGATACTGGAGGCTCCCAAGAATTGAGGCTCATTTGTCCCTTCCACAGCTCTGGGTTCGGATCTTCACATTGAAATGAAGGGCCATGAGGATGGAGGGATCCACCTGGGGTGCACATCCACCGGCTGGTATCCCCAGCCCCAAATACAGTGGAGAGATGCCAAGGGCCAGAACATGCCAGCTGTGGCAACACCTCCAGCTACAGATGGAGCGGGCCTGTATGCAGTCACATCATCTCTAATGGTGAAAAGCAGCTCTGGAGAAGGGGTGTCCTGTATCATCAGAAATCCCCTCCTCAACCAGGAAAAGACAGCCCAGATTTCCATTGCAGGTCAGTACACTGCTTAGCCTCAGGTATACTGAGCTGTGGCTATTGGAAGAAGAAAGATGTGAACACCTGGAACTAATATAATATTATAAGTCAATTATACTTCAATTTTTAAAATTCCATTAAATGCACCTTAAAAGAGGCATATGTAAAATTTAATCTGTAGAAAATTTTAAAAAATGACAATTTAAACATTAACCAATTGAAATGTAGCATAGCCATATTAAAAAGAGAAAAGTATAAAAATAAATAAAATGAAATAAAAATGAATTTTAAAAAGGAAAAAAAGAAAAGAAAAAAGGAAGACGTGTGATTCTCTGTGCTGAGTTTGCAGTGAAAACGAGGCACTGAGCAGGGTTCCAGAGGTGTCTTCTTGCTCCGGGGATGTTTTTTTTTTTCCCCTGTTATAATGTCACAAGTATTTACTGAGCATTTCCTATGTGCCAGAAACTGTGAGAGGCAATGGGAATTGGGGGAGAAGTGGTAAAGATCAAATCCTTAAGCAAAGACAAATGACAAAATGAGGGCAGGGGGAATATGTACAACTCATAATTTAGAGAAAGCACTAATCTCCTTAAAATATGAAACAAACCAGTAGAAAAAAAAAGCAAAGGATATGAATTATTCGTTCACAGAAAAGGAATGACCTATGAAAGTGTCCAACCTCACTCAATAGAGAAATGTATATTAAAACATTTTCCACTTGTGAGACTGGCAACAAGATAAAACAAAACAAAACAGTGCTGGTTGATAAAACATTCTGATGGTAGGATTGTGGGGAGACAGTCACTCTTAGACATTTTTTGGTATACATAATTTGATATATTTTTGGTATGAATTGGCACAATTGCTATTGGGGGCAATATAGCAATATATATCCAAACTACCTACTTATTGATCCAAAATCCCACTTCTAGGAATTTATCTGACAGATATGCTTGCATGTGTAGAAAACTACCCATGTAAAAAGTTATTTCTTATGGCATTAACTATAAGAGCAACAAGTTAGCGACTATGCAAATATCCATTAATGGGGAATTTTTATGCAATGGAATATTGCCCAGCTCTGAAAGGAAACACAGGCATTCTGCCTGTACTAATATGGAAAGATTTGCAAGATACAATGTGAACAGAACAAGGAAGACACAGAGCAGTTTATACAGAATGTTATCTTTGGAGTAAACAAGAAAAAATAAGAATACATTTATATCTTTAAATTTAATATACTCTTGCATAGCACTCACTATGTGTTTATAATGCTTTATAAACATTAATTTAATGCTTTAACCTTATGAGTTAGGTTTTATTATTCTATTATTATTATTATTAATTTTATTATCACCCCCGTTTTACAGATGAGGACACCTGGAATAGAATGGTTAACTAATTAGTCCAAGGTCACACTGCTAGTCAGGTGGAGGAATCAGAATTTGAACCCAGGCCCCCCAGCTCCCAAGTGCACATTCTTAGTCACCATACTAGGCTGATTAAATGAGTCTAATTAAAGGAGACGGGCAGAGGAAGTGAAAAGGAGACTTGGGTGATGTTTTATGTTTTTTTAATTTGATATTTGAACCAAGTGAATATAACCTATTGTAAATTTTAATTAGAAAAAACTTGATTGCGACGCTCAAGTATCACATTTACATGTGAGAGGCAGACCTTTCGAGACAAGTAATGGTATTTGCTATTGCTATAACTACAAACCCTTACTAGGGTTTACTGCAGTCTTCCCTAAAGTTCTCTGAGAACTTAGGAAGAGAAAGATCACTTGACGGCAGGAGATAAACTCCACGAACCCTGTCCTGAGGGTGAGAGGCTAAGACTGGATCCCATTGCAGATCCCTTCTTCAGAAGGGCCCAGCTCTGGATCGCTGTCTTCGCGGGGACGCTGCCTGTCTGTCTGCTGCTCCTCGCAGGGGCTGGTTACTTCCTGTGGCTACAGAGGAAAGAAAAGGAGGCTCTATTCATGGAGAAAGAGAGAGCAGAAGAGGAAAAAGAAACAGCACGGGCAGAAAAAGAGCAGGAACAAAGAATAAAAGGTATCTGACCGCGAGAGGGAATCTAAGGCCTGTGCCTACAGGAGGGAGCCGGACTACCTCTCTGCATCCCCATCCTGTGCACCCAACCCGCACTAGGTCATTTTTAAGGTTTATATTCTAGAGGTCCTCCTCCTTCCATCCCCATAACAGTACTTTTTTTTTTTTCTGCTTCTTTTCCAGAGATGCTCAAGTATGAACTCAGTAAGTTCTGATGCCCCCAGGGACCCAAGCTCATCTTCCTATCCCCCGCTGGGCCTCTTAATAACTCATCACCTTCTTCCATTGCAGAGTGGAGAAAGATCCCGTACATGGCTCGTGAGTGACTCTGACATTTTCTCCAAATTCTCATCCAAGACTGTCTCTGCCTGAGTATTTTCCAGCCAATTTCCTCAGCCACTAACTCTGCCCTGGGCTGAAGGAATGTTCCGGATCCTTTTTCCCAAGAAAAGAAATATGGGAAGCTGATTGGGGGGAATTGGTTGTTGGGGAGAAAGGAGGAGAGAATCATGAGTGTTTTGTTTGGTTTTTTAATGGAGAAAGGAGCCTTCATTCCCCCTCCCTCCCACCACCGTAAGGAAGAGAGGGGAGGAGAGAGTTGAACGGCAGAGGGAGGAAGTAGGAAGGGTAGGTGGTCAAAAAGAAGGAGAGATGGGTGCAAAAGGAGGAGAAAGGAAATGACAGAGTTCAGTTGACGTTCCCTTGTAGGTGGGAAGAAGTCTCAGGCCTATTCTGGTGAGTGACCTGGATGTCCTCTGAGTTTCCTGGCTCATGTGTATAAGCATTCAAACCTTTTCCCTGCTGTGTGACGCATTGGCATTCCCAGTAGGAATACTCGGATCTAACCAAGAGGCTCATTTTCTGTGGGGAATACCACCCCTGCTTTTCTGCAGCCTCAGAGAGGCCCTTCAGATACAGCATCTGGGCACTTTCAGCCACTCCCCACCCAGCTGGCACACAAGCACGCAGCCTACTATAGCCTGGCCATGTCACCTGCAGCCCCAGCATGATGAGGAAGTCCACCATTTTTGAGACCTTTTATGCCTAATCTGTCAGAACTGTAGAGGAAGGAAGCTGGCTACTGGAAGAGACTGAAGGGACACAGAAAAGGCTTATTGAGGAGAATGGGTAAGGGAAAGATCAGAATTAATGACCTTTCCTTATTGTCCTTTCTTTCAGAGTGGAAGAAGGCCCTCTTCCAAGCTGGTGAGTGAATCACTATGTCCCCTAGGACAGCAACCCGAGGGACCATATTCCCTTTTTCTTCTCCAAGTCTTGAGATTCTGGGACAAGTCCCCATGACTGGGAGAGTTCCGGGCAGATGACTTGAGGTCTCGATCTCAAGGCTGTGCCCGTCTCCCATGCCCTGCCACTGAGAGCCCAGAGAACCAGGGAGAATTGCTCTCCTGGGCTTCTGTAGACCTTTATGGGAAGGAAGAGGCATCAGAGGTGGAGCTGAGGGGAAGGACAGGCAGAGTGAACTAATACTACAGGGAGAGCGAGGATGCTACGTGACCAAGGAGAGAAAGCAATGCTCAGAGATCTTGTCCTTTCCCAAGCTCCGTATGCCACCTCCTGCCGCTGTGTGTCCTCAGGTCACTTGATGTTTTGAGCTTCACTCTCCTCAATTTTAGACGATGATTGTAGTTCCTATTTATGTGAGAGTTGAGGTAAAGACTAAATGAGCTCATGAATGTGTATTTGGTCAAAAAAACAGCAAGAAAGAGCTGGTATATTCAAAATGGGTGGTTGAAGAGGGTTTAAAGAAGGAACTATTTACAAAGGCAAAAAAGAGAGCAAAGGGAAGCCGACAAAGGAACATTCCGTCCCCCAGGACTCACAACAGTGGGGCGCTGTCACCACCCCTGGGCCTGAAGAGATAGGGAGAGGGTGCAGCCCAGAGGAAGCTACAGCTCAAGGAGAGGGCTGCCTGAGAAGAGTCATCCTTTTGTTAGAGCATCACCATCTGAAGCTGGCAGGGAAGAAAGGGGGAAGAGTAAATGCTGTGCCTCTCTTCTTTCTCCTTCCAGTCTTCAGCTAGTACCTCCCCTTGGCCAAATCCAGCAGGTGACCAGAGGCAAGAGAACCCAGTGACACTGTCCATAGAGGACAGATTCCCGGGGCCCAGAAGAGGGTGGAGCAAGATGGAGAGTGGGTCTGGGAGCACATAAAGCCCCCAACATGGCCCTTAGCACAGAAGAGGCCTGGCAGCTTTTATAAGATCAGGCCACTTCCTCCATGCCCAGCCCTGAGCCAGATACACAACATGTGTTGTCTTCCTACCCTAGAGATTAGTATTTTTATCCCCATTTTTCAGTTAAGAAAGTTGAGGCTTAAAGATATTATATAGCTTAAGTCTATGGGAAAAGAGAAAAGGAAAAGACATTCAGTTCATGAGCAGTAGTGCAAGGATTGAAATTTAAACCTATGTGCCTATGAAGCACAGGTGGGCAGAGTCATTTCGGGGAGGGAAACAGGAAAAAGGTAGAAGGAAAGAGCCAGCTCCAGGTGTCAGTTAAGAAGACCCTGACCCTCATCACCCTCCTCTTTCCCACTGAACTTAAGACCCCTGATGGCTTTCTTTTGGTATTGCTAAGGGGGTCACATTCAGGGCAGGTTGGGGACACCCAGCTCTGGACTTGGGCTTCTTCAACCAGACCCAGGCCTTGAGGGCTGAGGCTCTGAGATCTAGGAACAATGACTGACCCATGACCCCATCCCCAAACTTTCTGCAGCAGATGTGATATTGGATCCGAACACAGCAAACTCCAACCTGCTTGTTTCTGATGACCAGAGGAGCTTGCAGCGAGCATACAAACGACAGAATCTGCCAGACAACCCCAAGAGATTTGATTGGTTTTACTGTGTGCTTGGCTGCAAGAGCTTCACGTCAGGGAGACACTACTGGGAGGTAGAGGTTGGGGACAGGAAAGAGTGGCACGTCGGGGTGTGCAGGGAGAACGTGGAGAGAAAACGTCGGAT
The DNA here is from genome assembly GCF_964374135.1 of Grampus griseus. Classification (NCBI taxonomy): domain Eukaryota; kingdom Metazoa; phylum Chordata; class Mammalia; order Artiodactyla; family Delphinidae; genus Grampus; species Grampus griseus. Next base: position 20,977,478 of record NC_139004.1, read on the forward strand.
TAAAATGACACCCGAGAATGGCTTCTGGACTATGGGGCTGTCTGATGGGAATTACTATCGGGCTCTCACTGACCCCCGGACCAAACTGATAATTGCCAACCCTCCTCAAAAAGTGGGGATTTTCCTGGACTACGAGACTGGTGAGGTCTCCTTCTACAACGCCGCGAATGGATCGCATGTGTACACCTTCCCGCACACCTCCTTCTCTGAGCCTCTGTGGCCCGTTTTCAGGATTTTGACCTTGGAGCCCACTGCCTTGACCATTTGCCCAGCATTGACAGGAGTGAGGCGTTCCAGTGTTCCTGACCTAGAGCCTGACCTTTCTCTGGAGACCCCCGTGGCCCTGGACTCAGCTGATGAGAATGGGGAGCCTCAGGCTGAAGTAACGTCCTTGCTTCTCCCTGAAGCTGAGGGCCTCTTCCCTACCAGCAACAAATCACAACCGTAAAATACCAAAGACACACACTGTGTGAAGCACTTCACTAGTATTAATACAATTATTTATTCCATATGGACAGTTGAGTTTGATACTGCTTTATTGTCTCCTTTATATGGAGAAAGAAACCAGGGTGCAGAAAAGTGAATTCACTTCCCAAAGGTCACTCAGCTAGTAAACGACAGCTGTGATTTGAATATAAAACATTTACGGATGACGTAAGTGTACTGGGGGTTGTGTCAAAGCTTTAAATAAATGTTCTCCTTTAATCCTCACAGCAACCCTGTGATATAGCCTCATTGCGCAAGTGTGGAAACTGAGGTAGGGCCGAGTTAAGCGACTTATATAATTCATCAGTTTGTGCTGCCGGGGGATGTTTGGCCCCTGTCCCCCACCTCCACCCACCCTCTACCCGCTGGCCTGTTTTCCAGCCCGACTGCCCCTCTGGGGAAGGGACCATGTGCAGCCCTGAGTGTCCCTTCCCAGGGCCCCCCAGGGTAAGGATCACTGTAGATGTCTATGGAGGCCACACCCCACTGGGTTCCTTCAAGGTCAACAGTCAGAGCCATAGGTCCAGCGCTTCGCTGGATTGGCTCTGCCGGGTGAGTTGGTCCAGAGAATGAATTCACAGTGACTGCATCACACAGGACTGCAAAGGGACTAAAGGCCAAAATCTTAACTACTAAAGGGCATGAGTACCACCACCGCCCCACCCCCTCTCCACCTCCCCACCCCCCCACCCCCACATCCCCCCACCCCGGCCAATGTGATAAGTAATCCTGGAGCAGAAGCAGTCCTCCTAAGTTTAAGGTCTCTAGAAAGCCTAACTTAATACCTAAAGACTGCCTGTGGAACAAGAATTTGGGAGGAATGAAGCTAGATGAACTTTAGCAGTATTTTGATCACACTGTAGAGTCCATCTCCAGGAAAGGGATATTTCCACGCCTGATCAGTTACTGATGTTAACGAATGTTCCTTGCAGCTGACGGGTACCGGGCAGAAGTTACTCTTCATTATCATCACTATTTTGTTCACCAGTGTATCCCCTCTACCGGGCAGTTGAGGTCTTGCACACACCTGCGAACTTCCCTCGGGGAGGAATCAGAACCAAGACAGAACACCCATATCCAGTGCAAATCAAAAGTAGATTAGTGATAGACGTTTATTAAGCACAAAAGCACAAACCGATCGGGGCCTCACCCAAAGAAGGGTGAGACCCCGAGTCTTGTACAGGTGTGGTTTTTAAATCCCAGGGTAACAGGATGTTCGTTCTAATTTTGAACTATTGGGTCGGCCATCTGGAACCCAGTGTCTTCCTGTTCACATTATGCTGGGAAGCAAAGCTCAATTTCACAGCAGCCGAGTCAAGCGGTTAGCAATAAAAGCCGTTACAGTACAAACAGTTTTAAACCAAAACATTTCATCATTAATGCCAAGTATTACAATCGAAACTGTACGTTCTGGGACAGCGTGTCCCGTCACAGGGCGTGTGGTTGTCAAGTTACCTTTGTTAAATAAATGTGTTAATAATCTTCACTCTTCAACTGAGCATTTTCTAGATTTTAAGCCCCTACAGTTTACTCACCACAGTTTCACAATTTACCTCACTGCAACATTTTCACAAAGTCCTTATTGTATTAGTTTTCTATTGCTGCCATAATAAATTACCATAAATTTTGTGACCTAAAACAAAATAAATGTACTATCTCACAGCTTTGTAGGTCAGAAGTCCAACATGGGTCTCAGCGGACTAAAATCAAGGTGTCTGCAGGCTGCATTCCTTTCTGGAGGCTCTTGGGAAGAATCTGTTTCCTTGCTCATTCAGACTGTTGGCAGAATTTAGTTTCTTGCAGTTGTAGGACTGAGGCTGTCATTTCCTGCTGGCTGTCAGCTGAGGGCTATTGCCGGTTTCTGGAGGCTGCCACGTTCCTCAGCTCGTGGTCCTCTTCCTCCAGCTTCAAAGCAGTAATGGCAGATTGAATCCCTCTCAGCCTTTGAATCACCCTGTTTCTTCTTCCACTGAATCTCTTTGACTCTCCTGCCTTTTTCCACTTTTAAGAATTTATGTAATTAGATATGTCCAACCAGATAATCCAGGATAATCTTCCTATGAATCCAGGATAATCTCTCTACATTAAGATCCATAACCTTAAGGTCTCTTTTGCCATGTAATGTGTCATAATCACAGGTTGTAAAGACTCTGGTGTGAACTCTTCAGGCTAGCACACGTAGTCACAGCCTCACTCACTCTGGAGGAGGCCTCTGTCCTGTATACACTAAGGGCCTCCACGATTGGAGATTCCCGTGAATCTCAATGAGTGACTCTTTGGAAATTTTATCTGTAGCCCTTCGTTCACTTACTAAACCCAGGTACACATGTCAGAGTGTCCTTTTGCAGAAAAGATAATTCTCACTGTTGATGATGTCTGGTGAACTTTCTACTGAATCCATCTCTTAGTTTGGGTTCCCCAAAAGCTGACTCTGAGTCAAGGACTCGGAGTCACGTTGTCTACTTGAGAACTGATCCCAGAAAACTCAAGTTCGAAAATAAATAAAAAGAGAAAAGCCAACTGAGAGAAAAATTACATAAAGGGTACATTAATCAGTTGGTTATCATGTGGGCAACTGGGCTCCATCCCACCCAAGACTAAGAAACATGTGAAGCTGTGAGATATGCTTATGCTTACGTCATCACACCCCCAACCCCAAACACTACACACACACACACACACACACACACACACACACACACACACACACACACACACAGACTTCTACACACGGCAGGCCTCTCCTGGTGATTAGCAGCAACGCCAAAATCCTCGGGGAATCTCAAGGATTTTCAATAAAAAAATGAAAAGTATCTCGCTTCTGAAGAAAGAAAAAGGAAAGTTTTTTAAAGGCTCCGTGCAGCTGTGCGTTTTTAAGTCCTAAGCTGTTTCTGTGTATTCTACCCAGTAACTGGTGAGAAAGCAGGTTCAGGGATGCCATTGGCTGGCTGACCCACGGCCTGCTCTAAATCATTCATTGGAGATCTTGTGACTTTGTGGTCCCCGAGTGGACCGGGTCCCAGGGACCGCAGCCCCCAGGCCGCGACTAACAGGAGGTGAAGAAAAGTTCCTTCTCCGCTTTCGGGAAGGTTTGGTCTGGTTGTGCCTGTGCCCATGGGCGGGTTTAGGGGGAAGACGGACAACCGGAAAATCATCATTTGAGCGTCAGAGGAGAAAAGAAAACGCAGAAGTTAATTCTAGAAGGTAAGAAAGGGAGGGGACGCGCTACCGCTCGGGGGTGGGGCGGGGAGTGGGGGGCGGTAGGCGGGAGGAACAGAACCTGATAAGGGGAAAGTCGGGGTCCCGGGTAGGGGATGCTTCCGGGGGCGGGGGTGAGGGGAGGGAGGCTCTCCACCCCTGGCTTGACTCGGTGCCGAGCCAGATTCGCGGCGAGGAGGAAGGGACGGGAGGGAGGATGGGTTTGGAAGAATATCAAGTGACGTCTGAAGAAACTCAACTCTGGCCGGAGAAGTGAGCCGAGGAGGGCCGAAAACTGTAGTCCCGATCGTTGTATTGTTGGCTTATTCCCTGGAATGTTTAATGAAGCCATCTATCGGTAAATACCTGAACCAGGAGAGGAAGGGGGCTGCCCAAGACAGCAGTTGGGGCGCTGATGATAACCAACACGGGTTACAGGAAAGTTTGACCTAGATCAGAACCGTAGTGCCGAGTCTCCCTGGCTGATTCTCCACGTCTCTCTAGGCTTCCCGTCCCTGCCTCTCGTGGGTGCTTATGGAGCGAGCTGCCTCTCTGCATTTCTCCCTGCCAGGCTCCCTTCTCTTCTTCCACCTCCTCAGCTTGTTTGCAGTGGTCTCAGGTAGGGGTGCATGCCACTAACTCCTATCAACTTCTCAGAAAGGAAAATCAGCACTTCACTCTGCAAAGAGGAAGGGTAAAGAAGGGCTGCAGTTGTGTTCGCTCACCTTTTCGTTCTGCACACGGTCTTCGAACGGATCCCAGCGCCCTCCATTTAGCAATCCAGTGAGAGCCACAAAAGGCGAGCTGCATATATAACTTAAAATTCTTAGTAGCTACGTTTAAAAAAGTAAAAAGAAACAGATCAAACAACCTTTCATAATCTATTTTAACTCCACATAACCAAAATATTATTATTTAAACTCTTAATTAATGTAAAATATGAACAGTGAGTTACTTAACATTTTTTTCTAAATTTTCAAAATTGTGTGTATTGTACATTTACAGCACACTCCAATTGGGACTCGCTAGTGGCTATCATATTGGACAGCTCAAGGTTATAGTATACTCCAGGCACTGTGCTGGTTTGGGAAATAGAAAAAGATCTGTGTAAGCTCCGGGTCCATGGGGGGTATCAGGGTATGCTTCTCCATGTGTTGTTCAAGAAGCATTAGCATCCTCAATAGACACCCCTCCTACCCCTGCTAGGTGTCTGTTACTATCGACCAGCCACATCTCTTGGCCCCCAGAATCCTGAGCCCAGGAAGCCCCTTAGAAAGAACATGTCTGTGCCCTGGCATATCCACTTCTTTTCCCACCTTAGAGAGTTGATGGCTGGTGCCCTTGTCTGACTCTACCGCTTTGTTGAACAGTCCAATTTACTGTCCTGGGACCAGCTGATCCAATTCAGGCCATGGTGGGAGAAGACACCAAGTTACACTGCCACCTGTCACCTGAGAAAAACGCTGAGGGCATGGAGGTGCGGTGGTTCCGGACGCAGTTCTCCCCTGCAGTGTTCGTGTACAAGGGCCATCGAGAGAGGACGGAGGAGCAGATGGAGGAGTACAGGGGAAGAACAACCTTTGTGAGCGAAGCTATCAGCAAAGGGAGCGTGGGGCTGATCATACACAACGTCACAGCCCACGATAACGGCATCTACCGCTGTTATTTCCAAGAAGGCAGATCCTACGACGAGGCCATCATGTACCTGATAGTGGCAGGTACGACCTTCCATTTTGCTCCATTGCTTTTTCACAGCCTGACTCTTAGGGAAAGTTTTTCTCCTCACCTCAGGCCCCCTGCAGACCAGCAGATTTTTGCCTAGAATCCCCTTTAAACAGGGAGGGTGGCTTTCCCCTGCTCAAGGACCCAGTGAGTGGGTTTGCTCTGCTAAACGGTGGGCATCAACTCTTGAGACGCACACACGGAACTCAGCTGTCACCTTGAGTAGGGGCGAATGCTTAATCCCTACAAATTATTCTTATGCCTACTTGTGAGAGATCTCTAAGCATCTTCCTCAGTAACATGTTTTAGAATTAGACATCTTTATTGTGAAGTATTATACAGAAAAACTCATAGAACATTAATGTACAGATTACTGAATTATTATGAGCTATAACCCATGTAACCACTACTCATGTCAAGAACTAGAACACTGCCTTCTACTGACCGAGTTAGTTTGCTAGGGCTGCCATAACAAAAGGACCACAGACTGGGTGGCTTAAACAACAGAAATGTATTTTCTCACAGTTCTGGAGGCTGGAAGTCCAAGATCAAGCTGTCAGCAGGTTTGGTTTCTTCTGAGGCCTCTCTCCCTGGCCTGCAGATGGCCACCTTCTCACTGGGTCCTCATGTGGTCTTCTCTCTGTGTCTTCATGTGGCCTTTCCTCTGTGGGTCCACGTTCCTGGTGTCTTTCCCTGTGTGTCCTAATCTCCTCTTCTTATAAGGACACCAGTCAGATTGGATTAGGGCCCACCCTAACAGCCTCATTTTAACTTAATTACCTCTTCAAAGGCCCTCTCTCCAAATACATGCACATTCTAAGGGCCTGGAGGTTAGGGCTTCAACATACGAATTTTGCGGGGGCACAGTTCAGTCCACCACATGCCACTTCTCAAAATCCCCGACTTAAACAGGTTCCTAGGAAGAGACATGCTGTGCAATGAGAAATATACATCCTTAATAGGCACTACACATTAGTTTTCCAAAGTGTTTGTACCAATATACACTCTCGCCAGTCATATATGATGCTCCATACCTTTTTCATTAAGTCCAAAGAGAAGTTTTTCACATGTGATTTCAATCTATTTTTTTCTTTTTCATAAGCTATTTTCCATGCGTGTGAGGATCAAACACCATCCTTGACCCTTTTTACCCTCCTTCCCTACTGTTTTCCTCAGCACCTCTCACCTTCTTACGTATATGCATTTTACGTATTTATCCAGATTATTATGGCTCTTCCACTAGAATGTAGCTTTCATAAGGGATTGTTTTCTATTTTTCTCCTGCTATATCCACACCTTTAGAACAGACCCTGGAGCATAACAGGTGCTCAACAAATATTATTGAAGGATTAAATGAATCTGCTCCATAAAGCTGTAAGTGGTCATCACATCGTGCCTGAGCTATCTCTATTCTAAGCCTGAGATCTGCTTTTTTTTAACCTTTTTCCATGAGCCTCTTACCAGTCCATGCTTTTAATCATCTTTGAAGTATGCATTAGTCAGGATTGTCAAGGTTATGCTCTGGTCACAAGCAGCCCTCAAATCTCAGTACGTTAAATCAACAGGGGTCTGTTTCTAACACATGAAATATATCCTTCCTGAGTCTGGTGGGGCTCTACTTCATACAGATCTGCCTGGAGCTTTGTGGTTCACCTGAGCAGAGGGAAAGAGAGCCCGGCAAATTACTCACTGGTTTGTAAAGCTTCTGCCTGGGCAGTGCTACATGTTATTTATACTCACGTTTCATTGACCAAAGCAAGTCACATGGTTATGCCTAACTATACAGGAGAGGGAAGTACAAGCCTAACCATGGGCCCAGGTGAACTGAAAATTTTTGTAGACAGCACTAAAAAGTACTCTTTCAGGTTTTTGTTACTAGACGTTCTTTTAAAGCGTTAATAGTCCACATCACAATCAGAACCAGCAATTATTCACAACTATGTCTCCAGCATCTAGCAAATTGCTTGGCACCTAGCAGGTACTTAATAAGTAGTTGTAAAATGAAGGAGTGAAAAAGATGAATGGCTGATATCAAAATCAGAGTGGAAAAATTTACCCTTGCGCACCCCTCATTGCGGACATTCATAAATTCATTCCACAAATACTTAACAAGCATCTCATGTTCAAGTCACTGTTTCAGAAACTGAGGATAAATCAGTGAACAAAGTACGTGAAGATCCCTACCCTCGTGGAACTCACTTCTGGAGGGTGCTCAGAGAAATAAATGAAATAATTAAACTGGATTTTATATCAGATGGCGATGAGTACTATAGAAAATAATAAAGCAGGGAAGAGATGGAAAGTTCTAGGAGGCAAGGAGGTAAGATAATTAGAAATAGAATGGTCAGGAAAAGCTTCACGGAAAAGATGGCGATCGAACAAAACGAGAATGAAGTGAGGAAGTGAGCCATGCACGTCTAGGGCTACTGAGAGCATCCAGTGTGAAGTCCCATCTAGCACAACACAGGGCGTGTGGGCTCCTGATAGGGGACCATATAGTTTATCACTCAAACTGCACACTTTTGAGAGTGAGAGGAGGCACTGTCAATAATTGCACAGGGACAAGTGGAATCAACAAGGACTGCCCAGGAAACTACAGCATATATGGACATCTCATTTCTTGATAAACATTAAGTTTACCTTCTTTCCCTTTCCTCAAATACTAGTTGTCGTGTGAGTGACTGACATGTAAATTATATATTAAGCCTAGTGGTCCCGCAGAGAAAATGAGTGAGAATTCGGCCAGGCTTCAGGATAGAAGTGGCATTTAAACTGGGATTTCTATAAGTTTATTGGCTTTAAGGTATGACCTCACTTCTGGTGTCAGAGTATTATACTTTAAAAGAAATGTTTGAAGAACGGAAAAGCCTTTAAGACACACATAAATCAATGGCATTTCAGTCCACCAGACCAATGGAGGTTTGTGGACAGTGCGACCTGCCCAGTGGGCCTCAAACGTGACTGGCAGGAGATCCCATCTTCGTTACTCAGAAGGGCAGTTTTGTATCTGATTAATACAGAATATCATGGAAGAAGGGTTTCTCCACCCTTGTGTCCTGACTCTGTTCACAGCAGCACTACAGAGCTGACCACCATGTGTTTGTATGTGGCAGGAATTTTCCATTCTTCCCCTGTAAACAAGACCCTGACCTGCCCCACTCTGAAGCGAGTTGGTGTACACCTGTTTGCTTGTTTGCTTACTGTTTTTCAGTTTGGTTAATCGGCTGGCTGGTTCTGTCCTTAAGTCTATTGTCTCCTGCTTGCCCTTATCGAACCCCTCCGGAACATTCTGTAGGATTTCTTTCCATCTGGCCAAGTTCTTTTGAATCTTATCCCACTTCAAAGTTTCTGTGTGAGCCTTTCAATATGCCACTAGTTGTTTTTTATTTTCCATCTTGAAAAGATCAAATTGAGCAAGAAGCAGTAAGGCTTAAGTGACTGCTTTAATTTTGTCTTTGGTATAATTGGTTGGACAGGCTTAACAAAGGAACTCCTTTAAAGAAGTCTGGATGATTGCTGGACACCTGGCTAAAGGGGCAGAAGTCTCCCAGGACTATGCATTTGCAGCTCTCTCCTACCCAGTATTCTCTTTTATTGAGGATTCTCTGAAAGATAGAATAAGTTAGGAAGAGTCTAGATTCTTAGGACTTTTGACGATGATCTGCTGACATTAAGGAGGTGATTTTTTTCTTTTTTTTTTTTTGCGGTATGCGGGCCTCTCACTGTTGTGGCCTCCCCCGCCGCGGAGCACAGGCTCCGGATGCGCAGGCCCAGCGGCCAGGGCTCACGGGCCCAGCCGCTCCGCAGCACGTGGGATCCTCCCGGACCGGGGCACGAACCTGTGTCCCCTGCACTGGCAGGCGGACTCCCAACCACCGCGCCACCGGGGAAGCCCAAGGAGGTGATGTTTTTATCTTAAGGATCCCGGGAGCATCCAGATCTAATAGGGGAATGTTGTCAAGGGACTGTAAGAAAATTACCTAATTGACTGAGCCCAATTGACTGGAAGGTAAACATCTCTGAATTGGGGTAAGGGTTGGCTTTGCACACTGGCTCTGTCAATTTTCCTAAAAACCAACAGCTGCTTATGATTATCAGATAGCTGTGGCGATGTGAAGTCCTAAACCAGGAGAAGAGGGTCAGTGCCTTGAACTCAAAAAGTTTCTTAAGATTCTGCCAGCCTGGCAGGTTTCTGTCCTTATTGTATTGACCTAGAACTTCAGGAAGCCAGAGCTACTGAGAAGTCCTCTTAGGGCAGAAAGTGAAAGCCTGCTTCTTTCTGGTCACAGTGGATACACCCACCCGGAAGTGAGAAAATTAAAATCTCTAGCTGAATGAATCAATCAACCAGTATCTATTAGGAGGCAGATAAATGCTTGCTCCTGTGATGGGGTCCGTAGGTGGAGCACAAAGAAAAGTACAATGTAATCCTTTCCCCACTTAGAGATCTCACAATTTTTTTGACATGTTGGTCACCTGGTGTTCTCCAACATCAAGGTTTTCTTCCCTCCTTTCCTTCCTTCCTTTCTCCCTTCACAGAATGGAATGTGCGTCATCAGCTTCTCTGGACACCAACCTCTTGCTCTCTTGTGGCTTCCCTTGGCTCTCATCACTAACAGCTGATCTGCTAAGACACTTCGGCTAAGACACCATTACCTCTTTAGCTGGTCTCTCTCCCCAGGCCTGGGTTCTAAGCCCGTTATTGAAATGAAGGGCCATGAGGATGGAGGCCTCCGGCTGGAATGCACATCTGTAGGGTGGTACCCAGAGCCCCATGCCGTGTGGAGGGACCCTTATGGTGAGATCATGCCCCCGCTGGAGGAGGCTTACACTACGAACGAAGACGGCCTCTTCATGGTCACCACGGCTGTGATCATCATGGACGAGTCTGTAAGGAACATGACCTGCTCCGTCAACAACACCCTGCTCAACCAGGAGAAGGAAACTGTGATTTTCATTCCAGGTTAGTTCCCCGCTCTCTGGAGGCTCATCTCATGGAGGCGGGATCCTCAGCAGACAGACCGGAGCCCAGCATGGGGATGGGAGTAGGGGCACGGAGTGGAAGGGTCCTGGGCCCTGAAGAACTAGAGGCTACAGCTGAGCTGAGGCCTCTCCCCTTGTCACAAGAGGAAAATCAAATCACCTCAAAACACAGGAGTAGGAAGCCTCTTCTCTGAGGGTAAATCTGATAGTTTTGTTTTGCTTTGTTTTTCTCTGTTATGGTCCTTATCCTGCAGCAATTTTCAAACATGTAGAACAATCATAAATCTATGGGCAGGTAGTATCTGCTGAAGCCCTTCCTTCCTGCCCAAGAGATTTCCCAAAGGACAGAGCTGGAGAAATTCTCTGTCTGTAGACATTCATAAATTCATTAAATACTGAACAAGCGTCTCATACGTTCAAGACACTGTTCTAGAAACCGAAGGTAAATCAGTGAACAAAATACATGAAGATACCTGCCCTCATGGGGCTCACATTCTAGAAGAGCAGAAGGCAGTAAATGAAATCATGAATTAAAACAAGGAGTGAAATAATTAATTAAACTGTGGATTATATCAGATGGTGATAAGTACCGTAGAAAAAAATTAGTGAGGCGGGGATAGAGAGTGTCAGGGGCATGAGGCAGTTGTAATTGTAAATAGGACGATCGGGGAAAGCTTCACGGAAAAGATGGCAGTTGGGGAAGTGAGGAGTGAGCCATGCAGATGTTTGAGGACTGAGCAAGCCAGGTAGCAGGAACGGCATATGCAAAGGGCTGAGGCAGGAGCATATCTGGCAGTTTCAAGGGCCCCCCCAAGACACAGGTATGACTGGAATGGATTGAGGGCAGGGAGAGTTGGAGGAGATGAATTCAGAGAGACAGTAGATCTGGATCATATGAGGCAGTGTAGGCCACAAATGGACTTTGGCTGTTAGTCTCAGTGAGGTAGGAAACACTGCAGGGTTTTGAGCAGAGAAACAACATGATCTCACTTAGGCTGCTGTGCTGAGGACAGACCGCAGAGGATATGGACAGAAGCAGGGAGAAGGCATTGCAAAATTCCAGGCAAGAAGGGATGGTGGCTTATACCATGTGGTGGCCGTGCTGATTCAGTATGGCTGGTTAGCTTTTAGTCATCCTGGTCTTACCCATGGTGACTCCAGATGTTACTGCTTTTTTGTCTTCTGGGGCCCCAACCCTGGCAATCACTGTGGGGCGAGCCAGTGCAGAGCCAAAGTCTCTTTCCGTAGCTGGGGTTTCTGAGAGAGAAGCTGACGGAGCAGGGACCTGGTGGGGGCCAGGGGTGCAGGGGAGGTGCTCTTCAGATCTGCGCCCGGAAGGGCTCTAATCCCAGGGCTCCTTTTTCTCACTAAATGGGACTTTTGGGCTCCCTTTTCAGAATCCTTTATTCCCAGCACATCTCCCTGGATGGTGGCCCTGACTGTCATCCTGCCTTCTCTGCTCCTCATCATCGCTGGAAGCATCTGTATCGTCAAGAAACTCCAAATGGAAAAAAAGCTTCTGTCCATGCAAATAGAGATTGAAAATGAAGAGAAAGAAATTGCACGTAAGGAACTGGGGAAAGAACGTGTGGAAAAAGAGAAAGAACGTCAAATAAAAGGTAAAAGAGTAGGAACACAGTTCACTGTCTTACAAAAGGACACAGCTCGGGCAGCTAAAAGCCTGCGAAAGAGAGAAAGGACGTGAATAAAGGCAGCGGCAAGGGCTTAGAACTCTTCGTGTCCTAGTAATGAATCCCTCAGACCTCGCTTTCTTCCATTCTGCAAATGTTGCATCCGTTCACCTGGCTATGTATAGCCCTATATTGTTGGACAAGAGCAAACCCAAATAAGTACTGATAATATCCAGCCACCTGATCATATGTTATTTCTGGTATCTTGACAATTCCCAAGGCAGCCGGGGAGGGGGACAGTGGTCAAATAGAAGACCAACCATCATCATTTAAGACAAATTCTATTTCTCTTAGTTCTTCTCTTGAGGACATTCATTTGTTTCTGTTTCTTTTTCAGAGCAACTTCATGAAGAACTGCGTAAGTTGAGCATTTCCTGAACTACTCCCTGCATGATTTGCATTCTGCCCTGCATTATCTCCTGAAGCTCACCTCTCTGCCTGTCCCATTGCAGGATGGAGAAGAAGCCTCTTACATGCGGGTGAGCGCCTCTGACATTCCCTCAGAGCCCGAGCTTTCTCCCCACCAGGCAGCGAACAGGACACATTAGAGGAGATGAACAAGGAGACCCAAGGCTGGCTAGCGGGGGCAGGAGCCTGGGGTCGATTCACCAGCAGTATCCCACCCAATGCCGGAGCCTACCTCTGCTGTCAGGGAAGCCCTGCAGCTCTTAACCAACTCTATAGCTTACTTCCCACCATCCTTTCTTTTTTAGAATAATTTCATCCATGATTACCAAAGGTCTACCATACATAATAGATGTCCCGAAAGCTTACCTTTTAGTAGCTGTTGCTCTTTGGATCCTGGCTTAATTTGAAAGAAGACAATACTGGCTTAGCTATTTATAACCTGGGCGATGGTATAGACTGCACAGTGGAAGAGCCACGTGTGGGAAAAGCAATAAGCTTCCCAGGCCTGGCTGAGGGGTGTACAAATAGGGACCAGAAATGCCTTCCTGCTCCAAGAGAATGCTGATAACCCTGTGTATAGCCTGCCAGTGGAGAGGACCTGGGCAGGTGGGAGAACACAGGGTCCAATTGCCTGGTCCTAATGAGCACTTTGAGTTTTATGACTTGTCACGTTCTGCTCACAAGCATCAAAGAATGCAGGCTTTACTAGATCCCACAGCCCGTGGACCTTTCCTCTTTCGAATTTCAAAATTATCACCATCAGACATAACAACTTGGAGAAAGAAGCAAATCATTTTAACACAGTGATTTTGTGTTCGATGTAGACTGACTAAGTAATAGTAACTGCAGATGGGAGAGGGCTGCAGAAAGTCGGGTGTCTGAGGCATTTCCTGTATGCAGAGAGGTCATAGCTATAGATGTCACACCAATGTTATTAAGGCAAAACTACCTTTTGCCATACTCACCTCTCAGGCAAGTATGGCAGGTAGACTTTGGGGGACATTATCCTTCTTTTTTACCCTTTGAGGGATACGCTTATTAGTCATTTAAATCAGTTGTCACCTGGTTAAACTGGTAGAACACAGAGGACCAGTGTAGGGACACTTTATCACCCTTATCTGTGTAGGGAAAAATTGGCCTTAATGGCTTAACTGGGGGAGGGGGAGGGGATAGGTCCTCTTTGCTGGTTTAAGCCATGTGGGAAACTTTTTAATTAAAGAGAGTCCCAGAGATCATATATTTTGAATAGAAAAGGGGGCAGATCTAGGAACATTGAGAGAAAGCGGGAGCCATTAATTTCAGCTCATTTGCCGAACTTTCTATATTTCTTAGAGCCCCAGTTCTCCTCGACCTGAGGCAGTGCTCCTGCCACTTAAGAGATAGACGTGCAGCCTCAGGAATTTTCTGTGAGCTGCCTGGGATCTGGGATCGAGGGGCCTTCACGGAAAAGGCGGTCACATGGGGGAATCTCCCACCAGCTTTCTGGGATCTCTCTGGGGACCAGGAATCTCACAATCTCCTGAGATCCTAGGCCTAAACCTGAGACTTCCTCTGCAGCTGATGTGGTACTGGACCCAGACACCGCTCATCCCGAGCTCTTCCTGTCAGAGGACCGGAGAAGTGTGAGACGGGGTCCCTCCAGGCAGAGCTTGCCTGACAACCCAGAGAGATTTGACTGTCAGCCTTGTGTCCTGGGCCTAGAGAACTACTCCTCAGGGAAACATTACTGGGAGGTGGAGGTCGAAAACGTGATGGTTTGGGCTGTGGGTGTTTGTAGAGACAGTGTTAAGAGGAAAGGGGAAGCCCTACTGGTTCCTCAGAACGGCTTCTGGACCCTGGAGATGTTTGAGAGCAAGTACCGCGTCCTGTCCTCCCCAAAGAAGATTCTCCCCCTGAGAGAGCGCCTTCGCCGAGTGGGCATCTTCCTGGATTATGAAGCTGGAGATGTGTCCTTCTATAACATGAGGGACAGGTCGCACATCTACACGTGTCCCCGTTCGCCCTTCTCTGGGCCCCTGAGGCCCTTCTTCAGGCTGGGGTCTGATGACAGCCCCCTCTTTATCTGTCCAGCGTTTACAGGGGCCCAGGGGGTCACAGTGCCTGCGGGCGGCCTGGTCCTTCACAGGGCAGAGACCCACCGCAGCCTCCAGGACCAATTCCCCGGTCTCAGAGCCAAGTAGAGAGCCCAGGCCACCTCTACTACCACGGCACAGCACCCCCTGGAGGAAAACCACCCTCCTTCCTTCTGGTCACGGAAGAAAATCTCCTCCAGAGGTTCCCTGGACACCTCCTCAAGCCCCAGCCCCATCTCTCCCTCATTAGGCCGTTGCTTTAGTAACTCATTTGCACGTAACGATGGGGCAGGGGCCAGTCTCAGGAACACAAGTGCTGCCACATAGCTCCCAACCAAGAAGTGTGAGAACGTGACAGGCAGAAAACCGGTTGCTTTAACATCAGAGTGACACATTCAGCCTGAGACCGGAGTTGACGTCAGATACTGTGGACTGGGGCGAGGATGCACTAGGATGTAAGATGGGAGCGGGAACCACAAATGGAAGTCAGAGATAGAGGAAGTGAGACCTGAGAGGTGGGCCGAGGCTATGGATGTGGTTAAGCCCCACCATTACAGCTAAGGGGTCCCAGGAGCTGATGGTCCATTTCCCACCCACCCCCAAGATTTCCAGGGCATACAGTAAAGCTCCCCAGACCTAGATCCATATGAGGAAGGATGAAGGATGAGGATACTTCTGGACGTGGCCTGGCTCAGGTGTCCCTACAATAAACAAGGTGTCAGTACTTAGTTATTGAGAGTGGCCTAAGGTTTAAGGTCCCAGCTGAGCAGGTAAGCATTGGACCAAGTGGATCTCAAGGTTCAGGTTCAGTGGGGAGAGCAGTGCTTTTCTGCTTTTTGGCCTCAGGTTGCCTTTAGACACTTAAAAATTACTGAGGACCCTAAAGAGCTTTTGCTCATTTGGGTTATATATCTATCAATATTTGTGGCATTAGAGATTGGAACTGAGAAATGTTTAAAATGTATTTATTTATTAATTTATATTAAAAATAGCAACAAGCCAATTATAGGTTAACATAAAAAATTTTTCATGAAAGATAACTGTTGTTTCCAATGCAAAATAAAGTTTATTGAGAAGTGTGGTATTCTTTAACGTTTTTGCAAATCTAATGTCTGGCTTCTCGAAGGTGGCTAGATCCTCACATCTGCCTCTGTATTCAGTGCTGGGATATCACAGGTCATGTAGGCTCTAAAAAATGTAACTGTACACTAGTGAGAGAGTGAGAGCAAAAATGAAAAATAATATCTTAGTATCATTATTATGGAATAGTATTAATCTTGTACACTGTTTGCAAGTATTCCAGGGACCACCCAGAAATCTGCAAAACATCTTTTGAGAACCAGGATAGAGGATCCTGGAATTGAATCAGTCATCTAAAATGATGACATAAATGGCAGTATTTTGGACTTTACATAATTCAGCCATCCAATTGTAAAACTTGGCTGAAAACGTTAAAAGGTATTTCAAAAGTTCAAAATTGTTTTACTGCAGTTTCAAATGGAGACATTCTGGAAAAAATCAGGAACATTGAAGTAAGTGATTTGTTGAGATGGAAGACTGGCTTATTAATGTGTATGTGCGTGTGTTGTTTTTATTTTTGGTATTGTTGTTATAATAATATTTGAACAGTTTTAACTAAAAGCACCAGACTGCGAGTCAGGAAACAAGTACTACTAATAACTGTCTATATTAATCTTAGGCAAGTTAGAGCTTTTCGGTGTTTTGGTATTCTGTAAAATAAGGCTTTGAGTGGGTTTGCATATCTTTTATTATAGTTTACAAAACACTTTCACTTATGCAGTATCCTTGCTTTCTCATAGCAAATATACTGATCCCCATTTCACAGTGAAATAGTGAGGTCTAGCAAGTTAAAGCAATTTTTTTGTTTGTTTGTTCAAGGAAAACAGAGTTTTCATTCATACTTTTTTTTTTGCTAAATCATGCCTCATCCTTAAGGTGCCTTATAAACATAAATTTCAAATGTTTTAAGTATTTATTGAAACTAAGCATGAACCCAATGCTCTGCTAGTCACTGTATAAAATATGTAAATAGTGTAAAACTCGGCTCCTATCCTTTACTGTCTTCCTTCATATCTTTGCTTATTCATTCACTCTCAACAAAT
Organism: Grampus griseus; assembly: GCF_964374135.1. Taxonomy (NCBI): domain Eukaryota; kingdom Metazoa; phylum Chordata; class Mammalia; order Artiodactyla; family Delphinidae; genus Grampus; species Grampus griseus. Next base: position 20,994,161 of record NC_139004.1, read on the forward strand.
TTATCACCTTTAATGTGTCGACAATGTACGGTCTGTTGTGTCACGAAGGAAATAAACAGGGTGATATTATGGAGAGGAATGGGTGGGGGCTGAGGGGGACCACTTCAGATGGCAAAGTTAAGGAGGGCTTCCTGGAGGAAGTGATGGTTTTTCTGAGACTTGAGGACTAAGAAAGATTCCCGAGCATTGGGAATCTTGTGCATTACGAGCCCCAAAGCAGAAATAAACTAACTAGTTAAAGGAACATAAACCCCTACAGTCAGAGCAAAGATTGAGAATGGAACGGGCAGGAAATAAGTAGAAAGCAGACGATCTGGAGCCTCGCAGCAAAGTGCTGAGAATCAAACAGAGTCTTACTGAAAACCAGAGCTCAAATGAACAGATGTCTGGAGTCACCCGAGAATTATTTTTATTTCCTTTTCCCAGCAGGCAGCAGGATTACCTTTTTTTTTTTTTGGCTGCTCTGCATATCTTGCTGGATCCCCGATCTGGGACTGAACCCAGGCTCCGCCCCGGCAGTGAAAGCACTGAGCCCTAACCGCCGGACCGCCAGGCAATTCCTGGGTTACTCGTTCTTAGCAGCATGAGTAATTTAATTTTCCAGAATTTCCTTTTTCCTGGGTTTGGGGGCTGGGAGTGAAGTGGAGTAGAGTGTGGAGAAAAGGGGAACGCCCCCCAGGGACTCTTCCCCTTCTTTGGGTGTCACGGCTCAGGCCTGGCGTAGTGATCCCAGCAGCCTCAGTGGCTGAGATCCACGGCATCTGTGATCCCACCTGCCCTCTTGGCTCTGTAACTTAGATCAACCCCAAGAGGAGGGGGAAAAAAAAGAATTCTGAATCAAGACCTTCCAGTGGAAGTTTTTCAGATTTTGGCATGTTGGATTAAAAAGAGACTTTAATCTTTTACCTCGAATGGGCTGGAAGTTATCATCAGTGGTTATTACTGGGCAACGGTTAATCTTGTTACCCTTTGATCCCCGTGTGGGAGAGAGTAGGCTGGGCCAAGGAGGGAGATGGGGTGGGGATATTGGAAGTTAGGTCTTCTCGGCATATTCTACCATAATTAGAAGTTTTCCCAACTTCTGGGACAGTGAAACTTACATATCCCTGGACTCATGAAGAGCTTTCCTTAATCATATATGAAACAGCCTGGCACATTGCTGCCAGGCTGGTTCACAGGATCATTTCATTTTCTCCCCAGCCTCCCCCATGCTTGGCCCCAAACCAACCCTTTTGTACCACAAGGCACATGTATAATTATGCCAGACCTTTCAATTATGGTTACTAATCAAACTTAGAGGACTTTGGTATCAGAGACAGAAGTAATCTGACACAGATAAGGTACATGTAAAATAATCAGTAAATAAGCTAACATTTATATCCACGCAGTTTCTGGTGCGTATGAGTCAACACACCTGCAGCTTATTCTTACATCCATGCAACAATCGCTGGCTGTTGGCCATGAGCCAAGCACTGTCTAGGCACTGAGGAAAATAACAGTGACTAGGACAGGTGACATGCGTGGAGTATTGCCAACCCAGGAAGTACACTCAAGCTTCGATGGCCACACTTTCTATTGAGGCTTCATTATGTAGGCTTGATTGATTGAATCATTGACCACATAGTGATTGAACTCCATCTCCAGCCCCTCTCTCTTGCTGAGTCAAGCTGACAGCACATAGCCCAAAGCCCCAACCCCCTAATCACATGATTGGACTTTCTGGCTTGGTGATTGCCCATGAGTCATCTCATTAGAGTAAACGATCAGGTACAATCCAGAGAGCTCACCAGGAATGACACAACACTCGGGAAATTCCAAGGGTTTAGGTTATTTCCCAGGAGCTGGACAAAGGCCAGACCTCTTACTACACAGTTTGAGAAAGAATGTCAAGGGCAAAGGACTAGGGTGCAATTGGATCTGGGGTACCACCTGAACAAAAAGGTGAGAGCAGCCAAAGGATGGTAGGAGAAAGAGTGGGCAGACCAGAGAAACAGGGAGAGCCAGATCAGTGGAGACTCGGGGCAGCGAAAGAAGTTTGTGTTTTCTTCTAAATATAATGGGAAGCCACTGTATGATTTTAAACAAGATAGAAACATAATGATTTCCAGTAATTCCCTGGTGGTCCAGTGGTTAGAACTCCGCTCTTTCACTGCCGAGGGAGCGGGTTCAATTCCTGGTTGTGCCGCAGCCAAAAACAAGAAAACAAAACAAAACAAAAAAACACCTAATGATTTCCTTCTAAGAGAGAGTCAGAGGAGACAGAACAACAGAAGCAGAGGATAGAGATAGAAAGATTTGAAGATGCTATGCCACTAGACTTGAAGTTGGAGAAATGGGTAGCCTCTAGAAGCTGGTATTGGGCACGCTCCTCCAAAAAGTCTGAGAAAACTGCAGGAGAAAGGCTTCCCACTCTCGCCTTTTTTCCCTGAAAGCAGGAAGTAAATCTCGCATATGAAAGGTACCCTCCCTGTACCAGGAGGAAGGGAGATATCCTTATCACCAGAGAGAAGGCTATATAAACAAACCTTGCTACTTCACCATTTACTACCCCTAGCCCAAGCCCCTTTGCCATGTCAATTTTCCACAAATTTATTGTTTCTTTGCCTAAAATGTATTAAAGCTTCCTGCTCTGGTCATTTCTTCAGGTCTTCATCCTCTTGTGAGGGCTCTCATGTACATGTAAAAATTCAATAAAATGTGGATGCTTTTCTCCTGTTCATCTGTCTTTATCAGTTTAATTTTCACACCCAGCCAAAGACCCTCAGAGGGTTGTTTTTTTATTTTTTATTAAAAAAATTTTTTGTTGAAGTATAGTTGCTGTACAATATTATATAAGTTACAGGTGTACAATATAGTGATTCACAACTTTTGAAGGTTATACTCCATTTATAGTTATTATAAAACATTGGCTATATCCCTCATGTTGTACAATATATCCTTGTAGTTCATTTTATACCTAACAGCATACCCCAACCTCTATATTGCTCCTCTCCCCTAGAAGGTTGTTTTTTAATATGATAGCAATTCAGTAATTCAATCTTTCACACCATTGTTCAAGATCATATTAAGATGTAACCAAATTTCTATGTCCTCCTCAAAGCCTTCTCTTAGTATTTCCATCCACAGGACTCCTCCCATCTGTAGACATGTGCTGGGATGCCATACCCTCTGAGATGACTTCCACTCAAAAGTCATCCTAGTTTAGAAATTTAGAAATATGATTCTAGATTTTTCAAAGTTGGAAGGGACTCTAAAGGTTATAAAGCCCCAAATACCTTTAGATCTGAAGGAAAAGGCAGCCTCTGACTGAGGAAGAAAGAAACAAGCCTGGCAGTGGCTCCAGCGTTCTCCACTTAAACATTTCACCATTCTGTGATTGTGATGGAGTGAGACAAAAACAAATCCACTCTGCAGTCATGTCAGAGCACAGACCAAAAAACAAGAACACCGTGCAAGCTACAAAAATGACCATACACCTCTCTCTCTCTCTCTCTCTCTCTCTCTCTCTCTCCTGACTGCAGTAATTGCTGTTTGTTTACCACTTAAATCTTTTTTTTTTTTTTTTTTTTTTGGCCGTGCCCTGCGGCTTGTGGGATCTTATTTCCCCGACCAGGGGTTGAACCCCGCCCCCTGCAGTGGAAGCATGGAGTCATAACCATTGGACCACCAGGAAATTCCAGCCCACTCTTTTCCTCCACTTCCTAATAAAAATTGGAATATTCAATCATACATCAGTCCACTGCTTTCTTACAGCAGTCATCCAGAGCAAACCCTTCATTCTTTGAACCTCCCGCAAATCACCCAACACAAACCTAAATTCTGTTAAGTTCTCCCACCCTCTCACTGAGACACACCCCCCCAAGCCCCCATGGTGTGTTGAATCCACACTGCTGTAACAAGTAGCAACAAATCCAATTTCATTCAACTGCAGTTGGGCTTTGGCTGGTGGCCTTCAACATGGTCATAGGCAAGCAGAACCCCACTATCAGCCTCCAGTGTTCACTCCCATCCACCCCAAATTTGGCCCCAGACTTTCAGTTCTCCAGATACAGCAAAATCTCTCAGTATCTAAAGCCAAGAGGAACTTCCTGCAGATTTCTCAGAACAAAAATTGAAACAAAAAGTATTCTTTGTTCATGATTTATTGATAATTTTTCAATAATCAAGTATTCACAGAAGGGAACAGTCACTCCATTGTGTGTTTCATGCTCACATCCTCCTTCCCCCATCTTTAACTCAAATCTTAACTGGTTTAGTTCTGTTTATTTTCCAAAGAAACTCATAAAAGAGCTTAGAAAATTCTGGTGTTCCCTCCATTGTTCTATAAAGAGGCTTTGTATCTCTTATAAAACCTCTCTGTTACTACAGAATAGAAAAAAGTACAATCGTGTGCAGGTCAATGGCTCTTCATTTCTCTGGGACTCAGAGCTCATATCTCCCAGGGATTCAAAGCCTCAGGGCACACAAAATGAAAAATACTGACAGCATTTCACTGATGAGGGTGGAGAGAACAGAGATAGTGGTAAATTACCTCAACATTCTCCTTAGGAGACATACAGATCCCTTGGAATATGACCAGAAGATTAGCTAACCCAAGAAACTTGAAGTTCAGGCACTCTAATCGGTAGTTGATAATCAGGAAAGAAGTCGGTGTGGGGCTAGGGCCGGGAAGGCTGGGAATGGAGACCAGGGGCCAGGCGGAAAAATGTCTCCTGGGGATACCTGACAATTCCTACCACGGTGTCTCATTTCTTTGGAGAGAAAGAGATGCCCCCTGAATCTCTCACATTCACTGATTCTCAGTCCCCCCTCTCTCTGTCTGTCTCTCTCTCTCCCCTTGGTGGTCACCGGCATACCCTTCCTACTGGTGTTCACCTAGAAAATCCTCAGCCAATGAGGGGCTGGATTATGGATAAATCCTTCTGCTTTCTCATCCCTCGGTGACAACTCTGAATTGGGTAGTTTCCAGTTCCACACAATCTCTCAGAGAGTCCCTAGCAAGATTGAGTCCCAGGGACCCGTAACAGTAATCCGGGTGTTATCACACTCTTTATTAGCTCTTCCCTGTCTCATTTCTTCCCTTCCCCACCATGTTTTCTAGGATCACCTCCCAAATAAATTACTTGCATCCATATCTGTGTCTGAGGGCCTGTTTCAGGGAGAACTCAAACTAAGACAAGGTCTGATCAGGGAACATGGAGTGACGTCTGTGATAAGAGGAAAACAAGGTGAAGTCAGACCAATAATGAATTCATGGCCTGCTTCTAAAATACTGAACTCTGTATTTTCATGTTTTCTATAGCCTGTCTTCCAGAGGGTGGATAGAGCCCTGCTTTGGAGGAATTTGCCCCACCAGGTAATGGGAAGAGAGGGTGCAATGGGGTAGATTCTAAGAAGAACTCAGAGTGGTCCATACAACTGCTCCCTTCCCTAAATCTTCTAATTTTTCCCTTGCACAATCCAAACTCATTTTATTGACTCCCATACGTTCCTTTCCTGACCCTCTTCTTTGTTCTAGGAACTCTCCATTTCAAAAGCGTTTCCCAGAATGTGACTCAGAGATGTCACCACTCAACCGGACCTCAGCCTCTTGCTCCCAGGGGACACATTTAACCTCACTTCACCCCCACGGACCCCCCTTCTACACAGAATCCCATCACATCTTCTTCAGACCTCTTCAATTTCTTTCCAGCCCCCATTCACATATGCAAACCCTGTTGGGCTACAATGAGCATAATTTCTTTTCTTCCAGTTTTATTGAGACATAATTCACATACAGCACTGTATATGTTTAAGGTGTACAGCATAATGATTTCCCTTATGTATATCATAAGATGATTACCACGATAAGTTTAGTGAACACCCACCATCGTATATAGATACAAAAGAAAAAAGAAAAATTTTTTCCTTGTGTGGAGAACTCAGGATTTATTCTCTTAACAACTTTCATATATATTATACAAGTGTTAATTATATTTATCATGTTGTACATTACATCCCTAGTACTTATTTATCTTATAACTGGAAGTTTGTACATGTTGACCACCTTCATCCAATTCCCCCTCTCCCCACCCTCCACTTCTGATAACCACAAATCTGATCTCTTTTTCTATGAGTTTGTGTGTTTGTTTGTTTTGAAGTATAATTGACCTACAGCACTATGTTAGTCCATGCTGCACAACACAGTGATTCAATATCTCTATACATTACAAAGCGATCGCTACACGATGCACATAAATTTAATACAGGCTTGGTAAATAGGGGGGTTATGTCAGTATTATAATGTCAACATACCATGAGGTCACATCTAGTTATTACCAGTACGCCAATAGTGTGTGCCCTGAGACACAGCAGCTGACCACAAAACTCACTACAAGCGACAGGATACGGTGTTATGCGTGATGTGCCCATTCGCACCCAGCCCTTTGTCTTAGCTCGGTTTAGCCACGTGCAAAAGAAATAAGCCCGAGACTCAGCCAGAACCATCCCCCAGGGTCATCTCCACAATTCGTGTAGAGCCAGCAGCTGCCTCTTCAGCTGCGGATTCTGAATAAGGAAGAGGAAAAAGCTCCTGTGGACCGGCAGCAGCCAGCAGGGAGAATCCTGGTAGCAGTCCAGACCTAAATCAGAACGTATTTTTAATAAGACCCTCCAGTGAAGCATATGCTCATTTAAGTTAGAGAAGTGCTGCTCTGGGAGGGATGGGAATGGGGCTAGGGAGGGATTGTAATAGCACTAATAAATTACCTGAGATGTTTGACTACAGAGACTGTACTTAGAGACTGTTAAGGGCTGGGAAAAATCTGTGATGGGAACACAGAAAACTAAACAAAGGAAATAAGGTGAATCATTTAACTCCCTCCCTCCCCCATCCCCCTCAAACACAAAAAGTTGTACAGGAAAGTAAATGTAATCATATGTGATCCTCAGCTCCATAAAAATATAGCCACAAAACCATGGTATTGGAAACACTGAACAAAAATGATATATTTCTATTGGTGATATAAAAGAATGGTATTAGTCAGAGTTCTCCAGAGACAGGACCAATAGGATATACGGTATACAGATATATAGAAAGAGATTTATTATGAGGGATAGGCTCACGTGATTATAAAGGCAAAGAAATCCCACAATCTGCCCTCTGTAACCTGGAGGCCCAGGAAAAATGTTGGTGTAGTTCCAGTCCAAACTCGAAGAACGGTGAACCAGGGGAGCCGATGATGTAAGTCCAGGTCAGAGTCCAAATGCCAGAGAACAAGTGCTAATGTCTGAGGGCAGGAGCTGGAAGTCCCAGCTCAAGGACAGAGCAAATTCGCCCTCCCTGCATCTTTTTATTCTATTCAGGACCTCAAAGGATTGGATGATTCCACCTGCATTGGTGAGGACGGTCTCTTCACTTACGGATTCAAATGCTTCTCTCTTCTGGAAACAGCCTCACAAACACACCCAGAAATGACCTTTTCCCAGTTACCTGGGTAGTCCTTAGCCCAGTCAAGTTGACACATAAACTCAGCCACCACAAGAACGAAATCATCACTGCTCATGATAGAGCATCGAAAAGTAATATCTAAAAATGGATTCATCAAGGAATAGCAAGAGGGTTTCCCTGGTGGCGCAGTGGTTGAGAGTCCGCCTGCCGATGCAGGGGACATGGGTTCGTGCCCCGGTCCGGGAAGATCCCACATGCCGCGTAGCGGCTGGGCCCGTGGCCCGTGGGCCATGGCCGCTGAGCCTGTGCGTCCGGAGCCTGTGCTCCACAGCGGGAGAGGTCACAACAGTGAGAGGCCCGCGTACCGCAAAAAAAATAAAAATGCTTTGCATGAATTACTTTGACAGAATAAAAACTACTTCTTAAAAAAAAGGAGTAAGTGGTTGCCTCAGTCAAATGCTGTTGGATGTCAAGTAAAACGAGGAAGAGAATAATCATTGGATCTGACTAATTTATAATATTAGGAAATTTGAATCGTGTGTGGTGAAAAGGGGAGTGTAGGGGGAGAAGCCCTGACATCTTGTCATCGGAGGAGCACATCACACTCCTCAGCCCAAATGGTTTCATGTCTAAGAGGAAACAGTTTATGTTTCTAGGACCCCAGAATAACAGGAACTTGCTCATAGTAGCCCCACATCACAAAGGCACCTAAAAAACAATGCGAGCCATGAAAACCGGGGGCATCTAGAATGTCTGTTCCCTGATTGAGCCTGGACAATTCAGAGATCCTGCCACTGATTGTCCAAAACTGCTAGTTTCTGTCAAAATGACTCAGATATTATCCATCAGAACCTTGGCTGCCACATAATACCTTGAATACCATTTGCTCTCTATTTCCCCAGCTCCTTTCTTTCAGTCTAGCTCTCTTGGGTGCAAGTAAAAGCTCTTCCTCCTGCCCCAAATTTTCCTCTAAGATATTTTGACAATGTAGAGCGAGGGACAGAAGTCTAATCAGAATGGGTTGAGGAGAGGAAACTCATTATCGGTGATATTTTTGAAAGTTAAGCACAGATGGGAGCTGAGAATGAGGCAGGCACATTTCAAACTAGGAAAGCCAAGGACTGGTGGGTGTGATTGAAGCTGCAAATTCTACTTCGGTCTATGTGCTGATAAGAGGTCAGAGACCTCAAAGAGCTCAGTTTAGGAGGGGAAGAAAGACTTGGAAACAAAAGACAAAAATAAACATATCTAAACATATCTAAAATAAACAAAAATAAACGGTAGGATTCAGGTCAGATTTGTGCCAGCAAAGAGGGACCAGGAAGTTGTCCATGTCACAGGATAAACCTGGCCCATCTTCCTGGAGAGCTGATTTCACTTGGAGGGGGCAAAGTCTAGCCAGAGTCATATTTTTTTTAAATTTCATGTGTAATGCAGCAAAATGTTTAATTTACTTTAAACATTATAGATAAGACCAAAGACTTCAAAAGTGTTTCTCATGTGAGTTGGACAGACTGAGAGGCTCTGGTGAGAAGAGGCTGAGAGGAAGGAAAGAGGGAGGCCACTAGATCTTACAGCATTTTCTTGACCAGATTAAGGTGCCTGAACTGGGTGTTGGGGTCACTAAGGAGACATGTAGGGATTTTTAAGCAAAAAGTGACAAGATCAGATTTGTATTTGAGAAAATTCATTCTCCTAGCACTCAGGTGGGTCCACTGGAGGAATTATTTTTTGTTGGTCTTAATCATAGTCCCAATTAAAAGGCAAAGAACAAACGGGTGGTGAAGGGTTTTTGCCACACATATAATACAGGGTTGATGTCTTTAATTTCTAAAAAGTTCATGCATTTTGATTAAAAAAGAAAAAAAAAGAGCTCCAGAATCTATCTAGAAAAAAAAAAGGCAATTAGCTCGAAAAATTCACTTCCGGAATATATTAAAGTATATAAACATGAAAAATGACCAGCCTCATTATATAAACGCATTGTGAAGTAATAATTTGGTCAACATTATCCATTCCATTAGTGATGATGAGGAATAATAGCCCTCAATGCTGGCAGGAATTAGGTGAGAAGGACATCTCGGTTGATGGTGTGATAGGCTTGACATTTCAGGAGGAAACTTTGACGATATGTTCATACCATTTGACCTGATGACAATATTTCTGGGAATTCATCAGAAAGTTTATCAGGAAACTATAAAAGATGTGGACAAAGACTTGTGTATAAAGCACACTATTTATAATAGGCAAAAAACTCAAGATGTCCCACAGTCTTGGGAATTATAGGAACCTTCAATATGATATTATGTAGCTATTAACAATGTTTCAAATTATATTTACAAAAGTATCAACAATTCTGCCAGAGGCTGTCATTATTTGCTGACATTATGAGTGATTTCTACTTTCAAAAATATACATATTTTTAAATTTTCCATAACGATAAGGGGTTTAACCCAAAACAAGAAATTGCAGGCCTCATGAATTGCTTTTAGGGAAGTAGCTTTGGTAGAGAGACAACTTTGGGGCCCTGAAAACTGAAACACGCAAATGTATTCCTAGCCTATCTTTAATTTTCAACTCACATAAATAATAATAGAATAACAACTTTCTCTCTTCTAAATCCCTATTATATGCTAAGCACTTAACATGCTTAATCTCATTTAATCCTTGCAACACCACTCCAAAGAAGGTATTATTAACAATACTCCCATTTTACAGATAAAAGAACTGAGGCTTGGAGAGGTGAATTAACGGCCCAAGGCTTTACATTTTCTTTTAGTGTTTTCTTGAATCCTCTTTCTTTTTTGCCCTGTCCCCTTCTGTTTAGCCCAGGTCATCAATGCATATCCTGATTTCTCAGCTGAAGACCACAAATCCACAGACCTTTTCCTCTCTAGAAAACTTTTTTTTTTCCCCAAAGTAAATACATCAGGGACCTGGGGGCAGGCTTTCCTGAGAGCACTTCCCCCTTCCTCCTCCTTTAACTTTTGCCCCTGGGGCCACAACCAACTTTCTCATTTGGTAGCAGAAGCTTGTTGGTGCCTTTTCCTCCAACATCAGAGGTCAGTATCTGGGATTACTCTCACCGCTTGAGAGAGCCAGCAGCCAGGAGGCATTTTCTCTCCCCCTGGCTCCTTCCTCCCTAGTCCTAGGCCCTCTACTCTTCAAGCCCTTTAGCTCTCTTCAGCTCCCCTTTCTTGTTCTATCTGCTCCCAATCTTTCTTCCTTTCTCCTCCAACTTATTCCCCTGGTCTCCATCTCTACCTCCATCACTGTATCTTGACTATCATTGCTAAAAGCAAATGCCAAATTATTGTATTTGAAAGAAGAGGTTTTTTAGGGCAGTGGTTCCAAGGTTCTTCTATTTATATGAAACCCATTAATGGGTACTATGCCTCACAATTCCCTTATCCTAAGTCTCTCTTGGGGATTCAGGGCCCATTTTGTTGTTTTATACAGACAAGATTGACCAGACTTAGGGTGGTCGGTGAGAGCGTGCTGAGGGCCGCCTGGCCTGAAAGTCTGCCCTGTGGGGGGAGGTAAGGAGGAAGCTTCAGGTGCAAATGACTCTTTCCAAGTTGGAAAGAAGTGCTGGGAGGACGCTGGGAGAACAGTGTCTCAACAACCCATAGCTATCTCCTATCCGTTCATCTGTCTCCTAGGTTGAAGCTCCTGACAAACTCCAGTCCACCAGCATCTTGCTGCCCACAAAGGCTGGAGATGGCAGTCTTCCCAAACTCCTGTCTCCCTGGGTGTCTGCTCGTCTTCATTCTCCTCCAGGTGCCCGAGCTGGATTCTGGTAGGTCTCCCCTGTCTCTCTCTCTCTCTCTCCCTCTCTCTCTCTCTCTCTCTCTCTCTCTCTGGCCTACAAGGTTGAAATTTCTCAGTAATTGTAAACAATCCCATTTGGTTCTCCTTAGCGACTTCCATAAGGGTCGAGATGGGCTCCCTTGGGCTGTCGTAGGAATAAGAGAAATGGTGGGAGAGTCTCCGCCCTTCGGCGGGATCCTGGTCTGTATCAGTCCTCATCTCCCACCTCCACATTCTGTCTGACCCTCCTGGTTTTTTGGCAGCTCCCTTTGACGTGATTGGACCCCCGGGGCCCATCCTGGCGGTGGTGGGTGAAGATGCCGAGTTGCCCTGTCACCTCTCCCCCAACGTGAGCGCCGAGCGCATGGAGTTGCGGTGGTTCCGAGAGAAGATCTCTCCCGCGGTGTTCGTGCGCCGGGAAGGGCGAGAGCAGCCCGGAGAGCAGATGGCCGAGTACCGGGGGAGAGTGACGCTGGTGGAGGACCGCATCGCGGAGGGGCGCGTCGCTGTGAGGATACAGGACGTCAAGGCCTCTGATGATGGGGAGTACCGATGCTTTTTCAGGCAGGACGAAAACTACGAAGAGGCCACCGTGCCTCTGAAGGTGGCTGGTGAGCAGACCGGTTTTGACTTTCTCCGGTGACTCCATGAGGGATATATTTTCCTATGGATCTGTTATTTGGAAGCCATCACATTCATTCCCCAAATCCCTTTTAGGCTGGAAGAGGTTGGCAGGCCTAGGGTAGGAGATGAGTAGGAAGGGGGTTTGAGTTGACAGTGGAAAGGGAGCAGCGGAATTACCTTTCTGGACGGAGCTTTATTTCAATGATGTCCTGCCCTTCTCTCTCAATTATAGCATAAGCATTTCCCCATGTTATTAATTAAAGAAGTGTAAGATGCAATGACTGTATAACATTCTCTTCTATTAATAGACCATAATTTGCTTGATCAAAGCCCAGAATGAACCATTTCAGTTGTGTCTATTTTTCACCATTACATTAAGGCTGTGGTGAGCAACCCCAATGCATACTTTGACGCCGCTTCATGGATTAGTACCCAAAGGCCAATTTCCTAAAATCATGGAGCATGGCTGCTTGTTAAGGGTCTTGATCTACCTACAAAAGTTTTTGTTTTTGTTTCCTTTTTCCTTTCAAGCCAAATTTCAGAGTAAAACAACAAGGAAAATGGTAAACACTCAGGAGGAAAGTATACATTGAGGTCTGACTTTCCCACTTGGCATCAAACAGACCTCTTTCTGAGCTATATTTCCTACTGTAAAACTGGGAAAGCACCACCTCTCAAGCAAGGTTTTGCAGAAATGAAATGAAATGAGACAATATATGAGAAACTGCTTGGTCAATTCTAAAAGCATTATGTACTTGTAAGATATTATTACTGTGCCTCGACTGCCCTACAATGTATACTATACAACTATATTGCTTTTCATGTATGTAGTCAAATAAATGTAAAGTTTGAAAAATACCTGGGTGAAATCTGGGTCCCTGCCTCATAACAGAGTGCCCCACGTGGCAGCATCATATATAACTCATATTTCCTTTTTAGGGAAGTATCTTAAAGGTTGGTTATAAAGCCCTAGAGATTTGATAGCATAAAGCTGTCTTTGTTACCTTTTCTGAGTGATAGACACCTTTGAGAATCTGCTGAGGGTGGTGGCCCTTTTCATGAAAAGAATACACATTTTCACGTACACGCACAACTTGGTATATGGATTTCAACCAATAGTTGTGGATATGTGTTTAAGAACTCTTCTCTGAAGCTAGCCGTTTTTCTGTACTTTGTGGAATTGTAAGAAAATAATTAGGCTGAACAGAAAGGAAAAACAGCTTCCTGTTGATTTACGTCAATTTAATTGGGGGTGGGGGTAGATGAGGTTGAAATCATTCAAGAAAATTCCTGAATCAGTATCACAGGTAAGTGAAACTTAAATTGTCAACTACAATCTCAGTGCAAAGAACCTCCAATCCCCCTTCTCCTCAAGGATACTCCTTCTCTGTTTATCCTTACATTCTCAATCCTAGCCCTTTTCCTACCCAAAGCCTTCTCATGATACTTCCAACCACAGAGCTCTCTCCCATCTCTGGAGCTCCCAGCCTAGACTCACTAACCCACCCCTAAGCCACTGGGCTTGCTGTTCCCGCTGACCGGACCCCTTGTCTGTCCACCAAACTCCTGCCCACAATTCCAACACTAAATCCCAACACAGCACCCCTCTCTGATAAGATGTATTCTTTTATTGATACCTCTGTTTCCTTGTGTAATAAACTATGGAGATGAGTCCCCCTCATCCCCAGTTCCCTTGGGTTTCTCTTTCTCAAACTACGTAGCCCTGTGGTTATAAGCCTCCCAGAAGGATGTCCGCTAAAGGAGTAAGTTGTCTCCTTTCTCCATAGCTCTGGGCTCTGATCCTCACATCCACATGGAAGTTCAAGAGAGTGGAGAGATCTGGCTGGAGTGTACCTCAGTGGGATGGTACCCAGAGCCCCGGGTACAGTGGCGAACTCCCAAGGGAGAGGAGTTTCCATCCGTGTCAGAGTCCAGGAACCCTGATGAAGAAGGTCTGTTCACCGTGGCAGCTTCAGTGATCATCAGGGACACCTCCATGAAGAATGTGTCCTGCTGTATCCGGAACCTCCTTCTCGGCCAAGAGAAGGAAGTAGAGATTTCTATACCAGGTCAGTGAAATCAGTGCTAGGTTCCTTTTTGACACAGCTTCAGGGCCACATCACATGGGACACCTGCCCGGCTGTAACCTCATGGCAGACTTGTCTATTTTCCTCACCTTAAGCTTTCCCCCACCTAAACTCTTGCCCACCAAGCCCCACCAGCCTCACTAGAAGAGTAGAGATTCTGAAGGCATAAATTTTACCTAGATCTCATACAAATTCCAGATTTTCTATCTTGGGAGATATATCTTGGTAGAGAAGCTTTGTCTCTGGGGGGGTCTTCTGGATCTAACTAAATTAGTTCTCCTGTTTCCACCCTTGCCTTGCCTTCCTCCCCATTCCATGCTAGAGCTCTGTCTAAGTTTCCAGGGTCCTCAGGGAAGCAAATCTTCTCATTATTCCTTACACACTATCTCTGGTTCAGGCAGGAACTTTTCCTTATTCTTTGGTCATTGAGTCCCATTCTGTTGCACTCAGATGTGACATTTCCCCTTCCTTATTTACTTCCCTCAACCCCTTGGCTCCCATCCTGTATTGATAGCTAAGGAGAAATTTCCATGAAAACAGGAATTCGTCCATTATATTTTTTATCTCACAGGTCCTGTCCCCAAATGACTCTTGTTCATCTTCATTCCTCTCTTTCTCTGCTCTCTGTTACCTAAGATCAAAATTTATCTGAAAAGCTCAGAGTGGCATTGGAGGGACTATTTTGCCATGGGAGGAATGTGAGAGGTCCAGGTCATCCTCTCTTCCACCCCCTTTTGGAGTCAGGAGAGGAGCTGGACTTGCTCTGAGCTTCTCAACCAATGTCCTTCTTGGGGATTTTGTTTTAGCTCCCTTCTTCCCAAGGCTGACTCCCTGGATGGTGGCTGTGGCTGTGGTCTTGATGGTCCTAGGATTTCTCACAATTGGGTCCATATTTTTCACTTGGAGACTATACAAGGAAAGATCCAGACAGAAGAGGCATGAATTCAGCTCTAAAGGTAAGTCATAGAATCCCAGTCTTCTTTTTGGGAATGCTTCCAAGTGGGGTTGGATCCAAGTCCTTTAGGATGACTGCCAATGGGAAGATAATTGATTCTAGAATTCTGAAAGTCAGAGGGGATTATAAGGCTCCTGAAGTCAGTGGCACCCAATATGAAGAATAACAGAGGTTTGGGGTACAAGACGAGTCAAAACCAGTTCTGAGAGAATAGACCTGATGTTTATTCACTACTCACCTTCAGACTCTATCCTTACTTTTAACTTGGTTTCCCAGTAACGACTAAAGATCTGATCCCAAGCCAGTAGGAACTTCCTGCATACTTCTTAGAAAACAAAACATAATCCCTGTTCTTCATTTATTGATAATGCTTCAACAATCAGGTAGTCATGAAGTAAACAGTTACTCCTTTGTGTGTTTCTTACACCTGTTTTGTCCCCTCCCTCATGCCCACTCTAGAAGGTCACTAAGGTATTTCTGTTTGTTTTCCAGAGAAACTCCTGGAAGAGCTCAGTAAGTTCTATCTTCTTCTAATTATTTCATCCACAAGGTTTTCTCTCTCTTATTATAAAACGTGTCAATAACACTCTTTCCCTCCTCCCCCCTTGCAGAATGGAAAAAGGCTACATTGCATGCAGGTCAGTGACTCTAAATATCTCAAGGGCTCCGAGGAGCTACCTTTCAGGGATTCAAAGTCCTACAGTACTTGGAAATAAAAAACACTAACATATTTTAGTGATGGGGATATAGAGGGGATAGACGATGGCAAATGGCCTCAACGTTTTCCGTGAGGCACACAGAGGGTCCTTGGAAGATGGCTAGAAGACAAGTCTCCTCTGACAGGGTCCCATGGGGCACGGGGGGCAGTCAGTTCATACATCACCCTGTGGCTGTGGGTGGAAGAGGGGACTAGAGACAGCTGAGCAGGCCACGCAGCTCTCTTCCGGAGGAGACCTGTCAACTGCTAGAGCAGTGTCCCACTTCTTTCAACCTTTAACATTCACTGATATTCAGACTCACTTTCTCTCTGTCTCTAGTTGATGTGACTCTGGATCCAGATACCGCCCACCCCCACCTCTTTCTGTATGAGGATTCAAAATCTGTCCGACTGGAAGATTCACGTCAGAAACTGCCTGAGAAACCAGAGAGATTTGACTCCTGGCCTTGTGTGTTGGGTCGTGAGGCCTTCACCTCGGGGAGACATTACTGGGAGGTGGAGGTGGGAGACAGGACTGACTGGGCAATCGGGGTGTGTAGGGAGAACGTGATGAAGAAAGGATATGACCCCATGACTCCCGAGAATGGGTTCTGGGCTGTGGAGTTGTATGGAAACGGGTACTGGGCTCTCACCCCCCTGCGGACCCCTCTCCCATTGGCGGGACCCCCCCGCCGAGTTGGGATTTTCCTGGACTGTGAGTCAGGAGACATCTGCTTCTACAACATGACTGATGGATCCCATATCTATACTTTCTCTAATGCCTCTTTCTCAGGCCCCCTCCGGCCCTTCTTCTGCCTGTGGTCCTGTGGTAAAAAGCCCCTGACCATCTGCCCAATCACTAATGGGCTTGAGGGAGTCACAGTAGTTGCTGATCCCAAGGACCTTTCTAAGGACATCCCACTCTCGCCCACAGGGCAGGACTCTGCCTCTGGGGATACAGACACCCTCCATTCTAAACTGATCCCTCCCCAGCCCAGCCAACGGGTACCTTAAGGAATACCCCAGCTCAACCGCTTCCCTTCGCTCTTACCCCCTTCTCTATCACCCCCTGGGGCTTCATCAGCCAGCTGTACCCAGCCCCTGTTTCTTCCTGTTGGGTAGGGATTAATTAATCTTGAGAAGGTTGTGTTGCTGCTGATAGAGTGTGGGGTGTAGGACCTTCCTAATCTGTTTCCGTTTCTGTTTCAATATTCAGGGGGCGGAGAGGGGACTCCAACCGCTTCTCGCGTTCTCCTGGCCCTTGAGGCCAAAGCCTATAGGAAGGCACTTGAAGCTCAGGGATCAAGATGGGCTTAGGCTGGCCGAGGGTTGTGACAGAAACATCTTGGTGTCCAGAATAGGAATATGTACAGGAACAGGTTTTAGGCAAGCAGAAAACCCAAAGGATCCTGGGAAGGGAAGATCCGAGGCCGAAATCCCATAAAGGAACTTGCGGGGGAAGTCATGATAGAAGAAAGTGAGGTGAACCCAGGCCATTGATGGACATCTGGCCTGCCCCTAGAGTTTTAGGGCCTATATGTCAAATTTTTTAAGTCATATCCCCTGGGGTGGATCTGAGCAATTGGCAAGGAGAGTAAAGAAGAGATGAAATGAGCAGGGCTAAGGGATCAGACAGAACGTTTGATAGAGGGGAGAATTTTAGATAAAATTCAAAGGTTGTGTTCACAGCCATGCCTCGGCCCTGTTCCCCTCTCTGCACCCGTGTTTCTCCCTTGCCTGGGGCTCATCTCAACCTCACTCTGTTGACTCCACAAGTCTCAGGTTCTCTTCTTCTTTTTGATCTAGAATCTCTCCATTTCAGAGGCATTTCCAGGCATCATCGTTCAGTAAGATCACCACTTTATCAGCCATTGTCTCAGCCTCAACCCAACATTTGGTTTAGACCCTCCACCATACCTTTAATTAGCTTCGACCACCACCCACTTCCACACTGCACCACCAATCGCTGTCTCCCCACCCAGGTTTCCTACACGCTGCTTCTCTTCAGGGTTCCCTGAAGGCTGCATCATTGTGTCAGCACAGCTGGATTGATCGCAGTTGTCTGTATTTGCATTTTCCTATATATGTGTGTCTTGTCTTCCCAATAGACTGCATATTTACCCAGGCTCCAACCTTCCATTTCCACTGGGTTTTCCAGTTTCCAGGATAGATGTCGCCCATGGTCTTAACCTAATAAATAAGTCTGTCTGATTGCTGAAAACAGCATCTGCACCTTCCTTTCTTTATCCCAACAAGTGGAACTGAAACAAAAACAGAGGAAAGAAACCTGCGTGGGAATGCAGTGAGCCAAAGCAGTGTGGTTCTGTTTATCCAAGACCCATCCCCAGACCTGATGGCAGTGGGCTCACCAGGGAAGGGGCTATTGTCCCAGGACTGTCCAGCTATTTACAATAAGGCCACAGTGCCAATGGCTACCCGCCCTTAGCCTCTGGAGGAAATGTTTGGGAAATTTTAGTGGTGGTGCCTCATAATTGGAAAAACAAACAAACTTGGGCGATCTTTAAACCACCGTTCCAGAGGAAAGGCCCTTTGGATTCCTACTCTGAAGGCCCTGATAGTTCAGTGAGATGCCCACTTTTCCCTATTTGTCCCACGCAAGGATCAGGAATAGTCCCCCTACAGAGGGTCTGACCTTAATGCAAATCAAGCAGTTTATGGGCTTCCCTGGTGGCGCACTGGTTGAGAGTCCGCCTACCTATGCGGGAAACACAGGTTCGTGCCCCGGTCCAGGAAAATCCCACATCCCGCCGAGAGGCTGGGCTCGTGAGCCACAGCCGCTGAGCCTGCGCATCCGAGCCTGTGCTCCACAACGGGAAAGGTTATAACAGTGAGAGGCTCACACACCGGAAAGAAAAAAAAGTATTCATTTCTGTTCAAATAGTACTTTTAGAAAGTAAAAAAGTTCAAAAAACAAAGAAACAAGTTCAAGAAACAAAGTCCGAAGTTCTTTAAAAATACTCGAGAACCTCAAGCAGCTGTTTTGCTAGTTTAATGTACAATGTGTATCCTGAAATGTATATGTAAAATCTCACTCCGAATAGATGGGGCTGCCACAGGAACCCCTCTCTGAGAGTAGAAAGAGAACTCGTCATAGGTTTTAATTACTTCTGCGACTTCTCTCCCCTTCCTATTTCCTCATGATCTTCAAGGAAAATGGTTACCAAACACAGTACTGAGCTGGTAGTAGATTCTTAGGAAACATCTGTGTCCACCCCCCTCCCAGGTTTAGCCTCTTCACATGAGGCACTTATCTGATGAGCCCTGAGGCTTTCTTTCCAGCTGGCACCAGCTACCAGTGCCTGGAAGAAATGAACAGTCTTGGTCGTTCTGGCTTTATTTTCAAACCTTCCAAAAGAGAAGAAAGGTGGCCTTGCTGATGCTTTGCCAAAGCCCGTCTTAATCACCTGAAGCAGAATCGGTGATACTGTGATTTTAGAAGCACCAAAAAGGCGTCTCTTCCACCACTGCAAATAATTGTAGTATTTCCAAGGCCTGAGTTTCTTTTTTAACCAGAAACAAAAACCTCTCACCCCACAGCTAAAGATCAGCCCCAAAACGCAAATGCTACTGAAATGATAGTGATAGACTTCATTTCACACACCAAATGCCAACTCTGGTCATCACATGTTTGAAAGGGCCTGCCTCTCTTTAACAGAGATTCTGTGAGATAGTTGAGCTCAGACATTCAAATTAAGAGAAAAATAACTGTACAACTTCTATCATCCCTTATCAACAACAACTGTTCCGCGCCATCTCTCTGCATATCCCAATTTATCTATCTGTCCCTTCTGCCTCCAGACCCACTCAGGTCTCCTCAAAATTCCTTCTCAAAACCTCTGAGTCCGCTCCCAACCACATGCACATTTACTCTCATTTTAAAATTTAAAATGGAAATAGCCTTTTTCCTTGAATACATATGGAAGTTCATTTAAAAAAATAAAAATGATCAAAATCTCATCACTCAAATATAACCGATGTAAAAATTTGGGTTTATCCTCTCCTTAAAAAAAAAAAAACAAAAAAACTGTATCTCCATGGTTTAGTTCCAAAGACCTAAACTAAATTCTCTTTGAGGAGTGTTCCATACCAATTAGAAACTCTTTGTGGTACAGATCTGGTAGCTTTGCTGGACATAAACAGAGATTTAGGAAAGCCATAAGAATTAATGGAAGATAAAGCGATACACTTGTAGAAAGTGAAAGGCAGAACTGGTCTCAGTTTGAGGCCTCCTTTTGAGAACGGTATAACATCCATACAGAAAAGTCCACAAATCCTCAATGTACAGCTGGATAACTCGGAACAAGAAGCAAGACACCCGGACACCCTTACACCGGTCCCCAGGGTAACCCCAGCGGGGAGATTTACAACAGAAAGGACAGGAGGGAGGAATGAGCGGGCGCCCGAGAGGGCTGGGCCTCGGCGAGCAACAAACTGAATAAATAGCCTAAAACCTCCTGGGAGCAGGTGTCAATTTAAGTAAGGCAACTTCAGCAACGTGGGTGCCATTATTTGAACAAGAATTCTGTCGAGAATGGAGAAAAAGTTCCCTTACTCTTGGGTACCCAGGCCCGCGCCGCCACGCCCGCGGCAGCCTGGAATCGAATCCGCTTTCACGCAGAAGACGCCCCCCGGCGGCCCCGGCAACCCGGCACTTATCCTGCGCTTCCACCCACGGTCGGCGTCCGGGTCCGTTCGCAAACTTGTGGTTTCGCTTTTTAACCGAAGAATTTCCACATCCTCAGGGAAAAAAAAAAGTTGACTAGCGTTGAGGTAGACGCAGAAATGAAACCCGAGCGTCGTATGCAAACAGCAAGTCAGGATGGCCGAGCGGTCTAAGGCGCTGCGTTCAGGTCGCAGTCTCCCCTGGAGGCGTGGGTTCGAATCCCACTCCTGACAGTTCGCTTTTCAAACTATTCAACGATTGTATGTGTATCACATTCTTTCATGTTCACCTCGTGGATTCATCCTTCTTTTTTTAAATAAATTATCCGAAATAAAAAAATTAAAATATTTTAAAAAAAGAATGAAAGCACTCTGTACCCAGAACACAATTTAAGATCTAGTCATTGTAATCTCATCTCCTTTCACTGTCTCTAGTTGTCTGTCCCTCTCTCTCTCCTTCACATTCAAGGAGTCGAATGAATGTTACTCCTCAATTATTTATCACTGATGTCCACAGGGCCCTTCATTTGTTTTATTTATTTATGGATTCCTTTTTAATTGCCTTTCAATTTCATTTTTCGTCTCCCACCCCCATAAGAAATCACTGGAAAGATCATCCTTTTCTTTCTTGCTATATGTTTTTGTAGAACATGTATTTTTGGTTTCGGTACATGCGTTTTTAATTTACATAAATGACACTGTGTCATATATCTCATTCTATTTTTACTTTGTCCCTTTCATGCCACGGTTTTGTGTGTGTGTGTGTGCCAGTTTTTCAATCTGTGTTGCTGTGCATACCTCTAGACCCCATCTAGAACTATTATTTTTAATTATTGCACAGAGGTCTGCAGTGTGTGTCCTCACCCAGGGATGACTCCCAGATTAGGTCCAACACCCTCCCACCACAAATAAGGGTGCTATCAATGAACATCTTCCTATGTATTACATTATGAAGCTGTGTAAGATTTTCTGCAGGATTGACTTGCAGGTCATGAGGGTCTAACAGTTTACAAATTTTGCAGTTCAGAACAGCACCCAGGACCCAGGACCCAGGAAGGGAGATTTAGACACACACGAATTCATGTTTAGTGACATCTCCAGAAACATCCCTGAAATTCAGTTTTCCTGACGTCCAGCCCGCTTATTTTGAGCATTAATACTACAGTTACAAATATTAACCTACAGTGTTTCTATTCTGAACTCAGAACTTGGATAGTGAATATTATTTGTACATAATTTATTGCAAAGCCCCCCAAAATCAAAAACCTCAGGTGACTGGAATTTTCTCCTCTCCATTCCTTTTTTTAAAAAGAAATCTAATCTAATAACAGGTTACAAAGGCAGAAAATAGGGTGAATGTCTTATGATTATTGATATTTAGAATTGTTCTGCCCTCTCTCTCCTCTAAATTCCTCAGAACTCACAGAAAGGTTCATACATACACTGAAAGAAAAGTGAATTGGTATGTCTTAGAAAGATGGTCATTAGCAAGGCTAGAAAAGAACAAACAAATGAAGTTTCCCTTTATTGCCTAGGTGACCACATATCGTCCATTTCTGCCCATTTAGGGTCCCCACGTGGGCCCTGGAAACATGAGAAAGGAGGAAACGGCAAATAGGCACAACTCCTAGGGTAATAGGAGAAGCACTCAGAAGTGCCTGGAGGGTCACTAGGTGGGTCCAACGCTATTCAGGCTACCTGGGCTCTGCCACTTACGAGCTGTATGACCTTCCAGGCAAATGACTTTGTATCCCTTGCCTTGGTGACTTCCTCTTTAAAATGGAGGAAATAATTGAAACTTACTCCATATGTATGCTGTGAGATTGCATGATTTGGTATATACAAAGTGCATGGCAAATAATAAAGGCCTGATAAATCCCAGGCATAAATGCCTAACAAATCTTTTTGTTGTTGTAATTGAGCACCCACTGTTTGCCAACGCCTGTGAACAGGACAGGTGCAGCTCCTACCCCGAGGAATAGACATGTCGGCAGCAAAAACAGGTATGGAGCAAGTAGATGAGTGTTGCTACCCAGGAAGAAATGGGAAATAAAGACCCTTTTAGCTGTACATCTCCATAGGAGAATCTCAGCAGCCCAGCTAGAGGTTCCACTTAATCCACAACTTGTAAATTCAAGTTCCATCCATACTGCTTTGGTAATGTATGGTCTTTTCAAAAGAAAACATGAAACACTTGAGACTTATCAACTGTCAAACCAAGTCCAGCTGTGGTTTTCTTGATGCCATAAATCAAAAATTCCCAACCTTTTTGGCACCAGGGACTGGTTTCGTGGAAGACAGTTTTTCCAAGGAGGGGGGCGCGGGATGTTTTCGGGATGATTCGAGGGCATTACCTTTATTATGCACTTTATTTCTATTATTATTACATTGTAATATATAATGAAATAATGATACAACTCACCATAATGCAGAATCAGTGGGAGCCCTGAGCTTGTTTTCACTTGTCACTCACTGATAGGGTTTTGATATGAGTCTGCAAGCAATTGACTTATTATGGTGTCTGTGCAGTCAGACCTCTCTGCTAATGATGATCTGTATTTGCAGCCGTTCCCCAGCGCTGGCATCACCGCCTCAGCTCCTCCTCAGACCAACAGGCGCTAGATTCTCATAAGGAGTGCTCAACCTAGATCCCTCACTTGTGCAGTTCACAGTAGGGTTCGCGCTCCTGTGAGAATCTAATGCCGCTGCTGATCTGACAGGAGGCGGAGCTCAGGCAGTAATGTGAGCGATGGGGAGCGGCTGCAAATACAGATGAAGCTTTACTTGCTCGCCCGCCACTCACCTCTTGCTGTGCAGCCCAGTTCCTAACAGGCCACGACCGGTACTGGTCCGTGGCCCGGGGGTTGGGGACCCCTGCCACAAATTATGAGGATGCCTATGGGCCTATGGTCATCGCCAGGCAAAGAAGAATTTCAAGATCTGTACATCCCATTCTCTAGTTGCTTCCGCTTACCTGAACTGAGCGTCCTCTTTCTCGCCTCTAGGCACACACTGTTCCCTTTGCTTGGAGCACCTCTTCCATTTCTCTCTCCAGCCCACTCTCTTGCCTCGATATTGCCTACATCTCCTCCATGCTCAGTTTGGGTGTCACTTCTTCCATGACGTCTTCCCCACCTCCTTCTATCTCCACCCAGTCTGAGTTAAGTATCAAAGCGTGGCCTACAGTACCCTCCACTCCCAATGGTGTTATATCCCACTCTACTGTAATTGCTACTGAACTGTTTGACTCGTCCTCCCACCAGCCTCTTTAGAACGGAACTCATGAGCCATGTGAGATTAGCATGGTGCCTGCCACATGATAGGCACTGGGTGGATAAACAAGCATTTGATTGTAAACCATTTCCACTTGCACACATAAATCATTTTCACGATTGATACATGGAGAGTTCGGAAGATTTTTAGGTTTTTGGGAGAGATGGTTAGATTCCTCACCTGGAATATTCTATAACTTCAGTAGCCAGCAACACTACCTCACTGGTACAGATCAGGCAATCTATTGAGGGCCACTTGGCTGGAAGCATCCTTGTAAAGGTATTCCTAGAGCCTGATGGAGTAGAAGGGTAAAGGTTAAGGCAGGTTTGGTGACAGGATGAAGGAGTGGTCTAGTGTTGACATCTATACTGGGACGCAGCTGGCCTCACCATTTGAGGGAGGTGTGTAATCCGGGCCTGGGAAAAAGACTTTTTTGAGCAGAAGATAGGAGAATGTGAAAAAGAGGGTCTGTCTTTTGATGAAATAAAATTTATATTTTAAGGCAGGGCAAGAAAAATTAAACATAATATTCTCTCTCTGTGTTTGTTTGGACCTCCTCCCTCATGTGCAGTGTGCATTTGCATTACACGTTAAACAGAGCACTTCAAAGATGGGAGTGACTGCTCCACCATAAAGATCATATTTTCCCCCTTTCTGCTGATGCTAGCGATGTAACTTCTTAAAAGAATAGCGTTCTTTACCAAATTTGTAGGGGGTCATGGTGACTTGCTGCTCCCTTTGTACGTGCTTACATGGACTATGTATAGCCTTGGTGAACTTTATGTAAAATGTCAGCAAACACCTCCGTACCTTTTGATGTACTATCCTTTGTCTCGAAAATGTATATGACTGTGCATTCGACTTCGAACAGGTGGAACATTTCTCAGAGCTTTCTGAGAATCTGTTTCCTGGTTATAATCCTCAGCTTAGCTCAAATAAAATCCGCTTTTTTTTCTTCTCAGCTTGATTATTAATTGAATTTTCATTGGTACTCTCCATTGCTGTGTGATGCCTATAAAGAAAAGTGGGGAATCAAGCTTCATAGTGAGTAGAGAAAGTCTCCATAAAAGAAGAATTGTTTCCTGAACTATTCTTCAAAGTGTTGGGACATTGTGTTTCTGCAGACAGAACAGGAGATCACATTTCAACCCTTGGCCATCTACATAAAATAATGTGCTCTGAAGGTAAAAGCCAGGTTGGTGGGACTTTCTGGGCCAGGTGGAGGGGAGCTTGGTCTTGGGAGATGAGTAAGAGGGTAACAGTTACAGTGAACTTCATTTCCCTGGTCTTGAGTTTCTATGTAAAGGGGCCCAGTAATGATTAAAACTCCAGACTTCTCTTCCACCTCTCATGTTTCCTTCCTCTCTCTTACAGAGAGTTTGGAAGAAGGCACCTCAGCCCTTCCTGGACTGCTCCTTCAAGTCAGCCTGCATGCTAATAGCTTCAGGTCTGTGTGTTCTAGTGGGCTATCCACTCCGTGGATATGCAATCAAAAGGATGCTTCTCCCTCACAGCTTCTTTTCTGAAATCACGGGGACAAATATTTTTCTCTTTGATTTTCCTTTCCAAAAAACTCTGACCACAAGACCACCTTTTAAAATACTTATTTACAACTTGCATTGTATAGTTGGATTTTAGTGGCTGCTATGAATTGAGATGCTGCAACCTTCTCAACAACGCATTTATCAGTCATTCCAGAGGCTGATCCTGCTAAAAAAATAATGCCTGTAGATTATGAAAGTGCATCCATTTGGGATTTCCCCAGGAAAAATAATAGAATGACCAGAGATTATGATGTTGCTTATAGTTTAAATCTGGCGACTTTGCCTTCTGCTTTCCCTGGTTCCCTTTTTGCTTGCTGAAAAAACACTACATAAAAATGCAAGAACGTCAAGAAAGATAGAAATTCTTCTGAAAGAAAAACAAATTCATCTTTGTTTCTTCTTTTTCTTTTTTGTAAACGATAAAACTGTCCCCACCCTCAGACTCATATAACACAGTTCCGTGAAACTCCGTAGGGAAAATTTACCCTTAAGATTGATTACATTTTAATCCCCCATACCCTTTTCCAAGGCAGGAAAACCACAAAAGGCCCCGCTGGGATTCGAACCCAGGATCTCCTGTTTACTAGACAGGCGCTTTAACCAGCTAAGCCACGGAGCCAACACGTCCGCGTCGTTGCAAATAGACATAGAAAAGGAATGATCTTAGCTTTTGTTCTGAACATCTGTTTCTTCGTTATTGAGGTTCACGAGCCCCCCAAGGTGGTCTCTCAGACACTAAAGATGAACCTCTGCTTCGCCCCCAAAGACCTAAGAGACCGCGCAGCCATAGGAAAACTGAGACCCTCCGCGCGGGGGTGGGGTGAGGGAAACTCTGGCGCGAGCCTGAACCCTCAGGCGGCGCCAGAGGAGTCTTCCCGGAACTGCCAGGAAGGGCAAGAGTTCAGCAGCTGCAGCTTCCTTGGGTGAATTATGACCTGGGGCCCCTGGAGGAGAGGAAATTGGCCACATTTAGACCAGAACACTTCCAACATCAAGAACTGGTCCCTGCAGGAAGCAAGCTATGTGTTCTTTATTTCACGGATTTTAATTAAAATTCCAGCTCTTCCTTACCCCCATTTGTTACCGTAAAATTGGGTTCCACCGCCTGCTTCTTGCTTAACTAAGTTGCATCTTTAAAAAATTCAAGACTTCATCATTAAAACCTTGTTTGGAAAGAGATAAAGGAGCAGTCTCCTCTCCTCTGAAGCTAGAGGAAGAGAGACGCTTTCTTGTCCGAAAACTTGTCCAAAGGATCTGCTTGACAAGCTGTCAAATTGAAAGCATTCACAAAAATTTCTATATTTTCATGGGGACTTGTGTATTTGTAACTGTTCCAAATTCATCCTCTTCTCTGTGAAATAGATCCGTCCTTAGGCAAAGGGCTTTAGTGGAATTCGGAAGAGTTTACAAGTTGTTGCCATAGCTGTGAAAGTAACTTCCCAAATGAAACCCGTAATTATGATTGGCTGCTTGCTTGAAATCTGTTGCCGTTCTGAAAATGTTGAAATTAACATTTCAGTATTTCTGAGCTGTATCAATATTGAAGGATTTCTCTGTCTCACTTTAAACCAGCCATTGGCACTAACCTCTGCCTACAAACATGATTTGGGGGAGAGGTTAAAAAGCCCATGACTCTGCTAGATTTCTTTTTCATAAAACGATTGAAAGTCTATGAACTCAACACACAGTCTGATTCACTCCATGAAATAAGCACCGATTTCTTTAATAGTATAAGATTAACCATTGTATTATTAATGTGCTTGGAGCCAAGATAATCATAAACAGCAGAGTCACACCTAACGTGACTTTGACCAAACTGTGGTAGACATTCAGAAAGACAACAGAGCCAACAATATTTGGTCTGGGTTTTTCCTTAGACTGGCAGCTGTCAAAATTTGCACAGAAATTCTGGGAAGTCAAAGGAGTTTTTTAACAAGCCAGAGACAAGTCTTGGGAGAAAAATTAAGACTCAGAGCAATCACTTCCAGAAATCTGGGTGTGACCTGCAAAGACCATGGAAAGGCCCCTCACAATGGCTCTGTTCCACACAACTGAAATTGGAGAAGGTGCAGATCGTGGTGTCATAGACTGCTGACAGTGGAAATGGCTGGCAGTGCTACTATTTTCCAAATGCTTGGGAGAGAAACTGGAAGAATAGTGCACTGTGACCCAGAGGAGGAGGAGAGTCCACCGCAGTAATGGCTGGTTTTACATGTCAACTTGGCTAGTCTATAGAGCCCAGTTATTCAATTAAACATTAATCTAGATGTTGCTGTGAAGGTATTTTTGTGTGGTTAACTTCTACAATTAGTTGACTATAAGTAAAAGAGATTATCCTCAGTAATGTGGGTGGGCCTTATCCAACAAGTTAAAGACTTTAAGAGCAAAATGGAGGTTTTCCTAAGAAAGAAGAAATTCTGTCTCAAGACTGTAGCATCAGCTCCTGCCTGAGATTTTCTAGACTGCCAGCCTACACTACAGATTTCAGACTTCCCAGGCCCCACAATCACGTAAGCCAACTCCTAGAAATACATGTATATTTTCCTACTGGTTCTGTTTTTTCTGGACTCTGTTTCTCTTTCTCTGACTGGAACAACTACTGAAGAAAAGACTGGAAGCTGGAAACTGGAACTCTCAGAAAAGAAGTCCCAGTAGAAAGATATCTAAAAACAAAATGAAAGCATGCCTCAGCTCATGTCAGAGCATGAGCAGAGAAATCTGAGGCAGCCAAAAGAAGCTTTCAAAACCTTCAAGGCAAAACAAACCAAAAAAAAAAAAAAACCCTTCAAAACAAAGGGAGGTCTTTGCAGACATGAGGAGAGCAGATGTGAGCATGGCCTCCAGCTAGCTGGGTTGAAACCCATTTTAGAGGTGCAAGATGGGACCTGTGACTTCCAGGGATGCCCTGGAATCTGGCCTTCCCATCCTGGGTATGTGATGAGGATAAAATAGAATCAAGAGGTACCTCAGTTTGCTTTTGTTGAGCTGCACCCCACAGGCCTGCAAGCCCTGTACTTGCCCCACCTCAAGACCGGAAGAAAGAGCTCAGAGTCAGCTACAGAGACATCAGTGGTTTAATGGATGGGGGATCTTACACATCTGAAGCCAGGTCCTGGAGTGACACCCCACCGTGTTCGGTACTTGGCAGTAGCCTTCGCTCCCCGGGGAAGAGGGAGGTTACCAGTTATATGGGGAATTGACATCGGGTTGGCTCATCGGTTACCAGGGAAACCAGCTGAGGAGCATACCCCTCACCACCCCTTTGATAAGCTATCTTGGTGGAGATGTTCTGATCTAAAGATTAGAACAATCAGTAGCTGGGGCCCCGGGTGAGTATGTAGGCATTTACTGATTTGGCTCTACAATTAAGAGGGAAGGTCAGTCATGTAAGTAGGGTGTAGGTGAAGCAGGCACTGGTAGAGCAGGGGATGTACAGAGAGCAGAGAACAGCCAGCTTGAGTTGCCTAATCATACAGCTTCATTTCTGAAAATTCAGGCGCAATTGTTCATGTTTCCAAACTCCTCTTTAGAACAGAAATCTCTTTTTCTTCTGATGGGGAGGGGATAGTCTGTAAGCTCGGATGGGAAAATAAATTTTTATTTTGACTAACTTCTTACTGAAATTTTGTATTTTCTTCCATTATGAATGTAGGCAACAAAGCACAGTATATTTCAGTCCTTTTGACTTTATCACTATTGGCAATCACAAATATTTTCACAGAAAATTACAATAGTTGCAAATTTCTTAAAATATTATTTATGCTCATTACTGCTTTGAAATTATAGTATTTATTAGAACTCCTGCTGGATATTATCATTTGGTGCATTAATAAAGGAGCATAAATATTATAAATTTTTAATAGTTTGATAACATATTTCAATATAATTGTTTTCCCCTTGAAATCTTATGTATTTATCTTTTTAATTTATATTTAAAAGTATTATTCTGTGATGGAGTCCATAACCACCAAAGTTCCTAGGGGTACATAATACCAAATCTGGTCAGAAGGCCCCTGTTTACTATCTAGGGAGAAATCCCTAACTAGATCTACCTTAATGTTTATGCAGAAACAGGAACATGTACATTTTTCTTAAGGGATGTTGCAACCTTATGAACTGAAAACAAAGATTTTCTAAACACAATGTGTACATTCTCAATGTCAGGCAGTTTTACTCTGTTTAGTAGCCCTCAACTTAGTTCTTTTTTGGGGGCGTGAAGTAGAAATGAATAGCTTTATTGCTTTGCCAGGCAAAGGGGGCCACAGAGGGCTAATGCTCTCAAAACTGTGTGTCCCCAGCCCTCAACTTATTTACGATGCTCACCAGGCATGGAGATAATGATTCCTTCTCAGAAATATAAACAGGCTGAAAGGCACACATAAGAGATGCTTCCTGAGAAAGCAAACAAATGCTCCTTTTAAAGGTGTCAAATTCTGAAATGTATGTCCTGAGGTAGGAGCAGCATGCGGTGAGGGTGCTTAGCATAGAGCCTTGCTTAAGTAAATATTGGAAATAAAATGTTTTCAACGACCCAAGGAGAGACAAGAAAGAATGTCAGATATATTGTCACCCTAAAACGGCTTCCAATTTCCTACACAGTAACAGCCAAAGCCCATACAAGGGTGTACAAGGCCAGAGGTCATCTCCCGGAGGTCTCCTAGCCCTTTCCACTCAGCACTGGCCTCTTCGACATTGCTGGAACATCCCATGCACGCTCCCACCTCCATGCCTTTGCCCTGGAGATTTCCCCAGTTCCAGGTCGCTCTTTTCCCTGATACCCGTATTTATTGCTCATAACCTTTCCTGCTGGGCTTTTCCATTCTCTTTCCCGTTGGTCTTTTTTCCTCTAAGTGCTTATCACCATTATTTTATTTATTTAGTGCTTTATTATCGTCTTCGCTACGTCCATGCAATCTTCTTGAGAGCAAGGATCACCTCTGTTTTCTTCACAGCTGTATTTCCGGTGCCATATTTGTTGAATGAATGAATGCATGAACGAAGAGATGGTACTGGGGCAGAGAATGCCAGGGTCTGTACAGACAGACTGAGAAAGCAGCACAGACGCCAGGGCCCGTGCAGGCGAACTGGCCGCCTGGGGAGGCCACGCGCTGCAGTCTGAGTTAGCCAGGAGGACGGGGCTTTCAGGGCCAGGCGCAGACCCCACAAGGTGGGCCAGTTGCCGCCGCCTGGTTTCTGATGAAGGCATGCCCGCCTGCTAACTGTTCAGGTGCAGGGCCAGTGGCGCAATGGATAACGCGTCTGACTACGGATCAGAAGATTCCAGGTTCGACTCCTGGCTGGCTCGGAGTACACATCACCGTTTTACTTCTTTCCTCTGCCGACCACTGAGGAACCCAATGGAGTTAGAAAATCCATTACAAGGTGAAGTTTGCCTGGAAGTCTCAGGAGCGAGAAGGCCCCGCTTTTGACCACAGCCAGGGTCATCATTCCTTTGCAGAGCAAATTCCGCGTCCGGCCATGCGGTGGCACTAGCCAAAGCCAGACTGAGAAATGTGCGTGGGCCCCGTGTCACGCCCAGCCCCACCAGCTCATTCCTGCTGGAGGATGGGTTTGAGGTAACCTGGTAAGCAATGAGGAAGAAATTAAGATCCAGAAGTTCAGATTGAGAAGTAATAGTGAAGGAATTGAAGTCTCTTTTGTTCTCCCCCATCCGGTCATTTCCAGAATAAATTATTAAGAATTTCGCTTCAGATCTGTCCGCTGCAGGGGCTTGGTTTGCGCATCTAATTGGCCTCTTTGATTTGGGAGAGTGGTACAAGACGCACGCGCATATTAACCACGCACATTTGCTGGGACGAAGCGGCGGGGGAGGCGGGGCGGGGGGAAGGAAATGAGGAAGTGGGAGGGAGGGAGGGGCGTGCTCTGTCGGGAGAACTATCAGCAGGGGTGAGCGGTTTCCACCGAGTTTCCGTAGTGTAGTGGTTATCACGTTCGCCTCACACGCGAAAGGTCCCCGGTTCGAAACCGGGCGGAAACAGCGTTGTTCTTTTTCCCCCCCACCTGTGTGGATTTCCTTTAAAACTCCATTTATTTAAAAACTCTTCACGCCTCCTTTTCTTGTCTCTCTTGCCCCAGGCTGTGGTGCTGAAGCGACGCTGCTCGAGGTGGGTCCGGAGCCCGCGGCCCCGGAGGCGGACACAAGCATCGCGAGGGGGAGAACCGGACTGTCCCCGGCTCTGCAAGGCGGCCCGACGCCCGCAGCCCCGGAAGCGCATCCTCGCCTTGCCTTCCTGTTCCCGGCAGCGCCCGGCTCCGGGCGTCTCTTCGCTGGCCCACTGTCCGCGCCGGCCCTGCCCCAGCCGAGAGCACCTGCGCGGCAGGCCCGCAGCTGGCAGCCTCGCGCCCCTCACACGGCCGCGAGACTCGGGTGAGTACCTTGGGGGCCTTAGCGTGCGTCTCCGGAAAATGGGGGTAGTCCCGCCGCCCTCCATAGATTTGGGACCCTCCTGCAATCTGGCCCTCGTCGTGATTAGGTGACCTCGGGCCCCCGACATTTCCCCCTTGCTTTCCACTCTCCAGAACAGCTGCAGTGGCTCTCCTGGGCTTCGAGTGTGAATCTCTGGGAAAAGCGGAAGCCGGGAGGTGAAGATCGCAGGCCCTTCTGGGATAAGTCCCCACAGAGACTGAAGAGCAGAAAAAAGGGAGGCGAGGAGGGGATTTGAAAGCTTTGGGCCAGCAGGGCCGTGGCCTGGAAGAGGTCGTGGCGGGTGGGCTGGGCTGCCCTGGCCTGGGTTCTTTCTCGCCTCCCCTCCCCAGCTTACGAGGTGCCCCCTCCCGAGGGGACCCCGAAGGGCCGAGTCTTCCTCCGCTTTGGCCTTCTGCTCTTCCTGTCAAAAAGAAAAAAAAGATCCCAAAGTTAAGAAATGGGGCAAGTGTGGATTTTGCGTATTGCCTTGAAGCTTGAGAAAGGTCACTGGCAGCACTTGTTTAAAATCAGGACTTGTGCCCTGGTGTCTGGCCTCTTACGCTGTTTCTGACATGGCCTGCTTCCATGTTAATTGGATCTATCAAATGCTTTTCTGGGAAAGAACTCTTGATATAACACCAAACAGCCTCAGGTATATTCTCAGGATCTTCTTCTTAGATGTATTATTGTTATTATTACTGTTTCTAAGAGATAGCCAAGGCCTAGTGTCTCAGATCGCATCGCTCCAGATTCCCTCAAATGACTGACAGGAATGTGATGTTTTTATGGCCATAAGACAAGAATAAACTGTTTACTCTTCCTCCCTCCCTCCCTCCCTTCCTTTTTTTTTTTTTTTTTTTACAGGCAACTTGTATAGGCATCCCTTCCCCAGCCCTATTATTCCTCCATTTTCATACCTTCTCTGAAACACCAATGCTTTTATCATCTTGTAGTTTCCCTTGTTAGCAAGACAATAAGTTTGGCAGGTGCTCAGTGCAAATTTGTCTAATACATTTTCATTTAAAATTCCCTCTATAGGGAGACGCAAGAGGTAGGAGATATGGAGACATATGTATATGTCTAGCTGATTCACTTTGTTATAAAGCAGAAACTAACACACCATTGTAAAGCAATTATACTCCAATAAAGATGTTAAAAATTTTTTAAAAAATAATAAAATTCCCTCTATACCACTCAGAAATACAGGTGAGTTAATGTGGTGCCCTGCGAGGAGCAAGGGTCTTGGGCCTAGGAGGTGATGGGGATTTGTCCTCTCCATCTTTCTATGATGCCAAGGGGCAGGAATACTTTAGCTGGGAAGCTGAGTGTGCCCCACGCCAACCTGTTGCAGATGGGTGACTGTTTGAAGCTTATGGCTCTCTCCTTCTCTTTAAACCAGGTGTGTTCTGGCAAGATGAAGCAGCAGCCCTACCATTTTAGACACTCTGCCCTTTCTCACCTTCTCCCACTATCCCTCCCTTCCTCCCCCAGTCTCCCTCATTTAACCTCAAATGGAAGCTCCGGGCTGCTCACCTTGTCTGATATTTCCTTTGAAAGGTGGAGAACAAATAGGCCCTGGGGAGTGGCTGACGCTGTGTGACCTCTTGCTCCTGTATAGCGCTGCACCTTGAATAGGGTCTTTTATTTGTTTGTTTTTTTTTACTATATCCTCTATTCTCTCCTTCCTAAGCTTGATGTTGTAATCTTCTTCCAAGTCTTCTCTCCAGCCCCAAGGCTAACTATCTTGCCATAAATAAGAGGCAGAGAGAAGAGGGTGGCCTTCTGGCTTTGGGGTGGGATTGAGACTAGACCCCAAGTTAGAACAAACTCCTTGGAACCCAGCTCAGTAACGGTCAAGGGAGCGAAAGGACGTTGCTAAAATGTGCCTCTGCTGGGGATGGCGTGGGAGTGTGTATTGGATGAGGTGGGATTTGGTCCTTGGATACTGGAGAGAGACTCATGATGAAAGAGAAAAAAAAAACATGGAAAAAATATTCTGAGAGCTGGGCAAAACATCAAAATTAATCTAATCCGAGATGCATCATAGGTCATTGAGATCTTTATACTCTTTCCTTCTGTATTAGTTTGCTAGGACTGCCATAACAAAATGTCACAGACTGAATATCATAAATAACAGAAATTTATATTCTCACAGTCCTGGAGGCTGGAAGTCCAAGATCAAGGTGGTGGCAGGTTTGGTTTTCTTGCTGTATCCTTACATGGTCCTCTCTCTCTTTGTATTGTCTGTGTCCTAATCTCCAGTATGACATTAGTCATATTGGATTAAGACCTACCCATAAGACCTCATTTTACATTAATCACCTCTTTAAAGGCCCCATCTCCCAGTACAGTCACAGTCTGAGGTACTGAGGGTTAGGACTTAAACTTACGAATTTGTGGGGGGGGCGGGCACGGACACAAATTCAGCCCATTTCTGGGAACAGAGATTGGTGTGTTTTGTATATTATTGAAACAGTTTGGGGAATTCCCAGAAGTTAACTTTGCAGAAGATTTTAGCATACCTGCATCTCCTCATCTTACTAATCATTTGCATATTTTTATTGCAGAAGAAATACATCGTTTGCTTTTTATTTCTCTATTAGTCTTTTTTTTTAGGCTATTTCTGTCAGTACATTTAAGTATATAGGTCTTTTTCTAAAATTAAAAAAATTCAAGTCTTCATAGGTAAGAAAAGGACTCTAAGAAATGGATGTTCCCTCTCCCCTTGAGGCTGTTAAGAGGGATACCTTTCCACATCCTAAAACCAGCAAGTTCATTAAATGAAGAGTTAAACTGAGACTTTCACAAGAATTTCAGTCCAGTTCTTTACAATATGAAGACATGTTATTCAAAAATTGCACTAACTTGTTCTGTTGTCTGTTAATATAATTTTGCCCTGGAAAGTGTTATTTTAACAAAAGGGAATTGTTAGATTCCTACAACTTTTAAAATTGTTGCCATGTCTTGGGAAAATAACCTCAGTATCTGTCTTGATAATTTCTTGCCTCATTGATAAATCTCTGTATTCCCAAAAGTTATATTACTTAAAAGATTTATCTGCCACTCCTGAAACTAAAATAATATTGCACATCAACTATATTTCAATTTAAAAAACTATAAAATTTTTAAAGTAAAAAAAAGTCTTTAAAAAAAAGATTTATCTGCCAGTTAATAATTTTTCTTTTTATTCACATGCATGATGGAATATTTGTAATCCTATGACTTATATATTTTATTACCTAACATTATTTTTTCTTTTTTTAATTCTTAAAATGTATTTATTTGTTTTTAGTTAGTAGACTTTATTTTTTTAGAACAGTTTCAGGTTTACAGAAAAATTGAGCAGAAAGTACAGAGTTCTCATATATTTCTCCTCCCTCTACCTCATTTTCTCCATTATTAACTACTTGCATTGGTGTGGTAGTTTTGTTACAATAGATGAGCCAATATTTATACATTATTATTAACAAATTATTATTGTCAACTGATTCTTATTATTATTTACATTAGGATTCCATGCTCTGTATACAGTTCTATGGGTTTTGTCCAGTGCGTAATGTCATGTATCCACCATTACAGTCAGTAGCATACAGAATAATTTCATTGCCCTAAAAATCTTCCCTGTTCTCCATCTCAAATAATTTCTTTTAAATTAACACCACTGTGTGGTGAGAGCCTCTCCCTCCCTGACCTCCTTGGCCTTCATGAAAATGAAATAACCTTTTATCCCACCAGCCCTTTTTCATTATTTGTGCATCTGTCTCCTATATTTGTAAGGTCAGCCACCTGTTCTCCTGATAAGCTTCCTAAATGTGAGTTTCAAGGAACTAATCTATATTCATATACTCAGATCCAGAATCCAGCTAGTGGCCTCTTTTCCTTGAGTTTATCTTTATTGTCACCTGCTGTGTTTGGGCCTTTGACACGTGCCGATCGTGGTTCCCCTGCTTGGGATGGACTGCAAGGGATCCAACATGAAGACTGAGCCTAGGAAACAGACTGTGAGCATTCCCAGGACAGGACATGGGCTAAGAAACACAATTTTGGAGTGAGATGGAAGGAGAATGGTATGGAGTGTCCATTGTTGAGGGAGGTGTGTCGTAGAACAGAAGCTCTCACTTTGGTTTCCTCTCTCATTCTCTGGTAACAAAAAGACCTTTAAGAATATATGCAGAGTATTTAGGGTGACCTTATTTATTGTCCAAGTTGGCACACTTTTGAGAGTAAAAGGGAGCATTATTAATAATATACTAGGGCAACAGGCGCAAAACAAGTCACCCAATATTAGACCAAATGATTTTCATGCCGTAAAAAATCTCTCAATATTGCTTTCTTCATGGTAAGAACAGCTGTCTTTTCCTCCCTGTTCCTTTCTGGGCACACCATTACCATACCCAGAGTTGACCTTTGTGATCTCTGGCATCCTTCTCAGTTATTTTCTTTGCACATTTTTTTCTTCATTGTGTTTGATTTTGGATAAAACAACAACAACAACAACACAACACTTTTGTTCTTTAAGAATTGTCCAAACATTTCTTTAGTGGTGCATTTGGGAGAAAGTAAACTAGGCATAAATTCATGTGATGTCTAGGGAAAGATGTCCTTGGGAGCGAGCAGGTTGGGTCTGGCTGGGTCAGCAGAATTGCAGGGTGTCTCTGTGGCAACCGGGACTTTTGGACCCACCAGTAATTTAGAATATTTAGAGGCAAGGCAAGAGCACAGTAAGGGAAGAGAAGGGCCCAGCTAATTCCTTATTAGCTTTTCAGTGAACTGCTGTTCAACGTGAGATTAGAACTGTTTCTCCTCTCAATTTTTAATCTCTGTTCCCAAAGTTCCTTACAAGGTACCAAGGGAAATAATGACTGATTCAAGGCGCACTCCCACTTTGGCTTCTTCCCTCTTCTTTATACTAACTCTCACATCTCCCTCTGTTCCATGAGAAGAAAGGAAAACTGCAAAATTTCCAGAAATTCTAGTCATAGTGGAAAAATGGGGGAAGAATAGATAATGAAAGTAGATAGAAAATAGAAAAATAGATAACGAAATTATCATATCATCAAATTACCAAGTGATAATTTGATGTTTTCGCACCATTTACAGGTGGTTGCCTTTGTTATCCAAAGAACATAAAAATCAAATCTTTAAGTTTGCTCAAAAAAAAAAAAAATCTAAGTTTGCTCAAGGACCATGTTTGCCCATTCTATCTAGATGGTGAGGTCGAGCAAAAACACAAAACAAAACTCTGGAGCAATTTAGAGAAAAGATAATAATTTTTTTTTCTTAAAATAAAACATTGTGGAGTAGGGCAAGGCATAGGGTTACAGAATTCCCTAGGAAACATTTTCAGGGGTGGGGCAGAAGGTGTGAGTGGCTAGTTTTGTCCCAGAGCTTTAAAAAAGTCCCACAGTGTTTGAATGCCAGCCATGGACCTGGGTCCTAATTGCCCAAAATCGAAATAAATCACGTCTATTTGTGTGGCCTTGACTCTGTGCTCGGGGCTGCGCACCTTCTTAAAGTGGCTTTTATTCTTGAGCAGACACATAAAATCACTCTCTGTAAAATATAGAGAATAATGGTGTATTACCCCTGTGTTGTTCCCCACCCGCCTCCAGTTTAAGGAAGAGAACTCCCATGCCCTGTCCAACCACCATCCTTTTCTTAACTCCCTGAGGTGACTACTGTCCTGATTTTTAAATTTATCTCTTGCTTTTTTGACTACCTACTTGTAGCCTAAACAAGTCATTTAGTTTTACATTTATAAATGGATCCATACTGTGGATCCATACTGTAGATCCATCTTGTAACTCGCTCTTTTTTGCTCAACATTATGTTCTTGAGATTCGTCCATGGTTTTGCATATAGCTGTAATCTATTCATTTCTGCTGCTGCATAGTATTCCCTTGCATAGATATTACCAAAATGTATTTATCTATTCTATTGCAGGACACTGAATGGTTTCCAGGTTTTTGAAATTACAGGGTTGCTAGAAACATTCTTGTAGGGGTCTCCTGTGCACAGCCCCAAGAATTCCTCCAGGTAAACACCTAGAAGTGAAATTGCTTTAAATAATGCCACACACTAATTTACACACATATAAACACATACCCTAGCAGTGTATGTGTTTTAATTGTTCCACATCTGCTGAGCCCTTAATATTGTCAGACAATATAGTTTTCACCAATTTGATGGATGTGAAATGTTATATCCTGTGATTTTTATATTCATTCCCATATTACTAATGAAGTTGACCTTTTTTTTTTTTGCTTATTCACCATTCATGCTTTTTCTAAGAAGTACGTATTAACACTTTTGCCCATTGTTTTTAAATTTTCATTTTGTCCTTTTCTCATAGATCTGTAGGAATTCTTTACATATTCTGGACTCTAATCCTTTGTCAGTTATATGTGTTATGAATATCTTTTCCCCAGCTTATAACTTATCTTCTTTTTATGCATCTTTTTGCTATATAAAAATTACTAATTTTAATATAGTCAAATTTGAATTTTAATGTAGTTAAATTTGTCAGACTTTTCCTTTACGGTTTACACTTTTTGTGTCTTGTTAAAGAAATCTTTCTAGGAGCAGTGAGGAAGACAGAAGAACCACTTGGGCTGGTAAAGCCATCTGCCAGGCACTACTGCCACCATGCCCAAGAGAAAGGCAAAAGGAGATGCTAAAGGTGACAAAGCAAAGGTGAAGGATGAGCCACAGAGGAGATCGGCACGGTTGTCTGCTAAACCTGCCCCTCCAAAACCAGAGCCCAGGGCAAAAAAGGCCCCTGCAAAGAAGGGAGAGAAGCTGGCCAAAGGGAGAAAGGGGAAAGCAGAAGGCAACAAAGATGGGAACAACCCTGCAAAAAACCGAGACGCCTCCACAGTCCAGTCACAGAAAGCAGAAGGCACCGGGGATGCCAAGTGAAGTATACATTTTTGATAGCTCTGTACTTCTAGTGACTCTACTGTTTGAAATACTATTTTTTTTAAATCAAATTTTGTAAAAACGTAGATTTTTTTTTTTTAAGTTATGTTGTTAGCACACAAGACGCTTTGTTGTTATCTTTTGTGGAAAGGGCAAAATAACCACTAGTAGAATGTTTCAGAAGCTGGATTGAAATGGGGGAAAACAGAATTTTCTATCGTATTTGAAGATTATTCTTGGTTCCCAGGAGAGATTCTCCGACATTCACACATGACAGCCACTATGGCTCAGAAGCCTTACCGTGTGGGGAAGCAAAACTTCATGTCTTCTCCTTTCCTGATGCCATCAAAAACACATCCTTGACTTCCTGAAACCAAGAGTCATGATGCGGCCTTGGCACCCCTAGAATCAGCTGCGTCAGGTAACAACACTCAGGATTTCTAGTGATGACATCAAGATGGTATTGCTCAAAAGAGCCAGGATTCCTGTTTGTAGTTTGTGGATCATCTAATTAATAGTCCTGGAGTTTTTAATTCCTTTCCTCCATGTCAGAGGTGACCTGTGAAAAGCTCTTATATGCCTCATGTGAAATATTCACCCTTTCTGAAAACCTTTCCTGTTCATTGCAGCAACAGACTTTGCTGACTTTTTGGAGAGGGGAGTTTGAAAGTTGTAAGATGTTACGGATTGTCACCCATGTCCTGCTGGAAGTAACTATTTTTGAAAAGTATCTTATAAAGCTGGATACAAGTTGGCTTCATGGGAGGGGAGGGATCATTTCCTACTCCAAGTCATAAAGATATCCTTTACTGCCTTGTAAAAGTTTTATAGTTTTGCTTTTCACATTTGTCTTTAGTCTTCCCTGAACTGATTTTTGCAAAAATATGAGATAGTAATTCAATATAATATTTTTTCCATATGGTAAGTGGTTGTCCCAACCACTTGGTTGTCCCAACTTTTCTGAAAAGTTCATCCTTTCCCCACTGATCTGTAATAGTGGCTTTTTTCATAAATCAAGTTTCTTTCGCACGGGGCGGGGGTGGGGGGAGCTGGAAGAGGTCTGTTGATGGTTTCGATTCTGACTCACTGGTCAGTTTGTCTAACCTTGTGGCAATACTATACAATCCTGAGTACTACAACTTTAGAAAAAGGTCTTGATATCTCAGGACAAATACCACCTCCACCTTTAACATCACCACCAAACTTTTCTTCGTTCGAGTATCTTGGCTATATTCTTAGCCAACTGCTTTTCCATATAACTTCTAGAATTAGATTGACAAGTTCCAAATCAAACTAACAAAAGGTGGAATTTTTATTGGATTTGTATTAAATTTATAGATTAATTATAATATTGAGTCTTCCAATCCATGAACATGGTATAATTCTCCATTTATTTAGGCTTTCTAAATGTCTTTCAATAAAGTTTTATAATTTTCTCCATAAACGTTTTCTTTTGTTAATATTTCTTAGGGACTGTACACTTTTGGATGCTACTTTATATGGTATGTTTTTAGTTGCTACATTTTCTGTTTTCAGCTAATTTTTATGTTCAACAACCTTGCTAAAACTCATTAATTCTTATGTCTGTGTATTCTTTGGGGCTTTCTACATAGATAACTATATTCTTTTTGTTTTGTTTCTTCACAGTCATTGTACCTTCTTTTCCTTTTTCTAGTTCTAGGCATTGTCTAAGTGCTGGAGGTACAACAGTGAACAAAACAAAGTCTCTGCTTTCACCAAGCTTATACTCTAGTGGGGGAGGGTGCAGAAGATGCACAAATGTATGTGACAGGGTGCTTTAAATAAACAAGTGTAAGTGGGTGCTATTTAGATAGGGTGATTAGAGAAGTCCTCTCTGATGAGATGACATTTGAGCAGAGCTCTTAATGAAGTAAAAGAATAAGCTGTTAATGAAGTAAAGGAATAAGAGACTGACTCTGAGGGGAAAACATTCCAGCAGAGGAAAAAGCAAATGCACAGATGAGGTAAAAATATGTTTGGCAGGGCTTCCCTGGTGGCGCAGTGGTTGAGAGGCCGCCTGCCGATGCAGGGGATACGGGTTCGTGCCCCGGTCCGGGAGGATCCCACGTGCCACGGAGCGGCTGGGCCCGTGAGCCGTGGCCGCTGAGCCTGCGCGTCCGGAGCCTGCGCGTCCGGAGCCTGTGCTCCGCAACGGGGGAGGCCGCAACAGTGAGAGGCCCGCGTACCGAAAAAAAAAAAATGTTTGGCATACTGAGGAAGAACAAGGAGGCAGAAGTGGCTGAATTGGCGTGAGGGAGAGAAGAGTGATAGTTGATATGATTGCAGAGATAGCCAGGGGCCAGAAAATGGAAGATTCTCCACATTGTCACTTTTCTCTGAAAATGATGGGATGTCATTAGAGTTTTGAATAGAGAAACCACACAATCTAAGTTATCAGTGTGTGTGTGTGTGTGTGTGTGTGTGTGTGTGTGTGTGTATGGCTGATGCATGGGCAATAGGGTGTAAGGGGGGGAAGAGTTGAAGGAGAAAGACCAGTTAGATGGCTGTCACAACTGAACTGCTGGAAATTCTACTTTGTCCTGTTATGTTTCCATCCTTCCTCTGCTCAACTATTCCCACCCCATTTTAATTGGTAAATTACAAATATTATCTGTGCTTTCTCTTTGCCAAACAACAGAACAGGATCAAAGATAAACATTCCCTGTTGTCAAGAATCCAAAGTCAAATTCAGGAAAGTCAGCACTGTGTGCTTGGTGTTGTGATAATACTGCAGGAGGCCCTGACTCTGATGCCAGAGCATGAAAGGGTATTAGGAAGCACTTTCTGAGGCATAATTGACACCTAAGCAGCAAAATGAAAACAGAAGTTGGTCAAGCAAGGGGTGGGTAAAAGACTTCTAGTAAGAGTAGTAACATTTGCAAAGATGTTAAGAGAATATTGTGCATAGTAGGTGTTCCATAAAGTATTCTTGAATCAAAAAAAGTTTAAATGTGTAACCAAATAAGTTATATTGGGCTTTTTAAAATAATAAGGTATTTCTCATTAAGTGCTTATTTGTTTGCCAAACACTGTTCTGCTCAGTGATTTATAATACATGCATAATTTTATTTCCATGACCCTATGAATTGAATCATATTACTGTTCCTATTTTTATATTTAGTGAAACTGAGACAGAGATTAAATAATTTGCCCTGGGGTCATACAGTGAGAGTAAAATTCAGATTAAGACCCATGTCTAGAACTCCAAGGCCAAGAAGGCTCCTCATTGTTAAAAAGATCATTGGTATAACATCAAAGGTAATCCATCCAAAAATATATATGGTGTTTCTGAGTAAATTAAGGAATTTCCCAAGATACCACTAGGAAACAGTCAAATGTAAGTAATAATATTCTACTAGCTAAACAGTTGTAATTTCCAGTGAAGAAGATTAGTAATGCAAGGAAAATGAATTCCAGGGGAAAAGTGGTCATATGGAATTTAGAATTTTAGTGTATCTCTAGCAACATAAAGCTAGAAGGGATATTATTTCTGTACAAGGATGATAATTTTTTAGACAAATACTTATGAAGTGGACAAGAACAAATTAGGAAATTATAAATTAGCCTTTAATTCTCTCTTGCCCACTCTTCTGATCCATTTGGCATTTACATTCCTATTTGTAAATTCATAAATTAACATTCCTGGTTTATTAATACTCTGAGAATTTGGGTGTCTGACATGAAACAGCCTGAGTGATCCAGAGTTTTCAGTGATCAAATTTCTGACCATCAGAATTGAGGCATTGGTCCCCTAAGAGTTGGAAAGAAGAGGGAGGGAAACATTTTTCGTATCTGCCCTTGTCCCCTCTTCGTTGTAGTCTCAACAGTGGTCACTGTGCTCCTTGGGAAATGTACGTCATACCCTTGCAGACCCTGCGATAGCTTCCACCCGGGGTCATGCAAATAACCTACAAACTGTCAGCAGACGTGGCCAGACGCGCACCCCGACGCCCTGCCCCTGCGGCCGCACGGCGCCGGGACACACTTCCGAGCCCTTCTAGGTCGCCCCGAAGTCCGTGCTGCTAGGAGTCGCCTTGCGCCGGCCCGGCTGGAGGCTGGGACCATGAAGTTCTTTCCCTGGGTTGCTCCTCAGACCCTTCGCAGACCTTGCTCGGGCTTCCGGTCCCGGTCTCCAACCCCGAGTCCCCTTCAGTGAAGTCTGGGCCAAGGTCATTGCCAGCACCCGGCGGTCGCTGCGGGCGCGGGGCTTCTTAACCTTTTCGGTGCCTGGGAGCCCTCTGGTTTCGTGACGAAGCCAATGGAGCCCTTCTCAAATTATATTTTAAAAAGCATTAAAATAGGATAACAAAGAAAACCAATTATACTACAGAAACAGTTATCAATTAAAATAATTTGCGGTATAGTAACACGTGTGCTTCTTCATTAATATATTAAATATTAAACATCAAGACCCGTCTTATAACTACTGTAACTTCGAAACAGTTAAGTATGAGATATTTGTAACATACCTCATATCTCAAATATGGGGTATGAAAATGTAACTTTTCTTAGTGACAAAGCCGCAGGTACTTATCTTCTGACTGTAATTTGTTGCCAACATTCATCCGTGAAGGACATGCTAAATTTCAGTTAGAGGTTAGAGATATTAAAGATGTAATTTCTTTTTCCTATCCAAGTTCACCAGTCCCCAAGTTAAGAAAACCTCCAAAAGTGCTTAACACAGTGCCTGGCACAAAGTCCCCTCTTAACATGTAGATATTAGTAATTTTATTATAACTTTTCTCGCATCTGTTCAAATTTCTTTTAGGTGACCGTGATGAAGTTAATCAAATGAAATCTTGAAGGAGCACAAAGATAAATCGAGTTCAACCCATTAATTCAGTCTTTTTTTTTAAATTATTTTTTATTGAGGTATAACTGACATATAATATTGTATTAGTTTCAGATGTACAACATAATGATTCGATGTTTGTATACATTGTGAAATGATCACTACAATAAATCTAGTTAACATCCATCACCTTACATAGTTACAAAAATTTATTTTTCTTATGACAACTTTTAAGATTTACTTTCTTAGCAACTTTCAAAGATGTAATGCAGCATTATTAACTATTAATTTCAGTTAATAACATATAACATATATAACTAAATATATGTTATATATGGGTTACATATATATAACATTCTGTTTATATATATATACATACATATATATATATTCAGTTATTTATATGTGAGTTCTAAAAGAGTGCTGTCTGCACACTCCTGCTGAGGTATAAAGGAAAGGAAAATGTGAATTTGGTGGTTGTAGGGAGTGGGGGGTTGGCAACTCGAAGAGAAAGAGAGGATGACATGTTTTTAAGGATTAATTCCTTGATTTATCCAGCAAATATTTTTAGAGCTTCAATTATGTGCCAAGACTACAAGGCAGGCCCAAGGGCCTTGCCTTCACCAGAGAGCAATGATACTCAGCTCCTGGAGACAGAGAAAAAGCTCTCCCATCTGAAGGAAGTGTAGAAAAAAGCAAAAGTGAACAGCTCCAAAGTTTGACTCCATCGTTTCTAAACCATCCATCCTTGCAAGGAAAGACTCAAAGGCTGCTTTGCCCAAAGGATTTAACTCTAGGCATGACCTTTGATAAGAAGACCTAGAAAGTGCCCATATCCTTCCACAACCCTGCAGCCACAGGTTAAGTTGAGGTAAGATGCAGCATAAGAACAAAGAAGTAGGTTGTGGGGAGAAATAACACCAGAGGCAAAGCAGTTCAGAAAGGTCTTTCTCTTACAAAGGAGTTCAGATTTTATCCTGCTGATCTTGAAAGTTTTAGCCCTGGGGAAAAGCCAGATCAGATTTGCATTTTACAAAAACCTCTGTGTCCTTGGCTTTTGTATGGTTGAACTAGAAGGAGGATATTGGAAGTGGAGGTTTCCCGCCTGTAAAGTATACTGCTTTATTCAGGCCTAAAAAAAGGACTTTCAGGAGGATGAGGCAGAACACATGCCTCCCTTGCTAAAAAAGATAGTTATAGGACAATTGCCATACTCCTCACACGAGATGGCAAGAACTTGAATTTGGGTGGTATGTTGGGAGCCAAAATGGAAAATTTTTCACAAAATTCCCTGCATCCTCCCTCTTAAGTATTTAAAAGGTAGACTTAGTTAGGGAT
This sequence comes from Grampus griseus, assembly GCF_964374135.1. Taxonomy (NCBI): domain Eukaryota; kingdom Metazoa; phylum Chordata; class Mammalia; order Artiodactyla; family Delphinidae; genus Grampus; species Grampus griseus. Next base: position 21,038,759 of record NC_139004.1, read on the forward strand.
TGGATATGAAAGAGTGAGGTAAGGGAGGGAAAGGAGTCTGAGAAGGGACCCTAATTCCTAGCCTTGGCATTTATGTGGACAATTGTAAAACTAACTGAGATAAGGAATATACGAGAGAGAAGAGGAGAGGGGAGAGACTGATGAGTGTAAAGAAATGTGAAAGTTCTGAAATTTACCCAACTTGCGAGCTCAGCTTGTTAAGTTAGCCTGGCACACACAGTTTCATGGATGCTGGTTCAACTCACAAGACTCCTGGGTCAGAGACAATGCACAGTTTATTATTCCAGGAATAACAATAACCAGATTATCAGCATATTTTCTCTGATTCCCCGCCTCCAATTTCCAGAGGGCAACACATGACATCTGTACATTCAGTGGATTGTGTTACAGGACGGAAACCCTAAACCTGGGGATCCCAATTCTTTAATAATGAGCAGTAAACATGCCTGCCTGTTGCTCTGGAGAGAAACATTATCTCTGTCTTCCAACGGTGTTTGCTATATAAGCATCCTTGAAAACATAATCCAGAACAAAGGACAGTCAGTGCCCCACTAGCAATACATGCAGAAATGTGAGCGATCCATGATGAATTATCTCCTAACAATGAGTTGTTTTCACTAGCTGAGTTTTGTTTTTTAAACAAAGTCTTCCACGACTAGATGAGTTGGGTGGAGGGTACGTGAGATTTCAAAAGTGAAAAAGAGTGAGGCCAGTTTACCTTAACAGACCAGAAGCTCCAAAGAACCTCCACAGAACTGTTGATATCTAATTAGTTATTTGTATGCTTTTTCTGTTTTTTTTTTTTAATATATATATTTTAATAAACAGTAGAAAAGAAGTGTGGTTGACAGTGTAGCTTGGGAATCTGAAGGTTTATCTAAAGTCACCTGCCTAATAAAAGGATAAATGACCCATGGAATCTTCTAGTAGCTTTTCCCTCTAGGCACTACCTCAAGGTACCTAGGCTTCTTGAATGGAGGATGCAGGTTTTGATTGGTAAAGCAAATTATTAGAATTAGTTGAGTTTTTTTAAATTTGTTTTTAAATGGAGGTATAGTTGACTTACAATAGTATGTAAGTTTCAGGTGTACAACATAGTGATTCATAATTTTTAAAGATGATACTCCATTTATAGTTATTATAAAACATTGGTTATATTCCCTGTGCTGTACAATATATCCTTGTAGCTCATTTATTTTATACGTAGTAGTTTGCACCTCTTAATCCCCTACCCAGAACTCATTGGTTTTAAGTGTTTGAAGATATCCAGGCTAATGGGGACAGGTTTAGAGATCGAGAGAATAGTGTAGGATGGGGATATAATTTATCTGTTAATTTAATCCAGTGCCATTTTAAACTACCTACTATATAAGCTGCTTGACTCCTGGAATTGGAGTAACATTCTTGGCAAGTCTGTCAGTCAGCCAATCGCATCCAGGTTGCACACAGATAACAATCAGTTGTTGTTGGCGCACAGATAACAGTCAGCTCAGGAAGGCTGGTGTTTCAGCCCACTAAGATCCAAGCTGCAAAATGTAAAAGCTCAAATGATTGTCTTCTCTTTCTATCTCAAACCTCCCCCAAAGGCTGCGAATAGAATCTTTTGACTCTCAGCTAAGTATACATACTGACATATAGGTAAGTCCTTCGTCTTCTCAAGAAGTGTAGCAGCTCAACATTTATGATCTTACTGCTTGGCACACTCTCTGAGACCAGGTCGGAATCATCTGGAATTATTCAATTTTGTGATCACCCCCCCTCACCGCTTATTTTAAAAATGTTGTGAGAAAGAGGAAAGTTTAATTAAAGTTCGAGGAAGTTTCTTTTCTTTTCAAAAAGCTCGGAGCATTGTAAAAAACAAAATGAAAAAAAAACTTGTGGGGTCACAGCCCAAATGGGCTTCCTTACAGACAGAAAAATCTTTCATCTACAGGTGTGTGGCCTTCTCAAAGTTACAAGGTGACAAACGCTGAAAGAAAAGATTTCTTGTGTGACTCTAACAGCAATAATAATGATGATCACATTGGGTTACTTCTTCTGCAGTATTTTCTTGCTGCAAAATGCTACACTCCCTGAGGATTGGCCTCGAGGCTGTCACGTTATGAGGCTCATATGCTGCCTACCATGCCAACAAGGCAAATGACAGGAGTGTTCTGTTATTCTTTTCTAGAGGTTTTAAAACTTGTTTGATAATTTTTAATAGCAAAGTAAAATCTTATTTGTCTGTTATCTGCTGGATCCATTGGGATGAAATTTCTGCTTTGGGGAGTTACCAAACGAGGTCTCAATCAAGGGCTGCCAAGTTATGCTGCTTTAGTAGTTCCTAGCAGGGCAGAGATGGTGTTGGTGCCCCTGTGCTCAGGTGACTTGAGGCTTTGGGTCCTCTAGAAGAGTGAACTTGGATTTAGAGGAAAAGGTGGTATAGGCAGGTTACTCAGCATGTAATGGGGAAGAATAATTTACTTTAACCTTTGTATTTTATTGCTTTTGCTACAAGTTAGTCACTAAAGGGATGTTGCCTATAAGCTTAGCTTATACATTATGGCTCATCTCTGAGAACCCTTCCTCCCATGTAATGAGCGTTAAGCTAAAATACCTTTGTTTAGCTCACAGGAAACCTCCTGACCAGGCCCACCTGTGAATGGCTGCAGGAAGGAAGAAATTAACGCATCCTAGAACCAGGACTTTGCTCCCTCCCCTTTTAGTGTAAAAGAAGCCTGAATTCTAACTCAGGGAGATGGTCCTTTGGGACACTAGTCCACCATCTTCTCCTTCTGCTGGCTTTCTGAATAATGTCGCTATTCCTTGCCCCAGCAACTCGTTTCTCAATTTATTGGCCTGTGATTCTGCTAGCGGTCTGAGCTTGGACTCGGCAACAAGCACAGTACCCATTGTTCTGTACTATGTGTTACGTTTCATCTTTATGATCACCCTACAGCCCAGTGTTTCTCAGTGAGGGAGATATAAAATGAATTTAAGCATGGGTATCACCCAGCATGTTTGAGAATAACATGGAATCTGAAATAGAATGCAATGCATGTGGTAAGTGGTAATTCAGGCAACTTTTGTTCCTGTTACACATGTGTGTGTGGGTCCAGATGTAAACTAAACTACAAACTGGTCATGGCCAGTGGAAAGCACTGCCCCTAGGCCACGAATTCTGAGTATGGTGCCACCTCCTCTATCCAGTTTACCTGGGCATCCCCAGAGCTGAGCTCTGAGAGGAGCACACCAGTGTAGAGAAGAGCGAGCAGTTCTGCACATTGGCTGCTTTTCAAGAAAGAGTTTGGCCTTTGATAATTTGTTACCATTGTTAATGAAACTTTTACTCGAGCTCTACATGAAATGTTTTGTGCTGTGGCTTCCGGCTAAAAGGCCCTTCTATTTTCTGAAAAGGTCCTAGGTTGTGATAACTATGCCATGCTCAGGGTCCCCTCTTTTCTTCTTTAGGGAAATCGGCTTGTGATTTGAGTTTACCTTCCTTTCTGTTACTATTCTTTAGAGATGAATATATAGGAATAGGAAAAGAAAACAACAACGCCCAAACAGGGACTTGAACCCTGGACCCTCAGATTAAAAGTCTGATGCTCTGCCAACTGAGCTATCCGGGCTCACACAAGAAAAAAAAAAACGCCTTCCACATCAACTATAGTCAATTTATGCATACATTCAGAAGAACGATTTTAGGCATTTCGCCTGTGATTCCGGTTCAGAGCTGGCTATTCAGAAAATGCTTGGCATAGAAACTCAGCCACAGTGAAGGTCTTTAAGGCCGCAATAAAACCATATTACATTAATTATAATGTCTCCCCAAATTGTATCTTTCTCGCTCACTCTAGTTTAGATATATACTATATGTATATAAACACTGTATCTCTATGTAGCATATAGAGATATATTCTATAGTACCATATAGAATTCAGTGCAGTCAAAAACTGCAGGTTGGCCTTTAGTTCCTAGGCTTCCCAGAGAAACAAGTCAAATATTCTACATTTGGGCCCAAACACTTTCAAAAGGAAGCCAATCCAATGCTGATGCTTTTAAGGGATAATTAAATCACCTTTCGGCCGCTCTTTGGATACCTGAATATAGGTCTAGGGACTGAGGGAGCGATTTGATTTCGTGCTGGGTCTCAGCTGTCTTTGGAGAGGGGAAAAAAAGGAAAAAGAAAAAAGGAAAGAAGCTTTTAAAGGAGAGTCCCACTCTCTTTTTTCTCGTCAGATTTCGTTCCGTCTCTAAGTTAAGTGCTTGACAAGGGTCCAATGACTGGAAGGCTTTCTCCACTCGAAATGCCCATGAACGTTGCCCCATTAACCATTTCAAGATTTTGCTGAATAAGCAAAGGAAAATTTAATTTAAGCATTCAGAAAGTCTTAGCGTTGCAGAGGGGGAAAAAAATTCAGATTCAAAGAATTGGGAAGTGCTACAAAGGCGTTTTCTGCAGGATGGGGATGTAGCTCAGTGGTAGAGCGCATGCTTCGCATGTATGAGGCCCCGGGTTCGATCCCCGGCATCTCCAGGTCCTTTTATCTACATAATCAGAAATTGCCCTTTAAAAACATCAATGCTTACTTTGTATCCTCCTCCAATTTTCTCGGTACTCTTTTAGCCACGGCGTATAGAACTGTATACGTAGAGAAGGAAACAGGATACCTTTGAAGTTTTTTAGGATATCTGTAATGAATGAAATTGAAAACGCAGAAAAGCACACCCAATGGACAGATGGCCGAAGAGGAGCAACTTGGAAACTTGCCCAGGATCCATTAGTGAACGGCTAGCTGTGGTAACGGGCCTGAAAACACTCAAAGGGGAGGAGGAGGTATTGTTGCTGAGTCATGGTACTGAAAAGTAGGACAAATGTTGGGAAAAGGACGAAGGCTTGTTTGGTGTAGGCGAATCCAGCAGCTCAGATACACAATACTGTTCCTATTATCAAAACATCAAGAACGAGAAAAGTTTCTTGTAAAGGCTCCCAAAGAAGTGGGAAAACGGGTGGCCGGTTAGCTCAGTTGGTTAGAGCGTGGTGCTAATAACGCCAAGGTCGCGGGTTCGATCCCCGTACGGGCCACAGTCTCCTTTTAACCACCACTGTGATTTAACCGTGAAATAGTTTTGATTACTTTCCAGCCAAACTGTCCAACGACTGTCCTACGAGACAACCTGCGGTATCTCCACAAGAGACATTTTGTCACAAGTCCAAACCATCCTAGGGAGTCCAGAGCACACGTCTTTGAGCAAGACAGATTGCTCAAAATTTTGTCCAAGAGAAGCAGAAAAGCAGCAAGACACCTTAGGAGTTATTAAGTTCATTAGAAGGAAAAACTGTCACCAGTTTGTTTAGTGGCCAAACACTGCCCTCGAAATAGTCTGAAAACATACTGAGATGCGGGGCAAGTGTGAAAAGGCAGTGTTCATGATCTCCGATTGCTCAGTTGAGGATTTCTATTCGGTTAGATCATCCCTCACATGAAGGGAGGACTCCCATATTGGGAAAAGTGTTTTCTTGTTACTTTGATTTTTTTAGGTAAGAAAGGACTAAGCCCTTTTCCAGAATCTACTTTGCCGTCTGTCACCAACCAGTTGGTCCACGTTGACCGACACCAGCAGACCCTCTGTTTCGTCCACTTCTCGATGTTACGCCTCTTGAATCAGTCTCATTTTCCATCAAAACCGACTTTCTGAACACTAATTATGTATCCCCTTGTTCCTTGTACAACGAATTTTCTTTATTCATTCACGACCTCAGAACTTTATATCCCGTTGAATGAATTTTCACTATTTTCCGTGGAAAATACTGAGATCAAGCCAAGAGGAGTTAGGGAGCTTGTCAAAAATACAGCTTATTGGGCCTCACCCCCAGGGACTTTGACTCAGTAGATTTGAGGAAGACTACAGGTTTCTTTATTTTAAATAAACGCCACCGTTGTTTCTTACAAAGGGTGGATCAGCGATCTCTGAGAAATAAGGCTTTATACAGACCAATCTTCGAAGGATTCTGTTGCGGGGAAATCCAGGAAACTTCTGAGCCAAGTCGATCTGGTTTTAAAACTAGGAAGGGAGGGTAGCAGGGAGACAGAAACAAAGAGAAACAGAGACGGAAAAAAATGTTATATATCCAAGTAGGAAAGAAAAACGGAGTAAATATTTAGGAGAAGTAAATATTTAATCTGTTTAGAAAAATCATTTCTGCAAGTGGCTCGTTGGTCTAGGGGTATGATTCTCGCTTAGGGTGCGAGAGGTCCCGGGTTCAAATCCCGGACGAGCCCAAGTTTTGCGGCCTACACCCGCTATTGAATTTTTTATTAAACTCACTCAAAAGAAATTGGTACATCTGCTGTTAAATTAAACTGCTATATTTTCATGTAGAAATATGTAGGCTGTATATGCACTTGATTCCAATAAGTAACTAGATAACTCTTCTAGTTAAGAGAGACAAGTACTTTTCAGTTTTGGCTCTTACTCAGTTTTGCATCAGCTCTAAACTGACTCTTGCAAAGGCCAAGGTTTCTGGTTATTCTAGAAAATCGACTCCACGGTTGTGGTCATATGAAATGTATAGGAAACAACATTGTAAAGCAACTATACTCCAATAAAAGTTAATTTAAAAAAATCCAGGTAATAAACATTATATTTTTAAAATTAAAAAAATAGTATAGGAAGACGATGGTCATATCTCAATTCAATGTCACCCATCATTCATGCATCACATCAAAGAAATGGGTTCAAATGGAAAAATCAAATATTGACCTATAGAGTTGGGGTGCTGGAAACCTTTGTACAAGTTATTTCGGCTTTCCTCGTTGCGTATTCTTTCATCATTCAGGAATAGGGGCTCTGCTTCATTATTGAGAAGGGGCACTTTTTCTCTTTTCCCGGAGCATACTGTTGGTACACTCTTTAAACAGATATTTGTTTAGCATCTATTATAATCAATGAGCTTTTGCAGTCTGTGGTAAACAAAATACACAAAAATCACTGGATCCTATATTCCAGTGGTTGTCAAATATTTTATATTAAAACGCAGTTGCAACACCCCTTCCCGCCTCCCTTTTTTGTGTGTGCAAGCCCTGATTGTGGAGAAGGACAACAAATGAACAAGAACTAGCGGCCTGAAAAGGAGGGAGAAAACCGCAGGGAATTCCTTTAGGACCACATTTACACAGCGTGGCAAGAGGGGCCAGAGTTGACAGGTGATAGAAACAGGAGAGGAATGTCTCAGTGGGTTACGGAGAAGGCCCAGTGCAATGTTTTGGTTCGAGGACCTGACTTTTGGGACTGAGCTTGGAGCCACATTGGCAACCAGGCCTGGAGCTCTGGGAATGCCAGAGCTGGGCTCACCCTTAGAGCGTTCAGAGATTCCGACTCTTGGATTCCGGAAGGATCTTGTGGTCTATCAAGACATGTTGGTGAGAATGAGGCGAAGAGGGAAGATGTAGTGAAAGCGAATGGAATGCATGCCAATAATTTCAGACAATGCTTACATTCTTTGCGTTTCACGTCATCTTATATAACAAAAACAGTCAAAATATCTAGAATCCTATTAATCCCTGTCAGTCCAGGAAGAATTTTATAGTCTCTTAATTCACTGAAGAAAGGTCGTGTGTGGAGTGCCCGGCTAGCTCAGTCGGTAGAGCATGAGACTCTTAATCTCAGGGTCGTGGGTTCGAGCCCCACGTTGGGCGAGTAATCTCTGTACCTTTTGCTCGCAGCTACATTTCTGCACCTTCCTCTAATCTCCAAAACAAAGTGCCTCACCGTTGTCAAACGAGAAATTTTAGAAAGTATTGAATTGCGGAATCCCGGTGACCAGCTGTGGTTTACAGGCTCTGTTGAACTATTCCGGCCAGCTCTATGACTCCGGCAGCGTTAAGCCTCATCGACCCCTGGCGGCAACGCACTTCTCTGGCTTATTAGAGCTTTTGTTTGGGTAACTAGAGATAACATGGTCTCTGGTAGGGCATTTAGGCTCCTGGGATGATTCTGAAGCACTATCCCCACCGAAAAGGGTTTAGGATGCAGGGATGTTGGAAAACGTAGTATGAAGGTGGAGACGATCCAAACAAAGGAAACAGTTTGATGGGCAGAGGCTCAGAAGCAGCAATGTCCATGGAGAGTTTTGAGAATGGTGACAACTTTCTGGCCCAAGCAAGTGTCATTATGTAATAACGGGAGACAGATTTTCTATTACCACTACCTCATACACCCTTTCAGTTCCTGATCAACTACACCTAAACAGCACAATGGACCTCCTTTTAGATAGTGCTGTTTCCAACCTTTCTTCCCTTCCTTCGGCAAGTAAAAGAACCAACCAACCCACAACAGGTTGCAACTGCCTGCAAAATAAAATCTAAAGACTTAAGCCTGGTTTTTATAGTCCAAATTGCATTTCTACCATTCTCTCTTGAATGGGAGTGTGAAGGATATAGTCAAGAATAACTTTAAAGTCAGAATACCAGCTTTATAAATTTATACTAAGAAAAAAAACTAAGTGGCCCAGTGTGTTTTTATTGGCCCTCAAATTTGGGAAGGCAAAATTCATACGAAAGGTTGCCTAGTGTATAATCAGAGCAAAACGAGTTAGATGTTAAAAATATTTATGTCGCTTTGAAAACCTGATAATGCTGTCTACACCCATTGAGACCAAGAGCCCCAGAACTATCAATATTGTATTGAAAGAATGCCCACTTCTGAGCATGCTGGAGACAGGACAACTTACCACTCTCCATCCTCCCCCATCCAAAGCTTCCTTTTTTCTTTACTCAGGAACCTGAATATTGTTAATATATCCCTTGCTCCATGTGATGTTATATTCCGTTTTAAAACTATTCCGTATTTTACCTATTTAGATGAATAGCACCTATGGTTGGGCACATGGAATCACATGTTTTAAACTAGGTAGACTCCCTACAATTTGGAAGTATTGTCAGTATATACACGATGAAACCGAGAATCATGAGTCAACTTAAAATGGATGGACAAGAAACAACTTTCCTAGAAGAGTACACTGAGCCTTGACTGTTTTCCAGGTCTCAAGACATCTTTCAAATTAATTGATGAACGTATTTTTATTAAGCGCCTTTTCCCTGTTGGATACTTAAAATGAAAACATGCATATAACATGGGCCGTGCCTTCAAGAAGGCTATCATTTACTTACTGGGTGAATGTAACTGACTCAAGTGAAAATTAAATTCTCAGTTGTATTTTAACTGTCTAGCATTAGGAAATGAAGGTGCTCGGAGTGACTGTTTTAAAAAATAGGTGATGGTGACAGAAACGGAGTTAAGAAATTACCAGCGTTTATCCAGTAAAATCAAGGGAACAGAGGCCCTGTATCGGACTCATATGAATATTCTACTTACTAGAGAGAACAATCATAGAAGATTTACAGACTCCATGTTGTGGGTATTAAGCCCTAAGTCTTATTGTAAAGCCTGGACTCTTGATCACCCAGCAGCATCAACTTAATGTTTCGGTTTCCTGGTATGATGAAAACTATAAAGGGATGTCCTAGATAGAGGAACAAGTATTGCTGGTGTTAATAAGCCACATGTCCTGTTGTCAATTAACTTAATGGATTTCTTGTTTATAAACATTTTTTGAGTTGCTTGGAACAGACTGCTTTTTCCCATTCTTATGGCCCTTTGGCTATATTGTTAAAATTGAGTTGACATACTTAAAAATTGCATTTCTGAACTCAAGGCCTGTGCCAACATCTCCAAGGCCAAGGCCATCCTGAGCTTGGTCCTGAGCACAAGCTAACCTAACTCCTTAGACATAACACTTCAACTGCAAAGGAGTCCTTGATTAAAGGTGGTTAAAAAGGGCACAGGTTGGGGGCTGGTATCTTAGTCTGCTTGGGCTACCAGAACAAAATACCACAGACTGGGTGGCTTAAACTGAAAAATTTTTATTTTCTTGCAGTTCTAGAGGCTGAGGAATCCATGATTAAGGCACTAACTGATTCAATTTCTGGTGAGAGCTCTCTTCTTGGCTTGTAGAGGGCTGCATTCTTGCCACGTCCTCAGTGGAAGAAAGAGGGAGTGAGCTTCCAGATGTCTTTTCTTTTAAGAACACCAATCCAACCTTAATTACTTCCTTATTCCAAATACTGCCACACTGTGGGGTGGGTGTTAAGGTTTCAACATATATGTTTGGGGGGGACAATATTCAGTCTACAGTAGGGGGGACAAAAAAAGCAAATCACACTATGACATTTTGGAATTCAGGAATTTGACACACAGTAACCTCTCACATATTTGTTGAAAGAATAACTTTAGTTGCATTGCCTTTAGGATACTTAATCTTTTATATAGATAACATTGTTTAATAAATCTTATCAAATTAAAAAAAAACGTAGTGGCTTTTCCTTAGGACAGATAATCTGAAAGCAGAGTCCACAGACTCTCTATTCATAACTAGAGCTTGACTGATACTGGCCTGAGCCAGATATGAAAGAAAAGCCAGAGGTCAGTAATTTGGAGGCTGCCTACAAGAACATGTTAGCCTACAGTTAGGTCTGAACTTGGGAGGACAGTCTCTGGAAGAAAAGCAAAGGCAGACACAACTACAATTTTGTGAATACAAAGGTCTGTTCAGAGAAGGTTATCAACAGCAAATTGTATAGTCAGGTGTGCTTCAGGAAGTCTTGGTAGTTGAGAAGAGTAAACAAGAGACAGAAGTCAGGGCCTTAATCCTGTTCCAGAGCGGACTTGGAAAGCTGGGGTCATAGGTAAAGGGAAAAGGAAGTATTCTACACAAGAGTATTATCTGCACCAGCAGCCCAAGGTGACAATAGCTCAGGCATTCCAGAAACAAGCCAGTATTATTTTTTGAACACGAAATAAAAATATATGTATGCCAGAACATATTTTCATAATCATCTGGATTCCAGAGTTCAGAGTCCTAGGACTTTTTCTAAAAGATAAATGTTTACATCAGCAGAATACACTTTTATTATATAGTATGGTCTAAACTACCAACAAGAGAGGTCCCACTAACTTAACTACCAAGCGTTTTGAGTCAGAGCCTTCAAAGCTGAAAATCTTTACCTCCATGATTGACTCAAACTTACTGTTTGAGCTTTTCAATTTGACACCTTTTGGGGACAGAGTTTATCTGATTTGCCTCTGTGTGTTCCCAGCACTTAGCATGGTGACTGGAATAGTCAGTGCTCAATGCATATTTGTGAATATTAAAGGTCACTGTTGTGTATACGTTACCGAGCTCAAGTTCGCATGACAGGTCAATAAATTGAGAGACAAGTTTTGGGGGCACGGAATAGTGACTTTATTCGGAAAGCCAGGCGTCAGATAACATGGTGATCTAGCGTCCCGGAGTACCATCTTATCAGGGGCTGGACGCTAGTTTCTTTTATAGAACAGAGAGAGGGAGGGGAATGAGGAAGTAAAGTAAAAAGGCTTTAAGTCTTACAAAAGACCTCCCGGTTTTGGCCCATCCTCGGGGAGGGGATGCGTTAATTTCTGCTTTTCTGCAGCCATTCACAGGTGGGCAGGGGCAGAGTGTTTCCCTGTGGGCTTAACAAAGGCACTTTAATTTAACATTCAGGCAGAGAGGCAGGGTTCCCGGAGGCAGGCCATTATGTATGCCTAGAGCTATAGACCGAACAAAAGCAATGGAAAGCAAAGGTCCGGCAGACCGAGAAGATGGAAGACAAACGTCCTCAAGAACCATCTTGCCTGGCTTTGGATGCTAGTTTCTTTTATGGAAAAAAGAGGGGGAGGTGAGGAGATAAAGTAAAAAAGGCGATAAGTTGTTGCAAATATTTCCTGGTTCTGGCCAGACTCGGGAGGGGATATGTTAATTTCTTCTTTCCTGCAGCCATTCACAGGGAGGCTAGGTCAGGATGTTTCCCTGGGAGCTAAGCAAAGGTATTTTTAGCTTAACCCCTCAGGCATGCGAGGCAGGGTTCCTTGAGACGGGCCATTATGTATACTTTAAGCCTTAGGCAACGTCCCTCTAGTGATTAATTTATAGCAAAACTAATAGAATGCAAAGGTTAAAGAAAAAAAAACATATCCAGTATAGAGTCATATTTGTTCTTCCCTATTGTGGGATTCGAAATTCATCTCCCACCTGCATCTAAGAATACTGAGGAAGGCGAAAAAGAAAGGAACACCAAAACTTTCCTGCTTCTTATATTTTCACAGTTATATTTTATTGTGTAAATATATGGAAAAGAAGGCTAGATATATATGGAAGAACCAGACGTGATTCTTGACCTACGAGAATTCAAGTTATTCACATACACACACACTCCTCAGAATCCCTCAAATCTGCTTGTTCTTTTCTCAAGGCTCCTTAAGGCCTGTCTAGCTTTCTGTCTGTCCGAATCTTCTATAATGTGGAGTGGGAGAAAAGGAAGGAAGGAATGGATCCTTTTTGTAAAAGCGTATTTTTACAAAATGGATAGTACTAAATACATTTATGAAATAGGATAACTTATTCAGTCAATTGGGGTTGGGGAGGAGATAAAATTTTATATTTAATTTATTCAGACTAGCCCCCTCAAAACAGATGTTTCATGAAGACTTGAGGAGCTAAATGGCTAAATTAAGTGATTAGCAACTTGCTTTTAATTCCAATTCAGAAAAAAAAAAATCTTGAGCCATAGAGGAGTGAACACTGGTCTCAATGTTCCACTTGCACAAGGGGGAATCGTTTGTCCTATGTGTATGGCTCCACTGTATGACAATGTAATGATTTTTAGTGGAACGTGAAGAACAAAGATTCCTGATGTCTGTTGCCACCTCAAGTGGATTTCACTTACATGAGAGTAATAGCCATTCTGAGCTTCAGACTGTCACAGAAAATTAGACTAGGCTCACACTTTGTAAAATTAGTGTTTGAATGACATTACTTTCTACCTTGTTAAGCTAATTTAAAAAATATTTTAGCTTCCCATCGACAGGTTTTTTCTGAGTTTAGAATTAGTGTGTTCGTCCGGTTTATCTACAGGGACTAAATGTCAATTAAGAACGTCTTAGTATGGTTTTGAAGAGTTTAACCCTGTGCTTGTTTTCTTCCTCCTCCTTCTGTTAATTATCTGTTAAAATTGCAGATTAAAGTACTTCAAATTCTATCTAAGATTGGTTATTTAAATTCATTCATCACAGTAAAAGACACTCATTGCTAAATTTTTGTCAGTTCCTCATACCTCATTATTTTATTTTCTTCCTGCAAACCAGTGGGTGCTAGCGTTTTCTCCTTGGTCCAGGGCAGTGGTCCTGTGAAGGAGTGCTGGGTTACAAAAAAAACGTGGAGGCCACTAGAGCAGACCTAATCAACAACACTAGTGAGTAAAATAATAAGCACCAATGGCTCTCCAACCTCGTGCAGAGATGGCATGCTCTGCGGGGAAAACGGTTACTGTGATTCCTTCGATAGCTCAGTTGGTAGAGCGGAGGACTGTAGTGAGTATATTCCTTAACCAGGCATCCTTAGGTCGCTGGTTCGAATCCGGCTCGAAGGAGTTCACGTTTTGCGTCTGCTTTTTTCACCCTCACCCTTAAAAAGGTTTATCTCAGCTATATATATCCTTGCTGTGCATCTTTTTAAGAGTAATCTCAGTGTGCAACGAATCTAATTTGTTTAATTATTATTCTCCGTAATAATTACTAATACGCGATCAAACTTCAGGCTCATAGTTCATAAAGGGCCCGTGCCGCAAAAAAGTCCCGAGCCCCAACCAGGCGGATCAGAGGTGGGCCCTCTAAGCAAGGGATCCGGTGACAAGTCTCCGCCACCCTACCCGGCATCCCAAGACTAGGGGAGGGGCGGCCTGCTAGGAACATAGCTGACCAAAGGTTAGTAACTGGTTGGGCACGGGCGCCCTCCCGTGGTATTAGAGTGCTGAGTCTCTCCGAAGGTTTTTTTTGTTTGTTTTTTTTCCCAGGTGGACGCTCAACTACTGGCAGTCGCCCACAGACCCTGGGGCACTACTCCCACTTCTCCGTTTAATTATGTAAAAGTGGTTCTCAACCCTGGCGCAGAAAAGTGGGTGGATGTCAGAATCACCTGGGACTATTTTACAAAGCGCCTTTAGTTGCGGCACTTTGAAGGTGGGACCCAGGCATTGGTAGTTTTAACAGCTCCCAGGTAATTTTAATGTGTTTTAAGGTTTGAGAACCACTGCAGAAGAGAAAAATTTTAGAATTAAAAATAATAGACAAGGGGAAAATTGATAGAATTTTCTACCCACTTTGGTCTAAACTGGTAGCTCCCTTGCTCTTCGAAAGCGACTCGAGGGCAAAAGAGTAAACAAGAAAAATTGTCCAATTTTCAAAGATAACATGGGCCTTGGTTGCAAATTTTATTAGATAGTCCTGGACTGAGCGTCTCATCAACGCACCATAGATTCCAACCCAAACAAGTTCTCCACTGCAATTTCCCTCCCATAATTGGACCATATTCTGCAATATTCCAGTATCAATTGGCAGTAGCGGCCCCACCACCCCGTAGAAACAGCCAGATGACTCCAAAAGAGGACGAGTGAATGTAAAAAAACCAAATCTCAAACATACCTACATATTTTTGGCTCTTCAAAATTTCATTAAGAAATAGAAATTATTTGTTCCAGTTGTAAGAACTTGAGGTGGCCCTCAATAGGTCATACATGTGGGAAATAGATTCTGAGGATAAAAATGTAATATTAATGCATAAATAATTGAAGTGTAGATTTGTAAATCCACCTGGCAGAGACCAATATTCAAATCTTTGAAAGGCGAGAGAAATCTCAAAGAATCCAACCTTCCCTATCCTGTCACTGGAGAGAAGGGAGAGGCTATCAATTAGGAATTGGGCCCTTTTGTGGTAACGTTGGAGCAAGGTGTTTATTTACAGAAGCATGGAAATAAAGGCCAAAGAGTAGGCGGAACATAAAGCTGGAGAATGCGGGCATCGATCCCGCTACCTCTCGCATGCTAAGCGAGCGCTCTACCACTTGAGCTAATTCCCCTCACTACTAGACGCTTCTGCCTCCCATACTTTAATATCCGAATGTAATTCAGAACTCGTGGCCACCTTGGTACCTAGTTGGCGTTAGACAATAGGACAAAGTACGGGTTATCAAACAGCCCCTGGGGCGCCACCTATAATCTGTTCTACGGTACTGGATCCTGTTGAGAGAAGACTGCAGAGTGCAGGTGGACCAGGGCGTGGAATCCATAGAAACACCTGTCTTCGAAATTGGGCAAGAGTTTAACACTGGAATCATATCTACGGAAACCGGGGACCGGAAGGAAATTGTAGGTACATCCAGGAGGGCGAATCAAGTTTCTCAGGCAATGAGACTAGGCTTTTGGCCATCCCAATAGTTCCTGCCAATCCCCGCACTCCTAAATTTTCCACCAATTGATTCTGCTAGTACCAGAAACAGATTCTCCAGAGTTCCTACGAATGTCCCCTAATCTGCTTTCTGTCTGGCTTTTTTTATAGATAAAAATCACCGTCGGTGGACACAAGGTCACGAAGGGGTGTGCGTCCCAGTTATTTTCTCCCTTCATTCTGGCTTCGTAGTCCCGATTTCGATCAAGGGTGTACAAGTTATTTTTCTAAGGTAAACACTAATGGAAGTGAATATAATCATGGCTGCATGCTTAGATCTGGATTCCTTGCAAAAAACCGAAAGTAGTAGTTGCCTCTCTTTCTTCTGGGCCTGTGGAGTACTAGGTACCAGGTACTGTGCTTAGGTGCTCGGTACTTCACAGAGCTAGTTCTTCAGAGGAGAACTCTTGAGCATTGCCGGAGACCCATCACTTGCAGGAAAGCCATGTGAAGACCCTTCCCGTCAACTGGTTCTTTGTCTGAAATTCCATCATTAGAAACATTTTTTCTTTTTGGTTTAATGTTATTTTCTAGTCTCAATGAAATTGGGAAAAAGTGATGAAGTGGAGATGAAACATTTTACTTAAGAAAGTGACTCTATGTCCCTATGCTGTGCAGGCACGCTGCGCAGGCCTTTCCAGGACCCTTTTAATGCCCTTAATGCTTGCTCTTCTCTTTTCTTTTTCATTGCAGTCAGGGCTGACAAATAAAGTGAATAACTTTCTGTGGGAAGAAATCCTCCACCTTCCTGCACCCCTTCCATTTGAGACAAAAGAGTTCAAAGCTCAGATGTTCTAAGTGGGTGTGTAGAAACCCACCATTCATCTCAAAACTTGGCTCAAGGTCAGCCTTGCCTTGATTCTCTCCACCATCTGGGTATTCTCTCCTCACTTCTCCTTGGACAGAATTTACCCAGCTACAGAAGTCAATTTGGCCTCCACTCATTTTTTTTCTCCATTTATTTTCCATGATTCTATTAGGGGTGCAAGTGTGGAACTGGAGTGAAAGAAAGTGGACTAATTCCATAGCTCAGATCCATGGATTAAGCTTTGGGATGACTGACTGTGAACTGAGAGCAACTGGGGGCTTTCAACCATGAGCTGGGAGTTCTAGTTTCCAATACATTGGATTAGGTATTAAAATTTCAACAGCTTAGCTTGCACAGAGGTAAAATGAAGATCAAAAATAATATCTTAAAATTCACATGGAAGTTTTCCCAGTTGTTAAACTACTGACTCAACTTTAAGCTCACTGTTCTGGACTGCATTGTGTTCTTCCAAAATCCAAATGTGACTGTATTCAAAATTGGAAAGTAATTAAGGTTAATGCAGTCCTTAGGGTGGGGTCCTGCTCCCATAGGATTACTATTCTCATAATGGGAAACACCAGAGAGTTCTCTCAAGTCAGGAAGAGAGCTCTCACTGGGAATTAAAAGGCTGTCATCTTGATCTTAGACATCCCAGCCTCCAGAACTGTGAGAAAATAAATTTCTGTTATTTAAGCCACCTAGTCCGTGGTATTTTGTCACATCAGCCAGGGCAGACTAAGACACTCATCCTTCTTTAATCTGCCTTGTGATAAAGGAGGTAAACCACACGGCTCCGTATTAGGCTTTGCCAAAAAGGAAGCTAGAGGGAGAATGCAAGGTTGGAGGAGGAAGAGGAAAGGTGGACTTGTCTTTTCTGTTTCTTTTTGGAGAGCTTCCTGTTCCTCTAAGTATCATCCCAGGAAGACTTCTGCATCCCAAGAGACGACAATTCTGTAGCAGCAACTGAATCCAGCACCATGCTGAAATTTTACACTTGTTGGCATCTCCGCTGTTTTCCACCTTGTATTCAAGGCACAGATAGGAGGACACTTGACAATGAAAGAGAAACTCCACGTCCTACAGTCTCTCTTCTCCCGCTGCTAATTCTCTATTAGGTCAGGAACACTGAAAGTTGCTAGATGATATTTTCTTGGTTTGTCATGGAAAGGGATTTAATTACTGAGTTCAATATCGACTATGTCCTCTCAGTGCCCCTAATAGAATGCATTGGCAATTGCCATTTGAAAAAAATTTTTGGAATTCTTTTTAATAATATCATTTTGTAGAAATAATAGTTTTGTATAAATTTGTAGAAATAAGCACAGATATTTTATAGAGAAATACACTTAATCTTTTCCTTAAGCCTATTTCCAAAGAAAGCCTTTTCTCTCCAGATAATTTAGTGTATTCTCCATTTGTGTATATTTCTGCTTTAGGCACAAGTGTAAGGCAATCTCTGTTGAACCTCGATGTTTGATGATTTTCTTTGAAAAAAGAATATATTTGCATTTAAATTTTAGGGGTTTTTGTTTCACTTTAATTGCTCCACAAAAATTATGCAATATAATATGAACCACCGAAATTATTTATCCAAGTAAGAAAATTCACACACACACACACTCCACATATTTCATCATTAGAGCTATGAATACACACGATTTCCCATTAGATTTTCAGAAAGGAGAATCACAATGATACCAAAATGCACTGGATATGCTCTGTTCACAACTTTGGGATCCTCTTCAACCCAAATGTCTGTGTTTACGTAATTATATCATTTATCGAGCCAACCTAGACACTTTTGAGAGAAAAAGGAGAAAGTAATTATAGGGGACAGCAGGAAATCGGGCGTAATCCAGGGAATTCACCCTAGGTATATAATGCTTAGGGAGGAGGGCATGGGATACCGGTAGGGTTTTTGTTTTGAGATATACACAGAACAATATCCTAACGTCTTAAATGTACAACTCAATGGATCTTACATGTTTATTAAACCCAGGAAACCAACTACCCAGATCATGACATAGAACCCAAAAGACTACTTAAATTTGACTACTTAAAAGACTACTTAAATTTGATTATACTTTCAAAAGTGAATATGATCAAAGCGGAAACCATCTGGATAGACATTAGGATTGAGATTCTAAAATAATGGCCATAAGTGGTCCTTCGATAGCTCAGTTGGTAGAGCGGAGGACTGTAGGTACAACACTTAGATATCCTCAGGTCGCTGGTTCGAATCCGGCTCGAAGGATGAGAATTTTGAAAATTGTAGACCGAAACAAATCAAACATACACATAGAGTGAGTGAACTCCTTCCGGTCCAAAAGAATAAACTGGACAGTAACTCCGCTTCAAGATAATAGCTCCCTCTTCAACCCATTTAGGAAAACCCTTTCATTTATGGCTCACTTCTGATTGAGAGAGGAGGCGCTAAGCTGATGAGACAGCAGGAGTGTCAAGAGTGATGGTCCTATCTGTATTGTATCCAAGGGCACAGGATAATGAATTAAAGCACAACTCTTTATTGTTCAAGGGCATTAATTTTTTAGTATACTCCTATAATCACTACCTATATCAGTTTTAGAATATTTCTAGCACCCTTCATGTTTGCTTCTACTTTTGAAATAAACTTATAGTCAAAACAAAACTACAGGATTGAGTAAAGATTATTTAAAGTATTCTAAGACTCCTTTCTTAAAGACCCTTCGATAGCTCAGTTGGTAGAGCGGAGGACTGTAGGTGTTTGATCTTTCGGTCATCCTTAGGTCGCTGGTTCGAATCCGGCTCGAAGGATTCCGTTTTCGAAAGGTTGTCATTGACACTGCAGGCCTGAACACGATAGAAAAATTGAACAGTGAACAGTTATTTGTGCTCAGATCTTGTAGGAATGAGTGTATAAACACACAAACGATCCTCAGGTACGCCTAAGAGCCTGTCAACAAAGGTTGCTTCAGCGAGACAGAAGGTGAGTCAGAGTGTCCTCTTGTGGTGACCATTTCTTCGGTACCTTTAATTCAAAATAACGAGTACGCCATTGAGGCATATTTTTGGGTGGCCTACCCTGGACCCCAACACTGTGAAAACAAGTCCTGGAGAGAATAAAGCTCGCGGTACAGGCAGTCGCCTAAATCAGGGCCAGGTATACATTTGACAATAGGTATTTGTAACGTAAGTATAAATACGAATCCATGTATCAACACAAATGTAAAACAGGCGCCAAATAAGTTTTTAAAAGAAGTAATTGTCAAACATTAAAATTTTTTAGACATTTTATTCACAAAATCAAATTTTAAATTAATATTTTAAACTAAAATTTTTTAACTAAATGAAAAGGTCACAGAAGAAATTTTCAAAAATTAAATCTCAACTAAATTTCCAAAACTTATATTTGCAAAGTTAAATTACATTTTCAAAACTTAAAATATTCAAATCTCTAAGTTAAATTTTGAAAAATAATTAAAATTTCAAACTTAATTTAAAAATTGAAATTTAAGTAACCTTTAGAAGTTGAGCCATCCCCCAACCTTGAGTCTCACCCGAGTCCCTTGGGTAAAATGCTATTTTGACCGCTAGAACACAAAGAAACCTCCCTTCACTCCCAAAATAGTTCTCCAAAATTTCCGGAAGAGCCAGCTTCATCCCGTCCTTTTGCATCTCACCGAGGAGTGCTATGGGGTAAGTTATACTTGGAGCTCTACCTCTCCGGTTCTGCCTCATCAGCTCAAGTTCTCTAACGCTTTGAATCTCCCGGCAGACCCGGGACCCACTTCCGCTCTCTCCTCTAGGCCTAGACTCGCGGACACCGCCCAATCTTGTCCTTTCCTTTGTCGTCACTCGGACCGACCCCGCCCCCTCGACACAGGCAGTCGCACAAGGTGTGCGTCAGAGGCGCGGCGCTTTACGGCTGCCCTGCTTTACCTACCCGCAAGCATGGAGGCAGAGAAATCCGAGAAGGGAGCCGCTGAGCTGGAACCTCTGGAAGGGAGTGATCAGAAATCAGAGGCAGAGGAGGAACAGGAGGAATCCGAAGGGGCGGCTGGCGGCAGCAAGAAACGGGTAGTGCCAGGTATTGTGTACCTGGGCCACATACCGCCCCGCTTTAGGCCTTTGCACGTACGGAACCTTCTCAGCGCCTACGGCGAGGTCGGGCGCGTTTTTTTCCAGCCGGAAGGTAAGTGCTCAGGCCTTGGCGGTGAGGGTAGGAGGGTGATGCTCGCTGGCAGTGAGCACGCAATATATGTCCTGTTGCCTCAGCTTGCCCTGGTCCGAGGCGCTAACGGAGCCGGGGACCCGCGTCCGGCTTCTTTGGTAAATCGATAGCGCGCATGTCTTTTAGGAGGCGGCGATGGGATGTGGATAGCGCAGTATATACCTCGCTGAGCCTTAGTTCTCGGATAGCTAATTTTTGGATTTTAACTTCGGCTCCGCCCTCCCATCTTTCCTGAGCCGAATTTACCAGTTTGTTAAATGGGTACAGCCTGAATTAAAATCTCAGTGGTTTTCCCACAAAACTGAACGTATCTCTTTGTCATCGCGGCCCAGTTCTAGAGAAGGTTTATGATCGGCCGTCCCCAGCTCGCATACAGACAGACACTAATTGGAATTGGGGTTGGGGGCCTGTGCGGGTTTTAAAGAGAGCGTTTAGGGCAGACCTGATAAAGGAGTTAACATTTGAGGAAAGGATTGAGTTAGACAAGGGGAAAAGGGTGGACTTTGCAGTTATCCGCTTCCGGGCAAAGAAGTTGAGGTGGGACTCTGGCCTGAGGGAAGGTTTGGAGAATTCGGCGAATGGGAGGTGCTGTTGAGTGGGTGCTGTATTGGCCTCCTTGACCACTGCTCTGTCTTTGCTTCGCAGACGGGTTCGTGAGGCGCAAGAAGAAGGCAGCGGCAGCCCACGCTGCGGGAGGAAAAAAGAGGTCCAAGTACAGCAAGGACTACACCGAGGGCTGGGTGGAGTTCCGCGACAAGCGAGTAGCCAAGCGTGTGGCGGCCAGTCTTCACAACACGCCTATGGGCTCCCGCAGGCGCAGCCCCTTCCGTTATGACCTGTGGAACCTCAGGGTGAGGGGATCGGCTTGTCTGCCGCACCGCTCAGCCTTCCGTCTTCCCAGCCCCAGCCGGCGCACCCCTGTCACCTCTTGTTGGCCCCGGCACCCCCATCTCCTCTCCATCCCAGATCTGCCCTCCTCAGATCTTTTCTTGTTTTCCCTTCCGCAGTACTTGCACCGTTTTACCTGGTCCCACCTCAGCGAGCATCTTGCTTTTGAGCGCCAGGTACGCAGGCAGCGCCTGAGGGCTGAGGTTGCCCAGGCCAAGCGTGAGACTGACTTCTATCTTCGAAGCGTGGAGCGCGGACAGCGTTTCCTTGCCGCTGATGGGGACTCTACCCGCCCGAACGTCTCCTGGGCCTTTGCCCAGCGTCCTACTGAACAGGAGCTGAGGGCCCGGAAGGCAGCTCGGCCAGGAGGACGTGAACGGGCTCGCCTGGCCAATGCTCAGGACCAGGCCCGCTCCAACAGAGGGCTTCTTGCCAAGATCTTTGGATCCCCCACCCCCTCAGCGAGCATGGAGGACTCCTCACTGGTTAGGAACTCTTGAGGGGCAGGGAGGCCCCTTCCACCTCCTAGCCCAGCCCAGCGTCCTATCTACCTGATAATGACTACCCAGGCAGACATTTTATTGTGTTTCTCAAACCAGGAGTGAGTGCTCAGACATAAAAGTTTTGAAGGCCTCTCCTTCCCCCTCCAATTCCTGTACATGCCTCGCTGAGGCACTTAATTCTTACTAGCATGATTATGACTACTGCACATGTCTGTTTTGCCTTGTTTGATTCTTGGCGACCTGCCTCCTGCCCACTGGGGCCCTCTAAAAATCCTGCTTTCTGGCCCCAGGAAGAGCCTTTACTTTGAACTAGACTGATAATGGCTAGTCCAGACAGCTGTTTACCCACCACATTACTGGGCATCAGCAACATCCTTTTAATTTAGAAAAGATTAATAAGGACAGGGCTTAATGGGTTAGAGTGGCTTGGGAGCCACCTTCCAAATGTATTTATAGAAAAGAAAAAATATATATATATTTTATATGCCTTTATAGTTTATGGAGGGTGGGGATGGTCATTGGATAAGTTCCAACTTCTGTCTGTGTCCCATTCACTCACCTTCACTCCATCTCCTGGTCTCAGACCCTCCCACTCCCCCCGAATTCAACCTGGACCCTTTTCTATGTATCTAATCAATTTCTTAGGCCATGTTATTAATAGTTATCTAATGCAGCATTTACTAAGTCGCTGTATGAGGACACAGAGCAGACCCTTGGGCCTCGGACCGGTATTGGCAGCACAGCAGGAGGTAAGCGGTGGGCAAGAGAGCAAAGCTTCATCTGGCTCTCCCCATCACGCGCATTGCCGCCTGAACCATTCCCGCACCCCACCTGGCCCCTGTCCGTGGGAAAATTGTCTTTCACGGAACCGGTCCCTGATGCCAAAAAGGTTGGGGACCGCTGTTACAGACCACTTAAAAAAAGATAAATGTTTAAGAACTAAATGCACAGAAGTACTACAGGCATCATGGTAGATGTGTATAAGGGGTAGAGTGGGGCCATGGGAAGACACGGGTGACTCCATCTGCATGTGTAGTCGGGGAGGTCTCCTGACTTCAAGAATGAGGAATATGTGGACTCTTATCGTCTATCTGGGCAGAGCCCAGACTCCTCTCTCAATTGTCCTGTTACTCCCGGCTGGAGTATCCGTCCACAAGGAAGGAACGAACTCAAACCGTTTGCCCTGGGGGCCCATCTGTCTCCTGCCTCAGGGTGACTAGACTCAAAATACCAAAAGAGAAAAATCTCTTTTTCTCAAGAAATTGGCCACAAGAGAAAGGGTTAACCTGTATTTGAAACAGCTTCCATGATGAATATTTTCTTTATCTAGAACTACAATAAGTTATAAATGTTAAATATCTGGGACAGTTACTTATTCACTGTCCACTCTGTGTGGTACCCTGGTAAACCAACATACACGATACGGTCAGGACTGGAAAAGGATGAGCAGAGACTTTGCAGTCAGGTGGCATTAATCACACTCAAGCTCCACCACTACCAACGTGCATGTCCTCTGACAAGTTATTTCTACGTGCTTCATTTTATTTCCTTTACATAGTAGAAATAACTTTTTAAGTTGTGATTATTAAACAAGATATCAATGCAAACCACAGCATCTGGACAGGGCATCTGACTTCTCAAGAAACATAACCTATTATTAGGATTATATCCATAAATTTATCATATGTCAGTATGTAGTGAATTCTGTAACAGATGAAGAGAGTATTTTGAATGTCATTGCCTATATAGTAAAGTAAAATAACTAATATTCTGTTGTTTCCAAGAGATACTAACTTTTGCATTTATGTAATCTTATCTGTACACCAAACTTAGAGACTAAACAGGACTACTACTTATACAATTACATAGATGATGAACTTCCAGTTCAGAATAATTGGTAAATAACTGCATGTAATTTATACATCATGAAGAGATGATTTAATTGTGGATGAGGAAGTAAAAAAATCAAAATTATGATGTATTTCAGTCTGAAAGGGCAGTTCTTGAGATTTCCCTACCCAGAGGAGGATTTAACTGAAGCTTAAGTCCATTAGAAGGACCTAGCAGTTTTTTATTCACCATTGTATATTCTTTTTTTCTTAAAGAGGGCCCCTCAATGTCTTAGAAGTTTCAAGCCCAGCCAGAATTGGCCTATCCTTGCTCTCATCCCTTCATTGGTAGAAGGCCTATGCGATTCTATCATCCAGAGACTGTCTGCATCTCCTGCCTTAATGTTGGGCTGTGGCAAGTGACCCATCATTGCACTGTGGGTATCGTTTGCAAACAGTATCTTTTCTGTTTTCTCCTACTCTTGTCCTCCCTGCTCTGGAGATTCATGTCCATTCTAGACTGCCCTTCCTCCAAATTTTGTGGTGAAATTAGCATCTGTGTGTGTGGTTTGTGGGAGGAGACTATGAGGGCTATAATGTGCTTTGATCTAGTCTACTTGGACACTAGTACTAATTAAGAACACTGATCAAATCCATATTTAGCCTTTTGCTTTTTCTGGAATACACTAGGTTTTAGATCCAGAGCCTTCATGATAATAACGTGATGGTATAGTTACTTTTAACCTAATAACACTTCAATTTTACTGTAGTATTTTATGCTGAATAAAATTCAAATGAAATCAACTGTGCAGATTATTTCAATAAAAATACACAAATTAATATGTCTTGATTAAATTAATTCAATCAGTATTCACTCAGTTAATACTTAATAAAACTTTTACCATGTTCAGAAAACTATTTTGGAAACATCAAATAATCAATATCCCTATTTACTAATGATGGCATTAGCTAACCATGAGTTTTACTTTTCAGATACCTATGCAAAATTATTTTCTAAGTAAGTTATTAGAAAAATAGACAAGTTTATAAAACTTGTGTTTTATAAGGGTTACCAAAAATACGGAGTTCTCATCTTAATACAATCAATGAAGATACAAATTTCAAATTCTTGGTTTTTATTAATCAGGGTATTTCAACTATCTCTAGAGTTGTCTGCTATTCTCCCATATTATCTGTTTTAACTTTAATTTTTAAAAAGGCTGTAATTAAAATGCACATTTTAAAATGGAAATTCTCATACCTTGTTCCCCACAGGTATACAGTTTTTAATAATTTGTTTATTTCACCCGCTGGTTACAGCCATAATAATACGCTTTTCCTCATGTCAGACTTGACATGAAAGTCACAAATTTATGTCTTTTACAACAAGTAACAGTTGTTGGCCAGGATGTGGAGAAAAGGGAACTTTCGTGCACTGTTGTTGGGATTGTCAGTTGGTGCAGGCACTATAGATAGCAGTATGGAAGTTCCTCAAAAAATTAAAAATAGAACTGCGATATGATCAGTCATATTCTATTACATTTGATTCTATTGATTTGAATCTAATCCAAAAAGTTATATGACCCCGATGTTCACTGCAGCATTATTTACAGTATCAAAGATATGGAAGCAACTGAAATGTCCATCCACAGATGACTGGATAAAGAAGATGTGGCATACATATGCAATGGAGTGTTAGCCTTAAAAAAACCCCCGAAACCTTGCCATTTGCAACAACATGGATGGATCTTGAGGGTAGTATGCTAAGTGAAATTAACAGTGAAAGACAAACATTGCACGCTTTCACTTACATATAGAATCTAGAAAACAAAACAAATTGAAAACAAACTCACAGATACAGAGAAAAAAAATGGATGGTTGCCAGATGGGAGGACGTGGGGACTGGGTGAAATAGGTGAAGGGGAATGAGGTAAAAACCTCCATTTACAAAATAAATAAGCCACGGGGATACAATATACAGCATAAGGAATATGGACAGTAATATTGTAATAACTCTGTATGTGGACAGATGGTTAGAGACATCTTGGTGATCGTTTCATAATGTATGCAAATGTCAAATCACTATGTAGTACACCTGAAACTAATAATATTGTATATCAACTATATTTCAATAGCCATTTCTTTATTCTGTCTTCTGAAAATATTTATAACCATAGTGTCCCTTAATTCTTTAACTGTACATCTCAATAATCATAAATGCTAATTTTGGTTTCTTCACTCCTTTCTATTCCCAAAGACTCAGTCACACAGTCATACAAATTTGTTATTAAAACTCTCTCATTCATACAAGTGCATCTGTTTTTATACCCAAAATCCACAATCCTAATCCTCATATGTTGATAGTTACTATACAAGCTAATTAACCCTTATTTCTGAAGATCCTTAAGTTTCCAGCTCATCCTTTACATATATATTAGTGGCCATTACTGTACTTCAAAAAACTACAGAAACTTCAACCTAACATTCAGCGTGTTCAAAGATGTAATCAACTTACTAGAGTTTAATTTTCCATAGGAATATTGTACCTCAGTCAGCATATTTCCTATTCTTGATACGTGTTAAGTAACAGTATCGAAACATTGAAATAAGGCAAAAAGGCAGTTGGCATTGCTTTTCAATATCATACAAAGGCATTGTTTAACAGACTCTCCCAAGAATTATTTAATACAGGGAATGTACCTGTGTTTGTCTATGTGTTTATGTGTGTGTGTGTGTGTGTGTGTGTCACTATTCCTGGGAACATGTAGTGTTTCTTCATCCCTTCCAACGATAAGAATTTCTGATCTAAAACTAATCTTTAAAATTTGTTAGAGAGCTTAAAGTAACAGCTGATTAAAACTTCTCTGTATTGTCACACCTGCAAAACTATATCTTGCAGCAACACTAGTGGTCAAAAAACTTGTGGTTCAGTAATTTTCAAGAACATCTTAGACTGTCTTTAGTTATACAAATAGTAATACAAAGGGTTTTATATAGTAATACACCTAAAATCTTAAATTGTGTTAGTTCAATCTTTTGTATTTTACTTTCTTTCACACAAAAGAAAATCCACATCCAAATGCTTGCAAAATGCTTTCTGCTATATAATCCTGAATTAAGGGCCCACGTGTCATTGATCATTACAAACAATGTATCATTAAACACTATATGGCTATACCTAATTACTTCATTAGAGTACAGAATGAGATTGAGCTTACCTGTATTCCTAGTTCCAAGAGGAGGACCTTCCAAGTATAAATTAAATACATATATACATAAACGGAAAACTGGAGAGAGGAGGAACAGAGAAAAACCTCTGTTGAGGAAGATGACTGAATTAGTTTAAATTTTGAGCAAAAATGACACTTGCAAGGGATAAGAGACAGAGGAGAAACCACATGGAGAGGACAGATAAAAATCTGGAGATGGTCAGGGCATACCAAGTATGAAGAGGTCAATTCCTCTGTGGATGCCAGACTAACTTGTATTTTCTCTTAGTTATAACACAGCATCCTCCTGCAGAACACAGTAAAAAGCCTGCCCCGGGACAGATGGAAAGTACTCATTTCGTGCCGTGATTCTCACAGTGTGATCCCCCAACAAAGTAGCATCAACATCCCCTGGGAACTTGCAGGAAATGCACATTTCCAGGCACCACCTCTGACCTACTGAATCAGAAATATGTTTTAACAAGCCTCCAGGTGATTTGAATGCTGGCTACTGTTTGAGAACCACTGCTGTAGTCCATCTTCCTGCTTTCGAAGAGGACCCTCTCATGGTATTCCATATAGAGAAAAGCTAGTACCTATTGGAAACACAGGGCTACTTCTGAAAATTTCCTCTGCCTCTCCCAGTAACATTGTTAAACTTTCAATAAAGTAAATCCTTTACTTCCCCTCCCGTGGATACAATATTCTCTGCTTGCTTTTTTTTTTAGTACCATTGAGTTGTGTCACTCTCCTTGTCAGAGACCTCCACAGGCTCCAAACTGTCAGAAAATCAAATGACAACTATTTCTTTTGGGGTTCAGGATACTGCACAAGAGGTTACTCCCACCATCTCAAGAGGTTTCTCCTCATTGTTTTTCAACACAAACCCTGAGAATTCTACCCTTTCATCCCCAAATATTTTCTAATATGAGGTCTTGGCTCAGGTTAGTTCCCTCATGAAGAAGAAGCTTTGTTCTCCAACTCACCCCAACATTTTTAGTTCATTCCTTCATTCCAGCTCTAGAACAACCACATCACCCTCATGAACTCTATTTCATTTTAATAGATCATATGCTCCCCATTCACTAACTTCAGTCATATGGTCTCTTCTACTGCTCTTGGAGCAGAGTGCTGAACTGGGATTTTGAGATCAGATGGGTCTGTGATTGAATCACTGCTCTACTGCCAACAGTGATATTCTCAAGAATCCTCTTTTAAAAAAATTCTATAGTAAGACCAATATCATCCCTCAGCGTTGTTGCAAAGATAATAAAACTCGGCATAAAGCTTAATCCAAAACATACGAACTCAGAAAATATAAGCTTCAACCATCTTATTACCGTTACCATACTTTTGGTATTTAATCATATTGTATTAGTTTGCTAGACTGCCATAACAAGGTACCAAAAACCAGGAGGACTTAAACAATCAAAACTTCCTGTCTCACAGTTCTGAAAGCCAGAAGTGTCAAATCAAGGTGTCAGCAAGACTGGTTCCTTCTGAGTGCTGCAAGGAAGAATCAGTTCCATGCCTCTCACCTAGCTTCTGGTGGTTGCTGGCAACCTTTGGCATTCCCTGGCTAGTAGAAAATAAC
Source organism: Grampus griseus (assembly GCF_964374135.1). Taxonomy (NCBI): domain Eukaryota; kingdom Metazoa; phylum Chordata; class Mammalia; order Artiodactyla; family Delphinidae; genus Grampus; species Grampus griseus. The sequence continues at coordinate 21,067,146 of NC_139004.1, forward strand.
CCTGATGTGTCCTTCATCTTCACATGGCAATCTTGCTGTTTTGTGTCTGTTTCCAAATTTCCTCTTTTTATAAGGACACTTGTCATCTGGATTAACACTTACCCTATTGACCTTATTTTAACTTGATTACCTCTGTAAGGACCAAATCTCCAAATAAGGTCACATTTTGAGGTACTGGGACTTCAACATATAAATTTTGAGGGACATAATTCAATCCATAAAACATATATTAATTCCCATCTTTATTTTTTTCCTATTATTTTTTATAATGACTTATTCTCTAAACTAGAGTATAGGCCACTAAAAGATAATGTCATTTTAAAAAGTACTACTTTAATCAAACAGAACTTTGCTTTACACAGAGTTGAATATGTGCTTCTTAGGGGAAAAAAAGTGTAGATTTAATGAAATAGATCCATGAAGAGATTCTCTGAATGAGTTTTAAAGTTGTGTACATTATAGAACAGTCAAATCATAATGCCTTACATTCACATAATATTCTTTAAAAAGAAGCCAAGACCTAGACAAGACTAATATTTCTCAACTTTAAAATATGGGATGAATTAAGGTAGGCCAAGTTAAGATGAAAATATATCTACTGCTTTGAAAGTATCTAAAACAGTATAGGTTGTCATCTATTTCTGCCTCCTTGAAACCATGAAGGTGCTAGAAATTTTGAAATTTATACTTCTTTTTCCAATCTTACCTTCTGGTGTTTCCCAAGAAGAAACAATAGCACTGACTGAGTAAATAAAAAGGCTTAAATTCCTAGGATTTTTTCCCCTAGTTAAATTTCTTAGTCCACAGGGGTTTAGTCTCTTGCCTTTAATTCCACTGGTGAAGTTATCTTCAATTTTTTCCAAGGTCATCAAGGTAATTGCTTCTGTTCCCAGCATAAGCTTTGTTTTTGATACCAGGTAGTAGAGAATGATCTGTTTCTTCCATCATTAATAACACAGACTGCTTGAAATAGTCACCTAATGTCTGGCTTTAACATCTTCACAATTTCTCCTGCCTCTGCCTGAGTGGTTCTCAAACTTAGATACTTACTAGAATCTTCTGAGGAGATGATTCAAAAATGTTTTCTAGTACCTGACCTTTCTGGACTCACTGAATCAGAATCTCTTCGGAAGAAACCAGGCATTGCTATGTTAACAATCTTCCCAGTTGATTCTATTGTGCAGGTTCTCTTCTTCCAAAGTTAACAATGACATCTTGGTCCCTGGATTTCATTGTTCTCTATCCCATGGAAAAACTTGTTCAATAAGCTTTTTTCGTTCACCCTACTTTCTTTGTCAGTTGACACTTTTAGATTAAGCTACTAATAAGCCTCAAACATGCTTGTTCTTCATTAAACAGCTTTCATATAATGCATAGGCTTGCTGCCAGTGATACTTTACTTTACTATGGTTAAGAAAAAGAGAATTATTTGCTAACTCAGAGTCTGAGATGATTGCTGAGTTGATGAGGGGTATTCCCTTCTGTACCACTTTTTTATGATTTTTGGGGGAATATTTCAAATGTTCAATAATGGCCACACATTGTCTTAAAATAGACATCACCAGTCACTACTGGCCTCTTTTTCCTTATGACAGGAGTGATTCAAATATTGGGCCTTCACTCAACAGTCATTACGTTCTTAGTTCTCTCTTTGTATGGCTCCCACTAAAATTTCCTGCCTGACCCTAATTAGAAATCTTTCAAAGCTCAGATTCAAATGCCTGATACTTATCACAGTTGGACAGTTTGGGGATATGTGTTAGTTCTTCTGATGACCGGGAAATGTGGAGTCCTATCATTTCCATGAGAAGGACCCATGGGAGGAGAAGTCCAGTAAACACTCAGAAGCCCCAGTAACACTATGAGTAGGAATAGTTGGAGAGCTCCTCCCTATAAGTGCCAAATGAGGGATAGATGGAGCCTTACCAAAACTCTACCTACCTTATTTCATCTCAGTCCCCAAATCCACTAAGCTACTTTGTAGCTGATTTAGAGTACTGAGCAAGTTGCTGTGTAACTGGGCTTTATGATACCAGATCCAATGGTGCATCAAGGGTCCGTGTTAAATAGAGATGCTCTATGGAGCCTCTGTCAATTCACAGGAAAAGAATACCTGAGAAAAAGCTCCTCACTCTTTACTGGGCTTTGTAGAGACTCAATGCTGCACAATGGGATATAAAGGAGGGCCATGTGACCTGAACTTCGTTTTAGATATTGAGTATTGTCTGACTCACAATCCATAAAATTGTGCAAGCCCAGTAGAGTCCTTCATCCATGGATATCATCCATAGTCACTTCCGGTCATCAGAGAACAGATACCAGAGAGCCCTCCAAGGAAGTATGAGTTCCATATAAATTCATATTTTGTACAGATATTTATATTCAGATATTTAGATTTGAGTATCTAGAAAGCAATATGAAACACAGTCCAAGTACAGAAAGCACAGTAAACAAAAAACAAGTATGTTCAGTGGATAGCAAGGAAAACTGCCTAACTAGATAAGACATTATGGAATATATGAAAATGTTTTCAGTTATAAGCAATAGAAACCCAACTCAATAAGACGTAATCAAAAAGGATTTCTTTTTTCTCATATAATTGGAAGGCAGTAGCTCACTTCAGCCATGGTTCTTGACCCATCTCTTGGCAATTCTCTCAGCTCTGCTTTCCCCAGAGCCGGATCAACCATGCCTGTGGAATGAGTGGGGAGGAGTTTATATAAGATTTTTCCTTTAGTCTAATTGGGCCAACATAGTTTATGTGGCCACCTTAGACCCATAATGCTAATTAGGATAATGCAAAGTGCTAAATTAGCTTAAACTTGGGCTCACAAACCAAAGGAAATGGTATTTCATGCCTGAAGTTGCCCTCGATTCATCAAACCACACTCCTGCCGCACAACGGATGAGGGTGAAATGTCAGCTCTAGATTAATTTCAGAAAATATATCTAAAAAGGGATCAAATTTTAGGCTCCTTAAAAGCTAGGTTAGAAAACGTACAGTTGATGCTATACATAATGGAAAGTAATCTATTTAAGGTTGCATAAGACAGTGTAAAAGGCAGGTAAACCTACTGAACTGAGTAGGATGGAGAGAAACAGGATAGATAATAGAGATTATTGTAAAAATCAAAACTAATAAGTTTCTGGACTAGAGTGGTTATAATAAGAATGCAAATGAAGCAATAAGGGTGAGAGACATGAAGAAAGTATAACAGGATCTGGTGACAGTGGAGAGAAAAGAAAGAGTCAAAGATGATACCCTGGCTCAGCAAAGGTGGTGCTATCAATCTTAATGGAAAAATTGGGACATGGGTCAGTGGTTGGAAATGGAAATGAGCTGGATTTTACATGGTTTGAGCCTTTAAGAGAAATGACTCAGGATGCTGGAAAATTAAAATTAGCTCTTATGGGAATGAGAATTTGGAGGTTATTTACACCTGAGTAAAAGACATACAATACAGATGAATACATTTTCTAAGAAAAAGCAGGTAATCAGCCCCTATGCTTTATAAGATTAGGAAAAAAGCAGCCAACATAGGCGTCAACAGAAAGAAATGTCAGAAAGACAGGGTGAGTATCAGTACTATACTGTATTGCTAAGGACACAAAAAAGAGGCAGGCAACTGATGTGCGGTGTTGGAGAGCACATCATCCACTTTGGTTCAAAGGTCGCTAATGATCTTTGAGAGAATACCTAGGTAGGAAATTGTGTAAAGCCAGATTATAGCATGATAGGAAATGAACACTTAGAAACGGAGGCAGTATAGATTTTAAGCTGGTGAATTCTGGAAGGGGGGAAATTAAGAGAAACACTAGCCTATTAAGGGCAACCTAAAGTTTAAAAAAAAATAGGGAATGAAAGGGCATCTATACATATTTGAAGAAATGAGGGAAAATCTCAATGAAGGAAATAAATGAAAAAAACTGGAGATAAATGAGGAAGGTTTCAGAGGTTGTTGAAGAGAATGTGCTTGGCATGTTAAAGGAGTCAGGATGTTTATTCCTTTGGGAGAAGAAAGGCAGGATAAAGAGATTTGTTTTGAAGTGGTCAGGAGGCCTCTACTAGAGATTTTTCTTGTCGGAGTAGATGATCCTATGCAGGGGTGGTGGGGTGGTGGTGGCTGAATAGGGTTGGAGAATGAGGGCTGAGAGTGTGGGCTTATGACATTGACAGAGGAGAGAAGACACGTCGCTGCAGCAGTGACTGTTCCAAACAACTCCCTTATCAGTCCCCTGCTCAGTCAGAAACAACCGATGTGGTTTAAATTGCCTGTTGGTAAATCATGATATGGCCCTACTGCCCCCGAACCAATTGCCCCCATGTCTCCCAGAGCAGTTCCAACTTCCTCTACCTGCAAGACTGAGGCTCCTCATCTAGACGAGATGCTGGATTCAATAGTGAGGAGGTCCACTTAGAATTCCATATAAAAAACTTCTCATTTTCAGATACATTAATGCAAATTTCTGAGCCAGGCAATTAAGACCAAGATTCCTGGATACAAGAGGGTTGCAGAGAATTGGAAAGCGGATATAAAAGATAACAGGAGTTACTCCAAGTCTTCTCTTTTCTTCACTAATTACCAATTATTTGATGTTATCAGTTACTACTGAGAGTTGGATTCCTATACCCCTATTTTTAAAGTGTCCTGTGCCAGATGGAAAAAGGATTCTCTCTGCAAGGGTTAACTGCCTTCAGCTTCCCTCACTTTAAAGTCCAAATCTCTGCTTGGGTAGTGACACAAGCTAATATTTGGGGCATGAAACAAGAAAGCTTCAGTTGCATACAAGTGCTCCCCAGCCCGTCAGGAAGCAACGCGAAGAACTCTTTCAGGAAACTCTTGTGGCATATACGTGTACTGGGAGGCACCTTTCCCTTCTTCTACCCGAGTGTGGCACCATTTCTCTTCTAATTACTTGTAAGGGATATGACTAGTGTTTTTCCCAGAGGTATTTCTCGCCGCAGCCCAGCTAAACGTTGGGATGTAGCATCACTTTAAGCGGGGGGGATAGGCATGAAGGCCACAGGCCTTGTTCTAGCCACACCACTTTATGTCAAAAGAAAAAACAAAACTTGAAATTGTACCATTTTCCCTTCCCCTTTTCATCCATCCAAATTGTCTTAACTCTTACTCTTTTCCCACAATGAGAGCCACTTAAAACGCTGGGACCTATTCTGTGGCAGAGCAAATAGATGTAAACTGGGGCAAACTTCATAATGGGAGGTAAATCAGTGCCACCATTTTTACACCATCTGCTTTGCCCCACTCCAACAAATGATAAGGTGACAAGAGGTAGAACTGGAGTCATACATGAATTCCACTGGGAATTGAAAATTCAAAATTGTCCTTTATTTTGAGGGTGTAGACAGACAGTTTTGTTGTTTCTGAATTTTAGTCCCAAATACGGTCAGTTTAAGCTATTACTCCTCCCTGTACTCCGTATGTAATGCAATGGGGAGGCTCCAAAAGGATCCAATGTCTACAGCAGAGCAAAGACAATGATTCCTTCCAGGTTTCCATTCATTATTTGCCTTAGCATCAAAAATTCCTGGAATTCTTAAAAAAAAAAAAATCTTGGAATTCTAGAGATGGTTCAATGGCTATCATCACCACCAGGCCAAAGGGTCACATGAATATCCACTTTATTCCTTTTCCCCCCAGCTTTACTGAGATATAACTGACAAATAAAATTTTAAGGTATTTAAAGTGTACACTATGACAGTTTGATATATGTATACACTGTGAAAGGATTCCTGAACATCTGCTTTATTCTAACGCAAGTGTAGGGGAAATGCTTTTTCTTAGTACAGTGGAGGCAAAAATGGGAGTTTTCAGAACAATGCTTTTATTTAAGAATTAAGGGAAAACAAAAACATTAAAGCATAGGAATACATTGACTGAATACAAGTGTCTCGTTTGGTCTGAAATCTAGAAAAAGTCACTCTGACTACTTACCTGAGGTAGATTTAGGTTGGCACTGTTTCAAGAGAACCTCCATCCATCCCAGAAGTTACCTTCTAGTTTTGGTTACAGGCTCCCAAGTGGTCCTTTCCAACCTCAGGTTATTCTATATGAGTAATACCAACACCTTTTTCCCCCCATGGTTAAAAGCCCTCAGACCTGTTTCATACCCCCAAAGTTCTCTGTCTGAGGGATGGTCCATTCTTAATTTACTTAAAGACTAGAGACAATTACCAGGAAGATTAGTTGAAAGAAGGGGCAAGTCACTGCCCTGCCAAAGATACAAACTCTGTTCCCTTCTCCAAGTTCTCTCTAATGACTAACAAGTAGCCATAAGGACTAATTTTCATCACCACCAAGCCATACACCCAATACTATTTTAAGAATTACAATTGTCAAACATATACTAGTGATAGACATGATTTTCACCAAAGAGAAACAAATACATCTTGTGTGTTTTATCACACCGAGCAACTTTTTATGGTATAAGAGCTATTTATGAAAATTACTAAAATACATCAGATCAAATAAACTTCCAGGACATGTTTTCTAAAAGAAGAAAGAAAAAAACACCGTAGAATCAGATTCCTTATTATCACTATGAGCTATATCCTCTGACCCTAAGATTATCAAGGTCAACAACCAGTCATCAGGATCAAAGCTTAGAGCCATACACAAGGTGGCAGTGCAATAGTTGGCCACCGCCATGAGTCCGAACACCAACGCTCTCTGGAGTTCAGGATTTGCTAAGATAAACCAGAGGACTCAAAACTTATTCACCAAGCCTACAGTCCCAAATATTGTAGAAGTTTTAAGTATTTATATTAAATGTCGTTTAATCGGAGGGAAGAAAAAAAACCTCAGAAGTGTCCACTTACAGATCCCTGGATTAATTAGAGTATTTCTGGAGAATATTAAAGGTAATCATAATTATCCTGTTAAGTTGGAGATAACTGCTTATCCTTAAACCTCTGATGAATCTGCCAACTACTTTTCCCTTCTAGCATTTAGAATCCTACATTACAAGCGAAATATATACCTTATATTGTGGTGACTGCAGTCTTTTCCCTGGGAATAAAAAGTATTCTCTTTCCTTGGCAGAATCGAAGTAAATGAAAGGCATGTCATTATGCGGCTTGATTTGCTATAAACAGCAGGATGATGGAGTGGGAAAAAAACACAAAACACCAGCTTTTGAGTCACGATTCTCAAAATCAAAGTCTAGCTTCTCCATTAATAATGCATCATTATGTGTTTTACTCTGTGCCTACTCAGGCTTAAATCTTTCTTTCAGCTTTAATTATTTTGCAAGGAGCTGATGAGGATATCTTACCATTGAAAGAAACATGATAAATGAAGTCACAAAAGTATGGGTACTAGCAAAAATCGTAACTATTATCCTGGAACGTGCATCTCTGAGTTGAGAAGAAATGAATCTCTAAAGCTGAAACTGCAAATACCAGTAATAATCTGAAAGATTTTAGGGAAAGGAAACTTGTAAGGGTATGCCTCAACTCACAAGTAAAAAGCTGAGTATTCTACCTCGTTACGAGGTTGGCCCTCCAAAGGGGAAGCCTTGGGAAGAGTTTTGATCTATGATAACTACTCCCTAGCTGCTTAGCTCTTTTCACAACCAGCAAAAGGTTCCCATGCTGCTATCAACACACTAGTCCCCATTCCAGCCAAGACTTACAAAATCGACAGAGGCAAAGTAAATGTACTTCTTTCCCCCAACAGTAACACATGCCACACCTTCTATCTCAAGGTTACAGTCCTTTCCTTTATTGGAGTTCCAAATTTTAAAAACTGAAAGTAAAGCAATCATTAAGTGGTTCAGATAAAAGAAAAGCATCTTTACCTGAGTTTCCCATCAGGCCTACTCTGACCTGCCCTAGCTCCTTCCAGAAGTTTCTGGGTATCTAAAAAAAAACAGTTTACATATTGACTCATTAAAAGTCATCTCTACTGTATGAGTCAACTAACTATGAGAACAGTTCTTCTCATACCTATTAAATGTACACAGTCCACAGTTAGATCTCTTACTAGAACAAAATTATCTGCAGAGTAGGTTCTTTGGGGTGCAATAAGGTAGGGATTTCCTGCAAGGCTTTTTTTTAGACTCAAGGTTATTTATAGGGTTTTTCACTTATGTGAGTTCCCCAGTATACCACAAAAACTGATCACTGACAGAAGCTTTTCTCACTCAGAGAATTCATAAGGTCTTTCCTCAGATTGTTTTTTTTTTTGGGGGGGGGTTGCAAACCCAAAAAGGCTCTCCACCTAATGCTTTTGCCACCTTCAAGGCAAATATAGAAATTTTCACCTGTATGGCTTCTCTGATAGGTAAGAAAGTCATAGTTCTGTTAGAAGCTTTCTTCACACTTGTGGGGGTCTCTTCCCAGTGGGGCGTTCTGACGTCCAATGAAACGTGCACACTCTCTGAAGCACTGTTGACACAGTGTATTAAAAATGCTGTCCACCAATGTGAATTCTCTTGGAATGAGAAGAGGTGACCATTGCTAGAAAGCTTTCTCACATTCACCAAATTTGTAAGGTTTCCCACCTGTAAGAATCCTCTTGTGGGTGATCAGCTACAAGCTTGGACTAAAGGTTTTCCCAAACTCACAGCGTTTGTAAGGTTTCTCATTGGAGTGGTTGATAAGCTTCTGTAAGGACAGCTCTCTGGGCAAACCATTTCTCAACTTCCTACAATTGCAGATTCTCTGGTCCCCAGTGAAATCTGAGCTCTGAGGAAAGTCTGAGATTTGCTTAGAGTTCTTCATCTTAAGGAGTTCTCTTACATTGCAAATACATTTTTTATGGCATTATAACTTCTTGTCTGGTCAAGACATTTGTGAGGCTTCTGATGCATGGGGAGGGCTGAGCTCAAGACCTTTTTCACCCACATCACAGATATATGGTTTTTCACCGATGTGGATTGTCTGATGTTGAAGAAGTGCTGAGCTCTGGTGAAAGCTTTTATCACAGACACCGTATTTATAATGCAGCTCCTCTGTCTGAGTTCTCATTTTCTGTTGGGCAACAAAGTCCATGCCCAGGAGGAAGCCACTCTCACATGCAGACCACTGATGTGGTTTCTCTTCCATGTGAATTCTTTGATGCACAATAAGGTCTGAACTACAGTTGAAACTTTTCTCATATTCCAGGCATTTAAAAGTGTGAGTGTGAGTTGCCTGGTGCCTGATTAGGTTGGCGCTCCGAGTAAAACTTCGCATACATTCTAAACATTTATACGGCTTCTCACCTGTGTGGACTCTCTGGTGTACAATAAGGTCTGATTTCTGGCCAAAGCATTTCTCACAGGCACCACACTTATAGGGCTTCTCCCCAGTATGAACTCTTTTATGAACAATGAAGGCTGAACGGTGTCGGTAACTTTTCTCACACTTATTACATTTGTAGGGCCTTTCACCAGTATGAGTTCTCTGGTGGCTAATAAGATCTGATTTCCCACTAAAAGCTTTTTCACACTCCAGACACTTAAATGGTTTCTCACCTGTGTGAGTTCTTCGGTGTCTTATGAGGTTTGTACTTCGGCTGAAGCATTTGTCACACTCACTACATAGATACGGTTTCTCGCCTGTATGGCTTCGCTGGTGGACAAGCAGATCAGAGCTCTGACCAAAATTCTTGCCACAAATGTCACATGTATAGAATTTTTTACCTGCATGTGTTCTCTGGTGTCCTGAAAGGGCTAAGTGGTGCCAGAAGCTCTTCTCACATTTGCTACATTTATAAGGTTTCTCATAATTGTGGATCCTCTGGTGTGAAATAAGATCTGAGCTTTGGATGAAGGTTTTCTCACACATATCACATCTATAAGGTTTCTCCCCTGTATGGGTTCTCTCACACATAATAAGAGCTAAGTTTTCACAGAAGTTTTGCTCACGTTCAAGGCACTGGTATATATGATCATCTATTTGAGTAATCTCATGCACATGAATAAAAATCTTTTTACCCTTCTGAGGGTATACATGATATATTTTCCTTTTTTGAGTTCTCTGATTATACCTCTCTTCTGAAGTGTACATTTTCTATGGCTCTCTCCTAGGGAGTTTTCCACTGGTCTTCCTGACCCATCATTTTCTTCACAGTCATTTTCTCGATGAGAACTTGAAAGATACATCTGTTTTAGGCCTTTCAGTCATGAGCAGCTCCTCTCTGCAAGTTTCCAGCATCATATATACTAATTCTTTATTTGGTATTTCCAACCCTGTGAGACAAAGAAGAAGTATTATTTATATTCCTTTAACTAAGAAAAAATGCTCAAAATTAAAATTGCTGCAGAAAAGGCAGAATTTCTGTATCAAAGTCCACAAGTGCTCTAGGTTTTACAGGGGTTGAAAGCAGTTACTTTTCCTCTTTGCTAGTATAAAACCAATCAGCAACACATACAGGGCAAGTACCAGAAAGAACTGTTTCTTTAATGAACTCAGGTGATCTCAAAACCAGAATTCCTCCTCTTCCCTTGGTTCAACTGAATAATCAAGACGCCTAATAATTAGTACGCCTGCTCATGAAGAAAACAATCCAAAAGGGGCTACGAATATCTGTGCAGTCCTTTCTATAGTAAGGTTTGGAAGAAAATGGTTAATGATCATTAGAATTCCCAGTGCAAAGAGAGAGAAAGTAAGTTTCTATGACTATCATCCTAGCTGTGTGAGGTCAGGCAAGTTACTTAATCGCTCTGTACATAGTTTCCTCATCTATAAAATCGATTAATGATGGAAATTATCTCACATCATTGAGTTGAATAATAAATTAATCACGATCTATCTCATGGTAAGTACTCTGTGTTAGCTATTATAATAACTATTATTATGGTAAAGGGGCCTAAGAGTCTGCTTTGATATGGTTGTATGAGCACAAACCTTGCTCAAAAAGAAAAATCCCAACTTACTGCTGATAAAAAAAAATAGGATGACTTTGCTTCCTATTTTACTGAGAAAATCTAAGGAAGCCAAAAACCAAAAACATAAAAAAAACACTTCCACATGCTCCCACCACATCAACCAACCTCTTCCAAGGTGGTCATGCACTCTCCATCTTTCCTTCTGTTACCACGGATAACAAACTTCCCCTGCCCAATCTAAGGACAACCTGTCCATTGGTGTACTGGATTCCACCCCCTTTTGCCACAAAGACATCACTCCTGCAATTCTATCCTCTCTCTCCTGCAATATCAATTTGTTCTTTCCTACTGGATCACACTAATCAGCAAACTAGCTGTTATGTCTCTCCTAAAACCAAAGCACTAACAAGAAACTTCTCTCAACCACCTCATGCTCGAGCTATTGTCTCACTTCTGCTTCTCTTTACAGCAAAATTCCTCAAAAGAAATCAATCTGTTTATTGTCTTTAATTCTTATCTTCCAAGGTTTCTGGAACATACTCCAATCAAATACCCTCACCACTACACCAAAACTGCTCCTATTAGAACCTAGGAGTCCCTAGGAAATCTGATTCCTAGTTACCACTCCGACACACTTCCCTGCTCTTCTCGTGTGTACTGCACGCTAGTCACCTTGGCCTCCTTGCTGTTGTTCAAACAAGCCAGGTCCATTCCCATTTCAAGGTCTTTGTGCTTGTAGTCTCTCCCTGCTAAAGTGCTCTTCCTTTAGATCTTCAAAGCTCCCTCTCTCACCTCACTCAAATCTTTGGTAAACTGTCATAGTCTCAGTAAGGCCTGACTGACCATCCTATTTTAAATTATGACACAGCTCCACCCCAGCTGACCCACACATACAACACTCCTTCTCTCCCTTCCTGTTTTATTTTTCTCCATAGAATGTAAGCCCCTAAAGGACAAGGATTTTAGTTCATTTCATTTGCTGCTGTTTCCCTAGCACCTGGGACAGTGCCTGGCACAGAGAAGGTATGTTCACATATAATGAGGTACTATGTAACTGTAAAACAGGATGAAGATAACCTTTATGAATGATGTGGAGCAATTTCTAGGATAAACCGTAAATTTTAGAAAGCAGCTGTGAATTAAGTAGAAATAAGAAACTACACATGTATCTATTCATTTGGCCAAAAAGAAACTCAGAAAAGAAGAAACTAATGAGTTTGGTTACCATCAAAAGGTAGGTGTAAATGGGATCAAAAGGACAGGAAAATGAAATTGGTACCAAAGGGTGGATGGAAAGAGAGTCATACTTCTGTTAGTATATACATTTTTGTAAAACACACATTTTTACTTTTTAAACTGTTACATTTCACATATTCAACAAATACATAAATAAATAGAAAAGCTGGGGGAGAAAAAAATTAAAATGGAATACAAATAAAAACAAACAAGTCTATATTTCAAATTAATAACAAAACCACCCAGGAGAGGGAAAAATAACTCAAATAACTTTATAATACAGTATTAGGATTATATAAACTCAAACTAAAGATAAAAAGGACTATAAACAATTACTGAACTCTAATTAGTAGGAGTTTTCCTCCAGAGTGGAAAAGGTTCACTACTTAATGTATAGCCTAGGAATGAACAAATAAATAAATATAACGGCACCCAGATGCTTCACTGTCAGCGAAGGGGGTTACAAACACAGAAAAGGGAAAGGCTAGAATGAACTCTGCATCTGTAGTGTTTAACTGGAATTAGAAGTATCAGTATGAGGCCAAGGTTTTTTTTTTTTTTGCAGTACGTGGGCCTCTCACTGTTGTGGCCTCTCCTGTCGGAGCACAGGCTCCGGATGCGCAGGCTCAGTGGCCATGGCTCACGGGCCCAGCCGCTCCGCGGCATGTGGGATCTTCCCAGACCGGGGCACAGACCTGTATCCCCTGCATCGGCAGGCGGACTCTCAACCACTGCGCCACCAGGAAAGCCCGAGGTCAAGGTTTTTAAGTATACACAGAAAAAATAGAAATGTGTGTATGTGTGAAAGTGTGTACTTTTTTTTTACTAATGTCTGGCTGTGAGGTCACAAACGATGAAATCCCAGTAGTAATAAGCACACCAAGCACTTAGAGCATGGTTTCTAAACACCATTTCCCACTGAAAGGAATCAAGGCTCACTGGAGAAATGGCTAATTCCAGGGTTTAGAAAGTACAAGATGAACCTGGAACACCTTGTTGTGTCAGAAAATAAGGAAGTGCTCAAAAAGTGGTGACAATATGCCAAGAGGACCCAGAAGCCAGGCTGAAGGGGCTGCCACTATACAAATCAGGAACAAACAACATCAAAATAAATAATGATAGTGATAAATTAGTAACACAATAAGAATCCATGAATCCATACTCATTTAAAAAGTGAATAAATAGTCCGCCGCCGCCATATTGTCTGTGTGAAGAGAGGGGAGAGCGTCCGCCACCACTGCAGCTTCCACCACAGTTTGAAGAAAACAGTTCTGAAACAAGCTCTTACCCCCACTTGCCTCTCAACACAGTGACTGTCATCTCTCCAAACGTCAAGTCCAGCTTTGTCCTGCCAACCTGTCTGACATGTCGGGACCCGTGCCAAACAGGGCCAGAGTTTACACAGATGTTAATACGCACAGAGCCCAAAAGTACTGGGATTACAAGTCACATGTGGTGGAATGGGGAAATCAAGATGACTACCAGCTGGTTAGAAAATTAGGCCGAGGTAAATACAGTGAAGTATTTGAAGCCATCAACATCACAAATAATGAAAAAGTTGTTGTTAAAATTCTCAAGCCAGTAAAGAAGAAGAAAATCAAGCATGAAATAAAGATTTTGGAGAATTTGCAAGGCGGTCCCAACGTCATCACACTGGCAGACATTGTAAAAGACCCTGTGTCACGAACTCCTGCCTTGGTTTTTGAACACGTAAACAACACAGACTTCAAGCAATTGTACCAGACGTTAACAAACTATGATATTCGATTTTACATGTATGAGATTCTGAAGGCCCTGGATTACTGTCACAGCATGGGGATTATGCACAGAGATGTAAAGCCCCATAATGTCATCATTAATCATGAGCACAGAAAGCTACGGCTAATAGACCGTTTGGCTGAGTTTTACCATCCTGGCCAAGAACATAACGTCCGAGTTGCTTCCCGATATTTTAAAGGTCCTGAGCTACTTGTAGACTATCAGATGTACGATTATAGTTTGGATATGTGGAGCTTGGGTTGTATGCTGGCAAGTGTGATCTTCCGGAAGGAGCCATTTTTCCATGAACATGACAATTATGATCAGTTGGTGAGGACAGCCAAGGTTCTGGGGACAGAGATTTATATGACTATATTGACAAATACAACATTCAATTAGATCCACGTTTTAACGATATCTTGGGCAGACATTCCCGTAAGCGATGGGAATGCTTTGTCCACAGTGAAAACCAGTACCTTGTCAGCCCTGAGGCCTTGGATTTCCTGGACAAGCTGCTGCGGTACGACCACCAGTCATGGCTCACCACAAGAGAGGCCGTGGAGCACCCCTATTTCTACACTGTTGTGAAGGACCAGACTCGAATGGGCTCATCTAGCATGCCAGGGGGCAGTATGCCTGTCAGCAGCACCAATATGATGTCAGGGATTTCTTCAGTGCCAACCCCTTCAGCCCTTAGACCTCAGGCAGGCTCACCAGTGATTGCTGCTGCCAACCCCCTTGGGATGCCCGTTCCAGCTGCCGCTGGCGCTCAGCAGTAATGGCCCTTCTGTCTCCTGATGCCTGAGCAGAGGCTGGGGAGTCCACTCACTCCCTTGATGCAGCTTGCGCCTGGCGGGGAGGAGTGAAAGGCTTCAGAAGCACCGTGTCTGAACCGTTGCTTGTGGATTTATAGTAGTTCAGTCATAAAAAAAACCATTATAATAGGCTGTATTCCTTTTTTTCTTCTTTCTTTTTTTTTAACTCGAACTTTTCATAACTCAGGGGATTCCCTGAAAAATTCTCTGCAGGTGGACTATTTCACGGACAAATTTTTTTCTCCCCTTCCAAATTCAGTTCCTCACCACTAAAGAACAAAGATAAACCAGCCTCAATTCTGGCTGCTGCGTTTGGGTGGAGATGTCTTCCCATGCCCACCATTGCTCCCCTACCATCTCACACTTTGAGGGGTTTGTATTTCATGCTCTCCTCCAGAGATTACAAAAACGTAGCTTCTTGAAGGGAGGTGGGAAGGAAGGAAGAAGGAAGGACCCAACCTATAAGAGCAGTGTACTGCTAGTCACTTATATCACTTTACTCCAAAAGTGCTTCAGTGGGGTTATACTGGTAAATCTAGTGGAAATATGTCTTAGTTACACCGAGATGCTGAAAATCTACCCAAAGTGCAGACAGGTCCTGAAAACGTCTGTTCAGTATGAATCATGTCTTACTGACCTAACCTAAATGCAA
Source organism: Grampus griseus (assembly GCF_964374135.1). Lineage (NCBI taxonomy): Eukaryota > Metazoa > Chordata > Mammalia > Artiodactyla > Delphinidae > Grampus > Grampus griseus. The sequence continues at coordinate 21,082,443 of NC_139004.1, forward strand.
CTCACTTATAATTTAGTTTCAGTTCAGTTTAAAACTTTAATACCATCCCTCCCAGGCTCCTTACCTCGGTCCTCTGCCCTTTCATCTCCCAACATGCTCTATAGCTGGTAGGAGGGGGAAGGCAAAATCTTTTTCAGTTTTCTTTGACTTGGCCCTTTTGAATTCAGTTAGTTACTGGGTATAATTACTGCGTTTTACAAAAGAAAAAAACATTGTCTATGTTGGTTTCATGCTAGCAACTCTCGAAGAGCTAATGAGAGATGTGGCCACTGCATTTTATTTTAAGCTTTCTACCTTCTTTTCCTACCTTCCCCTTCCCTCACATGCCATCCATTGAGAAGACCTGCCCCTCAGTCTTGTAAATGTACCTGAGAGGTAGGAGCAGAGCCACTATCTTCAGTGAAACTGAAATGGTAGAACTGTAATTGTGGGAAAACTAAACTCTCCTGTTACAGCCCTGCCACCCCTTGCTGTCTGTATATATATAATACTTTGTCCTTCATATGTGAAAGATCCAGTGTTGGAATTCTTTGGTGTAAATAAACGTTTGGTTTTATTTATCAAAAAAAAAGTGAATAAATAGTGACTGAGAAGGGATAGTTTTTTCTTATATTAAAAAAGCCAACAATTAAATGTAGAATAAATGATGGAATTAAAAACATCACATGTCCAATGAAGAGTAACAACTGTTTCAGGCGAAAATACAAAAATATAGTGGATGAAAGTTTTATGAGAATCAGGATATTTACACAATCTGAATATATCTCCCCACTAGATATTTAATAATTAGAAAGACAAAAAAAGTAACTTCACAGTTTAGAAACCTGGAAGACACCGCCTTAACCAAATGATCAGAGTTAACACCACCAGTAACAAGATATATAGTTGCCTCCTAATATGATGCAAAGAACAGAACATCACTTCTGTGCTATCTTGCCAAAAATGTATAACCTGAATCTAATCATGAGGAAACATCAGACAAACCCAAATTGAGGAAAATTCTGCCAAATAAATGGCCTAAACTTAAAAAAAAAAAAAAAAGTCTAAAGACAAAGTCTGAGGATATGTTCCACAATAAAGACATGACAATTAAATGAAATGGGTGATGGTGGAATGGATCCTGGACAACAAAAAAAACTTATTTTTCTTTTCCTACAAAGGACGTTAGTGGAACAATTGGCTAAACTCCAATAATGTCTGGCAATCAGATAATAGTATTATATGAATGTTAATTTTTTGACTGTGATAACTGTAATGATAATATAAGAGAATAGCCTTGTCTTCAGGGAATAAACAATTGAGTATTTAGGACAGGCTTTCTCAACTAGAGTTCTGACAAAGAACGAAGCCCTACAGAAAATGACTTGAGTAACTATTTTTTAAATTCTCCCAAGGATGGCATGTAGCTAGTAGCACTGAACACACATGGGAGAGAAGTTAATTCATTGCATACCTATTACTTCAGGGCTTACCATGTCTTAGGACTTTAGGGCTTAATTCTCTCGTAGTTTGAGATGAGGTATTATGTCTATAACTTACTCTCAAAAGGTTCAGAAAAAAATGTACATATAGGTACATGTATGTATAGAGAAATTAGTATAGACAGACTCATAAAACAAACATAGTAAAATGTAAACATTTAGGGACTGCAGGTGAAGGGTGTATGGGTATTCTTTATATTATTTTACAACTTTTCTTGTAAATCTGAAATTACTTCAAAATTTAAATGTATCTTATTTTGTTTTTTAAGAACATGGGAGCTGAGGGCTTCCCTGGTGGCGCAGTGGTTAAGAGTCCGCCTGCCAATGCAGGGGACATGGGTCCGTGCGCCACTACTGAGCCTGTGCTCTAGAGCCTGCGAGCCACAACTACTGAGCCCACGTGCCACAACCACTGAAGCCTGCATGCCTAGAGCCTGTGCTCCACAACAGGAGAAGCCACCGCAATGAGAAGCCTGCGCACCACAATGAAGAGCAGACCCCGCTCGCTGCAGCTGGAGAAGGCCAGCGTGCAGCAACGAAGACCCGATGCAGCCAAAAATAAATAAATTAAAAAAAATATATATATATATATATTAAAAAAAAAGAACATGGGAGCTGAGAGTTAGTATATTGTGATAGTTAAAGCTGAATGTTCAAACTCTGGAATCAGATTTTGGCTCAAATTCCCACTGTGCTTTTTGTAGCTATGAGAACTTGGGTAAGTTACTTTCTTCAGCTTCAAACTTCAATTTTGATAAAATAAGTAAGATATCATTAAATGTCTTAAAGAGTTGCCATGGGAACTGAGACACTGTCAATAAAGGATGTGGCTCAATGCCTGGATCTCAACAGATGCTCAATAAATGGTAGGTTCTATTATTTTCTTAATTCCATCTTCACAGTCACAAAAACACTAACATTTCTTGAGCTCATCCTCTGTGCCTGTCTCTTATGCAAAGCCTTGTTCAAAACCATTTAAAATAGTTAACTAAATAATAAATAATAATCAGTTAATGATTAATACGAAGATTAAGCAAAAAACAGAAAAACATTTATGGAGACATGCTAGGAGGAAAAGGAAGACTTTAGAATCACAACTAAGTAAAGATATGCATCCATACAGACAAATAGCTACTCTAAGATGGTGGCTGTATGGGAGTTTTGTCTTTTAAAATGTGTATTACTGTTAAGGTCAAAAGGAGAGAGAGTAGAGTGGAAATAAATGATTCTGAGCATGGTCATAGCCTGTTAAATGAATTACAATATTCCCTAATTTTATCAGCCGAGGGTATCATATTGCCCTAAATAGCCAATCAACTGTAGGGTACCAAGGAAAAAAATTAAAAATAAGGAAAAAATTAAAAATAAGGAAGACTTTTAGAGGTCAGCACCTAGAAAATAAAATACAGTCTGGCTGTCAAAATTTAAAGTAATCCATGACACTTCCCCAGTTCAAAATACTATAACTGCTTCCTACCACTCTAAGAATAAAACCTAAAGTTTTCACTGCGCTACATAATGCGGTACCTCCCCCTACCTTCAGCCTCACACAACACATCAGAATCTTTACACTTGCTCCTTCTGCCTAGAATGCCCTTCCCCCAAGTAGCTTGCTCCTTTATTTGATCAAGTCTCTGACTGAAAATTATTTCCTTAAAAAGAGGCACACCCTGACTACTTCATCTAAAATAGCTATGTCCCCTTAGCCTGTTTTACAATATTTCTCTTCATAGCACTTATCATCATCCAACTTTGTGGTATATACCTTATATTTGTTAACTTGTTTCTCTCTCCTACTAGAATATAACTTCCATTAGGGTTAGGACTTAGTCTTTTGTTCACTGCAATATTCCTAGCGTCTAGAATACATTTGTTGAATGAATGAAAAATATGAATGAATATCAGAACCAAAAAAGAGCCATCATCCTCTAAGCCTCAGCATCAATATAACAGGCTAGGCTAGTAGCCCTGGCTGGTGCATCTGGCAAACCCAAATATATACTTCAAGTCTTAGCTTCAGGGTACCCTTCGCTAAGAGGTTTCTCTTACCTCTTCCTAGGAAAAGACTGTTTCTCTCTTCCATGGCTAGGGTCAGAGTGCACAGAATAGGCAGACAGGCTACAGAACTTCAAAGTACAGAACTTCGTACAGAACTTCAGAGTACAGAACTTCAAAGCTCAAGGCTATCCTTATAGTTAAAGGATGTATGTGATAGGCAGATAAAGTTGATAAAGTGTTATCTAAAAAACTAGATAATGCTTACTGTATCAGGTCCCAGGCTAGGGATTACTTCATTTATTTTTCATTAATTACATGGATTATCTCATTTAATCTTCCCAAGATTGTAAAATAGGTATGAATACCAATGTTTGCGCCTTACAGATAGAAAACCTGATGCTCAGGGCAGTTAAATAACTACGTAAGAACTCACAGCTAGTAAGTAGCAGAGCCAGTATCTAAACCTCCATCTTCTGACTCCAGGGCCTGCTTAAGCATTGGGCATACTGCCTTTTGGGGGCTGCAAATCAATCACAAAGGAATTACTAAGAGCCTATTGTGAATAAGTCTGTTGAAAAGTAGTAGAAAATACACTTAAATTGGTAGGACAGCACTGGTTTTAGCACTCTGCTATCTCAGGAGCTAAGAAAGGGTCATGTATCTTCTTTCCATGTATCTTCTCCCATTCCTCCTTGTCTCCCCCAGTTTCCCTCTCCTCCGGCCTCAAAAATCCACTGTTTATATAGAAACATACAGCCTGGTATGTTACTTACCATAACAACAAAGACTCAAGACTATCTTCCTTTTGGCTCCAAAAGGTCTCTAGTCCATAACTATTCACAACACTCAATTCTTCCCTCTCCTAGAGGAAAAAAAATCAATAATGTAGAAATTTATAATTTTTGTGAAATTTATAACTTTTCTGAGGCTTGAACATCTAAAAATTGGTTCCATTTACTCCCCAGTCTGGTCAGTATCTTTCAACCGTAACTTACCTCTTCCCACCTTTCCTTACATTCTATTTTCTCCTGCAAGAAGCACCTGCCACTGGTAGCCATCAGTTCCTTCCCAAACAGCTCTAGACAAAACATCGAGAATCCTTCTGGGTAATGACTAACCTTAACTTCATAATAAAGCCCTGAGTCCTGTTCTACTTGTTTCAATTTTTACCTCAACTTCTGAAATCAATGACCCATTCTTCTACCACTATAAACCTCAAGATGCAGTTGATAAGTGCATATGATACAAAGCTATATATAATGCCGGTTTCCAAAAATGGTTATGGAATGATTAAACAAATCAGATTTTTCTGCATACAGATTCGATGCAACATGACCAATCTCTGCCTTAAAGATAGGGGTGGCCGGTGGGTGGAGAACATTCAACGTCCTTGTTTTTTTTTTTTCCCCCAAAGTGAAAGATACACTTAGATCACTTAGAAAAGTGCCTGGCAGTGTTTACTATTATCTCCAGGAACGATAGTACTAAGCTTCTCTTCCTTCAACTTTTCATTGACCTCCTTTCAGTCGCCGTCGGAGGGGGGGTCCCAGACCCTGCTCTGTTGCGAGGACCAGAGGCTGCTCCTACCAGGCGGAGGCCGAGGGGTTCTCCGGTCCCGCAGAACCCCTCCCCCGATCCCTGGGCCCCGCAGGCCATGCCCCTCCCAGGCCCCGCGGGCCGCGCTTACCACGGCAGCAGCCGGCGCCGCCCCTCCGCCTGGGACGGCACTTCCGGTTACTCTCCGGACACTCGGGTTTGGGTTTCCCGGCGGCCGCAGGCTCCTGGCGGTAAACCTAAGGGCCCACCTTCGGGAAAAGAAGGAAAGCCAACCTGGGAGGCCGACGAGAACCAGAAGCAGACCCCTTTGCGTGGCTCGGCGAGGGCAGTTGAGGCCAGGCCATCCAGGGGGCTCTTTAAGGGCCGACAAGGCCGGCTACCCGAGCCCTTTCAGCCTGGCTGGGAAGCGGCCGGCGCAGCCCCGCCCCCGAGAATCACATGATCACCCCCTGTTCAGCCACTGGGGCAGTCCACCCCCGGCCTCTGGGCCAATAGGGGCCGAGCCTTTGGACCGGGGGCGGGGCTCTGGGGCGCCTGCGCTCCGGGGCCCTTGGTGTTTCGGGGCGGAGCGGTCGAGGACTTTATTTAGGGATCCTTTCCGATGCTACTGACGTCTGGGGGTGACGAGAGGACCCCACTACCACCGTATGTAAGAAGAAGCAACGCTGTTTATCTTACCGTTTCCGACTTATGTTCTCTTTCCTGAAGGCTGTTAAAAGAGGACTCGAGGCAGGAGTAGCGTCAGAAGAGATGGATGCCACCGACCCTGTGGAAAACACCCCGAAGGAGCTGGAAGAAATGGTGGATACCAAAACACGGTGGAAGCGCTCCGCCACCCAAGATGTGGCCAGAGAGATGAATGAAATGCTTTAACGGGGGGATAGTGTTGGCTTTGTGTGGGTAGAGAAAACTGCAGAGGAGGATAGGACTGCTCTGATTGTAGGAGGTTTCCCAGGCCTTCCTGATTGTTTATGGGCTGGAATCAACTTAAGTAATCACCTATGTTTGGGTTGGAGCAGAAATGAGATTTCCTTCAGAGAGAAGTAAATATACCTATATCTACATCTCCCCTTGCTCAATTGTTCAGTGAAAAAAAAGTTTCCTAAAATCCCTCAGACATCAAAGGAGAAAGATTAGTACTAGGAATATAGAGGACAAAAGGCTGGGTAATGAGACTAAGAAGTTAGATTGGGAGAAAAATACTGAGTTTAGGGAGTGGTGAGAGCATCATCAGGGTCATAACAGTCGTTTATTCAAGATTAACTAATCATGTTCCTAATTCTGGAATTCTTCCCCAGAGAAGTTGCAGCTTAGTTTCATGTTTGTTTTTAATGAAAACTTCCAAGTAAGGCCCAAATATTCTATCCAGAGCCTTCTTAATATTTGAAATAATTTTTAATAACTTTAGAGTATGTGATATGTTCCAGACATTGTTCTCATCATTTTACACGTATTATCCCTTTAACTTGTAACAAAAATTCTATGAGTGATGAATTGGGTGATTGGGATTGACATATATGCACTAATATGTATAAAATGGATAACTCATAAGAACCTGATATATAAAAAAATAAATTCAAAAAAAAATTCTATGAGATGTTTATTATTATTTTTATCGTAGGAGAAAACTGGTGCAGGAAGAGATTGAGTACCTTGCCCAAGATCACACATTTAGTAACTAGTGAAGCTGAAATATGAACATTCATACCAGAGCCTGTGGTTGCCATCATTGTACTTATAGGGCTGTATCAATAGTGGTGACTGTATAGTGGAAAAGTACTGAGTTCTGATTCCTACACTGTGTATAGGAAGGTCTCAATAATTGTTGAATTGAACTCTTCAGCTTTTTCTTTAAAGATACATTGACCCAAGCAAAGAGCTCATTTTATTCATTGTTTCATTCACTCAACACATGTTTATTGAGCACTTCCAGTTCACCTGACACGATACTGAGCATTAGGAATTTAAAGGCAGGAAAGACTCAATCCCATTCCTCTAACGGTTCACAGCCTACTATGGAGAGAGCAAGTGGTGTGATAGAGGTAGAAGTTACATAAGGTAGTGTGGGAGCAGAGAGAAGGAACACTTGTTTGAGAAAGGGTCAGAAATGACTGTAGAACGTGGGGCATGAGGTGAGGCTTGAAGGAATGGAAGCAAGGAGTTGAAGATGGGACTGGAATGGAAGATGGGAAATAGGTCAGAGATGTTTTAATGTGATTTCAGTTAATGGACTTTATCTTGTAAGAACTGGGAATCCATTCATGGGGTAGCTCAATTATCCCCAACCTTAAAATCTTTAGAAGGATGATTTTATTTTAGTTTTACATATAGAGAGAAGCAAAACAGGAAGCCTGGAGACAAGGATAAAGAATAAGGTAGAGTAGCCAGAAAATTAGGAAAATGAAAAAAATGGGTCATGGCAACCAAGGGAGGAGAGGTTCAATTAAAAGTTTATTGAGAGCAATGTCAAATAACGAGATCAGATGAGATAGCACCAAAGAACATCGGATAAAGTTTACATGAGAATTACTATGTTCTAAGTGCTGTTATAGGCACTTTATAGTATTAGCTCACTTAATCATCCAACAACACTGTGTGCTTTAATTCTCACAATAACCCCATATTATAGATGAGGAAGATGAGGTACAAGGAGGATAAGTAATTTGGGCAAAATCATGCAGCTGTTAAGAGGCAGAATGGGGATTTAAACACTGGGAGTCTGGCTTCTGAGTCTGTGCTTGTTACCACTACCCTATCCTGCCTCTCTAAAGAGGCTCTGCGGAGTTTAGGAAAAAAAGAGGTTTTTTTTCTTTAGTAAGGGCAGCTTCTGTGGACTGTGGTGGAAAGGGAAGTAGGGAATGCAGGTAGCATCATCTTTTCTTTCAGAAGCTTGGCTATGAAGAAGAACAAAGAAAGGCCATCTCTAGCATGGAACACAGGTCTTAAACAGTGAGCAGGGCCTAGGGCTTCAGGGTGGGGGAGATTTTAATATGTTGCTAAAGGAAACAAGTTCATAGAAAGGATGAGGATTCAGGAAAGGGGTATTTGATGTAGAGAGGCCGCTTAGGAAACAGGAGAGGCTGAGGTCTGCAGTACGAAGAGGAACTAGCCTTGAATGGGAGAAGGAATCTCCCATTCCTTCAGAGATCAGAGCAGGAAAATATATCTGTGTTGCTTTGGTCTTGTTCAGAAACCCCTACTTTTAGAATTTGGAGGGAGGAACCTCAACTCAACATAGTTACTCTATTCATCAGGCTCCTATCTATTCTATTAGTCATTCGCCAGAACCCTGATTCAGAGGAATTTTTCTCACAAGAAATAATCTTCTGTTTGATTGAATCCAAAGATAAAAAGTAATATGTAGGGCTTCCCTGGTGGCGCAGTGGTTGAGAATCTGCCTGCTAATGCAGGGGACACAGGTCCGAGCCCTGGTCTGGGAGGATCCCACATGCCGCAGAACAACTAGGCCCGTGAGCCACAACTACTGAGCCTGCGCGTCTGGAGCCTGTGCTCCGCAGCAAGAGAGGCCATGATAGTGAGAGGCCTGTGCACTGCGATGAAGAGTGGCCCCCGCTTGCCACAACTAGAGAAAGCCCTTGCACAGAAACAAAGACCCAAGACAGCAAAAATTAATTAATTAATTAAAAAACTCCTACCCCCAACATCTTCTTAAAAAAAAAAAAATCAGTAATACATTTTTGAAAATAAATCACCATGTTCATGTTTCAGCAATTCCAGTAGGATAGCATTGCTGTTCTTTACCTCCTGATTTCCCAGGTATCTCAGATTTTCCCACTGAAGTATAACCAAGCATAGAGGAGAATGAACAAGTACCTCAAAGTGGCTTCTCACAGTTGGAAAGTTAATTTGGGTGTCTCATTTTATCTTTAAAACTCATGCAATTTGCATTCTACCCTGTGATCTAGTTGGGCACTGGAAATAGAAAATTAAAAAAATTGGTTCCTATCATTAATAAATCATAGTTGAAAAATGAAATAGATATTTGCCTAGTTTAGAGGTGGCAAATCTATGTAGTAAATTACTAGCTCTTCCCCCATATCCATGGCACTAACACCAATCAGTTGTGAATTTTTTCCATTTTACAAAAACTTAAGCTCAGGTACCTTCTCAATACAATATCCACTGTCAGTCAATCAGGATGGATTTTGCTTTGCTACCCCTGTGCACGAGAAAAGTTTAATTCAATAGCATATGAACTAGAGGAAAGATCTGTACAAAGTACCATAAGAATGTTGAAGGAAGTGGGTTATTCTGTCTGGAGGGATCAGAGGAGACTTTACGAAAAAAGATAGGCAGTCTACGGCTGTTATGATTGCTTTGTTCCACAACGCTTCAGAAAGCCGGGTTTCTTCCAGTTCATTGTCCCCTGTTCGTTGGAATGTTGCTTTTATCTGGTAGGTAGAATTCCAACCATCACATTCACATTTGAGACAGAAAGATGGAGAAAGAGATAAAGAAGAAAAGGCAAAGGGCATGTGCCAGCTTTTAGTAAAGGAAGTTTCCAAGAAGCTGCCACACAATCATTCCACCTGCATCTCATTGGCCAGACCTCAGTCACACTGTCACATGGAGTAGCAAGTACTAATCCTATGGATGAAAGTGAATATGGATATTACATGGGAATCTGGGATGGGGGAAGGAGGAAGGGAAGTTGCTTTGTTAAATACTGGATTAAATCAAGTGGTCTATTTTTCATTTTCTGCATCACTCTTGTAGCTATAACACCCCTCCCCCATAATATGCATGTGCATCTTCTTCCATAGGAATAGAACCCAACATTTTTGGAAAGCATATGGACTGCAGAATAAAAATTAACTCCTTTGCAGCTACAGAGCATAATGAGACAATGATAGTCGCTAAATAAGAAGGGTAACAAAGGTAAGGAAATCTGGAGAGAATCAGCTTGAAGAAGCAAAAAATGAAGTTGGTAGTATGGAGGGCCCAGTAGGTAAAGAGGGAGTGAATTATGTGAAGAGGGCAGAACTTCATTTGGGAAATCTGATGAAAAACCACCAGGGATTTGGCCATATCTGAAGTCTCCTTTTAAAAGAGCTCAAGTGAGGGGGCTAGCTCAAGTCTGGAGGGGAGAAATAGCAGAGGGAAATTTCTGAGTGTGTCTTGTTTTATCCTGTTAGTGGCTCCGTTCCTTCCTTACCAGAACATGTTTCTCTCCCAAGGAGAACTCAAGGAACTAAGTTGAGTTTCTGTCTTGGCCCTCAACCTCGTGGCTCCCCTCTTGCTGAAATAGACTTCTATCTCCCCTTACTGAGTACGAATCTTGTTCTTAGACACTGACATTCAGCAGTGTCTGGGACGTCTGTTTTGAACACGATCTTTGGCTTTCCCCTGGTAAGCAGGATCACTTACCCTTCCCAGCCAGGATGGCTAGAGAGAGAGTGGTTACTTTGTCGCAGGCTAGGTCTTTATTAGGTGGGTATTACTGACTCAAGCCTATATACACAGATGCTTTGATTGCCCTAATTTTCAAAAAAAAAAAGTTCTCCTCCTATACTTGAGGACGTCTATCGTAAATCTCAAGTACAATCTTCTGCCTCAAGTGTCTTCAGGTTGTTTTTCTAACTTAAAATTTTTTCAAGAAATGGCTGCCCCCCCTTTTTTTTGGCATGAGTTTTGAGTTAAACAAAACAAAACAAAACCGAGATGAGCACCTCGCATCGGTCCTCCAGGTAGCCCCCAGACAGGTTAGAACAGACCTATACGATAATTTGAGAACAAGGACTGTTCTGCTTTCTTTGGAATCAGGCACCAGGTTCCCACACTGGGAACACACACTTCTGTCTTTAAGTCTGCTGCTGAGCCAGAGGGGGAGTGGGGCAAGAGCAAGTAAACATGCCACAGAGATTCCTACCATTTTTTGGTTGACTTTTTCTTGAGTCAGCTTTCATTGGTTGCTGTAAACTTTGGACTACCTTCCAGAATTCTCATGAAATTAGCTTTCACATTTTCTGCTTGTTTCTAAATGTTTTTGTCAAGGGACAGGAACTTAGAGCTGCCTGCTCTGCTTTCTTGCCCCAAATGTTTTTATAGAGCATCTCAAACTCTTCCAAAGAAATTCTGCAATATTAATTCACAAAACACGTGAACATAACTGAAGAATCCTTCCCCTTCTGCAGGCTGAGGGACAATATCTTTAGGTTAATAAAAACTTGTGCTTTTGTTGATGTGTTGTTGAAATTGATGTTTGCTGATGTGTTTAAGACAACAGAAACCTTCAAAACAAATATCGAAGAACCTTTGGAATTTGGGGGATAAAGGAAGAAAAAAGAAAAAGAAAAATCAGGTAAAACATAGTAGAGAAATAAGTTAGGGCTCAACAGATTGTTTTGTAAGCTAACACATGGCTCTTCTTTTTAGAGAACAATTATGTATTAACTCAACATCAGCCTAGCTAATAATCTAGGTACCCAGCCTGAACACAATTGGGGCAAACAGTTTTAATTTACTCATTCAGCTAATATGTATCAGACACTAACCGAGGGGCTATGCATGTGACGGACATCATGCCCCAAAATTGCTCTGAATGAAAGAGGTGGCAGTTCTCAAGAAAGACATGACTGTAGAATCCTTTGTATTCCCTGAAAGAGGCGTGAGTCAGTTCTTTATGGCTCCTGTAACAAATTACTGTGTACTTAGTGGATTAAACAATACAAATTTCTTATCTTACAGTTCTGTAGTTCAGAAGTCTAATTCAGGGCACACTGGGTTAAAATCAAGTTGTTTGCAGTGCTGCGGTCCTTTCTGGAGAATCTGCTTCCTCGCTCTTCCCAGCTTCTAGGTTTCCTGCAGCTTTGGGCTCATTGCCTTCTTCTTCCATCTCCAAAGCCTGCAGTGAAGGACCAATTTCTTCTTATGTCACATCTCTCCAAGCCTTCTGTCATTGCAAAACTCTGATACAGCCAGAGTCAGAGTCTCCACTCTTAAGGACTCATGTGATTAGATTGGGCTCACCCGGATGATCTCCTCATCTCAAGGTTGTAAACTTGATCACATCTGCAAAGTCCTTTTTGCCATCATGGTAATATATTCACAGGTTCCCCCTGTACTGATTGCTCATGTCAGGGGAGGACTCTAACGACTTGGCGGGTAGCAAAGATCACCGTTATTGCCAACCACCAGAAATAGAAGTCTAGACAAGTCTGCTCACTGCATCTTGCTCTCAGAGTCACCAGGGAAAACACAACACAGTCAAGCACAGGATGGAGCAACACTTTACTTACATAGTGAAGAGACAGAGCAAGGTCAGCTTTAATATGAGTGTCAGTCCCCCATGTCTAGCAGGTCCCCACAGCAGCTATGCACACCCCTCTCATGCCACAGTAGGAGGACCACAACCCCTTTCCCGTGGGGTCTGAAATACTGGAAGTTGGGAGCATGCCTGAGGGTCACTGATGCATGTGCTTAAGCAGAACAAAGGAATACACATTATGAAACAGGGAAATAGATTCCCACATAAGGCAATAAGCCTGGCACAGACTGTGTGGGCTCTTTATTTCTTGGTAAGGATGTGTTCCAGGCACAAGGCCCATTCTTATCTGACCAAGCAGGGGCTGAAAGACTGTGCACACGAGACTGCCTTTCTCAAGAATCCACCCCAAATCTACTGAAACAATAGATAAAGCATGTCAAATCCGGTAGCACCCTAGTCTACCTCAAATTTGGAAGCATAACTGGGTCCAGTGGGTTCCCTGAACAACCTGTGCAGATGCAGTTCACTGGAAGAGACTTTCTGTCCTTTTGAGAGAGCACTTTACCAGGTTCACTAAGAGAACTACACCCAGGAGTATAACCAGTCCTCCCTGGAGCCTGGTCCTCAACTAGGAACCCCAAATGCCAGGGCTGAACCAGCTGAAGAGGTCAAAGAATGAGTCTAGGTATGACACCTAAAACACGAGCAAAAAAAAAAAAAAAAAAAAAAGCAAAAGTAAACTCTACAGAATTCGAACCTGCCAGTCCACAACCACAATAATAATTCCAAGAAATAAATGTCTTTATGTGTGAAAATAAGAGCTAGGGCAAGGTTGAAGATAAGGTTCATCTCCTATGTGAGGCCGCTCCTTCAAGACTAGGAAAGGGCTGTTTTATGTAATGTATAGAAAAAACACAGAGTAGAAAAATGAGGAAACAGAGGAATATGTTCTAAAGGAGAAAACAAGCTAAAACCTCGGGGGGTGGCGGGCAGACCCAGTAAAAAGGAGATAAGTAATTTACCTGAGTTTAAAGTAATAGTCATAAAGATGATCAGCAAACTTGGGAGAAGAATGGATGAACACAATGAAAACCTCAACAAAGACATAGAAAATATAAGAAAGCACCAAACAGAAGTCATAGAGCTGAAGAATACAATAACGGAACCGAAAAATACACTAGAGGCATTCCACAGCCGATTCTTTTCCTGGAGCTCATAGTCTCTTGCTCCCTCTGGTGTTCATCTGTGGTGCTGCAGGTTCTGTGGAGCTGCAACAAGTTGCCAAACTCTCCGGTGATCCCTGTGGCCCCAGGCCTCCGAAGTATGATGGTTCCGTGTCAGTGCTCGTAATCACGTGAGACAGAAACTAGTCCCTTGGGCAGCCTCCCCTGCAACCCCCGAAAACCAAAATGTTGGGCCTGTGTTCCATTCTTTCCTTTCTTTCCCAAGAGGGAAACAATAAGTTGGGCATTTTCTCCTGATCTTGCTGGGCTCTGTCAGCTTGGAGGAAAGTCTACAGTGGGTAGAATGCAATGGTTTTATTTATACGTTTCAATGTAGCCATTCTTGGCTTTGCAGTACTTGGGGTACTGCAACTTCTCAACTGGTTTCTGGAGCTCTCAGAAAAGCTTTTTGGACCATATATTGATGTTAAGTTGGTGTCTCTGTCAGGAAACAAGACTTTCTATTTTGCCATCTTGCTGATGTCACCCCTTGCCAGCATTATAATTAATTTAAAGCTCTAGAATTTATATTTGCTATTCATTTGAGGAGGCTGCTTCTGATGGTAATACAATCTGGGGAGGTTTTGTTACTTTCTTCTATATGGATTTCATTTTAAGCAATAAGTTAGTGCTCCTTAGTATTCAAACATTTCTAACTCTTGGCTATGCCTCCATCAGTTCCTTTCTGCTGATTATCAGGGATGGTCATCTGACTGAACACTGGCATGTTCACTGACAATTGTGATAACTTCTATCTACAGGAGAGGAGGTTGGGTGTGAGATCCACAATGAAAAACTGAACGCATAATACATGAGAATTTTTTACCTATTACTTCAAGATTTATAGGAAAGAAAAGATTCAAGAAGTCCAATTCATCAAAAGCTGGAAATATAAAAAGAAATCCATAGCCAGTTACATCATAGTGAAACTCTAAAAGAAAAAGAGGAGAGCAAGAAGAAGGAGAAGGAGGAGGGGGGAGAGGAGGAGGGGGGAGGGGGAGGGGGAAAAAAGAAAGGATCACAATGGGTTAGAGACTAATGACAATCCTCAAAACATAGAAAAGAGATTGCCTGCAAAAGTGACACTGTTAGCTACAAAATAGCTTATTAGAATTTTCAAATTGAAGAAATAAAATTACTCTTCAACTAAAATTTTATTTAGTGTATCTATTTTTGAAGACCATTAGTGACATAAAGATACCAGAAGACAAAAGAAAATTTGAGAGTTTATCCCACAAGTGATCCTCAATAAAGGAGAGCTCAAGAATATACTATAGAAAGAAGGAAATTTTCACAGATATATTCTTCAGCAAATATTTTCAGAGACACTGTTCTGGACTTTTTGGACGAATCAGTAAACAAAAATGACAAAGAATTTACATTCTATTAGACTTGCAATGCAAATCATGGTGAGAAAACGCATAGACAAGTATCAAGGAGAACTGCCTATTGCTGGTTGTTCAACCCGAGTGTAGTGCAGAAGGCATCCACTTAATTAAGAAGGGGGCTGCAAGCACAGTGTCGGAGCCCCAGTGAGATGAAGAGGGTAACTCAGCATGAGGTGTTGAAGCCTAATCAGCAGGAGGGATGTGTCTGTGGAAGCAGGAGCCCAGCCAGTGGCGTCAGATCCTGAGCAGGGTGAGGAGAGCATCCGTATAGTACAAAGAGATGGCAATGGAAAAGAATTTATGAAGAGGATTTTGGAGTGAGCTGTTGGTATGCTGCTATTTCTGCACATTCCCTACACAGGATGCAGATTGCGATGTCTCTGCCCTTTTACTAAATCTGCACAAGAGAGGTGCCAGCAAGGCCAGGCAATGGCATCAAAATATGGGAGACACGGTGGAGAGGGGCATGGGTCATATAAAGGCAAGAGATGGGCAGCTTGACTGCCTGAAGTTGCTCTTTTCTTGGGATTGGCCTGTGGCTCCAGAGCTTATCAGGGACAACCAGGCATCAGCATTTCCCACAAAACATGTGCGGGAAGCAGGAGAGAGGGAGCAATGTCAGGGGATCAACTTAAAGCCGGTTCAAGTGGGCTGAGTGGAGAAAAGAAAGCAGCTTCGGAAAAAAGAAGCAGGAGGAAACTTTGAGTTTCAGAGCTGCTGAAAAGGAAGTCACAAGGAAGGAAGTGGAAGAGAATACGTCATCATCAGGGGAAATGCAAAAGAGAACCCACAATCTTGTGTGTTGTTCAAAGAAGAATTGTTCATATTTAAAATCTGAACAACAAGAGAGGGTCACACTAATGACATCACCATTTAAGTAAGAATTTTATTGTACCCCCGTCCCCTTAATCTCACCTCGCTCTGCCTTAATTCATCCCTCCACTACACTCAAACTTGGAAGGGTCAAAGCCTTAGATAACAAGATGGCAGGGGAAGGGTAGGAGTTCAGGGAAACAAAGAGAGATGAAATATTTTCCCTAGCATTTATTCAAGTAGCCATGACTCAACATCCCCAGTGGGTGAAGGGAGAAGTTTTATCTTTATGTCAAGTTTGCATTTTAGAGTGTTACATGGAGCTTAGTACTTTAATTTTGGGACTGAGATGATATTAGTCAGGATAAGTCATAAAACTTCATATGGAGGTAGGAAAAGAATGCATCCAGTGAATAAAAATAAAATGATAATGGAAGACCTAAATATATCTTCTGTATTATTCTATCTCAGAGATTGGTCATTTTCATGTCACAGAATTTGGAGAGGTCCAATTGATAAAGTTATATGGCTATCCGTTAATCAGTTTTGTTATTATTACTATCATACCAAAAAATGACATCTCAGATATCTAATAGGCAGTGCTCCATTTGCATTATTCCAAACACATGGCAGATACAACAATGTTTATAATGTAAAGCTACTTGACATTTTCAATTTCTGAGTATTGGTGTAAATATAATTTCTGTTTAGAGATGGCAAATAAAATAAAAAGCCATGAATTTCATGTGTCCCAATTACTTGCACTTTTGGAATAATATCTTGTTCTAGCCAATAACTCCCACTTATTTGTCTTTAACATACCACAACATAAAAACTGTTTAAAACTAGAGCAGAAAGTAGATACTTCCTGGTCTATTGTCAGCTGTTCCCTATTTGCATTTGTGCTATATATTTTGAGACACGGATGTGTATTTTTTTCTCATTTTATGTCCCTATTCAAATTTAAATAGAGATGTGTAGCAATGTAGAAAGTAGTTATAGCCAGGATCCCCACAACCATCACCCCAAAGATCTAAGAGGGTCTGAAAAGGATCTGAAGAGAAATGTAGCATGGAGGAAGAGGTTTTGTAAAAGAAGCATATTGGACTAGACTTTGAAACAAGAGTGAAAGAACTTCCCTAATTAAGAGAAAATGATTCACCCAAATATGGAGGAAGAGAGGAACATCCGAAGTACCTACAGGCATTTTGACATGCAGACCCGTTACTGGCATTGACCAAGACAAATGACAAGAGTTCACCAACGAAAGAGTTCATTAGAAAAGATACTCTTAACATTAGAAAAACTCCTGAGACTATGGCATAAACCATCCCATGACATGGATGCTACAGAGCTTCCAGCTAAAGGAACCAGGTAGGTAGAAACAGAAGCAGGGTTAGCATTACTTTCCTCCCTCTTTTCCTGGGACCTGCATTGGATCCTGTAAGCTTGGCAAGAACCTGAGTGAATAAAAAAATAACAAATGGCTACCTTCAGGATCAGGAGAGTCAGGAATTTCTTTAGGCAATATAAATATTGGGTTGGCCAAAAAGTTCATTTAGTTTTCCCTAAGATGTCTCTAGTAGCGCTTAGTTGTCTTTAACTTCATTCGAAACAATTTTGTTAGATTGTATTGTGACAGCTGTCAGCGTGTATTTGTATTTAAAGAAAAACTTATCAAAACTGGTGAATTTTTGTGTAGCCATTTTAATATTGAAGATGGAAGAAAAAAAGCAACATTTTTGGCATATTATTTCAAGAAAGGTTAAAAACGCAACTGAAACACACGAAAAAGATTTGTGCAGTGTATGGAGAAGGTGCTGTGACTGATCGAGCATGTCAAAAGTGGTTTGCGAAGTTCCGTGCTGGAGATTTCTCACTGGATGATGCTCCACGGTCGGGTAGACCAGTTGAAGTTGATAGCAGTCAAATTGAGACATTAATTGAGAACAATCAACGTTACACCACGCAGGAGATAGCCGACATACTCAAAATATCCAAATCAAGTGTTGAAAATCATTTGCACCAGCTTGGTTATGTCCATCACTTTGATGTTTGGGTTCCACATAAGTTAAGCGAAAAAACCTTCTTGGCCATATTTCCACATGCAAGTCTCTACTTAAACGTAATAAAAACGTTCTGTTTTTAAAACAAATTGTCACAGGTGATGAAAAGTGGATACTGTACAATAATGTGGAATGGAAGAGATCGTGGGGCAAGCGAAATGAACCACCACCAACCACACCAAAGGCCGGTCTTCATCCAAAGGAGGTGATGTTGTGTATATGGTGGGATTGGAAGGGAGTCTTCTATTATGAACTCCTTCCGGAAAACCAAATGATTAATTCCAACAAGTACTGCTCCCAGTTAGACCAACTGAAAGAGGCATTCGATGAAAAGCATCCAGTATTCGTCAATAGAAAATGCATAATCTTCCATCAGGATAACACAAGACTGCATGTTTCTTTGATGACCAGGCAAAAACTGTTACAGCTTGATTGGGAAGTTCTGATTCATCCTCATATTCACCAGACATTACACCTTTGGATTTCCATTTATTCCTTCACAAAATTTTCTTAAGGGAAAAAATTTCAATTCCCTGGAAGACTGTAAAAGGCACCTGGAACAGTTCTTTGCTCAAAAAGATAAAAAATTTTGGGAAGATGGAATTATGAAG
Source organism: Grampus griseus (assembly GCF_964374135.1). Lineage (NCBI taxonomy): Eukaryota > Metazoa > Chordata > Mammalia > Artiodactyla > Delphinidae > Grampus > Grampus griseus. Next base: position 21,100,808 of record NC_139004.1, read on the forward strand.
TTGCCTGGAAAATGGCAGAAGGTAGTGGAACAAAATGGTGAATACGTTGTTCAATAAAGTTCTTGGTGAAAATGAAAAATGTGTCTTTTATTTTTACTTAAAGACTGAAGGAAATATTTGGCCAACTCAATAATTAGTCTATGCATATGTCAGGTTTTGGAGTGTAGCTCCACTGGCAGCACTTCCTTATGGATACAGTGACCGCTAGATGTTAATGATATTAATATTAATGATATTAATATAATGATATTAATGAAAGATGGAGGGGTTTCCCTGGTGGCACAGTGGTTGAGAGTCCGCCTGCCGATGCAGGGGACACGGGTTCGTGCCCCGGTTCGGGAAGATCCCACATGCCGCGGAGCGGCTGGGCCCGTGAGCCATGGCCGCTGAGCCTGCACGTCCGGAGCCTGTGCTCCACAAAAAAGAAAGATGGGGCACATCCATACTGAATACTGTAACAGCAAAAACCATAAGATGGTTACTGAAAAGGAGTCATGGATTCCAGAAAAAAAAGTCAAGATCATATAAGAATGGAAGTGTCAAGAATGGGCCTTAGAGAATGAAGAAGAGAAATCACGGCTGTGTGAACCAGGCATGGAAGTGGGAATTCCTCTATGAGAAAAAGTGTATGGCCTTTCTAATTGAGGGGGCTTTAAAATACTCATGAAGGGAAGTAGTGACAGCAAAGGCTGAAAATTTGGAGTTGAAAATATAAAAAATCTGAGCGTGTTATGGGCTGAATTTTGTCCCTCCAAATTCGTATGTTGAAAGCCTAGCACGCGGTACCTCAGAACATGACTGTATTTGGAGACAGGGCCTTTAAGGAGGTGGTTAGGTTACAATGAGGTCATTAGAGTGGGCCCTAATCCAAACTGACTGGTGTCCTTATAAGAAGGGACAATTAGGGCACAAAGAGAGAGATACCGGACATGTGCCCAGAGGAAAGACCATGTGAGGACACAGCAAGAAGGTGACCATCTGCAAGTCAAGGGGCCTGAGAAGAAACCAGACCTGCCGACGCCTTGATTTTGAACTTGTAGCCTCCCGAACTGTGAGAAAAATTTCTGTTGTTTAAGCCACCCAGTCTGTGGTATTTTGTTATGGCATCTCTAGCAAATTAATACAGAGCAGAAGGGTTACATTATCAAAATGAAATATTCAAGAGGCTGTTTTTAGCTGAGAGAATGAGGAAGTTTGAGAGTATGGGAACGGGGCCTTTGTTTATCCTGTCAGCTCCTGAGGTCGGGGTTGCCCAATTGCCTCTGACTCCCCAAACCTGGTACAGAACACGTCCCCAATAATTATGAGTAGAATGAATGATGGAATGAAAAGGAAGAGGGAGATTCAAGAGAGGTTCTGTAAAGAATAATCTAGTGTAGTAGTTCTCAGGCTTTCTGGTGTCAGGACTCATCACACTCTTAAAAACTTTATAATGAAACCCAAAGACCTTTGTGAATTTTATCTGTCAATATTTATTATGTTAAGATTTAAAATGTTTATTTGATTTTTAAAATAACATGATCAACCTATCAGATGTCATCATAAGTAATATAATTTTATGGAAAATAACTCTTTAATTTTAAACTCTCTTTAATGACTGGCTTAATAGAAGACAGATTTTTATATCTGCTTCCACATTCAAAATCTTGAGATATAATGTTTTGTTTCAAGCATATGAAGAAAGTTTGGCTTCATACAGATATGCTATTAGAAAAGGAAAGAGTATTTCAATAGCCTTTTCAGGTAATTGTGGACATCTTTCTTTGATTTTACACCAATACTTGACAGGCAGTACCTTCTTTAGGGTTGGTCGTAAAGTAGAATCTGACGCCTTATTGCTAACTTTGAATGGATCTTTTACCCATGTGTGATTTGGTAACAACTTGGTTATATTTGTCCACTGAGATATATAGTTCTTCCAAATGTTGAAACGTTTCAGTATACGATATCAAACAAACAGAAAAGAACATTCATTGATACCATCACCAATCTCATCAGAAACATCTCTAAATATTGGGAAGCTGCAAATTCATGAAGTTTCCTAGATGCTAATTTTCACTTGCAGGCTAATATTTTATCATTGCAAACAAATTCTGTCAGTTATTTTCTTTGAAGTGACAGGCTGAATTTTTTTATGCTTGAGAAAATGCCTGAATGTGTCATAGTTTTGTCTGTTACTTCTTTCAAATAAAAGTGGTGTTCCCTGAAAAACAAAACAAAACAAAACCCATAACTAGAACAGTTCACAACTCAAAAGTCACCCAAGTGCTTTTCTTAGAGATAATCATTCTACTGTGGTGCACAGCTGAAGGGCTTTTTCTGCACTTCTCATTTATTCACACAAATTATTAAAAAAACATGTACTTAAGGGTGAGAATTAGTAAATACTTTTTACTGCTCCATCAAGGATATTCTTAAGTAAAATACTTTTTTTTTTTTCTGAGTGTGTGGTGGATAGACACAGTGGCTGCTAGCACAGCTTGATGTCACTGCCTTGATTCATAGCAGGCACCAGAAGATTTATGCGCTGCTGTTTTTGCACCATCGGATTTTTTTTTCATAGCAAATAAAGCCTTGATAATTATGAAAAAATTGTTGGCCTCACAGATACCCTGAAGTGTCTCAGAACCCCCGTGGGTCTGGACACCACACTTTGAGAACTGATAGTCTAAAGTATTTGTCAGGATTTGAGGGACGAAAGGTCAAGGCTTTCTTGGAAGTTTTGAACTCAGGTGCCAGGCACATGGCAGGCTGTGAATTAATGTCTGTTGAATGGACTGAAGAGTTCACAGTTCTATAAATATTTGTGTAACGAGTGAATGTGGTGATGTGGGGAAGAACATAATCTAGAGTGAAGAAAGCACACTTTTTGGAATCAGCAAAATCTGCTTTCAACATATGGCTTTGCCATTTAGCAGCTGTGAATCTGATTCTACGGAGCCTCAGTTTCATCAGTAAAATGTGGATAATGATATATAGATTTATGGCAAAAAACTAAACTGGACTAAATGAAATTGAATGAATAGAATCTTTAATAGGATTTTTGGTACATAGAAGTGAAGAAAACATGCAGACTTACAAAGTCGGTTTGTGATGTACTGAGGGGAACATCTCAGGCAACATAGGTGGAAATGTAGATTTAAATTAAGACACGTAAGTGTAGACTGCAGATATGTTTGGGAGCTATGCATTCATCCAACTACTATTTGGTGAGAGTCTACTATTCCAACAGAGGAGACTATGGATGGTAAAAAATCGACTGATAATTGAGGGAACGACAATCCAGATGATTAGAAAATAAGGACAGCATCAATCAGAGGTCAGGCACAATTGTTCAGTGGATACACTAGTTTCCAGGTATGAAGCTCTTTTGAGCGCGGAGCTAGAAAGGACCCTGGATATTTGGAAATATCTTGGATAACCAGTAACTCTGGACGAGGAAAACTGAAAATCCAGAAAGTAATCCGTTTCGAGGGAAAGAAATTAGATAATTCATTTAGAGCCGGGCTAAGCAGGGTACCGCAGCGCCTTCTTAGCGCAGTGGGCAGCGCGTCAGTCTCATAATCTGAAGGTCCTGAGTTCGAGCCTCAGAGAAGGCAGCTTTCTTTTCTTCGGCGTGTTCGTTTTCTTTGTTTTTGCACTCTTTACCTCTGGGACGTAGTTTCTTCTGCTGTGAAGTATCAAGAAGTGAGATTGTATGAGATTGTATCAGAGCCAGTCTTCCTACAATAACCGTTCGGGTCCCCAGCAGACATGCGCTCGCCGCTCCGCGCAACTGCTGTTTCCCGAGGGGTTCTAGAGACGCTCTGCCTTGAGGGCGGTGACGCTTGGGACTCCAGACTAGCCCCGAAAAACCACGCGGGGCATAAAGCTTCTAGTGCCGAAATAACCACGTGCTCAAAATAGCCAATAGCGCAGAAATTGTACTTCACTAATTTCCGCTGGCTGGTGCCTGCAGGGTCTACGCCCGAGGTCTTCGGCTGTGCATCTCCTTGCCCTCTTGGTCGGTAACAGCAACTTCCCAGATGACTACAGCTCAATACAGTTATAGAAAACATTGACTTTTTTTTGGGGGGGGGGGGCGGTGTCTTAAAAAATTTTTTTATGAGCCCGTAGAAGACAGGGAAATATTGGACATTGAAATATTGGAAGTGTAGTAAATCGGATCTTTCTGATTTTTTTCCTCGTATGGTTCCACACATGATAGGGCTGGCGATGTCTTAACTGACACTCCAAGTTTGTAGCCGGTGGAGGAAAACAGTGGAAGAGAGATGGGGGATCTCGGAGCAGGCAGAGATAGATGCTCAAAGAGGAAGAAGGTCTGTGGGAGGCTGGGCTGGTCATTTTCCATCACAGCAATGCGCGGTGCTGTATGTCGGGTGGGTCCTCAACCCCGTGTTATAGAAGCCGAGAGAAGTTAATTTTTAATGGTGAAAAGTTAATTAAATGGCCAATGACGGGGACCTAAAGAAGCTAGATTACGAGAGGACTTGCGCGTCTAAGGTCTCCTAGTAGATGCCGGTTGGGGAGGGGATGGCAAAGAGCCAGAGAGTCGGGCAAAGGAAGGTTCTGACGCCCAGTGGAATTTATAGAAAATGAATTCACGCAGGAAGAGGAGGAAGAAAGAGAGTGTTGGGAAGTCTGTCCTTAACGAGATGCTTACCCATCTGCCTAGGACCCCATGATTACCGTCCCTGCCTGTATATTTCAACCGTAACGCCGGTCCTGAGCAATAACTTTAGAAACCCTTCAAAATCATTAAAGGAAACAAAGAGGCCATTCTCATGTGCTACACACAAAACCTGGATAGTTTTTCCTCTTTTGTTTTAGAGGTTCCTGGGGATAGACATAGATATGCAAAAACTTCACAGCAGAAAATACTGAGAAGCAATTCCATCAGGATATTTATTTTTAATACAGTCTGACATGTCTAGATTGTCAGAATTATTAAAAAATAAACATACTGGGGGTGGTGGTGGGATGAATTGGGAGATTGGGACTGACATATATACACTAATATGTGTAAAATGGATAACTAATAAAAAATATACTGTCTATAAGAAACTCACGTAATATAGTTACTAATAATTTTGCATACAGATTTACTATTTAATAATTTATTAATTGCTTGTTCCTTTTTATTTTATTTTATTTTTTTTTTGCGGTACGCGGGCCTCTCACTATTGCGGAACACAGGCTCCAGACGCGCAGGCTCAGCGGCCATAGCTCACGGGCCCAGCCGCTCCGCGGCATGTGCGATCTTCGCGGACCGGGGCACGTACCCGTGTCCCCTGCATCGGCAGGCGGACGCTCAACCACTGCGCCACCAGGGAAGCCACCGCCCCCTTTCTTTTTCATATTTCTTTGTTCCTCTTCCTTCCTACCTTCATTTGACTTATTTAAACATTGTTAGTAGGTGGTCTACTGATTACCCTATACATCCTTAACATCTCACAGCATACTTGGAATCAATAAATTACCATTCAAATTGAGTATAGAAACCTATACCACCATTATGTACCTTTGCCATAAGCCCTTTATGATATGTATATAGTACATGTAGATATAATTAAACCCTATGAGACAATGTTGTAATTTTCACTTTCAATCATCAAACATACTTTAAAGAACTCGAGAGAATAAATCTGTCATTTTTACCCACATCTTTCCTAGCTTTGCTATTGTTCAATCATGCTGTTCCAAGTGTCCTGCTGGTATCATTTTTCTTGTCTCACACTTTACTTTTTTCTAGCACTTCTGCTGGCAATGGATTATCTCAGTTTACCTTCAAATCAAAATGTATTTTTCACCTCTTTGTCTGAACGATATTTTTGCTATATCAGCATTCTGGTCTATTCTTCCAACATTTAAAAAAGTCATGTCATTTCTTTATGGCCTCTGTGGTTCTGATGAGAACAGATCAAAGTTTCCCTTTAGTTTTCCTCAGGTTGCTTTCAAGAAGTTTTTATTTATTTCCTTTGGTTTTAAACAGTTTAATAGTAATATGTCTGGGTGTGGCTTTATAGGAGTATATCCTGCTTCAAGTTTACTGAACGTTTTGAATCTGGTTTAGGTCTTTTGCCACATTTGGAAAGTTTTCAAATTTGGAAATTCAAAATAAATTTCCCCCTTTTTCAAGGTCCTCTTTCTCCTCTTGTTTTGTGTCTCCAATGATGTGAATATAAGATCTTTGGTATTTTCCAATTTGTCCCTGAAGCACCAGCCATCTTTTAAAATATACTTTTCACTCTGTCATTTAGACTGGATAGTTACTATCATCTATCTTCACATTCACTGACTTTTTCTCAGTCATTGTCTGCTATTAGGACAATCCATTGAGGCTTGTTGTTTATAATTTTGGTTAATACATTTTCAGTTCTGAAGTTTCAATTTGGACTTATATGTCCCATTTTTTTGCTAAGACTTTCTAACATTCAATTTATTTCAGTTCTCACCCCTAATTCTCAGAGCACTGAATAATCACTACTTCAAAGTATTTATTAGAAGATTTCAACATCTGTGTCATCTCAGTATTGATATCTGTTGATTCTCTTTTCCAAGTCAGTTAACCAATTTTCCTGGTTCTTCATTTGCTGAATAATGTTGGATTATAACCTGGCCATTTTTGCATCAGTCTTTGTGTCTTGTTCAAATTTTATGGAGAATATTGCTACTTTTGTTTTTGCAGGCAATTGACTGCCTTGTGTCAAAGTTCCAAATACCAACCAGTCTTCTGTGTGTTCATAGTCCAATCCATTTCCAAAGCCTTTCTGATACTATTTGGAGATCTCTGGAGTGTGTGCAATCCAGTGACCAGTGTGGACTTGGGCAGTGCGCTATCACTTCAGTTCTCAAAGTCCATGGTAGGTTGTTTAGGATCACAGCCACTTAGTCACAGCTCGCAGGTGCAACCAGAAGTTCACTAATAACTTCACGTGTTTGCTTTCTACGGTGTCTTTCCTGATATTTTCTGGTTACTTGGGGTACTCGGTTTCAGTCCCTGACAAGAAAGCTGGGGCTTTATTGACCCAGCTCTGCCCTGTGCTTCTCAGGACTGTGCCACCTTGCAGCTAAGTAGCAGGAAGAAACAGGAATAAAAAGGAATTGGGCATATCCCTTGAGATGACCAGCTATTCTGAAAAAACAGAGAATAAATTATAGGCTGAAAGTAAAGGTACATGCCAAAGGCCAGTGAGCCAGCGCTGCTCTGTCATGTCCTTGCCCAGAGCTGGGTGCAAAGTGTCTAATTTTCTCATTTCTTTCTACAGGTTAGAAGATCTGCAGTTATCAGTCAGAGCTCCTCGACTGAGAGCAAAAGCTGGAGAATGTGGGCATCGATCCCACTACCTCTCACATGCTATGCGAGCGCTCTACCACTTGAGCTAATCCCCCACACTTCACTTTCCTTTTTCTCCGAGTTTTTCAGAGTCCCATCCCCATCATTCACTTGAAACCCTGACTCTGCTAAGGGCAAGTCTTCTCAAAGATGCCCTGAGGCAAGAGCACGGTTGGTACCCATTCCTCTTCTAAGGAAAAGGAGGCGGGGAGTACCCATGGGAAAAGCTTGGCGTCCCAAAATTTCACTTTTCAGATTTTCCGAGATAGAAGGGAAAACTTCCCAGTTGGGAGGAGTCACCCAGAACGGCCGGCTAACTCAACAGGTCTATCTCAGGATGTTTATCTGTTTCTTAAAAACGAAATGAAAACGACAAACCAACAGGAGTGGGATGACCACTGGTTCCCTTTAAGGGAGGCGGAGGGCTGATTTTCCCCGCATGATGGAAGGCAAAAAAAGCATCAGTTGTTTCCGCTCGGTTTCGAACCGAGGACCTCTCGCGTGTTAGGCGAGTGTGATGACCACTACACTACGGAAACTCACATTTCGTGCCGTCTTAAGATATTTCTCTGGTGTTACTGAGGCAGGTCATGAGGATTTACATACCTACACAGTAGGATAGAACAATTAAAAAAACAAGATATTACAGACAAGAGCCATCGGAAATAAGACGCGAGAGCATATCATAGTGAAGGAAAAAATACGGACATTTAGGGGTGAAGATGGAGGGAACAGCGTGCACAGGGTGGAAGGAACAGGCTTGGAGGAATTCCTGTGTTCAGAAATATACCTGTTCAATTGGAGTGCTTGTGTGTGTGTGTGTGTAAAATAGACATGGAGGGAAAGTGATTGAAAAGCCTGTACACATGAAGATACACTGGGGAGAAAACTGTGGAGGCTTAAAAACCTTTGAAAAAAATCCAGGCACAAGGCTTACATAATCAAGGTAACATTTTATGAAGGGTGGGGGAAACCAGAATTGAAGAGAAGGAAAAAGAAGTTATAAAATATTAAGGGATTGAGGTTTATTCTTTCAGCTCCTGGGATTAGCAGTAGCATGAGTCTTTCTGCATCTCCAGCCCAGTACAGTGTCTGGCACAGAATCCATCCTCCATAAACATAGAATGGATAAAGGCATAGATGCATGGGTTAGCTGCAATGCTAAATTAAACAAGTTGCATAAATTAGTAAAATTTTAGTACAATTTCTAGCACTTGGTTCTGAAAGAGGATTTATTTCATTCCTTTTTAATCTTTCTTCACATGTATCCCAAGTTCCCACTCCCTAAGAGAAAATCACGGAGAAATAGTTGGGATCCTACAAACTATAATCATATATGGCATCATTTTGTCATTGGTCCCACAAAAAATAAACTGTTTTCAAGACACTTGATTACCCTGAAAAGTCTGCTACACTGTCTACATTGTCATCATTCCGAACATGACTACCGTCTCCTCTTCTTCCCTGCAGCCTCTAAGCTGCGCAATGTCAAAGATTTGTGGTCTACCTGTATAAGAATTCTCACAAGCCTCCAAATCCTCAAGCTCTCTTCATCCTGACACCTAGAAGAAGAGACGAGGGAACATTTTTGGGCTTCACTGTTGAAGAGAGAAAGAAAGTGGAAATTAAGAACCTGTGTAGAAGAAAATGTTTGGAGGAAATACATGCAAAAGGAAATAGGCTTTAAATTCGGTTCTAGTTTTCACCCAACTTCAAGCTGTTATCAGTTGTGACTGTTTTATAACAGGAGTGTTAAACATCTGTGGTCCCTTACACCTTTATTTGTTATTCACTAGTTAGAAGGTAGAAAATTCTGTCCGGGAAAAATTAAAATTATGCATTATAAATAAACTGCCATTCATCAATAAAATTCAAAACATCAAATAAGTCATAAAGAAAGAGCAAAATAAATTGAAAGATGCAGGGATTAACATTTTGGAAGTTAATAAAATGATTTATTAAATTATTAACTTGTATTTGATCTGCCTATTAACTCCATTTACCTATTACTTCCATTTCAAGACAGATGCCATATTTATGCCTTAACTCCAGGCACTGAGGACACAGTGATTTGAGCCTAAAGATCCTTATATTCTAGACGAGAGACAAGAAATTTAAAAAGAAAAACTTCATAAGACACTTTCTAAAGCACTTCATAAGACACTTTCTAAAGCACTTCATAAGACACTTTCTAAAGCACTTCATAAGACACTTTGTGAGGAATGTGGCATAAGTTGATGTAATAGATTGAAATCACAATAAGAGTCATTAGCTATGGGGGGTGCTGTCAGTAGTAAAGTGACATGTGATTCAGGGACTGAGTACCTAGAAGTAGGTACCTTATTACTAAGTCTGATTCAAAATGAGAAGATGTATTAGTCAGGAGCTGAGAGGTGAAGAAAGGTCCTCTGTGGGCAACTGGGAAACTAGCCCAGACAGAGCCTGGTTACCAAATACCTACAACAGAGTCAAAATGTAAGACATTTTCTATCTTATTGCAAGACTGTGTGCCACTGACTTAAGCAAATGTTGGGTTTGCTGAAGACCCACCACCTATTCACAGAAGTTCTCGAAGAACTTCACCCAAAGGATTCTTTGTGTCTGAAGAAGCTTAAGCTCAAGTTGAGGGAAAGGGAAGTCTCTCAGTGAAAAGCAAAGTGCAAGAGCTGTTCACAGCTCAGCACTGCAGAATCATGATGCTCTCTTTTCTCAATTTTTTTGGACCTCACCAGGATCTGATCACTAATGCTGATTAATATATTTCCTGCATTACCTCCTGGGATCCGCCCCCCCCCCACACACATATTTTAAACCATATTTAAGCTGCCTGTGCAAAGAGGAAAAATTCTATCTGGGGTTGTTTTTGTGGAAATTAAATACCACCTGATTGTTTCATTTTTTTTGGAGATATTTCTGAAGGTGTTGATTTGGACTGTGATGGTTGGGTTGGGACAGATGGGTAAGAAACCTTCTTAAGGAAGAGCTACCCAAAGATCCTACTCCTATTCTTCTTTCATGAGTTTTCCCAAGAATTCCTCTGGTTTCACAATTTTTTTTTTCTTGTTGTTGCTGTTTTTGTTGTTTGACTGTCTGAGTCTTTCTGATTCTCTCGCAGACCCAGGCTACTCAGACTTCAGAAGGACAAATTCTGCCGTATGCCTTGTCTCTCTAGGTGCCCCTCAACAGCCTTCCTTCTTTCCTCAGGCCAACTGCCCCATAAAATTCAAGTACAAAATAGTGGAAAGACCTTGTTTTCACCAGGATCTCTCTGTTCGGAAACAGAGGTGAGAGGTCCACCCTCCCGCTAGCCAAAAACCATGAATGTTGAGATGGAAAGGCCAGCACTGTCCAGTACAGACCATGTTCACTCCCTCACAGCTTTTTTCAGGTTTTCCTTCCTTGTCTATAAACCAATGACACGGAGGATTCATTCCCTGAAGACTGAAACTGAGCTGAATTAGAAAAACTTTGGGCACAAGGATTTCAGCAAGCATGAAAGGAGAGACTAAAAGGCATCTTCAACACAATATCTTTCCTGACTCTTCCGCTGAAAGCTGAACGTGCCACCTCCATAATCCCGAGCCCCTTTACTGCCTAATGATTGCACCCCAGCACACATTTCCTCATGTGCTTATGATGCATTTTTTCTTACTTGCTTCTTGTTCAGTTTTTCCCACTCCTCCCGACTGGGGTGTAGCTCCACGAGGAAGGGACTAACAGGAGATATTTGTTGTTGTTGCTTGGTAAAAGATGAAAACACCTGCCCTCTCTGAGGCTCGAACTCAGGACCTTCAGATTATGAGACTGACGCGCTGCCTACTGCGCTAAGAGGGCAGACATCCCTTGTTCTTTCCTTTGAAAATAAAATATGAAATTTTATTTTCCAGGTATGTCCATCAGTTTCCAGCTTTTGAAGAATGTAATCAATGTTACTTGTAAATCGTTCCATTTAAACTAAAGCTGCACCTGAAGTGTTCCACATCCAGGAATTGTGGAGTCCACACCTTTCCAGTATACACCCAGCAATTGGACACTCTGGCTTGCTGTACCCAAGAATTGTACAGGTCTTTTGCAGCTCTTTTTCCCTCTTGTGTTCCAGTGATCTGCCTCTTCCCACCTTCAGAGAGCTCAGTCACTCTTATACTTTCCTTGGTACCTTATGTTCAAAAGAAACTTTTGAACAGTGCCCAGTTAATATTAGTTCACTGACTGACTGAGTGAATGAATACTCCTCACATTTTTCTACAGTCCATATTTCTCTGTCTCACTCTAAATCTCCACTTGGATATACATGACTGGAGACATTATCCTTACAAAAAACACAAACTGAACTTAATAAAAAACCTCCTTGTTGGGCTTCCCTGGTGGTGCAGTGGTTGAGAGTCCACCTGCCGATGCAGGGGACACGGAATTGTGCCCCGGTCCGGGAGGATCCCACATGCCACAAAAAAATCTCCTCGTTTGTTTCAGCCTTACAATTATACTAAGAAATGTATGGAGATGATTTCATATATTCAAATTGAATTTTGGTAACAAAAGTATGTCTCATGATTTGCATTTCTCAGATATAATGGAGGCTCAGAAAAGTTAAGTAATGTTTCAAAGGTCCCAGAGCTGCTAAGCAGCAAAGTATGAATTGAGAAACAGACTTTTAGATTCCAAATTGGGATATGTTTTCCTGCTCTAGCTCGTGATCTCACTGTCTGTTCTTCTCCACAATAGCTCATTCATCCACACTCTATCTAATTCCCAACCTCCTCTGTGCTGGCCTTTTGGGCTTAGACTTGCAAGTCAATTTTGGCTCATCCTCCTCCTTCAAAGTCCACATCCACTGCCCTGCCAAATACTGAACATTATTCTTGTGACGCCCTCTTGAATCTATCCCTTCCTTTCCATTCAGTCAGTACATATTCATTGGGGAGCTGCTCTGTGCTGGGCAGTAGGCTCAGGTGATTCAGAACGAATCTGACCACACAGATCTCTGGAGCCAGAAGGATAAATATGGACAAGGAATGATCCTCTTCCAGTTTCACTACTTTCAGTCTCGCTGGCATTTGCAGCTAAATAATGCTTTTGAAAATATTTGTTTTCATAATGTCCCTCTGCTTCACTCTGACCATTTTTGATTTCTTAAGTTTTGATATGATCTTGCTTTTCTTTCAACTCTTTGGTAGAACCTCATTGTGATTTTCCTTTATAAGGTCAATTCCACCCATTGGTGCATGGTGTTACATTTTCAATGTGTTTTTTGATTTTTTTAATCTACTTGATTTATCATTAATGAGACATGTACATACCAAAGGCCAGCAGAGCCAGCATTGCCCCGTTTTGTCCTTGCTCAGAGAAGGGTCCAAAGTGTATCGTTTTTTCATTTTTTTCTGTACTTTGGAAGATTTGCTGTTATCAACAAGAGCTCCTCAGTTGAGCCGATAAAAGGCTGGAGAATGTGGGCATCGATCCCACTACCTCTCACATGCTAAGCGAGCGCTCTACCACTTGAGCTAATTCCCCACCTCTGATCTTCTCCCTTTCCTCCCATTTTTCAGGGGACCATCTCCATCCACGTCATTCCTTCTTTTGGGGTCGGCCAGAAGGTCAGGAAAAGTCAAGGCCATTAGGCTGGAGTAAGGGCACATCCTCTCAAAGATACTCTGAGGCAAGCGCGCGGTTGGTACCTATTCCTCTGGTAAGGAAGGGAGAAAGTCGCCTTGGGAAAAGTCTGGCGGCAAAAGTACAGGTTTCAGATTTTCCGGGACGGAAGAGATCACGTCCCAGTTGAGAGGACTCACGCAGAACACCAGGCTAATGCGGGAGGAGTATCTCAGGTTGATTACCTGTCTCTTAAGCACGAAACTAAAGCAGTAAAGGAACATAAGTGGGAGGATCACTGGTTCCTTTTAGGGGAGGCGGTGGGCTGAATTTTCCCGATGGTGGAAAGCAAAAGGCAGCACTTGTTTCCGCTCGCTTTCGAGCCAAGGACCTCTCGCGTGTCAGGCGAGCGTGATAGCCACTGCACCACGGAAACCTCCACCTAGCATTGTTTCTGAGATAGTTAATTGGATTCTTGCTGAGTTGGGTCTTGAGAAGTTACATATTTACACTATATGCAAGAACAAAAATACGTACTGTTACATACAAGAGCCATAGGAATTTAGAGGCGAGGCGTATCAGAGCGAAGGAAAAATATATGGACATTGAAGTGTACAGATGAAGAGTGAACACAGGATGGAAGGAACAGGCATGGAGGTAGGGATCCTGTGTTCAGAAATATACCGGTTCGGTTGGAGGGGGTGTACGTGCGTGTGCGTGTGTGTAAAATAGACATGGAGGGAAACAGTGATTGAAAAGCCTGGACACATGAAGATACATTGGAGAAAACATTGTGGAGGCTTAAGAACCCTTGAAAAAATTCCACGCAGATGGCTTACATGATCAAGGTAACATTTTATGAAAGGTTTTTAATTTTGAATGCCAAATAGGTAGGAAATAGGGAAACCAGAATTGAAGAGAATGACAAAGGAGTTATAAGATATTAAGGGATTGAGTGAGGTTTATTTTTTTAGCTCCTGAGATTAGCAATAGCATGAGTCTTTCTGCATCTCCAGCCCAGTACACTGTCTGGCACAGAATACATTCTCCATAAACATTATAGAATGGATGAAGGCATAGATGAATGAGAAGAAAGAGAAAGACTCTGGAGAGCGTGTGCAGGAAAGATCTACAGTTTTTGACAATGTCTCAAGACACTGCATGTAGAGATTTGAGGGAGAAGAAGGAGTCAAGGACAATTAGAAGTCTTGAACCTGGGTGTCAGACACAGAAGTGATTTTGAATTAATGTCTGATGAATGGAAAAATGAATCCATTCATTTAAAAATATTTGTTCTATGAATGTATGAAGGAAGAAAGGAAGTGGTATGGAGAAAAACTGCTTATGAGACTATACCTTAAATTAAAAGAGAACCTCACATATTTTCATACAGAAAAAAAACAACTTTTCATGTCTGGTTTTGCTCCTTGGGGCTATTAGACCTGAGAAAAATGGTTCAACTCCTCTGAAATTCAATTTCATCTTTCAAATAGAAATAATGATATTTGGGTTAGCTGCAAGGCTAAATCAAATGATTTGCATAAAAGTAATAAACTTTTAGTACAACTTCTAGAATGTGAGGTCTACAGAAGTTACCCCACTTCCTCCTCATATGTGTCATATTTCCAAAATCTCGTAACAACCACAGCTGTTTTTATAGAGAAATAAACGATGTGTGGAAGAGCTCCAAATTTCTAACTGCACCCAGAACAGTGCATTAACAAGAAATATTTGTTACATAATTAAAAGAATAAATGATTTGTGGTTGGATGACATTTAGAGCACGAATTTAGGAAAGAAAATTCCCCTGCTTCTTCCATTGGGTGGAGAGGAAGACCAAAAATATGGTATAGATTTTGTTTTCTGGTGTAATCTAAATTTCTTGTCTACTTCACTCAAACCACTGAGAGGTGCAACAAACCAGAAAGCTGATTTCATCCTCTTGAGCAAATACAGAATATTGAAATATTTATCAAATGCTTATCTGGCAGCATTTGCTAATTTTCCTTTGTGTTGATTTCTTTAAGCACAAATGACACATGCTTTGCCAGGCGGACTGTGAAAAGACTTAACGCTGCCCTCTCTGAGGCTTGAACTCAGGACCTTCAGATTATGAGACTGCCGCGCTGCCCACTGCGCTAAGAGAGCAGGTACCTCATGCTTTTCGTTTTGAAAGTAAAATATGAAATAGTATTTTCCAAGAACATCTGCTTTATCTGTTTCCAGCTTTTAAAGAGTGTATGTACTCAATGTTACTTGAAAATCACTCCGTTTAAACCCATGTTACCCGGGTAAGATTCCACACCTATGAAAGGTGGAGTCCATGTCTTTCCGATATTCACCCTAAGATAGGACCATCTGGACCTCAGCACTAGGGACACTTCATTGTGTCTGTCTTTTGCTGGTCTTGTGTTGGAATGACATCGTATTTCCTGCCCTCAGAGATTTCAGTGGATCTTACACCTTTCATGATCTCCTTTGTTGAAAGAAAAGTAGGAGGTGCCCAGTTAACATTAGTTCACTGACTGAATGAATCAATAGCCCTCAAATTTGTCTACAGTCCATACTTCTCTGTCTTAGTCTACATCTCCACTTGCATCTACATGACTGGAGACATTCTTCCCTACAAAAACTTAAACTGAACTTAATGAAAAGTCTCCCTGCTTTTTTTTTTTTCAGCCGTATGTGCCATTCATCACGCTAAGAGATTTATGGAGATTATTTCATGTAGTCTAATTGAATTTTGGAAACAAAACTATTTATCATAATGTTACCAAACCAAACTTGGGGCCAATGGCCCCAGTGCAACACAGCCAGTCTGCTGACATCAGGTTGTGGTGAAGGAAAGTACAGCATTTATTGCAGGGTGCCAAGCAAGGAGAACTGGCTCAAAAGACGCAAACGCCCCAAAAGCTTTCAGAGAAGGGTTTTTAAACACAGTCTGAGGGAGACATTCACAGGATATATAATCAGCCAATGCGAAATTCCCTGATTAACTGATGGTGAGGTAACAGGGTGGTATTTCGGGAAACTCAGTTATCAATTTTCTGGCTCCGACAAGTCTGGGATCTACACACTACTGGTCAGCATGCAGTCAACTTTTTCCATCTGGTGGGAGTTTTAGTATCTGCAAAATAACTGAAGGATATGGCTCAGAATATTATCCATAGCCCTTAAGGAGGAACTAAATGCTCTTGAGTTTTTTTATGGTTAAACTATCAAGATTATTATTTGTCTTGTTTGACGGCTTTTCTTTGTGTCTTCATTTTCTCACTTCTCTGATTAAATTTGCTCTTTGAACTGGGGGAAGGCCTAGGATGCTAAAGCTTTTCTACAAACAAGAGGCAGGCAGGGGATACGGGGGATGGGGGTGGGGGGAAATCTGTCCCCGGGAAGGCCCTGCAGGGTCCTGTTCGATTTCAATAATTTGCACTTTCCAGATATAATGGAAGCTCAGAGAAGTTATGTTCTTAAGGTTCTAGAGCTGCTAAATGGCAAAGCCTGAATTGAGAACCAGATTATTAGATTGCAAAACATGAGCTCTTTCTCTACTCCAGCTCACGATATCACTGTCGGTTCTTCTCCACAGTAGTCCATTCATCCACACACCAGCTATCCAATTCCCAATCTCCTCTGTACTGGCCTTTTGGGCTTAGACTTCCAAGTCAACTTTGACTCATTCTCCTCCTTCAAACCCATATCCAATGACTTGCCAAATATTGAATGTTATTCTTGTGCAGCTCTTTTGAACCTGGCACTTCCTTTCCATTCATTTGGTACATAATTCACTGTGGAGCTGCACTTTGTCAGACACTGCAGTAGATTCTGGGGTTCTGAAGGGATCATACTACCGTGACCTCAAGAGATAGCAGAAAAAAAAACGTGGATGTGGGATGCTCAACTTCCAGATTCTCCAGTTGAATCTCCAGGTATTTACAGCTAAGAAACTCTTTCTAAAATATGAGTTTCATGATACCATTCTTTTATTCTCTAACCATTCTTGATTCCTTAATTCTAATATGATCTTGTCTCTCTCTCAATCACTGATCCTTGTTTCTACTTGCATTGTGATCTTGATCAACTAGATCCATTTTTTGATGGCATTGTTCAGTTCTTCAATCTCTTTGATGATTTTTTTGTCTACTAGATCTATTAATTATTGAAAGAGAATGGTTTTGAAGCTCTGTGGCCAGGGACTACACTTTTAGGATTGTTGTGTCTTCTTGGTCAATT
Organism: Grampus griseus; assembly: GCF_964374135.1. Lineage (NCBI taxonomy): Eukaryota > Metazoa > Chordata > Mammalia > Artiodactyla > Delphinidae > Grampus > Grampus griseus. Next base: position 21,117,966 of record NC_139004.1, read on the forward strand.
GACCCTTTATAATTGTGTAACATTTTTCATTACTGATGGTAAATTTCTTTGCTTTGAAGTCTACTTTGGCTGATACCAATACATTCACTTAAGCTTTCTTTTGATTAGTGATTTCATGTTGTATCTTTTCCTATTCTCTCATTTTAAACCTACTTCTATCATTACATTTGAAGTGAGTTTCTTATGGCCACTGTTTATATTTAATCCATTCTGACAATTTGTGATTTTTAATTGATGTATTTAGACCATTTACCTTTAAGGTAATTATTGCGATTTTTGAATAGAGGTCTACCATTTTATAATTTGTTTTCTGTTTGTTTCCTCTCTTTTCATTCTTCTATTTTCCTCCTCCTCCAATTCTGTACCCTGTTGGAATGGTACTGAAATGCAAATTTAGTTACCGCCCAGCCTAAATTCATTTACCAGCAAACTTTGCTTACAGAAAGTGTCCAAATACGTGCTCTAGGGATTTCCATATAAACACTTAAATTTTCACAGTGTATTTAGAATAAATATTTTATAATTCAAGTGAAATGTGGAAACCTTATCACCATTTAGGCTCTTTTACCCTAACCCCTGCTCATCACACTGAGCAGAAGACATCTGAACTTTCCAGCTGTAAAGTTTCGTAGTGACCAAGGTTTCAAGTTGATAATAAAAAGATGATAAAGTCTTCCAATCTTCCTAATGAATTTGAAGGGAGGAAAATACTGGAACGTGGTTTATTATTCACTTTTCTGGGAAACACTTGAGAGATCTGATTAGGGTGTTCGTTTACTTATGGTTCTGTTGGTTACAGCCTGCGGTTAACAGCCATTACCTTGTCAGTAATCTGGATAACCTAAATAGCCATTACCTTGTTAGAAATCCCCGAAACAGAGTGAAGCATAACTACAAGGTGTGTGTGTGTGGGGGGGGGGCGGTGTCAGTACCAATGAGTTTGAAAGTAGGAAGGGAATGAGAATGCAAATTCGTAAAGACTTGTCTCCTACACGGCACACACAATTGCTATTAATAGTGGTTGTCATTGGCTCAGCAAGCCGGGCAGTGTTATTGGTGGCGTCTGCCTTTTGACTCCAGAATTGTATCTCCTATTCCAAGCTTTTAAAGAAAAGGTTTGAGCTGGATTATCCTAAAAGGCCACAACTCAGCAGGGATGAAAGGAGCTGCTCTCCTTCTTTTCTCTTCTTTCTTTTCTTTGCTTGTCGCCCGAATTCCATCAGCCGCCTCCCACGCTCTTTCAACGTGGGTCTCAGTAGACAAGGATGGAAAAACTCGTCCATTTACTGCCCTTCTTCTGTCAGCGGACCCGGATGCTGTGCATCCTTGACCTTCACGAGAAGGTTCTTCTCGAGGGCAGAGACCACAGGGACTCCTCACCTTTGAGCCGCGAAGCTTGGGCTGCGCTTGATGCACGCCATGCGCGGCATTGGATTGATGTTCTGCAGATACCTGCGGGCAGGTAAACTTGCTGCTAGCTCTTCCCAGCAGATCCCAAACCTATCTCAGTCACTTCACAGACACAAGATCCACATCGTTCACGCTTACTGTGTGAAGGTCTCATCGCTTATGAGCGGCTTCTCCTCACTCGTGGTTCCTTTAACACCTGACTGCTGATTCCCTCCTTACTTAACGTTTCTCTCTGTTGTTTATGACATCGCTGTAGTTTGTTTCGGTGTGAACTTGGACAGCTGAACACTGGAGAAAATTTAGCAGGATTCGTCGAGGATTCTATTCACACTAACTCTCAAGAGAGCACTGTGTTCTCAAGAGGCAAGTGTTCTGAAAAGGGAGAGTTTTTCATGCAAGACGGGTGGGTACAGAAGATTTGTGCAAGATTCTTGTCGTATTCTTTGATATATCTTTTCTAGTCCTGCCCCGCCACAGCCCCATCTTCCCTCCATTCTTCTCGGTTGTGTGGTGATCGAAGAATAACATCACAGGTTTTATAAGGACCTCCTCATAATAAAACAGCCTGAAGTGGTTTGTAAATAACTCAGTACACACCTTCCCCGAGAACAGGGGACAATAGCACCGAGCCAGCCAGGAGTCGAACCTGGAACCTTCTGATCCGTAGTCAGACGCGTTATCCATTGCGCCACTGGCCCTGCTTTCGCCAGTTTTCTTTAAACCATTATTAATTAGCCTTTACGAGGTTTTTTGCATTTTCATACCATCGAATTTCTGGATGTGGCTTGATGTGCACTGTCCTTCTGATTTGTCTGCCCTCTTCTCTCCCAGATGATAGAATATAAAGATTCGCGGTCTACTTTGAAGCCTCATTATAGCAATAACCTGCCAGCCTCATGTCCTTGACCTCGTGGTGAGGGACCTGGAAGTAGCAAATGATGGAGTTTTTAGGGCTTTGCTAATGAAGGAAGGAAACCAGGAAACAGGGACCAGAGTAAACAAACGGAATAGGGGAAATACTCGCAAACCTAATCGAGTTATTAATTCTTCCCCAGTTTAGATGGTGTTCTTTCCTGTACTCCTAGGGTGCAGAACACACCCCTCATTTTGGCATTTATCACAGTGTTGTGAACAGCTGTTTGCTCAGCGGTCCTCCCCACTCTATTTTATATTCCTTAAGGGCAGCACGCTCGGTATCTACAATGACTAATCTTATATTAAAAGTCTGCATGCGAGAATGAAGAGTTGAGTGAGAAAAATGCCAGTGAGCAACAGGAAAACAATTTAATTTATGGTACACGTAGGCATCACGAGTCTGTGATTCCATGTTATCTCAACCCGGGTGTTTAATTGGAAGAGCAGTGGAGTGCCGTATACAGCAGCAGAATCCTAGTTTCCCGAATATAGGTTTGTGGCTCACAGTGTCTGTTTATGTGCTCAGGGGCTGAGGCTGGGCATGTGTCCATTAAGTCTAAAGCCAGCTACAATCAGACGGTAGGGCTGGGCTGGAGCTAGTGGCTGAGATGTAGGCTTTCTAAGTGAAGAGAATGTCTAGTCTGCTGATATAAAAGAAACAGCTTAGTGAACCAAGTGCGCACCAGACTGATATATTTAATACCACTTAGTGGTTGGCTTCGAGTTTTTCATGATACCAGTCATCAGGAGGACTTACAACACAATGCTTATAAAACTATAAGACATCTAGCCCAAAGATCCCTCCCCAATCAAGGAAACTTTCAGTAATAGCTCTACAACAATTCAAACAACAGCATGCAATTGGCTTAAACAAAGTGGATTTATTATCGCACTTAACAAGTCTGGAAGGTAGAGAGGCTACGTGCCTCGTTAACTCGGTGGCTCCATGATGTCATCAGGACCCAGTTTTTTTGAATCTTTGTGTTCTGTCATTCTCGATATATGGATCTCATACTCCAGCTGGTTTCCTTGCAGTACCTCAAACTCTCACAATATCAAGGTAAAGTCTAGAAAAAAAACCAGACTTCTTTACTGTATCTCTTATTGAGAACAATTTCTCTGATATGCTCCCCAGTGGATTTCCCCCACATTGGCTAAATTTGTATCATATATTCTCACCTAATCCAAGTACTGCCAAGAATGTGACCGCTGTGATTAATTAGATCAATCATAATTCTGCCTCAGGAGCTGAGAATTGGGCCCACCTCCTGCAAAGCCAAGGCAGTATAGAGAAGGTTATGTGAATAAAATCATGTTTCTGTTGGAAAGGAGGAATGGGGGCACTGGTGTTGGTGACTGGTGGTGGAATAGGCAAGCAGTATTAGCTGCTATACCCTACACCATCCCCATGTTTGGAATAAAATGAAATACTTTTAAAAAGCATTTTTAAGAGCTCCATTCCTTACATTATTAACTCACATTAGACATATATAAATTTCCAGATCTAACCACCATAAAAGGCATTTGATATACAGCTTATATTCAGTATTTGTATTCAGAGCAAGTACATTAATTTTGCATGATGACATATTGACTTATAAATCAGAACTGTGTTAAGTTTGGCCATTAATAATGCCATACATCACCTATCTTCATGACTGCATAGTAAAATGACACTACAATTTCTGAATTTGGAGTGTCAGAGGCTAATACATGTATAATAGTGTAAAGATCTGAAGCTCAACCTTAAATAGTTCCAGGACAGGGCAGGAATCTTAAGTTCCTAACTCTGGAAATCAGTAGTTTATGCTACCTAAACTTGTCTGTAAGGTATATAACACTCACTGGTCCCAGGCTTATTTTTGCAGCTTTTTAAATAACAGTTGGCAGTTTAAGTTTATTTCTTCATCACAATCTGTTCATTTCCAGGATAAGCATAGTTTAACATTTTCTGTCTTAATGTTTACTCTCTATTCGTATCACTGTTCACGTAGAAGAAACTTGATATGGAAAAAAAAAGAGCAGACTTAGAGAGAGACTCTGCCTTTTGCTGGAATATGTGAATTTGGACAAATCACTTTACTTTTTAGTCACCCCACTACCTTATCTGCAAAATGGGATGATACTTACTTTGCAGGTTTGTGGTGAGATTAAATTACACAAAGCAGGTAAAGTCCTGGCAACTATTTAGGCTGTCAATAAAAAGTAGCCGTCATTGATAGCAATCTCCAACTGCTTCCCAATCTTCTAAAGCTTAATCTTGATAACTCAAAAAGCATATATTGAATATTCATTTACCAAGCAAAATGTGAAAACCTAGGGATTCACAGGTAAAGCTTAATCCAAATTCCTCAAAAAACTAACATCAAGTCAGAGAGACAAATCCAAATTCATAATTACAATACAACAGGAGAAATGCTACTCCAGAAATAAGTGTGCCAGCAGCATGGAAGTACAGCAGTTAACTCTGGAAGGGAAGTCAGGGGAAGCTCTTCATGACATCGCATTTCAACTTAATCTTGAAGGAGAAACAAATTTGACTTTGTGAAGAGGGAGGAAATAAAGGGCCAGAGGGTTCCGTACTTGTATGACTAAAAGTCACAAAAGAGGAGGTCGGAGTCTCCCGAGTGTCTGCACTTTTCGCGGTCGTCTTGAAAGTATCCGCCCCCGTTTCCGCAGAGCACCCTCCGCGTCTTCAGGATTGGTGGCCGGGTGGGGTCTGCAGCTGACCACAGTCCGCCTTTGTGCGCAAGATGCAGTTGCGGGACTCCGGGAAGGATGGAGGCACTTGTACCTTTGCGACCGAAGAAAAACTGAATATTCCTGCATAGGCGATGTAATGGGTGACCGAAAAGAAACATAGGAGCTCCAGTGGCGCAATTGGACAGCGCGCGGTACTTATATGGCAGTATGTGTGCGAGTGATGCCGAGGTTGTGAGTTCAATCCTCACCTGGAGCAGTATTTTCCAATCGGAGATTAGCATCCCTTGAAGAGACCCTTTCCCCTTTGCTTTCCTGTCTACTATACCATCTTCGATGTGTTTCTTTGAATTTGTCCTATAGCATTTATTCTTACCGCTCCCTTAGCGCCAATGAGCGTCAAGCAATTACCGACTGAATGAATCTTTTGTGCTGCAGTGGGTTAGCTTCTCTAATTCTTTATCCCCACCTTGTCTTGCAAGCTGATCTCAAATAAAGAACATTTCCTGACACCCCCTCCACCACCCCGTCTCACTTTGCTCTTATGACCATCATTCCTCAGGGATCCCCTGGTGCGTACTTAGAAATCGCTAAGTAACTTCCCCGAGGTGATAAGCATTGAACTCCATTAGAGGGAATCAAAAGTGGGAACTTGCATGGAGTTCCTGCTTGATTAAAGCTCTGGTTTGGGAGGAAAATAAAATACTGTTTTCTGAAAAGAGAGTCACCTGTAGTATTTTTCCCACATTTAATTTCACCCTGATGAACTAACCACCATGCAGCTTTTATCAACTGAGAAACAAAACCTGGCATCCTCAAATGATCCAACTGTCTGGGCCTGGAAAAGGATTAGTGATAATGAGGCCCAGAAACCAGAAATCTGTAGAACAACATTACAGGAAAAAGCATATTGTTGTGAGTGGTGTAGGTAGGAAGTAGGTAGTGATTTTGACTTAAAAATATGCTCCCCCTTCCACAATGACACAAGGAGTATGCCTGGTCATACATCTTATCACATGCCTCCCTACTTCACCCCAAGAGGGTGAATTGAATAAATAATTTAGAGTACTTTTCCTAGCTGAAAATATTATCCCATACTTGAAAGCATGTATGTCCCACCCAGGACAGGTCACAGAAGGTGCATGTAATAAAGCTGGGTCCAGAGAACTCTCTCTTGAGGTCTGGATTCCTAAATATGTCCTGCATGTGCCAGGACATTGTCCAGTCACAGAGTCATCTCCCTGGGAAAGGTAGGGAGGTCCCATCCAGAAAAGCACCAGATAATAAAGTGGATACCTTATCACTTCATAGCTCCTGCTAAGCCACGAGAGTATCTTGGAAGCTGTCAAAGTATATATTTAGGTTATATGCAGTATTTTGTATCATACTAGACATTTTGTTTTATTTAATATGATTTTAATTCCTTAGATTTAAAAACTTAACCATTGCACCCATTGAAACATAAACTGAAGCACATTAAAATTTATAAGGGTTTATTTGAGCAAGCAGCCATTCAAATTAGGGAGTGCCAAACAAAAAGTGGTTAGGAGGCTCTGCAGGCAGAAGCTAGAGGCAAGACTTTTGTAGAGATGTCAGAAGCAAAGCAAAGCAATTATTTGATTGGCTATAGCTTAAGACTGCTTTATGTGGGAAAGCCTAGCTGGCTCATTGTGATAAGCTGTTCTTAAATTTCATTTTCTCAGATTCCAGTCTTGGTTTGCTTACCTAAGCTACCAAGGCATTTAGAGCCACCTCAGTCTAATGGTCTCCTTGTTTAATTACTTTAACAAAGCCCTACCAAATTGTGCTTTCTTTTTACAGAATAGTATTAAAACATACAGTAAACATACATTGTAAACTTAGTAAGATAAAATTGGGCTTTATAAAGTTAGAAACTTTCATGAGAAGAGTAAATATGGTGTCTCAGTTGGTTTGGGCTGCTATAACAGAAATACATAGACTGGGTGGCTTGTAAAAAAAAACAACATTTATTTCTCACAGTGCTGGAGACTGGAAAGACCAAGATTAATACACCCGCTGATCAGGTGTCTGGTGAGAGCCTTCTGGTTTTGCTGACTTCCTACATAGTGGAAGGGGCAAGCAAGCTCTCTGGGGCCTTTAAAAAATTTTTTTTATTGGGGTGTAGTTGATTTACAGTGTTGTGTTAGTTTCTGCTGTACAGTGAAATGAATCAGTTATACTCTGGGGCCTTGTAAATGAAGGCACAAATACCATGCATGAAGGCTCTGCCCTCATTAGCTAATCATCTCCTAAAGACCTCACCTCCTAATACCATCACCCTGACCATTAGATTTTCAAAATATAAATTTTAGGGGGGCACAAATATTCAGACCGTAGCACCTAGAAAACAAAGTAGTTCTACTAATATATATTTTCAAATGCTTCTTTTTTTGAGAAAAAAGAAAAATGTAGTCAGAGCATAATATAGTCATAAAATAATGAAAATGAGATATCTTAAAGTTTATATGATTCTGTCAAGGCTCCACTTAGGTTTCAATTCTAATCCTTAAAAGCTTCTATAATTACAGAGAATAAAATAAATATATGCACCACGGCCTTCTTTTTTTCCTCATTAAGTGTCATCACTTGCTCTGGATTTGTTCCCCACAACTGTGCCCTTGTCTTGGGTGTTGTAGAATGGTAAACAACCTCATAGAGAAAAAACATGAATGTTTTAACTACTTCCCTTTAACACATCCAATTATTCCTGGCTTTGAATCTGCCTCATAAGCCGCTGACCCAAAAACTGGAGAATGGGGGTATCGATCCCACTACCCCTCACACGCAAAGCAAGTGCTCTTCCACTTGAGCTAATTTCCCTTCCCCTGTGAGTTGACGTCATCGATGTCATCACTATATCCATATGTCTTTCGGGCCCTCTAGGATCCGTTGGTAATTTTATGCCCACCAAGGCCAAACTGTACGGAATGGAGTTGAGACAACTCATAAGCAGCCTCGTGCAGGAATCCCCGACCACCGAGCAAAGGAGAGTGAAAAACAGCTAGACCTGGAAGGTCGCTCTAGGAAAGCTCTAGCTTCGCCCTATTTTAACTTCCTGGACCTCTCCGCAGAGGAAGAGGAAGCCCTGAGCAGGACCACCAACTCATCACTTAGCTCTCTCCAAATGCTCTGCCTTCCTCTTTTGTAATAAAGGGAGGGCTATCACTGAATAGAGAAGTTTAGAGACTTCTGCAGGTGTAAAGAAGAGAAAAGCTCCAGCACAGCCTCACAGTCCAGGCTTTTCCATATGTGGCTTCTGAAAAAACATGAGCTACTCTCACACATTTTCCCCACAGAAGGTATTTTGATTTTCCCCAAATACATCGCTACCAAATACAGAATGCAGCCAGAGTGTGAGTGGAAGAGTGCAGGGGAGGCTGGTGAGAGAGGGCAGAGGTCTATCGCCAGGGTGTAGGTCATCGATAGTTATTAAAGGGTTTTAATCAGGCTTATAGTATGCTCAAGGTGCCAGTTTACTGTCTTGATGTCTGGGTAGACAGTGGGCTGGAGCTGGCATTCTGATTACTTAACCAGGAGACCGCTGACATCCACAGAGCATGGCCAGAGAGTGAGATAACTCAGTCAGGTTTTGAGAGTCAAGTCACCATGAGAATAGTTGGACTGGATGCCTAAAGAGGGGAGAGATGGATGAAGGCAATGAGTAGCAACTTTAGTCTTGATTTTAAAATGCAGGAGTGGAAGAGAGCGGCAGGGCAGACTATTAGGAAGGTAGTAGTCTTGAACTTGCAAGCTTATGTTACTCAGGCCTTGCACTTTTGTAGAAATCTACTGAGAATAATTTTGCTTCCTGTTTTACACATAGACCATCTCATTTTAAACAGTGAAATCCAGAAGCATTCCTACTTTGTAGACTCTTAATGGCAATAGAAAATAAATGGAAACACAAGTAATAGACAATAGCATCATAAACAAACAAAAACTGTTGTTCTCTCCACAGCTGTTCCTGAAAATAGTGGCAGAATTGGCTGATTGAAAACTATTTATTCAACAAATTATACTGATAACTTCTAGAATTTTGAAGATGAATGAACGCCCTCTTTATCTATTAAAGATTCTTATTGAACAGATGAAAGGAAACACAAAATAATATAATGCCTGAGATTAACCTCACAATAATATGGAAAACCAGTTTGGCAAAATGTTGATGATTGTTGAAGCATATGTGATGCGTACTTGGAGATACTTGACTCTTTCCTATTCTCGCAACAATTTCTTTTGGGACTATGATTAGATATATGGTAGAACTTCTCTCCTAGCCTTCATTTTTCCTATTCCTCTTTCCTAATTTCCAACTACCTGTATCAGTGGATAGTATTTTACATAGTTCCCTCAAATCTAACTTCCAGTTTCCTAATTCTCCCTTCTGCTCTATCTAATCTGCCATCTAATAAATCTGTTTAAGTATATGTTTTCAGTGTTTTAATTTTCAAATTCCTCTTTAATAATTTCAAATACATGAGAGTTAGTGTATTACTTTCCCAATGATTCACCGTCCCTTCCTGTGAAAGGCCTATTTTTGACAATTTTCCTGTTAATTATACTGTCCTTCCTTGTGAAAGTAATATAATTCCTTTACCCTTTGCTATCAGAACTGACAACAGAATGATTCATATGATTGCTTTGTATGCCTCCTTGCCTTTGCTCAGGCCCTTTCCTCAGTCTGGGACAAACTCATTCTTCACCACCCCTAGAAAACTTGCTCGTCAAGACTCACCTTCAATGTTACCCTCTTTTCCTGGGCATTTATTATCAAACTGATTAGTCAGAATTAGTTCCTATTCTTGTTCGTTCATCTGTTCGTTGTGTTCATGCTTATGAAACAACGAGATGGAGCTGAACACTCTTTTTTCCCCTCTTTCTTCCTTCGAATTATTTTCTCGCTGGTGTTGAGTTTCTTGACGTTTTCAGTACCAGAAGGCTTGGAAAACCTAGTGAAAGTTGGACAAACTCTCCCTAGAAAACACACAGGTATCTGGTGGAGCGCGGGGGCCGTGGAGGAATCAGAATTCGTGGTTCCTCCGATGCGGATCACCCGGGAGGAGAGCCCCACGAAGTTAAAGATTCTTCTCTATGCAATGTCACCCGAAAGTATTGTAGAAGCGGCAATAACACGGAATAGAAATTGAGCCCTATTCAGATCCGTCGTCTAATTTTCCAGACTGTCTTATTAACCACGAATTAGGAGTCCACATTCGCCAGCTCCCCTGACAGCGACTCCAGTGGAACCGGCTCTGGGAACCTCTGCCCGGCTGCGCTCTCGGGCCGCGGGCCCAGGCTCCCCTGACGAGGGACGGTGACAGCAAACTGGCTCAGCCCAGGTTGGCCGCGTCACGCCCACCGCCTGCCAGGACTTGACGCTCAGGCGTCTCCTGCCGTGGACCAGGCAGCCCGAGAAAGGGGAGTGAAAGCCCAGGCAGATGTGTTTCTACCACGTCTCAACCAATTTTACGACTCCTGGGAAAGCTAAGCCCGTTTTTTGCCCCCGTCGCAGCTTTTCCATCCCAGTTCTTTGTCCATTCGTGTGAAAGCTAGCCACCTCCACGTCTCCCAGACGTCTCTAAGCCGTCTCCTAAGCGTCTTTCTCTCCGGGATAGCCAGCGAGTTCCCTAATATAAACTTTGAAATAAAGCACGCCACAAGGTCACCGTAAGTGGACGAGGTGGCCGAGTGGTTAAGGCGATGGATTGCTAATCCATTGTGCTCTGCACGCGTGGGTTCGAATCCCATCCTCGTCGGGTGTGTGCTTTTGGTGTGAAGAATTGGGGTGCGAGTGTTTTCGAAACTTTACTAGCATTTCCAGTTATGCTCTCTTTAAGTATTTGGTCAGTATTCTGAGTTTGGCCTAATGAGGTCTGCCTTCCTCTCCACTTTCTATGAGCTCTGTCATGTTTTCCTCCCCTCTGTAAGTGTGCACGCTCTTGCATTTAAGGTGCTGACTTCTTATAACAGGTTTTGCAGATTATTCTTCAACTCTACCATGACATATTGTTCTCTTGATATTTAACAGACTTCTTGAAGGAGCTTTTGTTTTCAAGCAACTCGTATCTAGGAGAATTAATTGTTAAGGGCTTTGAACTCTATGGATCTTTTTAACAATCGACCAATTTTGTTTCCAAATTTTTTGTTTCTTTTTCCAACACCTCCACTTATACTTGAGTAAGCCAGATTCTTCAGTACAAAGGACAATCTAGTTTCACAATGATTTTAGTATTTTATATTTATATAACAATAGAGTATAGGTTACGTATGTATAAATGTCTGAGGTCTATCCAATTAGGAGAATGACTGGAGGATTTTTTCCCTCCTCAAATTTCAATTACATTATCTTACGTAGTTTTTCCAATTACCTTATCTTCTCTTTTAAAATTATTATCTTAAAGATTATTTAGTAAAAATATTTTTCCAAACTCTTCCTTTTTGAAAAAAAAAAGTAAAAACATTTTATTTTGGCAATTTAAAAACATATTGAAAATTAGACATAATGTAAAAAGTATCTGCAAACTCATCTCAGAGCTTCAGTTATCCCCTCTATTGCCTGGACTCGCCTATGAGTCTCCTCCTGGTCTGTTTTTCCCAATTCCTCTCTTTGGGAAATTAACCTCTCATCAGGAAACTGAAACTTGGCAGCCCCTCTTCCACATCCCCTAGAGCAGTTACCACCTACAAACTTCATTAGGCTTGCTTGCAAACCTACTTAGAGTCTTTGGTAATTTATGAAGAAGAGAAAAAGAAACTGCATTAATGGGAAAGGAAATCTGAATATATGACTCCTTGATGAAACACTTGGCTTCACAGAAGCAAGTGCTCTGTGGAAAGCCAATCTGAAGCAAACCTTTTTCTTTTAAATAAAAGTACTCCAGTGTATAGTATCATTTTTGGTGAAAATCATATCCAGGTTGTGGTTTATAGCAGTGCAATAAGGCAGTGTGTTTTTATACTTAAAGATGGTGGTTTCTGGCTGACTGCAATGCACCTTTCCAAACTTCTCATTTTTTTTTTAAATCTTTCCTCCCTCATCTTCATACTCCAAATGATTCTTTATACTTGTCATTTCTCTCTACAAACATTTTTAATGCTTGTCCCAAAGAGTAACTGGAAGAGAACTTTATCTTACATTACTTAGCAACCCTGTATGATACATATTTTAACTCATTCACTCATTCTCACAGTCACTCAATAATTACTTCTTCAAGGTGGAGGATTGGGCCCTGGTGATGATGGGATGAACCAAGTGCTCCTGCCCTCACCAATCTCAAGGGCTCTAAATCTAAACCTAAAACAAATCATTGGAAGTGTTAGGGGAAAAAAAAAAGAAAGAAAGACAAAGTGTTAGGAGGGTTTACAGAGGCATTGGAAGAGCAGAGGGATGGGTAATATTGGAAAGTATCCAAGGAGAGAACAAGTTGGCTTCTTTAAGGTAAGGAGAGCAAGGAAGGAAGGGGTGGAAGTAAGATTTGCTGAAGGTCATTTGAACCCTGAGAGGAAAATATCCAACACATACGGGCTTTCTGAACATGGACCTACTGCTACCTCAGTGTCTTCCTTTACGACTCATAGACATTAATTTGAAGAACTGATTAAAACCCTCATCTTCCTGTGTTCTACATTGACCTGAGAAAAACCAGAAGCTTATAAAATATTCCCCTCTCTACAAGCCGCACGTGGTTCCTGCTTTTTACACTGCCTACACACTACGTTCTGTAACAGGAGGAGGTCAGTGTCCAACTCAGGTTCTGCTGCTCACTGCCAGAAAGGCTAATATTGGAGAGACAAGTGTTGGTGGAAAAGGAAAAGTTGTTTTATTCAGGAGGCCAGCAACCTGGGGAGATTTTGGACTCATGTCCTGAGACCATCTCAGGACAAAGGTTAGAGGACAAAGGTTTTAAAAGGGAGTGTCAGGGGTGCACAGGTGGGGGAACTAGGTGCCGAAGAGCACAGTCAGCTCTGATAATCATCTCGAAACTTGTCGTGGGGTGGTCTGATCAGCATCCTCTGATGGTTCTATGTGCAATTAATCTTCTATTCCAAGTTCGGCCATCTTCCACCTCTTTAAGGCCAGTCCCTGGAATTCTTAAACACGCAAGATTAATTCTCACCTAGTTAACTAGTCATTATCTAAGACATGTCAGGGTCAGCAAGAAAGGAAAACATATGTAAGTTAAAAAAATCCGTGCTGCTCAAGATAGAGCATCTTATGCTATGGCTACAGTTCTATAAAGAGCCCACAACACACCTACCACAAGAAGAGAAACTTTGGGGAACATGGGTATTGATCCTCCTGTTTCGTGCCCGCTGGCGTCTACTGTTTGAACTATTCCTTCCGTTTGAACTATTCCTTCCGAGTACCAGTTGTATCCCTTAATTTCAGAGCATTAGACGCCACGTCGCACCAGAACTTTCCAGGCAAACTCCCTCCCTTGGAAGCCTTTGCCTGACGTGGGTTCAGTCTCAGTACCATACAAACCCATCTGGACTTAAGGGGGCTTTAAGTCTTTAAAAAGGAGGGCTCGGCCAAGGCCAAGGCGACCCTTCATTGCTCAGCACTTAGCAAAGTGAAGGTGGCGGTGGGAAAGCTCTGATTCGCTAGTTTCAAGATCCTGAATTGTAAGGAGGAGCAGAGAGCAAACAGGTTCCAGCTATGGAAGACCTTGCTGGTTACTTCCGGGCTAAATAGTGCTGCAGACCCCAAAGGCTCTATTTACAATTTACAATAATATTTATAATATTATAATATTTACAATTGTAGTTGTAATGTGATTATGGCCAATGTGTCCGGAGGGTGGAGGCCGTGGCTCTGTGGCTTCCTGTCGCTTCTGTCTTCCAGATCCTCAGTCTCCAGGAGACTCTGCTCCCCTGCCAGGTCAGACCCAAACTCCCCTGCCAGGTGCCGGCAGGCTTGGGAGAGCTGTAGAGCCCCCTCAAGCCTCAGCCTTCCAGAATGTGGCCCTTGAGCCTTTATATTTAATATAAAAAATGTGAAACATACACTCAAATACAGAAGAATGTAATGACTTACGACGACCATGGGCCCATCTCTCAGCATCCATCAGTAACATAATGGCGGTCCTTTTCAAGTATCCTGTCTCTTTTTTCCCTACCATGCTAGAATATTTTAAAGTAAATTCAGGGTATTATTTTATTCCATAGTAAATACTTCAGGATACATTGCTAATACATACTACAAAATAATACAATGCCAATACCACACCCAACAATTATACTAATTCTTTAATAACACCTAATACGAAGCAGACCTTCAGTAATCTTTGTAACTATATTGTTGTTATTAGTAGCAGTAGTCATATGATTTATTTGAAACAAGACTCCAGAAAGATCCAACACTGTGTTCTTTTCAATTGTCTCTTAAGTCTCTTTAACAAGTGTCTGTAAAATTTTCACTCCCTTTTTTAAATTTCATATCATTTACTTTTTTCTGAAACCAGGACTGTTGTGCAACAGAACTTTTGACATCTGAATATTATTCATTCCCATGGTGTCATTACATATGCTGTCATCCCCCATATTTCCTGTAACTTCAAAACTAGATGTATAAACGTGATTGGATTCAGTGTGATGTTTTGGTTTGGGTCAGGCCCAGACATGAAGGAGGCAGATTTTCCATTAGCGGCTTATGAGATAGGTGATCTAGTTATGATCAACATGACTATGGCAGTTCAGGATGCTCTTTGGAAACATGAAAATCCTGGAACAGGTTTTAGAGCAAAGCCATCTGCAATGCAGAAACTAATTCAGAAACAGTTCCCAGATTGCTCGTGATTCCAGCTAGAGATATGCACGTGGGAATGGATCTTAAGGGTGCAGGATCAAGCTGAAAGTAATATAAAGTTAGATCAGGTAAAATGTATTGATATGGGACTACTGAGCAGAGATTATGAATTCAAAATTTTAACTTGAGGGCCTAGGAATGACTCTAAAAGTTGTCTATGTTTGTTGATTAAAAAATAGACCCACATATGGCCTACACTAAATGAAGTTGAAATCTCAGGACCTTCTTACTATACTGTAGAGGGAAGTACCCAAAGTCTTAGGGATGCTGGAGACAATGTTTGTGTTGGTTCTGTTCATCCAAACCAAGAGGTTCCAGAGGAATGCCTTTCACCATGGCTGTGACTAGTAAATTCATGAGGATAGCCCCAGCATAAAAGAAGAGCTTTATCGTGGGTCTTCCCTATTGTACTGTAATCCCTAAACATAAGGGTGATGACTGGAGCTCAAGGTGACAGGGGCCAGTGATAGCACTTAATCATCAAAGACAAAGTGGGTACAATTACAGATGTTAATCAGAATAGGCTGACTGACAGAAATCTTTGGTAATGACTGGTTGATCATGGTGTCTGTAGAGCTGAAGCGCATGAGAGGTCTACTGAAGTCTTACTTGAACTGTATAAGGAGAAAAGCCTCAGATCTGGTGAACAGAAATCTGACATGTATCACTAAAACAGATCATCAATCAATTCCCAGACTTGAGCCAATTCACAAATCTGGAACGCCTGGGATGAAGAAGACTGGAACCCATCCCTGCTACACTGCCAAAATTGTATACTGTTAATCTACCTCTCAGCCTTCCCCAGAAGGACCTGCAGTCATTACTAGAGCACTATGTAATGGGAAAGGAAATGTAATCAGTATTTTCAGAGATTAATAGACACTGGCTCTGAATTGACAATAATTCCTGAAGATCCATAGTGTCATTGTGGACCACCAGTTAGAGTAAGGGATTTTATAGGATCAGGTGATCAATGGAGTTTTGTCTCAGGTCCATCATTTCTTGCAAGAAATTCACTGTCATTTGAGAATTTTTGTTCCCTTATAGGTAAAAGTATTGCTTCTCTTGGGCCATTTACAAGATTTTTTCTATGTTTTAATTTTTACAAACTTGATTATGATTGGCCTGAGTATAAACAGTTTTGAGTTCTCTGAGATTTTTTATATCTGGAGCTTTATGTCTTTCACCAAATTTGAGATTTTTCAGCCATTATTTCCTTTGATTTCATGTGCGATTTCACAGGAAAAATTGATGCAGAGTTCATCGTCTTACTTCTTTCCTACTGGTAACAAAAATTAAAAATACATGAAAGGTAAGAGGCAGTTGACATGTCTACCAGCCATAGCTGTGCGTTCTAAAATTATTATCAGTTTCTGCCTCCTACCTGACACTCCTTTAGATATGTAACAATTTAGTCATGTGTTCTTCTATTTTAAATTATTTTCTTTTTAAGATTCTAGAGTTAATTTAAGTTTCTAAATTCAATTCGAATTTTTAAGAGATAAGCACAGAATAGCACTTATTTGGAGAACTCAAATTTCAATTTACCATTAACCATTTTGTGCCAGCAATCACACATCTCCTTATTTACATAGATACTTCCTGTCTGTTCTTAGTGCTCAATAATCTTTTCTTCATGATTAAATTTTAAAATGATGCTCTTAATTTCTTCCAGGCTCTTATATCCCTTGCTTTTCCGACAATTACCAATGACCAAGTTGGAGAGTGTTTTTTCTTGTTCTCCATGCTAGATATTAGGAAAAGGTTGTGAAACTTTCACAGGAAAGCTATGAAACTGAGGTAAATAACATAGCTCTTGCCTTCAAGCAAGCCACAGTAATGTGAGGAAAATAAGCTCGTAAACAAATTTACTATAACATAATAATATATCTGAGTTATTCAAAAACTGTGTGGACATGTTATAATGAAGGCAAAAAGTAGGCACTTAACATTGTTTAGAACAGGGATAAAAAACCTTAGTGTACAAGGACAATAATGGAATACGGTAGAGAGAGTCTTCAAAATGGAGTAAAGCCTGCTTATATCAATTCTAAGATTTTGTACCATAAATATGTGTAACAAATTTAAAAGCATCAAATATTTTTTCCAAATGGATTCGTCAGATATCTTAATGCCAGAACTATGCATTGTACCAAATACCTATATTTAATGGTTCCAATTTAAGAAATCCTTCAGTTAAATTAAGGTAGAACCAGATTACTTTGTAGCTCTTTGATAACAAAAAGGCTGATTGTATTGTAGGGAGTACCAGGGAACTATCAAATGATGTCTAAAAACCCCCCACTATTTTCAAATTATTTATTCATTAAAACAAGATACAATCATTCTCTTCAACAAGTGGTGTTGGGAAAGATGGAGAGCTGCATGTAAATCAATGAAATTAGAACACTCCCTCACACCATACACAAAAATAAACTCAAAATGATTTAAACACCTAAATATAAGACATGACACCATTGGACTCCTAGAAGAGAACATAGGCAAAATATTCTTGGACATAAATCATAGCAATATTTTCTTAAATCAGTCTCCAAAGGCAAAATAAAATAAAGGCAAAAATAAACAAATGCAACCTAATCAGACTTAAAAGCTTTGGCCCAGCAAAGGAAACCGTGAACAAAATGAAAAGACAACCTATGGAATGGGAGAAAATATTTGCAACCAATGTGACTGACAAGGGGTTAATATCCAAAAATATACAAACAGCTCATACAGCTCAACATCTAAAAAACAAACAACCCAGTCAAAAAATGGGCAGAAGACCTAAATAGACATTTCTCCAAAGAAGATATACAGATGGCCAACAGGCACATGAAAAGATGCTTCCTATTAATTTTGCAGCCTGCTTTATCTGTATATGTTCTCCCAGCTGGGTGAATGGCAGTGTTTGGTTTTTTTTTCCTTTTTCAGTATGAGCTGATTTTTTACTCTTTCAATCCACACAAGCTTTACTCTTTCAAACATCAAACATTTATACAATGCTTCCTATATATTAAAATTTTAATTTCACTATCATCAATTTACTGGTGAGAAAGCACAAAGTAATTTTCCCAAGGTCTCAGAGCTAGCAATTAGTGGCATCAAACTCAGGAAAGGTAATTCTAGAGGCCATAGATCAAACCATTATTCTTTTCTGCCTGTGACTATTATATTATATTATATCATATCGTATTATATTATATAAAACTAGATATTAAGTGCTTCTATTTTCCATTTTCAAGAGACCTATCCAACACATAATGAGAGATTAGGTTGACAATAAAATTATGGAATAAGATATCTTGACTAATACCAAACAATAAGAACGTTGGAGAACCCATATTAATACAAGGCAAAGTAGTTAAGATAAAAGAACATTATTGTGATCAGAGAGGGTTTCTATATAACGGCAGTAAACTTTTAATAGAAATAAACATACAAGGAAGTACATAAATCATAAGTGAACATCTCAGTTAGTTGTGTGAACTGATTCATATGCATATACCCAGCACCCAGATCAAGAACCCAGCATTCCAGAAGTTTCCTCCTTTGCTGTCTTCTAGATACTACCTATCATGGGTATCCAGTATCCTTCTTCTAACACTGAATGATTTTTCATTATCAATGAAGAGGATAGTTATAAATTTTTTTTTAAATGACCACTTCTGACTCTCAGATGTTTCTTCCAGATTGTTCCTGAGCTTTGGTGGTGAGTGGAGGGCATGGCAGGAGGCTGCAGTAAAGTCTAGGAAACCTGAATCTCTCAGGGAGCTGTGCAGTGGTAACTACTCATCCTCACAGTGCCTCCTACTCATTACTGTCCACTGACTATAACTGGCTTTGGAATGTTTCTGGGCTCAGCAAATTATGGAGCATTAAGGAGAGGAGAGAGATGTGCCCCAGGGATCAACACTGTGCAGAAGCTCTTTACCCCTTGTGAAGGCAAAACTTATGATGTTGACATCTTGACAACAGTGAGAGTTAGGCATGAGTACTGGGACTTTGGGAAATATAAACAGGGCCTGGCTGGCGCTGCTCTGCCAGGACACCACCCAGTGCTGCACAGAGCCACCAAGGTGAGTACACCTGACACCCGTGGATTGGGACAGCCTTTGGCTTTGGAAGAGAGGCCATTGGAGGCAGGGCTGGTGAGGGGCAGGCTGTAAGAGAGAAGACTCTGAGCTCTTTTGTCACTTATGGAAGAAGAAGCTGCCAGGATCCAGAGCAAAAACAGCTGATCATTTCCCAGCTGCCATCCAGAAACATCTGGGTTTTCTTTAGTCCATGAGGGAGCTGATCCATTATGTACTTCGGGATAGTATCTGAGTCTAACCCATTTTGAAAGTCTCAAATCAGAAAAATGCTTACTAGCGAGATAGATAGATAGATAGAGATATATAGATGATGATAAATGAAGACTTTAGGTCAGAATCAGAAGATAAGTTGGGCTTTATATGTACCATGATTAAATGTTTAAAACTTCTGGAAATTCTCCTTCTTGATACTGGACCCATGTTCCTTAATTATAGGCTTGAAAAATAATCTCACTAGTGAAGCTACATCGGCAGAGATTTAAACATCACTAGGCCTCATGGCCAGATACCTCTTCACGGTTATGCTGGTCCTCACGTAGAAAGGCTCTGCCAACAAACTCCAGGAGGAGTATACCGTGTTTGCAGATTGCCTTTAGTTGATCCTTAAATGCTGGCTATAAATGCCTTGCAAAAGTTTTTTAGAAATTTATGTAACCTCTCACCCCTCCCAGCAGCCAGAGTAGATATAAAAGTAACACCTGCTCAGTCCATTTTTCATCCTCTTGTGAATAGCGAAGAAAAAATTCTCATTCCAAAAACTGCTCTGGGTGTCTTAGAGTGGTGTGTCTGTCAAGTAACAACTATTTAATCAGAAGCAGTGAAAGGCTAAGTGTAAATTTGTCAGATTTTACTGTCCCTTGAAAGATGGCACGTGTGTCTTACTGGAGCCGATAACATTAATGGGAGCCTTGAAGTTCAAACCCACCTATTTATCTGAGGAGACACTGAGGTTCCCAATAAACGTGTCACCCAACATAGATTGACTTGAGTTCTCCAGGTCATCGACTTTTTAGATTCATAAAGAAAAAGAATCTCCTCAAGTCCCTCTCCTAATTGGCCCCTAACTTCATCTGTCATTAACATGTACTTTTACAACCATAACTCCATGCCTCATTTTGATTGTTGATTTTTTAACTGTTTATTTAATATTATTTTGCAGATACAGAGCCTGGTAATTTAGATACTAGGTGGAGAGTAAGTTAACCGTGTAGCTTAGAAGTGGAGGAAGAAAAGAGAGAAGCAACAGCATCGCAGTTCAATGAATTTAGTGAGGGCTTATTAGGCAAGGGAAGTCTAAGCAGGTGTCTTAGTCTGCTCAGGCTGCTATAACAAAATACTGGAGGCTGGATGGTTTAAACAATAGAAATTTATTTACCACAGTTCTGGAGGCTGGGAAGTCCAAGATCAAGGTCCAGTTGATTCAGTGTTTGGTGAAGTCCACTTCCTAGTTTGTAGGCATCATATTGCTGTTGCTCACATGATTTCTTCTTTGGGGGTGTGGGAGAGAGAGGGGGCTATGGTCTTTTCTTATAAGGGCACTAATCCCATCATGAAGGCTCCACCTTCATGACTTCATTTAGACTTAATTACCTCCCAAAGGCCCCACTTCCTAATACCACCACATTAGGGGTTAAGATTTCAACATATGAATCTGGAGGGACACAAACATTCATAATGGCTGGTTTATGATGAACGAACAGGAGTTAGCTATGAAGTTTAGGCTATGATTATGAGGTGTCATAAGGATGTGACATAAACAGGGAAAAAGAACCATCTTTCAAAGGAGCTGGCATTTCAGATTCCTCTCTCAATCCTTACTGAAAAGCCAAAACCTTCTAAAGCTAAAGAGATATACAAGAGGGAGCCAAACTAAGCATTCATCTGCCAGCATTGCCATTTTTCAGAGAAGTCTTATGAGAAACTCAGCAAGCAGGGATGCCAATCTACAAAGAATTTGAAGACAACTGCTTGCCCTGAAGAGAAGGTCTTTGCAAGCTGTTTTCTAAAGTGTTAAATCTTTGAAGGATTCTGTTCTCAGTCCTAGCAGAATATAGAGATTTCAAAGTCATAAAACAGACGCAATAATAATGACCTGTACTTGGGGTACAATCCTGTTTTAGGGGACCACATGTTGAAATAATATCTTGACAAAAATGCTTACTTATGAAAAAGCAAGTTTTAGGGGACTTGTCAAAGAAAATGTCAGACAATTTCCGCTATGAAAGTAAAGTATAGAAAACTAACATGAATGTCACTCAAATTATTTGTCACACCACGAAGTATCAATACATAATGAAATTGGGAATATGTACTTCTTTAGATAAAAATATGGATCAAGCCTGAAACTAACATAATATTGTACTCAACTATATTTAAAAATAAGGATGAAAAATAGAGTACTGCCCTAATGTAACCTTTATTATGTCATCTTGTCAATTAAATCACAGATTAGTCTACTGATGGAATTCACTTAGGAGTGGTTATTACACAACTGACCGGAGGAAGGATGAAAAATTTAGTAACTTGAACCTAAGCTAAGAGGTCATCATAAGGCCCCAAAATGTATATTAGTTGCAATTTAAATACAGTTATATTGATTAAATAGTCAGGAAAATTGGGGCTCATCCTTCTGACTCAAAGTGTGGAAAAAGAAATCTGATTCTAATTCTCTTTATATTAAGTATGGGCGTGCTTTTTATTTTGCAGAGGTGGCTCGTTGGTCTAGGGGTATGATTCTCGCTTCGGGTGCGAGAGGTCCCGGGTTCAAATCCCGGACGAGCCCACCTCCTTTTCGACCAATTGGAATAAGGAATCAGAAAAAGTATTTTCTCTAATACTATTGCCAGAAAGATGGACTTTCATTACATTGACAGCAGGATTGCCTTCGGAGAAGCTGGGTGCTTAATTCCAGATCTCCTTGACTGGGAGGTATCAGGAGTGTTGATGCGAGTTTGCTGGCGCCGGCCCAGTTCCAGTTCTCCAGTGGATCCCTTCCCGAAAGTCAAGAAGGAAGGCCTTGGGCATCTAGTCTGTGCGTACGTGTGTACGTGCATACGTACGTGCGTGTGCGTACTTGACTGAGTAGGGCGGGGAAGCGTGAATTATGGTCAACATGTACCTTCCTTCGTCTCGTAGAGACGTGAATATTCATTTCCGCTGCTACGTCCAGCTTGAGTGATCATTTTCGGAATCGCAGCCTTTACTGCTACCGCACTGACTAAAGTAAGTCACCCCAGCTGCTGCTGCCGCGGCTCCCACTGTAATCGACCGTTTACATTTAATCCCACTGTAATCTACCTCTTTCTTTTCCTGCGTTGCGCCACGGACCTGCATTCCCTGGTCAAAGTTCATTCACTTTTTCACTCAACGAATCGATATTCAGTGAATACTGCGTGTCAGCCTCTGCTGGATGCCAGGAATGCGATGGAGGACCAGGAATTAAAAATTATAATAAAAGGTTTTGTTTCAATGGAATTTAATATCACAAGTAACTAAATGTTTACAATTATCATGCGTCCTATGAAGAAGTGTAGAATTCTCACAGAAGCACATAGCACCAGAGCCTACCTGTAGATTCCGGGGAATATTGCCGGCCAGAGTTTTTCCCCCCGGAGAGAAAAACCACGAGGAGCAATCGCTAATACTGGAAGTTCAAGGTCTTCCCCACCCCAAACGTGGAAACTTACCAGTAGCCTTATCCTTGGCCCCAGGAAAAGCTCTCACTTTGGAATTGTTGAAAACGCTCAGGTGAACTGATTAGTATGGAAATTTGGAAGATGAAAAATAGATGGAGAGGAAGGTATTAATCCAGTTACTTTGCTCATGCTAGCTAAATTATTTCCTCAGAATAACCGTGTGGTTATGTGGCCCAAACTGAAAGTGGACACACACACCACCGCAGTTTCTTCCTTGCTCTATGACACCACAGAGGCTCACCTGGCCCTGCTCATCTTGGTGTTCTGAAATAGTATGGATCTTTTTACCTTTCCTTGTTCTGTTTTATCTTTCCTTGATCAGCTTTGGGAACCCATTAAGTATGAAGACACAGGTCCTTATTCAGAAGTGGTGTGTAATATATTGTCTCTTTGTATATACAAATATAAATTTATAATTTATTTGTAATTTAACTTTATAATTTGGAGTAGATGGTGTCATTCATTAAGCTTGAGATTCAAAAAGAATTTCCTCCAACTCCTGTCCTTTAAGAATTTTCTCAGAATTCAAGAAGTCAGTTTTATGCCATCTAAGCAGATTGAATGAATGATCCTTCTTCAAGGGATTTTACTATCCCAAGAAGGATGAGTTAAACATATTGTCTGATAGTAAATGGCACAGGCAGATCACTTCATCATATAGCCCACAATCAATAAACTGGACTCATAATCTCATTTTCAGTTATTTGTAGGGCCTAATTATATCTATAGATCAGGAACCAAAGATCACTAGACATCTAAAGTTAATGTCTAATATGAAAGAGATAAAAGTGAACTAAAAAATAGAGGAAAATGTAATGCAGAGAGGAGAAAACATCTCAGGAAAGTTATTATAACTATTCGTGTTTTTTAAAGAGAATGCTGGGTAACTCTTAAGTACAGATGTCTCTTAAAATTGAAGTTGTGAGAGTAGATATGAAAAACGTAATGGAGTAATTGGAATAAAATGTAAAAGACATCCTCAAGAATGTGGAGTAAAAATATAAAGGCAACTCTAGCAGTCATGCTCCTTGGTATATACCCAAATGAGTTGAAAACTTATGTCCACAAAAAAACCTGCACATGAATATTTATAGCAGCTTTATTGATAACTGTCAATACTTGGAAACAACCAAAATGTCCTTCAGTAAATGAATGGCTAAACAAACCGTGGTCCATCGTACAATGGACTATTACTCAGTAATAAGAAGAAATTAGCTATCAAGCCACAAAAGGACATGAAGGAAACTTAAAAGCATATTACTAAGTGAAAGAAGCCAATTTGAAAGGCTCCATATTGTATGATTCCAACTATACGACATTCTGGAAAAAGTAAAAGTATAGAAACAAAATGTCAGGAGTTCTCAGGGTTATGGAGGCTGTAGGGATGAAGACGTGGAGCACAGGGCAGCGTAACTATTCTGTACGATGCAGTAATGATGGGTACGTGTCATTATACATTTGTCAAAATGCATAGACTGTCTAAAGGGAAGAGTAAACCCTAACATGAATCATGTTAATAATAATATATTAATATTGGTTCATCAGTTGTAACAAATGTACCAAAACAATATAAGATGTAAATAATAGGAGAAGCTGTGAGGAATGGGAGGAGGTATGTGTGAACTCTGTACTTTTTTTTTTTTTGAACTCTGTACTTTTGAATTAATTTTTCTGTAAACCTGAAACTACCAAAAAAAATAGAGTCTATTTAAAAAGTATAAACAGAATGTAACTAGGAGAGAATAATAATTTTTTTTTAAAAAAGTAGTGGAGACATCCTGGAGGTTTAAAATCAAAGAATAAGAAACTCCAGAAAAAAGGTAAAGTAAGAAAATAGAGAACACATAAATGAGAAAATTAGAAACAAAAAATTCAAGCTAATTTCTCAAACTGAAATACATGATTTTCCAAATTTAATGATGTAATGGAGGTCCCAGAACAGTGAATGAAAATAGAAACATACAAAGGCATATCTTTCAGACATTTCAGAGCATTGAGGACAAAGAAATCATCCTGAAAGAGAGAAAAATTAATTGCAAATGAAGCATAGTAATTAGAATGACTTTGTAATTCTCAAAAGCAATACTGGAAGCTAGAAGAAAGAAAATATTCCCCAGCCTAGCATTCCATACCCAACCAAGTATTCAATCAAGTGTTAGAGAAACTTGAAAGATATTCTCCAATACCCAAATATTCCAAAGTCTTATCTCCAATAAACTCTTTCTCAGGAAGCTACTTACTTGGGAAATGGGGTTTCCAGAGGAAGAAAGTATGCAGATGATGGTGAAGGAAGACCTCAGGATGAAAACCGTATAGCAAGTATAAAAAACACCCAATTTCTTTTGTCAAAAATTTATGGTTATTTGTGGTAATTTGAGAAAAAAACTAATGTTCAGGAAACAAAACATCATGAGAGATCAGTGAATGATATTTGCCAATCATAATATAGGAACAGTGATACTAATTCAATACACATTATGATATAATTATATTTGGAAGAAACTTTGATAGGAAGAGTATCTGTATCTGTATATGGTGGTGTTTAAGGTGAGAAAAGAGAAGTGAATCTTCTTTTTGTATAAGGGGTAATCAATAGAAAATACTAAACTTAAAAAATCAAAAGTAGAAATAAAAGCGTCAATATTAATTAGAATACAGTTTTGTCTTTGTAACAAAGACCCCAATGAACAGTAGCTTAAAGGAAGCAGAAGTTTACTGATCTCTCATGTAATAGTTTGAAGGTATAATCAAGAGCAGGGTGATACTTTGGCTCCAGGATGTTGGTTCCATTCTTCTATCTCATGGATCCCTCCTTTCTATGGGTTGCTGGGTCCAATCTCTTTATATTTCAGGACACCTTCATTCCTATGATGTTGCCTTTTCCAGCAAGCAGATACAGTAGGAAGAGAGAAGTGAATCGTATTTCTTTCCTCTTCTGGACATAACCTGGAAGTTTTACATCCACTTTCTCTTTAATGCCCTAGTTTAGAAATTGGCCACATGACCATACATCAAGGAAAGTTGTGCATTGTAATCTTCCCATGGGTGGCTATGAACTCTACTAAATTTCCATTTCTTGGAAGGAAAGCACAAATATTGATGGCAACTAGCCATCTCTGCCATAGCATGATATTTGGAGACATGTTGGTAAAAACAGAAACAACAACACAAACAAAAAGCCAAATGGCTGAAAATCTTTGCCTCTACCAAAGAGGGAGAGGAACACTTTTTTACATACACATATTTCTGAATTACTTGATATTTTTAAACATGTGTGGTTAACTTTGGTTTTAAATTTTTAATTAAAAAAATAAGCTTTAGGGGCTTCCCTGGTGGCGCAGTGGTTGGGAGTCCGCCTGCCGATGCAGGGGACGCGGGTTCGTGCCCCGGTCCGGGAGGATCCCACATGCTGCGGAGCAGCTGGGCCCGTGAGCCATGGCCGCTGAGCCTGCGCGTCCGGAGCCTGTGCTCTGCAATGGGGGAGGCCACTGCAGTGAGGGGCCCTCGTAACAAAAAAAAAAAAAAAAAAAAAAAAAGCTTTAAACTGAGAACCAGGTATGGATAAAAAAATTTATCCGGGTTAAAATGAAAAAGGTCGAGAGCACCCCGTGAGGGAAATAGGCTTGTCAGAAGAGACAGGAAATAGATTCTTGATACAAAATCATAAATTGGACTAAGCATGGAAAACAAGGTGGAGGGAAGTGGGTTAAATTGAGGTTGAAGATCCAGGCAGGACAATGCAACAAACACTAAAATATAAGGACTTTTCCAGGTTAAGAAGAGAGATTAATTCTTTGGGACAAGCAAAGGGTTGTCTTCACTCAAGAAGATGTTACAGCAACCTAAGGTAGTGTCCCCACGCTTAGAGTGTGAAAATGCCGCAAGGATCCGTTCCTACAGGATTTCCCCTGTGTTTCCTGTTGTTCATCCTGTTGTGGTTGATTTGCTTGGGCTTCAAAAGAAAAATCTTCATGACCACCTTCCATTCTCAGATTTAGTGATGTTTCCTGATCAGCCACTCACGTGCTTCAACGCTCCAGCCACAGTGATTTCCAACAGTTTTCTAGATACTACTCACCTTTGATCACGTGCTTTCCTCAGTCTGGGACACCCTCATTTTTTGCACCTCTAGAAAATTTGCTCTTCAAGACTCATCTTCGATATTACCTTCTTTTGTCAGGCATTTATGATTCATTATGATTAGTCAGAATTAGTCCCTACTCCTCGTTCCTTCATGTGCATTTTATTCATTCCATGAAACAAACGAATCAAAAACCAAAAAAAAGCAGCTAAAATAGCTTTTTTTCACCCTTTCCCAGAATCATTTTCTCACTAGAAGTGAGTCTCAACATTTTTAGCATCTCATCCCTTGGAATATAGAATGAAAGTTGGGAAACATTTCCCCTAGAAAGCCACTCAATAACACATAGGAATTTGGAAGGAAAACAGAATTCATGGTTCCTCAGATGCGGATGACCCGGGAGGAGAGCCCCACGAAGTTAAAGATTCTTCTCTATGCAATGTCACCCGAAAGTATTGTAGAAGCGGCAATAACACGGAATAGAAATTGAGCCCTATTCAGATCCGTCGTCTAATTTTCCAAACTGTCTTATTAACCACGAATTAGGAGTCCACATTCGTCAGTTCCCCTGACAGCGACTCCAGTGGAACCGGCTCTGGGAAACTCTGCCCCTGCGGACAGCCGGCCGCGCTCTCGGGCCGCGGGCCCAGGCTCCCCTGACGAGGGACGGTGACAGCAAACTGGCTCAGCCCAGGTTGGGAGTGAAAGCCCAGGCAGATGTGTTTCTATCACGTCTCAACCAATTTTATGACTCCTGAGAAAGCTAAGCCCGTTTTTTGCCCCCGTCGCAGCTTTTCCATCCCAGTTCTTTGTCCATTCGTGTGGAAGCTAGCCACCTCCACGTCTCCCAGACGTCTCTAAGCCGTCTCCTAAGCGTCTTTCTCTCCGGGATAGCCAGCGAGTTCCCTAATATAAACTCTGAAATAAAGCATGCCAAGCGGTCATTGTAAGTGGACGAGGTGGCCGAGTGGTAAAGGCGATGGATTGCTAATCCATTGTGCTCTGCACGCGTGGGTTCGAATCCCACCCTCGTCGGCTTGGCCCTTTGTTAAGGAGAAAAGAAACCCGTCTGTCCAGATCTGAACTTTGAATCCACCTAAGAGAAACCTGTCCTCCCTTCCCTACCCCCAACTGTTATATGTGTGGTTTTTCCCATTGATGGTTCCCAGTGATAGCTGATTGGCTTCTGATATTTGATAAAGTTTCTTCATATAGGTGGAGGAGGAGAAGAAAGTGAAAGACAGATGAAGCTGGTAGAAACTGGAGTCTGATCTCTCTAGTCCCTCATTTTAGAAGTTGTTACTACAATTAGCATTAAAATAAATTCATCAAAAAGATATTCAACAGGACAAACACACCAAGGTAGAATTTCAATTACTTAGATTCTCAAGAACAAATCTACTGACCAAAATTGAAGAAATATATAGCACTGAAGAGAGGAGTACACGAGTTTTTTAAACATTAAGAAATTCAGAGGTAAGTTAGTTTCAAGTGACAACCACACAAACCTCTTTCCAAGAGGCCACAGGCAGGATGCGGCTTAAGGATGGAACCAAGAACCTGTTGCTGAAGATTGATTGGGTTGGACATTCCCAGACTGTACCCCTGAGGACTTGAAAATGAAGATGCCCCATGTAAGGGCCACATGGAAAGGAGAAGCATGGTTTAGAGAGATTCAGAGGAACACAGTGTCCCAGGATTTGGTAGGGGAGATGATCGGAAAGTCTGGGAAGAGTGACTTGTAGGACCCTATCTGAGCCCAACTTTAAAGAACTGAAGGTTGAATCAATAGGCAACAATAAAGCAATATTTTACCCCATTCTGAGATTAATATTTGTTCTTTTGGGTAATAGATGCTACATACATGCTCTTCACTCTACCACATTGCCACTAAAGTACCCCAAACTGAAAGAAAGGGTGTCCTCTTTCCCTGAGGTACACATATTTAATGTTCTTAGCCTGCTAGGAAGTGACATCCTTGACTATACAAAGGGTGGGACTCTCACAAGCCACCAAGTGGACACCAGACAAATTTTCCTGGGAGCACTTCGCAGGTTCTAATGTATTTCCACTTGTGAACTAGAGTTCTTGTTCCTTACTTGTAGGCTTTTCATAACTAATTTTAAGAAAGTATATTGCAAATTTTCCTTTTCTTATTATATTTTAAGTTGACCAAAGAATTGAGTTTTTGCTTTTATTTTAAAAAACAGCTTCATTAAAGTATAATTGGCATATGATGAACTGCATATATTTAAAGAGTACATTTTAATGAATTTTGACATATGTATACACATGAAACCATGATCCCAATCAAGATAGTGAACTTATCTATCAGCCCTAAAATCTCATTGTCCCCCCCTTTTTTTTTTTGTGGTACACGGGCCTTTCACTGTTGTGGCCTCTCCCGTTGTGGCTCCGGACGTGCAGGCTCAGCAGCCATGGCTTACGGGCCCAGCCGCTCCGCGGCATGTGGTATCTTCCCGGACCAGGGCACAAACCCGTGTCCCCTGCATTGGCAGGTGGACTCTCAACCACTGCGCCATTGTCCCCTTCTGTAATTCTTTTCTCCTGCCCCCTCTGTCCCCAATCCCCACAGGACAACTGATCTGCATTTTGTCACTATAGATTAACTCGCTTTTTCTAAAGTTTTGTATAAATATAGTTCAGTATGTACTTTACTTTGATTGACTCCTTTCATTCAGCCTAATTATTCTGAGATTTATCCATTTTATGTGTGTGGTGGACAGACCCCTCCCATGAGCCCCACATCCAGGTGTTTGGACTTTTGTCTATGTCCTCCCCTTGAGTGAGAGTTGGACCTGGGACCTACTTTAACTAATAGAATATGGCAAAGATGATTGGATCATTCCTGTGATTATACTGAGCTATATAAGACTCATTCTTGCTAGCTGATTCACTCTAAAGAGTATCCTTGCTGGCTTCATGATGTAAATGGTCAAGGAGGGAAAGCCGACTTGGCAAGGAGCTTCAGGCACCTCTCGGAAGTGCAGGTAGCCCCTGAGAACTGAAAGATACTTCCAGCTAACAACCGGCAAGAAGCCTGTGCCCTCAGTCCTAAAGCTGCAAGGAAATAAATTCTGCCAACAACCTGAGGGGGCTTGGAAGCAGATTCTTCCCTAGCCAATGGAAGGGCAGCAGAATACGCCACCCCAAAATATGCCTCTTTGGCATAAGGATTGTTTTGAGCTGATTATTTTTGAGAAGAAAACACAGGAGATGCACTAAAAAACAGTAGACTTTACCCTTTTAAAAGGGAACTTAACATTTATAAGGGAAGTCTCCACTTGTAAGGGTGAATCCCTACCAGGAAGAGAAACTCTTATCAATGGAGAAAGTACCCGACTTAAATGTGCGTAAGGACATTACCCTCGCGCACTGTGTTTTTCCTGGTAACCTCCTGTAACTGACGTCCCCAGCCACCACCACCTTTCTTTTGTCTTTAGCTGAAGATGGCACTTAATGTAGTGGCTCGGGGCATTTCAGGGAGTTGTACTCAGTTTTCCTGGATATCTCCCATGTATATACAAGGTAAACATGTTGTAGGAGAGCCAAATTTGCCAGCCCAAGTGCATCCCTTTGGCATGAGGATTCCTTTAGGCTGATTATTTTTAAGACACAAGACTCCAGGAGTTTTCCTTGTTGCCTCTTCCTTAACTGCCTAAAAGAATTTAGATAAAAGGCCTGTTCCAGACTAGAGCTATCACCAGAGGTATCTACAAAAAAATCTGGGCTAGTTGTGGCAGTGGGAAACTTGGCAGGGCATAGAGATCAGAGCTCACTCTATTTCCCATTGTCTCTGCCTGGCCTAGCGAACATTTGTTTACCAAGCATATGTTTTCCCACCTCCATGTTAACTGCCTCCCTCCCTGCTGAAGTACCAAACCACTACCCCAACATCCTCTTTTGTCTTTAGCTGAGAATGGTATTTAAGATGAGGATTTTGACCATTTTGTCAAGTTACTCAGTTTTCCTGGGTCTCTCCCACATATACGTGTTATTAAAGTTTGGTTTGATCTTCTCTTGTTAAGCTGTCTCAAGTCCATTTAATCCTTAGACCAGCCAGAATGTTACTGGCTGGAGCCGGAACAGAACTCATATTTGGCTGCTCATCGCTCAAAAGTCAATGTTCAAGACACAGGCATTGGTGCAAAAAGAAAGATGCTTTATTTAGGAAGCCGGCAACCTGGGGAGATGGCAGACTCGCCTCGCAAAAAACCATCTCCAAGTCGCCAGTTAGAGGAAAAGCGTTCTATGGGGAAAAACTGGAAAGTTTCAGGGGTGGACTTCCTTTCCGATTTAGATGACTCTTTCTCTTTCCCATTCTCTCTCTCTTCTCCTCCCTTTCCCTCCCTCTCTCTCTCTCTCTCTGTCTCTCTCCCCTAAATAAAACAAATGAGACAATCCAGGCAACAGTTTTGTGGAAAGAAATGAGTATCAGGCAGTACTAGGCAATGCAAAAACAAAATCCTGTACAGATTCGAAGCCAACACCTTTTGCTTACCAGTAGAATGCACAACAAACAATCCCTATATTGTATTAAAATTAATTTATTTGATATGCATCATATGGACAACTTTTAAGAGCATGCCAGTAGAATTTTAGAATTTGTCATTAAGTCACATATTGTTTGGAGCAGGAAACATATCAAGACAAAGCTCCTTGGTACAAAACACTGTCAAGGCCTGAACACAGGAAGCTGTCAATTGTGGAAAAGGAAAGATACAAATTGTCTGTTTTTCATTTCCTATCTTGACATCTATAAAAAGTTGTTCTAAAACAACAACAAAAACAACAACAACAACAAAAAAAACACAGATCTTTCCACTCTCCAGGACAAATCAACAAATACTGAAGTTTACAAGCTAGGTGTTGAAAATGTGCTAGGTTACAGTGTGATAGTTACTGCTCTTGGGGAGATGGAGATGTTCAGAAAAGAAGCCACACGCACCCCCTAAAAAATATATGGTGGGAAAGTAAAAACACAAAACAAGTATAAATAAAAAAGCTGTGGGAGTTTAGAGAATAACAATATATCAGATCAAAGGAATCAAGAATGGGCATTAAAGAATAAAACTGAGGCAAGAAAAGAGTGTAGAGGCCGCAGGCATGGAAATGGGAACTTCTCTCTGAGGAAAGAAGAACTTGTTTAATTGGGTATAAAACATTCATGCCGGATAGAAATGAATTTTTAGTGAGCTCGAAAATTGTACATAATGTTGAGTAATGGTTTGAAATTCAGATTAAGGGGATGGAAGATCCTTTGAAGAACTTTGAGCAGAGGAGTTACATTTCAAACTGAGTTTTGAAGTACACTTCTTTAGCTGTGTCAGAAAGATTACAAGATGGTGTGACTAGAGGTGAAGAAACCAGAAACTATTCAAACACGGAAGGGCCCCAGATGCTGGGCCATGTTCCTTCCATCAGCCTCTGAAGTAAGAGGTGGCCTATATGGGACACAGCATTTCCTCTACAGTACTATGTACCACGAATGGCTGAAGGAATGAGTGAAAAGAAAAAGAATGTGCAGGAATAATCTACAAGATCTGGCAAGCCCTCGGAGGTGGGGATATCTCTTTAACTGGTGAAGGAATCCTCAAACTTGTAAATATGTGTTAAGAGAACTTGCAAGGACACATTGAGAAGGAACACGGAGAGAACATGAGCTGAGATGGAAGAAAGAACACACATTTTAGAGTCAAAAAAATTTGCTTTCCAGTACTGGCTTTGCCACTTACCAGCCATGTGACTTGAATTAATTTTCCCCTGAGCCTCAGCTTCACGTCTAAAAAGGGGGTAATGATATATGTTCATGAATAAATTAAATTAGACTAAATAAAACAATGTGAGTAATTCGATTTTTATCTTTCTGTGGTACACAGCACTGAATAGATAGTGGCGATTATTGCTATGAGGTCCTTTTGATGGTATTTTGAAGAGGATCTCAGGCCACGTGGTTCCAAGTGCAGATTTAAAGGCGTTTAGGCTGGAGGCAAGTTTGGCAGTAATTCGTCCCTTCATTGGTTGGACTAGATAGAATACTCCATCTACTATGGCCAGAGAGGAGACGATGGGCAGTGAAACAGTGATTGAAATTTCGGAAGGCAAGGGAGTTTGAGAAAATCGGAGCAGGTGAAGAAAAAAGACTAGCCAAATGCGAACACAACTGTCTCCACTCAGAAGTCCACAGGGTCCTACCGCTGGATGAGCAGCGAATGGCACCGACAGCACCGCCCTCTAGTGCTCGGTCCCTCTAACTGCAGGGGTGAAATGGGAGCCTTGGCCCATGTGGAGAAGTCCTTAGACACCAGTGTTTCTCTACTGGGAGAAATGTTAATTCAGAAAACAGTACTTTGAGGAGAGGGAGATTTGTCATTTCCTGTTAACCGCTACCCCTGAAACCAACCAGGCTGCATGTCTTTCCTGACAGAATGACGCTAAGTTTGAAATTCAGAGAGGGCAGACTATCTTGATGTGACACAATGTGTCACTTGCCTTATTTGGCATATAAAAATAAAATAAAATAATGTATGTACCAATAATCATTAATGAAAAAAATTTATGAAGAAGTAGCAATCCGAGTTTTAACAAAAGCAAAGGTTTTTGCAGGGGAGAGAAAACTGGGAGTCACCAGAAGGAGCCCTCAGAGAATGGCAGGAAGTGAAGACAATTTGTCTTTGATCTGCTGAATCCCAAGGAAGGGTTTCTTTTTTTTTCAGCAGGTGAAACAATTTTATTTCACAGTTGTCTTTAAAACCACAAAGACAATATGTTCTTCATATAGAAAAGTTAGTTCAGATAACTATACTTTCTAGAAAATGATTATAGAGACGCTCTTAAAGAAAATGCACCCCAGGGCTTTCCTGTTGGCGCAGTGTTTGAGAGTCCGCCTGCTGAGGCAGGGGACACGGGTTCGTGCCCCGGTCCGGGAATATACCACATGCCGCGGAGCGGCTAGGCTCGTGAGCGGCTAGGCTCGTGAGCCATGGCCGCTGAGCCTGCGCGTCTGGAGCCTGTGCTCCGCAACGGGAGAGGCCACAACAGTGAGAGGCCTGCGTACAGAAAAAAAAAAAAAAAAAAAGCACCCCATTATATGGTTTTGGTGAAGTTGCTTGGAAAAACTCACATCTGGACTGATTCCTAAAACATACCATTCCACCATTCTGCATCTTTTGGTTCAAAGTATATGTTATTGTCATCAATACATGTTCCTGCATTCTTACATGTATGATAATACATATATATACTGGTTTTTCTTTACTTTCTTTACACCCAAGGAAGTAAAGAAAATTCTTTGAGGGTCTCCCATAACAGCAGTGGAGCCAAGGAATATTACTTTATCCAGATATACTTTGTGCCAGGCACCGTTCTAGAAGCTTGGGGATACAGTAGTTATCAAAGTAGACCGAAGCAGAAAAATACATCTCTCAAGGGACTTACATTCTGGTGAAGAGGGCAGTATGGTGAAGATTATAAGCAAAAGAATAAGTAGAGTATATAGCATGCCAGATCTTGATACGTATTATGAAGAAAAATATAGTAATACAGATAGGAAATTTGCATGGGGTGGCTTAATTATTAAAGATGACAGTCAAAGAAGGCCTCACTGACAAGATGAATACTTGCATCAGGACCTCAATGTCCCTTATTACAAAGCATGGAAGTCCTATCTCAGGAAGGGAACAGGAATTCAGCCACCCCAGAGCTTTCTGTACCAGGTTCATCGAAGAGTCCCAGGCTTCCTCTCAAATAAGCATCAGGCTTATTTTCAGGGAAGATGCAGCCAGTGTAGGAAAACGTTTGGCCTCAGGTTACCCTCCTAGGGTCACTGGCTCAGGTGCACTTGCTGAGAAGTTTCACCCACTCTACTTACTAATAGGAAAGAGCTCCAAGCTAGATAATGAGAAAAGCAAGGGGCAGAACCATGAGAAGAATATAGCCATTGGCCATTTATGTTAATGGGGACAGAATAGAATCCACGCTTACATATATGTGTTTGTATAAAGAAATTCCAGATGGGTACACAGGAAACTAATAAACGTGGTTCTTTGTTATTGATGGGGGAACTGGGCAGATGAGGACTGTGTTTGAAATAGGATTGTTTATTGTATTATTTATATATGCAATTATTAAACCCTAGCAATGGACTGCCTAGTAGAAACCACAAAACAATATTAGCTACATTTTCTTAAAGGGCCACAAGATGGCAATAGCGTTTCTTGTTTGTCGAGCCTGGGAGATGGGAGGAGGGGACCGCTGCAGCTCTGAGCTCCTCCCTTGTGCAAATGGCCTTCTTGTTCCCTTAGTTCAGTTGCCGGAATTTCTCTTTGCCAGCACTTGATTCCTCTCATTGTCACCCCTTGTTGACTGAAAGAGAATTATCTTCGTTAATTGGGCCAGCTTTTTTGAAACCTTTTTTTTTTTTGGGGGGGGGGTAAGGGGGAAGGAAGCGGGGAAAGGATTATGGACGTCTTGAAGTATACCCCAAAGTACACGAAAACGTACCTCCAGGTGTCCATCAGACATGCTTCAACAATTACCAACATCTGCTTTGTTTCATTATCCAGGTGTACATTGTGGGAGAGGGTAGCAGTGTAAAGAAATCATAAACATATTTTTTTCAATCATGAATATTTTCACAAACATCCTACGGATACAGAGTTAAATAAAATACAAGGTTTTCTCACCTAAGAAAAATTTTAAATGATTTTTAACATCATCCAATATCTAGTACTAAAAAAAAAAATCCTCAATGGCCTCAAATATTTTTTTACAATGATTTTGTCTGAATGGTATTCCATTAGATCTACAAATAGTATTTGGTTACTGTGTCTTTTAAATCTATTTTAATTCATGACGTTTAACCAAATCTGAGTTTGCTCTTTGGAAAAGGAGTTGAGAAACTATAATCTGGGTGATGGGAATGCTCATTGTCCATGGGTGGTCATTGCTTGCAGACCTTTTCTCTGAAAAGTGATGGGGGAAATAAGGGTTTTCTTAAAAGGAAAAAAAAAAAAAGATCATACTGATATTTTCCATTCAAATTTAAGTCAAAAGCGTTTTTTACTTAACATTTTAAAATAGATTTTATTGGAGTATAATTGCTTCACAATACTGTGTTAGTTACTGTTGTACAACAAAGTGAATCAGCCATATGCATACACATATCCCCATATCCCCTCCCTCTTGAGCCTCCCACCCACCCTCCCTATCTCACCCCTCTAGGTCATCGCAAAGCACTGAGCTGATCTCCCTGTGCTATGCTGCCGCTTTCCACTAGCTCACTATTTTACATTTTTTAATGTATATATGTCAATGCTACTCTCACTTCGCCCCAACTTCCCCCCCCCACTGTGTCCTCAAGTCCATTCTCTATGTCTACGTCTTTATTCCTGCCCTGCCACTAGGTTCATCAGTACCATTTTTTTTAAACTTAACATCTTTAAGGTTATAATTGAAATTCTTTTATTCTGAAAATCTTAGTTTCTTATATGATAAAAAAAAGACTTGTTTTCTCTATAGACAAAATAAGAAAAGACATCTTAACACTTTAATTATTCTGAATTAGAAAGTAGAATGAAGAGAAGAAAGGTTTGAACCTACTAAAATCTGACCTTGAGTGAGGTCAAGGTTAGATTTTAGTAGAAATAGACTTTTCAACTCTTTCCTCATTTAAAATTGATATTCACTAATATTCTGTCCTTCCCAAATTAAGAAAGAACATAGAAGTCTTGATGCTGCAAAATAATTTAAAAAGAAAATGCCTCCTCTAATGAAGTGTAACATAACACTCTTATCTTCATGGTTAGAACTTTTGTTTCTTGTTTAAGAAATCCTTTGGTACTGTGAGATATTTTCTTAGCTTACCTTCTAAAAAGGCTTAATGGTTTTCCTTTTACATTTAAGGGTCTTTTTTCCTCTGTGGGTATCCAATTTTCCTGATAAATTTTTGAACAGCTTATCTTTTCCTCACTTACCTCACCATTTTCATTTCTAAAGATTCAACAAAAAATTAGATACGATCTTTGCCTTTCTATCTAATTCAGCTGGTAAATGGGTCCATTTCTGTGCAATACCACCCAGTATTATAGCTATATGACTCTTTTTTTATCACTAAATCATATTCTACCTCATCAGGAGTTTCTTGGATTTTCTTTTTTTACCCTTTTGATCCTCAAATAAATGTTAGAATTAACTTCCAAATTCCAAAACTAGGATTTTGACTGAAATTACCTGATTTTGTCAGTCCTCCTTTGGATACTAAAACTTCTTAAAAAAAAAAGTAAAATAAACACAGCAGAGATGCAAGGATGGAAAGTAAAACTTTTTCAAGTTGGTAATTAAGTAAGTGTAATAGCAGTGGTACCACTCCATTTCTACCTCTTAGTTTTGTTTTGTTTTGTTTTAAAGAAGATGTTGGGGGTAGGAGTTAATTAATTAATTAATTAATTTTGCTGTATTGCGTCTTCATTTCTGTGCGAGGGCTTTCTCTAGTTGTGGCAAGTGGGGGCCACTCTTCATCGCGGTGCACGGGCCTCTCACTATCGCGGGCTTTTGTTGCGGAGCACAGGCTCCAGACACGCAGGCTCAGTAGTTGTGGCTCACGGGCCTAGTTGCTCCACGGCATGTGGGATCTTCCCAGACCAGG
Source organism: Grampus griseus (assembly GCF_964374135.1). NCBI lineage: Eukaryota > Metazoa > Chordata > Mammalia > Artiodactyla > Delphinidae > Grampus > Grampus griseus. The sequence goes on from NC_139004.1 coordinate 21,155,356, forward strand.
GCTCGAACCCATGTTCCCTGCATTGGCAGGCAGATTCTTGACCACTGTGCCACCAGGGAAGCCCTACCTCTTAGTTCTTTAAAAAATGTGTTTTGACAAGGGGAGAAATTACACCAATTCTTTGTCACTATTCAGCACACATACAGTATCCAGTTGAACAGGACTCCAGTAAAACTGCTAGGTGCCACTTTGAGTCTCCCAATAATTGATTAGGCTGCTTCTTTATCAACGAAGGATGTGGTACACATTAAGACTGCAGTAAAATAGGAACATACATATTGATAATTACCTTAAATGTAACTGGATTAAATGCTCCAACCAAAAGACATAGATTGGCTGAATGGATACAGAAACAAGAGCTGTATATACGCTGTCTCCAAGAGACCGACTTCAGACCTAGGGACACATACAGATTGAAAGTGAGGAGATGGAAAAAGATATTCCATGCAAATGGAAATCAAAAGAAAGCTGGAGTAGCAATTCTCATATCAGACAAAATAGACTTTAAAACAAAGACTATTACAAGAGACAAAGAAGGACACTACATAATGATCAATGGATCGATCCAAGAAGGAGATATAACAATCATAAATATTTATGGACCCAACATAGGAGCACCTCAATACATAAGGCAAATACTAACAGCCATAAAATGGGAAATCGACAGTAACACATTCATAGTAGGGGACTTTAACACCCCACTTTCACCAATGGACAGATCATCCAAAATGAAAATAAATAAGGAAACACAAGCTTTAAATGATACATTAAACAAGATGGACTTAATTGATATTTATAGGACATTCCATCCAAAAGCAACAGAATACACTTTCTTCTCAAGTGCTCATGGAACATTCTCCAGGACAGACCATACCCTGGGTCACAAATCAAGCCTTGGTAAATTTAAGAAAATTGAAATCATATCAAGTATCTTTTCTGACCACAACGCTATGAGACTAGACATCAATAACAGGAAAAAATCTGTAAGAAATACAGGCTAAACAATACACTACTTAATAACCAAGAGATCACTGAAGAAATCAAAGAGGAAATCAAAAAATACCTAGAAACAAATGACAATGAAAACACGACGACCCAAAACCTATGGGATGCAGCAAAAGCATTTTGAAGAGGGAAGTTTGTAGCAATACAATCCTACCTTAACAAGAAACACCTCAGATAAACAACCTACCTTGCACCTAAAGCAATTAGAGAAAGAAGAACAAAAAAACCGCAAAGTTAGCAGAAGGAAAGAAATCATATAGATCAGATCAGAAATAAATGAAAAAGAAATGAAGGAAACGATAGCAAAGATCAATAAAACTAAGAGCTGGTTCTTTGAGAAGATAAACAAAATTGATAAACCATTAGCCAGAGTTATCAAGAAAAAAAGGGAGAAGACTCAAATCAATAGAATTAGAAATGAAAAAGGAGAAGTAACAACTGCCACGACAGAAATACAAAGGATCATAAGAGATTACTACAAGCAAATATATGCCAATAAAATGGACAATCTGGAAGAAATGGACCAATTCTTAGAAAAGCACAACATTCCGAGACTGAACCAGGAAGAAATAGAAAATATGAACAGACCAATCACAAGCACTGAAATTGAAACTGTGATTTAAAATCTTCCAACAAACAAAAACCCCGGACCAGATGGCTTCACAGGCGAATTCTATCAAACATTTAGAGAACAGCTAACACCTATTCTTCTCAAACTCTTCCAAAATATAGCAGAGGGAGGAACACTCCCAAACTCATTCTATGAGGCCACCATCACTCTGATATCAAAACCAGACAAAGATGTCACAAAGAAAGAAAACTACAGGCCAATATCACTGATGAACATAGATGCAAAAATCCTCAACAAAATACTAGCAAACAGAACCCAACAGCACATTAAAAGGATCATACACTATGATCAAGTGGGGTTTATCCCAGGAATGCAAGGATACTTCAATATGCACAAATCAATCAATGTGATAAACCATATTAACAAACTGAAGGAGAAAAACCATATGATCATCTCAGTAGATGCAGGGAAAGCTTTCGACAAAATTCAACACCCATTTATAATAAAAACTCTCCAGAAAGTAGGCACAGAGGGAAATTACCTCAACATAATAAAGGCCATATATGACAAACCCACAGCCAACATTGTCCTCAATGGTGAAAAACTGAAACCATTTCCACTAAGATCAGGAAAAAGACAAGGTTGCCCACTATCACCACTATTATTCAACATAGTTTTGGAAGTTTTAGCCACAGCAATCAGAGAAGAAAAAGAAATAAAAGGAATCCAAATTGGAAAAGAAGAAGTAGAGCTGTCACAGTTTGCAGATGACATGATACTATACATAGAGAATCCTAAAGATGCTACCAGAAAACTACTAGAGCTAATCAATGAACTTGGTAAAGTAGCAGGATACAAAATTAATGCACAGAAATCTCTTGCATTCCTATACACTAATGATGAAAAATCTGAAAGTGAAATTAAGAAAACATTCCCATTTACCATTGAAACAAAAAGAATAAAATATTTAGGAATAAACCTACCTAAGGAGACAAAAGACCTGTATGCAGAAAATTATAAGACACTGATGAAAGAAATTAAAGATGATACAAATAGATGGAGAGATATACCATGTTCTTGGATTGGAAGAATCAAGACAGTATGGTACTGGCATAGAAACAGAAATATAGATCAATGGAACAGGATAGAAAGCCCAGAGATAAGCCCACGCACATATGGTCACCTTATCTGTGATAAAGGAGGCAAGAATATACAGTGGAGAAAAGACAGCCTCTTCAATAAGTGGTGCTGGGAAAACTGGACAGCTACATGTGATAGAATGAAATTAGAACACTCCCTAACACCATACACAAAAATAAACTCAAAATGGATTAAAGACCTAAATGTAAGGCCAGACACCATCAAATTCTTAGAGGAAAACATAGGCAGAACACTCTATGACATAAATCACAGCAAGATCCTTTTTGACACACCTCCTAGAGAAATAGAAATAAAAATAAAAATAAAAATAAACCTAATGAAACTTAAAAGCTTTTGCACAGCAAAGGAAACCATAAACAAGACGAAAAGACAACCTTCAGAATGGGAGAAAATATTTGCAAATGAAGCAACTGACAAAGGATTAATCTCCAAAATTTACAAGCAGCTCATGCAGCTCAACATTAAAAAAACAAACAAACAAAAAAACCCAACCCAATCCAAAAATGGGCAGAAGACCTAAATAGACATTTCTCCAAAGAAGATATACAGATTGCCAACAGACACATGAAAGAATGCTCAACATCATTAATCATTAGAGATTTGCAAATCAAAAGTACAATGAGATACCATCTCATAACGGTCAGAATGGCCATCATCAAAAAATCTACAAACAATAAATGCTAGAGAGGGTGTGGAGAAAAGGGAACCCTCTTGCACTGTTGGTGAGAATGTAAATTGATACAGCCACTATGGAGAACAGTATGGACATTCCTTAAAAAACTAAAAATAGAACTACGATATGACCCAGCAATCCCACTACTGGGCATATACCCTGAGAAAACCATAATTCAAAAGAAGTCATGTACCAAAATGTTTATTACCGCTATATTTACAATAGCCAGGACATGGAAGCAACAGAAGTGTCCATCAACAGATGAATGGATAAAGGTGATGTGGAACATATATAAAATAGAATATTACTCAGCCATAAAAAAGAACAAAACTGAGTTATTTGTAGTGAGGTGGATGGACCTAGACACTGCCATACAGAGTGAAGTAAGTCAGAAAGAGAAAAACAAATACCGTATGCTAACACATATATATGAAATCTAAAAAAAAAAAAAAAAAAAAAAAAATGGTCATGAAGAACCTAGGGGCAAGATGGGAATAAAGATGCAGACCTACTAGAGAATGGACTTAGGATATAGGGAGGGGGAAGTTGGGACAAAGTGAGAGTGGCATGGACATATATACACTATCAAACATAAAATAGCTAGCTAGTGGGAAGCAGCCGCATAGCACAGGGAGATCAGCATGGTGCTTTGTGACCACCTAGAGGGGTGGGATAGGGAGGGTGGGAGGGAGGGAGACGCAAGAGGGAAGAGATATGGGGACATATGTATATGTATAACTGATTCACTTTGTTATAAAGCAGAAACTAACACACCATTGTAAAGCAATTATACTCCAATAAAGATGTTAAAAAAAAAAGCCTGCAGTAAGTCTCATTGCCATTTGCACATTGCCTTACTTTTTCTCTGTAATGTATTGAGATCAGTTAAAAAAATTCTGTGAGATGTGAGGTATAAAGTATTCATTAAGTCCACAGATAGTCTTGCTAGCAACAACATAAGAGAAAGTGAAGCACATCCAAATCTAGAATAAGTGTCTACCTCATTGAAGACAAATCCCTGCCTCATCCAGGACAAAATTTATTGAAATCAATGGATAGTTTGTAAATGTAGTTATTACTAATTGAGTATTTTCCATATATCATCAACAATTGAAAATAAAATTAACAGAAATTTGTATTATAATGAAATTAACTTTAACGTAACAAAGATAAAGTTATAATTGAAGAACAGATATCTGCATGGCATCTACATATAGAGCCACTAATCTTTTGACAGACTCTGTCAGTGTGTCTCTATTAACTTCTGAGGGAATGGGTGCCTTGATTTCAATAAGCGTTGTAGATTAGTTTAGAAAGAAATATGTGTACAGTAGAAAAGGAAATATAATCATTTAATGTACCTTGAAAAAAAGTCCTTTACAGCCAGCTGGTTCATCTAAGGCAATAGTCAAGGCGTCATCCTGATTTGTGACCTCTGGGGAAGACCTGGCAGTTAGTTCTAAGTATTGTGAGCAACAAATGTCTATTTCTTTTGTGATAAGATACACCACAACGTACATTTTTTCAAATGACATACTGTGTTAGTTTAGCCTTGAACGATGAGATAAACTGATAGCATTTGGTTTTTCAAGCAAAGGAGTAAATCCTCCCCTTACTCATAAGGGAATTCCATCAAGGTGCAAACAGGCCCAAAGATGAAGATTTGATTTATTTACCTGGTTTATATATCTCTTAGGCAGTTTAATTTTCTGCGTAATAGGAGAATTGGCTGGGACTTTTCAACTTTATAGTTTTCAAAAATTTAGTCTTTATGAATTTTCATCTGGGGATAAAGGATGACTCACCTTTTATTCCAATCCCTCTCCTTCTTCCACAGATTTTATTCTGATTGCTATATACTAAAAGACAAAGAAACAACCAAAAAAGTATTTAGCTTGGAAATTATCATCTAATTATTTGGATTAATGGAGAAGATGGGAGGCTCACGTGACACATGACACAACAAGAAACAAAAATCATTTATGTTCTGTTTATTTACAGGACTCGGTTACCATGAGTGTGGGATGGAGATGGTGAAAGAAAATAACTTTTTTTCTTTCTTCCTTTCTTTATTTTTCATGTCATGATGAGTGTACATTCTCTATATGGAAACACACAACAAGCCAGTTAGTAGCAACTCAAATAGATATATGAGACACTATGGAGGCAGTTTCCAAATTCTGGACAAGCTGTTAGAAAAAGCTCAAAAAAGGGAAGAAATTTCAGAGGGCAGGCAAGGCTGAAGTGGGCGTTGAAACATGGGTAGGCTTTGGGTCAACAAAGGGGAAGAGTACATTTGACAGTGGATTTAACAAATATTAATTGCTTTTAGACATTATTACTATGCTAAATTTAGATCCATTTTAGATAAATTAGGTAACTTATTTACGTAAATTAAATTCATTGAAAATCACAACCTAAATAAAAAATCAGCCATAGTGGAAGCTTCCAAACTTTATAGATAATGGCTTTTGACCTAAAAGAGACACGTAAGCATTGTTGAGTGCCTGGTTCTCATTTATGACAACCTGAACGACGCGGAATTTGGTTTTCTTCACTGGTTCCAGGCAAAGTTAAAATAGCATTAAAAATACCAACCAAAGCAACTTTAAAATAGAAACGGATTTTTTTTCAGAAAAAAGTTTGAGATAAACGCCCTCAAGCTTCTCGCCTTCATCGGACCCCAAATAGTCATGTTTAGTCTTGCAATGTTTCCAATTATATGGATATAGGGCAAAACGAAAGCAATATTCTAATTAGAAATAAAGCGCTGGTATTTCTCAGGCTGAAAATCACATCCACCAAGTTCCCTTCTTTCTAAAGAAAATTTTGATTTTTAATTAAATCTCATTCTCGAAAGGGAAAAAGCACTAAGAAAAAGACAAAAATGAAAAAAGCAAGAACTACCCGAAAATGTTTATTAAAGAGCTTCTGTGTGCTAGACTGAGAAGCAGGAAGTGGATTCCTCCCGCGCACCGAAAGCCCCGGTCTCTTCCTGGATGCCGGCAACCAATCAGGCCGTGGAGGGAAAGAGCGGGCACCCAGGCAAATTTAAACTGCCCGCGCAATCTCTGCACCCCGCAGGAATCCAATTCTTTGTCCCAGAGCCATGAGTATTTGGATTTACTACGAATTTAAAAATTAACTCCTCCCTCGTTACTTAACCCTAAATAGTAACAGAATTGGTATCTGAACCCTTTTAAATATACGAAGTACCTAAACGACAATGAAAAGGCCAGGGCAGGGTTACAAGGAGTTCCAGAGCTTTGCCAGGGTCAGGTAACATTTTTTGAGGTTAGCGTATCTCAAGCTTACCGTAACAGTAAAGTCCTAAAGGACTGTTCAGTAATTGCTCTACTTCGCAGATTAAGTACTGTAATGAGCTACGAAGGCCCAGCGCAGAAACAAAACCAGCACCAGCTCTCTCTATTGAGCATATGGTGGCTCTTAAAAGAGCCGTTAAATTGTTTGCAGCCAACTCACTGTTTACTTGGCGCTGGTGTACTTGGTAACAGCCTTGGTGCCCTCGGACACGGCGTGCTTGGCCAGCTCCCCGGGCAGCAGCAAGCGCACGGCCGTCTGGATCTCCCTGGACGTGATGGTCGAACGCTTGTTGTAATGCGCCAGGCGCGACGCCTCGCCCGCGATGCGCTCGAAAATGTCGTTGACAAACGAGTTCATGATGCCCATGGCCTTAGACGAGATACCGGTGTCCGGGTGGACCTGCTTCAGCACCTTGTACACATAGATGGAATAACTCTCCTTGCGGCTGCGTTTGCGCTTCTTACCATCTTTCTTCTGCGCCTTAGTTACCGCCTTCTTGGAGCCCTTTTTCGGAGCAGGAGCAGATTTAGCTGCTTCCGGCATGATGAAAAACAACTCAAAAGAATTTAAGAGAAAGAGAAATAGCGTAGTAAAAGATACGATGTGTCCCTTTTATATAGAAACTCTTATGCAAATAAGGTGATAAGTTAAAGTCTTGTGTCTGATTGGTGGCTGTTTAAGAAGCCGTAAGATATTAGTTCTACCCAATCACAACGCAAGAATCCTAATGCCGCCTTTCCATTGGTTAAAATGAAGCCACAATCCTAACCAATGACATACCTCTTTTATCGCGCCCAATAAGGGTTATAAGAAGTGCTGCCCCTACGCTTTCGTTCTGAAAGACTTCTGAGGTGTTGTCGTTGGTTTCATGATGTCTGGACGAGGCAAGCAAGGCGGGAAAGCTCGTGCCAAGGCCAAGACCCGCTCTTCACGGGCGGGGCTGCAGTTTCCTGTGGGCCGAGTGCACCGCCTGCTCCGCAAGGGCAACTACGCCGAGCGTGTCGGGGCCGGCGCGCCGGTGTACCTGGCGGCGGTGCTGGAGTACCTGACTGCGGAGATCCTGGAGCTGGCGGGCAACGCGGCCCGCGACAACAAGAAGACGCGTATTATTCCGCGTCATCTGCAGCTGGCCATCCGTAACGACGAGGAGCTTAACAAGCTGTTAGGCAAAGTCACCATCGCTCAGGGTGGCGTACTGCCCAATATCCAGGCCGTGCTGCTGCCCAAAAAGACCGAGAGCCACCACAAGGCCAAGGGCAAGTAATTGCCTAGATTATAGCAACTCGGATAAATTCAAACCAAAGGCTCTTCTCAGGGCCACCCATATTTTCTGTAAAAGAGTTTTAACATTTGTTACGTTGGACGATGAAAAAGGGTAGTGAGATTCAATAAAAGCCTGAGTCCCTTTCCCATCCTCTGCTTTGTTGAAAGCAAAGTAAGAAAAACATTTTATCACGTTTTAAAGAAAGTTCGCTGCAGTGATTATCTACGGACTTAGGACTTTATCGCTAATCCTTAATAAGTGTGCGTCCACGGGTAACCATTAGCATCAGTTTCTGAGATATTTTGGTACAAAAGAAGCACTACCCTGACTCGAATTTAGCAGACGGTGCAGCAAGGGCCTGACCAGGCGGCCTAAGGCAGCGCGCCGGCCACGGGCGGCGTGAAGAAGCCGCACCGCTACCGGCCCGGCACGGTGGCCCTGCGCGAGATCCGCCGCTATCAGAAGTCCACGGAGCTGCTGATCCGCAAGCTGCCGTTCCAGCGCCTGGTGCGCGAGATCGCGCAGGACTTCAAGACCGACCTGCGCTTCCAGAGCTCGGCCGTGATGGCGCTGCAGGAGGCGTGCGAGGCCTACCTGGTGGGGCTCTTCGAGGACACCAACTTGTGTGTCATCACGCCAAGCGCGTCACCATCATGCCCAAGGACATCCAGTTCCCCTACAGATCAACGGAGAGCTTCGTGGCACGATAGTCTCCCTCACCCAAATACTGTCAGCCACATACGTTTTCCCTAACAGTACATGTGCCACGAGGCAATGTTGCTACGTTAAAATATTGGGATTACATCTGTAGATGTGACACCACTCTGGAGCACGAGAAAGGTTTCTCATATTTGGGTTGCGGCCTAAATCTCAAATGCTGTTGCCTCAGGAGAACTTGACAGGTTAGTTATTTCTAACAAACTTTAAACCTATCAAGACATTTGAGGAAATGTTTTCCATAACTATTGCTATTGAAATGTAAAGTGTTGCCAATCACGCAGACTTAAACTTCTGCCTCGTAGACTTAAAGTAAGTGTGGGGTAAGGAAAATAATATAGAGGATTATGATATGGTTCGACAAAGTAGTTGGTAAGTAGTGGAGAAATGTAGTGTGTTGTGGGCTCCTGACAGAAACCAAGTCAGCAAAGCTGATAGGGTTACCTTTGAAAGAGTTACTTGATGTGACATGACAAGTAACTTCTGTTGCTGTAACCAAATAAGGAATACCCCTGCCAATGGTTTTTACTGCCTAGGTCGCAGAATCTAGCCTCTTACTCTCCACTCACTGAACTCTTTGAATTGATGTCATCTCAAAATAAAAGACGTTAACTTTTTTTTTCTTGAATATCGTGAACACCTTTGGCTGTGTGGTGACTAAGTGGAAACTTCTCAGAATAATGTTTTAAGTGTACAAAATGCAAAAAAATTTATTACATTACAGTTATCAAAGTATTTTTAAAAGTAAATTTGATAGAGTGACATATGCACTTATATAATTAACACAGTACATAACACAATCTTTTGGGGAGCCTAACTGCCATCAGTAATAAGATAAGTATAAAAGATGGTTTAAGATAACGCAGCAATTGTTATGAAAAATGAAACATCTGTGATTTCCACTGGGTAACAAAGTAACAGGTACTGAGGTTTGAGGCCTAAATTCATAATACAGTGAAATGCCAATGTTCAGTTAAAGGTTAATTAAAATATATATTTTTCTCCTTCTAAACTCATGGACTTCCCCCCTCACCACTACCGCCACCGCCCCATCCACATTCTGCTGATTTTTATCCTCAGAGGCATTGTGGCATATATGGATCCCAGGTGAAAAACCGTTGCTGTAAGATTTGGTCAATCTAACCCATTCTTTTGCAACTTAATTATGATTTTTCACTGAAACTGCCTCTTCATAGCTGGAATTTCTTTAGCACTTAAGTCTTCTAATATCTCATATAATTATTCATACCCTTTTATTGTCTTTGTTTTTTGTACTTAAAATAGAACTTCTTCCAATCCTAGTATAAATAAGACTTCTTGAAATAAAAAGAAATGCCAACAACAATATCTAACAATGCTAGACACTCAAATGACCCATCAAAAAACAGTAAAATATTTGACTTTTCATAGGCTTTTTAGAAGTTATGTAACCCAAATGATTTCATTCATTATTCAATTGTTCTGTCTTTAAATATGTCTTCCAATTGTAGGGAAAAAACATACTTTTTCCTCCACCCTTCCGAGTTTTTGGCTGAGAGTCTGTAGGCAGATAGGTTAGGGGGTCCCCGCACCTGACCAGGGATTGAACCCGGGCTCTTGGCAGTGAAAGCGTGGAATCCTAACCACTGGACCACCGGGTAATTCCCAGGAATGGCTTTATTTACATAAGAGAAGCCATTTTGGCCTAAGCCATTTTGTGATCTAAGCGTGATCTAATGCTTGCCCTTGAACGTGTCTCAGTAATCAATGATCTTAAAGAAAGTAAGGGAGTGCAGGAACAAAGGAAAAGCAGTCAAGAAACAATAGTTCAACAATAAAAGCCCTAGTTCCTCCTCAAGGGATATAGATAAAAATCTGATACAGTCTTTGAGTTCTGCAGGAACTAAGGCCCCCACCTAGGTGGAGAATGGAATGATAATTTTGCCCCTTCATGAATATGCATGTACCCTTAGCTTAAAACTTCCCCAGTTTTGCTGTTCAGGGAGACACTGCTTTGGGAAGATCCCCGGTGTTCTCCTTACTTGCTGCAAGTAGTAATAAATTCTTTCTTCCTTCTCCTGATCTTTGGCTTGGTTCTGTCTTTTGGTGCGACATCCACCAAGAGGCGAACCCAGTTTTCGGGTAACAAGCCCTGTAATAAAAGCCAAATTCGAAAGAGAAAAACAAGTTTCTTAACAACTATACCTCATCTATACATGGGAGAAACCCAGGGAAAAATGAGTACCTCTAGAGGTGCCTTAGAATTCCAGGGAATTCCCTGGTGGCTTTCACTGCCAAGATTTCGAGTTCAATCCCTGGTCAGGGAATTAAGATCCCGCAAGCTGTGAGGTGCGGCCAAAAAACAAAACAAAACAAATAAAAAGAACTCCAGCTTAAATACCATCTGCCGCTAAAGATGGAGATGTAGGGAGGTCAGGTATGGGGAGGTTACCAGGGAAACAAGGGTAAACTTTGTTAGGCATATTTAAATTGATGCCTTCTCCATTGATAAGGGCCTAAAGTTGTTTACTAGGTTTAACCTTTGTTCTTCCTGGGAAAGAGAGGAGGAGGGACATCTCTGTAAATCTGTGTCCTGCTTTTAGGGAAACAGAAGGAAAGCAAGAAGATTTTCTTGGATCTGCTTCATCTCAAACGCCTCAGTTCAGCGAAATAATCCTTATGCTAAATGGTGTATTTTGGGGTGGCCTAGTCTGCTCCCCTTCAACACCAAATACTAATATTTTGTTGATGTGTACTGTTGTCTGTATTAATATAAAAAATCTGAACTCATGCATTGTATTTTAAATGATACACAGAGAATATTTCTAAACAAAAGTTTTAAAGCAAATTAAAACTCTCGCATTACAATTCTTTTAAGGGTTTTTTTTTTTAATTTAAATCTAATGTTGTGGGTTAAAAATGTAATTGAACATTTTTTTCTTATATTTGTAGACATTTGTATATCCATTACAGTCAGTTTGGGCATCTATTCTGCCCAAACTATTTGGGCATTTGCCCATCTATTTGGGCATTTTGAGATAGAAAGTTAAAGATCAAGTTTAAGATCAAGAATATTTAAGGAAGATCAAGAGCAGAGAAAGCAAGGGTAGAAAGTGAGTTCACAGAGATAGGCAGAGGTCAGATCATGTAGGGCTTTATGATCATGTAGGGTTTTATATGCCATGCTGTAAGTTTCTGCAAATCATTCTAAGAGTTTTGAACAGAGGAATGGCATAACCTGATTTACATTTCTTGTGAAAGTTCACTAAGGCAACTGTATGGTGAATACAAAGTTTAGAAGTAATGATATAAATTAGGAAGCTATTGCAGTGGTCTTTTTGAGAGATAATGGTGGTTTGGCTTAAATTGGGGTAATAGACAATGGTTAGGTATAGGATATATTTCACAAGTGTAACCAATAGTTTGCTGCTGGATTTGATTTGTACTGTGTAGGAAAAAGAAATTTCCTTTTGAATTCTTGGCTGAGACTACCTAGAATAAAAGACAAATTAAAAAGAGAAAAACCACCAAAATTATATTAACATGTAAACCTCATGTATACAGGAGAGACACAGGAAAAATGAGTAAACTCCTCAAGATGGCCCAAGCCACCACCTTACACACCATCTTTAGCTAAAGACAAAAGAAAGTTGTGTAGGGGAGGGGGGACACATTATCAGAAAAACGCATAATAAACAAGGGTTTGTTATGCAGGTTAAAGTGGGTGCCTTCTCCCATAAGATCTTTTTCATGATTTCGGATCATCCTTCTCTTCATAGTATACAGAGGGAGACACAAATGTAGCTTTCCTCTATACATATGTGTCTCTAACAAAAAGGTAACTTCTGTTTTCAGAGATTCACCTGTCTATGCTGTTTCTCAAAAATAATTAGTTCAAAATAACCCTTATGACAAAGAGGCATACTTTGGGGTGACATATTCAGCTGCCCTTCAACAGTGAAAGAACATAAAGCCACAAAGAAAATATTTGATTTGAACTGTTCATCTCGACATATTAAGTCAGTTACTATGTTAGAAAACGGCCCGAAGAGCATTGTATTTTTATAAAATAATATATTGTATGTTTATAGAACAATAAACCTTTGCTTATCAATTTCAGAAATTATAAAGAATCTGACAAACTTTTCAGATATCCATCCATTGCTAGTCTTATAATCACTAGTTGTTATGCAAAAACTCATGAAATCAGATAGGAAGGGAGGCTAGTAGTTGGTGGGCATTTTACCCATTTTTAAAGTAGAGAAGGGGGCCTCCCCTGTTGGTCCAGTGGTTAAGACTCCACGCTCACAATGCAAAGGGCCTGGGTTCCAGCCCTGCATGCCGCAGCTAAAGACCCCGCAGGCTGCAACGAAGGTCCGCATAAGACCTGGCTCAGCCAAATAAATAAATAAATATTTTTTTTAAAAAGTAGAGAAGGGTTTGTAAAATATATTCCAGTTAACTAATGTTGGGGAAATATAATGTAAAACAAAAGAAGAGAAAGTTTATTATTGAATAAGCTTAATGCTTATTCAAAATATTATGCTCTACACGGGCAATCTTTTAAAGAGATTGCAAAGATAGAGAAAAAAATCTCACTCTTTTATATAGGTAAGTAGATACTACCCATTACATTAGGTAGGTTTTGCAATCTGGAGTCAGGAAACTGGGAAAAAGAGTACTATTTTCCTTGATGATTAAAGAGAGGACTCTAAGCTCCTTGAGGAAACTTTCCTGAGTTAAGAGGCTGGCAAAGGGCTTTTTTAGCCATTTTACGTACATTTGGAAAGGACAGAGAAAGAAATTTTGAAAGAGAAAAAGGAAAGGAAAGGGACCCTCGAGGAGAATTAAGCCTTTTATTTTCAACTTGTATTTGCCCTTAAATTAACTTGTTAAATTATGCTGGATATATACCCATCTCTGTAACATATACTGAATTTTGTTCCTGTTGGTTGAATCAGTTTCGTTTTTGCAAAGGTTTTTATTTATTTTATGAAATTTATAGTTTATAGGAGTACTTTGAAAATACTGTATTGCAACCTTGCTAAAAGTAACTCTCATTGAAATAAAGGAAAGTGAAAGAAAATCATTGAATAACAATGGGATTATATGCTAATGCTGAAAGAAGGGATTAAAATTTCTCAGAATTTAAGCAATAGTAAAATAGTATATATTTTTAAAATTAAGTATATACATCCAAGAATGTTTGAAATATATAATCATTCGTTTAATAAAGGCTTTCTTAGAAAGACAAAGATAGACTTTCTTTTCTCTGCATTGGAATTTTCTACTTGTTCACTAATGACAAATTAACTGCTCTTCTAATTAATGAAAGTTAAAAAAAATTTTAATTATATGTTACCTAGAAAAAAAATCTACTGAGACATTTAAAGACCCAGATTCAGTATTTTGCAGGTTAGGAGGACACAGTACTTCAAAAATAACAAATTTACCCTAATAAATTGTATAGATTTAATACAGTTAAGAGTACTAAAATAACTACTTTGTTGCAGCTAGATAAAATGATTTTTCTATAATAGTAGAAATTAATTTGAAATAAATAATTATGAGGTATGAATTCACTGGCAAATACTTATTTTTCAACATTACAAATAATTAAATGCTAGAGCACTATACATAGACTGATCAGCAGAATAAAAACTCAAGAAATAATTTTAAGTGAAATATTCAATAAACGATCAATTAAGTTCCTCAAATAAGTGGAGAAAATATTTACTATGTTATACTGATGAGCCAGCTGGTTAATTTTTTAAAAGTTAATTCTCTATACAAGAAACCAAATCTGGATTATTATAGAGTTAAATTTTTTTAATGATTCTACCCATTATCAGTAAAATAATAATAGGAATTTATATTAAAAATGGAAATTGACACACATTTGGTGGAAGAGAATTTAGCAATATACCTGGAAGATCTTGAAATTCTCTATTTTATTAGCCCATCTTGCTCTATTTCTAGGTAGTATATTTCCCCCATATATTAGGAGAAAAACTTCACAAAATGGTATTAACCGTATGCAAATACTGGTAGAGAAAGAAGACACATGTATATAGGTAGAGATAAAAGCAGAATATTTTCTTCTCTGTGCTATTTTATGTATCATCTACAATGTTAAAGTTTTGTTGCTTAACGAGGATGAGGAGCGAAACAAATTAAATGAGAAAAGGGGAGAAAAATAGCCTAGGTCTTGAGGAATCAAAAGAATTGACTGAAAGAGAACAAACGGGAGTAGTACGGCCGGCTTGTTCCTATAGGTCTTTAGGTCCCCTCCCCCAACCCAGAGGGATTCCCGCCACAGCTCGTTTGGTTTTCACTCTGGTCCGCAGAGGTTACTTTTTAAAAGGAGCTGCGACAAGTTGAGTGCAGTTTTCTGTTCATTTCCTGAGAATGTCCGGACGTGGTAAGGGGGGGAAAGGTTTGGGGAAAGGGGGCGCCAAGCGCCACCGCAAAGTTCTGCGCGATAATATTCAGGGCATCACCAAGCCCGCCATCCGCCGCCTGGCCCGGCGTGGAGGTGTCAAGCGCATCTCTGGTCTCATCTACGAGGAGACCCGTGGGGTGCTGAAGGTGTTCTTGGAGAACGTGATCCGGGACGCCGTCACCTACACCGAGCACGCCAAGCGCAAGACGGTCACGGCCATGGACGTAGTGTACGCGCTCAAGCGCCAAGGACGCACCCTCTACGGCTTCGGCGGCTAAAAGAAAAAAGTTTGATCCTGTTTGTTTATTAAAAAGGCCCTTTTTAGGGCCCCCACGTTTTCAAGGAAAGGGCTAAAGTAATCCGTCTGTACGCTGGTGTCTTAAACCATTTAAAGTGGATCGCTCAAGGCAGTTCACATAGTTAACTCTAGGGTGTGGGAAATGGACTGAGCACAGTAGTGATCGCGGGGCAAGATTCCCCCGGGCACGGGTGGGGCCTCCAACTAGCTTCTCGGCTGCGGGTTGGATTTGTCTGGAGGCCTGAGTTTTATGAGACCAGAGGCTTGGACTCAGGCTCAACTCTAAAATCTCCCTCCAGTCCTTTATATTTCTTAATGTTGGGTGAGGGATATGACCTTATTTTTCCCCATTTTACCACCCATCTGTTACTTGTTCCTCTAGCCGTATGTTTTTTAAAAACTAGTAAATTGGCCACATAAGATCTTTTTTGTGAGCCCTCATATTACGTACCTTTACTCTGAAGACATGTTTCTCTTTGCCTTGCAGACTTTGTTCCTCCTGGCTGGGGGTGAGGGGGGGGCGGGGGGGCGGGGAGGGCGGCGCAGAGTTCTAGCATTGTCCTGACCCCAAATGGGCTGGACGAGATAACTGCTGAGTTAAAAGGCTGCATTTTAGGAGGTCATTGGAGACCAAGTTTACTAACACATAAATGCACATTAGAACACTAGTGGTGGAGAAAAAAAGGACACGTGACAGAGGCTGTTAAGGCTTAAACAGGAAGCCACTGCACTTCACACAGAAGACCCTCGAAACAAGAATGATTCTCTTTGTGTTCACGTGTTAACTTACCAGATTTAAGGGCCGTGTTACTGAAGCACTTGGTAGTATAATTGGTTTCCTTCTATTCAGAGACAATTTACGACCACAGTACGTGTGATTCAGTACAATGGAATTCTCAATACCTCACGTTATCGCTAGAACTTTATAAATTCAGAGTTCGTATTTTCAGCTCTAATACTGACAACTTAGTGGCTCTTAAAAGAGCCTTTGGGGTTAATCTAAAAATAACGACAAATTTACTTGGCGCTGGTGTACTTGGTGACAGCCTTGGTACCCTCGGACACGGCGTGCTTGGCCAACTCCCCGGGCAGCAGCAGGCGCACGGCCGTCTGAATCTCCCTGGACGTGATGGTCGAGCGCTTGTTGTAGTGCGCCAGGCGCGACGCCTCGCCCGCGATGCGCTCGAAAATGTCGTTGACGAACGAGTTCATGATGCCCATAGCCTTGGACGAGATGCCAGTGTCCGGGTGGACCTGCTTCAGCACCTTGTACACGTACACGGAGTAACTCTCCTTGCGGCTGCGCTTCCGTTTCTTGCCATCCTTCTTCTGCGCTTTGGTCACCGCCTTCTTAGAGCCTTTCTTCGGGGCCAGAGCGGACTTCGCCAGCTCAGGCATGATCTGCAAAAACAAGCAACGTACAGCGACAAAAAATACTAAATGCGCAAAGTACCTCATTTATATAGAACCTCTTATGCAAATAAGGTAAGTCGAAGTCCTATGTCTGATTGGTGGCTGTTCAAGAAACCTTCAGAAATTAGTTCTGCCCAATCAGAACGCAAGAATCCCAATTTCACCTTTCCATTGGTTAAAATGAAGCCACATCCTAACCAATGACATACCTTCTTTTTCGCGCCCAATAAGGGTTATAAAAAGCGCTGTCCTTGCACTTTCCGTTTAGTAGCTACTTGAGGTGACGTTGCTGAGGTCGTTATGTCTGGACGAGGCAAACAAGGAGGTAAGGCTCGCGCTAAGGCTAAGACTCGGTCTTCGCGGGCCGGGCTTCAGTTCCCCGTGGGCCGAGTGCACCGCCTGCTTCGTAAGGGTAACTACGCCGAGCGGGTCGGGGCCGGCGCGCCGGTGTACCTGGCGGCGGTGCTGGAGTACCTAACGGCCGAGATCCTGGAGCTGGCAGGCAACGCGGCCCGCGACAACAAGAAGACGCGTATCATCCCGCGCCACTTGCAGTTGGCCATCCGCAACGACGAGGAGCTCAACAAGCTGCTCGGCAAAGTCACCATCGCGCAGGGCGGCGTCCTGCCCAACATCCAGGCCGTGCTGCTGCCTAAGAAGACCGAGAGCCATCATAAGACCAAATAAGTAACAAGGTGAGAAAAGCTGAAATACAAAGGCTCTTTTCAGAGCCACCTACACTGTCAAAGAGAAAGCTGGTACACACAATCTTGTGTTTTGAGTGATAAGATTATAAAGTGTTTCTGTCCTCTTGAGGGGGTGGAGCGCAACTCCCAATAGCAATTCGGCACGTGGTCTGAACTGAAAGGACTACTTGCAGATTCACATGGACTAGTATGTGCAGGAGAGGCTTGTTCAGAAGTTGGGAGATGAATCCGATAGGCAAGTACCTGAAGTCCAGTTAATAAAAACTAATGTTATCTAGAAGCAGTGTCCTTAGGCAGCCAAAATACGGATGCACTGATTACTTTTAGGAAACTTAGCAATTCTGAATGTACTGTTTAGAAAAGTCCTTTGAAAGAGCATCCTGGTTAAGTGACCTAACTAAAGGATAGTTTCATCAGATGATGAAATTCTTAAAATTCCACTCAGCAGCCGTTTACATTTTCTTTAGGATTTAATTCTAATGGGAACTAGAGTTTGTCGATTAAAAATATTCAGAACTTATTTAATCCCATATTAGTAAATCCTTGGTCCTATTTCTTTGGGGCTCATGTGTTCATTTAACGCACTCTTGTAGTAACTCAGGATACAGCAGTCAATTCAAACCTAGAAAATCTACCTCCCTGGAATTTACTCTAGGTGAGGGAGCCATAAATAAACATGTGAATATATAATATGTAAGATGATACACATCCTGTGAAAAACATAGGGAGGAGATAAGCCATAGAGCATTATGGGGACTCATTTTAGATAGGGGGTAAATGGAGATTACCTCTTAAAAGTATTACT
Source organism: Grampus griseus (assembly GCF_964374135.1). Lineage (NCBI taxonomy): Eukaryota > Metazoa > Chordata > Mammalia > Artiodactyla > Delphinidae > Grampus > Grampus griseus. Next base: position 21,173,715 of record NC_139004.1, read on the forward strand.
TGCTCAGAGACCTACATAAATTAAAAAAACGAGACGGTCAGATACTAGAGGAAGAGTATTTCAAGTAGAGGGAACTGAAAATGCAAAAGCCTTAGGACAGAAAATGTGTTTTTCTTGGGCACAGCCAGGAGGCCCATTAGGCGTTGAACTTAAAGGGGGGTGGGGGGGAGGACACCATAATATAGGACTTCGGGTGTGTAAATTAATGTGTATAAGTAATCAAAAGCAATAGCAACCCTGATCTCTGAGATAATAAATTTGATAATACAGATTAGCTAGATAGAAAAAGCTGTGGAATCCAACCCACTTTTTAAAAAAGACACCATAAAAACAGTATTGACTGGGTGGGGGGGTCATGAATTGGGAGATTAGGATTGACATATATACACTATTGATACTACGTATAAAATAGATAACTAATGAGAACCTACAGTATAGCTCAGGGAACTCTACTCAATGCTCTGGTGACCTAAATGGGAAGGAAATGCAAAAAAGAGTGGATATACGTATACGTACAGATGATTCACTTTGCTGTACAGTAGAAACTAACACAACATTGTAAAGCAACTACACTCCAATAAAAATTAATTTAAAAAATAATATCGAGTTTATTATGAAAGATTGAGAACATAGTTTATAATTCAATACAGGATTTATTTGCTACTCCTAGTCTTTGCTTGCAGAAGCCCTGTCGAATGAAGTGATAATAAAATGCAAGACACCCAGGAAAAAAATTATGGTGATATAGTGATGTAGGTTGAGTTCTCTGGAAGCAGATGCTGAGATGGAGTTTGGGGTGCAAGATGTTTATTAGGGACCAACATCTGTGAAGGGAGGAAGGAACTAGGATTAGACAGAGAATGTCAAACTGTGATACAGGCCAGACAAACATGTGGGGAGCATTGGAGCCTGTACTGCCTGTCAGAGTTGCCCCACACTGGGTGAAAATGTCTCTGGATCAGGCTTTACTTCTGCCACTGATGACTGCCCTGAGGAAGGGCGTGCCTTGAGTTGGGTGGAGATCTGCAACTCTGGGGAACCCTGGAGATAAGAGCTGCTGCCTATCTACTAAGCGCACTCTGTCGTTGGGCAGCAAGTCTTTCCTTGGTGGGGGATCTGGATACTGCATCTCCATGTCTATGACATACATTAACATGAATATAAATATCAGTGTTGAGTAATGTCTGTGATGGTATTTATAAAACTGACTTTAGCATACATAGTTTCTTTACCTTCATCGGGGAATTTAAAAGGGATGTGTTTTCTTTTTAGAGAAATGAGAAAACTTACTTTCTAAAAACCTTTACTAATTTCATATACTCCTGTAAGAGTTTTAGACGCCACAATCATTGCAAATGGAAGGTGATATAAAACAATAAGGAATAAGAGAGAATCTTCCACTGGCCTTTTCTCTGTCCTCCAGATCCAGTAATCACTTCACTTATCCAGTCCTGGGTTCCAGTTTTGTACCATAATGTGAAGGCTTCAAAGTGAATAGTTGAGGCCCCAAAAGAGAAGAGAATGAGGCTTTAAAGAAAACATGGAAGAGATATTCAGTACAGACCATTTATGGGCTACATATGTAACATGAAGGCACTTGAGGTGGGTATCGTTCCAGTTACAATTTAGAAAAGAAATGCTATGGGACTGAATGTTTGAGCCCCCTGCCCCCCTTTCATATATTGAAATCCTAACCCCGCAATGTGATGGTATTTGTTGGTGGGGGCTTGGGAGGTAAATGGCTTTAGATGAGGTCATGAAGGTAGAATCCTCATGGTGGGATTAGCACTCTTGTAAGAAGAAGAAGAGACCAGAGCTCCCCACCCACTCCTGGAGCCCACAAAGAAGAAATCACATGAGCACACAGAGAGGTGGCAGCACCTGCAAACCAGGAAGCAGGTCTTCACCAGACATGGAATCTGTTGGCACCTTGCTCTTGGACTTCCCAGATTCCAGAACTATGAGAAATAAATGTTTGTTGTTTAAGCCACCCATCCTATAATATTTGTCATAGCAGCCCCAACTGAGTAAGACAAGAAAGCACAATGTAATTTATTCAATCAGATTCTCAATTTGTAAGAGATAAAGCTATAAATCAAGATATTAGCTACCTCAACACAGAACCCACACATAACTGCCTTCTCTTAACTATCTGGTCTTATACACTTTGGTCTAAGGTATGAGTAGGAATGTTAAAGTGAGATGTTGAAAAATTTGTACATGGACAATTTTGCAATCATTGATTGGTTGGGGAAAGAGATTGACTGATATCCACAGGATAGATCATCATTTCTACCCCATTCTTAAGAGCCTCCTTCATGGTGGAAGCCCTCTGGTGGTCATTTTGGGGTAACTCATATACTGACTGTGTCCTTGTACATTACACTCCACAAGACCTTCATGATAATAATTTTCTAGTCATGTTTTCCATGTCCTTGATTAGCTGGATAACTCACCAGTCACTGTCTATAAATTAGTAAAGATACATATAGACTCGCTTTTCCTGCATCAGGCCAGATTCCCTACCATAAGAAGTGGACAACCAGATGCACCACCCAATATTCTGCTGACAGGGGGATTTCTTTTCACTACTCTCTCTCAAGACCTCCCATCTCTAAGTGGAAGCATAACTTGTAGCGCACAGCTATCCAATTCTACTAGTGCTAAAATGCTCTGCAAAGCCGCTCTAACAGGGCCATGTTGTTAATCCTTTGTTAACTGGTCATAGGGGGTTTACCAAGAGGTTATAAAAAAGAGTTGAAGGAGAGGTAGCAAAGCAATAGAAACAGCACAGGAGTCTGAGCATTATACATCTTGCTCAGGCCATCACAGATCTGGTCTTGTCTATAGAATTTCATTTTAAAATGAAATGCTACTGTGATATCCATCTTTATAATTTGGTAGATCATAGGACACCCAGTTCCTGGTGAATATTTTGGGGCGCATATTTGCTTTATGTCCCACTGTCAGGCATTCAGTAATTAAAATGGCTCAGTAGATGCTAGAAGCTACTTTTCAAATAAATAATAGTTGCCATCAGAGTAAGACTTGGCCTTATTCTAAATCCCCAGGTGTGATACTCTTCATGAGTTTTGCAAGAGTCTCCTTAGAGCGTTTCTGTCTGCCATGCATAACTCCAGACCAATGACTCTTATGCATCATAAAGCCTAAGTGGCAGGAAATGGGGCCTACTGAAAACCAGCAGGCTTACAAACTATCTGATAGCTGGTGAGGGGAGCATATCCAGATACGGTACATGTCACTTTGGGGAAATAATAATGTTAGTAGCTCAAAGGGTAGCAAGAGAACATTTCAGATGAAAGAAATAAAAGCTGGTAGGAAAGATCCTACAGAGGTTATTATTATTATTACTATTACTATTATTATTTGGCCACACCACATGGCATCTTAGTTCCCCAACCAGGGATTGAACCTGGGCCCAAGGCAGTGAAAGCATGGAGTCCTAACCATTGAACAATCAGGGAACTCCCCCTACAGAGATTTTTTAAAAATAATATAGGAAAGAGAGGGAAGGGTTGCTGGAGCTATGCCCCTGAGTAAGAGAGAATTTTAAATTTATTTTTAATAGAAAATTTAGGAAAGTTGGAAGTAGAAAAGTCCATGGCATTGATAAACATAGAGCTAGCAGGTTGGATTAGGCCACCCTGTCTCTTATCCTACTCAGAATCACTGTAGTAAAAGTGTCAGGCAAAATCCTCAGAAAGGCTTTCAAAAATAAAAAGCACAAGAAGAGAGGCCATTTTCTAGGCCTGTGCCACACCAAGGACTAACACACAGGATTGGCTTTTCTCTCTTCTTATAGAGAAGCACATGCAAATCAGTCCAATTGCCAAAACACCCCAGCAGAAAATGCAGAAAAGCACTTGTGTCCATAAATTGGGTGCTTTCTAAATAGGGTGAGAGGAAGTCCCTGAGGGAAAGAAAGGAAGGAGAAGTCCAACTCAAACAGGCCTGAGACAAAAGCAGCCTGCATTCCCTGTACAGGCAGCATTTCCTTTCCTTCAGCTAAACTGAGCTCATTTCCTTGAGACAGAAAATCCCTAGCTCTCTTCCCTGATCAAATTAATACTGGGAAGCAGGTAATTCTTCAGCAAACCTGCCAGTAATTAGGGTGGCTTTGTGTGGTCTAGAAGAAAGGAGATAAAGAAAACCTCAGAAAATTAAAGACATCATTTTGGCTCTGCTGAGAAGCTTTATATGGTCAGCTGCTGAGGTAATTCTGAACTCCTTTGCCTTCATTTTCTAACGATATTTCCTACCCACAGCCTCTGCACACAATAAAGCCATTTGCCTGGCCACATACTGTTGGGAGAAGTTGCCTCCATAAAGGATTGGACTGGAATCTCTGTGCATTCATTCATTCATTGTGCGCCCGAGCAATATTCGTAAAGAGCTTACTAAATGTGGAAGCCTGGCGATAGACTAGTGAACACGACAGTTATCTCCTCTTGGAGCACAGTTGGGGAGGGGACGGAGGGAGGGAGGAGACTGACATTAATTTAAAATAACTCCAGTAACTAACACATCATAAGAAACTGATATGGGGACACTGACAGAAAAATTTAAAAAGGGTCATGGAACAGAGAAAATAAATTTGACTTAGACGGAGAGGAATGTGTTGTGTGGAGAGGGGAGCTCGGGAAAAGCTTCCCCAGTGAATTCAGTGGAGAGCTGAAGCATGAATGGAATTTAACCAGGTAAAGAGAAGAAAGGAAATCATTCTGTACCAAGGAAAGAGCATGTCCAGGACCCTGACTCTACAGTGCGCAGGCAGAGTTGTCTGTGACGGGGTGCGGGCGGCCCGTAGAGCTTCCAGGCCATACAAGACGTACTGTTCCCTCTCCCCCTCGGGCAACTGGCAAAACTGGGAGAAACAAGTTTCAGTGAGATGTAAGCACTCTGAGACACTGAACATTTTCTCAGTTGGGCAGGCTGAGTCCAGGGGCGCGCCAGATTCACAGGTGTATGGGTCAGGATGGAGCCATATCCCTTCCTTTGAACTCACTTTTGGAACCTGATATGATGCCAGATTCTATGCCAAGCACCTGGAGATTCTGACCAGTTTGGCCAAAAGTGGGACCCAGTAAGGTTCAATTCAAAGCAACACCCTCTCCATTCTATCGCTGGAGGTCTGAGGACCACGCTTTTTAAAACTAAGCAAGAGACCTGCATGGGCTGGAAGTGGAAGTGAGAATAGTCAGTCCGCAAGTGTTAGCAACCCCAGAGAGAAGCCATCATGTTTGGAAAATTCCATGTAGTGAAACTTAATTTTATTCCTTTTGGTTTGTTTGCCAGGAGCAACATACTGTATTAGCAAGTGGAGGAGCAGAATAGGGCAATAAACTGAGAAGGCATTTCTAAATAAAGACGGAAAACAAAGTGTATGTTTCTTTAGATGACAGAAATAGACGTTCCTGAGAAAAGAGCAGAGGTAGAGCTCTAAAGTGGATGCTTCCTGGTGCTGTGCTGTGATCATATAGTGGTTAGTTCTCTGCGTTGTGGCTGCAGTAAGCTCGGTTCGAATCTGAGTCACAGCAGGATCTTTATTCCTCATATGTGCATCACCGATTTTTTTCAACACTGCCATGGAGACAGCCTCTCTAAAACCTTTGCAAAATTGAAGACAAATGTTCAGCATCCTGCCCCCACTGGCCAGCCAAACAGAAAGTATCCATGGTTTTGGGGGGTTTTTATGTTTTTTGGGTTTTTTTCTCCAATTCTTCTCTTCCCAACCATACCCATGTCCAACACTCCTGTTGGCATTGGCTGGAAGTCCCAATGAAGAAGTTGAGGTAATAACAATAAAAATAGAAAACTTTTCCTTTTAAACACGATGAAATGACCGTTTAAATGCAGATCCGGTTTATTGTGGCAATCTTTTCTTGCACACAAAGGACTGATTATGACTCACACATTTCTATTTTTCTTCTTTTGGATGCATTTTATTGTTTTTTGATTTTTATTTTAGCATAGTTCATTTACAATGTTGTGTTAGTTTCTCCTGTACAGCAAAGTGAATCAGTTATACATATACATATATCCACTCTTTTTAAGATTCTTCTCCCATATAGGTCATTACAGAGTATTGAGTAGAGTTCCCTGTGCTGTATATACAGTAGGTCCTTATTAGTTATCTATTTTATATATAGTAGAGTGTATAAGTATCGTGGTTAGGTCAGTGCTGAGAAACTAAACTTTGATAATCTGGGAAAAATTAGAGGAACTTTTAGGGGGTGGAATCATGACTCAGAAGAATAGCCACTATCTCTAGCCTCTTCAGTTTCTTGAGTGAGTTAGAAAGAGGCAAGTGGACGGGGTAAGGTGGGAGTGGAAGAGCGTTGGTCTGAAATGGGGAGGTGGCTGGAAAGCAAAGCAGTAGATGCTACCTGGGGACCACAGTGAGATGACTAAAAAGAAGCAGCTCCCCAGAGGAGCGGTGACTTCACTTCTCATAGCACAGCGCTCTGAGATACACAGGCGCCTCATCTCCCTGGGCCTTATAAATTTTCAGTGCTCAAAAAAATACTGTCTTCTGTCTTCTTTCTCATATTTTTAGCAGCTTATTAGAAGTTTCAGCGTGAAGGTATCTTCTTCGATTTCCTAAAGCCTTCCCTTCATAGGGCTAAAATAGCCCCCACTTCTTACCCAAGTGTCCACCTGACACGGATTCTGAAACTCGACCCAACAAAGCTTCAGAGATATTGTAATTAAGCTGAAATGTCTTATATTTTCAGTGTCATCCCTTCAGCAGCCCAGGTTTGAGGCTGCTTCCCAGTAGTCTTAACAATATTCACAATGACCATCCATGTTCATCTGGATCACATCTACTTCAATTTTCTCTTTTGTGTGTGTTATTTCTACTCAATTTTATAAGGGTGAGTTCAGGGATCAAGTATGTATTAACCCAGACTGGCTCCTATCAATTTTTTTTTCCCACCAGTGAGTGAGGAAACTCAGATTTAGAACAGAGACAAACATCTTGATCTTTCAATTCTCTAGAACATACTTTCTCCAACAGTTATTGGCCTGAGTAGCGGAAATGCATGTACTATGGCCCAGAGGCTACTTCTTGGTAAGAGGGTTAGGGTCCTAAATCTGGCACAGAATTAACTTGTAGTGCCAGGCTAGTAATGGGTTACAGAAGACCTACACTTGGTGATTCGCTCAGAAAGTAGAGAGCTTGCTTGGCATGCACCACGTGATACTTAGTGCCAATACATTTCTACTAGACATGTCAGTTTCTCTGGTTCACAGTTATATTGTGTAGCTTTGCATGACATCACTAGCAAATCTGATATAAACTGACCAGGGGAATTATAAGATTAAAAATTTGTATTTTCCAGGTGTCCTTTTATGATTGCTTGAATATTGGTTGGGAACATCATTCACAACCTGCCAATGACATTTGCAGAGGGAAAACTGCCCTCCTCTACCTATGGCACTCGTGGTCTGCTTTTTAATTTCTCTGTGCCTCATCCTCCTCATCTTTCAACGGAAGTTAATGAGAGTTACCACTTTCTACAATTGTTCTAAAGATTTAAGGACATAATATGCATGGGGCACTAGCTGTGAGGTACAAACCAAAAACATGACAAAATAAGCCATTGTTGTTATTGTTAAATAAGTAAATAAATAGGATTGCTATCTGTGCCTTTGTAGTAGTAATGTAAACACTGATACTGAACTCAGCGTCTACTTAAAGTGACTACAGTCCTCAGCTATTTTGATGGTGATAAGCTAATTCCAGCCATGGCTGGAAGAGTTTTGTCTGTCCTCAGAATTAAGGTTCACTTCAAGATTTCAGCTAGGCTATTTATTAGCCCCATGCCTGCCAAAATGTTTGCCATAGGGCTTCCCTGGTGGCGCAGTGGTTGAGAGTCCGCCTGCTGATGCAGGGGACACGGGTTCGTGCCCCGGTCCGGGAGAATCCCACTTGCCGCGGAGGGGCTGGGCCCGTGAGCCATGGCTGCTGAGCCTACGTGTCCGGAGCCTGTGCTCCGCAACGGGAGAGGCCACAACAGTGAGAGGCCCGCGTACCGCAAAAAAAAAAAAAAAAAAAAAAGTTTGCCATAGTGTTACCAAGGCTGTTTCCCCAGAATCATACCCCTGCCCCCTCCCTCGAATAGAAACCAACTACTCTTATCTAAGTTTCAGGAGGAAGCTGCAAAGAGAAAAAAATACAAGAACTGGTTAGAACCAACTACACGCAAGATGGCGGAAGATTTGACTTCCAGTAGACCTTGAGCCTCATTATATGTTTATTAGAATACATTAGTATGCTAAATGACACACCCACCAGCACCTTGACAGTTGACAGTTACCATGACAACAATGGGACAAGCTCGTACAAGCACTGAAAAGGAGGATTGCATCAGTTCTGGGCCTAAACCACACCGGTGTTCTCAGATGAGTCATGAATATTCCACCCACTCTTTCCAATTCCCTCCCTTCTATCTCCATTCTCCTATATAAGTATTTGTTTCATTATTTGCCTTGTTCTATATTGTGCTATCTATTCTGTTCCATTGGTTTATTTATCTATCTCTGCAAAAATACCACACATATTAATCACTATCCTTTAAAATACATCTGACGTTAGAAAAGAAAGCACCACTAACATTCTTTTCTTCTCTTTTAAATTAATTTAGTTTGCTAAAGCTCTCTAGTTCTTCCAAGTATTAGAATCTGTTGGAATTTTGATTGAAATCTCATTGTATATATATAATTTTAAAGAAATTTTGTATTTTTATTTTATAGAACTTTTGCTCTCATTAATATGTTGTATCACTGCATTTATTTAGGTAGTTTTTTATCTTTCCATAATATTTTATAACTTTCCCTGTGAAAATACTGTACATAATTTGTCAGATTTATTCTTAGGTATAATTTTTAAAACCTTATTTTCTATGTATTTCTGAATTAAAATTATGAACAGTTATCTAGCAAATGTGCTAAACTCATTTATTGATTTTAAACATTTATTGATTCTCCAGTTTTCTCTGTAGATATCATCTGCAACTAATGATTACTTATTTATTCCTTTTCACTCCTTATACATATTTTCTAATTTTAAACCAGCATAACGAACTATTATTACTCCTCCCACATGGAATAAGTAATCATATTTTTATTTGCACAATTTTCAATAGGTCTTATTAGTTCAACCCCAAATCCATCCACCAGTTATTTAAATCTCTTTTCAGGGTGTTTATCCACATCCAGGTTTCTCTCAACTTCATCTCCTTGAAGAATTCTTCCCCAAACGTTTCTGAACTCTTACAGTCTGGTCTTGCTTCCCTTAACACTCCACATATATGATATTCCCGTCATCCTGGACTATCCCTTCACTTATCTCCTATGTTGCACTTGCATCTCATACTTTCTGTATCCCAAGTCTTCCTACTTCTTAACCCACACTTTCATTTTGGTAGAACGTATCCTCCCATGGATCCCAAGAAAGGAAGTACTGAAGGTAAATTGTACAAGGCAGTGTATATTTGAAAATATACAAATATATTTGTATATATATCTCTTTTACACTCATACTTGATGGATACTTGGGTTTCATATCGGATTCTAGGGTGGATTTCATTTTCTTTCAGATTTGAATCCATTGCTTTATTGTCATCTAGCTTCTGGTGCCAATTTTGAAAAGTCAGCTACTCTGTTAATTTATCCTTTCTGTGACTTTTCAAAAATTCTTTTTACTGACTACTCAGTGATCCCTGCCTGTCTAGATTTTTTTTAGTGTTGTGATATGTACCTAATTTTTTGAGGTTTATCATCCTTGCATTTTCCCTATTCTTTATATCAGGAAGTAATACTACTTAGATATTGCACATCCTAGAATTTTCCTCTAATAAACTTATTATTTTCTCTGTATCACTAACTTTTTTGCTTGATATTCCAGGATATTATCACACTTTATGATCTATTTATTAAATTTTCATTTCTGATAATATATTTTTATCTTACAAAAGCCTCTTTCCTTGTATAAATACACTTATCTTTATTTCAGTATTCAGTGTTGTCTCCCATCTCTCTGAGTATATTAATATTGGTTTATTCTCAGCATTGTTCTACCTATGTAGCCTTTGTCCATAAGTTGCTTTTTGTTTCTGTTTTTGTTATATTTCTTTAATACATTCTTCAGAAATATCATGATTCTGACTTTCTATTCGTGGTTTAGAGCAGGATATGTGAAAGTCTATTGCCAGCTCTGACCCGTTGGACGGTGCTTGCTTATTTTGAGTGGAAGTGGAGTCGAAGAGGGTTGGGAAGATCACTGGGTAAGGTCAAGGTTTTCATAGATGTCTCTTGTCTTTAGTCTGGAACCTCAGCCATCAAACACATCAAATGCCTCTCAGGACAGCGATCTCTGTTTTATCCTTTTAGGAGCATAAACCTGGAGCCTTCTTCCTGAGACTTCCAGGCAGGAGCTAGGAGAGCTTGACTTTCTAGGAGAGAAAACCTGAGTCCTCTGAGGAATTGAGAAATGCTGGAGGGGTCAGCGTCTGTTGAGCCCCGTCCACACATTTCTTTGGCACTGTTCCCAATCTGAGGCCCAGGTTACACCCTTTTGACCTAAAATCGGATCCTCGCCCCTCCGCCCAGTTTTACAATTTTAGAAATTCTTGCTGATTAGGCTCTCTCACTCTTGAGGTGAGAAAATGTTTATTGTCCCCAGCGCTCAGGCCTCATTGAAATCTATTTCTGCTTGACTTTTATGATGACTGGAGATAACAGAAGTAACAAGACTATTTTTTGGTGACAACCCGATGCTCCACACTGCCTCAGAGAGCTAAGCAGTGTATGAAAGTGGAGCTCCCAAAGAAAAGTCGGGAGAGAATCTGCAATTCTGTTACATAAACAGCTCTCAGAAGCCTAATCTACAAAAACAAAAACGAAAGCGAAAAGCCCACTGTGTTAGCCTTGGAGTGAGAGAAGGAAAAGGAAGAAAAAAAAAAAAAAAAAAAGTTGTTTACTAGTTGGTTCCACTGGGGATCGAACCCAGGACCTTCTGCGTGTAAAGCAGACGTGCTAACCACTACACTATGGAACCACAAGTGTGCAGACTTCCTGTCCCCAGACACGAAAGTTTCTAGAAAAATACATCAGAAAATACAGCTATTTGATTCAAAGATAGATGACTTGGAACACAGGAATTTTTGGAGCTTAATTACATTTCTAGTGCATCTCACTCACACACAAGCTTGAAATATGTCCTCAAGTTGCATCATCTGTGAACACATGATTCTTGATTTGTGCCCCTTTGAACACTTCTAATCTATATTTGTCCAGTCACTCAAAGAGTATTTATTTTGAGCTATGTGCCAAGCACTTGTCGAAGTGCTGCAGATGGAGAAGTGCAACAATTAAAACCCCTGTGTGTATGCATCTTTTGCTGTAGTTCCTAGCAAATAACCGGGGCTGAATAAACATATCTTTATTTCAAGGGAATTATAAAAGAAGTTAGCAGCACTCACATGACCTCCCTTTTTTTGCAGCTGGGTTAGAGCTGGCCAATTGGGGACTGTTCATAAGTTAAACTTGGGATATTTGTGCATTAAGATGGGATGCAAAAAAAATGTTTTCAATTGTAGGGGTTCAGAGCATGCCACCCCAAAATATGCCTCTCTGGTATGTTGATTATCTTAAGCTAAAGACACTTGAAAAACAGCAGATGCAAGAAGGGCACTCTTACCTTCCTTTTTCTTTCCAAAAGCAGGAGATAAAATAACCATATGCCCTCTCTGTACCAGAGGAAGGAAGCATTCTTATCACCAGAGACTGGGGAGTCCAAGCAGAGAGAAATCTGTACCAAGAAACCTCCTTATCTTCCTAGTCCCTTTTCCACATAATTGCCCTAGTCCAAACCCTTTCGTCTTGGCATGTTTTCACAACGTTTGTCCAACCCAGTCCATAAGCGTTGGGCTCGGATTGCTTCTTTGAGTCTTCATTTTTCTTGTGAGGGCTCCCACGTACATGTAAAATTTACTTAATAAAATTTGTATGTTTTTCTCCTATTAATCTGTTTTATGCTAGTTTATTTCTCAGGCCCAGCCAGAAACCCTAAGAATAGAGGAGAAATTTTACTTCCCGTTCACAATCTCTCTCTCTTCCCTCCCTCCTTCCTTGTGATATAATATTGGTCCAACACATCTCCTTCAAACTCTGGGCCCTGATTTCCAGAGCCTTGTTGACGAGTTGGGAGCCTTCTGGAAATCGAGTCACTGGTGAGGGCCACCAGACTGAGGAGGTTGTTTGCAGGTCACATAATCCTAGTTGTTCAAGGTCTTCTCAGTTTTCATTTCTCTTTAGAATCAATTTACTTAAAAACTGATGGGCTTGGAGTGGTTATACCAAACTGATTGTAGGCAAGGACCACAGTGGAAAGATTCAACCCTGTACCTATTAAACACTGCCTACTTGGATTTTTTTTCTATGCTCTGGAGGTAAGGGGTAGGATTATAGGAGAGCGAAAAATAACCAAATAGCCTGAGCACAAAAGAGAAACTCATAAGTTTTCTGGAACAAACGTGAGGGGTTTCCAGTTCTTATCGAAAAGGACAAATTAGAAAATAAGTTCATGTGCCAGAAGCAAGGATTGAACCCAAGCAGATATGCAATTTATAAACTTTAGTTTCAAAACTTTTCCACTCACCAATCACAGCAACATAGGATTCTTGTTCTCATATCTTTTTTATAAGAAACCAAAAAGTATTTGTTTACAATCTGGGGAGTCTAGGATTGACCTCATAGGTCCATGAAACATTGGCCCAGGCTTACAAGAATATAAACAAAAAACAAATCTTTGGAAGGTTCTTTGATGGGAAATTCATAAAACATAATTCAAACAATTATTTTCATTAAATTTACTATTTATGTGCTATGACTTGTGCTGGGTTGTTAGACTCTCCCTGACTTTGCAGACATATATTTTAACAGAAAAAGCACCCAATTTTACTAAATACATAATTTCATGAAAATGTGAGGAGGCTAAGTAAAGGAAGTGTAGGATGCTACATGAGCACCAACACATCCTGGAGACCCTTACTAAACCAAAGCTTAGTTCACTAGAAGACACAACCCCAATAGACTATCATATAAAAACCCAGTACACTTCTCTAGATATTTAGACAGATCATGTCTCAAACATAAAAAAGAAACTCGATACTTTTTAAAAGAGAGAATATTTTTTAACCTAGTAGCAGAGAAAGACCCTTTAAGCATAACCTCAAAAGTACAAACCAGTAGGGGAAAAAACGATAACTCCTTAATAAAATCAAGGCTCTGCCATGAAGTTCTGTCAAAGTCAACAGACAGGTAACATAACAGTAGACAATACTGCAAGGTCTAAAATTCACAATAGACTAATGACTAAAATATACAATGTACCCCAGCTATATCAACATGAAAAATACACCAACCTCTATACGAATATGGACAAATGATAAGAAAAGTATCAGTGTACATAAGATGCAATTCGAATGACTAACAAACATATAGACAGATGCTCAAAATCTTTAGAAAACATAAATAAAATTTTAAAGAAAACAATAATGAGATTTATCACTCTACACATATTAGATTACAGAGTAGAAAGCTGAATAATGTTAAGCCTGGGCAGGGATAAAGGGATATGCAGTGCTGGTGGGAGTGTAGACTGACAAAAATAAGCTGGGATTAATTAGTATACATATATATATACACTAATCAGTGTGTGTATATATATATATATATATATATATATATATACACACATACACATATATATACACACTCGCACAAGTACATAAAGGGAGATGGATGAGGAAGTGATGTTATATGGAGTGGGGGGACAATAGAGGCAACCTGTGAGCGCATCACTGGGACAGAAGAGAGGAAATGCAGTGCCCATTATGGGATCTTACATAGCAATTAGAAGCAATGATTTAAGTGCACACAGAGCAACTTTGATGGATCTTAAAGTCATAATGTTCTTTTAAAGGCATAAGAATATATATCATTTATATAAATTTATAATATATGTGCACAAAACAAAAATGTCAATTTTGCAAATATATATATATGATCAAAGTGATACACAATAAACGAATTAGAAAAGTTGTTTATGTAAGGAGAGGAATGGCAGCAGGACATAGGGACAAAGGGAATGAATAAATCTTGTTGTAAGAAAGGGCAAGTAGATTAGGCACAGGCTAGACAGGCAGGGAAGAGCTGAGGGGTGCCTAGAAGAAATCGGGTGTGTAGCTCTGTCACAGGATCTCCTAAGTGATTTCTGTTTTCTCCAAGGTCTTGCATTTTCTGGATGTTCAGTGAATACATAAACGCTCGTCCTTTCCCATAAAGCACAAGGCACAAGGCGGTTATTTAAACATTTCAGAATGGTGGTCTCATCTATTCTTCCCCCACGCTAAGCTGTATTCGGCCAACATGCCACAACCCCTTCTGCAATCATCAACCTGACCTGGAAACTGAGAAGAGAGGTCATGTGACTCTGCTAAGACGCGCCCTGCATCTTGCCCAAGTTAGAGGCTCCCACGGCATCCTGCGGGAGTTATTTACCACATTGTACCCTAATTTTCTCTTTAATTCTCTGCATCCTCCACTCATTTTTACAACCTATGAAGACAGGAATCAAGTCAGTTTTAACTCAACGGTGCAATGAGCAGAATCTCCTGTGCATCAGAGTGTCCTTATCTTTGCTTGCTTTCTTATGCCAGGTTAGATAAAATAGAAGGAAGCATGATAGTCTTGCTCATGTGCAGTGAATTAGCTCAGAAAGTAGCACCGTGGGCTCTTTAACCTTGCGGTAGCGGAATTAGTGCTTACATCTCTCGTTGTTTGGGGGGGGAGGGTTGGAGGGAGAAATTTTTAAAACTTGCTTTATTTCCCTGCTTCTAGAATACAAATCCTATAGATGAAGAAGTTTTCGTTTGGTTGGTTCTCTGCTTTATCTCCAGTACCTAGAAAACTACCTGAAATACAGTAGTGACCACATTTGTTGACAAACTGAATTAACGGAGAAAATTTTTAAATGTGTTGCAATATCCAATATTTCCTCTAGAGGGAGATAGTCACCATGAAATAGGAATTTCACTCCAATTTAAAATAATTTTTAAAACCTCGCGCTGAAGAATGCATTTTTATTTTTTAATGTTGAAGTTTCTGCTTTAGTGTAGAAATATAGTTCAGAAATACAGGTGCGTTCTCTTTGTCACAAAATCAAGTACGTTTCTGGCAAAATGCTACATTTCACAGAAAATGTTACAAATGTGATATAACCGAAGCATAGTTCGAGAGGGGGCCCTGTGGCTTAGCTGGTCAAAGCGCCTGTCTAGTAAACAGGAGATCCTGGGTTCGAATCCCAGCGGGGCCTTTCCCTTTCCCTTTCCCTTTCGGTTTTTGTATTTCAACAGTGTAGTTGCCACTAAACATGCTGGAGACGCATTGAGGAATTTATATTACTGGTAAAGTCTGTATTGAATTGTTATTCCAATTGTGGAGAGTCTTCTTCCAGATAATACCTTCACAATATGAAGAGTTGTGATGAAGGGAAAAGTGAATAAGTTTCCTGTAACTGATAGAAAGTGATGGATTTGCTAATGATTGGTATATGAATTGAGCACAAATTATCTTCCAGTACCTGATAGAGAGTAAGATTTCAAATTCTGTCTTGGAAGTTCAGTCTCAGCTCTCTTAAACTGTGACATCGAACATAGTCAGCTAAATGGTGGAGTTTGGTTATCAGTGTCAGGCAAAGAATTAATAAGCCACGACATTTAGTTGGAATCAGACTCATTTTTATTTTTGAGAACAAGAGAGCAATGTCAAATGTAGACCCTCATCGTTTTGGTTTTGTGCAGCCCTAGGAACTGTATTTGTTTGTGCATCAGGAGAACCTACTGAGAGCACAGGGGGAAAATTGGAGCTCAATGACATTTTGAGGAAATAAATCACAAGTAGATTATCACTTTCTTGAATCTTAAGTGACATTGTAGTTTATAGCTAAAATGTACACTGTGTAGCACTGGCCTATACATTGGGCTTTTCCCTTTTATCTAGAGAAATTTCAAAGATTATGACTGGAGTCCCACCAGAGTCACTGTCTTTTCACTTTAGTAGAAATAGTCCTGCACTATGCCTGAAATCCTGTTTATACTTCACTGGAAACCTGGTTTCATTTTCCTCAGTTTATCCATAGAGTTCTTCCCCATCTACTTCCCAAGGAATGTGAGCAAAAAAGGTAGTCATGAAGGGTAGCAGACTATGCCACCCCAAAATATACCACTTTGGCATAAGGACTATTGTGAGCTGAAGACAAATGAGAAGAAGCAGATACAAGAAAAGCTCACTTCACTTTCCCTATTTGCCTATAAAGTGGGACATACAAAGGACATAATACATTTTAAAAGTCCCCCCCCCCACCAGGAAGGGCAAAGATTAATCCCCAGAGACAACTTTAGACCCTATCAGCCTGGAATCTAAATAACAAATTTTACTAACTAGCCTTTCTGGAGTGAAAGATCTGATGAGAGTTTATAACAAGACTAATGCCACTAACAAGGAATTTTGGAAAAAAAATAGCAAGGAATAACAGAGCCATTCCAAAATAAATTTTAGGCAAAAATCTCTGTAGACATAACAATCAACCATATTTTCAAAGAAGACAGAAAACAGTGCATCTAATTTATAAATGTGAATGAACATAATCTTTACAGAGAAAAAAAATCTTGATACATAACATATAATAATTCTGAGACACAATATGCCATGAATATCCAAACCATGTAATAAGAATATATAAACAATATATCAACAATATCAAGCAGAGAGATTCAATAAGTCTGGAGTAGGTCCTACACATTTATATATTAATAAGGTTTCACAGGTAAGTAATGTAAATCCTCAACTGAAAGCCAGTTGCCTAGATGTTAGATTCAAAGTGTACCAAGTTAACATTCAGAAAGATAACTGAAATTATGGCTCATTGTATTCTACTGATGTTGTCTAATATCAGGCAAAACAACACCAGGACTCTGACAAATAGAAATATGTTATGAACAGTGGGTACTGATAAATCTCTAGGAATTTCCCATTCCTTGAAGGCTGTCAGCTAGCGGTCATTCTCAGTTTCTAGTGAATGTCCACATTCCATGGCTGGTGGCTGCCTTCATCTTCAAAGTTAGCAATAACCTGTCGAGGCCTTCTCATACTTAAAATCTGTAAGTATATTATTTAATATGCAATGAAACAGTGGATGCCCTTTATTAATTAAAAACATTTTTTCAGGCGCTGGCTTTGAGCCAGTCACAGTACTTGACATGAAGGATGCAGCACTGACCAAAGCACAGCAAGGCCTTACCTTCTTGGATTTATTGAGCACTCACTATGTCCCTGGCACTGTGCTTGAGACATTACTTATGTCATTATTTAATCAATATCGTGTATGTCATTTTCAAAGTAACCCCGTACATTTAAACGAGAGAAAGAGTAAAAATATGCTGGGAGTCTGAGGGACAGTGCAAGGGTCGAGGGGAGAAACGGGAGGAGGCTCGTGCTGGGCACACGGAGACCCAGGCGCCAGACTTGAAGAAAAGGACAGACAGGGAGAGTGAGGTACTTAGACTGACAGCGGCCCCAGGGGCTCTTGCCCTCCTATCCCCCACTGCGCACCCCGTTTTCATTTTGGATTCAAATCTTAAATCCAACGCTTTTATGATAAACGTTTGAAAAAAATTTAGACGAGCTGTAAATGGCTTCTTAACTTGCAGCACCGAGGTAACGGTCAAATATAACCCAAAGTCTCACCATTGCTCCATTTTACCGCAGAGCATTCGCGGTTGCTGGTCTGAGGCTACGCCACAAGCCTGAGATATTCCCACTTGAGAAGAAGAAAACCGAAATACCACGAGGCATATACTTCAAGAGGAATCGAATCAGCGACCTTGACATTATAAAAACAATAAATACCCTAACCAAGTGAGCAACTTGCCATGAAGAGGAATGATGTTTTTACATTTCAGAAGTATAAACTATATCAAAGCATTATTGCCTGAAGTTTTTTCCAGAATGATGCAAGACATTTTCTCATTCTCCCAGTTTCCTCTTCCCCTAAATACATCCACCTTACCTCATTCAATTTTCTTTAAAAGCTCTCCATCCTGACTCTGGTACTTTATTTCTTTAAAAAGAAATACACACAATCAAATCGTTCAGTGGTAGTGATATTAGGACTGTCTGTAATTGGATGTACGGGTGCAATTTCCACCGGTCATATGGCCTATAGGTAGGACGGGGACAAGAAAATGAACGTGAAGGGTATTGGCCCGTACGGGGATCGAACCCGCGACCTTGGCGTTATTAGCACCACGCTCTAACCAACTGAGCTAACCGGCCACCCCGAGGCACGAGCCTTTACTAACGTCTTTTAAAGTTATACCTAATTAAAGTCGGCGGTCTTTGTAAAATGTTTTTAAAAATGTTCTTTTTTCTATCAAAAAGGAAAAGACAAATCCCAGTTGCCTGCACGGATGAACCGTGCTTCTCCCCAGGAAAACTCAGTCTTTCTCAAACCGACCGAGGAAGACTCAGATCAATGTCCGGGAGCAACTACCTCCTTGAAACTATTCCCAGAAGGCCTCGGGAAACGTGAAGCCCCTGCAAGCCTGAGATGGTGGCGGGCGGATCACGGAGCACAGAGCAGGGCTTGGTGGACTCGGCTTCCGCGCACGGGGTGCGGATTCTCGGCTCTTGGAGGTCATACCGGGCGGGTCATCTCTTCCCAGAGGCCTTTAGCCGCTTGGCTTCAGGGTGGTTCCGCAGTCGCCTTTAAGCTAAATCTGTAGCCGTTCGTCTGGAGCGGAGTAAGACAGGGACCTTACGCTGCAATGTCAGCCATAGGCCACTTGGTGACGCCCGAGTGCAGGGCTGAGGACTGAGGCAAAAGGACTGTGAAGACCGCCCCCCTCCTGAACCTCTGACCCCTCCCCATGCCCCCCAGATCACCAAATCTATGACAAGGGAAGTCGAGACCACAGCGAGTCCGGAGTCAGGGCCTTGTTCCGGACCAGGGAGAAACACCGGAATCTGAGAGGAGTAGGGGAACTGAAGCCAAGGTCAGGCAACTCAGAGGAAGGAGTTGGGAAACCTTTGCCCTTTTGAGCCTGCAAGCTCAACCTGCAAGCGGGTGTCAACGATGTCAGGGACCAGTAGAGCAGCGAATTTCTGCTTGCTTTCTTTTCTCTGTTGGACCCTACAACCCTCTCTCTCTCTTTTTTTTTCTATTTTTTCTGCATCTGAAGTTAATTGACTCGTTTTATATATATATAGTATATCGAGTAAGATTTGAAAGACTATTCGAAAGAGAGCTATTTCTTTTAATGAGGCAAGTTAACTATTCATTTACTTGTTTTACATTATGCAATTTATAAATTTTGTTTTTAATTGTTTAAAAAGCTGTAAGATGGTATTTCTTATCTTTAGTACATTTCTTTAACTTTGTATCAGCATCCACCATATGAACTAGTAGCTGTCTTCATTTTCTTTGTCCTCTAGTAAAAATTCGGTGGAAAGTGTGTGGAAAAACCAATTTTTAAAATTTAATTGTATGTATTTATTTATTTTTATTAAAAAAATTTTTTTACTACAGTACTTTATCTGTAGTCTTTCCCCCTCCCTTTGTGTTTTACTGCCACTCTCCCGGATTTCCAAACCTTGAGAAACCTCTCTCTGCTTAACAGCCAGAATGTCAGCTGTTTGGGTGACTGGGCATTCTCTTTTCTCTCCTGTCGTCCCCCAGGTTTCTTTGGCTGTGAGATCTCTCTCCATTCAGTAAGCCTTGGAGAGATTTCTCTCAGCTCTCCAGTCCTGGCTGTTGGCAGCTGAAACACAAAGTGCTGTTTGCTCTTCGTTTTCCTGCCGTGCTCCCCAACTTCAGAATGTTTTGAACTTGAGAGTGCCTCAGTGGGTATTTCCACTTTCTAGCCTTTTCCCTCACCCCCTTTTGACCTACTCCCCTCATCAGAGACAATCAGAACTGGTTTTGGCTACTTGAAATTCTGTTTGGGTCAAGCAAGCCCACAAGCAAACCTTAAAAATGTCTAAGTTTCTTCTGGTTTCTCCTAATCTGGTCTTCACAGGTTTTTCCTCCTCTGTGCCGCTGCCCATCTGCCAGGAATAAGGACAGCCAGAGGCTTCTTTTCTCCTCTGAAGGCCTCTTTCTAGAATTTAGTTTATGTTGATTCTTTAGTATCCTCAGCTCCTGGTGGGTTCAGAAAATCTACTCCCCTTAAGCTTATGGCTTTGCTTTAGTTAGTAGGTTGAGAGGGACACACACTTGCAACTTCCTACAACTTAACCAAAATGGAACTCAGTGCTTTGTATTTTTAAAATATTTCCAAATGTCTGTGCCAAAAGTACTTTTGTCATTCCTTGAAACTATTTCCTTTAAAATGTATAGCAACAGACTAATCTCTCTCAATAAGGAAATTAACCATGTTGCCAGTTGCTTTTCATATTGTTTCAGGTAATCCTTATATCACATGTCATTTATTCAACTGATATTTTAAAATAGCCAGTTTTGTTCTTATATTGAAGTTGGAAGAAGTGAGATATAATATCCATACGATACCGTGAAAACTTCAAGAAGTGAAACGAGTGACCACCTGCAGGTATGTAGCCAGATTTTACTTAGACTTCCAGGTGATACTGCTGGGCACGTGCAGGGCAAAAGAATGTCACATGGAATTTGGATACATTTCAGAAAGTTACCTCGAATGTTGTCCCCTGATTTGACAAATGTTTATTGAGAACTACCAATATAATGGTCCCAAAGCCACACATGATACCTTCCTCATCTTCCCAGAGCTTAAAATCCAATACCACCATGACTTCTGATTAGTTGTCTAACAGTGGAGATGGTCTTCTCCACAGAAGCGGTATCTTCATTTTACTTTAAGAAAGATCTTCTTCAGTCTTTTGCATCTGATGCAGGTGTATTTTCTACACAAATGATTAGGACAGATTAGCAACATTATCTGGTGAAAGCACTTATACTATGCGCCATGGAAAACTTCCATATATGGGCACGTATCTTCCATATGTCAGCACATCTGCTTAAACAGAATATCCTGTTTGGAATCCTATCTCTTGCTTTTTGTAATTTTGGAGAATAATATCACCAGCAATGGTGAAGACAGCTTGATAAAGCAGAGATTTTTAGAAGTTAAATGATGGAGAAAATTGTGAACCTGTTGTCAGCTAGGAAATGAGGATCCTGAGGTCAGGAGATGACAGTGGGGTGTTTTGTATAGAAATGCTGAGGTGGAAGGATTCGTTCATATAAAAGACTGCATGAAAAATCACTCCCAGTGGGGCCTCAAAAGGGTACCTTAAATTCTGTCTTGGAAACTGTAGGCTGCAGAATTCTCATTCCGTAACACCAGCATATTATGGAGAGAAGTGGAGTCTGAATGCAAGCATCAGAGCTTTAAAAAACAAACAAAAAAAAGTAAAATAAAACAAACAAACAAACAACAACAAACTCATATCCTTAATTCACCAAAAAAAAAAAATTCTCCAGGATGCTGCCTTAGCTTTCCAAGCCTGGAATTTATTCAAGAATTGGGATTATGAAAGGTTTTTGTTTTTGTTTTCATAAATGGAGGAAAGGGGAGAGAAATGTTTTGCAACAATGAATATTTCTTCAAAAGGCATGAAGTGAGTAAACCCGGGCTATACAGGCAAAACTGAGTATACATACTCAGTTATGTATAAGGGCTGGAGCAACAGTTAGCAGGTGTTTCCGTAGTGTAGTGCTTATCACGTTCGCCTCACACGCGAAAGGTTCCCGGTTCAAAACCACGCGGAAACAAGTTTTTTTCCTGATATTAAAAAATAACAAACCCCACAAATCTTCGCACTTACCCTTTGTTGAAGGAAGAAATTATCCTGAGAGTCCCGCGCCGATGCATGGTTTCGCTGTTCACACGGGGCAGTTTTTCCCTTTCTCCCTTCTCTCCTCTGCTGGGTTCCGACGAGGCCTGTGAGGGTCCCTGGGAAAATATCAGAGGAGATGAGCCGGCGCCGCGGAAATGGTTGCTCTCTTCGGAATTTGGATTTCTACGAAAAGAGGCTTCTCCAGGAACTGACCCTGACGGCAGCTTGATCTTGGACCTGATCTGTAGCAGAAAAGTCTCCCAGACTCAAGCCAGTTTTGAATGCAGAGAATTCTGTTTCCCCTTGAGAAAGTCCACCGGCACATTGCCAAAAACGTATAATGTTATTCTTCCTCCTAGCCTTTCCTAAAGGGACCTGCGCTCATGTACCAAAGTGATTGTGCATTAGGGAAAAGGAAAAAATCAGACTTTTCAGGAATTACTAGACAATGGCTCGGAACCGGCATTACTTGCTAGAGATAAAAAACATCATTGCTGTCCGCCAGGCAGTAGGTACTCATGAAGGTCAGGCAACCAATGAAGTTTTGCCTCCTGTCCATTTCACTGTGGACACAGTGGATCCCTGAGCCCACCCTGTGGTTACTTTCCCAATTCCAGAGAGAATCTCTATATCATTTCCATGACTAATGGAGTGAAGGCCAATTAGAGGCCACCAGAAATTCCTCTGTGAAAATAATTACACAAAACACAATACTGTTATTCCTGGACCGATTTTAGAGGTTAGTGCCAACATCAAAAACTTGAAAGATACAGGGACAGAGATTCACCAAATTTCTATTCAACTCACTTACTCAACTGTAGAAGGTAAATGGGTTGTGGAAAATGACAGTTATTGTAGATCTAGTCAAGTGATTATTTCCATTGCATCTGCTATTCCAGATGTTCTTTTATTAATGGAGAAAATTAACACATGCCCTGGCCCTGGTATGCAGCTCCTGATATGGTTAGTGCTATTTTCTCTGTACCCAGTCAGAAAGACCATCAGAAGCAGTGAGCCTTCAGCTGGCTGATCCAACAGTACATCTTACCTACCCTACCTCAGGGGTATATCAGCTTTTCAATCATATGTTATAAATTAGTCTACAGAGACCTTCACCACCTTACCATATGTTCTAAAGTTGAAAGCTGATTTTTGTTGTTTTAAATATGAACACTGTAGGCAAATGTATATTGTGCAAACTGATCACAAGTGAATGGGCCTACCTTTCCAGAACTGGCTCAGTCCTGTGAGCCTCATTTGCATCTCTATCCCAGTTTTAGTCCATATGGGCTGCTGTAACAAAAATACCATAGACCAGGTGGCTTAAAGGACAAACATTTATTTCTCACGGTTCCGGAGACTAGTGTCGATTCTCAGTCTGGTGAAAGTTTGCTTCCTGGCTCCCTGTCTCATAGACAACAGTCTTCTCACTGTCCTCAGATGAAGGAAAGGGTGAAAGAGCTCTCTGACATCTCTTTTATGAGGACCTAATCCCACTCATGAGGACTCCATCCTCATGACCTAAAGCCCCCACCTCCAAATACCATCTCATTGGGGACTGAGATGGTCTCAATGTAATTTGGGGGAGAGAGGCACGTTCAGTCTATAGCAATCACCAAAACATCCATTTCCTTTTCTGACTTCAACTATGTTTAGTCAAGTATAAGTTGATATTGACTTTTTGTGCAGGGAGGCCAGTGGCCAATGGGTGATGTTGAAACCAATTATTAAAACATTTTGAAAGGAAATTATCCTGAACTGATCCTTCACATCCAGAAGTGCTGCCCCACCATACAGTCCTGACTGTCAGTTGAGTCTGAAAGAGTCTTCGTAGCCATCAAAGGAGGCATTTTCTAAGATATCTTTTTACCTCCCATTTCTTCCTGAAATTGAGAAAGGAAGTTGACTGAGAAAGACGCTTGGACAAATTTTAAAATCAAAGATGCTTTAAAGAAAATACCAGTCCGCAGGCGTCAATCCAGGAGGAAAGAGAAAGAACATCTCCTGGGGGAATGTTGATGTGTAGAAGGATGTGGTACCATTTAGAACTGAAAAGAATCCCTGACAAAAGTTAAACTCCCAAGGTGGACACAGGGAGGACGGGATGAA
This sequence comes from Grampus griseus, assembly GCF_964374135.1. Lineage (NCBI taxonomy): Eukaryota > Metazoa > Chordata > Mammalia > Artiodactyla > Delphinidae > Grampus > Grampus griseus. The sequence goes on from NC_139004.1 coordinate 21,197,787, forward strand.
CAGTGACTGCTTTTGGACGACGTTATTTTAAACAACCTCCTTTTTCTGTCCCCACCTCTACTTGGGGGTGAATTCCTTAGTAGTGTAGAAGTACTAGGAAGAAAATCAAGATCTAGCTGAGAAAAAAACACAAAAATTTCAAAAGAGCTTTTTCATTTGTAAGTGGATTTCACAGTCTTCACCCCAAGATTATTTAATTCTCCAAAGTGTTCTGTTGGAAGAGCTATAAAACCTCCAGAACTGTGCACTGTTTACATGACAAAACTGGGGACAGGAAACTGGAGATTTATAGAGTCACTTCACTCACTTATGAAGTGAGTGAAGGATTTCCCGTGAAAACAACTCCTGGGCACTGTCCGCTGTAAGAACTACACTCTGGTCAAGACAGAAAATAAAAAGAGAGCTATGCTCTTTTCTCTGCAAAAAACAAATCAACAAAACAAGACACACACAAAAACAACTTTTAAAGTTGTATTTCTAGACCCAAAGGAGGAAGTTTAAGCTATTTAAATTCTGCTAATTCTTCCACTTCCTTCAGAACATCCTAGAGCAAATCAAGGGCTTTGAAGTCAGGGTGTGAAGATGGTGGGTCTGACCTACTGAGCTGGTCCTGGTTGCTCACAAATGGAAGATCCAATTCAGTGTCTGAAGAACATTCCAGAATCGTTTGATCTTGGATCAGGTGATTCTCCTAGAGACTCCCAGGTCTCCCGTGCCCTGTGTGTCCAGGGCTAGACTTGGACAGCATTCCAGAACCTTCTTGCCTTTTTGCCTCAGGCTTCCTGAGTGGCTTCAAATCTTATTTGTGTGATTAGCTCCTTCTGAGGCTCGAAGTGAGGCCTCCTTCAGAGTGCTGACTATTGCTGAGTTCCAGAAAGGAAGGGCTAGTCACCATTCCAGAAGAGAACTCTGGTAAGAAAACTTTTCTCCTCCACTTCCTCATTTATACTGTTTTCTTGAGCCTTTATTTGATTTTTTAAATAGGTAACATCTAAAGTCTAATGTGACATGCAGTAAATTTCTTCCTCCTGCTTCCAAAGAATTCCACCTCCTTAGTCTCCAGCCCCTCAACTGGGAACTTTGTTGTGAGTTTACTGATTATCCTTGAGAGTTTTTTTTTTTTTTTGCTTTGTTTTGTTTTTGTAAAATGCATATACAATCTAACACAAATATATCTCCAATAGTATCATTCTATAGAGATTGCTCTGAACCTTGCTTCTACTTTATAGCATATGTATGTACATAGTGATCTTTATCAATTTGTTTTAAATATGCATAGCATTTCACTATGTAGTTGTGCCATAATTTATCTAATTAATAGTTCTGACTAACTAGGTTTTTCTCAATCTTACCATTACAGTTAATGCTGCAGAGAATGTTAGAACACAATATAATTTCTCATGTGTTCAAGTCTATGTTTTACATTTGTGGAAATGCTGTATCAAAGAGTATATGCATTTGAAATATTGGTAGATCCTGCCACATTGTCCTCCTAGCAGTAAGGCATAGTGTATTTGTGGAGAACACAAATGAGCAGAATCGTAGACACACTTAATACAACTCTTACTTCATTCAATGCCAAGTATGAAGCTAAACCAGGCAATCCATGAAGACTGTAGAAAATTTTAGAAAATCAAGGATTCTTGTGTTGCTGGAATATTGCCTTCTCTCAAGGAGGTGAGATTTCGCAGCCTGGAGCCTGGCAGGATGGGGACAAGTTGGATGAGGCTGAGCGGAGAGATCTGATGAGGGGACTTGAGAAGTGATCTCCTTTCACGTACTGCTTAAAGTAAACATGCCAAATAAGCAAGGATGGCCAGAATTGGTAAGCAGGATTATAAATCAGGGACCTGTATGGTCTTTTTAGATTCCTAAATAGAGGATGGGGATTCAAGCTGTGATGGCCGAGTGGTTAAGGCGTTGGACTCGAAATCCAATGGGGTTTCCCCGCGCAGGTTCAAATCCTGCTCACAGCGTTTCTGGGTGCTTTTGCACTCAAATTACGAAATGACTTTCTCAGTGTGGTTCTCAATCTTCGTCTTATTACATAAACAAACTAAGGAGTAAGAAGGCAGCTTTCCGTCCCCGTCCCTAGTACACTCTCAGTATTTTGGCTCTTCCATCCTCCCCCAAACTGGGCGGGCACCTGTGAATCACTTGAGCGCGGGGGCGGGGCTTCCTTCAGCCCAACTATCTGCAGCTACCCCTCAGTACCCGGGAAGCCTGAGACTTAGTGAACGCTCAAAACAGCTGCTTGTTTTGTATCCATTCTGTTAAATCTAAAAGTAGCAGCAGGTCCCAAAGGCAAAGAGAAACAAGAAATTCTGTTTTAAAAAATCTGTAATAAAATTCCCCGCTCTGTTAATGGCGATGCAGGTAGCTTCCTTAAAGAGTTCTCTGGTATTTAAACAAAACAAAACAGTCTAGTGAGAACCATGAAGGTCTAGGATCATAAATATCTGTGTGTGTGTGTGTGTGTGTGTGTGTGTGTGTGTGTGAGCGCTCTTTAAAACATTGTACTATAGAAATGAGGAAACCGAGGCAAAGAGAAGATACACAACTTGCGCCAACGCAATAAATCTAACGAGGGAAGAGTACGGATAAAGGCTGTGGGCACCGTGACTGCACTCGGACCCAAACTATTGTACTTCTCGCTCAAAGAACTGCCCTCACTTATAAACACTTTTGTATCTCCACATACCTATTTCGCCTACATTGAGCCCTTAAATATAGCTAGCCAATTTATGTAATGATACTGGTATTCTCTAATTTTATAATTATATTAACTCTGAACTTCTAAGTTCCTATATGAATTTGGTTCTTAAAGTGTTTACCTTTATTAAATTATTACCCCCATTTCGCCTAATTTGGGAGGGTGGGTGCTTCGGAATGTTTTTCTGCTGCTTAGAGTCTGAAATTATTTCCTGTGTAAAGAGTTTCAGCTCTTTGGAGAGTGAGATTGAAAAATATGATTAATATCTCAAGAATGTGTTTTATTCCACTTTCTCTTTCACTATATCAAAATTGAAAATTAAATGGATCACTAATTTTTGACCCATACTCAACATCAGTAAGTGCCAAAGGAAAATGAAATGACTTGATGAATGGACAGATGAACCGACTGTTAAAGAAGCGTTCATAAGTAGAAACAATACAGACAATCACGCACATAAATGGGGGGAAAATGCTAACCACAGTCGTTCTATCACATACATGATGCTCCAAGGCAGAAAATTCTTTCATAATTATAAATATTTTAAGTGAACGTAACTTATACAAATTGACCCCGAGGATAACCAATCAGTTTTAGTAGAATCCATAGATCTTTCTTGTACAACTAACTTCCATCTGTGTCATGAATCAACCGTTTTCTCAATGAGTCTAGTGAATAATGAGTAATAGACAGGCGTATAACAAGGGGGGCCAGTGGCGCAATGGATAACGCGTCTGACTACGGATCAGAAGATTCTAGGTTCGACTCCTGGCTGGCTCGACTTGCCCTTGTCTTTTAGGAAAAAATATGTCTCTGTGTACATTTTTCAAATTGATAACAAATTCTTAACGTCCTTCGATCTGGTTCTTCGCCTTGCATGGGGCCCGCCACACAGTGCAATTTTGGCTGTCCGTTAAGTCTGAATGGATGCGTAGGTTGTCTCTCTTCTGAAATGTCCTTTTAATCTCGTTTCTTTTAATGATACTGAGAAGGGGAGTTGACAGAAAGGTCTTTAGAAAGACAACTTTAAAAAATTAAATACGGAATATTATTTGACCATAAAAAGGAATGAATTTCTGATACATGCTACAACATGAATGAAACTTGAAGACTTCATGTTAAATGAAAGAAGCCAGACACAAAAAGCCTTATGTTGTATGATTCCATTTATATGCAATGTCCGGAATAGGCAAATCCATAGCGGCAGTAGTAGTTGCCAAGGGCTGGGGAAAGGGTACAGAGTTGGTTTGCGGGTGATGGAAATGTTTTGAAACTCGATAATGGCGATGGTTGCACAACTCTGGGAATATACTCAAAAACACTGAATTGTACACTTTTATGTGAATATTATAGACTGTGAAGTATATCTTAGTTTTTAAAGATCAAAGAAGTGTCAAAGAAAAGAAACAAAGTCTGACCAGTATTTTCTTCATTATTTTTTCCCCCGTTGGGCAGGGCTCTCACTCTTCAGGCTCTTCCCCTGCACACTTTCTGTCTCTGAGCATCGGTCCTAGAGGAAAAAGAAGGGACATCAGCTGGAGAAACTGAAGCAGGAAAGCCACTTCTGTGGACAAACGAAATCATAGCGTCCCCCTTAGGCCCTCAATTCAGCGATCTTGGCAAAGATCTGCCCTGACACCCGAGAAAGCTATTCAGACTCTTATCTCATCGCCCAGCTCCGGATCTCAACTAGAAGAGCGCGGCAGCCTCACCGCCGAAGACAGAGACTAAGAAAGTGTTCCGAGTTGTAAGCGATCCTAGACAAAAGTTAAACAGACAAGAAGAGGGCGACGGTGTCAAAGGAGGAGAGGAAAGTGGCAGTTTGGGGGTGGTGTCTCTTTCAACAGCTGGATCTCCTTTCTAGGTCTTCCTGGGGCGTGACTTCAGACGCTTGGGGCCGAGTGGAGGAGCCTGGGAAGGAAATCAAGGTGAAGCTGGGAAAGGAACAAAAACATGCAAAGGAGACTTTCATTTGTTGGTATTCATGTATTTATCTTACAAAAGTTGATTGACTCTGGACAATGTGCTTTGTGAGGGGTGCCGGCAACCGAAAGAATGAACCTGCCACGCGTCTAGACCTCGTTTGATACCTCATCTGTTGGGCTGTTACCGAATTAAAAGGGGAGCGGGGTGGGGAGAGAAGAAAGGTCCAAAGGATTTGGAACTTCCTGATGTAAATACTTCTCAAATCTTAGCGCGGAGAAGAATCGCTAAGAAAAAGTATTAAGCCCAGTTTTCTAGGCTTCACCGCCCTCCCTCCCAGAGATTCTATATTGGTACTAGGATGCAGCCCATGAATTTTTAGCAAGGTGATGCTTCTGCTGCTATTCCGCCAACCATACTTTAAGCAGTACTGGACTAGTGCGTTGTATTTTATTACTCACTTTTTCCAGCTAACATCAACAGGGAACTTCCACGGTAGAAGAAAAAAAAAATAGAACATCTATATGGAGACGCTCACAACTTTAGTATTATTCCACTAGGCTTTACCCAACAAAGATAACCGACTTTTCTACTCTCAAGATTTTTGGTTTGTTTTTCTCTTTTATAAACGTGTTTCATTGAATCCTTTTTTTTTTTGGTGGTGGTGGTGGAGGCTTGTTTTAGAAAGAAGTCCGTTTCAACCTCCCTCTCAAATAAACAAAAAGACCTTTCTTCGATATAATAATCAAATCACTCTTGGACTTAAAGGAGATAAGCTAGGTTTTTTCAAAACTCTGCATATTGGGAACGTTCCTGCCCCCCCAAAAAAATCTACAGAGATTATACTGTGAAGTGAGTATTTTTTCCTTTCCCCCAGAATGTTGTGGAAGTGCCCTGTCCAAAACAATAGCCATTAACACATGTTTCTAAAATTCAGTTTTTTAAAAAAAGAATGTACAATATCTCATTAATTTTTTATTGATTGCATGTTGAAATGATAATATTAGGAGTTAAAACATTAAAATTAATTCCACTTGTTTACTTCTTAAAATGTGACTACTAGAAAAATTAAACTTACTTATTATGTGATATTATTTGTTAACTCTCACACCTTCTTGCGGTTATTGATGTAGCAACATCAGTAAAGTGTAATCAGTTTGCCAAGGATGTGGTTCTTTGAAGCAGATGCCATGGCAGTGTCATATTCCAAAGAATTTGTTTGTTCTTTACTTCAAAAAATATCTGTATTCTTCTCCAAACGCAATTCTTAGTATGTGAAAATGAAAACTTTCTCACACTATATTTCTTTACTGTTTTTCTTTTTCTGTTCAAGAGGGCTCTGTGGGTTGGCTGGTTGAAGAGCGTGCTTAGTAAACAAAAGATCCTGGATTGCAATTTGGTGGAGCTGTCTCCATAGGTTTTATAATTTTGAAAATTGTTAGCCCTCATTTTGTTGAACACAGTTTGGGGAATTGATCCTTGATCAAACCCGAGTTGTTCAATTGCTGTATGATGTGGAGGACTAAGAGCCTGATGTTTACTTTATAGATGTGGTTTCTGAAGGTGGCAGGCACTGGAAGTTTTCAAAGAAAAGAGGGAAAGACTGGATGGAGTATGTAAAAAGTTGCATGAAAAATCATTCCACACATGGCATGAATGAAGCACTGTAAATTATTATTTGGACACCAAACAGTTCAGAATTCTCATCAGATGACAATGCCCCTCTCATATGCAATGAGATTAACAGTGATTTGCTTTGCACATCATTGAATATTTTGTCTTTAATCAATGACTTTACCATCTGAGAGTTTGCAATGAGAGCTACAGCAGTTACTGGAAACCACTGTTTTTTATTTTGTATGATCCCCACAAACAGCGTTAATTCTTTTTTGCATCCTGGAATATTTACCACACATGATGTGGTCAATAAATATTTGTGAATGGATTTGTGAATATCCAGTTTCTTTTCTCTACTATTTTGGAAGTCAGTAGAATGGAGCTGGATGCTGGAGATGCTGACGGCTGCAGGAGCTCCTGGAACCAGAAAGCAAAACTCTTTCCTCCTACCGTGTCTCTCCTGCACCCTCTACTGACAAAATTTCGGTGCCAGCTGGCACAAGAAAATAAATGTTTAAAAGGCCCAGAACCCTTTTCAAACAGTAGTCTAAAAGGGTGAATGTGTGGCTGAGAAGTGCATTAGAAAAAAAAACTGTTTTTCCTCCTGTGTGTCTCCTTCACTACTCACAAAAGAACACTTTGCTTCTGACACTTCTGGCCACCAACTACATGGGAGTTTTCCCCCCACCAAGCAATTCTACAGCACTAGCTGAGTGTCCTACAGTTTAACTCAATTCTGACACTATTTATCTGGAGATAGCATCAGATCCCACAGGTTACGGGCTTAGTCCCTCGAGACCGCACCCATTTCAGATGCCAATGGAAAGTAGTAGGTCCCCACGTTACCCCAACACATAAACAGATGACACATTTCAGTAGATTGTTGCAAACTAAAAGTCCAATAAATATGTTAAATTTAAACACACACACACAGTAAGACTAACTAGTCTACTAGTTAGTCTATCAAATGCCTTTGATAGACTAACTAGTAGACTCTATAGAGCTGAGAAAAGAAGTGATAAACTTGAAGGTAGGCCTAAAAACTACCCAAGCTGAAACACCAAGAAAAAAAAGAAAAAAAGAGCATTGAAGAATTATTGATTAATATATTTGTAATCAGAATCCCAGGAGGTGAAGAGAAAAGAACAGAAAAAATATTTGAAGAGTTAATGGCCGAGTATTTTCCCAAGATAATGAAACACAGATATCCCTCACTTTTCAAAAGTTCACTTTTCTGCCACTTCATTTTTAGGAAAGACCTACGTTTGTACCTGTTTTGTAGAAAGCCATTATAGAGGCAGCGTGCATCAGGAGCAGCAAGGGTGGGACCACCAAGCTCCTCCCCCAGGAACTACAGTCAGCATCTCAGCATCAAGCCGCTATAGCTTTGAACTGTGTCTGTGAGCATCTGTGCTTTACCTACATTTATTTTGTGCATCCATGTGCAAGAAGTGTCCTAAGGTAACTGCTTCTTCACTTCACACCAATTCAGCTTGTGAAAGGTTTTATAGGAATGCTCTACTTTCCGATAGCAGAGGAAACCTGTACATCAAACCTCAGCTCCAAGGTCAGAGAATTCCAATCTATCTATCTATCTATCTATCTATCTATCTATCTATCTATCTATCTATCTATCACCTATCTATCTATCAATCAATCTATCTATCTAAAACAGCAGACTTATCAGAAATTAGGTATACCAGAAGATAACGGAATGACATTTTAAAGTGATAAGAGGCTAAAAAAAAAGAAATTAAAAAAAAATCTGTTAACCCAAGCAAAAAATATTTTCCAAAAGTGAAGAAATAAAGGTCTTTCCAGACAAACAAAAACTGAAGAGTGCATTACTATCAGACCTGAAAAATAGGAAATGTTATAAGATGGACTTCAGGAAAAAGGAATACAAAAGAATGAATATCCATTTCTGTACATATAATGGAGGTACATATAAGGAATACTTTTTCCCAATTTTCACTCTAAAAATGATAGACTGTATTAAGCAAAAGTAGTAGTGACGTATTGTACAGTTACAGCATATATGAAAGCAAAATCTATGACAATAACACACACTATAGGAGGGAGTATATTATTACAAGCTTCTTACACTGCACTGGAAGCAGCATAACATTATTTGAAGGTGGACTTTGATTAATTGTAGCTGTATATAGAAAACCCTAGGGAAACGACTAATGATTTTTTTAGACATACAAATGATAAGGCAATGCTGGAGATATCATCAAATCATGTAAAATACTCATATTTCAAAGACAGGAAGAAGATAAAAGAAAGGAACAAAGGACAAAAGGAACACATAGAAAACAACTAAGTTAGCGGATTTTGATACAAACATGTCAATATTTGCGTTATATCTAAACTATCTAAATCACCCAATTATAGATAGATCCTATCAGATTGGATAAAAGAAGTTCAGCGACATCTACATGCTGGACTATTTTCCAACTTGTACAAGGAATTTTCATTTTCAGGTAAGACATCCGCTAAAACGGAGTTACCGGGAGTGGGGTTCGAACCCACGCGGACACACGTCCATTGGATCTTAAGTCCAACGCCTTAACCACTCGGCCATCCCGGTGGCCTGAACCACGTCTGACATGTCAAGTATTACTGGGTTAAAATTAATTAGACTTCCTAGTCCCTGGATTATGAATAATTTTACACACGTGAAATCTGGGACCAAGCTTTAAAGAGAGAAAACAAATCCTTGTAATGTTTCTTGGAAAAAACTAATGAAAACGTTTATTTTCACTAGTTTATTAGTTTATCTAATCACAAGTTTGTGCCACGCTTTAACCAGCGTTAGGGAAACACTGAACCACCCCTGATCTTATGGACTTACATTAAGATGAGGAATATTATGACAAAAAAAAAAAAAAAAAGCACATGATGCTGCAGGAATACATACTTTTCCAGACCCAACTCACTATGCTCAAGAGAAGACACTTCTTTTAGTGGATCTGGAAAGAAAAACCAAAGAGGAAAGGAAGTGGTATAACAGAGGTGGTGAGAATGCAGCCTCATGAACCATGTCTCAAGACTCTACAAAGGTGGAACGTACATGTTTTATTACTCACTACAGAACACTGTTTTGCCCCATTCCAAACCCACTGAATCTAATTGTCCAGGTAAGGGCTTCAGGTTTGGAATCAGAGGACAGTTAATATCGAAACAAGTTCCTCTTGGAGTACATTTGGAAAACCCTAGTGCAAGCATATGGAATTTGGAATTTGAATACAGGACATTGGTTTTAATAAGGAAGTATTTTAAACAGAAGTTCTAACTCTCCACTAATGAAATTTCTTTCCTGAGTACTTACTATGTGCTAAGTGCTGAGCCAGGTGTACATAATCTACCAGGTCAGTAAGACGCTGCCAGACACTTCGGGGTTGGGGTACTGGGTTGTTTAAGAACTCATTAAAACAGGTTTCAGATGGGTATTTGGGGAGTTGTGTTGAAAGTCTGTGAAGGATTCTGGAACCAGAGATGAAATTAAATCCTGAAGTAGGGTTTGGAATAGAAGTAATTTATAAACATCATAAAACATCTATTGCAAGCCACAAAAATAAATAAATACAGTCACCACTTGGTATCTGCATCTGAAGGGATTGGTTCCTGAAACCCCCTCAGATACCAAAATTTGTGGCTGATTAAGTTCCTTACAGTCGGCCCTCCCTATCTATGGGTTCTGCATCCCATACAATAATATGAGATAATATGTATATTATCTTATATATATATAATATGAGATAATATGATAATAGGATTGTGTCAGCTGTAACATACAAGCACAAAAGGTCCAAGGGCAACTCTCCTCAAGTTTAAAACCATTGATGCAGAAGGAGTCCATCCCTTGTTGGCAATGCACAATGCTTACTGAGTTCAAAAACCTATGTCCTCCATTGCTTTATAAAACCAGGAGAAACGAATATGTCACTCATTTCATTGGTCCATCCAGTGCCAGGTTCTGTCTCTGGCCTTTTAGATACTATGTGCTAATGAGCAAAGACATGGCCTGAGAGATTCTTGCCTTTGCATATTGGGAGAAATCCAGGCCTGTCAATGTCTGGGTCAGAGCTGAATTGGGAGGGGTGAGTAGTGGGTGCAAGAAAGGGCATATCAGAGAAAGGAGTCCCCATACAGAGACATACACAAGAGTTTTTCTATTGTTCTGTTATTGTAATTCTTTTTTGGTCAGTATTTTTATTGAGGTATAATTGACATAAACCTTATATTAATTTCAGGTATAAAATGTAATGATTTGATATTTGTATATACTACAAAATGATCACCACAATAAGTCTAGTTAACATCAATCACTATACATTGTTACATATTTCTTTGTGTGATGAAAACTTTTAGGATTTATTCTCTTAGCAACTTTCAAATATTCAACACAGTGCTATTAACTATTTTACCGTAGTGTACCTTACATCCCCATAACTTATTTTATAACTGGAAATTTGTACCTTTTGGCCCCTTTCATTCATTTAGCCCATCCCCCAACCCCTGCCTCTGGCAACCGCCAAACTCTTCTCTGTGTCTGTGAACTTGATTTTGATTTTGTTTTTTAGATTCCACATGTAAGTGAGATCATGCAGAATTTGTCTGTTTCTGTCTCACTTATTTTCTCTTAGCATAATGCCCTCAAGGTCATTAAAAATTAATGAAAAGTCATTAATAATAAAAATCAGTGTTTTTATTATACATTACTTGGATATTTAAACAACTAACTTTGCTTTATGCCAAAGTAAAATATTGAGAACACATACTAATCACAAACTTAGGAAAAGACTGATTGTCCTGTAGCAGTGGTGACAAGTAGCCACCAGACCTGAATTTAAACCAATTCAATCTACCCATGACAATTGTTTTGTGTACATACTTTTGCATGACAACCAATCACTGTCAACCCCTGCTTTCTGAAAGTGAGCCAGCCAGGGATGCACTCACTCCAATAAACATACCTTTGAGTGCCAACCAAACAACAGCAGTTCCTCCCAATAACCATGCTTCCATAGAATATGTCAACCCGCTTAGCCTCCGAAAGTCTATCTTAAGCCCCTTCCCAGAAAACATCAGCCATAAGCTCTTTCAAAGGGACTGTGCCTTACCAACATCGCTCCCTCCTTAAATGAACTTTGGTTTTGTATTTCAAGTATTGAGTGATGAAAATGCACCTTTGTCAAACCTGAAACATCTAAATTTCACTTCTTGCTGGGACTATGTTTGCCGGGGGCGGGGAGGGGGGGTGGGAGGCGGGGAAAGCAGGGGGTGGTGACAAGGAAGGTAGGTGCCATTGCTGAAGAACAAATTAAGTCAACATTTAATCCCAATTTTATGTCTGCGAGGTTATTTCCAATTTGATAAGTGCCTGCAGGAAGATTATTTAGTAACTGAAGAGCCAAAAACAAGGGTTGGCCCGTACGGGGATCGAACCCGCGACCTTGGCGTTATTAGCACCACGCTCTAACCGACTGAGCTAACCGGCCATGCGGCACGGAACTGTTGCTTTTCACATAAAATAACAGGTTTCACATTCTTGTGCCCACCTAGAACTAAATGATACGTCCACAAATTGGACAACCTAGAAGAAATAGATTCCTAGAAATATACAACCTACCGACACTGAATCGTGATGAAACAGAAAATCTGAACAGTCCTATTACTAACAAGGAGATTGAATCAGTAACCAAAAACCTCCCAACAAACAAATGTCTAGGACCAGACGGCTTCGCTGGTAAATTCTACCAAACATTCAAAGAAGAATTAAGACCAGTCCTTCTCAAACTCGTCCAAAAAGTAGAAGAGGGGGAGGCTCTTCCAAACACATTTTACCAGGCAAGCATTACCCTGAAACCAAACCCAGACAAGGTTGCCACCTCACATATTGCAATATGGGGAAGTCATTATGACTTATACATGATTTGGTGTGAACTTTATGCTAACTAGAACAGCCTGTCTTGTGACCCATCAAACATACCTTGTACATCTGCTTTAACCATTGAAAAGGGTGCATTGTCCAGAAGTAAAATATGTCCATTTTGAAGATAGAGATAAAGCTAAGAGGATTGTTGATAGTCCAAGTCAGAGATGATGGTGGCTAGAAGAAAGTGAGAGCGCTGGAGGTGGGGAGAAGTTGTTGGATTCTGGATAAATTTTTAGAGTAGAACCAGCAACATTAGTTGATGGATTAGTCATTCACTCAACAAACATTTATTGATTGCCCACTATGTACCCTGTAGTAAGGACCCAACATTTAGCAATGGACAAAAGAGATGAAAATCCATAGCCCCATGGAGCTTACCTTCTAGTCTGGGAGACAGATGATGAACCATATAAATAAATAAAATATGTATACTTCTGATAGTGATGTTGCTATGAAGAAGAGTAAAGAATAAAGGAGACCTACAGGTTTGACAATTTGTAAAGAGCTGACCATGGAAGACCTATCTGACCTTTGAATAGAGATCTGGCTGAGGTGAGGGAGCACGACATGAGGGTTTATGGAGAAAGAGGAATCCACAGTGAGAACAGCAGGAGCAAGCCTGAGATACTCAAAGTGTTCTAAGGACTCTAAGGAACGTGGTGAGATTGTGGGTCAGAGGGTTGGTGGGGGGGTTGATGATGGGCAGAAAAAGGGGGACACTGGAAAATAGACATGGCAAGACTAAACGAGAGAGAGACTGAAATAGAGAGAAGACTGAAAGAGAAGCGAGAAACAAAGAGAGGGACAGACTGAGTGTTGGGGCAACTGAGGGGGACTGAAAGTGTGCTGAGGGCAGAGAGAGGAAGAGGGGGTCCTGAGGTAGAAAGAAGTGGTGACTGAAGGAAAGAAGAGACTGAGGCACAGGCAGGGAGACTGAGGGCCTGTGGGGAGGGAGATCAGGGGGCAAGAGAGGAGAAAATCGGGAGCAGAGAGAGAAGTAATTGGATATCCAGGGGCCACACCAGCAGGTCTCTATATACAGACTCTGGCGTCCCTGCCTCGCTTTAGCGGTTCCAACAGAAGCTTGACCTGTCCCAGGACAGGAGTCTGGAAAGAAACCTGAGCTCCTGATCAAAGACTATAAATTTAAAGGCCAGCCCTGGGAACGTTAGATGAAGTCGAGTGAGCGGGGAGAACACAGCACCTAGAGCCCTTGCACAGAGGACTGGACACCATGGCCATTGGGTCTGTCCCGTGGCTGGGCCCTCTGCTCCTGGTTTCCCTCTGGGGGTCCTCAGCTCCAGGTAGGAGGATCCTGAGTGTCAGGCAGGGGGTCCTAAGGGGGCCTGGCCTGACTCTTTCCCCTCCATGTCCCACAGCTTCCCTCCTTAGGCGCCTAGGTGAGCACATTCAGCGGTTTCAGGAGAGCTCTGGCCTGGGCCTGAGCCTGGACACAGGAGGTGTGGCCCTCCCAAAAGAGGGGTGGCTGGAGCAACCACTGGACCCCTTCAATGCCTCCGACAGACGATCCTTCCTGCAGGTGAGGCCCGGAGAGGGGGAAACCACTGTGTCCCCTGCCCCCCTCCTTAGTCTCCCTACCCTGCCCCTCGGTCTCTGTTTTCCGTTCCTATCTCTACACCTCTGTCTCCCCATCCCTCTCCCCCTCAGTCTTATCCAATGCCTGCTGTCAGAATCACTTATGGCCCTTTAGTCTAGCCCCTCTGTTTTTTTGATTTGCCCTCTAACTCCTAATCTCCCCTTCTTTTCTTCAGCCTCCCACTTTTTTTGTCCCTCAGGTCCTGTCCTTCAGTCTTTCCTTTTCCCTGTCATTCACTCTCACTCCCTCACTGCCCCTCAACACCGCCCCCGCATCCTTCAGATTACACACTAAACCCACCACCAAGTCTCAGTATGGAGCAAAAATTTGGACCATCTTTGGAACCAGACCTGGCTACCAATAGGCACTTGAAGGTATCTACTGAATGAATGAACAGATTTACCATTTTTCACACCTACTCTATCCACAGTCTCCAGAGGTCATCTCACGTAGGCCCTATTCCTAAATCCATCTGCATTCATTACTTATTCTACAATTATTATTTCAATATATTGCAAGTGCCTACCAAGTGCTAGCCACTATTCTTGACCCTGGGGATATAAGAGTGAAAAAGCTGACAAAAATATCTGCTCTTGTAGATCTTACATTCTAGATGAGGAGACAAAGAGGAGAGAAATGAACACGTAAATAAACAAGCCTATTTCAGATACTATAGGTATACAGAGATCCATTAGGGAGAGAGACTGGAGCGAACAGGGAATAAAGAACAGGTCAGAACTCTCACAAACCCATTTCTTCTTCCCCATCCTACCTCTTAGCGGTATTGGGTAAATGACCAACATTGGACCAGCCAGGATGGGCCTGTATTCCTGCATCTGGGGGGCGAAGGCAGCCTTGGGCCTGGCTCAGTGATGAGAGGTAAGATGCAAGGGTGAGGAAAAACATAGATGAGTAGCTGGTGGAGGCCAGGAAGGGGAGTTGCATATTGCAGTGCTATGAGGTCTGAGGGTTGCAGGAGTTGACACCCACTTCACACACACCCCCTCTGGACGCTTCACAGGGCACCCTGCAACCCTGGCCCCAGTCTGGGGGGCCCTGGTGATAGGTCTGGAACATAGATTTTATGGCCTGAGTATACCCGCTGAGGGGCTCGATGTGGCCCAGCTCCGCTTCTTGTCCAGCCGCCATGCGTGAGTAGGGGTAGGGAAAGTGTTTGGGGTCATGGGACTGAGGATGTCTGTGTTTTGGCATCTCTGCATCTGTGTCTCTCTCCTCCACTGCCCGAAGTTGACCTCTGAGTCTCTGGTCCCATGTTTTTGTCTCTGTCTTTCAGTGTCCTGTTCTTTCTTTCCCCATCTCTGGGTCTCTCTCCTTCCCTTTCCCCCAACCCCCCCTTCCACTGTATTCTTACGTTTTGCTGTCTCACTATGGCCTGTTGGTCCAGACCACCAGCATCTCTTACCTGGATGACAGAGCCTCCTCACTGGTCTCCTTGTTTCTGCCCTTGATCCCTCCAGTCTATTCTCCAGATGAAGCAGAGTGCTCATTAGAGCATAAACCAGATCACCTCTCTCCCGGCTCAAATCCTTCACATATCTCTCATCACACTCAGAGTAAAGACAAAAGCTTTGCAATGGCCACAAGGTCTGATTGGCTCTGGCTCCCCAGTTAACTCTCTGATCTCTCCTACAGGCTAGATTTTCACCCAAACTGCCTTGGAGGTTTTCCCTCTCGCACCTAGTCTGGAAGAGAATGGTGGAGGCTTTCCAGATGGGTCTCCCCTGACCTAGGCACTCATGAAGAAATGAGTTTGTGGGCATGCGGAGTCCTCAGAAATACCTCATGAGAAAAGAGCCCTAGCTTCTGGCCAGACTCCCTCCATTCTCCATTCCCGCCTACACAATGGGGGAATTTTCAGGGATTCCCGGTGTTGGGGACTGACCCAGCCTCCCCTCTGACCCTAGGCTGGCCGATGTGGTCTCTGCCCGCCTCGCACTCTCCCGCCTCTTCAACGTCTCCTTCTCCAGCCCCTGGCTCTGCTTCGGAGGCTCCTATGCCGGCTCCCTGGCTGCCTGGGCCAGGCTGAAGGTCCCGGGACTCCTCTGGGAGGACTGGGGGGAGGGAACTTGGACTCCGGGGTCCCCAACTCAGATAATAGAATACCTGCCCACCACACTCCCTCCTCCCACACTCTCCTTTCCGCCCAGAAGAGCTTCCTACAATCTGCCTTCACGGGAGTCCCGTGTATAGAAGGTAGGGACTTGCCTAAGATCACACAACGAGTGAGTGACACAGGGGCGGGAAGATATGGGATCCCAGTCCCTAAGCCCCCAGGCTGACAACTTCTCCTCCCTCAGTTTCCCCATCTCATTTTCGCCTCCGTCGCCTCTTCCGCTCCGGTGCGGGCCATACTGGATTTCTCCGAGTATAATGATGTAAGGATGGCGGGCGGTGGGTCCGGGTGGGGAGGAGGGCCTCAGTGGTCGGAGTCACCTGATACTCTCCGGCGGTCGGACTTTAGGTGGTGTCTAGAAGCCTAATGAACACTGCGATTGGCGGATCCCTGGAGGTAGGATGTGGGGCCCAGTCCAAGGGGGATAGGGAGAGAGAAGAGGCCTTGAGGATGGGGGCCAAAAGAAAAGGTTGAAGCTTGCAAGGTGTCGGGGTCTGAGGGACTTGGGAGCCCCGAGAGGTGGGTGGATTTGGGAAGAAGGCGGGAGCTGAAGATGGGTCCGGGTACCAAGAAAGGAGGGGACCCAACAGGGGCGGGGCTGATACGGAGGCGGGGCCTTGGGACAGACGACCCTATCAGGAGGCTGTTCCACTGTGGGGCGGGGCCTGGGGGACGACCCGGAGGAGGAGCCGGAAGAGGGCGGGGCTTCGGGTCTGAGTGGCGTTCAACAGACACCGGGATGAATCTGGCGCCGGGAAAGTGGGGAGCCCAGGGAGGATGCAGGTCGTGGAAAGGGAAAGGCCGGGGCCCGGGTCCGAGTCTTCGCCAACGCTGCCTCTCGTTCCCAACAGTGCCGGGCTGCTGCGTCCGCAGCCTTTGCGGAGGTGGAGCGACGGCTGCGCGCGGGCAGCTCGGCTCAGGCAGCGCTGCGAGCGGAGCTGGGCGCATGCGGGTCCCTGGGGCGCGCTGCGGACCAGGCAGAGCTGCTGGGGGCGCTGCAGGCACTCGTGGGAGGGGCAGTGCAGTACGATGGGCAAGCGGGAGCGCCGCTGAGTGTGCGACGGCTCTGCGGACTCCTCCTCGGGGACCGGGGCAACTGCAGCAGCCCTGCGCCCTACCGCGGGCTTCGTCGGGCAGTGCAGGTGAGCACCCCTGAGCACCGCCAGGCGTCGGCAGACAAGGGTTCCTGCTCCACCTCCGCTGTGTGATCTTCGTCAAGCGTAAAGCCTTCTGCACCTTAGTTTCCTCATCTGTAAAATGGGTATGACATCTCATAGGGACCTCGGAGGTGAAATGAAGTAGGGGCATGGGAAACACTCAACAGGGAGCCTGGCACACCGTATGGAAATGTTAACGACTATGCTTACTATCTAGCTTGCCTACCTTGTTCTGGCCTCTTCCTGGAGCCTGCAACAGCGTCTAGCACACAGCAAGCTCTCAATTAGTATTTATAGAACGAAAAACGGTAGCCCTGGGGACACAGTTCTCCTAGAGACCGGGCTCCCAGCCTCGGAATCCACAGCTACAATCCAGCTGTCACTTTTCCAGCGTTTTCTGCACCAAGTACTGTGCAGTGTGCTTCACGTTTATTATTTCATTGAATTTTCACAATAGTTCGAGGTAGGCACAGCTGAGGAAACTGAGATCTAAGATATTCTCACATGTCCAAGACCTCACAGGTAAGATGTTCTTGGTCATCTAGTACCTTAATCTCTAACCCACAGGGACCTAGGCCCCCACCACCTCTGACGACTGAATCCCAGGAGAACTCAGGGACTCACTCTTCTGACTGCTGACTTTTGACTTGTAGGGATCTATGGCTCCATGCCCTGGCTTGATGGGGGGAAGGGAGGAATGTATGTATGTATGTATGTATATATGTATATTGTCCCCTAGGTTGTCACACACAGCCTGGGTCAGAAGTGTTTAAGCTTTTCTCGAGCAGAGACAGTGGCACAGCTGAAGGTCACAGAAACCCAAGTGGCCGGCGTTGGCGACCGGCAGTGGTTGTACCAGACCTGTACCGAGTTTGGCTACTGTGAGTGACTGGCCTAACCCTCACCCCCAAAACATACATTCTGTGCTATGCCCAGACAAGCCATCTAACAGGTAGTCTGGACTCGTTTTCATTTCCATAGGACAACTAGCCGGACTGCTGGGCCTCGTTTAACCTGCAGGTGTGGGGTGTGGGGTGAGCAGCCGTACTAGAGTGTGCACGTGTGCTTGGCCCTCACGCACCTTCTCGCTCACACACTTAGCCCTCAACATGAGTGATCGTCCCTTCAATCTTCTCTTCATCTGTGTGCCTGTCCCAGGAATGGCCCTACCCTCTCCAGTTACCAGGCTAGAAACCCTAACAGTGCTTTGCATGCCTCCTTCCCATCATCCCCATAGCTTGTCATCACTGAGTCTTGCCCACTCTTTATCCTGGACAACTCTGCAGTTCACCCAACCCCTTTCTCTTCCCACCTCTGCTGTCCTGGTAGGGACCCCCATGCTCTCCTGCCTGGATCCCTGACCCAGCCTCTTCTCTGGTCTCTAGGACTTCCCTTCACCCATACAATGCAACTTCCTCACAGGGCTTTGCATATTTTGACACCCACCCCCCCACACCCACACCCGGCCCGATACACCAATCTTCCTAATCCTCAGACATTTCCTTGGATTACTTATCTTCCCCTCTTCACACAGTTTACTCGTTTTCAAGTCTCAACACAAGATGTCCCCTCCTCAGGAAGGGAGGCAGATCTCTCAAGATAAGTCTGCCTCCCTGCGCCCCACCCCATTAGCTCCTTGTTCTTCTCCTTAGCACTTTCCACAGTCTTACCATACATTCTTTATTGCCTATCTCCCCTCTGGACTGTGAGTCCTGTGACAGCAAAGTCTGGGGCTGTTGTGTTGTCACTATGTTCCCAATATATTGTTCAACATATATCTGACTACATGGTAGGTGCTCAAATAAATGGTGAAGGAAGGAATGAATTAATGTGAGACTGAGAAGTTAGATTTACCCTGAAAGCACAGAGGAGCTATGGATATTAAGCAGGGGTCCAATTTGTGCTTTCAGCACTGCAGGCTCCTTCTCACCTCTAGACCTTCGCACATGCGGTTTCCTCTTTTCTTTCTTTGTTTGCCTCACTCCGGCTAATTCCTTAAGGTCTTATCCCTTGCAGGATGCTGTCCCTGAGCCCACTGTGCTCCCTCTGAGACGGCCCCACCCCTACCCCAGGCCTTTGTCCATAACAGCCCTGATCGTTCTGGGCCATCACTGTCTGGGGCTGAGTATGTCTCTGACAGGAACCATGAACTTATTGAAAGGAGGGTCTGGAGCTGTCTTGATCATCAGTGGGGAGAGCTCTGTAAATGATTATTAAAGAGGTAGGGGGCTGGCTATGTACTCCACACTTATGGATACCTCTCTCCACAGATGTCACCTGTGAGGTCCCTGGATGCCCTTTCTCCCAGCTCCCAGCTCTGCCCTCCCAACTAGAGCTATGTGAGCAGGTGTTCGGGTTTTCAGCCTCATCCATAGCCCAGGCTGTGTCGCAGACGAACTCCTACTATGGTGGCCAGACCCCAGGGGCCACCCAAGTGCTGTTTGTTAATGGTGAGCGTGCTATCAGAACCTGACTCCTTAGTGTCTACCTGGCCCCAGCTCAACACACCATTCTCTCCTTTCTTTCCAGGGGATATAGACCCCTGGCATGTGCTAAGTGTAACACAGCCTTTGGGACCCTCAGAATCAGCCCTTCTCATCCCTAATGCTTCTCATTGCTTGGACATGGCACCTGAGAGACCCTCAGACTCCCCCAGCCTCCGCCTAGCACGCCAGGTAAGCGAGAAAAAGCTCTGGGTGATTTGCACTGTCACTTGCATATTAATTTGCATGTTCCTGCTCTCTACTAGTGCTGGAGTCTGACTGTCCAAATTCTCTCCACCTCGCCACAGAACATCTTCCAGCAGCTGCAGACCTGGCTTGGTCCAGCAAAGAAGAGCCAGGTTAGGGGTGGGGTCTGAGCCCCACATCCTCACCATTCCCCGTGTGGCCACCTCAGTCCTGGATGTATACACTTATTGGACAAGAAAAAGCTTGTTTTGAAAGAGGAAATTCCCAGGAATTCGGATTTAGCACCTGTTCTGCATAAAACTGACTTGTGTCTGCAAACGTCCTCACTCCCAACTAAAAGTGCTTTGTTACAAAGAGTTATGTGAATATAAGTGATTCTCCTCATCGTGAATATTGTTATTTTAAATGTCAAAGAAATATGGCTCTTTATGCTCATCTCCTCCCCCTGCAAATCAGCTTCTGTCTCAAATTCTGCTCAGCTCCTGGACTGGGCACCTTGCTTCATGTCTCTCTCTGGACCTCAGACCCTGACCTGTCTCTGCTTCTCACTGTTTGTCTCACTGTGCCCTCCTCCCTCAGTCTCTTCTTGTCTAACTTGTCTCTGTCTCTAATTGTCTCTCAACCTCCTCCTGTTTCTCTGGATATCTTTCTTTCTGTCTCTCTCTGTGTCTTAGTCTGTTTCTGTTTATTTCTCTGTGTCTGTGTCTCTGTCCCTGTCTCCCAGTCAGCATCTCCTCTACTCTCCTCTCTTGCTTGCTCGGTCCTTAGTTATCTCCACTGCTCTACTCCTGTCTCTCATTTCTGGTGCCTGTGTCCCTTTAGTCACTTTCTCTCTCACTCTCTCTCTGCCTCTATTTCCCTCTCTTCAGACTTTCCGTCTCTCCTTCGTTATCTTCTCAACATCTCTCTCCCTCAGGCTCTGTTTCTGTCCCTTATGCTCTTCCCCACTGTCTCTATTTCTCTTCCTGTCACTTAATCTTTGTCTTTCTCTGTCTGTCTTTCAGTTTTCCATCTTTTTCACTCACCATCTTTTTCCATAATTAAATGTCACTCTCGGGCATTTCTAGCTTCCAGCCCTGGGGATTTAGGGTTCTGGTCAAACCTTCTAGATGGGGACATCCCCAAGTTCTAAGAGGTTGGGCCCAGTACCAAGGGGTCTGACTCCAGTACTAAGGGTCCCGCTTAGCCTGCTTTAGCACTGCCAACAGTGCCCTGTTCAGCACCCAGAGCCGCAGCCACCAGGAGCAGGAATTAGCAAGTCAGGGCGACTGAGTGCCTCTGCGAAGCTGGGAAGTGGAGGAGAAGTAAAGACAAGTCAGGACAAGGGTTTGGGGGCTGGGATGGTAACAGAAGCCATGAAGCCCATTCTGTGAGGAAGTCACTCCCTGCCTTTCTTGACTCCAAACCCTGAGGAGTAATTTTTTTTTTCTTCTTCTGAGGATTAATCCCAGCTCACCGGGTGCTACCCTGTACCACTTACTGCTCTTTAACCACAGCCCCTCATGCTGAGGTCTAGCCTCAGTGTCTCCCTTTATATACTTAGCATGTGCACCATGGTCTGATACATCGTGGGTACTCAGTACCTATTGAGAAATGAGAGAATGAGGTCAACCCTCAACTCTTCACATACTTTTGTTTTTCCTCTTACTTTGCTGGATGCAACTTCTTTCATTCTCCTTTGCAAACTTCTTCTCCATGTATTATTCGAATGGGTTTGGGTTTGGTGCTGGGCTACCTTCCCTTAAGTATTCTCAGAGCTTCCCTACCAATGTGTCTGTGGTACCAGGGCTAGCTCTCAGGTATTCCAGAATATTGATTACCTCAGCCTTTGAGGGTTTTCTCTGGAGGCCCTTCGGCCAGTGAAAAAAGCCGGGGCTGCTCCGCACCTGACAGGTGCAGGTGTTTCTGCCTCTTTCCTCTGAAGTTGCTCAATCCGAGTCTCGACGCTGCCACCCTTCTCAGATCTAGATGTTTCTTTTCCGGTCCAGATAAAGGCCCCTGATTCTGGGGGCGTAGTTCTGCTCCGGGTCGGGGCCAACCACACAGTGCGCGGGGCGGGTGGCATTTCAGGATCACTCCGAGGCCGAGGCCGGCGGCGAGAGAGTGCAAGTTCGCAGGTCTCATGTCCTGGGATCTGTCCGAAAGGGTCTCCAGGAGCGCAGTATATCCGCAAGAGGCGCGCGCAGGGGCCGAGTCCTCGGAGCCCTGCTCCGTGGCCGCTCCGTGGTCAGTTCCGTGATCTGCCCGCCGCCAAATCTGGCTTGGAGCATCTTCTCGTTAGCCCCCGGTCTTCCCTGGGTAGGAGGAAGGACACCTCACTCCGGGGCTCTGATCGTTTGGGGTCAGAACTGTAAGTTTGAGAGGGCCCCCAAGAAGTAGAGTTCATTCAGGCCAAATGTTAAGTTTTTCTCTTTTTCTTTTTCCTAACTCCGCGATAGGGGAGAGTGAAATAGGAAGAATGTGATGTTTTTAATGTTAATTTTGGGTTGTTTTGGTTCTTTATGTTCCCTTTTCCCCACCCCCAGAAGAATTTGAAGAAACCGTTTTATTTCGTTTTCATTTAATTATGTAAGGAGGAATGCCCTGGCTATCCAGCGGCCAGTTAGCTCAGGTGGTTAGAGCGTGGTGCTAATAACGCCAAGGTCGCGGGTTCGATCCCCGTACGGGCCAAGCTGTGTATAACGAGGTCACTTTCTTACATTTATACACAGGCGAGAGTTCTCCCAGTTTCAGCTTCACCGCGATATCACAATTAACGTGTGGAAGACAAACCTCTCGCTGAGAACTTTAAAAAACTTGAACACACGCCTTTGATGTCCCCCAAGGTTGCGGTCCTGTTTTGACTCCCATCTGCAGGGCGAAAGGTTAGCAGGGAGGGACCCAGCAAGGGAAATAGAGCTGCTTTGGGCATATTATTTTTCCACTGGGTAACTGATTCTTGCAAAGAAACTGACCCTATTGGATTATTTTCGTCCAAAAAAACCCTGGGAAACCATCCACACTTTCTACACTTCCACACTTGGATCTTAACTAGTTCTGCGAAAGATGAAACAAGATTTTTTATATGACCTGTGAAAAAATGTATTAATATCAACACTAAGAAAGAAACAGCTTTGCCAATTGTCTCTTTCTAACAGGGAAAGAGCTCCCAATGACCAAACCTGGAACAGTCTGAACAACAAAGAGTGTGGTTTTGGATTATAGAAGTTACCTTTTTGTAAGAGACACTTACATTTATACTTTGGGATAGGAGAGGGCTTCTAAAGGAATAAGACACAACCGCGCTAAACATAAGGGGAAATTTGATAAATTTAAGTGAAATGAAGAACTCTGTTAATCCAAAAAAAAAAAAAAACAACTATAAAGTAATGAAACACAGAATGGGAGAAGATATTTCCAATATAAATAACGAACAGGACTAACATAAAAATATGCTTTAAAGAACTTTTATGAGTCCATGACTCTATGAAGTCTATGACTTCTTGAGAGAGTGAGCCAGGCAGAAGATGTTTGTCTTTTATTTAGCTTAAGACGTCAAACACAGCGTCACCTCGGCTTCATTCTTTCTTAGAAGCGAATCACTAAGCCCAGCCCATAGTCAAGGAGAAGGCAATCAGACTCCACCTTTTGATAAGAGGAGTGCCAAAGAATTTGTGGAAATATATTTCTTTAAAACTACAGCAACCAGCTTTATTAGAAATTAGGAAAATGCAAGTTATCCTATAATTAAATACTACTGATCTTCCACCAGAATTACTAAAATTAATACAACAAGAAGTACTATTTGGCAAGGATGTGACATAATAAGAACTTTCATCACCACTATTGTCTAAAATGATACAACTACTTTAGAAAACAGTTGGACTCTGTCTACTAAGTTGAAGATATACATACCCTATTATCCTAGAAATATACACAAAGGAAATATGTGCACAAGGAGATTCATATAAGAATGTTCATAGTAGTATTGTTTGTATAGCCAAGAACTGGAAACAACCTGAATGAACCTTTACAGTAAATTGGATACATAATGTTGAAAACTATTCAACAATTGACAATGAACAGATCAGAGCTACACACAAAAATATGGGTGAATCTTACAAGCATAATTTTGTGAAAAGAAGACAAAGGAAACATTTAGTATGATTATACTTATATAAATTTAAAAACCACAAAATTATGATACATTGTTTAGGGGTGTATGTGTAGATGGTAAAATGTATTAAGAATGTAAAAAATGATTACCATAAAAGTCAGGATTGTGGGGGGGAAAAGAAGAGTGTGGAAGGCAGGGTGAGTGGAAGGGACATACTGAGGGCTTCTGGAGTGCAGCAATGCTCTTTTTGTTTTTGCTCCTGAGTAATGGTTAAATGGGTGTTCAATTTATAATTAATTGTTAAGTTGTAGAAATAAGGTTTTATTTACTTCTCTGTATGTTTATTTTGCAACAAAATGTAAAACTAAGCAAAGACAAACAAGGAAGCTTTCTATGTCATCAATGTGTAAAGATTTCCAAAATATATTGTGAGGTACCAAAAGCAAGACCCAGAACATATGAATCTATATATTTACATGCAAGTGGATAAAGAAACTCCAGAAGGTTAAGTAACAAATTAATAATAGTAGAAACCTATGGATGATGGAGAAGAGAGAAGCAACCAGGTAGGTGAGTAACAGGGATGGGAAGGAAACTTTTAACTGTTTAACTATTTATACATTTTTTAACTCTATGAGTATATTACCTTTTCAAAATACAAAACAACCAAATAAATAAAATTTCTTAAAAGCACTATTCAGAAGCCCTATAGGAAAATGTGTCCTCTTTAGAACAGATTCCCACTCCCTCGCAGCCTCATGTATTATCTTCATCCAGCCTTAGCTCCAGTAGCTCAGGAGTCAGGGTTTATTCCTGGACAGTGGAAGGTCTGGAAAGTGGAACAACTAGTGATTACACAGATGAACATCTGCAGGTCTCCAGATAGGATTAGAAGTATTAGGTGCTTAGTCCTAACTGCAGGGTCAAGCTTTAAGTCCTTGCACAAGCACTGACAGCAATGGTGGGTCACATAATTAAACAGAAGACCCACGGTTAGCAACTCAGTCAGGTTTGTACACACACCCACAACAGGGAGCTATATGAATGGAATTCAGAACCTTTACCTATGAACAGACCATTCCTGTCCGCTTTCAGGGTTAAACACTTGAAATTTGCTTGTACATCCACCTGTGGAAAAACTCATTTATTGTACCCTGGTAGACCATCCATTCAACATGTATTCAACAAATTGTTAATGAGTAGCTGCAATTTAACATGTACTCCTCGAGATACTGGGACTAAACCTGTGAACAAAATGGGCAAAACTCTATCCTCATGGAGTTTGCATTGTAATGGGAAATGGAGACCAATGAATAAGTAAAATGTATAGTGCAGTAGATGGTGATAAGTATGAATGAAAAAGTATAGCAAAAAGATAATAGGGATGGCTTCTTTTTTCTTTTTATTGTCTTGTAATTTTAAATATGTTGAACAGGTAAGCCTGCACTGAGAGAGTGATATCTGAGCAGACCTGAAGGATATGAGGAAATGAGTTAGGCACGTATTTGGGAAAGGGTGTTTCCAGGCAGAGGAAGCAGCCTGTGCTAAGGACCAAGGCAGGAGTATGTCTGACTTGTCTGAGGAAGAGCAAGGAACTAGAGAGGATGGTGGAGGGGAGGAGGGGACGGCTCTTGCAGGCAACCAGAAGCACTTTGATTTCTTTACTGAACAGGAGGGAAACTCTTGGAGAGTTTCAAACCCTTGGGGAATTTTGCACTACTTCTGTGTGTAGAATAGACCGGAAAGGGGCAAGGATAATACAAACCAGGGGACCAATGATGGGTCTATTGCAAAAATTGAGGTGATGGACCAGAGAAACGCCTGAGGATCTACATACTGGAAATGTTCCCACTAGCCAGCTGTGGTCACAACCACTATTGGCCACAGGGCAGGCTAAGACTCTGTTCTTTCTTCAATGAAATGAGGACTGTTTGGACTTCACCTCAAATTGTGTCTTGTTGCCAGGTAGAACTGGCCTGGAGGAAAAGACAGAAGCGAAATTCCAGAGTAAAAAACTCCCTCTTTATTCACAACAGGAGCAAATTCACGTAAAACCTGACGTGCTCAATCAGTAAAATGCTTTAAAATGGTTTTGTAGAAAGGAAACAAAAATTAATGTAAGATTGTGTCAAAGGAAAAAAAGGAGAGGGGAGGAAGTTGGGATTACCATATACACGCTACTTTATATAAAATAAATAATCAACAAGGACCTACTGTATAGCACAGGGATCTCTACTCAGTACTCTGTAATAACCTATATGGGAAAAGAATCTGAAAGAAGAATAGATATATGTATATGTATAACTGAACCACTTTGCTGTATACCTGAAACTAAGACATTGTAAATCAACTATACTCTAATATAAAATAAAAATTTCTTTAAAATTAGGTGAGAGATTGATAGGCCTTTTAGTATGATAGCAAAGTAAATAGTAAAAGCTGGTTGAATTATGGATATATTTTGAAGGTGGAGCTGATAGATGAAATGTAAGATCTGAGCAAAAGCAAAGATTCCCAGATAACTGCACAGATGGAGTAGTTGTTTACTGAGATGTGGGGAGATTGGGGAGGGGAAAGTTTGGGGAGAAGATTAGGAATTCAGTCTTTGGCAATGTTAAGTATAAAATACTTGTCGAGAAGGCAGCTGTATATGTGAATTTGGAGTTTGAAGGAGCAGTCCAAGGTGGAAAGACATTTGCATATACGTGGTATTTAAGGACTGAGCCCTGAGTGTGCAAATGTAAGATTCATACAAGAGATAGTTATAATACAACATGTAATAAGGACTATTAATAGGATTGAAATAACTTCAGGGATCCTAGGTGTATTCTAGGAGTTTCTAAACCAGTCTTGAGGAGTCAGCAAAAGCTGCGGGGAAGAGGTAGTGGGTAAGGTCTGAACTGAGATCCAAAGGACAAGTAGAAACTGGCAAATGGGAAAGGGAGAAGGAATTCCAGGGGAAATGCAACCTCGACGTCCAAAAGCAAGAGAGGACACGAAAGAGTCAGGAATTCCCCTGACTCCACTCCACTTTCCACTCCAACTTCTCTGTCACATTTACCCTCCTGCCAGAGGAGGAACTATAGACGTTTGGAGGGCAGTTAAATTGGAGAGATTTAACATTTGGATTTGGTGGGCAATATTTTTGTGGCTTCTAGTTACTTCTGTGTGGAGTGAAGTTCTTATTCGGCACCTAGCAGTGCAGTTTCTGGAAGGTAGCACGCAGAGGCAGCCGCGAACAGGAGCCTTGGTGTGCAGAGGCTTCCAAAAGCCCTATTCCGAGACCAACTCCGAAAACAAAAATCCTGTTTTCAGACACAGGAACTCCTGTGCCCTGTCGAAACGGATCCAAACGTTATCCAATCGGAAATGGAATTCTGAAAATCTGGCTCCCTTGCAGGCAAAGAAGAACCTCTTGAGATTTTTGACAGTTTCTTCTCAAGCGAGGGTTTCCTCAAGGCTTTGCCCCGCCGGCTTCTCCTCGGTTCCCCCTGCAGCTCCTCCTGTGAGCCCAGACAAGCTTCTGAAGAAGCGGGTTCAGAGACTGAATATTTGGCGGATTGGAAACGGGCAGACTTGGAGGCGCTACTGGAACCCTGTGGTTCTCATGGGGACCAAAAAGAGGCCGAGTAAAAGGAGGAGTGAGCTGAGCTAGGGGGGAGGAAGAAAAAGACGGGGAAAAAACGAAAAGAGAAGAAGCCATTCTTGTGTTTGAAAACCCAGTTGTGATAACGGAGTTGAATATCGACGAGGGAACATCCGTTTATAAGCAGAGTGGACCAGCTGAAGTGTGTTGGACAGGAAACCCAGAGATCGATGCATCGGAACCAACCTTGGCTGCAAGTTTTATAGCAATTCCATTGTTAAGCTGTATTCAAACAGTTGAACTAAATCTACTTCTAGATCTTACATCATATTTCACCTTTCCTAAGGTATTTACCTTTCAAAAGTCACCTCTTAGAGGATCAGCCTGCCATAGAAGTGTGGCACGTAAGTCCCACGTTCTCATCTTTCATGGAAAAGTCTCGCCCTTCTGCTTGATAAATTAAGACATTTCTGATAAATTAAGACTCATTTGGCTGTGGCACAGTGCCCCGGGGTGTAAATATGCTCTCCTCTCGGACTCCCATCACGGGAACAATAGGAAGAACTGAATCCTTCAGTAGACGTAGTCTTGTACACGATTTCATGGAGGAGGGAGGAGGACAAATTCCACATTTATTTCCATTATGTGCTCCGTTAAAGGGTCTTTAAATTATTATCTGTTTATCATCTCTGATTAATTATGTGCAAGTAGATGCAGATATAGCACAATCCACAAGAAGTATTTTTAATACAGATTTGGGTTCAAAAGAAAAACATCAGATTTCAATGTTTATAGCTGGACTTGGTAGAGAGAAGCATCCTAGGAAAGTCAAGAAGATACTAAATATAAAAAGATGTGGTATTGGAATAAAATTCTATGGGAGACACGGGCTGGAAATAACGAATTCAAGGAAATAAAAGATCAAAGGAAAATCTTTCACAGAAGTTTAACAAGGGCTTTCTCTTCTCTCTCTTTCTCAAGAGATGTTGGTAAGTATTAAATTACTATAGTTTTAAGATTCCTTTGATATAAGTTACTCTATCCTTCAGAAAAATTGAACCTTATGAGGAAGAATGTTACATGTCCACTGGAAAAAAATGTGAGGGGGAATATCGAATTTATCAAAATTCTGTTGGGGGTTAAGAATGCTCCAAAAGCAATTGAACTGTACAAAGAAGACGTAATAAAGAGGTACATACAGAGCCTGGGTAGCTCAGTTGGTAGAGCATCAGACTTTTAATCTGAGGGTCCAGGGTTCAAGTCCCTGTCCAGGCACTATGGACCTCTGTTTCCTCGGGCCATTAGTACTTAAGCTTTTTCTCCCAAGGAAAATTTGGGTTAAACTTCGATGACTTTTACCAACCTACCATGAGAAAAAGCCCAGAAGTCAGCTACCTTCAGCCTTAACTAGTAGTTGAGGTTTGACATTCTGTTCCAAACAAAAGATGATTTTAGCAGTTTATAATAATAGAGACTTCCTGAGGAATGCAGTACAAAACCCTTACAGCCCATGAAATATAAGAAAGCTATCTCTCTAGACTAGGGTGCTTTAGAAAAGGAACTGGAAACTATAATTGTTGGGTAAAGTATTCTCTGGGTCAGGACCTTTAGATTTTCAGTTCTTCACTCTCACAACTGACCTACTTGGCAGATGGGAAAGCCCTCCACTAAACCGTGATAATGTCATATTCTAATGATAAACCCAAAAGGTAGGGAGTTATTTCACAAATACTGCAGTATGATCTTTAGGTGAAATGCTCACCCTACCCAGAAATATTGGCATACTTTACCATACGTTTCTGCAATTTTGTCCTGTTGTGTGTTGGTGGTGCAATTTCTTGCTCAGTGGATTGTATTTCTCTTTAGAAATATACATTTCCCCCCTCCCTCTCTGTGGAAGGATTGTACTTCCCATGCCATTTGAAGATTATGTGATGGTCTGCATAGAAAATGCTAAGGAACCTAAAAACAAACAAACAAACAAAATTCCTCCTAGAACTAATAATTATGTTCAGCAAAGTCACAGAATACAAGATCAAAATAGAAAAATCAATTGTATTTCTATATACTAGCAATAAACATGTGAACACCAGAATTAAAATACAGTACTTTTTGTAAAAAAGGAAAAGAACACTTAGATGAAAATCTATCCAGACATGTGGACATGTACATGCTGGAAACAACAAAACTATAAAATTCTGATGAAATAAATCAAAGACCTAAATAAATGGAGAGAGATTCCGTGATTATAAAACTCAACATAGCTAAGATGTCAACTCTCCTGGAAATGATATAGAGGTTTAACATAATTTAACATAAGTCTTATCAAGATCCAGGTAAGATTTTTTTGTAGCTATAGACATGACTATTCTAAAATTTATATGTGAAGAAAAATGAGTTAGAATAACTAGAATGATTCTTAAAAACAGGAATAAAGTGGAAGAAAATATTCTTATTATTTCAAGACTTATTTTACAGCCACAGTATTAAACAGTGTACATTTTTGGCAGAGGGATAGATATATGTTGATGAAACAGTATAGAGAATCCAGAAAACACCACATGCAAGTACATCTAAATTAATTCTTACAGAAGTGCAGAGGCAATTCAGTAGAGGAAGAAAAGTCTTTTCACAAGATTGTGGTGGAGCAATCCATAGGCAAAAGAAGACAACTGTCGCCTAAACCTCACACTTTATTTAAAAAGTAACTGAAACTTGTTCATAGATTTAAAATAAAACATAAAACTATAAAACTTTTAGAAAAAATGTGAGAAAATTTGGGGGACCTGGGGCTTGGAGGAGAGTTCCTAGACATAACACCAAACACACAATCCATAAAAGACAAATATGACTGACTGGGTTTCATCAAAATTAAAAACTTTTGCTCTGCAAAGGACTCTGTTAAGCAAATTAAAAAAGCCAGCTACAGACTGGGAGAAAATATTTGTAAATCACATATCTGGCAAAGACATATCTAGAATATACAAAGACCTCTCAAAACTCCACATTAAAACAACACTCAATCCAATTAGAAAATGGTCAAAAAACATGAAAAGACTTTTCACCAAAGAGGATATACAAATGGGAAATAAGCACATGAAAAGATGTTCAATATCACTAGTCATTTAGGAAATATATATTAAGACCATGGTGTGATATCACTACACACCTGTTGCAAGAGATAGAATAACAAATGGTAACAACTGCCAAAGGCTGGTAAGAATACAGAGAAATTGGATCTGTTATACATTGCTCATAGGAACGTAGAATGGTGTAGCCACTCTGAAAAATAGTTTGTCAGTTTCTTAAAGGGCTAAACACACACTTACCATACAACTCAGCAATTCCACTCCTAGGCATTTATCCCAGAACAATGAAAACATATCCACACAAATCCCTGTGCATTATTACTTATAGGAGCTTTATTTGTAATAGCTCAAACCTGAAAACAACCAAAATGTTCCTTAATAGGTGAATAGGTTAAACAAGCTGTGGTCCATCTATACTATGGAAGTATACATCCATACTCAACAGTAAAAAAAAAAAAAGAACTGTTGATACATGCAACCTTGATACATTATCTTTCCAACTTCATGTGAATTTATAACTATAAGTATAATTACTTCATGTGAATTTATAATTATTTATGATTATTTCATTGAAATAATATATTTATTATATAATATACACACTTCCTCTTCCTCATGGACTTGGCCATGTGACTTGGTTTGACTAATGAAATGTCAGTGGAAATGTCCAGTCTGACATATCAGAGAAGTTAAGAACCATTATGTGGGGATTAGGTAGAAGAGCCGTTGGTAATCAAATCACCTGGTTCATAGATAGGTGAGTTCTGTATGTTGCTGTGAGCTTTAAATGAACTGCTGTGACACAATCTCCCACTCAGAAGTAACCCTGCAAGATAATGGTGAAAAGAAATCCTCCCAGTGGCTAGAGCTTTAGATGGTTCATTTGATGTTCCTCTTTACATGGAGAGAGAAGTGGCCTAAGATAAAGCTGTATATGGAATCCTAGGCAAAAGGGAATGGTTGGCTGGAAGGTCAGGAATCTGAAAAGCGTAAGATTTGAAGATTAGAGACCAGAGGTGTGGAGAAATGCATGTGGACTGACTTGTGGGAATTGTCACAATGTTGAGGATCTTTTATCATATATTAATACCTTCCAGATAAAATCTACTTCAGAACAGCCACTGAACAATTAGCTGCACAGATCAACTCATCCAGTAGATGTCATCACCCTCAGGCATCAATAACAGGAATTTCATATTTTAAAATATTATTAAAAGGTTGAAGGAAGGTTTTTTACCCTCTTTTTTTTTTTTTTTTCCTTCTCCGTGTGGGGCTGAAGTTTGGTGAGTCATGTCTCCAGTATCCCAAATGATCCCAGATACTTTAAGGTTGAAATTTCCAGTATACAAACATCTAACTGATGCTAGAGAGCCATAAACCGCAGCTAGCCAGAGTGAATGCTGAATGAATGGGGTAACATTGCAACCAGTGTACTGTGACAACACAGCAAAGGCAGGTGAGGATTATTCATCCTAGAAGAAATGTTAGGAGAACTTAATAGACAAATCGTTTGAAGTAGTCACGGGAAATGGAGAGCAGACTGCATTTGTCCAAAACCTTTGGATCCATTGATCCCAACATTTGAACAAAAGCTTGAAGGAGGCCAGGGAGTAAATCTTATAGATATCTGAGGTAAGAATTCTCTACACAGAGGGAACAGCATCAGAACAATATGTTGGACACGATAAAATAGAGGAAGAAAAGCAAAATATTCTCTAAGAGGTGAGGACAAATACCTACTTAGTCACACAGGCAAGAATCCTTCAGCAGATGAGGAGGAAAAGAATCCACATCACAACTGTGGAATAGAGGTGGGAAAAAAATGGAATCAGAGAGGACTGTTTAGAATAAGTGTGATTTCCCTTCACTAACTGCAGGAAAAATCACAGATGGGGCATGTGGAGCGTAGTCTCTGGGAGAGTTAACATTGTGTCCTGTTTGATACCAAAAAAAAGCTGGTGGCCTTAGAACCACTTCCTTAATTCTTTGACCACTGTGGAACGGTCACTGTCTTTCACATCTTCCTTATCTGACTCTAAAAGGAAGAGACATTTTGAATACCATTATATAAGTGACAGTGTTTTTCAAATCACTCAGAAATGAATGGGTGTAAAATTAATATTAAAAAAGGTCATGAATGGTATTTTAATAAATGAAATAGAAGATATAGGAATAGAAATAGGAAATATCAGAATAAACCCATGCAGTAAAATACTGTTTGGTAGAGTTTGGTCTCTCTGTCTCTCCAAATATCTATCATCTATCTATAGCTATATCGATATTGGTATAGATGATAGAGATAGATTCAGATAGTTATCTCTCTCATATATATATATATATCATATGTATAAATATATATATATATATATACATACATTTGTTTGCATATTGTACTGAGTTGTGGCTTAAAATGTATTTCGACACTGAGTTGCAGTCAGAAAAGTTTTGAAAAAAGACTTTCTTGAGAGGGTACAGTTTGAAGATGGCAGCATCTCCTTGAGATGCCAACTATCTGGGGGTGGGGGGTCGGTGTATGAGCCCCAAAGGAATAATGGAGTTTCGCTTTCCTTGGCTGGGGTAGCTGCATAGCTTGGCCTAGGTGAGCGTAGCTGCAGACCCGAGGAGCTGCATAGCTGGGCTCAATGCGCGTGGCTGCGGACCCGAGGAGGGTCCTCTGCTGGTGCGAGCTGCTAAGCTCGCCACTCCACCATCGCTCCTTAAGTTATATTGTGGACGGGGACATGGAGTACAAGGAGAAAAAACAAACGAACAAAACAAAGAAAAACACACTAGCATACAAGCCTCGGCCTAGCCATGTGACTGAAGGAACACTGTACGCTCACTATCCAAAAGCTTCCAGTACTAAAGAGAAAAGATTTACAACCTTCCAGACGGGCCCCTTCTAACGTCATCGCAGAGGCAGCCGCAAATGAGAGCTGTGTTCAGGAACTTCCCAACGGTTCTGCTCTCTAATATAAGCCTCAGGAAAAGGAAGGTCCTATCTTACTTTAAAATGTATTTGTTTGTTTAGTCCAAACGTCCCCAAACGAGATACAGTCGAAATTGTGACCCCCGTGTAATAATTTGAGAAACAAACTGGGTGAACTCTATTTCAGGCGCACCGTACTGAAAATCTTGCGCCCTTGCGAGCAAGCAAAATGCCTCTCTTTTATTCAAAGTGTCATCTATAAGATTTTTCGACAGGTAACAGAGGAGACGGTTAACACGTTTCCTTTCCGGTGGCAGCAGAGTTGGCTCCACGACTTCCGATCTTCTCCCCGAGAAGGGTCCACCCAGAGTTTTGCTCCGCGGGCTCTTCCTCCGCTCTGAGAGGCTAGCGGCTCGAGGGAGTGGGAGGGGTGCTGGGGAGGGGGTTCAATGACGAGCTTTGGGCACTCTTGGGCAGGTTGGAAAATTGCAGACCCGAAGGTGATGACCCGAGGTCATCTGGTTGCGGAAGAGCTGATCTACGTGCCTCGAGAGAGAGGGGCGACAGAAAGAAAGGAAATCAGAAAGAAAGGAAATCGAAAAAAATGTTCAGCGCAGAAACGGTGACATAATCATTGAAGGGAATAACAGTGGCTTCTGTCAGGGGCTAAGCAGAGTGGCGAAGCGGTAGCGTGCGGGGCCCATAGCCCAGATGGCCAGTGGGTCGAAACCACCCTCTGCTAGGGAGCTTTTGCATCCCTTGCTATTAAAACTTTACTCCAACTCGGCTACAAGCACGCACAAACACCGAATCAATTCCTACCTCTTCCATGTTCAACCAGTTAACATTCACGAGTTTGAGAATCCTCTAGTTTGTCTTCTTGCTTCCCACCTTATTTTGAAATCCCACCATTCTCTCACTAGGCAATTCCAGAACCCTTCTAGCTATCTGAAGTGACACACTGCCCCGAATTGTAAAATTCCTTCCATCCCTGGTGTCCAGTAGAGGAGCAATGGAAATATTCCTTCAGCGGAGGCGGTCTTATATCAATATATTGTATGCGACCTCTTGGAGAAAGAGGTGATAAATTCCATATTTACTTCTGTTACAACTTCCAGTAAAGGCCCTTTCAACTTTGTTATCTACTTACGATGTTTTCATTGATTGCATTCTATTAGTAAATGCAAATATAAGTGAAACCAAAAGAATTAATTATAACAGATTTGTGGTTCTGTCACATATCAAAATTTCAGATTTCAGTGTTTATACCCATATTTGGCGCAGACTAGTATAGTAGGACGATCGAATAAAGACTTTAAGCGTAAGCACACATTATATTGGCGTAAAATTCTGTGGAAATACAAATTCAAGGAGAAAGATCGATGAAGTGGGAGATGTCTGGACCCATTTTTGGACAGTGTGGGTTTTGAATGGAACTCGTTCTCCGAGTTCCTTAACTTAACAACCTTAAAATGACCTTTCTTGAAAGAATCGTATTCAATCCGTGCCATTTTTATTGTTATTGGAAGGAATGGTGTTACAAATCTTAAAACGTTATTCGTTTTTCAATTTCTCAGAATGTTAGTGCCCTAGTTCACTCAGGCTAAGCCTGAATATTCAGCCGCAAATTAAATCTCCCACTTCTTTGCTCCCCTGCTGGAGCTCCGACCCCACCGGGCTGTGTGAGGATCGCGATTGGAGAAGGTGGCCGGGGCGGGGGGGCGTGGCTGAGCGAGGGACAAAGCCGGGTTCCTGCGGAGGCGCTCAGGCTCTTGGTCGGTAGACAAGAAGTCCCTTTGGCCCCCTCCGGAGCCTCGCGAGCCCGCCAGAGTGCCATCGTACCTGCATACTCAAAGTGCGAACAATCGAGGGCGACACACATTCAGCCTCGGGGAGGCGGATGGAAAAGGAAGGAAGGAAAAGGCAAAGGCAAAGGAAAGGAAGAAGGACGGGAATCCCCAAGCAGCAAATCCGGCCTCCGTTATTCCCCGCTGCTGGCGCCACGAACGCCGTCTGGGCTGCCCAGGTCCACGCACCCGGGTCTCCGGTCCCGCGCTCCCGCCAGCGCCCCGCCCCTCGCCCCCAACCTCCACCCACTCACCCTGAGGGGCTCGGACTGCCCTCCCCACTCCGACTCCGGGGGCGGGCGGGCGGACTCGGTGCCGGGGCCGGGAGCCGGAGTCTGGAGACCCAGCGCCTGCTCGACTCTAGCTCTGGGACTCTAGCTCAGGGACTCCGGCCGCGCGCGTCCTCTCCAATCCCTCTCCTCGTGCCGCGCGCTGCAACCCGGAGAGGAGAGGAGAGAGGCCAGAGCGGCCAGCTTAGGCCTCAAACTAGCAGAGCAGGCTACGGAGACGGCTGAGGTCCCGCGTGTCCTCTGTTTCCACCGGCCGCTCACTTTCGGATGCAGGACCTGGAGGGTGAGGAGCGCCCCGAGACCCTTTCACTTTCCTCGCGCAGGGATCCCAACCGACACCGGAACACTTCGACTGCGGCTGAGTCACTAGGCGTCAGAAACCTCGAGAGCCCAAACCCGAAGTCAAAGTCACCGACCCCGCCTCACTGCTCCACATGGGCACTTACGTGGGCAAGCTGGGACTCTGGCCGTCATCCCCAGCAGGGGGGCGCACAGACTTGTCGGAGAGACCCTTGAACCGCCGGCCAGCTCAGCCCCTTCATCAGATCCCCCGGGTTCAGCACGTCCATCGTGCCCACCCTGCCCCTCGGCACAGACCTGCGAGGAGCCTGCCGAACTGGGATCCTACCAGTCCCAACGCGTGCGTGGTCAATGAGGCTTGGAGGCCCTTTCCCATGAACAGGTCCCGGAATTCCATCATGGGGCCTCTTCCCTCAGACTGGTGGGAAAGTTACTTCAAGGGGGAGTATCTGGTCTCTTCGGCACCCCAGGGCAACAAGGAGCCCGGTGACCAGGAGGCTCGCTCCTCGTGAGCGGACAGCGCCCCCCTCCACTGCCCCAGCAGAGGTAACGAACTCTGCAGGGGTCTCACCTTCTGAGAAGCCCCAGACCCATGTGCGAAGGAGACAGTGCTGAGGGCCCTCAGAGAGTGCAAGAAGGGGAAAGTGAGATGGGAAGAACCACTTGTTCCATGAGAGCTTGGACAGTAAGAGGATTCCAGAGACCAGACCATCTGCGTTTAAGCCTCTGATGAAAAATGGAGTCCTCACTTCTTTCGTGCCGAGGCCTGGGCCTCTGAAGAGAAGCCTCGACTGCTGGGGCTCAGATCACAGCTTGAATAACAGGCCCAGCTGCTCCTCCATGGACTCCTTGGCCAGCTCACACACAGGTGGCCCCCTTAGCTCCCAAAGAAATGCTATTACAAGCTCTTACAGCTCTTCTAGAGATTTCTCTGAGCCTTGGAAGAGTATTCCCAGTACATAACTCCAGGTACCAGAGTGGCCAATGAAAAGGAAAGAACATTGGTCATCCGTCTCACTCTCCAGTCCCAGTGGTATCAGATGAGTCCCCAGAAACATCTGGCAGCTCTGGGCAACAAAATCAGGTTCCCCTGCTTCCGTCAAGCCCGGGGAGCCAGTTGTCCCTGACTCCGCCTCCTCAGCTGGGTTATGCAGTCCCCAAAGACCTGGCCTTAGGGAAGAAAGCTGGACTCCAATGGAGCAACAAAGCCAGAGAAGATACGACTGAGGTCACCACAGACTTTGTCCCTGACACTTGGTCTGCTATTCAGCCTCCCCTGTCCCAGGGCACTGATCCTCAGCTGGAAAGCTTACATAAAATGCAGGAGTCTCCAAGTCCACTGGCCTTCCCACAACCTACCGGAGAGGCAATCAGTGTGGCCCACTCGCCTCTGAAGACAGCGAGCCTGCTGGCCTCACATGGGTGCTCCCAGTCAGAGCCCCTTTCAGGCACCTCCTCAGACTCAAAACCCACCACTACTTTCATCCTCCTGACCCTTGTTTCTCCCACAGCACCAGTCACTGAGACCACGTGGCCACTTCAGCCTCTCAGGCTGCCATACCCCGAGACTCCCCTGCCATTAACCCTGCAGCACCCACTATGCAAAGCACTTTGTTTGGATTGATGAGCAGCCCAGCCCCCCATCTTCCTGCATCTGCACCTCCTGTTGCAACTTCTGCTGACCGCATGTCAAAACCCATCTTGGGGCTCCCAGCCAATAGTGAGATCGGAGGCTCCTCATATTCCAGAATTTCAAGAAGAGCTGCAGCATCTTCACCTCCAGGTATCTCAACTCCCACCTTCAAGCCTATCTTTGGCAGCATAAGACCACTTAAAACTATGCCCGTGAGAGCTCCTTTCTCTTTCAAGCAGACCTCTCCTCCACCTACTCCTGCTTCTACCCGTCTCTTCCATGGCCTGGTCAAGGCTACCTCTGTAGTCATGTCCACCACCCCAGCCAGCACATCCAAAGGCTCCTTTAAGCCGCCTTTGGAATTTGGTGTAGTGAATGTTACCAGTACCATGGGCCGCACTTGCTCCATCCCTTCCACTTGCCCCCCTTTTCCTCTCGGGGCTGCCTGTGCTTTCAGGGCCAGCTTCTCCCCAGATGCAGACTTCACTTTCCCACTGTGCCAGCGTCCAACCATTCCTACTGTGCACACAGTCACCATCTTTAGCCAGGTTCTTCCCAGTGCTGTCCAGATATCCCCTACCAGGAGCACTGCCGATTTTAGCGCTGTGGGTGGCCCTCCGGCAGCTTCAGCCCTAGTAACCACCAGCCAGCCTGCATTATCATCCAGGATCTCCAGTTTGACGTCAGCATTCACAATTCCCTTGGAGTCAAGCTCAAGGCCACCTTCCCCACTAACCCTGCTCCCAACCTGCATTTGGGGCTGCATATGTGCAGAAGCAAGAAGCCCCCCAGCCAGCCCTTGGCCCAAGCTTCTGTAGCTCTCCCATTTTCGGAAGCTCAACAGTGGCCTCCTCAACCCCAACACCGACCCCAGCCCAGCCATCCTTCAGCGGTACCACGCAGTCAGCCTCTGGGGGTTTGGCACCACCAGCCTCCACCTTTCACATCCCTGCCAGCTTCCGGCCGGCCTTTGACAGCACTCCAGTAGGTTCCCTTTGGTCTAATACGAATGGTTTGGGAGTTGTCACCCCAAGCCACCGGACTGGGGCTTGTGGCTCAGTGTTTGGCAGCACAGCCCCACGACCATTTGACTTTGGGGGATTAGTGAGCCCTGTGGACTGTGAGGAGACTGGGCTCAGCGTCACTGCCCCAGACGCGAGCTCCAGCTCCGGAGCACTCAGCCCTGGAGCAGTGCCGAGTGGGAGCACTAACACCATCACACCCTTGGGGAAAGGCTGGGGCCCAGGCAGCCAGGGCCGGACCAGCCAGGGCACACCTTTGGCCCTGGGGAAGGCCAGCATTTCTGCAAGAGAAACTATGTTTGGGGACACATCCATGGCCTCCTTTGCTCAGAGCACCCCTGTCATTGGATCAGTTAAGGCAGGCAGCAGCCTTGGCTTTGGGATGCTCTCTCCACCGCCCCAGGGCTCTGTTGGGAGAAGATCTTTCAGACCGTCAGCCCCTTTGTTTCCCATTGGTGCAAAATCAAAAACCCCAAAGAATCGGGAGCAAGGGTATTCCCGAAGGCATCATGCCCACAAGAAATAACTTGTGTTCTTTGCCATTCGTACTCTGATTTGGACCTCAGCATAGTAAAGTGCCTCAATCACTTCTGATTCTCTACAGCGAAAATACCTCAGATCTAAGGTGAGAGGTTTGCACATTCACCTTGTGGTCCTAATCTACATTCTAGAGGAAAATGAAGGGCTAAAGTATCTAGTGGTGACAGCAGGATGAAACTGAGTGGAACCAAATCTTTGGAATTGAACGGAGCCTTGCCTTCCGCTCCCTACCCACTCCTTTCTGTGTCAAGGGTGAGCTCAGTCAGGACACCGCCTCCTGCTTTTTTCTCTGGGAACAGACGTGCCAGGGAGGCAAAGAGTACAACCCATATTCTCTTGCATCTTTGGGAGGAGGATTAGATTCTCTCTAAATCTTAGCCTGCTTTTATTAGGCTCAAAGAAGTGGTTCCTTTATCTGGTCCCCTAGGGAGGCCGATTCCTCATTTCTTGCTATTTTGCTCCTCAGTTGGCTCTTGGAGAAGATTTTTTTTTAGTTTAATTTATTTATTTTGTGAAGCTTTTAATGCAATTTGACCGTGAAGCCAACTTTTCCTTGAGGATCAATGGTCTACCCATGAGAGCATCCATAGGAGGGCCAGGGGAGGAAAAACACAGAGTGGTGCAACCTTGCTTCTTTTCTTTACACCATAGGTCATAATTCCTCCATAATTACGAGTGAGAAATGCTCAAGGAGGGAACCAAAGCTTCTACTTTTCTTTTAATTTGTACCTTATAAAATTACCCTCTACCTCACATCTCTCCCAGGTAGGGTGGGTCGGGCAGGAAGACTCTTGGGCCTGAGAACAAAGGGAGAAAGGGAGGAAGAGCAGATACCTAAGCTGACCTCTGTACTGTAACCAATGGGAGGTCTATGAGTAGCTACGACATATTCCATCCTGATGGAAAAAAAGAAAAGGCAAGAATGACTCCCTGAATGCATCTATCTCCTGTTTTATGGATACCTTTGAAGAGACCTAACTGGAAAAATAAGCAATCTTAAGTTGGTTGATAAAATAAAAATAAATTGTTGAAATGAATTTATGATACAGGAATTGCTATAAAACTCATATCTATTCAGAGGCAGAAGAATATTAAGAAACTTGCCCAAGCTCAACCAGTCAGTAAAGGTTAGATTTGGGATTTCAACCCTATTGGCTCCAAAGTGTGTGTTCGCTTCTCCCTCACTACAGCAAATCACCAAAGTCAGACCTCTAACCCAGGTATATAGGACTCTAAATATCCATGCTGTTTCTACTTTGAAAGGCATTCCACAACCCAAGATTGCCATCTTACAGAGGGGGGCAAGAGGAAAAGTATTAGACAATTTCTACAGCTCTTTACATGATAATTTAACATTTATACAGTGATGACTGTATACCTTGTATCGTGCTTTGCACCAGCCATTCAGAGGTGAAGGAAAACTTCTGCTTTGAAGATTACAATTTAGTGGGGAGACTGGTAAGTAAGCCAGTGATTCCATAACAAGCTTGGAAGCAGGGCAGGAGGTCATCTTATCTAAGTCTTGAAACTTGAATTCTGTCTTACGGTGTGTGTTCTCCAGTTCTAGCAACTGGAGAAGGGTATTTCAGGCCAAAGACAAAACACGTGCACAGGAGGGTCTGGAAGACAGAACGTATCTATCTGGGTAACTTTCAAGGAGTCAGACATGGTTTGGGAGAAGAAGGGGCAGATCATGGGTATGCTTATAAACCATATCGTGCAGTGTGCACAGGGTTCCAAATACAATGGAGAGTCATGGAAAGATTTTAGGTAGGAAAGAGACAAGCTTGGGTTTAGATTGCTCTAGCTGTCATGTGAGGGAGGAGTCAAACGGGGACAGGCTGGAGGCTTGGAAATGTGTGGGAGGCTGCGGAGACACCAACAAAGATGAAAGATACAATACATTCAAGCTAGATAATTAATTACCTGGTTAACAGGGATTGTTAACCAGGTAGTTAACAGTGGGCGTGGGGAGGCAGTAGAGAGAGGAGGGATTAAGAAGCAGGACTTGGTGACCGATTGCACCGTGTGGGCAGAGGAGATGGGCAGAAAAAGGGTAAGGGGGAGTTGGAGAAGACCGACCCTTAGCCATTTGACTTGGAGGATGGAAAATGTAATTTTGGCAGAATACATGGAATGTTTATAGACTTGAGTGTGAAATGACTATGGAATATGAAGGAAATATTTGTCATATTCAATCATTCATTCACTCAAAAACTACTGGGCATCTGATACTGGTTACTAGGCACTCTTCTAATATTTGGGATGTTCTCAGTGACATAAAATTCCTGTTCTTCTGGAGTTTATGTTCTAGTAGGGGGCGTGATTAAAAAATAAACAATAAACATAATAGGAAATAACTCCCATGTGAAAGAGATTGCAAACGGCATGGCAAAAATATAGAGCAGGGTAGGTGGGTTAAGATGGCGCTACAGTTTCATCTGAGCTCTTATGAGAGGTTGACATCTGAGCAAAGACTTGAATTCACTGACAAACTCAGCCATGCCAGAGTATGAGGGAAGAGGATTCCAGGCAAAGAGAAAACCTGGTGGAAGTCCCCAGGAGTGAGATGTGGAACAAGCAGAGGCTTTGGGACAAATAAATGACATGACTTGACTCACTGTTAGGATTGTTCTGGCTGCTGGCTGAGCTGGGACGGTAGAGGAGTGAAAGCGGGGAGACTGGGAGGAGGGTTCTGCGGGAATCCAGGTGGGATTCAATGGTAGCCCAGACGAGGACGCTTACAATGCAAGTGGTGAGAAGTGGTCAGATGTATATATATATTTAACCGATTTGCTCTTAAAGGGGTTGTGAGGTGTGAGATGAAGAGAGGAATCTGGGATAAAGCAAAGGTTTTTGGTTAGAGCAAATGAATGTATGGAGTGTCTGGTGAGGGCTAGGGAAAGATTGGAGCGTTGTCAATGTACCTTAGAATATCGAAATCTTGGGAAAAGGTGAGATCCCTTACGGGGAGGGTATAGAATATGAAAAAGAGGGCTAAATTCGTCGCTTTAGAACGGCAGGAAGTTAATGAACTTTTCAAGTGCAGTTGGTACAAGTAGCTAAACTCTTCAAAAAAATTTTTAAAAACTGTTTCATCTCATACAATTAAAAATATGAATTCCAAATGGATTAAGGACTCTGATAGTATGAAATAAAATTATTTTAAAATAATTTATTTTTATAAATTATTTTAAATAAGTAGGAGGAAGGAAGCCTCCCTGGGTGAATCTGATCTTTTGGGGGGGGGGGCTCAGAGTCGTCAGTTGGAGAGAGGTCCCCAAGAAGTAGAGTTCAATCAGGCGAAATGTTTTGTTCCCTTTTTCTTTTTCCAAACTCCGAGATGAGGCAGAATGAAATAGGAAGAATGTGGAGATTTAAAAAATTAACGTCACTTTTCGGTTGTTTCAGTTCTTTGTGTTCCCTTTCCTTCTCCTCCCTCCCCGCCTCCCCCCGCCCCATCCCTCCGGACCCCCGGACCCCCGGACAGCCGCCCCGAGAATTTGAAGAAACCATTTTGTTTCCCTTTTATTGAATTGCCTAGAGAGGAACAAGCTACCAGTTTGCTGGCCGGTTAGCTCAGTTGGTTAGAGCGTGGTGCTAATAACGGCAAGACCGTGGGTTCGATCCCTGTACAGGCCAACTTGTACGACGACGCTTACCTCTTACACTTCTACACCGATGAGAGTTCTTCCAGTCTCAGGTCCACTGCGATGTCACAATTAATGTCAGGGAGACAGACAAACCGCTGAGAACTTAAAAACATTTAAACACACATCTTTGATTTACCCCAAGGTTGAAGTCCTCCTTTGAATCCCATCTACAGGGTGAAAAGATAGTAGTGAGTGACTAGCAAGGGAAATAGAGCCGCTTTGGGCATATTAGTTTTCCACTGGGTAACTGATTCTTGCAAAGAAACTGACCCTACTGGATCATTTTCGTCCTAAAATAAACTGGGAAACCATCCACACTTTCTACACTTCCACACTCGGGTCTTAACTAGTTCAGCGAAAGGTGAAACAAGATTTTTTTTATATGATGTGTGAAAAAATTATTTATTAATATCAACACAGTAGGAAAGAAACAGCTTTGCCAATTGTCTCTTTATAACAGGGAAAGAGCTCCCAATGACCAAAGCTGGAACAGTTTGAACAACAGATGGTGTGGTTTTGGATTATAATCCAAAGTATAAAATACATATTCATGAGTCCATACTGATATAAATAAATCAATCAATGAATACAGGAGAAGGAAAACATTTTCCTTACAGAAGCATTCCAACTAATATAAGTAAATACTCCCCCCACCCCCCCAGGAGATGAAGCTTAATGCCCTCCCTTCCGGAATATGGGCCATACTGAGTGACTAACTTCTAAATAGTAGAGTAGGAAGTAGGAAAAAATAGGAACTTCACAAGGGAGAAAAATGGCAAACACTACCTTAAAAATGATCAAGGTTGGCATCACCAATGGTAAGCTCTGCTCCTATCATGTAACATCCGATATGATGCGATGGGACAAGTACTTTATCTTTGTGGTCTCCCACAAAAACCTATAACCCCAAACCAATCATGCAAAAAACATCAGACAAACCCAGATTGGAAAACAGTCAAGTATGCTACAGAAATACTTCATCAACGCTGAGAAACTGTCACAGACTAGAGGAGGCTGAATACAATGTAGGATCCTGGAAACAAAAGGGACATTAGTGTAAAAGCTGGTGTGATATAGTCAAAGTCAGGAGTTTAGTAAAGTACCCACATTGGCTTCTTAGTTTAAACAAAGGTACCATGATAGTGGAAGAAGCTAATATTAAGGGAAACTAGGTAACGAGTATAAGGCAATTCTCTGTATTGTCTTTGCAACTTTTCTAAAATTATTCCAAAATAAAAATTTAATTTTAAAAATTACGATAAGAAACATGTCTCTTTGCCACCACTGAAATCAGTGTTGAGGCAAACGCCTGGTTGACAGTAGTTCCATGACAGGTAGTTGTTCAAGGCTGAAGGAATGTGATATTGATGTCTTATTTTGGTGAGGGACATGGCAGAGATATTTATATGGTTATCTGTGCCAGAGGATGTATACTTGTCCTGCCAAATACTCTCCTAGAGTCCCATTCACACACTGAAATGCAAACCAGACCAATGAGATTTGTCTTTAGCGTGTAAAAGACATCTGAAATGGAGCCATCTGGTTTATGTTGAACTTGAAGTTCGGTGGGTTTCTCTCAC
Source organism: Grampus griseus (assembly GCF_964374135.1). Taxonomy (NCBI): domain Eukaryota; kingdom Metazoa; phylum Chordata; class Mammalia; order Artiodactyla; family Delphinidae; genus Grampus; species Grampus griseus. The sequence continues at coordinate 21,242,127 of NC_139004.1, forward strand.
AAAGTTTCACCTCACACCCAAAGGGTTTTCTTTCCTATCTTGGGCCTAAAATATTTCCATTTGGGCCAATAAACATCTGAACCACTTCTCTTTGTTACATCCTGCCCCACAAAACTGGTGTGTTATCTATCACACCAAAGTCCCATTATAGAATCCAAGTTTTTCAGAAAGAACAGTGGCCAGTTCAATGTTCTTTGGTGGGTTCTTCACAGAGCTCAGACTTCTCCCAGGTAGTATTAATCACGCCCTCTTTTTTGTTCTTAAAGACTTCAGAGATTACTTTAATGCTGGGTGGATTTGTGTGTGTGTGTCTGTGTGTGTCTGTGTGTGTGTGTGTGTGTGTTAAGTTTTAGGCATCTCTGATGTGCATAAATGCAGGTGGTTCCTAACTTAACTTAGTCTTCCCATTACTACACATAATACCTGATACTTAAAATACAATAGGAGAGGTGTATTGCATTGGGCAGAAAATTTTAAACCTTACAGATTTGATTACAACGAAAGAGTTCTTCAAATAGAAATGAGTGGAAAGTGTGACCTACCTTTACAGAAGTACTCGAGCTGTTGTAATAAACAACAAAAGGAAACAAATTGCCTGCTATTGCAAGAGATACAGGCAGTGTCCTTACACTGTTCTCTATCAGCTCAGGAAGCTATGCTGTGTACCTGGCCTAGATCTAACACGCCTGTAGAAGTCTTATAGATTGAGGCTAGTCATAACCCACACCATCTGCCAGCAGTCCCCGAAGAATTTGAGTAAATGAAAACAGGAAATAGAGATTTTACATTATTTTCCCAAGGTCCCAAATATAATGACAGGTTTGGGACAAAGAACCAATGGAGCCTGACATCACAGTTTGTGCTCTTAAGCATCATTCCATACTGCCTCTCATTCTCAAAGGGGAGGACAACTCTCTGATATTTATGCATTGATTGTTGATTTCAGGAACTAGGACCAGTTAAGAACTTTATGACATTTTTAAGTAAGACATGTCTACCTAAGTTTTATATTGTCTATATCTCTGTGTCAAACATCGTTCTTAACATGTATACATTTGCTGAATTCTTACCTTCTTTTTTCCTTTTGCATGCCTTTACCTGCCACATAGCTCCAAAATCAAGATTGGGAAGCACGTTTCTCTTTTGTAAGATATTGCTTTTTCACAGTAAGAGTAGCAAATGGTGTGGTGCAGTCCTTCAAAGTGCTCCAGTTCATGTTATGTTTCAAGGCCGATAAGCACCATCATTTCCCAATTGCAGATTTGAAACTGAGAAATATCTCCTATAACGAAGTTGTAAAAGCTCCTGGAAGTGAAATGGTTTGGCTACCTATTTCAAGGGCCCAGAGGCTCAGAAAGTTTTTCTTGCCTTGGCACAGCATGTAAACTTCTGTGCATATTTCAGGCGAGAGAAAGTAAAAGAACTTGATAGAAATTCTGAGAAGTAGTCCTGAGGCTCTATCATTAATCAAAAATTCTTGAGAAATGCATTGGTGAAACAGGAAAGTGACATCTCCTTCAAAAACTGTAAGAATGAGTTTTGTGTCATAGTTGGCTCCGTGGCTTAGTTGGTGAAAGCGCCTGTCTAGTAAACAGGAGATCCTGGGTTCGAATCCCAGTGGGGCCTAAGGAGGAAGTGTTTTAAACATGGCAAACAAAAATTGGAATTAACTGCAGTTGACATGCCTTCAAGTCCTAGGAGGAGATAGGAACAGCATTAGTCCCCTTGCTTAAAAAATAAATATAATATCAACAACTCTCCCAAGAACGTTACTTGCCCTGAAATCATGAGATGGAAATTAGAATTGCCTAGAGTGCTTCTTTTTCTTTCCTTTACCTTTTAGATCAGGTGTCAGACATTGCCAGTCCGGTTTTGTGTGATCTCTTCAATTATTTTTGCCTCCTAGAACTTTTAACACAACAGAGACATTTGTTCTTCTTGATTGATTCATTGAATGGTCAACCTCTCCCCTCAGATCTCCCCAATTTTGCACCAGATAGCTTTTTGGCACATTGAATAGCGCCTTAAGAGCCATGCTTCTCAAAATTCTGTGAGCATATGAATGACCTGGTATGGTCCATTACAATGAGGGTTTTAGATGACTACATCTGCAACAGGGCCTGAAAGTCACCACTTCTACAGTCTCCCAGATGAGTGACGTCTACACTACTGTTACGTGGACCATACAGTGTGGGGCAAGGCTAATGAATAAGTGATCTAGTTTCGATGGGTGTGCTTTCAAGTTCTGCACTTTCATATGTTTACAGCTATTTTCCAAACCCATTACTTAGTCTGGAGTTGTTTTTACCCATTTGCCTTTAGTCAAACTAATCCAAAACCAATAAAAGAACAAGGGAAAAGTTCTAATATAAATTAGAGTAGTGTAAATCAAGTAGTGTTATAACCGTTTCCTCTTTTATTTTTAGTTTATTTTTACTGGAGTATAGCTGCTTTACAATGTTGTGTCTGTTTCCGCTGTACAGCAAAGTGAATCAGTTATACGTACACATATATCCCCTCTTTTTTTTTAGATTTCCTTCCCGTTTAGGTCACCACAAGCATTGAGTAGAGTTCCCTGTGCTATGTGGTAGATTCTCATTAGTTATCTCATTTACACATAGCCGTGTATATATGTCAATCCCAATCTCCCAATTCATCTCACTCCCCCTTCTCCCCTTGGTTTCCATAACTTTGTTCCCTACATCTTTGTCTCTATTTCTGCCTTGCAAATAAGTTCATCTGTACCAGAAAATGAATGACCATTTATCTCTGTGGTTTCATTTGGCAATTTTAAAAATAATTAACTGATTTTGTGCAATCTTATTATAATACTCAGTGCATGTGCCCTTTGCTACCTCAGGCTTGCATACTTTTCCAGGACATCTGGTAGGGTCAGGATTGGCCACGTTGGGGGCCACTCATTGACTGCTTTACAGTAAACTTCTAATCAAAGTACTGGAAAATAATAAATCATCATTTATGCTGCCAACTCGATATCAGGGAAAAAACGGACTCCAATCTTGCTAGCTGGGAAATACTGTCTCTCTTCTCTGTTTCTTGCAACCTTGGGACCAATCCAAGTTTGAGTTGCTGAGAGCAGGAGTTTTCAGCTTGGCTCTTGGTCAGACGTGCTGATGCAGAGCTGTCCTATCACGAAATTCTCACAGAGAATTCGAGGAAAGACCATGGTTTTGCTGCTGAGCACCTCCCTGATCCTTGAGGTAAAAGCTGGGAAGTGGACAAATACAGTGACGAAGGTCAGGTGAAGTGAGGAGAAAAATAAAGTATAGTCTAGTACGTCAGCTGTTGCACAGATTGACGTCGCTCAGAGCACAGGCGTTCCAGGCCAGTGTGAGTGACACTGGATAAGAAGTTGACTGACGACTCCCACCTCAACCTACTCGGCACAGAGTCCGGTCCCATGAATTCCCAAACACTACTCCTTTTGTCACTCCCTCCTGGGGCACAGCCCACCCCGCCCCTGCTCAGCAGTCTCCTCCGGACAAGCATGCCCTCTCGGAAGTTTGGGGGTCTTCAGGGCTCTGTGTGTTACGTCCTGGGTCCTACCGATGAGCAAGAGAGCTGGAAATGAAAGTCACAGGGTACTGTCGGGTAGTTCCTTGTAATCACATGCCCTAGGAGCCTGAGGTTACCCTGCCTGATGTTGGGGAAGGAATTTGGACTCTGCTTTTGAGTTACGTTTGGTTATGAGTCGTAGAGTTCCTATATTCTTATTTTAACACGTTTTTAAAAAGGAGGGTAAGCAAAGTGAGTGAGTGATAATATACTAAAAGAGAAATACTCAAAATTATTAGACTTGGGGAGCACCAAGGAAATGCCGTTTTATTGGACTTGTAAAAGGCAACGTGCGTGTGACGTTTCCGTGGTGCAGCGGTCAGCACGTTCGCCTTACACGCGAAAGGTCCCCGGTTCGAAACCGGGCGGAAACAGTGCCCTTCTCAGGCTTTTGCCACTTTACCCACAAGTACAACTACTTCCTTACTACCTTGCTGCCCTCTCTAAGGTGCCCGACCTCAAAACAAAGGGTTTCCAACCTATCCTCACAGCAGCAGTGCTCAGAACTACATTTTGTTAAAGTACTTACTGCATTTTAACATTTCTGTAGGTTCCTCGGACTCCAACACCTTTTACAATGTGTGAATTATGAGTATGTCCTTCCAGTCTGTGCCTAGTGTTTTTCTCTCCGAATGGACTTTTGAGGAAAAACGTGCTCAGTTTTTGTTGTTTTGTTTTGCGGGGTGGGGGTGGGGGTGGGTACAGTGTAGCAATCTTTCTTGTATGCTTAGTGCTTATTATGTCCTGTCTAACATATAGTTGCTCATCTCAAAGGCATGGAGTATTCTGCTAAATTTTCTTCAACAGACTTTACTGTTTTCACTTTCACTGTAGAGGCAAATGATTTGAAATGCAAGCAAATGGCCAGGAAGCAGCTGAGGTACACTTACCGCAATTAGAAATGAATAAGTGAATGAATGCCATCAGACAAACAAGGATGTAAATCAAACAAACGAAAACCAAAAGGTGATGTTTCCAGATGTCTTCCATCTCTGGCATTTTCTTTTTTTCCTTGCCAGAAATATTTTCAAAAACCTTCAATATAAAATTTGTGTGTGGAGAAGGTGGAAAGCAATGGAGGAGGGGGTGGAGGAAATGAATCAGAAACGTTTCCCGTCCCCAGAAAGTACACGTGGATTTTGTGTCCGGCAGAGGCCGTTGCTTAACCTCACTGTCCTTTCCTTTTTCTCCTAGTTCCCGGGGTCCGCGTTGGTACCCCCGTCAATACCCTCGGGGACTCGGTCTGCAGTCCGCCTTGATCCGGGTCTCTCTGCTCAGGTGTTTGCACAATGCGGCCAAGGCCAAGCCGCCCCTTCTCCGGAAGCCCAGGCTGCGCGCCGGGATCCCTAGGCGGACTCGCCTCAGCCACCTAGGCTTGCCTGGGAGGGGTGGCCGCTCGCTGCCACGAGTCGTCCTTTGGGCGCAGACACCTGTCGCTTACGTGGGTTCAAAAGGCAGTTGCCTTTAGGCACAGAACAGTCCCGGCCGGGCTCGGAAAGTGGTTAGGGTGGGTTTACCGGCGTGTGTGTTTAGAGACAAGTCTGTGGGACAGACGTACGCGGAATGGGGCGCGGGGGCCCTCGCAGGCAGGGTATCGAGGCCGGCAGGGGCTCCTCTCGGACACTTCAGGGGCTCGGCATCCCGCTCAACTCAAGGTGCGCGCCCGGCGGGCGGAGATGGTCCGCGTTGCCACCAGGAAGCCCGCCTCTTCCCGGAGTCAGGACCATGAACAGCGCACTCTGCATTTGCCGGGCTGTGTGAGGGATTTCTCAGAAGAGAGAAAGGACAGGGGGAAATGTTCTTATATAGTATATTGAGCTGGTGGTGTGTGTGTTTTAGGCACCGATTTTTTTTATTTACAAAAACACAGGAAGTACCGCATACAGTATTTCTACTTGATGGTTATGGAAGAAATGTTCACATATTAAGGTGTGGGGAAGTCATGGCTTACATATGATTTAACTAAAACTTAACCCTGACTAGAGCAGCCTGTTTTGCGGCCTATTAAACATACCTTTTACATCAGCGTTAACCATTAAAAAAAAACCAAAAAACATAAAACAAAACCATACCGTTACATCTGCTTTAACCATTTAACTTTTACCATTACCAGAAGTAAAAATGTCTGTTTTAAAGATGAAGATTAAACGCCTCCCTTCCTGGGACGCCAGTGCCAGTAGCACTTCCTCTCTACAGGGACCCTGGCTCTTGTCCCTCGTGGACTAAGGGGAGTCACATGATCTGAATGCCTGGGAGTTTTCTCAAATGTTTGGGGGAATTTTAGCTGGCTTTTGCTTAGATTAGGTCAGACTAGATCTCAGATTCTGTGAACTTTGAGAGGACAAAAGTATGACAGACAGAAAGCAGTGTTTCTAAAAGAGTTGCCTATCACCTAAACATCTGATGGCTATTTTATTATGTGGCCCTGAAGATTATGGCCTGAAATCCTCTCCACGGCCACTCCTGTATCTTCATCTTCATTTCGTACCTCACTGCCCCCTCTCTCCCAACCAGCAGCCCTTTGTCCTACCTGCCAGCAGTTCCTCTTGTTTCCCAGGGATGTGTGCACATATCATTCGTTCTACCCCAAATACTCCTCTATACCAGTGAACATCTCCTCAGCCTTGAAACTTGACCTCCACCATTACTCCTTCCGACAAAACTTTCTAAGTAAATCTTCACATTTCTGTTAGCACTGTACACCTCTCTTTCATTGCAAAAGCCAGTTAGGTGAAAGATGGCAAGGCTGGGATGAGAACGCATTGCACTCTGGATTCCAAGTTTGGGCCGTCAAGAACATTACCACGCCGTGCCTGTCTCTCAACATCCAAGGTCCTTCTCTCGAGGCAGTTGTACATTTTGAGGCATCTCTTTTGCCCAATTTGAAAACTAAAATAAACATACAACCAAATTGTCTAAAAAGAGCATGTCTGTCTGTTTGAAATGTATGTGGTATTAAATCAGTTCCTAAATTCCCACATTCCATGTCAAATTTGATTTCTGGAATGTGTGTACCTTTACTGAAGGACTGAATTCTTGCCTCGTTTTGCCTTTACCGTTGACTTTTGCATGCTTTTATCCGATGCATGGTTTATCACAGAATTTGCCCATGATTCTCCCTCTTAGTGAGGCTTACTCTTTTAACAGTAAGAGGAAAAGATGTGATTCTTACAGCCGAACGCATTTCCAAACCAAATAGATGTGCACTATTTTTCAACGCTTAATTAAAGAGAATACAGGGCAGTCATTAGTCATCCGCGCACACATCGTCAGGGTCCAATAGAAGTACATCCGAATATATGACGCGGGTGGAAGCATGGCAGATTAACAGATTGCAAAAATTTGCAAAGAGCACTCGCAGGAGAAAACTTGCTTTCAGGGAATGACATTCTTGCTATCACGTACGGAATGTTCTAAGGGTTACAATTCTTATGATTTTAAATATAGAAATTGAAAACAACGTTGTAGTATATACACTCACCGCGAATTACATGAATCTGTCGGAGGCAACGGTTTTGCGGTTATTTCCATCCTCACCCCGGAACCAGCGACTTCGGAGGTTTCATTTAATTAAATACGCGTGTTTAAAGTGCTGGTTCACGAAGGGGCCAGTGGCGCAATGGATAACGCGTCTGACTACGGATCAGAAGAGTCTAGGTTCGACTCCTGGCTGGCTCCGAACCCTTTTGACACCCAATCAACCTTGCAATTGACACGCCGACCAATTCTTCAAACTTTCTCCGATCGCAATGACGTGCTGGGAAAAGCTCCCTCACCTTCCTTCTTGTTGCCCCACAGGGCAATCAATCCCGCCTCTTGCGCAACTCGGAAGGACCCTTCAAAGGCGATCGCAGGAACGTTCACAATCTAACCTTTCCTGGTTTCAATCTCATACCGCAAATATGGAGAAAGGTTCAGTCTCACACGGCAAATATGGAGAAAGGATCACACAGAGACACCTATACACAGATTCAAATCAAAGAGGCTTTAAGAAAAAAGAAGAGGAGGAGGAAGAACAAGAAGAAAGAAAGAAAGAATCAATGTGGATCTACGAGTGTCTTCACCAATATTAGCTTCTCAACCCCTTCCGAAGAGTGAGACGAGAGGCTTTGACTGAGGCAATGGTAAATCTAGAAAGGCCGGGCTTGTGCGGGCCGGATATTGGAGCTGGTCCTGACCACCACGCACTCCACATTCCATGCCGCAGCTTGCTTCCCAGGACCGCGACTTCCAGAAGAGCGCTGGTTAGACAGTTCCAAAATGCCGGTGTGTGTGTGTGTGTGTGTGTGTGTATGTGTGACGTGTATGATTTTTTCTTTTTCTTTTTCTTTGAGTAACCTGTGCCTTCCAAGTCTCAGAGACGTGTAACCACCTTGGGTGGTAAGGAGTAAAAGCAAGCGTGGCTCGTACGGGGATCGAACCCGCGACCTTGGCGTTATTAGCACCACGCTCTAACCAACTGAGCTAACCGGCCGAGACGTGACGTACTTCTTCACTTAAAACTTTTAACCACCATTTCCCGCAGTACCTCTTCGGCCAAAGACAAACGTTTACTTTTCACGGTCCTCGGACACCTAGCTGCTCCATGTGTAACCCACCAAAGATCTGCTGTGCCCTCTACACAGAGAGCCAAACTCGGACAGCAGCCCTTTGTCCAAAAGGAAGCCTTGGGTTGCACGGCGCCGAGCCATTTACACAACAGCACATACTTCCATGGATTCCCCTGGCCGTTGGCCGCAGCTTCCTCCAAAAACGTCGGCTTCCTCTTTCACGTCCAGGAGTACGACTGAAAACCGGTGTGCCTTCTTTCCGTTTGGTTTTCTTTCAGGAGACAGCGTCTCATTCTGTTTATTTTGGGTGGAAAGCAACAACCACCACCAAATTCTCCTGAGAGAAGCTACACTTGGAACGTAACCTTTGAAAGAAGTTGGGGGTGGGGGCGGGGAAGGAGAGAGGGCGCAAGAGGAACGAAAGAGGAGAATAAGGGCGAGGTGTTCGGGGGCCGGTTAGCTCAGTTGGTTAGAGCGTGGTGCTAATAACGCCAAGGTCGCGGGTTCGATCCCCGTACTGGCCACTCCTTTACGATCACCTCCGCAGGGAATTCCCCTGCCGTAATCCCTCAGGAAAAAACTTGCTTCTTAACCTACGCACAGCTGCGAAAAGGGTAAAGTCCTCCCTATAATAACAGGTTCCAAGTCCACCATCCCTCGCGGACCTTTAGGAAGGGACCACGCCAGGCGGACTGGTTCAGGATACTTCCTCTTCCCTCCATGTCAGCAGCTCTTTGAACACTTTGAGCAAGAAACACAAAACACAGACTTTTCTTTTCTTTTCTTAAGGACAGGAATCGAATCTGGATTCCTTAGACAGACGTGCATCTCATATCGTTGCTTCTGACTTGAAAGGACAGTTCAGTATCATGGTAACTTCTCTGATCTTTGTGGGAAGTCCTGCCCCAGACTTGTACAGTTTCCCTACCTGCGTGCGCTGACCAGTGCTAAGCTCCACGTGGAGTGCTTTCTGGAGGTTTCTCTTCTCGCGGCTCTCTCCTTTCTGGTACTCTGTCCTGCCAGCTTTAGCTGCCTTGGTCTCCTGGACTATCCGCCCCGTCACTTCAACTCAGGGAGTTCACCAGCCTCCGCCTGGGTTCCTGTTCCAAGCACTGGGGCCTGGAAACTCTCTCAAGGCTGCAATCCCAGGTCTCACCTCATGCCCAGAAAACTCGCTCGTTCCTTTCTTTCTGTCAGGGAGCACCATCCTTCTTTGCCTGATGTTTGGTGTCTTGAAAACTCTTTCGTCTACTTTGTCAGGTTTTGCTTCTTTCAAGCAGGAGGGTGTATCTGATCCTTGAGATTTCGTCTTAACTGGAAACAGGACTTTCTGCCCTTTAGAAGACGAAGGGGGAAAGCTGAGGCCTCTTCGGTGTGTGCTGGGGGTTGCAGGCTCCGAGGGAGCAGAGGCAGGCGGGCTGCTTAGTGCAGCGGCCTGTCTCGGGGCAGTTGGCATTGCCTTCCTGGGAAACGTGGGGCCTCATGTTGCGTGTGGCAAGCAGTGTGCTCAGGTATTGCACTGGGGCTCCAGGCTGCAACTGGGCCAAACTGTCTGGAGGGCTCAGGCTACAGGCCTCAGCGCCGGTCAGGTGGTTTCCTCTGGTGTGTGAGTGTGATGTGTGTGTGTGTGTGTGTGTGTGTGTGTGTTGGGGGGTGAGGGGGGGGCGGTGTTTGGGCCAGGGCTGTTTGCGGGAGAGGAGGGCTCTTGTGTGAGAGCAGGGCTGAGTCCAGGAGTGCTGAGGGGCCGATGCCGCCAAAACGGGCATTCGGATCTCTGTCCGGCTGGAAGGCTGAAGGTGGGAGTTTTCTGATGAGGGGGTGGGAGCCTTGGAGGGCGTGGGATCCGGGCACTCTTTCCTTATCGCCGCCCCGCTGTCGCCCGCGGGGCATCGGAACACCTACGTGCTCCGTCAGTGCCTCACCGTGGGTGAATTCCGGTCGTCCTCTTGGTGGCCTGGAGATGACTGCCACTTAGCACAGCCTCAGAGGCTGAGATTGGATGAATCAGTGGGACCCGCCCAGCACCTGAGTCCACCGGAATGACCCCGCTCCGTCCTTCCTTCCCTTGCTGCCTCTAGTACCCTTTCTCTCTCTCCCCCCACACACACCCCCGTCTCTCCTTTCCATTAGGTTACTACTTCTCTGTGGTACCCTTTTCCCAATACTTTATTGAAGTATATTTTTAAATGAAAAGCGTTTATGTGTAGTTTGAGCTGATAAACTTTACCGATGTATCCTACTCCCATGTGACCATCACCCAGATGGAGACTGAGAACATTCCCATTAGTCCAGAAAATCGCCTTATGCCCCCTTACCAGTCAAGACTGCATCCTGCAAGCTAATCGCTGTCTGATTTCTAGCACCAGACAGTTTGCCTGCTCTTGAACTTCATAGAAGTGGAATCATATAGCATATCCTACTGTGAGGCATTTTGGGGGTCCAGCATGATATTTCTGAGAGTGATCTGAGTCCTTCCACGTGCAGCAAGTCACAGAACTTTGTTCCGCTTATTGCTGGGAAGTTGATTCTTTCGATTTTATAAACAAACCAAAATTTGTCTGTATATACAAGGACACATGACATAGCTCATGAGGTTCATAGTGGGGAAAAAGGAGCTCAGCGTGACGGCCTGTCAGCAGAGTGGCGCAGCGGGAGCGTGCTGGGCCCATAACCCAGAGGTCGATGGATCGAAACCATCCTCTGCTAAGCTTCCTTCTTCTAACACCCAGTTCTTTTCTCCTGGATCGCAGGCACGACATAGCGAGAAGAAATTTCGTCAACTTACACATGCACCTTCTTCTTCGACCACCTCTAGAATCCATTGCCACCCCCAACCTAACCACTGAAAACCAGTTAGCGTTTTCCTTTCCCCTCCTTTTCCTTTCCTTTCCTTTTCTTTTTTCTTTTGCCAGTTGGGAGGGGGGGACGGGGGTGGGGAGCACAATCCACCCTCCTCACTCATTTCAAAAGAGAGGCGAATCTCTAGCCCTTCTCACTCGAGAATACTTTAAAAATTTACCGTTCGTTTCCAATGGATCAGTATCATTTCTTCCAGGAAATAAAATACACACTTCACTCCAGTTAGGGTTTTATACTTTCTTTACACTCGAAAGAAAAACATTTTTTCTTGATTTCTGCCCGATGACTATGTTGCATTTTTACTTGGGCTCGAGTCTCCTACCCTTTGTCGCCTCTTTTTTCGCTCCTACGCATGATTTATCAAATTTAGATCAAGTTAATGCGAAAACTTTGTGAATCCTTTTTGAAAGCAATACATGTTGCAATTACCATGAAGACGCCATTCGCGTGCACTCTATGGGAAAAACAGAAGCAAAGGAGTTAAATGTGAAATGGCAGGAGAAAATGAAATGAATGTGTTAAAATAAAAACATCTGTGCATCACTATCTAACTGTCAAGCTCAGGGGGGAAAAACACACACATGGAAGTCTTAGGAAAATTTTTTTTTCTCGTTTTTTGAGGAAAACTTTTTAGTGAAAGTACTCTTTAATGAGTCCTTACATCATGACAAGGAAGTATAAATTCCTCCAAAACAGGAAGCACCCTAAATAATGAGAATTTTAAAAAATCAAATGGAAAACTAGAAATGAGCTGAAGATGGCGATAGAGGGACCTGTTCTCTTCCTCTACCTGTTGCTTTGAAGGTGTTCTTATCTGGACGCCCACTAAACCAACACTCTTCCACTTATTTTGCCTGCTTACCCTCTAAATTGTTCAGAGGAGGGAATAGCCAGGTTCTGACCAAAACTCTGGGTCCTTTGGCTCTGCAACGTGTGCCACCATGCGATGGAAGGGAGGGTTTACGCCTTCAAGACACCTTTCCTATGGGTCCCCAAGAGGTCGAGGCCACATCACTTCCATGTGTGAGATGTGATGAGATAAGCAGTAAACCACGCTCTAAGAGTAGAGAGCAACTGCACTCAGCCAGCCAAGCAAGAACACTCGAGTATCTGGGAAGGACACGTGCAATGCACAATTCTTTTGTCAAGATACAAGATAAAAGAGCAAATGGCACAGTCCCCACCACTGGAAAAGTCGACGAGGATGGGATTCGAACCCACGCGTGCAAAGCACAATGGATTAGCAGTCCATCACCTTAACCACTCGGCCACCTCGTCCCACGGTTGAAAAGTGCTTTTGAATACTTTTTAAAAATCTTGCTTTTGGCAAAGCCTTACCTTTTCATCTTTCTGTACAGTACCGTTCTCCAAAGTGCAGTCATTTTAAAAGAATTTTCACACAGAACCAGTTCTTTCCCCCTTTCTCCTGGGAGCCTTTCACACTTTGATAATCTTTTAACCTGCTCGTGTCTCCAGCCTTAATTGTCATCCTTCCTCAGTATTCGCATTGCCTTCCAGTCAAGATAAAAATTTTTCTATTCCCCCCAAGCTCCATAATCTTCTCATTCTTCACCGGCAACACTCTAGTCCCCACCTCTGCCCTCACTTCACCTGTCTTCATTCTCTACACGTTCCTCAGATCTCAGTTTGGGCCTTACAGCTCTCCTCCCCGTCTCCCTCCTCTCCCCCTTCCCTTCCTCTTCCCCCCCCCATCCTCCGTCGAAAAGCCCTTCTTACTGAGCTTTTACAGTTGAAAAAATTTCGAGAATACGTTTTCTCTCAAAACATATTCTCATTCCGTTTCTGCCACAGAATTTTATCCTAATACTATGTATTTTTATGCTCAATTACCCAATCATGCCACTATGCAATAGAAAGTATTTATTTACATTAACTGGAATCTAAATTTCAGTTATTTCCAGTGACTATAAATCTGTGTTTAAGTGTTTTTTTTTTCTGACTTGAATTACCTTCACATTTAGTAAGAGCATTCAGTAAAAATATTAATAGCTAATTTTGATAAGGAAGTTGTTACATATGTAAAGTAGAATTGCATTAGTAAGACATTTTTTAGTGAAAGGGCAGGGAATATTTTCTCCCATCAATTCATGCGTTTGTGGATGAAAACTTCTTATGGCTGGAATAAGAAGAATTCGGTGAAAATTAGCAAAAAGACCATTAGTTTTGAATAAGTGTGTGGCTTACAAAAGGTGCTTTTATGATTATTTAAGGTGCATTATTAAAAGTAGAATCTTCAATACATTTCCACTGTTCATCTAAATTTAACAAACGGTGGCAATAAGTAGGAGTGATAGTGAGCAGGGGTCTAGTAACTATATAAAAATTATTTTTACAAAATATGGATTTCTATTTGACAGAGTCAAGGAGAATAATTTTTTTACGAGTCTGAATAAGTGTAAAACTATTAAAGCACTAACTTTCTATGATATATATGTATGTTCCCTTCATTAAAACTGTAGTGTTCGTAGTTGGAAGTAGATGAAGAATTTGTCACTTTCTCCTCTGTGAAACTGTATAAAATACACAAAGGAAACGCAGCCCTGTGTCTTGTTTACAGGTGAGACTTTGGAGACACCAATATTCCCATTTGTTTTTTGTCAACAGGGAATATTTTTACCCCTGAAGTAACGTGCCACAGTAAAATGTTGTATAAAAAGTAATAGAATGGCATGATTTGCAAGGGAATGTGAAAGTAGAATCCGTTCACATCCATCGTGAGCCAGCGCGCGATCAGGAAGATACATTTTAGGAAAATGTTTCACTGTCTCCTACTGGATCTGGCCATCTCCAGAGTAGCAACGCTGTAGTTGAGTTGCTCTGGGGTACAGTGCTCTCGCTTTTTCCATCTTCCTTAAACACTAGAGCTGAGTTTTCCTGTTCACATTTCTTTTCTCCTCGCCTCTTCCATCCCGGGCTCTCTCCAAAACTAAACGACCCCAGCAATTCCTAGGACGACCACTCTTTTCGAACAGGCAGAAGAGGGTCCGAGCTCTGGGCCAGACCAGGAACCGCAGAGAAAGCCGAGGAGCAGCGCGCCCAGCAAAGTCTTCAGGGAACCCTCGCTAGGAAATGTCGGGGTCGCGTGGAGTAAACTCCGCCGTCAACAGAGAAAAATCTATATAATTCAGTTCATTTGCCCGCTTTTCGAGAACAGGCAAAGTTCCAGGTGCAAACGCCAAAAGCGGCGCGTGCAACATTCCTGCTTCAGTTCCTCCCACCTCCCACTCGCTTTGGTCAGGTATTTCATGTCCTTCCCAGATACTCGAGTGTTCTTGCTTGGCTGGCTGAGTGCAGTTGCTCTCTACTCTTAGAGCGTGGTTTACTGCTTATCTCATCACATCTCACACATGGAAGTGATGTGGCGTCGACCTCTTGGGGACCCATAGGAAAGGTGTCTTGAAGGCGTAAACCCTCCCTTCCATCGCATGGTGGCACACGTTGCAGAGCCAAAGGACCCAGAGTTTTGGTCAGAACCTGGCTATTTCCTCCTCTGAACAATTTAGAGGGTAAGCAGGCAAAATAAGTGGAAGAGTGTTGGTTTAGTGGACGTCCAGATAAGAACACCTTCAAAGCAACAGGTAGAGGAAGAGAACAGGTCCCTCTATCGCCATCTTCAGCTCATTTCTAGTTTTCCATTTGATTTTTTAAAATTCTCATTATTTAGGGTGCTTCCTGTTTTGGAGGAATTTATACTTCCTTGTCATGATGTAAGGACTCACTAAAGAGTACTTTCACTAAAAAGTTTTCCTCAAAAAACGGGAAAAAAATTTTTTTCCTAAGACTTCCATGTGTGTGTTTTTCCCCCCTGAGCTTGACAGTTAGATAGTGATGCACAGATGTTTTTATTTTAACACATTCATTTCATTGTCTCCTGCCATTTCACATTTAACTCCTTTGCTTCTGTTTTTCCCATAGAGTGCACGCGAATGGCGTCTTCATGGTAATTGCAACATGTATTGCTTTCAAAAAGGATTCACAAAGCTTTCGCATTAACTTGATCTAAATTTGATAAATCATGCGTAGGAGCGAAAAAAGAGGAGACAAAGGGTAGGAGACTCGAGCCCAAGTAAAAATGCGACATAGTCACCGGGCAGAAATCAAGAAAAAATGTTTTTCTTTCGAGTGTAAAGAAAATATAAAACCCTAACTGGAGTGAAGTGTGTATTTTATTTCCTGGAAGAAATGATACTGATCCATTGGAAACGAACGGTAAATTTTTAAAGTATTCTCGAGTGAGAAGGGCTAGAGATTCGCCTCTCTTTTGAAATGAGTGAGGAGGGTGGATTGTGCTCCCCACCCCCGTCCCCCCCTCCCAACTGGCAAAAGAAAAAAGAAAAGGAAAGGAAAGGAAAAGGAGGGGAAAAGAAAACGCTAACTGGTTTTCAGTGGTTAGGTTGGGGGTGGCAATGGATTCTAGAGGTGGTCGAAGAAGAAGGTGCATGTGTAAGTTGACGAAATTTCTTCTCACTATGTCGTGCCTGCGATCCAGGAGAAAAGAACTGGGCGTTAGAAGAAGGAAGCTTAGCAGAGGATGGTTTCGATCCATCGACCTCTGGGTTATGGGCCCAGCACGCTCCCGCTGCGCCACTCTGCTGACAGGCCGTCACGCTGAGCTCCTTTTTCCCCACTATGAACCTCATGAGCTATGTCATGTGTCCTTGTATATACAGACAAATTTTGGTTTGTTTATAAAATCGAAAGAATCAACTTCCCAGCAATAAGCGGAACAAAGTTCTGTGACTTGCTGCACGTGGAAGGACTCAGATCACTCTCAGAAATATCATGCTGGACCCCCAAAATGCCTCACAGTAGGATATGCTATATGATTCCACTTCTATGAAGTTCAAGAGCAGGCAAACTGTCTGGTGCTAGAAATCAGACAGCGATTAGCTTGCAGGATGCAGTCTTGTCTGGTAAGGGGGCATAAGGCGATTTTCTGGACTAATGGGAATGTTCTCAGTCTCCATCTGGGTGGTGGTCACATGGGAGTAGGATACATCGGTAAAGTTTATCAGCTCAAACTACACATAAACGCTTTTCATTTAAAAATATACTTCAATAAAGTATTGGGAAAAGGGTACCACAGAGAAGTAGTAACCTAATGGAAAGGAGAGACGGGGGTGTGTGTGGGGAGAGAGAGAGAAAGGGTACTAGAGGCAGCAAGGGAAGGAAGGACGGAGCGGGGTCATTCCGGTGGACTCAGGTGCTGGGCGGGTCCCACTGATTCATCCAATCTCAGCCTCTGAGGCTGTGCTAAGTGGCAGTCATCTCCAGGCCACCAAGAGGACGACCGGAATTCACCCACGGTGAGGCACTGACGGAGCACGTAGGTGTTCCGATGCCCCGCGGGCGACAGCGGGGCGGCGATAAGGAAAGAGTGCCCGGATCCCACGCCCTCCAAGGCTCCCACCCCCTCATCAGAAAACTCCCACCTTCAGCCTTCCAGCCGGACAGAGATCCGAATGCCCGTTTTGGCGGCATCGGCCCCTCAGCACTCCTGGACTCAGCCCTGCTCTCACACAAGAGCCCTCCTCTCCCGCAAACAGCCCTGGCCCAAACCCCGCCCCCCCCTCACCCCCCAACACACACACACACACACACACATCACACTCACACACCAGAGGAAACCACCTGACCGGCGCTGAGGCCTGTAGCCTGAGCCCTCCAGACAGTTTGGCCCAGTTGCAGCCTGGAGCCCCAGTGCAATACCTGAGCACACTACTTGCCACACGCAATATGAGGCCCCACGTTTCCCAGGAAGGCAATGCCAACTGCCCTGAGACAGGCCGCTGCACTAAGCAGCCCGCCTGCCTCTGCTCCCTCGGAGCCTGCAACCCCCAGCACACACCGAAGAGGCCTCAGCTTTCCCCTTTCGTCTTCTAAAGGGCAGAAAGTCCTGTTTCCAGTTAAGACGAAATCTCAAGGATCAGATACACCCTCCTGCTTGAAAGAAGCAAAACCTGACAAAATAGACGAAAGAGTTTTCAAGACACCAAACATCAGGCAAAGAAGGATGGTGCTCCCTGACAGAAAGAAAGGAACGAGCGAGTCTTCTGGGCATGAGGTGAGACCTGGGATTGCAGCCTTGAGAGAGTTTCCAGGCCCCAGTGCTTGGAACAGGAACCCAGGCGGAGGCTGGTGAACTCCCTGAGTTGAAGTGACGGGGCGGATAGTCCAGGAGACCAAGGCAGCTAAAGCTGGCAGGACAGAGTACCGGAAAGGAGAGAGCCGCGAGAAGAGAAACCTCCAGAAAGCACTCCACGTGGAGCTTAGCACTGGTCAGCGCACGCAGGTAGGGAAACTGTACAAGTCTGGGGCAGGACTTCCCACAAAGATCAGAGAAGTTACCATGATACTGAACTGTCCTTTCAAGTCAGAAGCAACGATATGAGATGCACGTCTGTCTAAGGAATCCAGATTCGATTCCTGTCCTTAAGAAAAGAAAAGAAAAGTCTGTGTTTTGTGTTTCTTGCTCAAAGTGTTCAAAGAGCTGCTGACATGGAGGGAAGAGGAAGTATCCTGAACCAGTCCGCCTGGCGTGGTCCTTCCTCACAGGGCAATCTCGGCTGTCAGTTCCTCTGAAAGAGTCGTCAGAGACGTGGAAAGAACGACCTTTGAAAGAACGCCTATTTACTTTGTATCTCTTGAGGATTTGAGAAAGGACGTTGATTGCGCAACTACTTTGGAAAGAGAATTGAAAAGCGAATAAGCTTGTAACCAAAGGTTGCCAGTAATCTTTTCCACTTTTTCCCGCCCATTTTTCGTGTTAGGTCGAGCTCCCACTCTTGCGTCCTCTGGCCCTGCACGTGTCTCTGTCCTCAGCCGCTGGTCCCGGAGGAAAGAGTACACTGCCTGCTGGGAAGAAGGCTGAAGTTGTAGTAGGCCGAGAGCCGAGTTGGGTAAGGAGTGGATAAAAGGTCCGCGAGGGATGGTGGACTTGGAACATGTTATTATAGGGAGGACTCTACCCTTTTCGCAGGTGTGCGTAGGTTAAGAAGCAAGTTTCTTCCTGAGGGATTACGGCAGGGGAATTCCCTGCGGAGGTGATCGTGAAGGAGTGGCCAGTACGGGGATCGAACCCGCGACCTTGGCGTTATTAGCACCACGCTCTAACCAACTGAGCTAACCGGCCCCCGAGCGCCTCGCCCTTATTCTCCTCTTTCGTTCCTCTTGCGCCCTCTCTCCTTCCCCGCCCCCACCCCCCAACCTCTTTCAAAGGTTACGTTCCAAGTGTAGCTTCTCTCAGGAGAATTTGGTGGTGGTTGTTGCTTTCCACCCAAAATAAACAGAATGAGACGCTGTCTCCTGAAAGAAAACCAAACGGAAAGAAGGCACACCGGTTTTCAGTCGTACTCCTGGACGTGAAAGAGGAAGCCGACGTTTTTGGAGGAAGCTGCGGCCAACGGCCGGGGGAATCCATGGAAGTATGTGCTGTTGTGTAAATGGCTCGGCGCCGTGCAACCCAAGGCTTCCTTTTGGACAAAGGGCTGCTGTCCGAGTTTGGCTCTCTGTGTAGAGGGCACAGCAGATCTTTGGTGGGTTACACATGGAGCAGCTAGGTGTCCGAGGACCGTGAAAAGTAAACGTTTGTCTTTGGCCGAAGAGGTACTGCGGGAAATGGTGGTTAAAAGTTTTAAGTGAAGAAGTACGTCACGTCTCGGCCGGTTAGCTCAGTTGGTTAGAGCGTGGTGCTAATAACGCCAAGGTCGCGGGTTCGATCCCCGTACGGGCCACGCTTGCTTTTACTCCTTACCACCCAAGGTGGTTACACGTCTCTGAGACTTGGAAGGCACAGATTACTCAAAGAAAAAGAAAAAGAAAAAATCATACACGTCACACACACACACACACACACACACACACACACACACACACACCGGCATTTTGGAACTGTCTAACCAGCGCTCTTCTGGAAGTCGCGGTCCTGGGAAGCAAGCTGCGGCATGGAATGTGGAGTGCGTGGTGGTCAGGACCAGCTCCAATATCCGGCCCGCACAAGCCCGGCCTTTCTAGATTTACCATTGCCTCAGTCAAAGCCTCTCGTCTCACTCTTCGGAAGGGGTTGAGAAGCTAATATTGGTGAAGACACTCGTAGATCCACATTGATTCTTTCTTTCTTTCTTCTTGTTCTTCCTCCTCCTCTTCTTTTTTCTTAAAGCCTCTTTGATTTGAATCTGTGTATAGGTGTCTCTGTGTGATCCTTTCTCCATATTTGCCGTGTGAGACTGAACCTTTCTCCATATTTGCGGTATGAGATTGAAACCAGAAAAGGTTAGATTGTGAACGTTCCTGCGATCGCCTTTGAAGGGTCCTTCCGAGTTGCGCAAGAGGCGGGATTGATTGCCCTGTGGGGCAACAAGAAGGAAGGTGAGGGAGCTTTTCCCAGCACGTCCTTGCGATCGGAGAAAGTTTGAAGAATTGGTCGGCGTGTCAATTGCAAGGTGATTGGGTGTCAAAAGGGTTCCGAGCCAGCCAGGAGTCGAACCTAGACTCTTCTGATCCGTAGTCAGACGCGTTATCCATTGCGCCACTGGCCCCTGCGTGGAACAAGACCTTAAGCATGCGTATTTAATTAAATGAAACCTCCGAAGTCGCTGGTTCCGGAGTGAGGATGGAAATAACCGCAAAACCGTTGCCTCCGACAGATTCATGTAATTCGCGGTGAGTGTATATACTACAACGTTGTTTTCAATTTCTATATTTAAAATCATAAGAATTGTAACCCTTAGAACATTCCGTACGTGATAGCAAGAATGTCATTCCCTGAAAGCAAGTTTTCTCCTGCGAGTGCTCTTTGCAAATTTTTGCAATCAATCTGTTAATCTGCCATGCTTCCACCCGCGTCATATATTCGGATGTGCTTCTATTGGACCCTGACGATGTGTGCGCGGATGACTAATGACTGCCCTGTATTCTCTTTAATTAAGCGTTGAAAAATAGTGCACATCTATTTGGTTTGGAAATGCGTTCGGCTGTAAGAATCACATCTTTTCCTCTTACTGTTAAAAGAGTAAGCCTCACTAAGAGGGAGAATCATGGGCAAATTCTGTGATAAACCATGCATCGGATAAAAGCATGCAAAAGTCAACGGTAAAGGCAAAACGAGGCAAGAATTCAGTCCTTCAGTAAAGGTACACACATTCCAGAAATCAAATTTGACATGGAATGTGGGAATTTAGGAACTGATTTAATACCACATACATTTCAAACAGACAGACATGCTCTTTTTAGACAATTTGGTTGTATGTTTATTTTAGTTTTCAAATTGGGCAAAAGAGATGCCTCAAAATGTACAACTGCCTCGAGAGAAGGACCTTGGATGTTGAGAGACAGGCACGGCATGGTAATGTTCTTGACGGCCCAAACTTGGAATCCAGAGTGCAATGCGTTCTCATCCCAGCCTTGCCATCTTTCACCTAACTGGCTTTTGCAATGAAAGAGAGGTGTACAGTGCTAACAGAAATGTGAAGATTTACTTAGAAAGTTTTGTCGGAAGGAGTAATGGTAGAGGTCAAGTTTCAAGGCTGAGGAGATGTTCACTAGGTATAGAGGAGTATTTGGGGTAGAACGAATGATATGCGCACACATCCCTGGGAAACAAGAGGAACTGCTGGCAGGCAGGACAAAGGGCTGCTGGTTGGGAGAGAGGGGGCAGTGAGGTACGAAATGAAGCTGAAGACACAGGAGTGGCCAGGGAGAGGATTTCAGGCCATAATCTTCAGGGCCACATAATAAAATAGCCATCAGATGTTTAGGTGATAGGCAACTCTTTTAGAAACACTGCTTTCTGTCTGTCATACTTTTGTCCTCTCAAAGTTCACAGAATCTGAGATCTAGTCTGACCTAATCTAAGCAAAAGCCAGCTAAAATTCCCCCAAACATTTGAGAAAACTCCCAGGCATTCAGATCATGTGACTCCCCTTAGTCCACGAGGGACAAGAGCCAGGGTCCCTGTAGAGAGGAAGTGCTACTGGCACTGGCGTCCCAGGAAGGGAGGCGTTTAATCTTCATCTTTAAAACAGACATTTTTACTTTTGGTAATGGTAAAAGTTAAATGGTTAAAGCAGATGTAACGGTATGGTTTTGTTTTATGTTTTTTGGGGTTTTTTTAATGGTTAACGCTGATGTAAAAGGTATGTTTAATAGGTCGCAAAACAGGCTGCTCTAGTCAGGGTTAAGTTTTAGTTAAATCATATGTAAGCCATGACTTCCCCACACCTTAATATGTGAACATTTCTTCCATAACCATCAAGTAGAAATACTGTATGCGGTACTTCCTGTGTTTTGTAAATAAAAAAAATCGGTGCCTAAAACACAGACACCACCAGCTCAATATACTATATCAGAACATTCCCCCCTGTCCTTTCTCTCTTCTGAGAAATCCCTCACACAGCCCGGCAAATGCAGAGTGCGCTGTTCATGGTCCTGACTCCGGGAAGAGGCGGGCTTCCTGGTGGCAACGCGGACCATCTCCGCCCGCCGGGCGCGCACCTTGAGTTGAGCGGGATGCCGAGCCCCGGAAGTGTCCGAGAGGAGCCCCTGCCGGCCTCGATACCCTGCCTGCGAGGGCCCCCGCGCCCCATTCCGCGTACGTCTGTCCCACAGACTTGTCTCTAAACACACACGCCGGTAAACCCACCCTAACCACTTTCCGAGCCCGGCCGGGACTGTTCTGTACCTAAAGGCAACTGCCTTTTGAACCCACGTAAGCGACAGGTGTCTGCGCCCAAAGGACGACTCGTGGCAGCGAGCGGCCACCCCTCCCAGGGAAGCCTAGGTGGCTGAGGCGAGTCGGCCTACGGATCCCGGCGCGCAGCCTGGGCTTCCGGAGAAGGGGCGGCTTGGCCTTGACCGCGTTGTGCAAACACCTGAGCAGAGAGACCCGGATCAAGGCGGACTGCAGACCGAGTCCCCGAGGGTATTGACGGGGGTACCAACGCGGACCCCGGGAACTAGGAGAAAAAGGAAAGGACAGTGAGGTTAAGCAACGGCCTCTGCCGGACACAAAATCCACGTGTACTTTCTGGGGACGGGAAACGTTTCTGATTCATTTCCTCCACCCCCTCCTCCATTGCTTTCCACCTTCTCCACACACAAATTTTATATTGAAGGTTTTTGAAAATATTTCTGGCAAGGAAAAAAAGAAAATGCCAGAGATGGAAGACATCTGGAAACATCACCTTTTGGTTTTCGTTTGTTTGATTTACATCCTCGTTTGTCTGATGGCATTCATTCACTTATTCATTTCTAATTGCGGTAAGTGTACCTCAGCTGCTTCCTGGCCATTTGCTTGCATTTCAAATCATTTGCCTCTACAGTGAAAGTGAAAACAGTAAAGTCTGTTGAAGAAAATTTAGCAGAATACTCCATGCCTTTGAGATGAGCAACTATATGTTAGACAGGACATAATAAGCACTAAGCATACAAGAAAGATTGCTACACTGTACCCACCCCCACCCCCACCCCGCAAAACAAAACAACAAAAACTGAGCACGTTTTTCCTCAAAAGTCCATTCGGAGAGAAAAACACTAGGCACAGACTGGAAGGACATACTCATAATTCACACATTGTAAAAGGTGTTGGAGTCCGAGGAACCTACAGAAATGTTAAAATGCAGTAAGTACTTTAACAAAATGTAGTTCTGAGCACTGCTGCTGTGAGGATAGGTTGGAAACCCTTTGTTTTGAGGTCGGGCACCTTAGAGAGGGCAGCAAGGTAGTAAGGAAGTAGTTGTACTTGTGGGTAAAGTGGCAAAAGCCTGAGAAGGGCACTGTTTCCGCCCGGTTTCGAACCGGGGACCTTTCGCGTGTAAGGCGAACGTGCTGACCGCTGCACCACGGAAACGTCACACGCACGTTGCCTTTTACAAGTCCAATAAAACGGCATTTCCTTGGTGCTCCCCAAGTCTAATAATTTTGAGTATTTCTCTTTTAGTATATTATCACTCACTCACTTTGCTTACCCTCCTTTTTAAAAACGTGTTAAAATAAGAATATAGGAACTCTACGACTCATAACCAAACGTAACTCAAAAGCAGAGTCCAAATTCCTTCCCCAACATCAGGCAGGGTAACCTCAGGCTCCTAGGGCATGTGATTACAAGGAACTACCCGACAGTACCCTGTGACTTTCATTTCCAGCTCTCTTGCTCATCGGTAGGACCCAGGACGTAACACACAGAGCCCTGAAGACCCCCAAACTTCCGAGAGGGCATGCTTGTCCGGAGGAGACTGCTGAGCAGGGGCGGGGTGGGCTGTGCCCCAGGAGGGAGTGACAAAAGGAGTAGTGTTTGGGAATTCATGGGACCGGACTCTGTGCCGAGTAGGTTGAGGTGGGAGTCGTCAGTCAACTTCTTATCCAGTGTCACTCACACTGGCCTGGAACGCCTGTGCTCTGAGCGACGGCAATCTGTGCAACAGCTGACGTACTAGACTATACTTTATTTTTCTCCTCACTTCACCTGACCTTCGTCACTGTATTTGTCCACTTCCCAGCTTTTACCTCAAGGATCAGGGAGGTGCTCAGCAGCAAAACCATGGTCTTTCCTCGAATTCTCTGTGAGAATTTCGTCATAGGACAGCTCTGCATCAGCACGTCTGACCAAGAGCCAAGCTGAAAACTCCTGCTCTCAGCAACTCAAACTTGGATTGGTCCCAAGGTTGCAAGAAACAGAGAAGAGAGACAGTATTTCCCAGCTAGCAAGATTGGAGTCCGTTTTTTCCCTGATATCGAATTGGCAGCATAAATGATGATTTATTATTTTCCAGTACTTTGATTAGAAGTTTGCTGTAAAGCAGTCAATGAGTGGCCCCCAACGTGGCCAATCCTGACCCTACCAGATGTCCTGAAAAAGTATGCAAGCCTGAGGTAGCAAAGGGCACATGCACTGAGTATTATAATAAGATTGCAAAAAATCAGTTAATTATTTTTAAAATTGCCAAATGAAACCACAGAGATAAATGGTCATTCATTTTCTGGTACAGATGAACTTATTTGCAAGGCAGAAATAGAGACAAAGATGTAGGGAACAAAGTTATGGAAACCAAGGGGAGAAGGGGGAGTGAGATGAATTGGGAGATTGGGATTGACATATATGCACGGCTATGTGTAAATGAGATAACTAATGAGAATCTACCACATAGCACAGGGAACTCTACTCAATGCTTGTGATGACCTAAACGGGAAGGAAATCTAAAAAAAAAGAGGGGATATATGTGTACGTATAACTGATTCACTTTGCTGTACAACGGAAACAGACACAACATTGTAAAGGAGCTATACTCCAGTAAAAATAAACTAAAAATAAAAGAGGAAACGGTTATAACACTACTTGATTTACACTACTCTAATTTATATTAGAACTTTTCCCTTGTTCTTTTATTGGTTTTGGATTAGTTTGACTAAAGGCAAATGGGTAAAAACAACTCCAGACTAAGTAATGGGTGTGGAAAATAGCTGTAAACATATGAAAGTGCAGAACTTGAAAGCACACCCATCAAAACTAGATCACTTATTCATTAGCCTTGCCCCACACTGTATGGTCCACGTAACAGTAGTGTAGACGTCACTCATCTGGGAGACTGTAGAAGTGGTGACTTTCAGGCCCTGTTGCAGATGTAGTCATCTAAAACCCTCATTGTAATGGACCATACCAGGTCATTCATATGCTCACAGAATTTTGAGAAGCATGGCTCTAAGGCGCTATTCAATGTGCCAAAAAGCTATCTGGTGCAAAATTGGGGGGATCTGAGGGGAGAGGTTGACCATTCAGTGAATCAATCAAGAAGAACAAATGTCTCCGTTGTGTTAAAAGTTGTAGGAGGCAAAAATAATTGAAGAGATCACACAAAACCGAACTGGCAATGTCTGACACCTGATCTAAAAGGTAAAGGAAAGAAAAAGAAGCACTCTAGGCAATTTTAATTTCCATCTCATGATTTCAGGGCAAGTAACGCTCTTGGGAGAGTTGTTGATATTATATTTATTTTTTAAGGAAGGGGACTAATGCTGTGCCCATCTCCTCCTAGGACTTGAAGGCATGTCAACTGCAGTTAATTCCAATTTTTGTTTGCCATATGTAAAACACTTCTTCCTGAGGCCCCACTGGGATTCGAACCCAGGATCTCCTGTTTACTAGACAGGCGCTTTCACCAACTAAGCCACAGAGCCAACTATGACACAAAACTCATTCTTACAGTTTTTGAAGGAGATGTCACTTTCCTGTTTCACCAATGCATTTCTCAAGAATTTTTGATTAATGATAGAGTCTCAGGACTACTTCTCAGAATTTCTATCAAGTTCTTTTACTTTCTCTCGCCTGAAATATGCACAGAAGTTTACATGCTGTGCCAAGGCAAGAAAAACTTTCTGAGCCTCTGGGCCCTTGAAATAGGCAGCCAAGCCATTTCACTTCCAGGAGCTTTTACAACTTCGTTATAGGAGATATTTCTCAGTTTCAAATCTGCAATTGGGAAATGATGGTGCTTATCGGTCTGGAAACATAACATGAACTGGAGCACTTTGAAGGACTTCACCACACCATTTGCTACTCTTACTGCGAAAAAGCAATATCTTACAAAAGAGAAACGTGCTTCCCAATCTTGATTTTGGAGCTATGTGGCAGGTAAAGGCATGCAAATGGAAAAACGAAGGTAAGAATTCAGCAAATGTATACATGTTAAGAACAATGTTTGACACAGAGATATAGACAATATAAAACTTAGGTAGACATGTCTTACTTAAAAATGTCATAAAGTTCTTAACTGGTCCTAGTTCCTGAAATCAACAATCAATGCATAAATATCAGAGAGTTGTCCTCCCCTATGAGAATGAGAGGCAGTATGGAATGATGCTTAAGAGCACAAACTGTGATGTCAGGCTCCATTGGTTCTTTGTCCCAAACCTGTCATTATATTTGGGACCTTGGGAAAATAATGTAAAATCTCTATTTCCTGTTTTCATTTACTCAAATTCTTCAGGGAGTGCTGGCAGATGGTGTGGGTTATGACTAGCCTCAATCTATAAGACTTCTACAGGCGTGTTATATCTAGGCCAGGTACACAGCATTGCTTCCTGAGCTGATAGAGAACAGTGTAAGGACACTGCCTGTATCTCTTGCAATAGCAGGCAATTTGTTTCCTTTTGTTGTTTATTACAACAGCTCGAGTACTTCTGTAAAGGTAGGTCACACTTTCCACTCATTTCTATTTGAAGAACTCTTTCGTTGTAATCAAATCTGTAAGGTTTAAAATTTTCTGCCCAATGCAATACACCTCTCCTATTGTATTTTAAGTATCAGGTATTATGTGTATTAATGGGAAGACTAAGTTAAGTTAGGAACCACCTGCATTTATGCACATCAGAGATGCCTAAAACTTAAAACACACACACACACATACAGACACACACACACACACACACACACACACACACACACACACAAATCCACCCAGCATTAAAGTAATCTCTGAAGTCTTTAAGAACAAAAAAGAGGGCGTGATTAATACTACCTGGGAGAAGTCTGAGCTCTGTGAAGAACCCACCAAAGAACATTGAACTGGCCACTGTTCTTTCTGAAAAACTTGGATTCTATAATGGGACCTTGGTGTGATAGATAACACACCAGTTTTGTGGGGCAGGATGTAACAAAGAGAAGTGGTTCAGTTGTTTATTGGTCCAAATGGAAATATTTTAGGCCCAAGATAGGAAAGAAAACCCTTTGGGTGTGAGGTGAAACTTTGTGAGAGAAACCCACCGAACTTCAAGTTCAACATAAACCAGATGGCTCCATTTCAGATGTCTTTTACACGCTAAAGACAAATCTCATTGGTCTGGTTTGCATTTCAGTGTGCGAATGGGACTCTAGGAGAGTATTTGGCAGGACAAGTATACGTCATCTAGCACAGATAACCATATAAATATCTCTGCCATGTCCCTCACCAAAATAAGACATCAATATCACATTCCTTCAGCCTTGAACAACTACCTGTCATGGAACTACTGTCAACCAGGCGTTTGCCTCAACACTGATTTCAGTGGTGGCAAAGAGACATGTTTCTTATCGTAATTTTTAAAATTAAATTTTTATTTTGGAATAATTTTAGAAAAGTTGCAAAGACAATACAGAGAATTGCCTTATACTCGTTACCTAGTTTCCCTTAATATTAGCTTCTTCCACTATCATGGTACCTTTGTTTAAACTAAGAAGCCAATGTGGGTACTTTACTAAACTCCTGACTTTGACTATATCACACCAGCTTTTACACTAATGTCCCTTTTGTTTCCAGGATCCTACATTGTATTCAGCCTCCTCTAGTCTGTGACAGTTTCTCAGCGTTGATGAAGTATTTCTGTAGCATACTTGACTGTTTTCCAATCTGGGTTTGTCTGATGTTTTTTGCATGATTGGTTTGGGGTTATAGGTTTTTGTGGGAGACCACAAAGATAAAGTACTTGTCCCATCGCATCATATCGGATGTTACATGATAGGAGCAGAGCTTACCATTGGTGATGCCAACCTTGATCATTTTTAAGGTAGTGTTTGCCATTTTTCTCCCTTGTGACGTTCCTATTTTTTCCTACTTCCTACTCTACTATTTAGAAGTTAGTCACTCAGTATGGCCCATATTCCGGAAGGGAGGGCATTAAGCTTCATCTCCTGGGGGGGTGGGGGGAGTATTTACTTATATTAGTTGGAATGCTTCTGTAAGGAAAATGTTTTCCTTCTCCTGTATTCATTGATTGATTTATTTATATCAGTATGGACTCATGAATATGTATTTTATACTTTGGATTATAATCCAAAACCACACCATCTGTTGTTCAAACTGTTCCAGCTTTGGTCATTGGGAGCTCTTTCCCTGTTATAAAGAGACAATTGGCAAAGCTGTTTCTTTCCTACTGTGTTGATATTAATAAATAATTTTTTCACACATCATATAAAAAAAATCTTGTTTCACCTTTCGCTGAACTAGTTAAGACCCGAGTGTGGAAGTGTAGAAAGTGTGGATGGTTTCCCAGTTTATTTTAGGACGAAAATAATCCAGTAGGGTCAGTTTCTTTGCAAGAATCAGTTACCCAGTGGAAAACTAATATGCCCAAAGCGGCTCTATTTCCCTTGCTAGTCACTCACTACTATCCTTTCACCCTGTAGATGGGATTCAAAGGAGCACTTCAACCTTGGGGTAAATCAAAGATGTGTGTTAAATTTTTTTAAGTTCTCAGCGGGAGGTTCGTCTGTCTCCCTGACATTAATTGTGACATCGCAGTGGACCTGAGACTGGAAGAACTCTCATCGGTGTAGAAGTGTAAGAGGTAAGCGTCGTCGTACAAGTTGGCCTGTACAGGGATCGAACCCACGATTTTGCCGTTATTAGCACCACGCTCTAACCAACTGAGCTAACCGGCCAGCAAACTGGTAGCTTGTTCCTCTCTAGGCAATTCAATAAAAGGGAAACAAAATGGTTTCTTCAAATTCTCGGGGCGGCTGTCCGGGGGTCCGGGGGTCCGGAGGGATGGGGCGGGGGGAGGCGGGGAGGGAGGAGAAGGAAAGGGAACACAAAGAACTGAAACAACCGAAAAGTGACGTTTATTTTTTAAATCTCCACATTCTTCCTATTTCACTCTGCCTCATCTCGGAGTTTGGAAAAAGAAAAAGGGAACAAAACATTTCACCTGATTGAACTCTACTTCTTGGGGACCTCTCTCCAACTGACGACTCTGAGCCCCCCAAAAGATCAGATTCACCCAGGGAGGCTTCCTTCCTCCTACCTATTTAAAATAATTTATAAAAATAAATTATTTTAAAATAATTTTATTTCATACTATCAGAGTCCTTAATCCATCTGGAATTCATTTTTTTAATTGTATGAGATGAAGCAGTTTTTAAAAATTTTTTTTGAAGAGTTTAGCTACTTGTACCAACTGCACTTGAAAAGTTCATTAACTTCCTGCCGTTCTAAAGCGACGAATTTAGCCCTCTTTTTCATATTCTATACCCTCCCCGTAAGGGATCTCACCTTTTCCCAAGATTTCGATATTCTAAGGTACATTGACAACGCTCCAATCTTTCCCTAGCCCTCACCAGACACTCCATACATTCATTTGCTCTAACCAAAATCCTTTGCTTTATCCCAGATTCCTCTCTTCATCTCACACCTCACAACCCCTTTAAGAGCAAATCGGTTAAATATATATATACATCTGACCACTTCTCACCACTTGCATTGTAAGCGTCCTCGTCTGGGCTACCATTGAATCCCACCTGGATTCCCGCAGAACCCTCCTCCCAGTCTCCCCGCTTTCACTCCTCTACCGTCCCAGCTCAGCCAGCAGCCAGAACAATCCTAACAGTGAGTCAAGTCATGTCGTTTATTTGTTCCAAAGCCTCTGCTTGTTCCACATCTCACTCCTGGGGACTTCCACCAGGTTTTCTCTTTGCCTGGAATCCTCTTCCCTCATACTCTGGCATGGCTGAGTTTGTCAGTGAATTCAAGTCTTTGCTCAGATGTCAACCTCTCATAAGAGCTCAGATGAAACTGTAGCGCCATCTTAACCCACCTACCCTGCTCTATATTTTTGCCATGCCGTTTGCAATCTCTTTCACATGGGAGTTATTTCCTATTATGTTTATTGTTTATTTTTTAATCACGCCCCCTACTAGAACATAAACTCCAGAAGAACAGGAATTTTATGTCACTGAGAACATCCCAAATATTAGAAGAGTGCCTAGTGACCAGTATCAGATGCCCAGTATTTTTTGAGTGAATGAATGATTGAATATGACAAATATTTCCTTCATATTCCATAGTCATTTCACACTCAAGTCTGTAAACATTCCATGTATTCTGCCAAAATTACATTTTCCATCCTCCAAGTCAAATGGCTAAGGGTCGGTCTTCTCCAACTCCCCCTTACCCTTATTCTGCCCATCTCCTCTGCCCACACGGTGCAATCGGTCACCAAGTCCTGCTTCTTAATCCCTCCTCTCTCTACTGCCTCCCCACGTCCACTGTTAACTACCTGGTTAACAATCCCTGCTAACCAGGTAATTAATTACCTAGCTTGAATGTATTGTATCTTTCATCTTTGTTGGTGTCTCCGCAGCCTCCCACACATTTCCAAGCCTCCAGCCTGTCCCCATTTGACTCCTCCCTCACATGACAGCTAGAGCAATCTAAACCCAAGCTTGTCTCTTTCCTACCTAAAATCTTTCCATGACTCTCCATTGTATTTGGAACCCTGTGCACACTGCACGATATGGTTTATAAGCATACCCATGATCTGCCCCTTCTTCTCCCAAACCATGTCTGACTCCTTGAAAGTTACCCAGATAGATGCGTTCTGTCTTCCAGACCCTCCTGTGCACGTGTTTTGTCTTTGGCCTGAAATACCCTTCTCCAGTTGCTAGAACTGGAGAACACACACCGTAAGACAGAATTCAAGTTTCAAGACTTAGATAAGATGACCTCCTGCCCTGCTTCCAAGCTTGTTATGGAATCACTGGCTTATTTACCAGTCTCCCCACTAAATTGTAATCTTCAAAGCAGAAGTTTTCCTTCACCTCTGAATGGCTGGTGCAAAGCACGATACAAGGTATACAGTCATCACTGTATAAATGTTAAATTATCATGTAAAGAGCTGTAGAAATTGTCTAATACTTTTCCTCTTGCCCCCCTCTGTAAGAAGGCAATCTTGGGTTGTGGAATGCCTTTCAAAGTAGAAACAGCATGGATATTTAGAGTCCTATATACCTGGGTTAGAGGTCTGACTTTGGTGATTTGCTGTAGTGAGGGAGAAGCGAACACACACTTTGGAGCCAATAGGGTTGAAATCCCAAATCTAACCTTTACTGACTGGTTGAGCTTGGGCAAGTTTCTTAATATTCTTCTGCCTCTGAATAGATATGAGTTTTATAGCAATTCCTGTATCATAAACTCATTTCAACAATTTATTTTTATTTTATCAACCAACTTAAGATTGCTTATTTTTCCAGTTAGGTCTCTTCAAAGGTATCCATAAAACAGGAGATAGATGCATTCAGGGAATCATTCTTGCCTTTTCTTTTTTTCCATCAGGATGGAATATGTCATAGCTACTCATAGACCTCCCATTGGTTACAGTACAGAGGTCAGCTTCGGTATCTGCTCTTCCCCCCTTTCTCCCTTTGTTCTCAGGCCCAAGAGTCTTCCTGCCCTACCCACCCTATCTGGGAGAGATGTGAGGTAGAGGGTGATTTTATAAGGTACAAATTAAAAGAAAAGTAGAAGCTTTGGTTCCCTCCTTGAGCATTTCTCATTCGTAATTATGGAGGAATTATGACCTATGGTGTAAAGAAAAGAAGCAAGGTTGCACCACTCTGTGTTCTTCCTCCCCTGGCCCTCCTATGGATGCTCTCATGGGTAGACCATTGATCCTCAAGGAAAAGTTGGCTTCACGGTCAAATTGCATTAAAAGCTTCTCCAAAATATATAAATTAAGCTAAAAAAAATCTTCTCCAGGAGCCAACTGAGGAGCAAAATAGCAAGAAATGAGGAATCGGCCTCCCTAGGGGACCAGATAAAGGAACCACTTCTTTGAGCCAAATAAAAGCAGGCTAAGATTTAGAGAGAATCTAATCCTCCTCCCAAAGATGCAAGAGAATATGGGTTGTACTCTTTGCCTCCCTGGCACGTCTGTTCCCAGAGAAAAAAGCAGGAGGTAGTGTCCTGACTGAGCTCATCGTTGACACAGAAAGGAGTGGTAAGGCTCCTCCGTTCAATTCCAAAGCTTTGGTTCCACTCAGTTTCATTCTGCTGTCACCACTAGATACTTTAGTCCTTCATTTTCCTCTAGAATGTAGATTAGGACCACAAGGTGAATGTGCAAAGCTCTCACCTTAGATCTGGGGTATTTTCGCTGTAGAGAATCAGAAGTGACTGAGGCACTTTACTATGCTGAGGTCCAAATCAGAGTACGAGTGGCAAGGGAAACAAGTTATTTCTTGTGGGCATGATGCCTTCGGGAATACCCTTGCTCCCGATTCTTTGGGGTTTTTGATTTTGCACCAATGGGAAACAAAGGGGCTGACAGTCTGAAAGATCTTCTCCCAACAGAGCCCTGGGGCGGTGGAGAGGGCATCCCAAAGCCAAGGCTGCTGCCTGCCTTAACTGATCCAATGACAGGGGTGCTCTGAGCAAAGGAGGCCATGGATGTGTCCCCAAACATAGTTTCTCTTGCAGAAATGCTGGCCTTCCCCAGGGCCAAAGGTGTGCCCTGGCTGGTCCGGCCCTGGCTGCCTGGGCCCCAGCCTTTCCCCAAGGGTGTGATGGTGTTAGTGCTCCCACTCGGCACTGCTCCAGGGCTGAGTGCTCCGGAGCTGGAGCTCGCGTCTGGGGCAGTGACGCTGAGCCCAGTCTCCTCACAGTCCACAGGGCTCACTAATTCCCCAAAGTCAAATGGTCGTGGGGCTGTGCTGCCAAACACTGAGCTACAAGCCCCAGTCCGGTGGCTTGGGGTGACAACTCCCAAACCATTCGTATTAGCTTGACCAAAGGGAACCTACTGGAGTGCTGTCAAAGGCCGGCCGGAAGCTGGCAGGGATGTGAAAGGTGGAGGCTGGTGGTGCCAAACCCGCAGAGGCTGACTGCGTGGTACCGCTGAAGGATGGCTGGGCTGGGGTCGGTGTTGGGGTTGAGGAGGCCACTGTTGAGTTTCCAAAAATGGGAGAGCTACAGAAGCTTGGGCCAAGGGCTGGTTGGGGGGCTTCTTGCTTCTGCACATATGCAGCCCCAAATGCAGGTTGGGGAGTGGCTCCCAGGGTTAGTGGGGAAGGTGGCCTTGAGCTTGACTCCAAGGGAATTGTGAATGCTGACTTCGAACTGGAGATCCTGGATGACAATGCAGGCTGGTTGGTGGTTACTAGGGCTGAAGCTGCCGGAGGGCCACCCACAGCGCTAAAATCGGCAGTGCTCCTGGTAGGGGATATCTGGACAGCACTGGGAAGAACCTGGCTAAAGATGGTGACTGTGTGCACAGTAGGAATGGTTGGACGCTGGCACAGTGGGAAAGTGAAGCCTGCAGCTGGGGAGAAGCTGGCCCTGAAAGCACAGGCAGCCCCGAGAGGGAAAGGGGGGCAAGTGGAAGGGCTGGAGCAAGTGCTGCCCATGGTACTGGTAACATTCACTACACCAAACTCCAAAGGCGGCTTAAAGGAGCCTTTGGATGTGCTGGCTGGGGTGGTGGACATGACTACAGAGGTAGCCTTGACCAGGCCATGGAAGAGACGGGTAGAAGCAGGAGTAGGTGGAGGAGAGGTCAGCTTGAAAGAGAAAGGAGCTCTCACGGGCATAGTTTTAAGTGGTCTTATGCTGCCAAAGATAGGCTTGAAGGTGGGAGTTGAGATACCCGGAGGTGAAGATGCTGCAGCTGTGCTTGAAATTCTGGAATATGAGGAGCCTCCGATCTCACTATTGGCTGGGAGCCCCAAGATGGGTTTTGACATGCGGTCAGCAGAAGTTGCAACAGGAGGTGCAGATGCAGGAAGATGGGGGGCTGGGCTGCTCATCAATCCAAACAAAGTGCTTTGCATAGCGGGTGCTGCAGGGTTAATGGCAGGTGAGCCTCGGGGTACGGCAGCCTGAGAGGTTGAAGTGGCCACGTGGTCTCAGTGACTGGTGCTGTGGGGGAAACAAGGGTCAGGAGGATGAAAGTAGTGGTGGGTTTTGAGTCTGAGGAGGTGCCTGAAAGGGGCTCTGACTGGGAGCACCCATGTGAGGCCAGCAGGCTCGCTGTCTTCAGAGGCGAGTGGGCCACACTGATTGCCTCTCCGGTAGGTTGTGGGAAGGCCAGTGGACTTGGAGACTCCTGCATTTTATGTAAGCTTTCCAGCTGAGGATCAGTGCCCTGGGACAGGGGAGGCTGAATAGCAGACCAAGTGTCAGGGACAGAGTCTGTGGTGACCTCAGTCGTATCTTCTCTGGCTTTGTTGCTCCGTTGGAGTCCAGCTTTCTTCCCTAAGGCCAGGTCTTTGGGGACTGCATAACCCAGCTGAGTTGGCGGAGTCAGGGACAGCAGGCTCCCGGGGCTTGACAGAAGCAGGGGAACCTGATTTTGCTGCCCAGAGCTGCCAGATGTTTCTGGGGACTCATCTGATACCAGTGGGGCTGGAGAGTGAGACGGATGACCAATGTTCTTTCCTTTTCATTGGCCACTCTGGTATCTGGAGTGATGTACTGGGAATACTCTTCCAAGGCTCAGAGAAATCTCTAGAAGAGCTGTAAGAGCTTGTAATAGCATTTCTTTGGGAGCTAAGGGGGCCACCTGTATGTGTGCTGGCCAAGGAGTCCATGGAGGAGCAGCTGGGCCTGTTATTCAAGCTGTGATCTGAGCCCCAGCAGTCGAGGCTTCTCTTCAGAGGCCCAGGCCTCGGCACAAAAGAAGTGAGGACTCCATTTTTCGTCAGAGGCTTAAACACAGATGGTCTGGTCTCTGGAATCCTCTTACTGTCCAAGCTCTCATGGAACAAGTGATTCTTCCCACCTCACTTTCCCCTTCTTGCACTCTCTGAGGGCCCTCAGCACTGTCTCCTTCGCACATGGGTCTGGGGCTTCTCAGAAGGTGAGACCCCTGCAGAGTTCGTTACCTCTGCTGGGGCAGTGGAGGGGGGCGCTGTCCGCTCACGAGGAGCGAGCCTCCTGGTCACCGGGCTCCTTGTTGCCCTGGGGTGCCGAAGAGACCAGATACTCCCCCTTGAAGTAACTTCCCCACCAGTCTGAGGGAAGAGGCCCCATGATGGAATTCCGGGCCTGTTCGGGGAAAGGGCCTCCAAGCCTCATTGACCACGCACGCGTTGGGACTGGTAGGATCCCAGTTCGGCAGGCTCCTCGCAGGTCTGTGCCGAGGGGCAGGGTGGGCACGATGGACGTGCTGAACCCAGGGGACCTGATGAAGGGACTGAGCTGGCCGGCGGTTCAAGGGCCTCTCCGACAAGTCTGTGCGCCCCCCTGCTGGGGATGACGGCCAGAGTCCCAGCTTGCCCACGTAAGTGCCCATGTGGAGCAGTGAGGCGGGGTCGGTGACTTTGACTTCGGGTTTGGGCTCCCGAGGTTTCTGACGCCTAGTGACTCAGCCGCAGTCGAAGTTTTCCGGTGACGGTTGGGATCCCTGCGCGAGGAAAGTGAAAGGGTCTCGGGGAGCTCCTCACCGTCCAGGTGCTGCATCCGAAAGTGCCGGTGGAAACAGAGGACACGCGGGACCTCAGCAGCCTCCGTAGCCCGCTCTGCTAGTTCGAGGCCTAAGCTGGCCGCTCTGGCCTCTCTCCTCTCCTCTCCGGGTTGCAGCGCGCGGCACGAGGAGAGGGATTGGAGAGGACGCGCGCGGCTGGAGTCCCTGAGCTAGAGTCCCAGAGCTAGAGTCGAGCAGGCGCTGGGTCTCCAGACTCCGGCTCCCGGCCCCGGCACCGAGTCCGCCCGCCCGCCCCCGGAGTCGGAGTAGAGAGGGCAGTCCGAGCCCCTCAGGGTGAGTGGGTGGA
The DNA here is from genome assembly GCF_964374135.1 of Grampus griseus. Classification (NCBI taxonomy): domain Eukaryota; kingdom Metazoa; phylum Chordata; class Mammalia; order Artiodactyla; family Delphinidae; genus Grampus; species Grampus griseus. The sequence goes on from NC_139004.1 coordinate 21,277,641, forward strand.
GGTTGGGGGCGAGGAGCGGGGCGCTGGCGGGAGCGCGGGACCGGAGACCCGGGTGCGTGGACCTGGGCAGCACAGACGGCGTTCGTGGCGCCAGCAGCGGGGAATAACGGAGGCCGGATTTGCTGCTTGGAGATTCCCGCCCTTCTTCCTTTCCTTTGCCTTTACCTTTTCCTTCCTTCCTTCCTTTTCCATCCGCCTCCCCGAGGCTGAATGTGTGTCGCCCTCGATTGTTCGCAGTTTGAGTATGCGGGTACGATGGCACTCTGGCGGGGTCGCGAGGCTCCGGAGGGGGCCAAAGGGATTTCTTGTCTACCGACCAAGAGCCTGAGCGCCTCCGCAGGAACCCGGCTTTGTCCCTCGCTCAGCCACGCCCCCCCGCCCCGGCCACCCTCTCCAATCGCGATCCTCACACAGCCCGGTGGGGTCGGAGCTCCAGCAGGGGAGCAAAGAAGTGGGAGATTTAATTTGCGGCTGAATATTCAGGTTTAGCCTGAGTGAACTAGGGCACTAACATTCTGAGAAATTGAAAAATGAATAACGTTTTAAGATTTGTAACACCATTCCTTCCAATAACAATAAAAATGGCACGGATTGAATACGATTCTTTCAAGAAACGTCATTTTAAGGTTAAGTTAAGGAACTCGGAGAATGAGTTCCATTCAAAACCCACACTGTCCAAAAATGGGTCCAGACATCTCCCACTTCATCGATCTTTCTCCTTGAATTTGTATTTCCACAGAATTTTACGCCAATATAATGTGTGCTTACGCTTAAAGTCTTTATTCGATCGTCCTACTATACTAGTCTGCGCCAAATATGGGTATAAACACTAAAATCTGAAATTTTGATATGTGACAGAACCACAAATCTGTTATAATTAATTCTTTTGGTTTCATTTATATTTGCATTTACTAATAGAATGCAATCAATGAAAACATCGTAAGTAGATAACAAAGTTGAAAGGGCCTTTACTGGAAGTTGTAACAGAAGTAAATATGGAATTTATCACCTCTTTCACCAAGAGGTCGCGTACAATATATTGATATAAGACCGCCTCCGCTGAAGGAATATTTCCATTGCTCCTCTACTGGACACCAGGGATGGAAGGAATTTTACAATTCGGGGCAGTGTGTCACTTCAGATAGCTAGAAGGGTTATTGGAATTGCCTAGTGAGAGAATGGTGGGATTTCAAAGTAAGGTGGGAAGCAAGAAGCCAAACTACAGGATTCTCAAACTCGTGAACGTTAACTGGTTGAACATGGAAGAGGTAGGAATTGATCCGGTGTTTATGCGTGCTTGTAGCCGAGTTGGAGTAAAGTTTTAATAGCAAGGGATGGAAAAGCTCTCTAGCAGAGGATGGTTTCGACCCACTGGCCATCTGGGTTATGGGCCCCGCACGCTACCGCTGCGCCACTCTGCTTAACTCACAGGGGAGGTCACTTTTCTTCCCTTCAATGATTATGTCACCGTTTCTGCGTTGAACATTTTTTTCGATTTCCTTTCTTTCTGATTTCCTTTCTTTCTGTCGCCCCTCTCTCTCGAGGCACGTAGATCAGCTCTTCCGCAACCAGATGACCTCGGGTCATCACCTTCGGGTCTGCAATTTTCCAACCTGCCCAAGAGTGCCCAAAGCTCGTCATTGAACCCCCTCCCCAGCACCCCTCCCCACTCCCTCGAGCCACTAGCCTCTTGGAGCGGAGGAAGAGCCCACGGAGCAAAACTCTGGGTGGACCCTTCTCGGGGAGAAGATCGGAAGTCGTGGAGCCAACTCTGCTGCCACCGGAAAGGAAACGTGTTAACCGTCTCCTCTGTTACCTGTCGAAAAATCTTATAGATGGCACTTTGAATAAAAGAGAGGCATTTTGCTTGCTCACAAGGGCGCAAGATTTTCAGTACGGTGCGCCTGAAATAGAGTTCACCCAGTTTGTTTCTCAAATTATTACACGGGGGTCACAATTTCGACTGTATCTCGTTTGGGGACGTTTGGACTAAACAAACAAATACATTTTTTAAAATAAGATAGGACCTTCCTTTTCCTGAGGCTTATATTAGAGAGCAGAACCTTTGGGAAGTTCCTGAACACAGCTCTCATTTGCGGCTGCCTCTGCGATGACGCTAGAAGGGGCCCGTCTGGAAGGTTGTAAATCTTTTCTCTTTAGTACTGGAAGCTTTTGGACAGTGAGCGCAGAGTGTTCCTTCAGTCACATGGCTAGGCCGAGGCTTGTATGCTAGTGTGTTTTTCTTTGTTTTGTTCGTTTGTTTTTTCTCCTTGTACTCCATGTCCCTGTCCACAATAAAACTTAAGGAGCGATGGTGGAGTGGCGAGCTTAGCAGCTCGCACCAGCAGAGGACCCTCCTCGGGTCCGCAGCCACGCGCACTGAGCCCAGCTATGCAGCTACCCCAGCCAAGGAAAGCGAAACTCCATTATTCTTTTGGGGCTCTTACCCCGACCCCCCACCCCCAGATAATTGTCATCTCAAGGAGATGCTGCCATCTTCAAATTATACCCTCTCAAGAAAGTCTTTTTTCAAAACTTTTCTGACTGCAACTCAGTGTCGAAATACATTTTAAGTCACAACTCAATACAATATGCAAACAAATGTATATATATATATATATATGTATACATGAGAGAGATTTATATATATATAAATGAGAGAGATACTATCTGAATCTATCTCTATCTATCATCTATACTAATATCGATATAGCTATAGATAGATGATAGATATTTGGAGAGACAGAGAGACCAAACTCTACCAAACAGCATTTTACTGCATGGGTTTATTCTGATATTTCCTATTTCTATTCCTATATCTTCTATTTCATTTATTAAAATACCATTCATGACCTTTTTTTTTTACATTGATTTTACATCATTCACTTCTGAGTGATTTGAAAAACACTGTGACATATAATGGTATTCGAAATGTCTCTTCCTTTTAGAGTCAGATAAGGAAGATGTGAAAGACAGTGACCGTTCCACAGTGGTCAAAGAATTAAGGAAATGGTTCTAATGCCATTAGCTTTTTTTGGTATCAAACAGGACACAATGTTAACTCTCCCAGAGACTACACTCCACATGCCCCTATCTGTGATTATTCCCGCAGTTAGTGAAGGGAAATCACACTTATTCTAAACAGTCCTCTCTGATTCCGTTTTTTTATTTTTTCCCACCTCTACCCCACAGTTGTGATATGGATTCTTTTTCTTCTCATCTGCCGAAGGATTCTTGCCTGTGTGACTAAGTAGGTATTTGTCCTCACCTCTTAGAGAATATTTTGCTTTTCTTCCTCTATTTTATCTTGTCCAACATATTGTTCTGATGCTGTTCCCTTTGTGTAGAGAATTCTTACCTCAGATATCTATAAGATTTACTCCCTGGCCTCCTTCAAGCTTTTGTTCAAATGTTTGGATCAATGGATCCAAAGGTTTTGGACAAATGCAGTCTGCTCTCCATTTCCCGTGACTACTTCAAACGATTTGTCTATTAAGTTCTCCTAACATTTCTTCTAGGATGAATAATCCTCACCTGCCTTTGCTGTGTTGTCACAGTACACTGGTTGCAATGTTACCCCGTTCATTCAGCATTCACTCTTGCTAGCTGTGGTTTATGGCTCTCTAGCATCAGTTAGATGTTTGTATACTGGAAATTTCAACCTTAAAGTATTTGGGATCATTTGAGATACTTGGAGACATGACTCACTAAAGTTCAGCCCCACACCAAGAAGAAAAAAAAAAAAGAGGGTAAAAAACCTTCCTTCAATCTTTTAATAATATTTTAAAATATGAAATTCCTGTTATTGATGCCTGAGGGTGATGACATCTACTGGATGAGTTGATCTGTGCAGCTAATTGTTCAGTGGCTGTTCTGAAGTAGATTTTATCTGGAAGGTATTAATATATGATAAAAGATCCTCAACATTGTGACAATTCCCACAAGTCAGTCCACATGCATTTCTCCACACCTCTGGTCTCTAATCTTCAAATCTTATGCTTTTCAGATTCCTGACCTTCCAGCTAACCATTCCCTTTTGCCTAGGATTCCATATACAACTTTATCTTAGGCCACTTCTCTCTCCATGTAAAGAGGAACATCAAATGAACCATCTAAAGCTCTAGCCACTGGGAGGATTTCTTTTCACCATTATCTTGCAGGGTTACTTCTGAGTGGGAGATTGTGTCACAGCAGTTCATTTAAAGCTCACAGCAACATACAGAACTCACCTATCTATGAACCAGGTGATTTGATTACCAATGGCTCTTCTACCTAATCCCCACATAATGGTTCTTAACTTCTCTGATATGTCAGACTGGACATTTCCACTGACATTTCATTAGTCAAACCAAGTCACATGGCCAAGTCCATGAGGAAGAGGAAGTGTGTATATTATATAATAAATATATTATTTCAATGAAATAATCATAAATAATTATAAATTCACATGAAGTAATTATACTTATAGTTATAAATTCACATGAAGTTGGAAAGATAATGTATCAAGGTTGCATGTATCAACAGTTCTTTTTTTTTTTTACTGTTGAGTATGGATGTATACTCCCATAGTATAGATGGACCACAGCTTGTTTAACCTATTCACCTATTAAGGAACATTTTGGTTGTTTTCAGGTTTGAGCTATTACAAATAAAGCTCCTATAAGTAATAATGCACAGGGATTTGTGTGGATATAAGTTTTCATTGTTCTGGGATAAATGCCTAGGAGTGGAATTGCTGAGTTGTATGGTAAGTGTGTGTTTAGCCCTTTAAGAAACTGACAAACTATTTTTCAGAGTGGCTACACCATTCTACATTCCTATGAGCAATGTATAACAGATCCAATTTCTCTGTATTCTTACCAGCCTTTGGCAGTTGTTACCATTTGTTATTCTATCTCTTGCAACAGGTGTGTAGTGATATCACACCATGGTCTTAATATATATTTCCTAAATGACTAGTGATATTGAACATCTTTTCATGTGCTTATTTCCCACTTGTATATCCTCTTTGGTGAAAAGTCTTTTCATGTTTTTTGACCATTTTCTAATTGGATTGAGTGTTGTTTTAATGTGGAGTTTTGAGAGGTCTTTGTATATTCTAGATATGTCTTTGCCAGATATGTGATTTACAAATATTTTCTCCCAGTCTGTAGCTTGCTTTTTTAATTTGCTTAACAGAGTCCTTTGCAGAGCAAAAGTTTTTAATTTTGATGAAACCCAGTCAGTCATATTTGTCTTTTATGGATTGTATGTTTGGTGTTATGTCTAGGAACTCTCCTCCAAGCCCCAGGTCCCCCAAATTTTCTCATAGTTTTTCTAAAAGTTTTATAGTTTTATGTTTTATTTTAAATCTATGAACCAGTTTCAGTTACTTTTTAAATAAAGTGTGAGGTTTAGGCGGCAGTTGTCTTCTTTTGCCTATGGATTGCTCCACCACAATCTTGTGAAAAGACTTTTCTTCCTCTACTGAATTGCCTCTGCACTTCTGTAAGAATTAATTTAGATGTACTTGCATGTGGTGTTTTCTGGATTCTCTATACTGTTTCATCAACATATATCTATCCCTCTGCCAAAAATGTACACTGTTTAATACTGTGGCTGTAAAATAAGTCTTGAAATAATAAGAATATTTTCTTCCACTTTATTCCTGTTTTTAAGAATCATTCTAGTTATTCTAACTCATTTTTCTTCGCATATAAATTTTAGAATAGTCATGTCTATAGCTACAAAAAAATCTTACCTGGATCTTGATAAGAATTATGTTAAATTATGTTAAACCTCTATATCATTTCCAGGAGAGTTGACATCTTAGCTATGTTGAGTTTTATAATCACGGAATCTCTCTCCATTTATTTAGGTCTTTGATTTATTTCATCAGAATTTTATAGTTTTGTTGTTTCCAGCATGTACATGTCCACATGTCTGGATAGATTTTCATCTAAGTGTTCTTTTCCTTTTTTACAAAAAGTACTGTATTTTAATTCTGGTGTTCACATGTTTATTGCTAGTATATAGAAATACAATTGATTTTTCTATTTTGATCTTGTATTCTGTGACTTTGCTGAACATAATTATTAGTTCTAGGAGGAATTTTGTTTGTTTGTTTGTTTTTAGGTTCCTTAGCATTTTCTATGCAGACCATCACATAATCTTCAAATGGCATGGGAAGTACAATCCTTCCACAGAGAGGGAGGGGGAAAATGTATATTTCTAAAGAGAAATACAATCCACTGAGCAAGAAATTGCACCACCAACACACAACAGGACAAAATTGCAGAAACGTATGGTAAAGTATGCCAATATTTCTGGGTAGGGTGAGCATTTCACCTAAAGATCATACTGCAGTATTTGTGAAATAACTCCCTACCTTTTGGGTTTATCATTAGAATATGACATTATCACGGTTTAGTGGAGGGCTTTCCCATCTGCCAAGTAGGTCAGTTGTGAGAGTGAAGAACTGAAAATCTAAAGGTCCTGACCCAGAGAATACTTTACCCAACAAATATAGTTTCCAGTTCCTTTTCTAAAGCACCCTAGTCTAGAGAGATAGCCTTCTTATATTTCATGGGCTGTAAGGGTTTTGTACTGCATTCCTCAGGAAGTCTCTATTGTTATAAACTGCTAAAATCATCTTTTGTTTGGAACAGAATATCAAACCTCAACTACTAGTTAAGGCTGAAGGTAGCTGACTTCTGGGCTTTTTCTCACGGTAGGTTGGTAAAAGTCATCTAAGTTTAACCCAAATTTTCCTTGGGAGAAAAAGCTTAAGTACTAATGGCCCGAGGAAACAGAGGTCCACAGTGCCTGGACAGGGACTTGAACCCTGGACCCTCAGATTAAAAGTCTGATGCTCTACCGACTGAGCTACCCAGGCTCTATGTGCATGTGTTTATTAGGTATCCTTTGTACGGTTCAGTTGCTTTGGGGGCATTCTTAACCCCCAACAGAATTTTGATAAATTCGATATTCCCCCTCACATTTTTTTCCAGTGGACATGTAACACTCTTCTTCATAAGGTTCAATTTTTCTGAAGGATAGAGTAACTTATATCAAAGGAATCTTAAAATTATAGTAATTTAATACTTACCAACATCTCTGGAGAAAGAGAGAGAAGAGAAAGCCCTTGTTAAACTTCTATGAAAGATTTTCCTTTGATCTTTTATTTCCTTGAATTCGTTATTTCCATCCCGTGTCTCCCATAGAATTTTATTCCAATAGCACATCTTTTTATATTTAGTATCTTCTTGATTTTCCTACGATGCTTCTCTCTACCAAGTCCAGCTATAAACATTGAAATCTGATGTTTTTCTTTTGAACCCAAATCTGTATTAAAAATACTTCTTGTGGATTGTGCTATATCTGCATCTACTTGCACATAATTAATCAAAGCATGATAAACAGATAATAATTTAAACACCCTTTAATGGAGGACATAATGGAAATAAATGTGGAATTTGTCCTCCTCCCTCCTCCATGAAATCGTGTACAAGACTACGTCTACTGAAGGATTCAGTCCTTCCCATTGTTCCCGTGATGGGAGTCCGAGAGGAGAGCATATTTACACCCCGGGGCACTGTGCCACAGCCAAATGAGTCTTAATTTATCAGAAATGTCTTAATTTATCAAGCAGAAGGGCGAGACTTTTCCATGAAAGGTGAGAACGTGGGACTTACGTGCCACACTTGTATGGCAGACTGATCCTCTGAGAGGTGACTTTTGAAAGGTAAATACCTCAGGAAAGGTGAAATATGATGTAAGATCTAGAAGTAGATTTAGTTCAACTATTTGAATACAGCTTAACAATGGAGTTGCTATAAAACTTGCAGCCAAGGTTGGTTCCGATGCATCGATCTCTGGGTTTCCTGTCCAACACACTTCAGCTGGTCCACTCTGCTTATAAACGGATGTTCCCTCGTCGATCTTCAACTCCGTTATCACAACTGGGTTTTCAAACACAAGAATGGCTTCTTCTCTTTTCGTTTTCCCCCGTCTTTTTCTTCCTCCCCCCTAGCTCAGCTCACTCCTCCTTTTACTCGGCCTCTTTTCGGTCCCCATGAGAACCACAGGGTTCCAGTAGCGCCTCCAAGTCTGCCCGTTTCCAATCCGCCAAATATTCAGTCTCTGAACCCGCTTCTTCAGAAGCTTGTCTGGGCTCACAGGAGGAGCTGCAGGGGGAACCGAGGAGAAGCCGGCGGGGCAAAGCCTTGAGGAAACCCTCGCTTGAGAAGAAACTGTCAAAAATCTCAAGAGGTTTTTCTTTGCCTGCAAGGGAGCCAGATTTTCAGAATTCCATTTCCGATTGGATAACGTTTGGATCCGTTTCGACAGGGCACAGGAATTCCTGTGTCTGAAAACAGGATTTTTGTTTTCGGAGTTGGTCTCGGAATAGGGCTTTTGGAAGCCTCTGCACACCAAGGCTCCTGTTCGCGGCTGCCTCTGCGTGCTACCTTCCAGAAACTGCACTGCTAGGTGCCGAATAAGAACTTCACTCCACACAGAAGTAACTAGAAGCCACAAAAATATTGCCCACCAAATCCAAATGTTAAATCTCTCCAATTTAACTCCCCTCCAAACATCTATAGTCCCTCCTCTGGCAGGAGGGTAAATGTGACAGAGAAGTTGGAGTGGAAAGGGGTAGGGGAATTCCTGACTGTTTCGTGTCCTCTCTTGCTTTTGGACGTCGAGGTTGCATTTCCCCTGGAATTCCTTCTCCCTTTCCCATTTGCCAGTTCCTACTTGTCCTTTGGATCTCAGTTCAGACCTTACCCACTACCTCTTCCCCGCAGCTTTTGCTGACTCCTCAAGACTGGTTTAGAAACTCCTAGAATACACCTAGGATCCCTGAAGTTATTTCAATCCTATTAATAGTCCTTATTACATGTTGTATTATAACTATCTCTTGTATGACTCTTACATTTGCACACTCAGGGCTCAGTCCTTAAATACCACGTATATGCAAATGTCTTTCCACCTTGGACTGCTCCTTCAAACTCCAAATTCACACATACAGCTGCCTTCTCGACAAGTATTTTATACTTAACATTGCCAAAGACTGAATTCCTAATCTTCTCCCCAAAGTTTCTACTCCCCAATCTTCCCCCATCTCAGTAAACAACTACTCCATCTGTGCAGTTATCTGTGAATCTTTGCTTTTGCTCAGATCTTACATCTCATCAGCTCCACCTTCAAAATATATCCATAATTCAACCAGGTTTTACAATTTCCTTTGCTATCATACTAGAAGGTCTACCAATTTCTCACCTAATTTAAACTTTTTTTAAAATTTTATATTAGAGTATAGTTGATTTACAATGTGTTAGTTTCAGGTATACAGCAAAGTGGTTCAGTTATACATATACATATATCTATTCTTCTTTCAGATACTTTTCCCACATAGGTTATTACAGAGTATTGAGTAGAGATCCCTGTGCTATAGAGTAGGTCCTTGTTGATTATTTATTTTATATAAAGTAGCGTGTATATGGTAATCCCAACCTCCTCCCCTCTCCTTTTTTTCCTTTGACACAATTTTACATTAATTTTTGTTTCCTTTCTGCAAAACCATTTTAAAGGCATTTTACTGATTGAGAACCTCAGGTTTTATGTGAAGTTGCTCCTGTTGTGAATAAAGAGGGAGTTCTTTACTCTGGAAATTTGCTTCTGTCTTTTCCTCCAGGCCAGTTCTACCTGGCAACAAGATACAATTTGAGGTGAAGTCCAAACAGACCTCATTTTACTTAAAATAGAAAAGAATCTTAGCCTGCCCTGTGGCCAATAGTGGTTGTGACCACAGCTGGCCATTGGGAACATTTCCAGTATGTAAATTCTCAGGCGTTTCTCTGGTCCATCACCTCAATTTTTGCAATAGACCCGTCATTGGTCCCCCGGTTTGTATTAACCTTGCCCCTTTCCTGTCTATTCTACACACAGAAGTAGTGAAAAATTCCCCAAGGGTTTGAAACTCTCCAATAGTTTCCCTCCTGTTCAGTAAAGAAATCAAAGTGCTTCTCGTGGCCTGCAAGAGCCCTCCCCTCCTCCCCTCCACCGTCCTCTCTAGTTCCTTGCTCTTCCTCAGACAAGTCAGACATACTCCTGCCTCAGTCCTTAGCACAGGCTGCTTCCTCTGCCTGGAAACACCCTTTCCCAAATACGTGCCTAACTCATTTCCTCATATCCTTCAGGTCTGCTCAGATATCACTCTCTCAGTGCAGGCTTACCTGTTCAACATATTTAAAATTACAAGACATTAAAAAGAAAAAAGAAGCCATCCCTATTATCTTTTTGCTATACTTTTCATTCATACTTATCACCATCTACTGCACTATACATTTTACTTATTCATTGGTCTCCATTTCCCATTACAATGCAAACTCCGTGAGGATAGAGTTTTGCCCATTTTGTTCACAGGTTTAGTCCCAGTATCTCGAGGAGTACATGTTAAATTGCAGCTACTCATTAACAATTTGTTGAATACATGTTGAATGGATGGTCTACCAGGGTACAATAAATGAGTTTTTCCACAGGTGGATGTACAAGCAAATTTCAAGTGTTTAACCTTGAAAGGGTACAGGAATGGTCTGTTCATAGGTAAAGGTTCTGAATTCCATTCATATGACTCCCTGTTGTTGGTGTGTGTACAAACCTGACTGAGTTGCTAACCGTGGGTCTTCTGTTTAATTATGTGACCCACCATTGCTAGTCAGTGCTTGTGCAAGGACTTAAAGCTTGACCCTGCAGTTAGAACTAAGCACCTAATACTTCTAATCCCATCTGGAGAGCTGCAGATGTTGATCTGTGTAATCACTAGTTGTTCCACTTTCCAGACCTTCAACTGTCCAGGAATAAACCCTGACTCCTGAGCTACTGGAGCTAAGGCTGAATGAAGATAACACATGAGGCTGCAAGGGAGTGGGAATCTGTTCTAAAGAGGACACATTTTCCTATAGGGCTTCTGAATAGTGCTTTTAAGAAATTTTATTTATTTGGTTGTTTTGTACTTTGAAAAGGTAATACACTCATAGAGTTAAAAAATGTATAAATTGTTATACGGTTAAAAGTTTCCTTCCCATCCCTGTTACTCACCTACCTGGTTCCTTCTCTTTTCTCCACCTTTCACAGGTTTCTACTATTATTAATTTGTTACTTAACCTTCTGGAGTTTCTTTATCCATTTGCATGTAAATATATAGATTCAAATGTTCTGGGTGTTGCTTTTGATACCTCACAGTATATTTTGGAAAACTTTACACATTGATAACATAGAAAGCTTCCTTGTTGTCTTTGCTTAGTTTTATATTTTGTTGCAAAATAAAACATACAGAGAAGTAAATAAAACCTTATTTCTACAACTTAACAATTAATTATAAATTGAACACCCTTTTAACCATTACTCAGGAGCAAAAAAAAAAAAAAAACCAAAAAAACAGAACATTGCTGCGCTCCAGAAGCCCTCAGTATGTCCCTTCCACTCACCTGCCTTCCAGAAAACCACAATCCTGACTTATCCCCCCAGAAAACCACAATCCTGACTTTTATTGTAATCATTTTTTACATTCTTAATACATTTTACCATCTACACATACATCCCTAAACAATGTATCATAATTTTGTGGTTTTTACATTTATATAAGTATAATCATACTATCCCCCAGAAAACCACAATCTTATCCCCCCAGAAAACGACAATCCTGACTTTTATTGTAATCATTTTTTACATTCTTAATACATTTTACCATCTACACATACATCCCTAAACAATGTATCATAATTTTGTGGTTTTTACATTTATATAAGTATAATCATACTAAGTATTCCCTTTGTGTCTTTTCACAAAATTATGCTTGTAAGATTCATCCATATTTTTGTGTGTAGCTCTGATCTGTTCATTGTCAATTGTTGAATAGTTTTCAACATTATGTATCCAATTTACTGTAAAGGTTCATTCAGGTTGTTTCCAGTTCTTGGCTATACAAACAATACTACTATGAACATTCTTATATGAATCTCCTTGTGCACATATTTCTCTTGGGTGTATGTTTAGGATAATAGGGTATGTGTATCTTCAACTTACTAGATAGAGTCCAACTGTTTTCTAAAGTAGTTGTATTAGTTTAGACAATAGTGGTGATGAAAGTTCTTATTGTCACATCTTTGCCAAATAGTACTCCTTGTCATATTAATTTTAGTAATTCTGGTGGAAGATCAGTAGTATTTAATTATAGGATAACTTGCATTTTCCTAATTTCTAATAAAGTTGGTTGCTGTGGTTTTAAAATATATATATTTCCACAAATTCTTTGGCACTCCTCTTATCAAAAGGTGGAGTCTGATTGCCTTCTCCTTGACTATGGGCTGGGCTTAGTGACTCACTTCTAAGAAACAGAATGAAGCCTAAGTGACGCTGTGTTTGACATCTCAAGCTAAATAAAAGACAAACATCTTCTGCCTGTCTCACTCTCTCAAGAAGTCATAGACTTCATAGAGTCATGGACTCATAAAATTTCTTTATACCATATTTTCATGCTACTCCTGTTTGTAATTTATATTGGAAATATCTTCTCCCATTCTGTGTTTCATTATTTTATAGTTTTTTTTGGATTAACAGAGTTCTTCATTTCACTTAAATTTATCAAATTTTCCCTTATGTTTAGTGCTGTTGTGTCTTATTCCTTTAGAAACCCTCTCCTATCCCAATGTCCTCCAGGATTTTGAAATATTCTCTTCTAAATGCTTTATACTTTTTCCTTTTACATTTCAACAAATTAATTAATGCAGCTGAATTAATTTTTATGTATGGTGTATATTTTCCATATAGAGATCTTATTATGCCAACACAATTTTTTGAAAAGTCCTTCCTTTCCTTACTCTTCTACAGGGTCCTATTTATTACATACAAGATGTGCTCTTTTTTTTTTCTGTTCTATTGGTCCATTTGTCTATCCTTGTACCAATACCACTCTGTCTGAGTTGATAAGCCTTTAAAGGAAGTTTTCGGGTATGGTTGAGAAAGTGTCCCCTTCCTCCTCTTTCTCTTCTTCCTTTTTCTTGACTTTTTTAGCTGTTCTTGGCTCTTTGCATTCCCAAATATTTAGAAAGATATTATTAAATTCAACAAAATGTTGAGATTTTAACTGGAATTACATTAATCAATTTTAGAAGAGTAAATATTTTTACAATATTGTATTATTTTACAGTCCATAAACATAATATGTAACTTCAGTTATCTAGGTCTTATTTAATGCCACTCAATAGAGTTTTATTTTTCCTATGAAGAATTTTACATTGTTTCTTAAATTTATTCCTGAGTATTTGATATTAATGCCATTTTAAGTTTAATGTTAGAATTCATAGAAAAACAATTTATTTTGTATCCAGCAATCTTGCTAAATCTCTTACTGATTTTAATTATTTATGTGGATTTAAAATTTTCTGCATACTGAAGTAATAACTCTAAATAATAAGAATTTTATCTCTTCATTACAATTCTCTCTTTTGTTTGTCTTGCTTTGCAGCACTGGCTAGGACCTACAGTACAGCATTGAATGGTAGTGGCCTTACTACTCTGAGATAGCTGAGATAGCTTTCACAATTTTACCATAAATGTGATGCTGCCCTTAGCTTTTTATACATGTTCTTTTTCAAACAAAAGAAGTTCTTTTCTATTTTTAGTTTGCTTAGAAGTATTATTATTACTGGTGAATGTATGTTGAATTTTATCAAAACCTTTTCTGCATCCATTGAGATGATCATATGTGTTTCTCCTTTGATTTTTTTAAATAATGTTAATAGTCCTTTTTAAAAACATTTTTTTTATAGCTGTGCAGCCTGTGGGATCCTAGTTCCCCTACTAGGGATCGAACCTGAGACTCCTGGAATGGAAATGTGGATTCCTAACCACTGGACCGCCAGGGAATTCCCTTCTTTGATCTTTCAGTGGGATGAATTAATGTGGATTGGTTCTATAATCTTCAGCCAACTTTCATTCTTTGGATAAATCCAACTTGGTAGTGCTGTATTATCTTTCACACTTATGTGGATAGACAGTGGGTCAATAGTTTGTTCAAGAGTTTTGCATCTATGATCATGAATGAGACTGGCTTGGAATTTTCCTTTCTAAATATTGTCCTTTTCAGACTTTTGTATGAAGGCTATGCTAGACACAGAATGAGTTGGGAAGAGCAGACTCTCTTACTCTCTGGAAGCATGGAACAGTTCTTTCTTTACTGTTTGACAGAATCCACTGGTAAATCTATTAGTGTCTAGAGCCTTTTTTGTGGGAAGATTCTAAGTTATTGATTCAAGTATACCCCAATAAACCTGACTTTAAAAAATGTCCTTTGGCAAGTTACATTTCCAGTCAATTTTGGTTTCAGGGCCATTAGGTACTATTATTATTGTTCAATAAAAAGGATATCTCCTACTCCTTCTGAGCCTACCATTTTTTGACTGACTTATTTGTAATTTATGCCATCATTGAGGTCACAACATAATAAAATAGTTCACATAAGTTATTATATAATATGTACAGTATACTATAATAGCTTACTGTAATAACTATTATGGTATATTGTAGTATATTATATACTATATATTACAGTATTTTATATTATATAACAAATAACATATAATATTATATATGTTATATAATTACAATAGTAAACTTCCCACAAAGTGTCTGGCACATTTATATATCATCTCATTTAATCCCTAAGGTAACTGTTGACAGGTAACCTTGTCATTATTTTACAGATGAAGGAACTAACTCTGAGAGGTTATATTCTCTGACCAAAAGTTACACAACTGATAGGTTACACAACTGATAGGTTGAGAAATTGATGCCCTTAACCATTTTCCATACCAATTCCCTCAAATGAGCTATTCCTCAAGAGAATGTGCAGACTGCTCAATTTTTTTTGGTTTTGCCTATTTCTTACTAAATTCATTCCTAAATATTTTTTGTTTCTATAGTTATTGTGAATAAAATCTCTTTTCCATTACATTTTCAAATTATTGTTAGTATAGTGTATACGTATTTGTAGTACTATTAACTTTATTTTGTAACTGCCTACAAAACTGTGTGAACGTGTCATGCATTTTTCTGGTGAGAAAGTCTGCGACTTTCATAGGTTCTTAAAAGGATACATAAATTCAGAAAAGCTGAAACACTGCCACCTTAAGTCCAGGTTTTCCCAAAACTTTTGTAGCAAGTCCATTACAGTTTATGCTTTGTGTGAACAGTCTTCTTGGACACCAAAACAAACACCAAACTTTGAAAGTTTGGACTACTCTCCAAAACCATGTACTGGATAAGTTCCATAAGTGGATTTTTTTTTCTGTCCCTAGGTAGTGAATTTAAAATCACAGGATTCTGAGGTAAATCTTCATATTTTCAGGCCATTGTCTCTATAACCACAGGAAGAAGTCAGACAACAGACCAACGGACTTTTCTAGATGTTCTGAAACTCAAAATTTATTCTCATTCAGATGACCCTTACATATTTAGGTGTGTAAATAACAAATGAACTTCCCAATTTCATCTTTTCTTGGTAATCTGCCCAAGACATATTTCTAGTTCCTTTTCATCTGGGAGATGATGGCAACACTACTCAATTTAGTAGAGAAAGTTGAGAAAGTTACATTGCAAGATTAAGTTTGAATAAATTCTAGGAAAGCTAGCTTTATTTTATTATTTTTTAAATAAATGTATTTATTTATTTTTGGCTGTGTTGGGTCTTTGTTGCTGCGCGTGGGCTTTCTCTAGTTGTGGCGAGTGGGGGCTACTCTTTGTTGCGGTGCGTGGGCTTCTCTTTGCGGTGGCTTCTCTTGTTTCAGAGCACGGGCTCTAGGCACATGGGCTTCAGTAGTCGTGGCTCTCAGGGTCTAGAGCACAGGCTCAGTAGTTGTGGCACACGGACTTAGTTGCTCTGCAGCATGTGGGAACTTCCAAGACCAGGGATGGAACCTGTGTCCCCTGCATTGGCAGGCATATTCTTAACCACTGCACCACCAGGAAAGTCCCGAAAGCTAGATTTATATACCAACAATTCGATTCATTCTTTGCTGGGGTTTTATCCAACATCATATCCTTAAAAAAAGATCTCAATGTTCCTACTGAAATAAATCAAGGAATTTATACTATTTTATCTCAATATTCATAATATGTTGCATTTTGGAGAAAAAGTACAAGGGTAATATATAGCATATATGGCATATGGTCTGTATCTTCACTGAATCACACTTGATGTAGAGTAAATAAGTCACAATTTAAGAACCACATCTACAGAAGCCTGCATTAGTAATAAAAACAATAAATGTGGAACTTAAATATAAATTAATCAGGCCTTCCAAATTTTGAGGTGAGTAAATCAAAGTTTAAAGAGGTAAAGCAACTTACCTCAAAATAACGAATAGACCTAGTTACTAATAGAGCTGAGATTAGAATCCAGGACTTCCAAAACCCAGACATGTGCTCTTTCCACTGAACCATGTGGTCACTCTAGGAAGTTGACAGTTTTTTGTTTGTTTGTTTGTTTTGTTTTTGGTTGCATTGGGTCTTCGTTGCTGTGCTTGGGCTTTCTCTAGTTGCGGCGAGTGGGGGCTACTATTTGTTGTGGTGCATGGGCTTCTCATTGCAGTGGCTTCTCTTGCTGCAGAGCACAGGCTCTAGGTGTGAGGTCTTCAGTAATTGTGGCACATGGGCTCAGTAGTTGTGGCTCACAGGCTCTCGAGCACAGGCTCAGTAGTTGTGGCACACAGGCTTAGCTGCTCCGTGGCATATGGAATCTTCCTGGACCAGGGATTGAACCTGTGTCCCCTGCATTGGAGGGTGGATTCTTAACCACTGCACCACCAGGGAAGTCCTGAAGTTGACAGTTTTCAGGATCTTCTTTCTGTTTCCCTGGGGAAGGTCTCCATACTAGCCAAGTTCCCAAGGCATTCAGAGGATTTCTGTCCAGTGTGAAGCTTTTCATGTTGAACAAAAGAAGAGTTTTGTCTAAAGGTTTTCCTACACTCAGTATGTATATCTGTCTTCTCTCCACTATGAATTTTCTGGTGTTTTGTAAGATATGTGTTCGGCTAAAGGCTTTCCCACATTCATTACATTTGTAGAGTTTTTCTTTAGTATGAGTTTTCTGATGTTTTTTAAGGTCTGTCTTCTGGCTGAAGGCTTTGCCACATTTATTGCATTCATAAGGTTTCACTTCAGTATGAATGATCTGATGTTGAATAAGGCCTGAACAGTAACTAACAGCTTTTCCACATTCATTGCATTTATAAGATTTTTCAATGGTATGAGTTTTCTGGTGATTTGTGAGGTTTGTACTCTGACTGAAGGCTTTTCCACATACATTACATTTATAAGGTTTCTCTCCAGTGTGAGTTCTCTGATATTGAATAAGTGCTGACCAATCACTGAAGGCTTTTCCACAGTCATTGCATTTAAAGGGCTTCTCTCCAGTATGAATTCTCTTGTGCTGAATAAGGGCTGAACAGAAACTGAAAGCTTTCCCACAATTGTTACACTCATAGCACTTCTCTCCAGTGTGGGTTCTCTGATGCTGAATATGCCCTGGGTGGTCACTAAAAGCTTTCCCACATTCATTACATTTGTAAGGTTTTTCTCCAGTATGAACCCTCAGTGTTGTGTAAGGAATGAACTCTGGATAAAAGTTTTCCCACATTCATTACATTTATATGGTTTCTCTCCTCTATGACTTCTCTGATGTTGAGTAAGGTACATACTTCTGCTGAAGGCTTTCCCACGTTCCTTACATTCATATGGCTTCTCTCCAGTATGAGTTCTTTGATGTCAAATAAGAGCTGAGTAGTTACCAAGGGTTTTCCCACATTCATTGCACTCATAAGACTTCTCTCCAGTGTGAGTCCTTTGATGCTGAATAAGGGCTGAACAATCATTAAAGGCATTCCCACATTCATTGCATTTGTATGGTTTCTCTCCAGTGTGCATTCTCTGATGTTGAATGAGGTCTGAACAGTAACTGAAAGCTTTCCCACAGTCATTACATTCAAAAAGTTTCTCTCCAGTATGGACAATATGATGTAGGGTAAGAGCTGAGTGATCACTGAAGGCTTTCCCACATTCGTTACATTCATAGGGCTTTTCTCCTATATGAATTCTTTGATGTTGAGTAAGATGTGCACTCTGACTAAAGGTTTTACCACATTCGTTGCATTCATAAGGTTTCTCTCCAGTATGAATTCTTTGTTGTAGAGTAAGATGTGTGCTCTGGCTAAAAGCCTTTCCACATTCAAAACATTTATATGGTTTATCACTAGTATGAATTCTTTGATGCTGAGTGAGTTATGTACTACGACTGAATGTCTTGCCACATTCAGTACACTTGTAAGGTCTTTCCCCACTATGAATTCTCTGATGTTGAATAAGGACTGAGCAATAACTGAAGCCCTTCCTACATTCATTGCATTTGTAGGGCTTTTCTCCAGTATGAGTTTTCTCATGGTTTGTTAAATGGGAACTCTGGTTAAATCTCTTTTCACATTCATTACATTTAAAGGGTCGTTCTCCAGTATGACTTGTTTGATGTTGAGTGAGAGTAGTGTAGTCTCTGAAGGTTTTCCCACATTCACTATATTTATAAGGTTTCTTTACACCACATTTACTTTGTATAATTAAATCTGAGTTTTGTTTGAACATTTTTCCATGTGCACCACATTCATGGCAATGCTCTTCTATAGTAGGACTTCCCTGGTTGTCCAGTGGTTAAGACTCTGTGCTTCCAATGCAGGGGGTGCAGGTTCAATCCCTGGTCAGAAAACTAAGGTCTCATATGCAGTGTGGTGCATCAAAAACAAAACCAAAAAACCTACTAGAAAATTTTAATTTATATATGTGGCTTGTATTATATTTCTATTGATCAGTGCTGGTTTAGAGAGATTAGACATTTGCTCAAGGCTACAGAGCTAGTTAGTGGCAGAGCAAGGACCCAACCCAGTCAGCTGGGTGAGAGAGTCCACCTTCTTCACGACTGGTCCCCATGTTGTGTCAGCATATTCTCCATCAGAGAACTCATCAGTCTTTTTTACTAGACTTTGAGCTTCTGGAGATCATAAACTAAAGTCTTTAACCTTTGAATTGTCAATTCTATATGTCAGTATCTGACATATAGAATATGCATGAGGAACGTTTGGTGGTTTTTTTTATGAGAATGCCACAATGATAGCAGTTTTTAAAAATTAGTCTGTCCACTTTTTTTTTAAAACTAAGCCCTAGAAATTACTTAAAGCAAAAGTTGAGATAAAGCCACTATCCTAATACTTGGAAGAATAATGTTTGATAGTGAGCATCTCCTTTTAAAATAATTACAGGCATAAATGCTAAGAGGGATATTCAACCTGTAAACTGAAACAAATTTCAGTTTACAGTTCAGTTCCTTCAGTTTCCTTCAGAAACCATGAAGGAATCCATGGAGTAGCTGGAAATTTAGGTGCGTCAGAGCTTTACACTGTCTTGCACAGCATGAAAAGATGGTTTCATAAAGGACAGTGAACTCAATCAATTTTATCAGAGAAAATAAAAGAGGGCTAGGAAAAGATAATCAGATCCTTTCTGAAAGAAAAGGAGAAATGCCCTTCATAAGCATATTTGCAACACAGTGGTGAAAGATAAACAGAAATTATAGTCAAGAAGTGATTGTGTGATCATTAAAAGAGCAACATTAACAACCACTTTTAATATTATTTGACTTGCTTCAAAAATTACTTGC
Organism: Grampus griseus; assembly: GCF_964374135.1. NCBI lineage: Eukaryota > Metazoa > Chordata > Mammalia > Artiodactyla > Delphinidae > Grampus > Grampus griseus. The sequence continues at coordinate 21,297,385 of NC_139004.1, forward strand.
ATTTTAAAGGAAATTTTACATCAAGATCATGAATATTACAAATAATTCAACTAAATATATAACTATTAGCATAAACAATGTTTTTTTGTGTATTATCCTGTGGAACTGTGTAAATACCTGCCATGAGGATTGGTGTAAAAGAAAGGATGCACAGTAGATGGAAGTACATAAATAAAGAGGCTAAGACTAAAATGAGGATGAGATTCAGATAACTGAACTTGAAAATCTGCAACTTTATTAGGGTTTTCTTGGTTGCCTAATATACATGATTAACTTCATAATTCTTACTGGACTTTATAGTAGAAAATGTATTTTCCATTTGTAGAGGTACAAAATCAACTTTAATGAATTATCCAGACATTCCTCATCTTTATTTTTTGCTTGTTTGATTTTGTCCAGTAGTATGAAAGGCATATGATCATTGCATGCTTGTCAATATATCTTACATTTTTAATAATTTTAGGTTACAGATATATAATTTTTTTCCCCTGCACTGGGCAGCTTGCGGGATCTCAGTTCCCTCACCAGGGATTGAACTTGGGGAATGGCAATGAAAGCCCAGAATCCTAACCACTAGGCCACCAGGGAACCCCCCTCCCCCCATCTGAAGTCTATTTTGAAATTAACTTGCAGCTTAACTTCCTTTTTATTTATATCTGTCCAATCTTTTATTTGAAACTTCTTTATTACTTTCATCCAAAAATCAAAACACAACTAAATAAGAAGCCCAAATTTTAGGGACAATAAAAAGTCCTACAACTCAGGCTTATCACAAGGATTAGATAAATTAATATGTAACAAATATGTAAATACGTTAATATGTAAAGCACTTAGAACACTTAGAAAGTAGCTGTGTGAGGCTAGTTTCAATTAATGTCATCCATTACATCAACAGACTAAAAAAGATAAATTATATGATCACATCAATAGATGCAGAAAAGCACTTGAAAAAAATCCAACAATATTCATGATAAAAACTCTCAGTAAACTAGGAATGGAGGGGAACCTTCTCAACTTGCTAAGACTATTTTAAAAAAATCTTCAGCTAACATCATACTTAATAGTGAGAGCCTTGAAGCTTTTCCACTATGATGAGTTACAAGGACAGGATGTCCACTCTCACCTCTCTTTTTCAAAAATGTACTAGAAGTCTTTGGTAATGCAATAAGACAAGAATAAGAAATAATGGTATACAGACTGGAAAAGAAGAAATAAAACTCTCTTCATTCACAGATAACATGATCATCTTTGTAAAAAATCCAAAAGAATCAACAAAAACTCTTAGAACTCATAAGAGATTATAGTAGGATTGCAAGATACAAAGTTCATACAGAAAAGCCAATTGCTTTCCTATATACAAACAATGAGCAAGTGGAGTTTGAAATTAAAAACACAATACCATTTATATTAACACTGAAAAGAATAAAATACTTTGGTATAAATCTAACAGAAAATATATAAGACCTATATGAGTAAAACTACAAAATTTTGGTGAATGAAATCAAAGAAATAAATAAATGGAGTGATATACCATACTCATGGATAAGAAGACTCAGTATTGTCAAGATGTCAGTTCTTTTCAACTTGATTTATAGATTCAGTGCAATCCTAATCAAAATCCCAACTTATATTATGAATATAAACAAACTGATTCTAAAGCTTATATGGAAAGGGACAAGACCCAGAATAGCCAACATAATATTGAAAGTGAAGAACTAAGTTGGAGGATTGACAATACCCAACTTCAAGACTTACTATAGAACTACAGTAATCAAGACAGCATGGTAAAATAATTGGTAAAAGAATAGACAAATAGATCGATGGAACAGAATAAAGAGCCCAGAAATAGACCCACATAAATATAGTCAACTGATCTTTGACAAAGGAGCAAATGCAACACAATGGAGCAGAGATGAATTCTCAACAAATAGCACTGGAACAACTGGATAGTCACATAAAAAAAAATTAACCTAGACAGAGACTTTACATCCTTCACAAAAACTTAGAATGGATCATAGACACAAATGTAAAATACAAAACTATAAAACTCCTATGAGGTAACATCGGAGAAAACCTAGATGATATTGGGTATAATGATGCCTTTTTAGATACAAAATGATCTATGAAAGAAATAATTATTAAGCTGGACTTCATTAAAATTAAAAACATCTGCTCTGCAAAAGACAATACCAAGAGAATTAGAAGACAAGCCACAGACTAGAAGAAAATATTTGCAAAAGACACATCTAATAAAAGATTGTTATCCAAAATATACAAAGAACTCAGAACTCAGCAATAAGAAAACAACTCTGTTTAAAAAATGGACCCAAGATTTTAACAGACACCTCCCCAAAGATACACAAATGGCAAATAAACATATGAAAAATGTTCCACCATGATATGTCATCAGGGAAATGCAAAATAAAACAAATAGATAACACTACGCATCTACCAGAATGGCCAAAATCTGGAACACTTACAAAAACAAATTCTGGGGAAGATGTGGAGTAATAGAAACTCCATTCACTGCTGGTGGGAATGCAAAACGTACAGCCACTTTGGAAGACAGTTTGACAGTTTCTTACAAAACTAAACATACTCTTACCGTATGATCCAGCAATTGTGCTCCTTGATATTTACTCAAATGAATTGAAAACTTATGTTCATACACGAAGAAAGGGGCAGCATAAATAGACAGACAGATAGATAGATAGATAGACAGATAAAGATACATATACAAGCTCAGGTAGTGAAAAATGCTATCAAAAGAGTAAGGTAAGAGGATAAGGAATAAAGAGGATCTTTATTGTAGATAGGATGGCCAAGGAAAATTTTTATGGGAAGAAACATTTGATCAGACCTGAGTAAAAAGAGGGAGTGAGCCATGAATATATCTGAGGACAGACCCAGAGAACAGCAAGTACAAGATCTCTACATCAGAATCCTGAGGTGGGAATAACTTCAGGATGCTATGGGAAGAATGGGAGGCCAGTGTACCTGGAGAGAGTAGTAAGCTAGGAGAGTGTAAGAAATGAGGAATGGATCATTATGTGGTGTAAAATACAGCCATCCCCCGGGATCTGAGCTTGGTTTAATCCATGCGTGCAGAACCCACGGTTACTGAGGGCCAACTGTACTGAACAATTTTACAGAAGAGACTTGAGCATACCAAGATTTTGGTATACACGGGGGTCCTGAAACCAATCCCTTCTGGATACCGAGGGACAACTGGAATGCCATCTCCCTTATTCTTCAAGGATATGGGAGAACTTGCTTGTTAAATTCTTACAGTATAGGACATACTGGCTTTATTATCATAGGCAGTGTTATTTAATGGGAAAAAAAACCACTCAGCTGGGGATAAAGGACCCTGGATTCTAATATCTGAGTAAAATGCTGTAAAAGTATTAAGCAAGTCAATTTGAGTCTTGGTTTCTTCAGTAACAAAATAATAGGCTTAACAGTATCTGTTCCCCTTGTTTTACAGAATTCTGTAGGGATTAAGCAAGATTTAAAAATTTTAAAGGCCCACTAAATTTGAAGGGAGAGGTTTGGAACACTGCTTCTCAAAATGTGGTCCCTAGACCAGCAGTCTGAAAATCACTTTGGAACTTGCCAGAAATGCAAATTGGTTTTTTTTGTTTTGTTTTTTTTGTTCGGTATGCGGGCCTCTCACTGTTGTGGCCTCTCCCATTGCAGAGCACAGGCTCTGGACGCGCAGGCTCAGCGGCCATGGCTCACGGGCCCAGCCGCTCCGCGGCATGTGGGATCTTCCCAGACCAGGGCACGAACACGTGTCCCCTGCATCAGTAGGCGGACTCTCAACCACTGCGCCACCAGGGAAGCCCCAGAAATGCAAATTCTTAAGTCCCACCCCAGACCTACTGAATAAAAACTGGCAATGGTTTTAGTAATCTGTGTTTTAACGAATGCTTCAGGTGATTCTGATGCACACTCAAGTTTGAGAAGCACTGGTTTAGAAGAAGGTGAAATTGTTGAGCCAGTCCCCAAATTACCAAGCAATGAGAATTTCCTCTTGGAGGTTCAGAACATTGCTGCTTGCAGCTGCCATGAGCTAGTAAATATACTGAATATTTCACATAATTCAGGATCTCAATGAGCAGGAACTGGCCCTTATAATGACTGGAGGAAAGGGCCCCTACTAGCAATTAATGTGTAAGAGCCAGGATGCTAGATGCCCTTCAGCATAGGATAGTCCCATACAATTTTCAAATGTCCTGCAGGACATTCACATGGGTGTAAATCTGTTGACAATTAGCAGAGCCTAGAACATAACTCTTTTTTACACACGACTACAGAGTTTTGTGTTTGTTTTTCCAGTGCTAATATACAATGATTTTTCTCTAAAGGTAACTACAGTCTAAATCAAGGTACTTTTTCTGAATTTTACTAACATTTGGATATTTTATCAGCCTGAGATGCAGTGTGTTCCTTTTTTATTTCTCCTCTATTTTAGAGTCGAAGCATTATATAGCTTTTAAAAGTATGTAGGTTATGCCTACAACTACTGAGTCTGTGCTCTAGAGCCTGTGTGCCACAGCTACTGAAGCCCGTGTGCCTAGAGCCTCGTGCTCTGCAACGAGAGAGGCCATCGCAATGAGAAGTCCGTGCACTGCAGAGAGGAGTAGCCCCCGCTCACCACAGCTAGTGAAAGCCCGTGCACAGCAAGAAAAGACCCAACACAGCCTAAATAAATTTATTTTTAAAAAAGTATGTAGGTTAATTTTACTAATTTAATAAACTTTATTTCAGGATAGAAATGAAAGCATTACAAAATATTTTTTATAAGAAGGGACTGTTCAGTCTGAAAGAGTTGAGAGCCACTGATATATATTGCATCATTTAACCTCACAAGACCCTGATGAAGGTATTCATCAAAGTTAAATAACTTGTGCAAAGTCACCACACAGTCAATAAGTCTCAAAGCTAGGATTCAAATTCAGACTTGTTTGCCTTCAAACACCAGGCTTAATGAAAACGATTTTCACACAAAAACCTGTACATGAACACTTAGGGCAGCATCATTCATAATTACCAAAAACTGGAAAAATTCAAATGTCCATCAACAGGTGAATGGATTTAGAAAACAAAACAAAACTGTGGTATATCTATTCAGTGGAATATTACTGAGGAACAAGAAGGAACTGACACACACAAGATGGATGAACCTCAAAGGCATTGTGCTGAATGATGGAAGCCAGTCTCAAAATGTTATGTAATGTATGAGTCCATTCAAGACATTCTGGAAAAGATAAAACTACAGAGATGGTGAATAATCAGTGACTTCCAGGGGTTAATGGTGTAGAACCGTACGCCCCTCTCAGATAGATTTTACTGTATGATAATTACAAAACTAACTAAACCAGGCCGTTTTCTCTGTGCCATGATGGATAAAAGACTGGCGTGGAAAAATGGGGTTACTCGAGGCAACACAAGGAGTGATTTTATTTTGGTCGAGGCTTCAAGCATCCCCTCTCATACAGACCCCACCACGCAGGCCCGGAAGTTTTCTTCCCACCTTCTCACACAAAGCTCCTGCCCCTGTGTTCTCCTCTAACCCATCAAGGTGAGGAAAAGGAAAGCTACCTTTCCTCAAATTCAGTCTCCAGATCACTCTCGCACTGGATCTCATCGATTTCTTACCTCTCTCTTAATGCAGAGTCGTCGCCTCCACCTTGCAGTGCTCTGGCTGCTGTGACATCACGAAGGCTCTGTTCTCTGTATTATCGTTGGTTCTGTTTCCTTAGTGACGCTGGGCCTCCACCAGGTGAGCCCCTGGTCCGGGCTAGGGGGCTTTCTCTTATCCAGTTTGAGGCTCTTAGAGAATTCGCCTCTGCCCCTCCCTCTCGCGCACCTACCTCTTTCTGACATCTGGAGGCCAGGCAGGGCCTAGTGTTTTATCACCAGCGCCCGCCAGCTGCTGTCACTCTCTGGATGGTCCCCTTAGCGCCAGGCTCCAACGCCCAGAAGCCGTCGCAATCCCGGGGTTCCTGAAACCCCGATCTTGCACGGCCCCCGAGCTGGCTCGAGTTTCCGCGGAGACACACCGCAAGTCCGATGGCCAAGAGGGAGCGTCCTGGTTTCCCCCGGGGCCCTTCAAGGGTTAGCGACAGCCACAGATAAAAAGGTGAACCTCCGCCCCCACTTCTGAAAGAGCAAGGCCTACCCTCAGCGAAGCTTCAGACTCTGCGAGGCTTGACCCACTTGTCCCGAGCTAGGGGAACCCCAGACAGCTCGCAGCGGGAAGCACTGACAGTGTTACCCCGTCCCAGAACTACGCTTGCGCGCCTCTAGCCGTCCCTTGAACCCGTTCTCACTCCAACGAGTACATTTCCCAGCAAGTCTGCGGCTGCTCTGATTCAGGGGCAGGGGCGTGTCTAGATTCGACCCCTGTAATCCTAATTGGGCAGAACTAGGCGTGGCCACTGGAGAGCGTCGCTTTCCTGGAGTTTTCCCAGTATGGTCCTGATTTATGTGACACCTCCACGATGACTGGGATTTACGTGAATAATTTGCATGAAACAAAGTTCTTCCAAATTACAGCATTCACTGTTCTCTAGTAAGCAAAGGACAAAGGCAGATTCCTATTAACTTTTTACGACTTACATTAAACCACTAATTAAAAATTAGTGTCATAGGAAAAGCAGTCTCCTTTACTTTATAATAAAAATAGCCAGTGATTATTAAGCACATACTGTGTGCCAGGCACTCTTACACTTTAGATGTATTATCTCATCTGAAAAAGCAAAAATCAGCCCTGCCATTAACCAGACTCAGATGACACTGATAAAGCCTGCTGCAAAGTTAATAGCAAACAATCTTTCCCCAAAATCATACTGCAGCTGTAAAGTGTCATAATGGTCCTCTTTAAATACTGCTTTCTTACCAATGCGACATCCCCATCTTTGCTTTGCTACTCCCACTTCAAAAAAAATCCTGAGAAATGTTGCTTGCTAAAATCACAGACTGTCAAACTATTTGACATCCTATCAGGAAAAATGAACGTCTCACTCTTGCCTGGAAGATCAGAGCCCTCTTTGAAAGAAAAACAATCTCAATTTCCAAGCCAGGTGCAGAGCTTCAGATACAGCATTTTCAGACACAACATATCACATTTACCATAACTTTGAGATTTCTAAAGAGAGAGGACCTGGAGTCCATTTTTTAACCCAAACCTGCTTTGCAATGAGCCTGTTAAAATGCTACAATAACCCTGGTTCATCCTTTGTGAGATGCTCCATGGTTCTGCTGGTGACCTTGTGGTAGCAAGTGAATAAATCTAATTTTGTTGGACTATAAGTTTATCTCTGGTAGTCCTTATCAGATGTGTGTTAACACATTTTACTTCAAAACATAAGCTCAGAGACTGCCACATTGTAATCAAATAATTAATGATTTATGTAATCTGTTTCCTCATTTTACAGATTACAGATGAGGAAACAGATTCAGAGAGGCTAAGTAACTCACCCAAAGTCACCCATATGGTTTGGCTACAAGAACTCATATTCTTAATTGCTGTGTTTTGAGCCCAACTACTTTCCAAATGCAAAGAAACAGCCCCAAGATGTTACTTGCTTAACGTTTCACAAATAGCAAATGGCAAAACTACAATTAGAGTCCTTATCTAATCCCAGTCCAGTTCTTTTCCTACTCTACGTCACTGTACTTTCTGGATATGTATGTTTGTGTGTACAATCTAGCTCATCTGCCTGATTTTGTATAGACTTCTGTATACTATTTATCCATGCATGACAATATCTCTGAGATCCAATACCTTCATATTTAAAATGGAAAATAAATTAGGTGCCATCCCTTGGTAAGGTATGGCCTTGATGTTTTTTGTTGTTCATTCTAGCAGTGATGAATGTTAAGGGGCCTCACACTGAGAAGCATATCGGTTATTGTGAGAAATCAGTAATGCACAGAAAAGCACAGTGCCTGGTGCTGAATAAGTGTTGTTTTGTCAGCATCACTTAAAATGTCTTCAGTTCCTTCCTAAATGGACAAGCCTGGGAAAACCACCATCAGTGGATTTAGGGGATTGGTTCTCTACATTTCTAGATTCTTATATCTAAGCAAGTCTCTCATATCTTTCGATTAAGAATGGACAGAATTTGAGAGCCTCACAAGGTGTGGCGTTCTCCCGTAGTACATTTTGAAGATTGTTCCTTAGTGGTTCCTAAGGCGGTTGTGAAGATTAAACGAGTTAGTAATGTAATGTTGCTGAGACCACAGCCTGGCAAATGACACAGGAGCATCACAAGGAAATTGGGAACAGTTAAGAGAGAGTCAAATGGAACTCATAATTAAGTATCTAGGACCTCAATAAAAACTGCCATGGACATTCAAATAAAGCAAAATAAGAAAAGTACAAGGAATACTATCTGGGAAAATTGAAAACTAGAAAATCATTGTCAAAATAAAATAGGCATGATTAAATTTTATGATATTCAATGATGCAGCAAGAGATGGAAATATGTATATACATATATGTGTGCATGTGATACGTGTATAGAGAGAAAAAGAGAAATGAATGCTGCTGAATTTGAATCTGGATCCTGTAGATTTTCAAATTTGAATAAAGACCCAGTTTTACAAACTTTTTAAGAATGTTACAGATCTTAAAGAAAAAATATATTACCTGAAAGAGAAACAACAGAAATTATTGAATGGGCTATTAAAATAAAAAAATTTCAAATATTTGTTGATGTATAATTTTTAAGTATACAGGTAAATGACTTGACAAATGTATACACTTCAGTAACCACCACCCCCACCTCTCTCTACAGAAAGTTTCCTAGAGACCCTTTTGCAGTCAGTATCCCTGTATATAACATTTTAACAATTTCCCATTAAATATATGAAATCAGAATTTTTAAAATTAAAAATACAGTTGAATCATAGATTCTATAATGAAAATTTTATATAGTACTTTATTTGAAGTTATGTCTCTTGGATTTGTTAACTAAATGATTTTGCAAATGAAAATCAGCATTATTGACTTTTACATACTCAAACTGTCCAAAATACCGGTTGTTAGAACTGTACCAAAATAACCACAATGTCATTAACCCATCAATGGATAGCTTAAATTGAAGTTAGTTGAAATTTAACTGTATTTTCCATTTATTATCACTAAATATTGACCTAAAGATTTAGAGAAATAATTTTTGTACAATATATTTAAGCTTTTCTGTTGCCAATGTTAGGCTGTATTGTAATTGTTGCAGTGCCATACAATCTAGAGTATATTTTAAGTTGTATTTGAACTTACACTGATTAACAGTCAACTAAAACTAAATAGAAATAAAGTTTAAGGAGGAAGCAGAGCAGTTCTGAGAAGGAACAGAAGGAGTAAACCAAGTCCCCCAGTTCCATCATGTTTAGGTGATTTCTGGTTTTATTCTTCTATGTTGTGGGTATTTCAGGGGAAATCTGATTTATTATCATCTTACCTTTCTACCTAAGGCCGAATCTCTTAAAATGATGTGCTTTGTAAACCAAGTACAAAGTAATAAGAAATAGGCTTGGAGATTTAGTATCTTTGTTTTTCCCAATCTTCTACTTGCTCACTGGTATGTTCAAAGGGGAGAAGATAGACTTCAAAGAGTACATGCTTACATCCTGTAGAATGTATTTTTGTGAAATAAATCTTGAAAATCACTCTCTGTCCATGTGTCTTTCCTTAGATAAAACCTCGTGGTGTTGGGGATGAGAAGGTAAAGAGAAGCATAGTGATGGAATTGCTCTGTTAAAGGGATCAGTTATTTAAAAGGTATCCTCTTGCTCTTGCAGGTCCTCTGTTATTGTCTCTGTTATGGTGGAGAAGACCCATGTTATAGATACCTGGATTCCTGGCTTCTCTGAATAGAAATTGTAGATACAGAATTTGAGATGCTCTTCCTAATTAAAAGCAGTTTCTCAATTTTATTTGGGTGATTCTATTTCCAGTTGGGGCATTCCTATTTTTAAAAGCCTAAAAAAGTTTCTGAGGATGGGAGTACAACAAATCTGACCAAAAATCTATTAACGATACAAGCATTTACTACAGAGTCACTGTACAAAGCCCTAAGAAAAAGCTGCTAAGGAATATCAGAACCACACAATACCTGTCCTCAAGTATAGTATCTCACAAAATTTATTTAGTGCTCTCTTGCTCAGAATATTAACTTGCTGACCTTTCATGAAATGTCAAATCTTACGTAAACTTTCCTTATGTTAAAATCTTTGATATCTGGTGATGACTGATATTTACCAGAAGTCATTAGTACTCATCACATTCATGAAATTTCTAGGCGTGTGAGTTGGCAGATGCTTAAAAGAACTGAACTATGGCTGAAGGCTTTTCACACTCACTACATTCACAGGGTCTTTCTCCAGTGAGCATTCTTTTGGTGTTTGGTGAGACTTGCATTCTGGCTAAAGACTACCACATTTACCACATTCATAGGGTTTCTCTCCAGTATGTATTGTCTGATGTGTGGTAAGGTGTGAACTCTGGCTGAAGGCTTTTCCACACTGGCTACATTTACAGAGTCTCTCTCCAGTGTGTTTTCTGATGTTTGGAAAGATTTGCACTCTGGCTAAAGGCTTTCCCACATTTATAAGGCTTCTCTCTGGTGTGGATTACTTGATGTATGGTAAGGTGTGAACTCTGGCTGAAGGCTCTCTCACATGCATTACACCTGTATGGGTTCTCTCCAGTGTGAGTTCTCTAGTGACTTCTGAGAGCAGAGTGGTCTCTGCAAGCCTTCCCACAATCAACACATTTAAAGACGTTTTCTCCATTATGAGTCCTCTGATAATGAGTCAGGGATGATCTTTGGCCAAAGCCTTTCCCACACTCATTACATTCATATATTTTCTCTCCAGTGTGTATTTGTGATGCTGAATAAGAGCTGACCAATTTCAGAAGGCTTTTTTACATTATAACTTTGCACTCAGAGGGTTTCTCTCCAGTGTGTATTCTTTTATGTTTAATAAGTGATGAGCTCTGGCTGAAGGACTTCCCACACTCATTATGTCCATAGGGTTTCTCACCAGTGTGAGTTCTCTGATGTGTGTGTGTGTATTTTAAAAAAGGTTTATTTATTTATTATTTATTTTTGGCTGTGTTGGGTCTTGGTTGTGGCACGCGGGATCTTCACTGAGGCATGCGGGATCTTTCGTTGCAGTGCGTGGGCTTCTCCCTAGTTGTGGTGTGTGGGTTTTCTCTTCTTTAGTTGTGGCACGCAGGCTCCAGGGCACATGGGCTCAGTAGTTTGTGGCATGTGGGACCTAGTTGAGGCGCCAGAGCTCAGTAGTTGTGGCACACAGGCTTAGTTGCCCCGGGACATGTGGGATCTTAGTTCCCTGACCAGGGATGGAACCTGCATCCCCTGCATTGTAAGGCAGATTCTTTACCACTGGCCCACCAGAGGAGCCACTGTCTGATGTTTAATAAGAGAACTCCTGCTGAAAGTTTTCACACAGTCATTGAATTTGAAGGGTTTCTCTCCACAGTGGATTTTCTCATGCTGAGTAAAGGTTACATTCTCACTGAAGATTTTCCAACTATTACATTCAGAAGATTTCTCTCCAAAATGAGAAGATAAAGGGTGACTCTTTGGATGATTATTAAGAAAAGAATAGTAACTGAAAATTTTCCCACATTCCTTACAATTGTATTGTTTCTCTACACTGCACATTTTATGTTTCATTAGTTCTGTATTCTGTTTGAAAATACCTTCAGTCACATCACACTTATATGCTCTCTTTCCTATAGGAATTTTTGTTGTATAATAGGATATATTCTTGCAAATTTTCTTTTTGCCTGGCCCCTCTCTTTGTTGAGTATTTTTTTGCTGGCAACTGACATTTGATCCTATACTCTGCTGGTCTCCCTCTCTTGGCTCTCCAACCTATTCTTTACATTCCCCATCTTCTCTCAAGTTTAGGTTTCAGGGACCATCTTTGGTCAGTCTTTTCATTGCTCCCAAGGCGGTCTTATTCAGAAACATCCTGATTTTCAATAGACTTTTTGGTCTCCAAGATTATTTTCTCAGCCTGAAAGAAAAATTTTTTAATGCACGTGTCTTGTGCTGAGTGACAGCACAAGTGAAGTAACAGCACTGGTGAAGGTGAAGTGATATCATGAAAACATGTCCACAGATATATATGGTTCTTACCCTCTGAAATATGTCTTTGCATTTAACATCACAGAGGGATGAGGAAGGAAGATATACATAGGACAAGAATGGTATGAAAGGGGGCCACATCAATCTATATACATAATTCAAAATGTGAGAGAAGGAAGGGAGGTGATCTAGTGGGAAGCATCATCAGAAGTTAGACAGATGGACCAGAAAAAAGGAAAATGGTCATGCCATTTGCAGGGAAATGACTGGGGTTGGGGGTAGTGGGGTGGGGGAGAGAATACTGGAAAGCTGGAGGCAAAGCAATTACTCAGAGATGTTTGGGCACTTATTTCACTTTTTACAGTCGAGTGAGAATATCACCTCCTGCTGGTGTTTTCAATACCAGAATCAGGAAAGCCCAATCTGAGTAAACATTTCTTTTCTTTTTTTTTTTTTTTTTTGCGGTACGCGGGCCTCTCACTGTTGTGGCCTCTCCCGTTGCGAACACAGGCTCCGGACGCGCAGGCTCAGCAGCTATGGCTCATGGGCCCCGCCGCTCCACGGCATGTGGGGTCTTCCCGGACTGGGGCACGAACCCGTGTCCCCTGCCTCGGCAGGCGGACTCTCAACCACTGTGCCACCAGGGAAGCCCCCTGAGTAAACATTTCTTTAAATGAAAGTAGCAGGCTTCCTGAATAGTGACAAATGCCCCTACTATAAAATTATGTGGTACACCATGTGCAAAACAATGTCATCTTCAGGTACCTGGCTTTTGTTGGGGGATTCTGGGGAATGTGGTGAGCCACAGTGAGATATGTTGCATCTGTTCCTGCTCTGTAGGACCACCTAAGTTTCAAGCTTGAAGACAGTTGGCTAATTAGTTTAGAAATTTTCAGGGTTTCTTTTTATTTGGTAAAGAGGCTCTCTTTCCCCCAATCCCTAGCCCATTTGAAACATGCATATGTATAATAACTGTGGGAAGGTATCTGAACTTAAAATCTAGGTCTTCGTGCCTAAATTATGTGTCTCCTGACTAATTTCATGGCTGGCAGTCTCTCCTCTTCGCAGCCATCTACGTTCTCCCAATCTGTTCTCTACAATTTCAAGGTGACACTGTTTTGCACACAGTGGGGTTTTATAACCATGGACCACACAAGAGTCTAGGTAGATGGTGAGGGCAATCATGGCATTCCAAAGTGTCAGGGACCCAGGCTCTTCTATCTTGTTTGTCCATCATGTATAAACTTGACCTCATACTCCAAGATTATAAGGAGAACAGAAGGGATAAAGAAGGGCAAAGATCAGCCATTTCTTCAGAAAGTTTCCCAGAAGCTGCCACCTGACACTTCTGCACATATTCCATTGAGTAGAATTCTAAGATAGCTCCAAGATTCCCACTCCGGTGGTACTAACTCTGTATAATCTCCTCCCTTTGAGTGTGCATAGCTCCTGTGACTATGGTGGGGTAGTCATTTCCTTGATTAGGTTACATTATATAAGACTCTATGGTAGCAGACTGGACAGATTGTCCTTCTGGCTGTGAAGAAGCCAGCTGCCTCACTGTGATAGGGCCATGTGGCTAGCACCAAAGGACAGCCTCTAGTTGCTAAGAACAATGCCCAGCCAACAGCCAACAAGAAAATGGGTCCTACACATAAGGAACTGAATTCTGCTAACAAACTAAATGAGCTTAGAAGAGGATCTCAAGCCTCAGATGAGACTGTGGTTCCAGCTGACATCCTGATTTCAGCCTGTATTAAGCCCTGAACAGAGAACCCAGTTGAGCCCTGTTCTGAATTCTGACCTACAAAAATGTGAGATAATAAATGGGTGTTGTTTTCAGCTGCCAAATGTGTGGTAATTTGTTATGCAGCAACAGGAACCTAACAAAATGTTTAATGGATGGATAAGTAAATCAATGACTTGAAGAGGTGATTACTAGAGAATGGTACTGTTGAGAAGGAGCTTTTTCCACAGAACCTACCATTTACTACAATAAGTCAAATAACTTTAATTTGATTTCAGAAGTGTATATATGGGAACATAAATTTTAAGGTGAGAGGATAAAATGTGTTAATGCTCTGAACACTGGAATGGCATTTCTGATGGGAATAAACTCATATTTACCTGGTGTCCTGCAGTTAGATGCATGGTAGCCAGCCTCTCTCCTTTGGGCTCCATTTTGAGGGAAGGAAGAATCCTGGGAAGACAGGGATGTCAAAAGAACATGGACTCCTGAAGACAAACTACTGACCAGCAAGTCCCTCAGAACAAGAGATGTGGCCCCTACCTTCTCTCCAAAGAAAGCTATCAAAGGAAGCAAAAGGACAGATATAACTCCCAATTCCTAAGTTTCAGAGAAAGGAATTCTTATCTCTGTTATTAGAGTGGGTTGCAGGTAACAGTTATCTGGGTGCTATCGGGGGCAGGAACAGAGAGGGAAGCATGAGGACATAGGATGCCTGGGCAGGGAACACTAGGAGGTGACAATCAGATACAAAAAAGGAAGATGAAAATATTAAGGAGAAACTTAACCTCAGTAAGGTGTTCATGTAGTATAAAGTGTTATATCCTTTTTGGAGAGTAATTTGACCCCTCATACCACAGAATCATGCAGCATTTTGTTGATAGTACTCTTAACAAGTAGTTATAAGAGAATCAGTTTTTACAAAACAGAATCTTTTAAAAACAAAAACAAATCGCAGGTTAAAAGATGATCCCTGCAGAAAGCATTAAAATATCAAAAATTCCAAACACTCTAAATATGTCATAAAAAGAAACAAAATTTACAAAGTATTAAAACGGCATCTTGAGGGAACAGCCCACATCTATCAAAATAATTATGAAAACTACACAGCCAACATACAAAATACTTGTGATAGAATGAAAATGTCTTAAACAATTATTGTGACTATTCTACAATTAAAATTGAGTAAAAAGTATGCATTTATCTAGGCAGGGAGTGGAAAGAAACATGGAAAATACACTTGATGTGTTATAAGATTCTGGTTGATTTTTGCCCTTTTCACTCTTGTTGGAAAGTTTGTGCAGTAATAGAAAATAAAATTACCTAGGATTGACTCTGTGCCTAAAGAAGGGTAAGGAAAACTTATGTTTCCTACTTTTACTTTGCAGACTGCCTTCTTCTAAGCTTATTCCATTAGTACATTTTTTCTATAAGCCATACTTATTTCTTCCTCATTTGGGTTAAATACTCCAGAGACACAATCTTCATTATTTTCAGAGTTTTGAGACAAAATTTAAACTCCTTGTTCAGGAGGATCTGAAACTGTTTCAGCACAAGTAATTTCACCATTTCTTTGATCTTGCCAGTGCCAATGCTCTAAAGACCTCTGGGTCAATTTGTCTGTTGATTGACCCTGCACAACTAGCTTTTCCTCCACACAAGGGTTCAGAAGATGTCTGAAAGGAGCTGGAAGCTAAAGCTTCTCTTCAGACTGCAAATCCTCTTCCAAGACGCAATTTCTTTGGAGGCTCACCTCCATCTCAGGCATTTGAGCTGTACTTTCAACCTCTGAAGTTCCAAGCTGAGGCCTCTATCCAGAAAATCTGTGGGCAGAAACACAACTGCAAACATTTACTGAACAGTACTCTGTAGAGGACACCAGGATTCCAAACTTTTAAAAGATGTTAAACTATTAGGGGGAAGGTTGACAGGAACCTTTATTATATATAAATCAGATGGACAAGCAGAACAGTGGGACATCAAGCCATCATATGCCTCCTGCAAAAAGAAGGACAAAGCCACAGGTATCAGTATTCTTGTCAGGAACTTGAATCTAAATCTAAATATAGTCTTTAGATATAACCGTCAGCTTGTAGAGATTACAGAAGACAGAATTGTTTAAAAAAGAACTGTTAATTGACACCACTAATATGTAATTATCCAAATCCAAAATGTAGGAAATTCTACATGATGAATGACCCTGTTTCTTCAACAACAACAAAAATGGCATGGGGAAAAAAAGAAAGGAGATTGTGAGAAAATGGCAGAGTAAAGAAATCCAAAAGTCTATCCCTCCACAAAAGCAACAATTGCAATTCTGGAAAAAAAACTGTCAGAATCAACTGTTTTAAAATTCTAGAAATTAACCAAAACTTTCAGCAGCCATTGGAATGCTTAATAATCAAGGAAAATCATCTGAATCTTAGTAAGAACAGTGAGCTTTATGGCATTTTAACTGGTCCCATTCTACACTCCCTAGTTTGGCTGTAGCCTTGAAGATAATAGCCCTCATTTTCAGCACGGGTACTAGTACCAGAGGGAATGGAATAGACCTCATCCACAAAGAATTGTGGTTTTTTTGTTTTTACCTGTCAAGTGGGTTCATGGAGGAATGACTCAAAGAAAATATAAGAAGACTGAACACTTACTAATTCATTGTATGAGACCAATATTACCGTAATACTAAAGACAGAAAAAGACATCACAAAAAAAATCAAAACTACCTAACAATATCCCTTATGAATCCAGATGTCAAAATCTTCAACAAAATACTAGTAACTTGAATTCAGTAGCATATTTAAAATATTATATACCACAGCCAAGTGAAATTTATCCCAGGAATGCAGGATGATTCAACATAAAAAATCAGTGTAATATACCTTATTAACAGAATGAAGGGGGAAAACCACTAGTTCATCTTAATAGATGTAGAAAAAGCATTTGACAAAAATCCAACACCCTTTCATGAATAAATATATATAATATATATATATTATATATATTATATAATATATATCTCACACAACAAACTAGGGAAAGAAGGGAACTTCCTCAGCCAATTAAGGGCATCTATGAAAAAAAACCACAACTAACATCATGCTTAATAGTAAAAGACTGAAAGCTTTCCCCCTAAGATCAGGAACAAGACAAGGATGTCCATTCTTGCCACTTCTATTCAACACTGTACTGGAAGCTCTAGCTAAGGCAATTCAGAAAGAAAGGAAAAAAACAAAAACAAAAAAAGCATCCAGATTGGAAAGGAGCAAGTAAAACTATCTCTATTCACAGATGACACAATCTTATATCTAAAACCCTAAAGAATACACACACACACAACACACACACACACATAAAAACTATTCCAACAAACGAGTTCAACAAAATTGCAGGATAAGATAAAATTGAAAGATCAATTTGCAAAACTCTGTTGTATTTCTACATACTAACAAGGAATAATCCAAAAATAATATTGAGAAAACAATTCTATTTATAATAGTATGAAAAAGAAAAAATACTTAGGAATAAATTTAACCAGAGAAGTGCACAAATTTTACAATGAAAGTTATAAAACACTATTGAAAGAAATTAAAGAAGATCAAAGTAGGGCTTCCCTGGTGGCGCAGTGGTTAAGAATCCCCTGCCAATGCAGGAGACACTGGTTCGAGCCCTAGTCAGGGAAGATCACACATGCTGTGGAGCAACAAAGCCCGTGTGCCGCAACTACTGAGACTGCACTCTAGAGCCCGCGAGCCACAACTACTGAGCCTGCATGCCACAACTACTGAAGCCTGTGTGCACTGAAGCTTGTGTGCCTAGAGCCTGTGTTCTGCAACAAGAGAAGTCACTGCAAGGAGAAGACCGCGCACCTCAATGAAGAGTAGCCCCTGCTTGCCGCAACTAGAGAAAAGCCCCTGCACAGCAACGAAGACCCAATGCGACCAAAAATAAAGAAAGAAAAGAAAAAAAAAAGATCAAAGTAAATGGGAAAATATCTGGTGCTTATGCACTGGAACACTTAATATTGTTTTAAAGGCAATATTCCCTGAATGATCTACAGACTCAGTGATTCAAAATCTTAGCTGCCTTCTTTGCAGATATGGACAAGCTGATCCTAAAATTCATATGGAATTGCAAGGGACACCAAATAGGGAAAGCAATCTTGAAAAGAACAAAATAAGACTGACATTTCCTGATTTCAAAACTTACTACACAGCTACATTAATCAAAATAGTGTGGTATGAGCAAAAGTCAGTGGAACAGAAGTTAGAGTCAATAAACCCATGTGACTATGGTCAATTGATTTTCGACAAGGGCTTCAAGACCATTCAATGGGGAGTCACTTTGTGGAATCACTTTTTCAACAAATTCACATCCAAAAGAATGAATTTGGACCCCTATGCCCACATATTCAAAAGTTAACTCAAAATTGATCAAAGACCTAAATGTAAGAACTAAAACTCTTAAAAGGAAATGTAACTATAAACCTTTGGGACACTGGATCAGGCAATTATCTTAAATATGGCACCAAAAGCACAAGTAACAAAAGAAAAAAAATAGATAAGTTGGACTTCATCAAATTTAAAAATTTGTGGATCAAAGGCCACTATGAAAAGCATGAAACTACCCATATAATGGGTGAAAATATCTGCAAATAATATATCTGACAAGGGTCTAGTATATAGAATACACAAAGAACTCTTATAACCCAGCAACAAAAACACAATCCAATTTTTAAAACAGGTAATGGATCTGAATAGTCATATTGCCAAGGAAGACATGCAGATAGCCAATAAGCATATAAAATAATGCTCAATACCATTAGTCATTAGGCAAATGTGAATAAAACCCACAAGATACCATTTCACACCCACTAGGACAACTATACTCAAAACAATTTGATTTTCAACAAATATTGATAAGGATGTTGAGAAATGGAACCCTTATACATTGCTGGTGGAAATGTAAAATGGTGCAGCTGCTGTGGAAAAGTTTGCCATTTCCTTGAAAATTTAAATATAGAGGTACCATATGATCCAGCAGTTCTACTCCTAGGCATAAACCCAAGAAAACTGAAAAACAGAAAAGCAAACAAATAAACAAACAAAAACACATTCACACAAAGTTTTATACATGAATTTCCATAGCAGCATTATTCATAATAGGAAAAAGTGGGAAAAATTCAAATGCCCATCAACAGATTAATGGATAAACAAAATGTGGTATATACACACAATGGAATATTATTCAGCCTTAAAAACAAATGAAGTGCTAATAAATGTTACATGTGTGAACCTTGAAAGTGAAAGAAGCCAAACACAAACAGCCACATATTGTATGACTCTATTTATGTGAAATGCTCAGAATAGGCAAATTCATAGACAAAAGAGAACAGTATTTGTCAGGGGCTGGGGAAAGGGTGGAATGAGTGACTGCTCAGTGTGTACAAAGCTTCTTTTGGGGTGATGAAAATGTCCTGGAATTAGATAGCTATGATGGTTGCATAACATTGTGAATATACTAAAAACTAATGAATTATACACTTAAATGGTTAAATTTTATGTTATATGAATTTTACCCCAATAAAACGAGAGGCATAACCCACACAAAAACTTGCATGCAAATGTTTATAAATGCTTTATGCATAATCTTCAAAAATTCAAAGCAATCACGATGTCCTTCAACAGGTAAATGAATAAACAAATGGTGTACGCCCAACTACTGTGGATCCAATACTATCCAACAATAAAAAGGAATGAGAGATTAATTCACACAATATCGATGAATCTTAAATCCTTTTTGCTAAGTGAAAGAAGCAAACTGAAAAGGCTACATACTACATGATTCCATTCATGACGTTCTATTAGAAAGGCAAAACTAGAGGGATGGAAAACAGATCAGTGGTTGCCAGTAGTTTGGGGAGAGGAAGGTATTTGACTAGGGGAAGCACAGAAGATTTTTTAGGGTGATGGAACTAACCTGTATCATATTGTAGTTTGGATATACAAAACTATGCAGTTTTTTAAACCAACAACTTTACAACGTAAAGAATGAACTTTAATAAATTAAAATGTTTAAAAACCCAACCAGGAGATTGGGGGATCTTAGGATAGATTGTAAGATGTGAAAAAAGATTCTAATTGTGTTACAAATGTATGATATGACCTCACTAAGGAGGATGGAGAATAAAGGGAATGATTTAAGTATCTTTGGAAATGACTGGAAACTGTAAGACTCAGACAAAAGGAATTAACTTCACACAGCACTCTAGTTGGTATATTTGTTTCTCTTGGGAATATGAGAAACAAATTCTGCAACAGCTGTACATGTACACTGGAGTTGAACAGATAAGTAAATGGATGGTTGACTGTGAGTGCCAGGTTTCTCACTATTGGGCAGGGAAGTTACAAATAAGCTAGAGGGAAGGTTAAAATGATACACGTGGTATTGGATTAGAGTCAGAGACATCAGCATGTATTCACCTCTAGCTTAATATAGATATGGATGGATATAGAAATAATTATAGATATGTATGGATATATTGGTTAGTATACATATATAGTATAGTCTAACACTGGCAGCTGAGAGAGTCCAGAAGCAGTGACACCTCAGTGACAATGAACACACCCTATATTGCTGACTCCAGGACTGGGACAGAGAAAATACAAGATGAACCTGGAGCATCTTGTATTGACAGAAAGTAAGAAAATGCTTAAAAAAATAATGGGGAAATGGGTAGGGGGAATGTCAAAGGGACATAGGACCAAACCTAAGAGCACCCAATGGCCAAAGCTGAAATAATTTGAGCAATAAAATAGTGTGCTATTGTATTATAACACAAAGTATAAAATAAATATCAATGGATCCATATTGATATAAATAATTGAATAAATAAATAGGGGATTAAAAAACTAATCTCCCTTACAGAGCATTCCAAATAATTTATATAGCTACTCTCCCCTGCAGGATGGGGAGGTAAATTTCCTCTCCTCCCACTCCTTCTATGGGCTATGCTTATTGACTTGCTTCAAAGAATAGAATATGGAAGAAGAGGTAACTTTACAGTGGGGAAACCTGGTAAATAATACCTCAGTCAGGTGATCAAGAATAATATCATCAGTGATAAGTCATGTTAATAGCATGTATCCTTGATATGAGATGTATCCTTGATGTGATGAGATTGGGACTTCTCTTCTGTGGTCTTTCGTACCCAAACCTATAACCCCAGTCTAATCATGAGAAAAAAAATTAGAAAAATCCCAATTGAGGGGCATTCCACAAAATACCTGACCAGATCAAGGTCATCAAAAACAAGGAAAGCCTGAGGAAAATGCATAGATCAAAGGAGACTAGGGAAACATGACATGTAAATGTTACATGGTATCCTGGAAAGAGTCTTGGAACAGAAAAAGAACATGAGGGGAAAACAGTGAACTCCTAATAAAGTGTAGTGTTTAGTTAATAATAATGTACCAGTGTTGGTTTCTTAATTGCGATAAACATACCATAGTGGTATAAGATGTTAACAATAAGGGAAACTAGGTCAGGCGTATTCAGGAACTCTCTATACTATCTTTACAACTTTTCTGTAGATTTAAATTTAAATAGATCTAAAAATATTTAGAATTAAAAGTTTATCTTTTAAAAAGAGAAAGACTTAAACACAATGTGTGCACCTCATTTGGGACTAATTCAAACAAACAAACTGAAAAAAAGTGGAGGGGCCTCCCTGAAGAAGTAGTTGATCCAAGTCTCAGGTGGGGAATACATAGTGAGCAGAAAGGCAGTTATGCCAGGAAACAAGGAAGGTCTCTGAAAATACAGCAAAAAGACACAGAAGCTGACTTAAAGGTCTTCCCATTAGCAAAATTTTGGATAATTTGAGAATCAAAAGAATGATGACAGTAATGCATATAACATGCTGAATTTTTAAAAGAATGCTTGAGGACATAAAAATATTGATAAGAGGGGAGAAATGTACCTTAACATTATGCAGATACCGCCTTAACCTAAGTGATCAAACTTAACCAACAGTGGGACAAAGTGACATAAAGTACCTTCTGATGTGATGCAATGGGAGATACATATGTGATACTCATGCCAACAATGCTTAATCATAATCTAATCATAAGAAAATAACTAGCCAAATCTTAACTGTGAACATTCTACAAAGCAACTGACCTTCACTCTTTAAAAATGTCCATGTTAAAAAACACAAAAAGGTGGATGTAGTATTCAATACCACGATTTATTTATCCATTGTACTTTTTTTGGATATTTGAGTTATTTTCAGTTTTTGCTACTATAAATTATTCAGCTATGAACATTCATGTACATGATTTAGGACACTTGTATATGTATCACTGTTGAGAATTTACCTGGGAAGGGAATTATGGGCTCATAATATATATATCTTCAATTTAGTTAATACCAAACTTATTTCCAAAGTCATCATACCAACTTAAATTAAGGGGTTAATTGTGCAAAGTTCTGTACTTTTGTGTGGTTGGATCTTTCCATAATTTTTAAAAAATATAAGGTTAATAAGGAGGATAATTTCCTTCTCCTAAGACATACTACAAAAGGGGGCAAAAAGAGAAAGAAGGGAGGGGGGAGAAAGAAGGAAAATAACCCTAAAAATTATATATGATTATCTCTAACATTCTTCTAAGTTTTTTTCCCTTTCCTGGTTTAGTGGCTGGGTGACCGACACAGAAGAGTTGAAAAAGAAATAAAGTATGATACACTCTTACCGGCACAAGCCAACAGTATCTATCTTCAATCCCTAAGGATAGAGTTACTTTTCTTTCCTTGAATCTCAGTTTCAGAGTCCCTCACTTCTACCACAATCCTTGAAATGGCTGTGTTTTACTCATTCTGAGAATACCAGCATCTTCCCCTTTATTCTCATCTATAACCCTCAAGCATTTCAGTTTAATCATCTACTAGCGAAGTACTTTCTTTCCATTCAGAAATACATTTTACTTTGCAACTACTACAAACTTGCCTCTATGTGTGTATGGTGTGTGTCTGAGCCAAAATTTCACAAAACAACAATTATTCCTACTATACATGTTTGCTGTTACTCTTATTGTGTGTATAAGCTACTCTGGTATACATATTTGCTATTCTATTTCTTTCTTTCTTTTTTAAAACGCTGTTTGCAAGCCACTGGATCGATTTCATAACTCACAATGGTCCCAAAGTTTGAAAAACACTAGTGACTACAGCTTCTCTGATCCTCAGATACTGTGCCACCATCTAAATGCTAATCTTTCCCAGCAGTCTGTTCAGAGCATTCCTTAGCACCAGAGGACTTTGTCCATCTGAAAATCTCGAGTCAAAGGTTATCTCCTGACAAAGGGAGTTCTCTGTGTCTCACGTGTCTCCTCTGTCCTCCTATATGGCATATAGTTCGTTGTAAGTCAGTGTCTACTTTTGACTACACAGTAATACGTTTTATAACCCATTACACACACTTGAATACACAAAAGCTTCACGAAACAAATACTTGCCCTTTCTATATGTGTTGCTCTCTGATACTTTCTATTCCATTTGGGTAAAAAAATGCTTTCACTCTGAAGAAGCACTTTATTTCTATGGCTCTGGGACCTGGAGATTAAAAGAAACAATGAGAAGTGTCCAACACAAAAAAATGAATCTCTGTGGAGAGAACCCTCACTCTGCAGCTCGAGAAAGAATACTGCAGCCTTCATCCTCAAGTCCTACTTACTCCGGGAGGTAACAAGAATGGCCAAATGATTTTTATAAAGCCCATTTTAAGGATGTAAAGTAGGTGCATGACGTTGTTATTAAAGAAAAAGCATGAGTCCCCAAAATCACTCTGGCAGAAACAGTCATCCTGAGTGTGTCCCAACCGATCTCTTGAACAGGGAGCAACACAGATCCCACAATGGGGAAACCTACGAGGAAAAACAGAACGGAAAAGGCAGACAAGTGCTAAAGAAAGGCCTTGATGTGCACACTTGCCTGGAAAAAACCCCAGCATTGGCGATAAAACTCGAGACTTCACCTGGAGGACAGGCGGTTGCCAGGATACGTAGCTATCCATCCAGACACTCCCACGACTCTGTCCGGAGCGTTGTGGTGCCGCAGCCTCACAACTGACAGTGGGGCATCTCCATAGAAAGCTTTTCCGAAAGGGCAAAGCGTACTGTCAGCCAATACTCCGGAACACACTATTCAGGCTCCCAACAGACACTCACCCTCCCAATTAACGCGGGCTGGGGCGACGGAGCCAAGGGCCAGCGGTGGGAAATGACGCAACAGAGGCGCCGGGAATCCTGTGCAACCAGCCGCTCCCGCCGTCTCTATGGAAACAGCCAGATTGGTCCCAGCGTTCAAGGCAGCGGTGTTTGATCTGAACCTAGGAACCAAGGGTCAAGCTTAGCACTCTAAGTCCGCCTGTCTTCCTGCTAGCAATCCAGTTTTGTTTATCCTCCCATGTCTTCGTCTTCTTGGCAGAGAATAATGCCTGCGTAAAACCAGAGTCTCAGGTTCCATTTATGTTCTTTAGGAATATAATCTGGGTACCCTTACCAAGGCTTATTTAACATCAAGAGCAGATAATTTTTTTTAACACTTCTCTCCTCTGTACAAGAAAAATTATTGTCAGTAATAATCCTGAAATGGAATGAATAATAATAATGTCCAGTGAAATAGTCTTTATTTCACTTCACATATAATTATGAAAGTTTTAAAAAAGTTTTTAATATAGGCCAAATTTTTTAAATAATGGATTGGTATTTTTAATTACATGAATGTATTTCTGGGAAAAGATGAAAAAAACTCACCTACATATTAGTGTGTTGCAGTAATGAATAATAACTTCATAGTTTCTGTTTTTGAGTCTTCTGCAAATTTCTCAATGACTGACAAAATTTATCCTGTTTGTATAGTCACCTTCAATAGACAGTATAGCCAGATTTTTCAACTTATCATCCCTTGTAGCTGATTGAAGAACGCTTTATTTTTTTAACGTCTTTATTGGCGTATAATTGCTTTACAATGGTGTGTTAGTTTCTGCTTTATAAGAAAGTGAATCAGCTATACATATACATATATCCCCATATCTCCTCCCTCTTGAATCTCCCTCCCACCCTCCCTATCCCACCCCTCTAGGTGATCACAAAGCACTGAGCTGATCTCCCTGTGTTATGTGGCTGCTTCCCACTAGCTATCTATTTTACATTTGGTAGTATATATAAGTCCATGTCACTCTCTCACTTTGTCCCAGCTTACCCTTCCCCCTCCCCATGTCCTCAAGTCCATTCTCTACGTCTGCGTCTTTATTCCTGTCCTGCCCCTAGGTTCTTCATAACCTTTTTTTTTTTTAGATTCCATATATATATATATGTTAGCATACGGTATTTGTTTTTCTCTTTCTGACTTACTTCACTCTGTATGACAGACTCTAGGTGCATCCACCTCACTACAAATAACTCAATTTTGTTTCTTTTTATGGCTGAGTAATATTCCATTGTATATATGTGCCACATCTTCTTTATCCATTCATCTGTCGATGGACACTTAGGTTGCTTCCATGTCCTGGCTATTGTAAATTGTGCTGCAATGAGCATTGTGGTACATGACGCTTTTTGAATTACGGCTTTCTCAGGGTATATGCCCAGTAGTGGGATTGCTGGGTCGTATGGTAGGAAGAATGCTTTATTTTATTAAATTCATTTTAAGAAGTTTCTTTCACATGAAGCAACAGATATACAAATTGGGAAAATCTTAAAGGTAAGTTTGGTAGAAGTTCATAAAAGTTCCATTTCAAAATTCACAGCAATTGTTTACAAATGAATTTTAAATTTCTCTGCAGTACAAAAATTGTAAAGACACGAAGTCCAAGAAGTCACATAGAAAGGTGTAAGTTAAGTATGCTCAGCATTTCTTCTGTTTTTAAGATTAAAATTTTTTTCTTGTCCCTCTTCTTCCAACCAATTTCTCTCCTTATATTGCTTAAACTCCTTATATTCAGGAGACCCTTTCCCCCTTAAAGAACACAAGATTTAATTCTAGCCTTGTATCTGTCTGTGTCATTTCACTCTTCATTCCATGATTTGTGAAAGGAAATGACAGTTATGTCATGGAAGAGGGATGAGTAGGAATGTCCAGGAATCAGTCCCTCCATAGAAACAACTATTGAGCTCACAGGACTGTATGAAGCAACTCTTTTGGAAATCTGGGGTCTAGTCAAACACTTGCAGAGTCCAGAAGACAGACTGATGAAGAGATTGATAAATTTTGGTGAATCTCACTGTTTCATGCAATGGCTACCATCCCCCATCTCCTAGCACTGTGGCAGGCAGCCAGTGGGAACTATGGGCCTTGCTCCTGGTGTAGCTTTCTGGTGCTGTGGTAGGCAATAAAGACCTTGCAGTCTAAACATTGGGGTTTAATGTTTTGATTGCTTATCACTGCTTTTGATTGCTGAGGAGCCAGTACAGAGTCCAGCCATAGTTTTAACTCCAAAGAGCTGAAATGGCTTCCCAACCCCTAGGGGATTTTAAAAAACAGTGCTTCACCCCATAAGCTTTGGTGTGTTGTGCTTTTGTTTTCATTCTTCTCAAGTTATTTTCTAATTTCCTTTGTGATTTCTTTTATGTTCTTTTTTGTTTAAGTCTATGTTATTTAATTTCCACAGTTATGAATCTTCTAATTTTCCTTCTGTTATTGATTTCTAGTTTCATTCCATTTTGATCAGAAAATATTCTTTGTATGATATTAATCTTTTAAAAATTATTAATGCTTTTATTGTGGTTTAACATATGCTCTATCCTGGAGAATGTGTCATGTTCACTTGAGAAGAATGTGTGTTCTGCTGTTGTTGGGTGAAATGTTCTATATGTATATTTTGTTAGGTCTAACTGGTTTATATTGTTGCTCAAATCCTCTATTTTTTAAAACTAATCTGGTTGCTCTATTCATTAAAGAATTCCATCTGCAATAGCATCAAAAATAATAAAATACCTAAGAAGAAATTTAGCCAAGGAGGAAAAAGATTTGTACTTCAAAAAGTACAAAACATTGCTGAAAGAAATTAAAGAAGACCTAAGTAAATGGAAAGACATACCATGTTTATGAATTGAAAGACAATATTAAGATGGCAATACTACTCAAAGCAGATTTGATGTACTCCCTGTCAAAATACCAACCATGTTTTTTACAGAAATAGAAAAACCCATCCTAAAATTCATATGGAATCTCAAGGGACCCTCAAAACCAAACCAAATTTTGAAAAGGAACAAGTTGGAAGATTCATACTTCCTAATTTCAAAACTTACCACAAAGCTACACAGTGGTAATCTCAACAGTGTGGTGCCGGAATAGGGATATACGTCTAGACCAATGGAATAGTAAAGAAAGCCCAGAAAAAACAAATTCCACATATATATCAACTGATTTTCAACCAGTGCTAAGACCACATAATTGGGAAGTAACAGTCTTTTCCAACAAATGGTACTGGGAAAACTGGATATCCACATGCAAAATAATGAAGTTGTACCCTTACTTTACACCAAATACAAAAAAATAATTCAAAGATCTAAATTTAAGAGTAAAACTATAAAAACTCTTAGGATAAAACATAGGTAAAAATCTTCATGACCAGAATAGGATCCTGATTTTATTTACCTTTACTTCTCTTGATGGAATTTGGGAAGTGTCCTGCATTTAATTGCATCTAAGCATCTAGACTGTGCAAAAAAGCCTGTTTCCCCAGAGATGGTCTGAGGACCACCTGCATAAGAATTACCTGGGATGCCCCCTGAAAATGCAGTGTTTCTGGGACTTTCCTCTGACCAACGAGTGCGAAGCCTGGGAATCTGCATTTTAACCAGCTCTGCGGGTATGCTGTTTAAAACTAAACCACTGGTTTGGACTATACTGCATAGAATGTATTAAGATCTTCAGGACCTTTCTAGGGTCTCCAGCATCAACTTTCTCAGGCCTCTAGCATCAACTTCTCAATCTCGGCGTCACACACACCAGGGAAAGTGCTTTGCAAAAATCTCCGGGAAACAACCTGGCGGTCCCGGACTCTGCAGCGCAGGCGCAGAGCCACGGCCCCTGGTGTGCTGCCCATTCTCCTCATCGTCTCTGTTCTCTAACAGATCATCTGCTCCAGGAGAATTAGGTCACGGCCGTTGATCAGGCAATGACTGGCCCCACATACTGACAAGGACACGACCAAGGGTCTGAGTGGAAGAGTGTCTGTGACCTCGGGAACCTTGGTGAGCGCGGGAGCAGTGGGTCGACGCAAGGGTTTCCCGTTAATCCTTCCGGCTTCCTCAAGCCCCGCGTACTAAGGTTCCGTCTAAGCGTGGGTCCGGCCCAGGGTGTGTCCCGGCGTTCGCCCGGAGGCGGCCGGTGAGTGGGGCACGTAGGGCTCCGGGTCCCGGGGCCTGGACGGGTGGGCCTGGAGGCTCTAGGAATTGGTCGTGCGGAAACACTCAACTCTCTCGGGCGGGGAGACCGGCGAGAGGTCCAAGGGTGGTCTGGCCTCAGATCCGGCCGAGAGGTGCCTCCGCGGCTGGGACGCGGCACGGTGTCTCTGCGCGGCGCCCAGCGCTCGCCTTCCGGGTGGGCACAACCTAGTTCCTCAGCTGCAGTGACAGCAGGTGGTGTTCTCCGGTGAACCCCTGGGAGATGGAAAAGCTCGGAGTTTCATTCCGCTCCGCTCTAGCTGGGCGAGGAAGGGCTTCTGTACTCGGGGTGTTTCCCAGATGCTTACCGTGTACCAGGCACTGTTCTAAGAGTTTTTACCTGCGTCAACTCATTTAATCCTCGCGTTAACCCCATGAGATGTACGATTATTATCCTCATGTTACAGATTTTAAAATTGAGGCACACAGAGATGAAGTACCTTACTTAAAGTTACAGAGCTTGAGAGTAGTAGTATTTATCTTATGGTTCTGATGATGACGGTTGTACTTCAGTATAGTAGATGTTGTTAGGGGTATTGACAAATGCTGTATATCAAATTCTCTGAATTTGTTGTGACTTTGAACCAATCTTCAAGGACACTATTGTCTGAAGACCATCTTTTGGTAGGCCTGGAGACTTGACTGTCTCTGTTTTAGAGTTGAACAGAGGCTGCCTAGGCCCTCCTGCTGACTCTTGTGTATTCACAAAGGCTCCAGGAAGTAGTCAGCCCGATACCAGAAAGCAAAGCACCAGAAGAAGAGCTATTTCAGAACCTTCAGAACCTGCTTCCTTCTGAATGAGATAATTTCTTAATATTCAAGGGAGTATATACAAGGGAAAATTATTCCAAGATCAGCAATTGATTATAAGAGAAAGTGGCATGGTCAAAAGAATTTCAGATGGTTAGGGTAACAGGAGGGGGTCAGGGCTGTGCGGGCTGGAAAGTTAGTCATATAAAGAGGAGAATGGGTTTTGCTGGTGCTGCAGCACTTTGTGACCACTGTACTTTCGAGAATAATGATTTGGTAAGGTTACAATATCTATAGACCAGTAAGGTGATCCAGATAAAACTAAAGTATGAGGAAGAAAGGAGAAAAAGAGAAAAGGAGAGGCAACATTCCACATCACGGTGGAGGAACCCCTTGTATGAAACCTGGATAAGGGTATTGTCCTAACCTTGTGGAGACAGAGACCTCCTAGCCTCTCTGAAATATATCTGGGGGCTCCTCCTGAGAACTTTGTCATATCCACCAGCTCTGCCTACCCCATTTCATGTGCATCCTCCAAAGCCAGGAAAAAGAATGCATCTGTCTACACTCTAGAACAGCAGCACAAATCCTCTGAGAGCATCTTTCCCTAAATGTATACTATCACAATTTAAAAACTAATTCATTTGAGGTAAGCACAGCAGTAATATCTCCTTATGTCATAGATGATATTCTTTATAGTAAGCTTTGCCATTTATAACGTGTAGCATTCATAGAAGCTTTGTGAGAAAAGACAAGCGAGTACTAGTAATGCCATTTTATAGTGTGGGTCCAGCCTTTCAAAAAGGTGAGTGGCTTGCCCAGAGATGCACAGCCCTGTGGTGGAGCAGTATCATCTGTCTTCTGTTTTGACTCTCAGGAAGAAGTAAGGGACTATTGCCTACTCCCTTTGAACTCACATCCCATGTGAGGAAATCGATAAGCAGACTGGATTATATGCCTCGGAACACCTAGAGAGTTTAGAGAGAGTTTGGACTCAGCCCAGACCAATTCCCTTTACCTTTTCTCATTAAAGAACTAGGGACTTAAACCCAGACATAAATGGCTACTGTCATTTTCTTTGTGTCTGGGAGGAGGTGGGGTTACTTTGGGAAATTTGTTTTACCTCTTAATACCTAGGGTTGCATTCACCTGGCCCAGTGTGGACATTACTAGACCAGTGACTCTGGATTCCTTAGGATAAGACCTGTTATCCCCAGATTTTTTTTTTTTTTTTTTTTTTTTTTTGCAGTATGTGGGCCTCTCACTGTTGTGGCCTCTCCCGTTGCAGAACACAGGCTCCAGATGCGCAGGCTCAACGGCCATGGCTCACGGGCCTAGCCGCTCCGCGGCATGTGGGATCTTCCCGGACTGGGGCACGAACCCGTGTCCCCTGCATCGGCAGGCGGACTCTCAACCACTGCACCACCAGGGAAGCCCGTGTTATTCCCCCAGGTTTGCCCTTGACCAGAAAGAAAACGAAGAGGAGGTGGAAGAGGGAAAGGCAACTTTCTATCTCACTATAAGATCGTATACCATGTATGTTAAGGATTCTTCCTTCTTTTCTGGAAGTTTGTGCCATCTCGCCAAATGGAGACACATGTATTTCTCTTTTCAGAGAATGTCCCTTCTTAGGTGAGTGTGGCAAATTTTGCCCAGTATGGGATTAGTCCCTGGTTGCCTGCTGACTGCTTTTGATGTCTTCCTCAGCACCCCCTTGCTCTATTTCAGCATTAGGCAATTGGCCTCTTTCTCAAACAGTTTCCTCTGAAACATGGACCTTAGGCTCTCACATGTCTCTGGGGATTTGAAAAAGAGTCTGTTCGTTCTAGTCTTATCCCCTTAGTCTAGGCAGATGGGTCTGTGCCTCAGAGTTTGGAATCTAAAATTAAATTCCAGGAATCAGACAGCTCTGGACTAATCAAGTCCAACATCTTCCTTTTACAGATGAGGATACATAAAACCAGACTGGTTATTTTTCCTTGGTTTTTATTTAGCTACCAACAGAGCTATGATCAAAATCCAGATTACTTGGTAAATGTAATACCAAGTAATTATTTATACCACGGGGCCTCTATCTGGTGTTTCACTGATTTATGCCAAGGATACCACTTGCTTTGTGGTGGCACTTTAGTGGAAGCCAGGAAATTTAATCCTTAGTTTACCCAGATAGGGCGTTTAGTGTAGTTGGGACTTATTGCAGCCTCTCAGTAGTCATCTCTCAGAGGTAGTCACTCTTGTGTCAAGGTCATGCTGGTGTCCTGGGATCAGTGGTTTAGTTTCTTGGCCCTTTAGAGGCCATATGAATGGAAAGCATGACTCAAGTGTTTTTTCCCTGCTTGTTGAGAAGCAGTAAGTATGATGTAGTGTAGTGAGTTTGAGTCCAGGATTTATCACTTGGCCTTGGGCCAAATTACTTATCCTTTCTGTAACTCAAATTCTTCATTTGTATTGTGGAAATAATAATAGTAACCCTCTCATTGTTGTGAGACAAAAATGAGTCCGTATTCATAAAATGCTTAGAATAGGCAGACCCAAGAGAAAAGACCAAAAACGGGCCTTTCCAGAGGCTGCACCTCCAACTCACGTTCCTTTCACAGTTGGGTTCTTTTTTTTTTTTAATGTAGAAACTTTCCCCAATGTGGTTTCTGTGTGTCTGTCATAGGTGTCACATATACAAACACATAATGCATAATACAGTTACACATGTCATGAGCTTATTTGAAATGCAAAAACAACTACATCTTGGGACTCTTGTACTGCACACTATATACACATTAAATTATAATTATCTTATATCAAATTGGTATATTTTACCAATCATCAAGGTATTAATAAGCATGAGAGTAAACCCTCAACTTCAAATTGGCTCTCTCCTTTGAACTCTGTCCTAGTTCTCTCTGTTCAGGAGATCCTGCCTACTTTTAGATGTCCTATGTTTTAATGGTTCTAGTGAGTCAGTTTATAAAGATCTTCACATTTCAGATCTTCCTGGTTTCCCTTTGTCTCCAAAAGCCTGAACAAAATCTCTTCTCAACAATATCTCTTCTCCAAGATGGAATGTAATATGTAATAATGTAATAATATGCCACTATGTACAAAATTCCCACTGCTCCTATGTCACCTTTATGGCAGTCTGGGTGTTCTCAGATCTTCAAGGACTTCTGTTGGGGACAAGGACTTTTGCTTTAAGGCTTTAGAGGCTTTGCAATTTACCGCCTGAGACAGTCACTATTTATCTATTGTGTAACTGTTAATACTTTAGTTCTATTGCACTAGAGAAGTAATTTTCTACCTTTCAAACCTACCATCCCCTTTACTATCTTGAAATAAAATTTATAGATAATATTAACTACCTATAGATATAATTTCCAGAATATCACTACGTTACCTTAACTGTAATATAAAGGAGAAAGAAAAGGAAAGTAATTTATAATAGAATAATAGTTTTTCAGCATGTAAATGATTGGATGAAATAGACACTTGTACCTATTCATAGAATCATGTGAATACAACAGCTACAAATGCAGACGGATATGTGAATGTCGTATTTGTGAATCTAATATCATGAGTGGCTTGATTTTCCTAAAATGGCAAACAATTCCGAATATCATTCAAAGAAAAAGAAGTATATTTCCTTGATTTTCCAATACATAGCAAAGTTGTGCAAAATACTTTGTATTTATTTGTAAAGTAGTTCCAGTCTCAGGTAACCATTAACAACTCTTTTGAAAGTCTGGCAGGATAAGGGACATTCTTTGTTTTACAGGAATCCCTGGCCCTCACTAAATTCTAATAGCCCCATCCAATCAACATGACAACCAAAACCAAAACCAAACCAAACCAAAACAAAAAAACCACACACACAAACCCTCACAAATTCCCAAAACTCTCCCTAGGAGGTGATATTGCTGCCTTGAGGATTACTGTAATAGAGGAGAGAAGTAACAGTGAACTGCCAACAGAATAATGATGGAGTAGCTTAAGGATCTGGGCTGCAAGAATGTAGGCCAGCCAACCTAAGCAGTAAGACAAATGCCTACTAAGGAATGTTAGCGCCAAAAAGTATGCAACTGGATTTTATTGCAAGGTTCTAAATAAATTAGAAATTCTGACTTCTCAGTCAACCTAGTGGTAGAGTTTTGCATTCCCTGCTTTCAGTTGAAAGGCATGTTCTTGGCAAAGCTGGACACAGACAGCATTGTCATGTTGCTCTTGAGGTTCTCCATGGATGGCTTCTTCGTGAAATCCTCCAGGATTCATTTCCACATTTGGGAGGTTCCCAGTCTCTGAGAAAGGCAAGACTTGTGAAACCAGATCAACTCTTAACCTAGTGGATCTTAAATTGTGCTGTGAGCAGAAACATTAGAGGAACTATTATACAATTTGTTGCCTACTGTCATGCCCAAGGGCTCTGAGTGAATTTACAAGAAAATGGGTTAAAGAAAAAACTTCAGTGGGGAAACATAGAGTCCAGAGAAGGGCTGGAAGAGTAGGCACAGATTCCCATATCCTCCCCATTTTACCAACAGAAAGGTTGCCAGAGCCAGGATGCTCTGCTATACACGAGTTTAGGTCAGTATTCTAGGAGAGGGCCTTGCTGCTCTTCCTTATTATAAGGCAAGTGTTAGAACAACCTTGTGAGTGGGGAGATAAACAGACTGCTTGGTACAGTCTGAATGTGGGGTGCTAGCTTTTTAAAGGAATCGTCTGGGAAAGCTAGCTGCCTAATACCTGGAAACCTTGAGATCCTTGGGAAGT
Source organism: Grampus griseus (assembly GCF_964374135.1). NCBI lineage: Eukaryota > Metazoa > Chordata > Mammalia > Artiodactyla > Delphinidae > Grampus > Grampus griseus. The sequence goes on from NC_139004.1 coordinate 21,331,224, forward strand.
GTTGGCCCTTCCAGCAGAAGGAAGAAGTCACCTGTCCTAAGGGAAGCTGAGTTTATGTTTTAGACCCTCTGGCTGTGAGAAGAATGTTTGGTAGAAAGGCTGGTCCCAGTGAACACATTTTTCAGGCAACCTAGAGAGTGTTTCTAAGGTTCATTTTGGACAATTCAACTTGTCGAGTCATATGAACTTAATAAATGCAAATGCCTGGGCCTCATTGTACTTAACTAGGTCTGAAGTAATGCCCAGTATCTAGAGTAACAAGTTCCATAAGTGATTCTGATGGGTATGTGTATAACCTTTCTTTTGGAACCAGTTTTAGCCCAGAACTTTCAGATACCCATTTTCTCCAGCCCCTCCTGCCACAGCCTCTAAAAATGCACACTATGGTTTTTGTTTGTTTGGAGTTTTTTTTTTTTGGCCGTACCGTGTAGCTTGTGGCATCTTAGTTCCCCGACCAGGGATTGAACCTAGGCCCTTGGCAGTGAAAGCGCAGAGTCCTAACCACTAGACCGCCAGGGAATTCCCACACACTATCTTTTCTATAGATCAAAGCATTAATGTTGAGCTCTCAATAGCCCTGTGTCTCCAGCACCAATAGCCTTGTGTTAAATCATTTACAATCAGCAGGGATCCCAGCATGTGAATTGGACATGATCACCCAGTTGGAGAAAGAACAATTGTAGACACTGGATCTTCAGGGAGCTGAAGAGGGGAGTGACCAAAAATATCTGTCTAGGTGAGTATTATCATGAAAAGGCCACTAACTTGAAATTTCGGAGACGTGAGTTCTAGTCTAAGCTCTTGCAATTTGCTGGGTGACTTAAGTTACTCTGTTTTCTATCTGTCAAATAAGCAAGTTGGCCTTGATGAACTCTAAGTTAAGATCTGTTATGATGAGCTCTGTTAATCCTCTGAAGTCTGTGGTTGTAGACTTGTTTAGAAGAGTACCTAAACTAGCTGGAAGAAGGGTTGGGTGATCAAAGGGAGATCAAATGGGGATAGCAGGGTAATAGTTAGCATTTCTGAAATTCTGTTTTCTCTCTTTGCCAAGAAAATGGTTGCATACAAGCTTGATAGAGTCTTCCTCACTTTTTGCATTTTGGCAGGGTGGTGGTGGTTATGTTTTCTACATTTGAGAGTCTTTACTTTTCTCATCCCTTTCCTGTCTCTCATTTACCATAACTAATTGGCTACAATAGCTAATAGCTCATTTTACTTTCTAATCCCCTGTTCTCTGCTCATCAATTGGTATATCTGCTCATGTCCATTTTGGGGGCTCAGCATTTAACCAAGCCCCTACCTGTATTTCTTGATGTCTCTGTGCATCCACTGTGAAAACTCTGTTATCACTTCTGGCCTTGTTCACTTCTCTTTCATTGTCCCTTTTAAGTTTCTGCCCATATAAAGTTGCTAGTGTGCATGAATTGCAAATTAGTTGTCTTTTTTTCCTGTTGGTTTATTTTCCTTGCTCTCCACACTAGACACAGGTGACATTTGCACTTTAAATGTCTTTCAGATAGGGATATTTGAACTGAACCAAAGCATCAACACCAATCAGGCTATTTCTGAAGAACTAGAGTTTCCAGGGTCAGCAATGGAAAGTCTCCGAAGGAATACTGCCCAACGTCCTATGAATGAAGAAGCCTGTAAAAGTGAGGGCCAGTTATCAAGGCAGACAAAATGTCCTCCACAGAAGAAATCTTCTTTTGAGAAAACAGCAATCAGAAAAGTGTCAATGACCCTCAAGGAAATTTTCACTAGGGAGAGAGGCCCTGAATCCAGTGAATTTAGTCTAAGCTCAAAGCTTAATACACGGCAGAAAATTCCAAAGGGAGCTATGTCCCCCATATCTAGGAAAAACTCCAAAGATAATTCAGGCTTAATTAAACACCAAAAACTTTTTCCGCAAAGGAAACCTTGTAAATGCAATGAATGTGGTAAAGCCTTTAGTTACCAATCAGACCTTATTGTCCACAGTAGAATTCATGGTGGAGAAAAGCCTTTTGTATGCAATGAATGTGGTAAAACTTTTAGCCGAAGTACACACCTTATTGAACATCAAAGAACTCACACCGGAGAGAAACCTTATGAATGCAGTGAATGTGGAAAAGCTTTTAGCCGGAGTACACACCTTAGTCTACATCAGAGGATCCATACTGGAGAAAAACCATATGAATGTAGTGAATGTGGAAAAGCCTTTAGCCGAAGCACTAACCTTAGTCAGCATCAGCGAACTCATACTCAAGAAAAACCTTACAAATGTAATGAATGTGGGAAAGCCTTCAGTGACCATTCAACCATAATTCAGCATCAACGAATACACACTGGAGAGAATCCCTATGAATGCAGTGAATGTGGAAAAGCTTTCAGTTGGATCTCATCTCTTATTGAACATCAGAGAACACACACTGGGGAGAACCCCTATGAGTGCAGTGACTGTGGGAAGGTATTCAGTCGGAGTTCATCCCTTGTTGAACATGAGAGAATACACACTGGAGAAAAGCCCCACGAGTGTAGAGAGTGTGGAAAGGGTTTCAGTCGGAGCTCCTCCCTTATTATTCACCAGAGAACTCATACCGGAGAGAAGCCTTACAAGTGTAATAACTGTGGAAAAGCCTTCAGTCAGAGTTCATCTCTCATCAGACATCAGCAACTTCACACTAAAGAGTAATATCTGTGCTTTCCTTAATGTTAGCACAAGAGCACACAGCATAACCTCCCACAGCTGAAAAGAAACATATATACTTGTTTGAATTTTCCTTCCTACTAGCTAACTCTAAGCCAGTTTCAAGCTAGCCTTCCTTCCTTTTTGCAAACTAAATGCTCAAATGAGTGATCAATCCAACAAGGGGATGAATTTTAAAACCTAACATTCACTCTAATATTCTGGAGGGCTCCAATCTTAGAATATACAGCTACCTAACACCTTGCAGTTCCTCACCTTATCTATTCCATGGAGCTTGGATCCCTGAACAACTAGTGAACCCTCTCTTTCCCAACCACATCAGCTCCTTCACTTAAAAGAGGAAATACCATGTGTGTGTATTTTCATGCTTGCTGGCTCCAGTGGCAGAAGAGAAGGAGCTGGCTTCAGATTAGGATAAAAAATTCCCACCAGTTTGGGGATAAAAAATTCAGTCTCGAATTATATGGACAAATTTTTCTCTTCCTTCCTCCCTTACCTTTTTTTGCTATAGCATAGTTTCCTCAAAGTATAGCCCATAGTTCTAATGTGCCTAACTAATCCCAGTGTTATTTTATCTTATCCTTACCAAGAAGGTCCTAAAAATCTTAGTTCCTCCATTATCTTTTTAAAAATTGCTGTCCTATTTTAAAAACTTTTCTTTTGTTTACAGACTTCATGAAACATATACCATCTGGTTCTGACACTCACCAGCCTTGTTAAGTTGATCTGTCAAAGACAAACTCAGTGCCTTTTTCTCAGTCCTCTTCCTACTTGACATTTGCAGAATTGGTAATTTTGGCCACTCCTATGTCTTAAAACGTGAGCTTCTGGGATCCATGGTTCTGTGCTGATCCACACTTTTCCTACCTCCCAGCACTTCTCTGATTAACAATGATCAGCTCTGTGACTTGGGCAAGAGTTGGACCAGAATAATTTCATTTTATTGGCTTATAGTACTTCATGTTATTCAATTAGATTATAAGCTTCTTGAAAACAGAAATCTTGTTTTAGATCCCTATAAAACATCACACAGTGCTGAGCAGTCACTAAATGTCCCCAAATTATTGCTTACTGATTCCTCTTTATCTATCCTGGGTAATCAGTCTGCTAGGATTTATTTGAAATGTCTTGATGGTTGATTTCTTTCTCTCTATTCCTACTGCTGCTGCCAAGTCCTCAGTAGTTTGGGCCTAGATTACCAGAGTAAACACATTGTTGCTGCTCTTGTCTCCCTGTCTTTATATAGCTGCCTGACTAAACTACCACTTGGTTCAGAAAGAATCCACAGTTTCCCATTGTCCCAAGGAAAAAGTTCAAAGTACTTTAACTTGAAGACCTTGCACAGTTGGATCTATTTACTTATTTTCCATTACTCCCCAGTACAACTGGGCAGCCCTGTCCTTTGTCTCTACGACACCCTTTCTCTTCACACTTGGCTCCGCTTCAAACTATTCCGTGGCACTCTTTTACATACCCTGCTTTCCTCCCTGTATCTCCAGAAATCTATCCATACTTTATAAAAGGCCCTGGTCAGGTCCTGCCTCCTCTGTGATAATTTCAGCACCACCACCCCCCTTAGAAGTCCTTTACAGTGATGGTTTCCCTTATTCTCCTGTATTACATACTTTCTTATTCTGTTCTCTGGTTCTGTCAGGTGCTTTTTTCCATGAACTTTTTTGAAGTTAGAAATTGTCTTAAATCTCTTAGAAGCCCCATCTAATACATAGTACAATGCAGGCCTGGATTGTAGTTTTAATCTAAATCAGGAGGGTTTAATTTAATAATGCAGTCACTTTACTCTTTTGAATGGTGAGATTACCTCATAAATATTTTTGTCCTTTTTGTCCTACCTTGAATTATATACATTAAGCCTTGGGACTGACTCTCCTTCAGAGCTCCTGGGATGCTGGCCTCTTGGCTTTCCACTTCATGAGACTGTTTTAAGGAGTATGTGGGTTTATTCATATAAAGTGATGAAAACAGTGCCTGACATATAGTAAGTGTTCAATAAATGCTAATTGTTATGATTCTATTCCTTCATATCTGCCTGTAGTCTTTCATTTCATCCCTAAAGGGTCTGTAACTCCACAGAATGGAAAACTAGGATCACAGTCAAATAAGTAAGAAGATATTTCTTCTGCCATCACAGACAATTGTCATCTATTTTATTATAACTCTATTGTGTGTCAAAAATGACTCAAGGCGGCTTACAAGATACGATAAAATACAAAACTGAAAAAATACAAATCAGTATTAAAGAAGAAAATGCCTAGAAGATCAAGATCATGACAAATTATGGTATGCCAGATAGTTATTCAGGTATGAAAGTGAGATGGTCATTTGCTTACATTGTATTTGGAAGGGGAGAAAATGTCCATTCTTCAAGGAAAGCCTAATAGAGTTAAGATGAATTTCTCCACTGGCCTTCATGTAATTATACAATGTGCTTGATAACAAAAAATTAAAATTAAATTATGTGTTCTCTACAACACCTAGCATATAGTATGTTTTCCAATAAATAAATATTTAGTTCATAGTAGAAGTCTCAGAAAGGCAAATAGAAAGATTCTTCTTGGGGTGGAGTGGGGTTAGAAGGAGCAGAGGGTAGAGATAATCAAGTAATTACTGGGTGCCAGAAGAAAAGCTCTTTTTGAGTCTCTTAACTTACCACATTATGGGATGAAGAAACTGAAATTTACACATGTTAAATAGCTTACCCGAGGATCAGGATTTGACCCCACTACTGGATCTCTTAAGCTGGGCCCTGGCAAGATCTGGGAAAGAAAGAACTGTGTAAGTAAAGGTATAGAGGTAGGAAAATGCTCTGTTTGTTCCAATAGATGAACTGGACTGTCTATGGCAGGGAGTTCAGTGAAATAAAAATAAGAAAGTTTATTTGGAATTGGATAACTAGACAGTGGCTGCCCTGAGTACTAGCTTGTGTGTGGATTTAATCATTTAGGCAATGAGGGAATTACAGGAGGTTTTTGATCATGGTAATAAAAATTTGGTTTCGGGGAGAAGATTAATTTGGTAGAGGAGACAAGGTGGTTTGGAAATGAGAGAGACAGCACGCAGAAACTAGGTGAGAAGCTGAAGTATTAGAATAGTGGTATTGTGGAACAGAGCAGTGGTCAGATGAGGAGACAGTATAAAGTAAGGATCCTATGAAACTGGTGACTAGATACGGGCAAGGAAGAAGAGAGACCAGCACTTCCTTAATTGCTGTTGTTAACTTTCCTGTAAGCTACCTAGGGTATGGAGGGAGGAATTTCTGATACACACTCAGCAGTTAGCCATGAATACAAAACATTAAAAAGCTGAACGCCTGATATGATTAACTTGCATCTTTAAAGTCGATTTGGAACCAAAAACTTTTGGGATTTCTGGTGGGGAAATCGGGTCAGAAGATAAGAGCGATCTGGAGTGGGGAGCTTTATTCTAAGGAGAAACAGAGGGTTTTCCAATGCAGCCAAAAGCACTGTGACTCGGCTCACACTGAACAATGTCTTCAAAATAATCTCCGTCCTTGCACGGAGCCCACATCTAGGCGCTCAGCGTGGGCCCTCTTCTGTGAGCCCTGCAGGTGGCTCCCGCGGATGCCAGCTGCCGTCCCTGTCCTCGCACGTCCGGAAGCCTAGGCCATTCCTCGGGAACCCGGGTAGGGAAGGAGGCGCGTGAGTGCGAAGACCACCGCGGGGGTAAGAGCCTCAGAGCTCTGCGCTGTGGCTGTGCTCCCGGAATTTTATGGTGACCGTTGTGTGCTCCAGTTCCCCTCATCAAGGCTGCAATGGCCACTCCTAGAACCACCGGATGGGGTCCCGCGACCACCCCAGACGCCATCTTCCCGCTTCCCCGGGGGCACTCTGAAGCAAGATCGGCCAAAGAGCTGATCCTACATCTGAGAACTACAATTCCCAGAAACCTCGGAGACTCGCAGTCATCACAGCGCCCAGACTCCATTTCCCAGAAGTCTTAGGACCAATTCCCATCCTCACTGAAAACCTTATGTGACGTCATCGACTTTCTGCTGAAGATTCTAAAGGCTGGCGGGGTGGGCGGTGCCACGCAACGTGATGTGGCGATACCACTGGGCCTCGTTTCTGGATGGTCTTCTAGCCTGAATCTCTGTCACTTCTTTTTCTAAAAAATTGATAAATCAGAGTGAAGCTTCCACCCTTTTCCGTTAGATTTTATTCATTTACCATGTGTTTTCCGTGCCTACTATGTATTAATCCGCTTTTCTGATTTGTGGACTGTGAGATTGAAGATGAGTCACTTTCTTCGCTAAATATTAATTCAGCTCCGTTAAAGAGGCCACGATCCTTCCTCAACATTCTCCCTGCCGCCCAACCCCTCACCCTGACACACACACACACACACACAGGCACACACGCTGAAAAGCATAAAGGGATGAAAAGCAAAAAATAAACACTGGTCCCATCACTCAGATAATCCCTGGACATATTAGTAAATGTTCTTTCAGACTTTTTTTCTTCTTATATCTGTGTATCTGCATATGCTAGATATGGAGATGGATTGTGTATACACGTTTATACATAACAAAAAGTTATAGTTTATACGTAACAAAGGATTTACTATATACATTCATCTTGAACTTTCCCCATGTTAATATTTTCCAAAATAATTTTTAATGGTACTGTCAAAGAACTAATCCTGTCCCTGTATAAGCATTTCTTTTCAGGCTTCCTAAACACCAGTGATTTTATTTAGAACCCCTAACAAATGCTTCAGTCTGCTGTTGTCAAAACAACTTTAAAAATTACTGTTAATTTTATTAGTTGTGAGAATGATATTATGGTTATGTTTAAAAGGAAGAAAAAGTCCTACTGGCTAAAAGTACATACTGACGAGACAAATGATGTCTGGGTCTAACTTTAAAATATTCCAGGAATAAATAAAAGGGGAGTCAGGGAGGGATTGCTAAACAAGACTGGCAAATGTTGATTATTGTTTAATCTGGGTGAAGAATACACTGAAGTTCACTTTTCTATTTTGTGTCTATTTGAAATTTTCTGTAATAATTTTTTTTTTTTAATGTATACCAGCATTCCTCTTGGAGCAGTGTGGCCAGCTAATTCCTTCCAACCTCATGTTCAAGTCATCATATGACCACTGCCCAAATGAAGAATTTTCACTTCCATTGTCATCTCTGTGATGCTGACTGATTCCTTTTCCTGGGACCCATCTTCTGACTACTTTTTTCACAGTACATCTGAAACTAAAGTAAGTCTCAACTCTTTACAGAACACTCCTTTTACCTTCATGATCTCCTGCATCTTAGTCTCCTCCTGATCTCCTATGTACATGACTTTGGCATCTGGCTTATAGTTTTCTGCTGTATTTCACGTCTCATTTCATTCTGAGTGACATCATGACAGAGTAACTGCTCAGTAAACATTTGTTGAATCAATTAATGTCCACGTGGATGAATCATCCAGCAAACATTCTGCCTTTTATCTGGAACCCTGGGGTCTTGGCAGGCAGGAATCCCCGCGCTTGTGGGTAATGCAGCATCTGCTGCCCGTGCTTTTCCTCTCCCACCGGTGAATCTTATCCTTCCCTTTTTAATTCCTGTTCCAGAAGTCCTCCTCCGCCTCTGCTTTTACAAGGTGCCTGCCATCTGCTCCCCACGCACAACCTTCTGTCCTTCACACTTTCCACGCCCACCACTTAGCTTCTATCCATCCCAACATTGTCAGAGACACCATTTCTTTCTGCCTCCTTTAGAACTTTGCTCTCACACTCTTTCCACTTTTCAATCTCTCCTTTTCTAGTGACTCATTTCATTATCACTTTAAACAAGTCTAGTATGTCTCTCCTATTTAAAAACATCCTCATTAAATTCACATACTGCTTTAGCCACCAAGCTAATTCTCCCCTAGAACTTCCAGAAGGAGTGTGAACCAGCCAATACCTTGAGTTTGGCCTAGTGAAACTGATTTCAAACTTCTGGACTCCAGAACTGTGAAAAGAAGTCTGTTGTTTTAAGGCACCAAGTTTGTGGTAATTCATTATAGCAGCCATAGGAAATGAATACATTCTTCTTTTGCTCTTGCTCTTTCAGGCTCAGGGGTGGTAATGTTTTCCTGCAATTGTTAGACGCTAGTGTTCCACTGTCCTTTGCTGGTTCCCTCTTGGCTAAATTTTCTTCAATTAAACTGCTTGAGTATGGCCCTTAGTTTCTGCCTGGGACTCTGCCTAGAGGTGGAGTGAAGAAAAATATGGACCAAATAAAAAGTGGCCCCTGAAAATACTCTCCTTCACCAATAGACCCACTCCTTGTTTCCTGGTCTTCTTGGGCAATGCTGGGCCATTAGCCTCCCAGAACTGTGGTTCCAGATTTTCCTGGCCCCAAAGTAATCTGCTCAGAACTACATTGCTCAGAGGCCTCAGTAATGATACATATTTTGGACCTGGACCTTGAGCCTTCATGCTTTCTCAGTAGTCCAAGATCGAGATGAATGCCCCTGTGCAAGGGTGAGTTCATCCATGGCCCAGGCACCTGTCTGAGCCCATCTGAGGCAGAGGTGTGTCCAAGACAGGGTCTAGAATACAGGTTCCATCACACTGTGAGGTCATTCATATCAGTCCCCCTTTCCCTCCCCTCTCCACACCATCCTCTTGAGATGTAAACAAATCCAGAGAGAGGTAAACTCCTTTGACTTTCCTCTTGTCATATTGTTAGGGGAACCACTGACCGAAACAGCTCGTGCTGGCCAGGCCCTATAGTAACCACTTGCATCAGTTATCTTAAAACAGGAGGTCCTGGTAAGGAACTCGGAACTAACAAGCAACCTCCAGATAGTGATCACACATTCTCGGTGCTCTGCATTTGATCTGACGGTATCTATGAATAGATCAAATGAATGGAACAAAGTAGGATCTTCCATGGTTAATGACAAATTCCCAAATAAATTCTGTTCCCTCATATAGGAATCATAGTGGCAAAAGGACAAGAGTCTTTTTGTCCTTTTCAGGCAGACTCTGGTGTTCTCTATTTTGGGATCTCCTTTGAAACAGGAGGACCCTTCACCTGGATATACAAACTTCTTTTCCTTATACTGTGGGAGTGGCTCAGATTCCAACCAAAGCATATCCTATAACCTGAGATCCATTCCTCTCTGCTAGTGTCCACCTCTCTGCTATGGGATCAATAAAATTCCTACATAATGGAAGCCTTGAGAAATTAAAAAATACCAAGATGACATTTCTTCATAGATATTTCAAAACTACGACAGAAAAAAGTCCTGAGATTTAAATGGCTACTTTATCTCCTGAACTCTGTTCTTCACTGTCTGGCATCTTCTTTAAGGAGGTGACAAAATTCTGATGCAGGTCACTGGCATTTATATAAGCAAAAATGACTGAATTTTTTTTTCACTTGAAGAAAGCTGCAGCACGCACTCCCCCAAACCTCCTTTGTGGGAAGGGTCTTGAACTCCTTTTATATAAATAATGATCAACTTCTGTGCTACCTCCTGTTCTCAGAGCTCCTATTCTCAAGGCCAGGCTAGGAAATTGTCAGTTACTCTTAAAAGACCTGATAATTAGACTGTATCTAGAGAAAATATAAGGGCCCATTTCTTTATGGCTAGACCCATATTTATTTCTGGCTCAAATGTTATCTTGACCAGGGTTGCCACAAATGGCCATGCAGGCGGTGGGCTGCCCATCTTCAGAAGTGTCACTCACACTGTCATCTGCTTGTGATAACAGGTGGCCAAGGAAAAGCAAGTAAAATGACCATTATTTTATACAGCCGTTTAATTTCTGTACTTTGGTAAGGAAACAAATTTGACCTTACCTCTCAAAGTTCATGAGAAACCAATTTACAAAACAAGGTAACAGTCAAAATTACATTATGTGTACATCCCCTTCAGTACATTATGTGTACTGAAGAGCTAATCTGTGAGCTTCTAGGAGGAGCCACAAGAAGCTACGAAGGAAATGAGTACTGAAATCTAATCCAGTTGTTCTTTCCAGGGTACACATTAGGAGTTTAAAAAAAGAACTGAGGCCAGGATCCCACTCCCTAGGCCAGTCACTGGGGGTGGGGTCTTGGCAACAGAATTTTATAAAGTTCCTTAAGTGATTCCACTATGTAACTGGGGTTAAATAACACAGGTTTAAGCTGTAGTAGAGGATCTATGTAGTTGTGATAAACTTCTAGAATGTTAAAACATACTAGGAGAGAAAATAGTAGGAAGGTTTAACACTTGTACTGACTTAAGCCATTATATATTACTGAATTATTAATTTGAGGGTACTTTACAATTCTTTTTATTAGGAACCGGTTACTTAAAGAACTTAAATGTGTTAGAACAGGAGCATGATAGATCTCCAGTCTAGTTACTGAAACATAAATGTTTTCTATTGGCAAAACATGCATAAATACATACATTCTAGATGCAACATAGCAAAATGTTGATGTACAATAATCCTATTCAAGAATATATTGTGAATATACAAAACCGAATATAAAACTCCAAACGACCTTTGAAATGACCTACTCCAAATCCCTCATTTCACAGAGGAAACTGAAGCTTAAAATGGCTGAATTTGCCAATGTCACAAAGTTGCTTAACAACATAATTGGCTTACTTCAGCCCAATGTACTTTCCATTCCACAGCATGACGGTGAAAAATAAAAATATTTTCGGCAGTTTCTCAATCCACCCTGATTCTTCTGTACTTAAAAGGACAAACTAGAGTAAATGCATCCCCTGTGTTTATGATGTTCCTAGAAGAGTCATATGCCAGGGTGCAGTCTCTGATGTTTGTTGAGAGCAGAACGATATTTGAAGGCTTTTCCACAATCATTACATCCAAAGGGCTTCTCTCCTGAATGAATTCTCTGATGCTGAATGAGGTAAGTGCTCTGGCTGAAAGTCTTCCTGCATTCATTACAGTTGTAAGGCTTCTCTCCAGTATGAGTATTCTGATGTTCAGTCAGATGAGTGCTCCGGCTAAAGGATTTGTCACATTCATTGCATTTATAGGGTTTTTCTCCAGTGTGAATTCGTTGATGCTGAGCCAGATGGGAGCTCTGGCTAAAGGCCTTTTCACACTTATTACACTGGTAGGGTTTTTCTTCTGTGTGAGTTTTTTGATGTTGAGCCAGAGATGAACAATGTCGAAAGGCTTTGCCACACTTGGCACACTCATAAGGCTTTGCTCCTGTGTGAATTCTCTTATGTTGCGTAAGGTGGATGTTCTGGTTGAAGGCTCGCCCACATTCATTACACTTGTAAGGTCTTTCTCCAGTATGTATTTTCCTATGCTGAATAAGGGATGAGCCATAACTGAAGGTTTTCCCACATTCGTGACACTGATAGGGTTTCTCACCAGTATGAATTCTTTCATGTTTAGCAAGAGATGAACTCCGAATAAAGGCTTTCCCACATTCCTTACATTCATAAGCTTTCTCTTGGGTATGAGTCTTCTGATGTTGATTAAGGTTTGAGAGATAACTGAAAGCCTTTCCACACTCATTGCATTCAAAGGGCTTTTCTCTGGTGTGAATTCTCCGATGCTGAGTAAGGGATGAGCAATAACTGAAGGCCTTTCCACATTCATTGCATTTGTAAGGTTTTTCTCCAGTATGAATTTTTAGATGTTGAGCAAGGGATGACCAGTAACTAAAGGATTTCCCACATTCAGCACAATCATAAGGTTTCTCCCCAGTATGTGTTTTCTGATGTTGAGTGAGGTTTGAGTGCTGACTGAAGGCTTTCCCACATTCATTGCATTCATATGGTTTTTCACCAGTATGAATCATATGATGACGTATAAATGTTGAGGGTCCATTGAAAGCCTTCCCACATTCATTACATTTATAGGTTTTCTCTCCAGTATGAATTTTTTGATGTTGAGTAAGGTGTGTGCTCCTGGTAAAGGTTTTATCACATTCGTCACATTTAAAAGGTTTTTCTCCTGTATGAATTTTCTGATGTTCCATAAAGTGGCCTCTCTGGCTAAAGGCTTTTCCACACTCATTACAAGTATATGGTTTCTCACCAGTGTGAATTCTCTGATGCTGAACAAGATGGGTCCTCTGACTAAAGGCTTTCCCACATTCATCACACTTATAGGGTTTCTCTCCAGTGTGAATTCTTTGATGTTGAGTAAGAGAAGGACCCTCAATGAAGCCTTTTCCACACTGATCACATTTATATGGTTTATCTCCAGTATGAATTCTTTGATGGTTTATAAGGTTTTCACTCCGGCTGAAGGCTTTTTCACATTCATTACATTTGTAGGGTTTCTCTCCAGTATGTGTTCTCTGATGGCGAATAAGAGCTGAACAGTAACTAAAAGCTTTCCCACATTCATTGCACTTACAAGATTTCTCTTTTTTAACCGGCTTTAAATTCTGTTTGACACTTGTTTTGGTAGAGGTCTCTTCTGGAGATACTTCTTTTTGTGTTAAAAGGTCTGAACTCACATTGATGCTTTTTTCAAAGTCATTATTTACATGGTCTCTCTTCAAAGTAGGTACTGTCTTGTCAGTTATTTTTATTTCCCTTGGCAGGGCCTGTTCATTTGCCTGTTGCCTTTCTGGACTGCCTTCAGATTCCCCAGTTTCTAAGACATTGGAACCCCAAGGATCATCCCTTTTGTGCTTTTCTACTATTGCCTCTGGAAATGGCTCTTCTTCAGAAACGTCCAGCTCTGAGACTGATATGCTATTTTCTGGTCTTGTCTCCCAGTCTGAAAGAGAAAATGTCAGTATTCTCTGAATTGAGGGAAAATAAACAAACACAACAACAAAAGTGTTATTGTGGGAATGACCTAATGAAACTAAAAATAAAGCCCTCAGCAAATTCTGAGGATTTTCAAACACAGCCCTATTATTTAGGGAGAAATTTGGAAAGAGCTAAGGAGAACGAGAAATAAAATATGAGAGTAACAAGAGAATGTCTAATTCAACTTCACAGATAATCTCTAAGAACCAGTAAGGGAACTCCATTTAAGTTGATAGTAAATTTAGAAAGTGACCACAGAGATAGATAAGAGGAGACAGAGATGGACTGAATCTAAAGGAGGCAGTCTGAACTGGGATTCCTTGCCAGTGAACAGCAACAAAAAGTCTAAGAACCATGATTTCAAGACAGGATAAACACAAGACATGACTATGGCTCCATGATTTTTAGCCTAGAAAACGGACAAAATAGTCATATCACTGCTAGAAATGAGAAAGTTGTAAATAGTAAAGGAAGTAATTTAGGTGGAGGAAGATACCGAGTTCAACACTAGGCATTTTGAGAATTAGGAAGAGAAATGGAAGACTAGACTATAATGGTGTTTGTGGGGGTGGAAGATGCCAAAAGTAGCAGGATAACTAAAATGTTCAAATATAGGACAGAAAATATCAGCTCAAAAGAAGAAGGAAAAGAATAGCTAAAGCCATAAGAATGTATGTGAAAAAAAAGCAGCAATGGAGGAAGATCCTTGAGGATGTTTAGGGTAATGGGACGAATAAAATATACTAACGAAAGAAAGCAGTTTTTCAGCAAGCAAACAAAAGAATATAAGAAACACAGAACCAAAGTTGTTAAAAAGAAAATGAGAACCAGAAAAGTACATAATCAGGACATAGAGTTACAGTACTCTACTGTCTACTCTGGGATAGTTTGTTTTTTGCCAAGACAAGAAAGATGACAGGGTAGTCAATGCTGGCAGATTCAGTAAAGAAAAAAAGGCTGTGTTTAAAACAGCATTTCTTGGACTTCCCTGGTGGCGCAGTGGTTAAGAATCCGCCTGCCAATGCAGGGGACACGGGTTCTAGCCCTGATCTGGGAAGATCCCACATGCCGTGAAGCAACTAAGCCCATGAACCACAACTACTGAGCCCATGTGCCACAACTACTGAGCCTGTGCTCTAGAGCCCATGAGCCACAACTACTGAGCCCGTGTGCCACAACTACTGAAGCCCACGTGCCTAGAGCCTGTGCTCCACAACAAGAGAAGCCATCGCAATGAGAAGCCTGTGTACCACAACGAAGAGTAGCACCCACTCGCCGCAACTAGAGGAAAGCCCGCGTGCAGCAGTGGAGACCCAACGCAGCCAACTTAATAAATCAATTAATTTAAAATAAAATAAAATAAAACAGCATTTCTTTGGTTCCACTGGTAACGGGAAGGTACAGCAGACCCCCAGAGAACCCTGAATCTCCTGTGCTGCCAGCCCAGTCATTGTCACCACCATTATCACTGCAAACATAAGAAGCAAGGCAGGGACCTAGAGCTGCCTACCATCCTCTCCATACCTGGTACCATGGGAAATGGTACAGCATGCATCAGCATGCAGAAGTGCAGGCAGCCTCACAACAGCAGTGCTTCTCCAGCAGGGACAAGACAATTAATGTAACACAAGTTTTGGGGAACAGCCAATCAGTATAATAAATGGATATGTTTTCATCAACAAAAATGACACTAAGGATATACGTGTACAGCAGATAGCCATAAAAAACAGCTCCTGGGAAGTACTTCACAGGGAAAAGGATATGGAGACCATGGAGTCGGATGCTGTTAAAGGCAAAAAGAGTGTGGGAGTGACTGATCTCTAGCTCAAGTTGGAGTTCCAGTTGAAAGCAATAAACATGCAACAGACTGTGACCAATATCATACATATTGTCATATTGTCCACGTACTAACCAAAAGAGTTACCAGAATATCAGAGGTGGGGTAATGAATGAAGGATTGGAGAAAATTCCAGAAAGCCAGACTGAACAGCACCATTCCTACTGCAGGAAGCAATTCTCACTTTACTATATGCAAAGTCGAAGGGCACTGACCACAATATTCAGACACCCATGTGCATGGAGAGATAATAGAAGGTGCTGACATCCAGGTTGTAAAAGAACAACATAGACCAGTAAGACAGAATATATATCAGAATACAATCACAATTCTGCAGGGGCCAAGTCACCAAGACAGCCTAAAGAAGAGGATAGGAAAATGACGCAGACAAGGCCCAGGGCCAGTGGCCACCTCAGTGTAACTTTCCAAAAGTTAACAAACTATAAGCACAAGTTAATAAAGTTCTTATTTTTAAAAAATTAGTTTTCTAAATTGTGTTCCATGAAACCATCTTTTTTTTTTTTTTTTTTTGGACACACTGCACAGCACATGGGATCTTAGTTCCCTGACCAGGGATCAAATCCATGCCCCCCTGCATTGGAAGGGAGTAGTTTTAACCACTGGACTGCAAGGGCAGTCCCATGAAACCATCTTTTAAAAGAAAGATTTTAAAGGTGCAATATTAAAAAAAAAAACGGAATCACCGTTAGGAGGACGGGGGAGAGAAATGTTACATTCTATGCACTCTGTTGGAAATTCATAATTCCCAACTACAAATTAAAAAAAAAATTCTGAGTGGTCCTCCAGTAAGAAACCTGCTAAATTTTAGCTAATCCAGTACTTGCTAAATTTGAACATGGCATGCATTGTTTCTCCCCGTAAAAAGGACCCCCTACTCCTACCTCATTAAATCTGGAGATACATTCCTTACCTAGAGTGACTAAGTTTGTACATTTTTTCAGGGTCAGATCTTTGAAGAAGTCTCTCTGTGCAGTTTGGGAATTGATGGTTTACAAGAAAGTTATTCAAAATTTCAAGGGCAGTCCAATAAGTGATAGGGTCAGAAGCTACACAATGAGATTAAGACAGGAACAGGTGATGAAGAAATGACGGCTACAGGTATGGAACTCACTTTTGCACAGTTTGGTTGGGAAAGCAAGAAGGCAGACTGGATGGTAGCCAGAAAGATTAACAGTGTTGAGTGAAAGTATTTGGAATTTAGGTTACCTATTTCTGTTTGAAGGTACTGGGGGTGGAGGCTGTAGATCCAAAAAGAAAACTGTAAGGGTGAAAAGTGGGGTAATAATTATGAGACCAGGGCCCCAAAGGAGGCTGGGAAAGGAGGAATCCAGATTCCATGTCAAGAAGTTGCCTTTAGAAAAAAGCAAGAAGGATAATAACTCCTTTGAAAGGAGTACAAAATTAGAATACATGTTGAGACATTTACTGTTTTGACAAAGCATAAGAGAGTCCAGGGCTTCCCTGGTGGTGCAGTGGTTGAGAGTCCCCCTGCCGATGCAGGGGACACGGGTTCGTGTCCCGGTCCGGGAGATCCCACATGCCGCGGAGCGGCTGGGCCCGTGAGCCATGGCTGCTGGGCCTGCGCGTCCGGAACCTGTGCTCCACAACGGGAGAGGCCACAACAGTGAGAGGCCCGCGTACCGCAAAAAAAAAAAAGAGAGTCCAGATGCCTTCCCATTCTCCACAGGAGCCACTTTAAAGAGAAGTACATCTACATTTCAGACGTAAAATCCTCTCATCAGGCTGGTGGTTAGTGTCAATAACACTCATCTGCCGGGTATCCATTACTTACCTCCAAGGGCACCTACTGGAATGCTGGGCTCCACAATCCATGGCTCTGTCCCTTGCTCTAACTGGGAAATCACATCAGGTTTGGAAACTTGGAGTCCTGCTCATAGGGGTAAAAAAAGTTACCTGTCTGCACTGAGAGAAAAGTGCTGTATCAGAGTTCAGTCTCATCACTTTGTCTTTAGAGGAAAGGATACATGGACAAATCAGATGGAGTAAAGCATATAAAGCACATATAGCTTCCATGTTATACATTCCCAGATGTGGTATAACTTGGGAACTGATCTGGGTTCAGAAAAATTATTAGTTTGTCCTTCTAGCTGCTAGAGAGTAGCAACCTTTTCAAAACCTTTCAAAGTTTAGGAATCTTTGGTTCCTTAATGGCAAAACTCACCTAAGCACAAGAGCACCCTCCTCCTACACACCCCCAGATAGTAACGCAGAGAAGTCATCCTTACCTATAGAGACCAGATGTGTATAATTTTCCAATGTCACATCCCTGAATAAATCTCTCTGTACAGGATCCAGCTGTTTCCATTCTTCCTGGGTAAAGTCCACTATCACATCCTTGAAGGTCACTGATTCCTGAAATACCAAACATATTTCTGCTTAGCCATAAAGGATTTACCTCAGAAAGGGGTAAAGTTAGCAATACTGACAGAAGTAAGGCAAGCTCTGGGCTATCTGAAAAATGATTTTGATATTTTCTCCTTCGTAAAATGAATATAAAAACAAAACCTGACTCATAGGACTATTTCAAGAATTAAATAAGCAATGTTCAATATTAAATGCTTAATTTAAGGTCTAGAATATAACAAGTGCTCAGTCAATGTTGGCCACTGTTATTGTTGTTATTGATCTTCATAATCATCATCATCATGATCTCTGTGTTCCAAGATATATCAAGTATTAAGAATATACCTATTAACATCAATAATATGTTTTACTACCTGTAAGTGCAAAAACAAAAACGTTTTTGAAAGAATTTGAGGAGGAGACTTACCCTACCACATTTCAAAATATACTAAGTAACATACCAAAATATACCGAAAGAAAAGATAAATTAGAACAGAGTGGTCTAGTATGGAATAAAACTCAATGAAAAACAGAGAAACCCAAAATATAGCCATGTTTATAAGAACTAAATGGGATTAAGCAACTTTCAAATTAGTTTTAAAAAGCTGGATTATTCACTAAATGGTGTCATAACAAATGCTGTCTATTTGAGAAAAGAAACTAAGGTGAGTTCCCTACTTCACAGCATACACAAAAATATCTGCTGGATTAGAGACTGAATTTTAAAGAAAAAGCAAAAATAAAATAGAATAAAAGACAGAAAAATAGTTTTATAAGCTTGATATGTGGAAGGCAAAAATTATAAGACAGAGAGACTGACACATAAAACCACATAAAAATGTAAAACTTCTGTAGAAAACCATAAATAAAATGCAATATTCTGAGTTGCTACAACTAATTAGCAGAAAAAATGAACAACCTACAACAATAACCAACAAAGGCCGACAACCCAAACAGGCAATTCACCCAAACCATTGTTAACAAACCATGAAAAGATGCTCCACTCCAAGAAAAACATAATAAAACAATGAGATACCAGATTAGTGAACACTGCTTAAAGTGCTCATGTGTATTACGGTGGGAACAGGGCCCTAATGCAATCTATCAGGGGGCACTCTGCCAGGATCTATCAAAACTTTAAATACATATATCATTCAATCCAGATTTATAGCTTGTAGGAATTTATTCTTTAGAAACACCTCAGGGTGCAAAGACATATGTAAAAATTTCCTTGCAACATTGTGAGGGGAAAAAAAAAGCAAACTTAAATGTCTATTAATAGGATAGTGGTTAAAGAATTCATGGTACATCCATACTAAAGCAGCTTATGTAGACATTTTAAAAATAAAGTGTCTCTATATGTACTGATTAGGAAATATATATCATATTAAAAATAGCATACATGGTATTATCCCATTTTTATTTTTATGAATAGGAAAGTTTGTATGTAAATGCAGAGAAAAAGCTAAAAGAATACACTACCGAATATTATCAGTGCGACTGTTTAGTGGGACTCTTGAGGCAATGCAGGGGAACTTCCTACTTTTTCTTTATTTATTATATATTTGAAACTGGGCAAGTGAGTTAATTTTGTTTCAAAATAGATAAATAAATTATTGGGACTTCTACTTCTAACCACGACAGAGCTACTGGACTAGCTCTCCAAGAGTAAACAACTGTAAAACTCAAACTGAAACAAGTGCTTTCGTATTTTTGAACAGCAGACAGAACAGAACTGTGATCCCTGAGAGAAGGGAGACAATCACATGAGCCCCACAGACCCTTCAGTTTCCTGCCTGGAGGCAGAAACTGAGCAAGACACAGTGGTCTCACTGAACTAAGGAAACAAAGGTGGCAGCTCAGGACTACAGAGGCAGGGAATTTGCAGGGTAGATACTAGAGAGAAGGGAGATACAAAGAGGAGGAGCTCCAAAACTCTGGTGTAAATACTATCTCCACAGGCCATATCAAGTTACCAATGTGACATAACTGAACCCAGAGTTAAGAAGACATACGCACAATCAGTTCCCACAAACAGTTCCAGCGCGCTTTAGGAGCAGCACAAGTTTAGCCTGTGAGGAAAGAGTTAAAGCAGCAAGTCCGGCTTGCCCAATCCTTGCTAATCTCCAGGGACACTTGGATCCATGTTTCTGAACCTTAAACAAGCTCTGAAAACTAATGTTTATATAGTCACCGATTGACGATGTTATTGTGTGCCTGGAGCACTGGGACAGGATGTACCAGACTGTCAGCATTGTTTAAAGTATACATGAAGATTTACGATGCACATGTGGTGCCTAGTTTGAGGTCTGCACCATGGCTGGTCAACAGCAAGTACACGCTGATGTATGTGATCAGCTCCCTTTAAGAACTCTGGACTGTGAGACTCAAGAAGACTTCCCTGGGTAGAGACATTTCTCTGTCTCTATGGACAACAGCTCTAGAGAAAGTACATCTGTGTGATCATCACACAAGGAGGACTTGGAAGCCTGCACCTGATTTCTTTGGATTCTTATAAATATCTTTGTCCTTCTGATGCGTTTTGTATCCTTTGTTGTAATGATCCCTATCCCTGAGTTATGCTGCTGGGTTGGGTGGGTCATCCTAGCATATCACTGAACTAAAGTGTAGTCACAGACCCCATGAAACACAGTCCTAGAATAAGGCTACACTAGGTCAGCCCTAACAAAGCTTACAGTTCAAAACCAAACCTCAAAAGGATCAAGCTGTGGCCAAGATGGGATTAACAGGACTGAATTTACCCTCCTTCATTAAAATAACCAACAAATTCCATACAAAACATATGAAACAACAGTTTCCAAGGCACTGAATCTCAGATAACAAAGAATAGTGATCCCCAAGAATCAGTAAACAAATGAAGTGAGCCCTACAACTGCTCCAGCTTACTACCTTGAGAGTGTCCAGGCAGGGGTGCAGGGAAGGGGAACCCAGGAGCGAACCAGCAGACTCCTTGAACTGAAGAGGTAATGCTGAGAGTTTGGGGAAGTCAAGGCGACTAGAGTTCACACAGAGTACTGTAGGGAAGAGAGCTACAGAGGAAAAAAGCAAGAACTGCAGAAACTCTCCTAACTCCTCCAGACCACATACATTTTTGTTGAGTCTCTGTTTTCCATGGTACTCATTTCACCTTTTTAATATTTAGCAGTTATTTGGTCTATTCAGGTAAAGTATCAAGTTTTGTACTTCTTCTGCTCTCTCATCAGTGGCACATGGCAAAACGTAAGCAAGAAGTTAAGTGGTGAATATATTAGTTAAGCTGGAGAGGCAGAGCTAAGAAAAAAGTGGTTGGCAGATGGGAGCCCAGAATGAACTGCCAACATTGGTTTTCAGCTAAACATAACCCACAGCAAAAGAATACACAATCCCACTCTAACGACTGAAATGACATTTGAGGAAATCCCAACTTACCTGAAAACTAGCTGATGGGAGTGAAGTATGTCCCCCTTGGAGAAGGGCAGACTCTGGAGAAGACAGATCTAGGGGAGGAAAAAGAAACCACAATGAATCCTGTCCAAGTTAGCTGTTCCCAGCAATCCACAAAATCCACTTATTTTTCTATATGAAAACAGCAGGAACTATTTCTGCCATTTGAGAAGCCATTTCCTTCTCAAAATCCAAAAAAAAAAAAAAAAACGTAACTGCTGACTAGGACCCTCGTACTCTCATGGGTAGGCTTAGGAATTAAAGCATTACTTTAAGATTCACAATTTTGCCCCTAGATACTTACAGTCACATGGATCATACAACTCAATCTACATTCCTCATTAAGTGAGGCAAAATATTTCTGCTGCCTTCTCTGCTACATATAAAATATGAATTAATAATCAGATTACTTTCCAAAAGTCTTCCCATGCCCTTTGAAACGTTGCTATTAGTATAAACTACATATCACACCGACATATACTTATCTATATTACCTACCTACCACAGTGTCTAAACTTAAATACACATGGTCAATACTAACTACTGGCAAGAATACAGAGAGATTAGAACTTTTGTACATTGCTGTGGAAGTAAACATTTACCAATCATTTAGAAAAACTGTTTGGCAGTATATACCAAAGCTATACGTACACCTGCCCTATGACTCAGCAATCCCACTCCTGCGCATATATCCAGAGAAATGAGGGGTTATGTCCACCAAAAGACTTGTACAAGACTGTTCACAGCAGGTTTATTTATAATATGCCCAGATTAGAAACAATCCAAATGTCTTTCAGCAGAATGGATAAACTGTGATATAGTCATACAATACAATATTATCCCACAGTGTAAAAGAATGAGCTCTTGCTTTACCTAACAACACGGATGTATCTCATAAACAATACTGAGCAAAATAAGCCAAACACAAAAGAATGCATACTGGGACTTCCCTGGTGGCGCAGTGGTTAAGAATCCGCCTGCCAATGCAGGGGAGACGGGTTCGAGCCCTGGTCCTGGAAGATCCTACATGCCGCCGAGCAACTAAGCCCGTGGGCTACAACTACTGAGCCTGTGTTCTAGAGCCCACACGCCACAACTACTGATGCCCATGCGCCGCAACAAGAGAAGCCACCGCAATGAGAAGCCCGCGCACCTCAACGAAGAGTAGCCTCTGCTCGCCACAACTAAAGAAAGCCCATGCAACAGTGATGAAGACCCAACGAGCCAAAAATAAATAAATAAATAAAATTTTTAAGAAAAGAATGCATACCGTATGAGGACATTTACAGGCATACCTCGTTTTATTGTGCTTCACTTTATTTGCACTTCACAGATACCATGTTTGTTTTTACAAATTGAAGGCTTGTGGCAACCCTATGTCGAGCAAGGCTATCAGCACCATTTTTCCAACAGCATTTGCTCACTTCATGTCTCTGTGTCACATTTCAGTAATTCTCGCAATATTTCAAACGTTTTATTATTACTATATTTGTAATGGTGATCTATGATCAGTAATTTTTGATGCTACTACTATAAATTGCTGAAGGCTCAGAAGATGTTTAGCATTTTTTAGCAATAACATATAGTTTTAGATTAAGGTATATACTTTTTTTTTACACATAGTACTATTGCACAATTAATAGACTACAGTATAGTGTAAACATAACTTTTATATGCGCTGGGAAACCAAGAAATTCATGAGATTCAGTTTATTTCAATATCTGATTTACTGCAGTGGTTGGAACTGAACCCACAATATCTCTGAGGTGTGCCTGTATATTAAGTACAAAAACTTAGACTAGTGGTTACCTCTGGAGGGTTACTGACTGAGCAGGCACACAAGAGAGACCTCTGGGGCATTAGAAACATTTCATATCTTAGTGTGGGTAGTGGTTACACTGGCATATAATATATAAAAATTAATCAACTGGTACGCTTAAGATCTGTGCACTTAATGTAGTAACTTACACATCAATAAACAAAACAGAAACAAACTTTGCTCTTGGGGAAGTCTATTCAGAGTAATGGTTGACGGGAAAGTCCGATTCTCAGAAAGTAGAGGAAGTAATAAAAGGAACTATTATTCCAGACTTAATTTGACCAGTAATGGAAAACTATCTTGTAAAAGAAATCTTGAGAAGAAAATGAAGATGTTAGTTGGAGGAAAGTTGAGGAAATGTTGTACATAGGCAGATATGTACCCAAGACTTTAGGAAAATAGAATAAAGAGAAATGTCTTAGGTAAGATGATTTTGATTCCAAGTAACAGAAACCAACAAAACCAACAACAGTAACAGCTATAGAAACCAACTAAGTGCCTGGCAATAGTAAATGCTCAGTAAGTGTTACAAATATTACCATGACTATAAGGGACAGAGGCTCATGAAAGTTAATCCTAACTATACAATCGTGAAAAATCCCAAAAAGAAAAAAAAGGCAAAGCCTTAAAATGAAACCATTTGGGCTGATTTAATTCTGAGGAAGTTAGAATTAAAAAGAATATTTATGAAAGATATAAGAGGCAAAGAGCTGAGAAGGGGAGAAGGGATGTCATCAACATGGTGGAATAAGAATTTTCTACCACCTTCCCCACAAAAAACACTGATTTAGACAATCATCCATGGTTGAGAGTGTCTTTGTGGAAGTCCAGGAGTCTAGCACAGAAGTTCCAGCACACCACTGGAACAACAACAACAAAAAATCCAACATGGATGCATTGAAGAGGGTAAGAGGAACAGTTTCATTTTACCAGCATCACCCTCAAGGAGGTACAGCTCAGTGCCAAGGCGGCCTTCTTGGCCTGTGATTTCTCTCACGGAAAAAAGTGAAAGCATGTGAGTGCCCAGGTTCCCCAGCAGTATGGGACACCACCAAAGATATCCACTTCTTTCTCACCTCATCCAGAATACTGAGGTGTCCTAAGAGAATGAGGGGAAGAGAGCAGCTGGGAGAACAGCAGCCGTGGCACTTGGAGGGTATATCAAAGGAACATGGATCCTACTAACCACTTCACAGACTCAATCAGGAAGCCTGACAAAGAGCCACTGGGGATGCTTCACTTGTGGATCCTCCCAACTGCAATGCTCCATGCACCTCTCCTATACACCCTCCCCACAACCTATGGCCAGCTCTCTGTGCACACCCTAATGGTGGCAAGAGGAGCTTTTATATAGCTATGAACACACACAGAAAGCCAGCCTGACTCTGCATGATTTGGAGAAAGCTACCAAAAGCACCTGAGCATTAGCACCACCAAGGAAAAGCAAAGGTGAAGCTGTTAGCACCCAGCCTGGCTTTGCAGGATTAAGAGATGGCATACAATCTTAAGAATCCCCCTCAAGAGGGAACAAAAAGCATGGAGCAGATATATGCATAGAAGATCTGAGAAAGCCTCAGAATCCCTAACAGAATTGCTGATGGAGGATATTTCTCTCCCAAAGCCAATCAGTAAAGACAGGAGGAGGTGATTTCATCAGTGGTGTTTCTATACACTAAAAAGGAAATATCTGCAAAAGAAATAAAGAAAATAATCCCATTTAGAACAGCATCAAAAACAATAAAAGACTTAGAAATAACTTTCACCAAGGAGATGAAAAATCTGTGGAATGAAAACTATAAGTCATCGATGAAAGAATTTGAAGAAGGCACAAATAAATGGAAAGACATCCTGTGTTCATGGATGAGAAGAATTTCTATTGTTAAACTGTCCATACTACTCAAAGTCATCTGTAGATTAAATGTAATCCCTATCAAAATTCCAATGGCATTTTTCACAGAAATAGAAAAAAAATTCTAAAATTTA
This sequence comes from Grampus griseus, assembly GCF_964374135.1. Classification (NCBI taxonomy): domain Eukaryota; kingdom Metazoa; phylum Chordata; class Mammalia; order Artiodactyla; family Delphinidae; genus Grampus; species Grampus griseus. The sequence continues at coordinate 21,356,147 of NC_139004.1, forward strand.
TATGGAATCAAAAAAGACCCCTAAAAGCCAAAGCAATCCTGACAAAGAAAAACAAAGCTGGAGGCATCAAACTATATTATAAAGCTACAGCAATCAAAACAATATGGTACTGTCATAAAATAGACACAGATACCAATGGAACAGAATTGAGAGCCCAGAAATAAAGTCTCCTATATATGATCAACTAATATTTGACAAGGGACCAAAAATACTTAATGGGGAAAGGACAGTCTCTTCAACAAATGGTGGTGGGAAAACTGGATAATCACATACAAAAGAAGGAAACAGAATCCCTATCTTACACCAATCATGAAAATTAACTTGAAATGGATTAAAGATTTAAACAAGACCTAAAACTGTAAAACTCCTAGAAAACAGGAGGAAAAAGCTACTTGACATCAGTCTTGGCAATGATCTTTTCAATATGACACCAAAAAAACACAAGCAACAAAAGGAAAAAGCAACAAATGGGACTACATCAAACGAAAAACCTTCTTCACAGCTAAAGAAAGCATCAACAGAATGAAAAGATAAGCTATGGAATGGGAGAAAATATTTGCAAATCATATATCTGATAAGAGGTTAATATCCAAAGTGTATAAGGAACTCATACAACTCAACGGCATAAAAACAAATAATCCAGTTTAAAAGTGGGCAGAGAACCTGAATAGATATTTTTCCAAGGAAGACATACAAATGGCCAGTGTATATGAAAAGGTCCTTGATATCACTAATCATCAGGGACATGCAAATCAAAACCACAATGAGATATCACCTCAGACCTGTTAGAATGAATATTATCAAAAAGACAAGAGATAAGTGTTGGTGAGCATGTGGAGAAAAAGGAAACTTTGTCCACTGTTGGTGGGAATGTAAATTGATATAGCCACTATGGAAATATAAATATATACCACATTTTCTTTATCCATTCATCCACTGATGGACACTTAGGTTGCTTTCATGTCTTGGCTCTTACAAATAATGCTGCAATGAACATGGAGGTGCAGATATCTGAGATAGTGATTTCATTTCCTTTGGATACATACCCAGAAGTGGGATTGCTGAATCATATGGTAGTTCTAGTTTTGATTTCTTAAGGAATCTCCATATTGTTTTTTATAGTGGGTAAACCAATTTACATTCCCACAAACAGTGGGAATGTACATACACATACACATATATAATGCAATATTATTCAGTCATAAAACGGAAGGAAATCCTGTCATTTGGGATAACATGGATGGACTCTGAAGGCATTATGCTAAGTGAAATAAGAGGAAGACAAATACTGCATGATCTCATATGTGGAATCTAAAAGGTCCGAACACAGAAACAAAGAGCAGAATGAGGGTTTTCAGGGGCTGGAGGGTGAGGGAAATGGGGAGATTTTGGATAAAGGGTACAAACTTTAAGTTACAAATAAGTTCTGGAGATCTAACGTACAGTATGGTAATTATTGTTAACAATACAGTATTATACACTTGCAAGTTGCTAAGAGAATAAATCTTAAACATTCTCATCACACACACACCCCACCAAATATGTGTGGTGACCAATGTGGTTAACTAACCTTATTGTGGTAATCATTTTGCAATATATAGGTGGGTCAAATCATAACACTGGACAACTTAAACTTACACAATGTCAGGGTCAATTATATCTCAATAAAGCTGGAAAAAACTTCTCAGCAAAATTTTGTAGCTTTCAGTGTAGAGATCTTGCATATTTTTGTTGGTTTATATTCTTGTTTCATATTTTGGATGCTATTATAAATGGAATTATTATTTTTATTACAATTTCCAATTGCTCATTGGTGATAGAATGAAACAGTTGATTTTTTCATCAAACTTTTTGTTTTGAGATAATTGTAGATACACATGCAGTTGTGAGAAATAAAACAGAGATTCTTTGTATCTTTAGAAAAAAAGAGCTGAGAACAAATATAAGGTATAGCTCAAACCTAAATAATGTTAAGATTTCTAATGATATTAAACAAATCCGAGAAAAAGGACTGTATGATAGCAGCTAGGTTAAACCAAACCTGACTGCATAGCCATACCTACAGAATGTAAAGACAATGACAATGCAGAAAGAAGTCTACAGTGACATATCACAGGGCTCTGTCCTTACCCTGACCTGTTGAATGACATATAGGAAGAAAGAGAAGGAATATTCATTAAATATGCTAGTGACATAAAATTGGAAAGAACAGTTAAAACACTGAATAACCAAGTTAATATTAATTATTAATTATTCTGACAAGCTGGAACACTTGGCCAAAAAATGTGAACAATCATAATAAATGTGAAGTCCTGACATTAAGGATAAAAAACAAGTCTATTATACAAGGATGACATAAATCTAGTTCACAGCAGTTTATGTAAAAAAGATCTAGGACTAACAGCATAATATCGCTGATTTTTTAAAAAGCAAATACAATCTGATACTAAACAGCAGAAATATCCAAATCAAAAGAAATAGTATGTCACACTTTAAGGTATTTTTCAAAGTACATCTAAATGACTGTTTAGTTTTAGGCAATGCATTTTAAGAAGCATGCTATCATGCAGTAGAGTTTTTAGAGAAGAGGTCTAGATATATCGCATGGAGACCCATCAAAGGAACTGAGGCTATTTTGCTTTGAGAAAAAGAATCTGTGAGTAGGAGTTGTAACACTGAATTCACATATCTGAAGGGCAGCAATGTTAAAGAGAGAGCAGTCTCTTGCTTTTGGGGACTAAGAACTAAGATCAACACAGAAGTTACAGGGAAAGGCACTTCTGCCTCATATAAGGAACTAAAAAAAGAAAACACCAACAAGGGAATAGTCTGCACCCAAAATGGAGCTTAATGCCACAATTGTTCAGGCATAGGCTTAACAGATGGTCATCCGCCAAGGATATTTCAGAACTGATTCTTACATTGAAGAGATGATTACCAAGATTTTTTCTGACTGTAAGATTATCATTCTAATTTTTAATAAATAGAAATCATGTGAGGGTCACAGACATTCTGAATCATTACTCCTTTTCATTCCCCAATCCCAAAGCCAAGCAGAATTAACTCTTCCTCCAAGTCTCTCCCTATAATGTAAATAAGAATCTCTCCCTATGATGTAATTGTTTCTTTTCTCGATCGTCATATAAGGTTCCCTCCTTCCACTTCTTCCAGCTCTGTCAAGTATTCAATCTTCATGTCATGGCTGTTCTTTTGCCCCCTTTATCCCACTCTCTCCCAAGTCGTCCCCACTACCTTCCATCTCAGGTGCTCATCCCGTTCCTCTTGAAATCTGGACACCAGGGTTTCCCAAGCAGCGTCCCTCCAGTGGGGTCCTCTCTCTGGAGCCCAGATGTCCGGCACGAGTCTGTGCCCTTACACACAGTGAAGCTGGCTGCCCTAAAAGACACAAGATGGGGTCAGCGGCAACCGTCACAAAATCACACCTCAAGAGTTTTGCACAGTGGCCAAGAGGTCCTTGGAAAAGAGAAGTGCCCGGAGAGAACAGTAAAGAGGCATGTGGCACTCCCGCTGAACAAAAACAGAATGGAGATCGAGTACGCAGGTTCGGCCCCAGATTCCAAAAGACCCCTGGCGCCTACCCTAGAATCTGGGCAGAGGCGCCCACCTACTCGGACGGTTACCTCGGTGCACACTTGTGGGTTCACACCCCCGCGGGCTCAAGAAGACACACCTGTTGCGGAGCGGAAAAGCTGGAAGGTGGACAAACAGGGCGGGGCTCGGCTCGCGTCCTTCCTCCTAGGCCGGAACAAAAGAACAAAGCCCTCCCAGGGATCGGGGCGGAATAGTTCCACACTAAAGGAGGAGAGGGGAGCCCCCTTCGAGGACTCCCCAGCTCCCTCTCGCAGAGGCCGCTTCAAGCGGAGAGAGAGAGGGGTGACGTCACGCGGCCAGAGGGGCTGGCGGTTGCCATAGTGATACCTGGGCTTCCCTCCCGCTAGAGCGATTTTCGCACTCTGATCCCGGGTCCAGAAGCTCTGGGACAATCACCAAACCTAGTGAAGTGAGCCGAAGCAGCTGGACTTTCCCCCTCGCCAAGCTCTTTTCACGCCTACAGCCGGCTTCAACGGCCACTTCCGCTGGTGGGAGAAGAGAACACCCACCCCCCACCCGCTCGCTAGCGTTAAACCGCGCCCCGCGGACACATAGGACTACGATTCCCAGAGTGCTCCACGACGCTAAACTCCATTTCCCAGAAGAAAGCCAACGTATGAAATCCAGTGGAGCGGGGACGAGTGTTGTACCCACTAGTCGTTTGTTCGTACACGTCTCAGGTAAAAGTATGCGTTAGAGCAGTGACTCTCAAGCGTGTGTCTCCGGACTGATTTTAAGAATACACATTTACACACATATATAATTTAAAAACGCAAACAAACATTTCACAATGCATAACTTGCCTTTATTACCTGTCCTGCATTGTATTTAGTGTTCTATCCCTTTGTTTAAAAAATTCTAGCCGTGACCCATTATATTGACGCTCAACCACGACTCTCAAATGGAGCCCAACGCCAGTCTGTCGGTGTGTTCTTGGGAGAAAAGAATCCAACAGAAGTAGGTAGGTTTCTGTATTTTTAAATGTGTGGCCCAAGCACTTTACTGTGCTTCAGTGCATCTCCATATTTGTATAGTGGGGCTAAGGTCAAGTCACTCAGCCTGTTGACTGACAAAACACTAAACTTGGAAATCAGGAAGACATGGCCTGAGTGAAACAGGAATGAAAGCTGTGAGAGAACAGTCTGAAATAAAAACACTATATGAAAAGGGATTAAAACACGTGCAAGCATATTTAAAATGCAGGAACATAACTAGAATCGTACTGGAGAAGAACTGAATTGATGCTATGGAAAAGTGAATCAGTTATGTATAGGATATTCTTTTAAAGCTGCATGGTTCAAAAGAAAAAGGTGAATGAAATAGAAGAAAGTGATAGATATAAAGGACAGAGGATGGAAAGCCAACATGTGGATGATTGCCCATCAGGAAGGAGAGACCACATGACATCAGCTATCATTTAACACTTTCTATGTGCCAGACAGTGTTCTAAGTGCTTTACACCTGACTTATTTAATTCTTAAAACAATCTAATGAAGTTGTTCATTATTATTCTTTCTTTACTACAAAGGAAACTAAGGCACAGATGAGTTGAGTAACCTGCCCAAGGTGACATAACCAATAAATGGGGAAGCTAAGACTTGAATGTAGTACTTTGGTCCCAAGCTCCCACTTTTAATCTTTAACACTAGAATCCCTAGTAAAGAGATGAACAATTTCCTAAGTTTAAGAAAGAATGCATCTCTCATTCACTGCTAGTGGGAGTGCAAGATGTCCTAGTTTAGAGGACAGTTTGGCAGGACAGTCCTTAGTTTCGAAACTAAGCACACTCCTACAATATGGTCCAGCAATTGTACTCCTTGGTATTTACCTAAATGAGTTGAAAACTTATGCGCACACGAAAACCTAATTGCCGAAACTTGGAAGCAACCAAGATGTTCTTCAATAGGCGAATGGCTAAACTGCGGTACATCCATACAATGTAATATTATTCAGCAATGAAAAGAAATGAACAATCAAGCTACCAAAAAACTCCACAAAGGAACATTAAATGCAAATTGCTGAGTGAAAGAAGCTAATGTGAAAAGGCTACATACTGTACAATTCGAACGATATAACATTCTGGAAAAGTCAAAACTATGGAGACAGCAAAGATCAGTGGTTGCTAGGGGTTTGGGGAAGGGAAGGAGGGATGAATGGTTGTAGCACAGGGGATTTTTAGGGCAGTGAAATTATTTTGTATGATATTGTAATGGTGGCTGTATGTCATTATACATTTGTCAAACCCCATAGAATGTCAGACACACAGAGTGAACCCCTAATATAAACTATGGTCTTTAGTCAATAATAATTTATCAATATTTGCTCATCAGTTGTAACAAATGCACCGTACTAATGCAAGAATGTTAATAGGGAAAACTAGGGGGAGGGGCAGTGGTGAGAGCATATGGAGTTTTTCTGTAAACCTAAAACTTTTAAAAAAGTCTATTAATTTTAAAAATATGTAAATGTTAAAGGTGCTTCTCTTAAGGTCTCAGCAGGAAATGAGGGATGTGTAGTTAGAAACTGGAAGAAAACTGATTCTTGTTGTAAAGTGGCAGAACTTGGCTGAATTGTGTTCTACAGTTGGGTGAAAAACAACTGGTAAGCAATGAACTTGAATATTTAGCTGAGGAGATTTCCAAGCAAAGAGTGGAAAGTGCATCCTGGTTTCTGTTTGCTATTTATAGCAAAATATGTGAGGAGAGAGACAAATTGAGAAAGGAACTGTTAGGCAAAAGGAGCCATTTTTTTATCGTTTGGAAAATTTTCAGCTACACCTTATACAAACGAGACTTTCGATACAAATTGAAATACATATGTATTGAAAAAACATATATATATGTAAATTTTCTGTCCTCAGTGACTTCTCTTTGTAGTTTTAGCAACTGGGTGTACACATAAAAAAAGTAAGCAACCATAGCAAGCAGCATATAGATACTCCCTGAGTGTATCTATATGCAAAATATTGAGTACCTACTATGTGCTGAACACTAATAAGAAACACTCTCTGCATATAAGGTATAATCTAGTGAATAAAAGTCAAAGTTTCTTGAGTTTTTACTTGGCTCCTAGCTCTAGGTACTTTACTTGAACCAACTCATTTAATTAACTCCGGTTACCAAATAGAGAACAGAAAAGGATGGAAATTCACAGAAAACGCATAGGTTAATAATTTAAGATACAACCCTACCTTAATAATGTATCTTTTTGCACAATGGCCATAATTTTGGTAATAACCAGATTTTTTTACTCAAAAAATACATAATGAATATCTTAGTATGTCATCAATAAATATTCATGCATTGAATGCCTTTTAATGGCAGCAAAAGTATTGCATCATATTGAATAATTTTTTAAAAGAAAAATATTTACCATAGCTTAACAGATACACACAAAAAACATATGAAAGCGAACCACTCAATGCATTTACACAAAGCAAACACACCCATGTACCCAGCACCCAATCTGAGAACCAAAATCATTATCAGAATCCCAGAAACTCCTTCCAAGGGTAGTGGGACCTCCCAGTCACTACCTACCAAGGGTAATCATTACCCTGATTTCTACTGTACAAGGAACATTAATTTCACCTGTTTTTGAACTTTCAAAAGTTGGAATGCACTATAATATGTGTTTTTTGTCTGGCTTTTTCCACTCAATATTAGTTAGTGAGATTTAATCCATGTGGTTGTGTGTACTTGTAATTCATTCACTCTCGTGGTGTGGTATTACATTGGGAAAACCTCTCAATATGTCTTTTCTACTGTAGGTGGACATTTGTGTTGTTTCGAGTTTCGGCCTAAAATAATAACTAGACTACTTTGTGTTTCTTACAACTCAACCCTGGCTCTTCCTTTACTGAGATCTATTCTGATATGTTTAAATTTTTTTTCAGTGCAGTAAAAGTTGCAGCTGTGTCCAGTCCTTGTTCCCTGTTACCCTAAAACAAACTCCTGTTGATAAATAATTTTGGTTCAAATGCATCACTAATTGCTTTCTGTTTTGCATATATATATATATTTAATTTTATTTATTTATTTTTATTTTTGGCTGCCTTGAGTCTTTGTTTCTGTGCGCGGGCTTTTCTCTAGTTGCGGTGAGCAGGGGCCACTCTTCGTTGCGGTTCTCGGGCTTCTCATTGGGTGGCCTCTCTTGCTGCAGAAGAGCATGGGCTCCAGGCTGCGTGGGCTTCAATGGTTGTGGCACTCAGGCTCAGTAGTTGTGGCTCACAGGCTCCAGAGCGCAGGCCCAGTAGTTGTGGCGCATGGTCCCAGTTCCTCCGCGGCATGTGGGATCTGCCCGGAACAGGGCTCGAACCCGTGTCCCCTGCACTAGCAGGCAGATTCCCAACCACTGCACCACCAGGGAAGCCCCTGCATATATATTTTTTTTTAAGCACAAGGTTTTCTCTGGTATGTAACTTCAGGCAAAACTAGCGTTCCAAATGACTTCAGGAAAAAATATATATATATATGCTTGATAAAAATCTATACATCGAATAAAGTGATATGTATAAATTATGGACAGCAATCTTTTATAGCATAATTTCTATCAAAACTGCTTCATGCCTCTCCTGTCAGAGCAGGTCGTCTGCCATAAAACCACTGGACATCGTACGTCTGTTTTTGTCTCACTCTCTTCTCTACCTCTCCTTCTCCCTCTCCCTCTCGTCCCTCTTCCTCACTTCTCTGTTTAGGCAACGTGGTTTCTCTGTTTGTGATCGTCTTCCTCTTTTCTTAAATCATTAGTAAATAATACCAAGAAGTAGACAAAAGCCAATTACAGTAATGTTTGCACTGGACAGGCTCAGGAAAACACGTGACCCGCAGTTTTGACTCAGATGGAAAAGTAAGAAGGGGGAAAGGAAACATATTTGCGTTGGTTAGATTTCGAGAACATGAACTCCTGTCTTGGCCAAAAATCAAACTAGGATCTTCCTTTTAGAAGGTAGCCAGGTTCCAGGGGCGACAGGAACTCACGAACCATCTATAAATTTTGTTCTTAACGTGACGAGAGCGTGGAAACACACTGTGAAATGCAAAGCACGGTGCAAACACAATGGGATTGATGTTCCCTTAGGATTGATGTGGGCTCGGCACTTGGGGACACCAGAGCAAGGGGATGCAAGGAGGCTTTTCTGCATCATTTCCCTCGCCCTTTACTCAGGACGCAAGTCATCGAACTAAGTTCCTCTCTGAAAGCCACTAGCCACTAGCTGTTCAAGGAGCTTCAGTGCCTGAAAGTTTCAAACAAAAGCTACACGTATCAGGCCTAAAACTAGGATGACAGTCTGATTCCACTTCGTTGGGAGGTTAGTTTGGTTCCAGGTGAGGACATTACAGAGGCCTCAAGTTGTCTGGAAAACCTATTGCTGATGCGGTGAGGACACCCCGTTTTAAGGCTCTCGACTCCCGCAGTTGCCCAGCGAGGTTGACCTCCACGCCAAACTTGCACTTCACCTGAGGGTTTCTATCCAATTTGCAGAGTGCGTTTTCTTGCACTCCAGCTCATTTTTATCCTTTCTTCCCTTTTTGCCCTTACCTTACATCAGCCAGTGAAATTTCTATTTAAGTATTTAACAGCAGGCGCTGTTACTCGTGTAGTCGTGGCCGAGTGGTTAAGGCGATGGACTAGAAATCCATTGGGGTTTCCCCGCGCAGGTTCGAATCCTGCCGACTACGTTAGCTTTAGCGAGCGAAATACGAAGCTTACTACCTGACTATATAGGTTTACAAGCAACCTCTTTTTCCTTTGCCTCTGTGCACTTCCTTCCTTGGAAACTTGAAAGTATTTCTGGAGTCAACGGATGCCCCTGGTAGGGTTTAGCAACTACCTCCGTGTTCAGTAGATTCAGATCATGGCTGTGAGTATAGATAGGAACCGGTGCACTGGTTCCTTTTTGTCTTTTACCGTAAGGTTGTCACATAGCGCCATCGCCGGCCGCCCCTCTGTGCTGCCTGTTCTGGGAAGTGAGGGACGGACTGGAGTGGACTCAAGGCTAGACTTGGACAGATTCGGCTCGGACGCTGAATCGCATAATGTATACTTGATAGCAGGAAGCGTAGCCTGCACAGTGACGTAATAAAGACAACAGTGAGCAACTGTATGGAGATTCCTCCAGAGTAGCATGCTGTGTTTTCCACATTCGTGCAGTAGTGTATATCTCTACCTGTCATGCTGGAGACCATAGTTCAATTACGCTACACGTTGGCCATTGTCTCTCTTCTAGTTAACCACCAAGGACTGGGGTTCAGGAAGTAACGTGAAGAGAGGATGGCCTCTCCACAAATACCAAGTGATACAGCCGGTTTGGTGACAAGTAAAGATTACATCTTGATGTGATGTAAATATATACTATTATGTGTACATATGTACTTTAAAATACATGCATATATACACATTTAAAAGTATATATTTTAAAAGCATATATATGTGTGTGTGTACTTTTCTCTCATGTATATGACAGAGAGAAAAGGAAAAGAAAATGCAGTAATATGCTAAATATGCTAACATTTGGGGACTGGGATAGCCAGGAATTCTCTGTATTCTTGTAACTTTTCTGTCACTCTGAAATTATTTCAAAATTAAATTATTTTAAAATAAAAAGTTAAAAGAAAAAAAGACTAATAAAACTATAAATGAAAAATATATTCATTGACATTTAAAAGCACAGATATGCAATTTGAACCGTAGATATAAAAGAGATAAGAAGTAAATTAATGAATAAGAGTTTAGAATTGATGAAGGAATGGGATGCAAACTGCTACAGTGAGCAAGAAAATTCATAACCATAAGAAGAGCTAAATAGAGAGTGCGTGCCTAAAACAGTATTGTTCAATAATGACTATATTTGGGGATATGAAAATAAGATGGTACTATAATTCAAAACAGCAGTAACATGTATGATGGGAAGGTGTGGCCATAATCCAAATTATTCTATGCTCCTTTATAATAATGAATAAGTTCAGAATTAGATGTTCATGCAAAACATGATACATACTTTGGACCAATTGCTGAATGGATGAGTCTTAAAATCAGTATTTTTGTGGGCCATGTTCAAAGCCAAACAGCTTTTCTTTTTAATGAAGGAACATCCTTCCAAAATATAAGAATAAATTTGAAATTTTAATTTAGAATTAATTTTTAACATTTTATCAAATTTAGTCGAATTTAAAAGTTAATATTTTTATGCAGCACTGCCAGACACTAGATTATTTCTTCAGTAATTCTATTGCACAGTTGAGTGATCAAAGTCCATTCCTTTTCAACTAACATTGAATCTCATTTGTCTCTAACTATTAATTCTTTTCATCATAGACAAAATATTCTTTTTTATTTTTTACAGAGGAAAAAATGATTGATCATAGATAAGAACTATAAGGGCATGGATGAGCAATCAACACAGGCAGTGCTTGAAGGGCCACATCCTTGAGAGAAGGGAAACACATGATATGAGTTGCACAAAAGCTTGCCCTCGAGGGACATGTTCTATTTTGCAGCATTTTAGAATAGACTCCAAGTGGAAAGAAGCAGTTGCCCTGGACTGAGGAGACACTCGTGAGTGTTTGGCTACCAAAATCCATAGGACCTTAGGGTCAAAATTCAGATGATGAGGGAACCACAGAGAAGGAGCTCAAATTTCCATGTATAAATTCTCCTTACAGCATCGGCTAATTCCTAAATTGCACACACACAGGAAGATGTTCCAAAACTCTGTAGGAAAGAGCAGCTGGAAGGCTAATGATCTGTAGAGATTCAGCAGCTGCTTAGTTCTGGAGAACTAAGTTCATACCTCTCCCAGTTGGAGGGAACCCGATAAACACTATCAGCTGTCATTTGAGACTTCAGAAGCATACCTCTTAAGTAGTAAGTGACAAACCCAGCTGTAAGGACCAAACAAGAAGAACAAGGGCTATGTCTTCAGAGTAAAGAAAAACTAAATAGACCGACCATAACAAAGGCTCAATCTTTGTATATTGCAGAAAGACTACCAGAAAACTCTGAATGTTTGGAAAGAAAGCAATACATGTCTATATAATCCATGGATCAATGAAGAAAACACAATAGAAGTTTTAAAATACTTTGAGCTGAATGATAATGAAAATATGACACATCATAATTTGTCTAATGTAGCTAAAGCTATTTTTAGAAGGAAATTTTTGTCTTTAGTTGCAAGTATTAGAACAAGGAAAAGGTTGGGAATCAGTGATCTAACTCAAGAAGCTATAAAAAACTGGGAACTTAAATGCAGAAAGTAGAAGGAACTATTAAAATAAGTGCAGAAATCAGTAAATGGAAAGCAGACATACATCAGAGAAAATCAACGAAGTAAAAGGTTGGTTCTTTGAAAAAATTGATGAAATAGATAAATCCCAAACAAGAATAACTAATAAAAAAAAGAGTAAGTTAAAACACAAAATACCACAACAGGAAGGAAATAGCTGATATTCATATATATCCTAGATATATTTTATTTGTTTACTTTTTTAGATATATTTTTAAAACAAGAATGGTATCATAAACATCTTTATGTCAATATACATGAAGCAGTTAATAAAATGGATGCATTCTTTGAAAAATACAGTATATCACAAGGGGCACAGAAAGCAATAGGAAATCTGAATTGTCTTACGCCTATTAAAAAATTAAATCCATAATTTAAAAAGTCACTCCTATAAACCTCCAGGCCTAGGTAGAATCTCTTGTGAATTCTTCTATACAAATAAGAGATAAATAATATCAATCTTACAGAAACGCTTTCAGAGAATAGAAAATATTCTATATCTTGATCATGGTGATTATTACACAAGTATATGCATAAGTAAAAATTCATCAAACTGTATAATTAAGATTTATGGTGTCTTCAGTATGCAAATTACACCTAAATTTAGAAAATGAGAAAAATTAAAGCAAAGTAAAGATGGTTTAACTCAAACAAAAGTAAGGAGAATTCCTCACTTGCAGCTGTGCATTACAAGACATAATAAAAGGTATTCTTGGGTTAAAGAAAAATAAAAGATTTGAAAATTGGAATTAATAGGTGAATTAACATAGTAGCTGGTTTCATGGTCAGTATACGACATATCAAGTGTGTTAATACGTACCAACAACAAACAATTGGAAATTTAAAGTTTCCATTTCAATAGCATCAAAAACAACAACTGTTTAAGAGTAAACCTAATAAAAGTAAATTTAATAAAATAAAAATATAAGTAAAAATCAATCCAAAGAGAAGAAGTAAAATAATATAAATACTTTCAATCTAAAAAGGGTTAAGAAAGCAGAAATTAGAGAACAAGAACATACTGGCAAAATTAAAAGAAGAGCAAGATGGTAGACTTAAATTTAACTAAATAAATATTATCTTGAATGTAAGTAGACTAACTATTTCAATTAAAAAACAAAGATTGTCATACTGGAAAAAATTTACCCCGAACTACATGTTCTTTATATGGCATACAGTTTAATATATTTGTTTTTTTGAAAAAAGGATTAAAGTAAAAGAATGTACAAGACATATCAGAACAAGTAACCAAAAAAGGCAGACCAGAACCATTTTAGTGATAATAATGTGGTATTTGTAGACTCTCGAGAAAGTACCATTACTAGAAATAATGAGGCTATTTCACAACCTCCAGGGTCAATTTAGTAAAAGGATATAACAATTTTAATGCACATAATAACTGCTTCAAAGTATAGAAAACAAAGGATTGGCAGAGCTAAATGGAGAAATACAAAAATCCATAATCATAGTTGAATATTTTAACACTTCTATAGAAATAACTACTGCAACAAACAGACAAAAGTTTAGTCAGAAAATGTTAAGCAATAGGATTAATACTATACCCAACTGAAGAATATCTCTGTTTTTGAGGTATACATGAAACATTTAACAAAATCACCAAATGGTAAGCATAATGCAGGTGTCAACAAATTTCAGAAGATTGAGATCACACAGAATATGTTCTCTCAGCACAGTACAACTAAATAAAAATCAATATCAATAGCATAGATAAATAGAAAATTCCTAAATGTTGCAATATTAAGTAATACAGTGCTAAATAAACCCATGGGTCAAATAAGTTTTTTAAAACTATAAAATATTTTTAACTGAATGATAATGAAAATAAGACATATCACAACTTGTGACATGAAGCCAAAACAGTGCTTAAAGTCGAATTTTTAGCTCCAGATTCATATATTAAAAAGAGGGAAAATTGAAATTTAATGATCTAAGCTTTCATCTCAAGAACCTAGCTCAAATATATAGCTAGGTTTTAGAGTTTAAAAAAATTAAACTCTAAAAGTTAGAAGGAAAGAAATAATAAGAGCTGTAATCACTGAAAAAGAAAGGAAAAATAGACAAAATCAACAAAGCAAAAATTCGCTTGTTAGTAAAATTGCTACCCCAAATTGATTTTTTTTAAAGAAACAAAGAAAAAATAACAAGGATAAAAAGAGGGCAACATTAAAGATCTTACTGATATCAAATTAGAGTCAGAGGATAAAATGAATAGTTTTGGGGAATAACTTTGACAATAGAAGATAAATTACAGGTTTCTATATAAACACAACTTACCAAAGCAGACACAAGAAGAAATGAAAAGTTTAAATAGTCTGAAGTTCATTAAATAACTTAAAAATCATAATTACCTTCTATATTAGTTTACTATGGTTGCCATGACAGAATACCACAGATCAAGTGGCTTAAGCAACAGAAATTAATTTTCTCACAGTTCTGGAGGCTGGAAGTCCAAGATCAAGGTGTCCACAGGTTTGGTTTCTCCTGAGGCCTCTTCCCTTGGCTTGCAGATAGTGACCTTCTCTCTGTATCCTCACCTGGTCTTTCCTCTGTGCTTGCTTATCCCTGGCATCTCTTTGTGTGCCCAAATTTCCTCTTCTTATAAGGATACTAGCCAGGTTAAATTAGTGCCCATTTTAACAGCCTCATTTTAACTTAAATTAACTTAATTCCCAACTCTTTTTATGAGGCCGGCAAAATCTTCATACTAAAATCTGACAAGGATGTTACTAGAGAGGAAAGTGCAGGTCAAACTTTGTGTTAAGCATTCTAGATGCAAAACCATTAAACAAAATAATAGCCATCAGATCCGGTAATATAGAGAGAGAAGAGTCAAAGTGAAAAGGTAATGCTCGTTTTAGTAATATGAAATTTGTTTTGTATATAAAAATCAATCACTTTAAATTTATTACAAAATGTAAGAGAAGAAACAAAAGATCATATTAGTAGATACAGGAAAAACATTTGAAAAAATTCAATGCCAATCATTAAAAATTTCCAGCAGTCTACGAATAGAAAGGAGATTTCTTAATCCCGTGATGCATATATACAAAATCCTACATCTATCATCCTAATTATGGTAAATATTTGACACTTTCTCCCAGTTACTGGGACCACGACAATCAGGACCACTATCGCCACTGCTATTCAACATTGTATTGGGGGTCTTAGGCCATGAAATAAAATAAGACAAAGAATTAAAAGATATTAAGATTGGAAATGAAGAAATAGGACTGTCATCATTTGCAGATGATATCATTAAGTGCTTGGAAAATCCCCCCAGATATACAAACTATTAGAATTAATAAGTAAAAATAGCAAATTTGCTAGATACAAAACCCCATATTCAAATATATATTGTATTCATATATACTGGCAAAAATAGACAACTGTTTTGTCATTTACAATAGCAAGAAAACTACCAATATCCTAATAATAAATACAATAATAAATGTAATAAAAATGTGCAAGAGTGCTATATTAAAAACTCCAAATCACTGTGCAGAGAATTTTTAGTAATATCTAAATAAATGAAAAGATACATCATATTCATTGATTGAAAGGCTCAGATTCAATGTATTTGAAATAAAATGCTCAAAGAGTACTTCTGATAGAATTGACAAACTCTCTCTAAAATATATGTGCAGGTGGAAAGGACCTAGAATAGTAAAGGAAATCTTGCAAAGGAAGAACAAATCTGGAGGAATTTTACTACCACATAACAAGACTTATTCTAAAGCTATGGTGATTAATAAAATATACTATTGATGTAAAGATAAGGAAAGAGATCATTGGAACAAAATAGATATGCTGATACAAAACCACATACATATAACAAAGTGTCACTGAAACTCAAAGGGGAAAATGATAGATTTTTCAAAAGATGGTGCTGGGTCAACTGGATATACAAAGGAAAACAATGTGGACATTGGCCTCTTCTGTAAACTATTCCCTAAATTAATTCAAGATGAATTAAAACCCTAAATGTGCAAGGTAAAGTAATAAAATTTACAGAGGAAAACAGGAGACTATCTTCATGAACTTTGGGTTGCCAAGGATTCCCTGTATAATAAGCACAAAAAGCAATAACCATAAAAGATAGGTAAATTATACTTTTTTAAACTTAAGAATTTCAGTACATCCAAAGACACCATTAACAATGTGAAAAGGCACAGAGTGGGAGATGTTTTTAATAAGTACATCTGACAAAAGATTTATGTCTAGACTGTATACAGAACTCCTTAAAATCAGTAAGAAAAAAGACAATAGGTAATAAATCAGATGGTGGGAATCTGGGTAGTATCTCTTCTAATGATGGCTGATAAGCTGGTCACTGAAGGGGTCCTCTTTCAAGGACAGTGTCAATCAGCTCCCTCTCAGCACAATACTGACACATTATTTTTAATTCTCTGGGAAGAACCTCCATTTTTGACAGAACATTTCCGCTTCAGTGTCTGTACAGGGTATAGTAGATGGCCCGTAATCATCTATTTCCATCTCTCCCAAGAGAACCTTCCTGTACTACAGAGGCTAGAAGGTTAACACTACATTTTCCTAGCTCCCTTGCAGCTAGGTGTGATTTAAGCTTTTTCTGGGAGTTTTCTAAGGTGGAAATAAGGCACCTTCTAATTCAGTTGTTTTGTGCTAACAAGCATTGTTATGGAAAAATTGGGATTTCCTGCAGAGGAACACAGGTGAGGGGTGTCAGTTGTTTTGCTAATTCACATCTAGGAGCATGGCACACTCCAGAACATGGAATTCTCAAAGTGTGGTCCCCACACCAACACCAGCAGCAACATTTGGCACCTTGCCTAGAAATGTAAGTTGCTTTCTGACTGTTCTGTGTTTATTTGTCTATTTGTCACCCATTAACCACAGGTCCAAATTAACCACCAGAGTTGTTTACATTTCCTGCTACCACCTCATTTATCTAGCTCTCACACGTCAAGCCAATATTTCTCCTGCCCTAAATAAGCCCAGGGCCAGGTACCAGATAACTAGGGACAGGCCCTATGCCCCCAAACTCCCCGGATTATTAAAATGATCTAATCCTAAACTGTTTACTCTGACTTGCCTTGCCTTTCCTATGGAAATCCCAATAAAGTCTGTAACTTGTGCCTTCCTCTTGCTCTTTTCTGCCTCCTGACCAACACCAGGTACTTCCCCCTGGGGCCCTGAGTAGTTTCTAGAGGAACTGTTTCTAGGGAAACTGTGAGTAACATCAAACCTCTCTTTGGTGGCATTGGCCTCTCCCTGTCTTCTCTCACTCACCTTTGTAAATTAAGACCTGGCTGACTTGCTTTCTGTCATGATAGATAGCTTTCATACTAAATTTTGAGAGCAACTTTCCTAGAGAGAACACTGCTGTTGCAGAAGCCTACAGATATCTGCACTACAGTTCAGGCAATAGACCCCTGAAATCAACGATTTCAGCAGCAGCATTTTGATTTCCTATTTTCTTCATTGTAGACAATGGCAACCTCTCTGGGAGACTATTACTTCAGGGTTGTTTTGGGAATTTCTGCAGGGGTGAATTAGAGCTGGCACCTCCCTTCATCCCTCTGTGCCAAAAATTTTGTAAGCTTCTGTGTTCTTATTAATCCCCCTTTTGCTTAAAATAGCTTGAGAGTCTTTGTTTCTTAAGTGATTTTTTGACATATAACACAATATTAATGTGGAAAAGTACATAAACCATAATTTACGGCTCAAGAAATTTCCACAAAGTAAACACACCTATGTAGACAGCACCCAGAATGAGAAACAGAACCATTCCCAGCATCTCCAACAGCCCCCCTCATGGCCTTTCTCTGCTTTCAACAATCACCTTTCTGATTTCTAACACCAAAGCTTTGTTTTGCCTGGTTTGAACTATATATAAATAAAATCATGAGCTATGTATGCCTTTATGTCTGGCATCACTCCAATAATATGTTGTGAGATTCTCCCAATTTGTGTGCAGTTGAAATCATTTATTCTCATTGCTCTACTATTCCTTTGTATAAAAAGCAATTATTTATCTTTTCTATTGCTGATGGACTTTGGATCGTTTCCAGTTTGGGACTAAAATGGGTAGAACGATTTTGTTTCATGAAGCTGAACTCAGATTCACTTCTTTTATCTGAATCGATTCTGCCAGGCTATCTTTGTTTTTTTTCAGTCCATACATGTTAATGGAGAGAAAAATACACAAGGTTGAAACTTACAAGGATCTCTGTTTATTTTATTGTAAGTGAAAAAAATGATTAAATTCAGTTCATCTTGATTGCAGTCAATTTTTTTGAGGGGGGAGGATCAGATTTTTTTTAAAGCATGAAACGTTCTGTCATTTCTTCAGTGTTTAACTCCCTTCAAACTAGAGTCCCAAAGGAATTTACCTACAATGTTATAGGCTTGTTAAAAATGTGCAGACCAAATAAAAGGGCTGTGATATGACTAAATATGGCAACATCTGTATCACAACTTATATTTTACTTTAAATTTGCAATTAGTTATGTGATAACTTGCCATGAGTTTTGAAGAATGTTTATGTGATTTTCATTTTGAAAGGAAAGACAGTTCAAATAATAGGCTGCTTAGATATGGAATCTGGCTTCTCTACCCAAAACTCGGCTTAATACTCAGAGCAGACTCCCTTCCTTCCATTAAACCATGAGGTTTCTTAGAGTTGATTTTATTTCGGTGGAAAACAATCTCTCCTCATCCCCTGAGCCGCTGCACTCTTCTCTTCACCACTCTGCTCCCTCCGCCTCTTCTGTTTGGACCGCTTGACAGATTCCTCTGTCTTCGGTTTCTCCTCCCCCCCTTCTTTGTCTTCCCCCTTGTCCTCGTCCGTCTTCTTCTAAAAATTAGATTAAGACCTCCTAAGCAGGCTAGACAAAAATCAGTTTCAGGACTTGGGAAAACATTGTGACTGAGAAACTAAGGTCGAAATATAAGGAGAAAAACAAAAACAAAAACACAACAACCTGTTGCGTTGGTTAACTTTAGAAAGAAATGGCCCCTGCGCGGGCCAAAAATCAAACCAGATTATGAGCCTAAAGCCTTAGCAATAACGTGGCGAGGGAATACCAAGGCAGCTTTCCACGTCATTTTTCGCGCGGTCCACCTGGGACACAAATCAGCGGAAGCAATTTTCTGCTTGGAACCCACTTGGCACAGAGACCTTCATCCCGGAGCAGACCCTTGGAAGTCCGAACATCCCGGACTAGAAAACGGTTAGGTCCTGACTCTCCCTCGATACGGGCTAGGTTTGGTGCCAGTGCATGGGGATTGCAGACGCTCCCCAGAGGCTGCGCCCCGGAGTGTTATTTGAAGTTTGCTGGTAACGCTAATGCCCACGCGGTGAGGGCGCTGTCTCATTCCGGTGTTCTGATTCCAGGGGATGTCCGAGGTTGGCCTCTCTTCCTAATTCTCGTTTCACCTCAGCGTTTCCACTCAGCTCACCAAGGACACGTGTTTGTACCTGCCACGCGATTCCTGTCACTCCACCTTCGCTCCGCAGATGTAGTTGTGGCCGAGTGGTTAAGGCGATGGACTAGAAATCCATTGGGGTCTCCCCGCGCAGGTTCGAATCCTGCCGACTACGGCAAGCTTTTTTCCTCCCTGAATTTATACTTAACCTCTTAAACTGATCAGTTTGACAATCTGAAGTTACCCAGAAAGGAACTCGCTAACCGTTTCTCACCACAATAACGCAAGCTTCTAGACTAAACTTGTCCCGTTCCGGCCCGGACATCACTCAAAACGCACGGAGCTCCTGTCCTGCGATGATTACAACAACAACAACCCAAGCCTTTCTTTGAGCGAAATGCTCAAACCCCCACCTCAGATTTTCTTGTCCACGGAATTACGCCCTATTTGAGAGAACACACACAAAATATATCTCGCTTAGTAAGGTACACTTCATGAAATCCTGACTCACTGCTCCGTTTCCAGGGAGTCGAATCTGAGATATTCCATTTACGATTCTAGTAAGAATCG